>NC_058521.1:312559371-314959371 GCF_904849725.1 Hordeum vulgare subsp. vulgare
TTAGGGTCAGGCTCATGGCATTAGGGTTATTGTCTGCATCATGGCGTTAGGGTTAGGCCGGAGGATCATGGCGTTCGCCTAACTATACTGTTTTGGCTGCTGCATTTTGTTTTGTTGCGGTGTGGGAGGCAAAACAAGAGGCCGTCTTGTTTTGGCTGCTGCACCATGCCGATCAAGCTACGTAGTCACCTACGTCCAAATCAATCCGCATACATGTGCTTTCCTTCCCTGCATTGAACATTTTAGTCCGGCTTGCTTAGTTACATGTCTTTCAAGAAAGTATTTGTCCTCTAGTGACATGTCTCCAATTATTTCTGCAACCCATGGTGTAAACATGAACAACAGTTTGCTTTGCTATGCCTTATTTAGGATAGTTTGAAAGAGATGGGTTATTATTCGTTTTTGAGTGAAGAATACGACGGATAAAGGAGAATCCAGAAAGAAATGTCAATACATGCATTACATTTTATTCACTTAATATGTCATGGTAGCACAATAGTTTTAAGGAGCAACCAGTTTTGACAAGGTTATGTTTTTGCTGGGAAAAAAATGATGTATCCATTCTAACAGTGAGAGGTCCATCTTTTGTGTGGGAACTATATTGCTTCATTGCTACCATGATAGAATTCTTTTAATCAGTAAATACTTGAACTGCCAGTTTTAGAGTCCAAAGATCATAAATATATATTAATTATGAAAATAAACTCATTTTAGTCACACGGTTAGGGTCAGGGTCACACTGTTTATTTTTGCCACCGTACGCAACGTAGTCATCACGATCCCTGATGTTGTCTTTTGGAATGTCTTGGAGAGAAAGAATTCCCGATGTTGTCTTCAGGGTCTCTGCTCTAACTAACCGGCTACTGCTCGGTTCTGGTACCCGGCTAGGTAAAATATAGTAAGCCACATTTTAATATATACTGGAGGGAGAGTTGTGATGATTTCACAAAGGAAGAGGGCCATTTTCATTGATTGTTGTCTGATGATAGTGTTGTTGTGGTCCAGTTTGTCTGTTAGAACCAGAGAGGATGGTAATAGGATGTTTGGAATTTCATACCTGACTTGCTTCTCTCTGTATCAGCATTCTGCAATATTGATGCTTTTGATGTGTAGTTAGTTAGTTATGGATGTGGACAGAATCTTAGCTATGCTGGTTTGGGATTCCCTTTACTGGAAGTTTGCTGGGAATTTTCCTTAAATTCTCGGGTTCAACGTGGTGAAAAAATATGTAGTGTTATATCACTAGTTGTTTATCTGCTTGATGATCTCTTCAACGCATGGTGATAATGTGCTGTTATGATGCTTGCAAGTTCAAGTCTGAGGTTCAAGTCTGAGCAGGTTCATGTTTTTCTGTTATATCACTAGTTATTTTTCTGCTTGTAGGTTCAAGTCTGAGCTAGCAAATTGTCTTTATCGGTTTACTGTATAAATATCTCAAATAAATAAAATAGCAAGATTGGAAATTTCTTTGTAGAATAACTGAACTAGAAGTAACCATGGTATCAAATTAATTTGTTTGTAGTGAACTCGAAGTGCTGCAGAGTAGGGATTGCAATGTTATGTTTTCTGTTAATTAGTTTTTTGCTTGCTATGTTGTGTGTTCAGCTTCAGCACATATATAGCCATTGTATGCTTCCACTGGTGGATGGGTATCTTCAGCACATAACTATCTCTAAGATAATTTCTTGTTTGCTATCTTATGTGTTCAGTTACTTGTGTGGTGATATCTTTTGTCGATCGTCTTATCTTGTCTACTTTAATCTTCAGCACATAGATCCATATGTTGTTGTTTCTGTTGCCTGCTTCCATTACATGCTCCATAATTGGACTGATTGTTGATGAATTCAAGGTGTACTATATATATATCATAATTGCATTGTAATATACACAGAATTTATAGTCAACATGCTTCTTAATTAGAAGTGCTCCATTGTCCATTAGCATACCTTTCAGTATTGGACTGGGAAAGTATATATGGAGTAGTAGTAGGGTTTTTTGATGGATTTTGGTGTATGCATGAAACTGTAGTTTTGTGGATTACTATGTTGTACTGGATTATTTTTCTACAGTCGCACAGTGTTTCACTAAGTTTTCATCTACAGAAACAAAAGATATCAAACATAAACAGATATGAAAGCAGGCTTAAGTATTTCGTTCCAAGTGCCAGCCATTTTATTCCCTGAATGCTTAATAATAATGCTTAAACAAATTGTTTGTGGACATTTTGCAGCTGGGTACTTAGTAATATTTCTTATTCCATTGCAAGTTCCAAGTTTTGGAGTCAAGCTGTTGTGACCGTGTGATATTGTGGTTATCTCGCTTCCCTAATTTCTGCTACTTGTGATTCTGTAAAATTTATGGTGTGGAACACTTATGTAAAGTTGTGAACTTATATGGTAGTCTATGTTGTATACGGTAGTGCTCATTGCCAATGCTCATCACCTTGTAAACAATAAAATCCTGGGATTAATTTGTTTGTTGTAGGTTTTGATTTGTGCATCTACTAATTCTTGTCGATCTGAACACAATTGTGGATCTGAAGCAAGTGGTCATGTGGCTGGTAGGCTGGTAGTTTTAGTTAATCTAAAGAAAGTGTATATGGTTGTTGGTTTGTTATTAACTATTAATGTAAATAGTCTATTGTTAATAACTCATCTTTTACTTTAATCTATATTTTGTACGGCATCACTAGCCTGTTATTGCATCAAGCTTGATTGGCCCTGTTGTATAAGCTTGTTATATAAGTGCTTCTTCCTAGATATTAATTGAATCTGTTGAGTTCTTGGCCCTGTTTATGGTGGTTTTGTTCCTGAAATTGATTGATAAAATGTTAGTTCATTGGTGGATCATTCTACTTTATCCCCATTGTATCTCATTCGTGTTCATTCTGTTTTGCAAGCTATTAGGGAAACTTGGTACCATCAGCACAATCAGCACATATACAACCCCTTGAGATCAGCCTACAACCCCTCAAGATCAGCCATGACAAGGACAAAGCAGCCGTCGTCTGGTATACAACTTGCTACTTATTTTACCGCTTGTAATATCAGCCATGTTAAGCTACCAGGATGCATGGGACATTGGGTGCAATACTGTTTGTTTGTAAGTTTCACACAAAATATAGTATTATGCGCCTGGGTGTGTCTATGTACTAACTATAGAAATGTGCCTAGCTCATGCTTGTAATCTGGTAATTGAAATGTATTGTTTTAGTCCAAACAATTGGCTTATATTTTGCTTGTGCCATTAATGTACTAGGATTAAATAAAACTAAGATCTTATAGGATACCTTAGTTGTTTGAGTTGTCTTGCTTCCCTATGCATTTCAACCATTCATCTAATGGTTATGTTTTCTTATTCATGTAAAGAAGAACCCCTGACTGAGATCGAGAAGATTAGGGCTAGAACTATGATGAGGAACAACCGCATGTTCCAATCGCTAGGTCTTGGTGCGATAGTATCAATGATTAGGAAGTGAAATGCACGTGAAGACGGTAGTGCAGCTACTTGTGATGAATCGGCATCGGCCATAACACAAGTTGGAAGCTCAGACTACAACCCTAAAGATGATGAAGTTATTGATAGAGACGAAGTTGATGACAAATTAGTGAAGAAGAAAGGAAAGGTGCAAACCCTATCTTGTTTGGGGTGGGAGTTGTATGTTGTGTGCTTTCTTTTTTCGTACATCTTGCAGAATTTTCTTGTGATCTAATTCTGCCGTCCTTGACTTTTATATGACACCCTGCAGGTTTCTAGGAAGAAGAAGTGTGCTAACAAAAACAGGAGGAAAGTTTCAGAAACATCTAGTCCAATGGCTCCAGGAAGGGTGTTAGCTCTATCTCCAGAAGGATCAAAGAGGCTTCTGACACCTGATGATGAACCAGTTGTGGCTAGACTCACAGAAGGATCAAATAGGCTTCTCACACCTGATGATGTACCAGTTGTGGCTAGACTCACTAGGCAGACAGTAAGGGAGGATGTTGACAAGAGCCTGCTGCACATGGGTCAAGGACCACTGCGAACTGATGATGAGTTGGCCTCCATGGAAGAAGGAAGCAGGATGTGCATGGACCTCAGCCCAGTTGCACCTTCTGTGGTCAGCAATCATGGCCATGAGTTGAACTTGATAGTCCTTTCTACAGAAGCTGAGCAGCCAATGGGTGATGAAGGCATGTTCATCTAGTTTTCTTTTCTTACTAGTTCATTTTCTAAATGTAAGCAATGCATGTATGGGTGACTACTAGTCTTGACAATTGTTTGAATGTATCCTTTTCAGGCGGTGTTGATGTGGTCAAGAGTTCTAGGAATGGCAAAGGGCTAGAAAAGTTGACACGTGCAATGGGAGCAAAGGTGAGAATTGAAATCGTTGAAGGGATGAGGCGTCCGGTGAAGCCCGTGTAGGCTGTGAAGCTAACATCTGAGGGTGGCCTCATTGTGAGAGCTCATATGCCGCCGCTTTCTCACTTCAAGGAGTATATAAAGAACCCAAGTCTTGTGCATAATTATATAGGAAAAATATCTATAAGCTAACTATCTTGTTGCTGAATGTGGTCTTTATTCCCTGTTATGATACATCTCATATGATGGTTAATCTTGGTACTCATCTTGTTTGCTGCCTTTGTAGGCAAATTTTGAGATGGACACGGAATCAAGTGTCATTGAGTATGCATGCACTGATCTCTTGAAGAAATCGTTGAGGAACAGACGCCATCATGTCAAGAAGGAGTACTTTGACAATGTCGAAGCAAGCAAGGTTAGCATCAAGTCCCCTGTTTCTGACATAACGGATACTGAATGGCAAAGGCTGGTCGAGCTGTGGTCAACTCCAAGACACAAGGTATGTAAATGTTTGACTGTTGCTTTACCTTGCCCATGCAAACTGTGTGATTTGCTTTATTGTATGGAAGTGATGATCTGATGTACACATATGTAGGAGACATGTGCCAATAACAAGGTTAATCGAACAAAAGTCAAATTTGCGCAGAAAACTGGTTCAAGATGCTATGTTGCTCATGTGCATGCAACTGTAAGATCCAACACTGTTGTTCCTTTAGTTATTTTCCTTTAGAAATAAGCATCAATTTGTTGCAAAAGCTAATGGTTGGGTTGTTGTTGAAAAACATTTCAGCAAGAGCAAAGAAAGGGTGATGTGTTATCTGCATTGGACATTTTCAAGGCGACACACAACAACACCAAACATGGATTCTTAGAGGATGTTCAAGTTGCTATAGTAACTAATCTTCCTTGGATTTGTTTCTGGCCTCATGTGCTATACCGTTGTATGCTCTAGGAGTGAAAAACATGGATTTGTTTCTGGATGAGCCACTATAAGTAGTATATGCATCAGCTCCTTTTGTGTGAAGCATTTTATTGTAACAACTAGTAAAATGCCTGTTTGACTTTGTATTATTATCCTGTTATGTGCTGATACATGCTTATACATGTAGTTTGCTGAGTCTAAAATAACAACCAGTAAAATAGTAGTTTATGTATGTAGTTTTTGTATAAGTAGTTTCTGTATTAATTTCTGTATAAGTAGTTTCTGTATGTAGTTTCTGTATAAGTAGTTTCTGTATTCTTCATTATTCTTCATTAATTTCTGTATAAGTAGTTTCTGTATGTAGTTTCTGTATGTAGTTTCATTATTTCGTTAGTTTCTGGTTTCATTAGTTTCTGTATGTAATTTCTATATAAGTAGTTTCCTCTCCCTGGTTCTATTAACATGAAACCAGAAACTTATTTCTATCTTATTGGGAGATGGTATTGCCAAACTCTACTGGTTCTATTAACTTGAAACAGAAATCTGGTTTCATTATGTCTGCTTTCCTCATTATTGGGCGCTTATTTTGCTTTCTTTCTCATGGATTTAAACTGTTTCTTAATGCATTCGTTATCTTTCAGTCTGAGATGGAAGAGAAGATGACTGCTCCTGTACAAGAAGGCGAAGAGCGAAACTCTTCTGTTTCAGTTGTTGCGGAAGTTCTGACCAAGCATCGCCCATCAAGCAAATTCTTGAAGAATGTTGGTCTGCATCCAAACTCTACTGACAAGTCCAGCAAGTCAAATGCTGCTGTCAATGCTCGTGTGCTAGATCTACAAGAGCAGCTCGAGATGTCACGTCAAAGAAGTGAAGTTATGTGTGAAGAGATGGATGCTATGAAGAGGAAGGTAGCAGAAGCTGAAGATGCACAAGCTGAACGCGACAAGTCCTATGAGCTGCTGCTCAAGAAGGCGGAAGAAAATGATGCGAAGTATACTCAGCTGATGGCGTTGCTTGGAGCCAAAACAGGAAACTAGTTGGTTTTGGAATTAGATTTTGATAGCAGTTCTTGTGCACTTGATAACTATGGTGTGGGCTGATATTTATTTTGGTTGTGCTCAGATTTTGGTAGCAGTTCTTGTGCTACATATTTAGGATCTGTATGGGCTCAGATTTAGGATCTGTATGTGCTATGCTATTTTTGGTGTGGGCTGAAATTTTTGGTTGTGCTACATACTTTGTGATGTGGGCTATATAATATCAGATTTTGGTTGTGCTTCATACTTTGTGATGTGGGCTGACTTTGTGATGTGGGCTGAGATGTTTTAGAATCTGTGTATGGGCTTCAAAGTTCTATGGGCTCAGATTTATGTGTATGGGCTTCGAATATGTATGGGCTCAGATTTATTTGGACATAAAACAAAAAAAAGTTGTTGAATTCAAAAATGAAAAAAGGCCAAAATTGAAAATGGATCAAATGTATTTGAGCATGAAAAGGCCAAGGCTCAAAAGAAGCCCAAATTAGAATGATAAAAAAATTCGAAAAAAACTAAAGTGGCTGAGAATAGGCCAAGGCCCAAAAGAAGCCGAGTAAGAAAAGCCCAAAAAAAACGAGCCCATGTGATCAATTGAAATGGGTTGGGCTGATTTCAGCCATGACGTTTTGATTTCGTCGTAAATTTTCCACGAAGGACTGTGTTTGATTGTCAGCGACGATTTAGGATCGTCGTAAAGGTTACGGCAATCCAGGAATCGTCGTAAAAGTTACGACGATTTTGACCAAAACGTCGTTGCTGTTCATTTGTGACGCTCCGTTTTCGACGCTTGGTTTTTCGTCATGAGATCGTCGTTATTGAAAAACCGTGACGATGTAGCGACGAAAAAATAGCGTTGTGTACTAGCATATTCCTTGTAGTGCCTCTAGACACAACTTCCTAAACCCACAATTGCTATCAGAGCTTTGGTCTCCATTGCTTTTTTTATCACCATTTGAGGAAGATGGATGTGTCTACTATGGGGAGTCTTAGCTCTAGAGTGCATATTCGCAATTGGGAGTACTATAGTCAATGGAATGAGAAAATGCTTGAGATATTTGATGGATTTGATTTAAGAAAGTATTTTAATAGTCCCTATGTGTCTCCCATTAATCCCTTGCATCCTAGTCAAGAGGAATAAATTGGCATGCTTCATAACCTGAGAACCATCAATCTTATCATTAGAGGATTACTTAAAATTGTGCTCACAAGTATGGATAACTTTGTGTGTGCCTACACCTTGTGGTAGGATTTGGAGAAGAGATATCAAAACTATTCCTTGAAAATCTTGATGTCATTCTGCATAAGACCATTGCCTTTAACAAAATGAAGCCTAGTGATCCTAATTTTGTTGATTATCTATTTGAGCTTCGTGACCTCATGCATACAAAAGGAGATGTTATCATTATCAATAATATCATTATAGAATGCATTCACATTCATAATCTTGAACATTGTCATGGTCTGAATTCTAATGACTCACTTGACCTGTGTGACAAGGACATTCCTTTTGACGATGAGAATGAGGAACATGGCTACTACAATGAAGACGAGGAATTTGACATTGAATTTGAGAATACTATGAAGAACCTGAGTCTCGTGGTAAACTTCAATGACTACATGTCCGGAGGAAAGGAATGGATTCTCGATAGTGGATTAACTAATCACATGACTAGAGATAGAGACATGATTCATGAGATCACATCGAACAATGGATCGCGGAGGAACGTAGCTTTTGGATATAACTCAAAGGGTAAGGTACTTGGCCTTGGTAAGGTGGTTATATCTCATGATAGCTCTATTCAAAATGTCATGCTCGTTGAATATCTTGGTTGTAATCTTCTTTCCGTATCTAGACTTGGCGATTTCGATTTCAATGTGATATTTACTAAAGTAGATTAGCAAGTGTTTTGTCGAGACAATCATAACATGGTATTTACCGATTTTCATAGAGGTGACCAATACATTGTTGACTTCACTAAGAGATCACAACCTCGTACTTGTGTTATTGTAAAATCTTCTAAAGGTTAGTTATGGCATAAAAGGCAAGGACATGTTGGTATGCGTAATTGATGTCTACCACGCAACCTTCTTCTTGTAGACGTTGTTGGGCCTCCACGTGCAGAGGTTTGTAGGACAGTAGCAATTTTCCCTCAAGTAGGTGACCTAAGGTTTATCAATCTGCGGGAGGCGTAGGATGAAGATGGTCTCTCTCAAGCAACCGTGCAACCAAATAATAAAGAGTCTCTTGTGTCCCCAACACACCCAATACAATCGTAAGTTGTATAGGTGCACTAGTTCGGCGAAGAGATGGTGATACAAGTGCAATATGGATGGTAGATATAGGTTTTTGTAATCTGAAATTACAAAAACAGCAAGGTAACTAATAAAAAAAGTGGGCATGAACGGTATTGCAATGCGTGGAAACAAGGCCTAGGGTTCATACTTTCACTAGTGAAGTTCCCTCAACAATGATAACATAATTGGATCATATAACTAGCCCTCAACATGCAACAAAGAGTCACTCCAAAGTCAATAATAGCGGAGAGCAAATGAAGAGATTATTGTCGGGTACGAAACCACCACAAAGTTATTCTTTCTGATCGATCTATTAAAGAGTCCGTAGTAAAATAACACGAAGCTATTATTTCCGTTCGATCCATCATAGAGTTCGTACTAGGATAACACCTTAAGATACATATCAACCAAGTCCCTAATGTCACCTAGATATTCTATTCTCACCTCAAGTATCCGTGGCCATGATTATACGATATACATCACACAATCTCGGAATCATCTATTCACCCAACACATAGAACTTCAAAGAGTTCCCCGAAGTTACTACCGGAGAGTCAAAACGTGTGCCAACCCATATGCATAGGTTCCCAATGTCACGAAACCCGCAAGTTGATCACCAAAACATACATCGAGTACTCACATGAATATCCAAATGTGTGCCAACCCATATGCATAGGTTCCCAATGTCACAAACCCGCAAGTTGATCACCACAGATAGACACGTGCAAGACATACATCAAGTGTTCTCAAAGACTCAATGAGATAAGGTAACTTCAAAGGGGAAACTCAATTCATTACAAGAAGGGAGAGGGGGAAGAACATCATAGGATCCAACTATAGTAGCAAAGCCCGCGGTACATCGAGATCAAGAGATCTGAAGAACACGGGAGAGAGATATCAAACACATAGCTTCTGGTACATACCTTTAGCCCCGAGGGAGAACTACTCCCTCCTCGGCATGGAGATCGCCGGGATGATGAAGATGGCCACCGGAGATGGATTCCCCCTCCGGCAGGGTGCCGAAACGGGCTTCAGATTGATTTTTGGTGGCTAGAGAGACTTGCGGCGGCGGAACTCCCGATCTAGATTTCGTTTTGGAGGTTTCTGTATTTATAGGAATTTATGGCGGTGGAATTACGTTGGTTGGGCCCACGAGGAGGTCACAAGCCTGGTAGGTGCGGCCTAGTGGGCGGGTCGCGCCTCCCGGGCTTGTGACTCCCTCGTGGCTCTTCTGGCCTTCTTCCAAACCTTCGGGGGTCTCTTTTGGTTCCAAAAAAATCATCGCAAAGCTTTATTCCATTTGGACTCCGCGTGAAAAAGGGTCAAAAACACAGAAAAAAACAAAAACTGGCACTTGGCACTGAGTTAATAGGTTAGTCCCAAAAAAGATATAAAATAGCATATTCATGCATATAAAACATCCAAAGTTGACAAGATAATAGCATGGAACCATCAAAAATTATAGATACGTTGGAGACGTATCATGCATCCCCAAGCTTAACTCATGCTCGTCCTCGAGTAGGGAAGTGATAAAGACCGAATTTTTGATGTGGAATGCTACCTAACATATTTGTCCTTTGTAACTTCTTTTTTGTGGCATGAATGTTCAGATCCGTAAGATTCAAAACAATAGTTTCCTATTGACATGAAAACAATAATACTTCAAGCATACATGCAAAGTAATCATGTACTTTTGAAATAACAAGGCCAAAGAAAGTTATCCCTACAAAATCATATAGTCTGGCTATGCTCCATCATCCCCACACAACGAATTTAAATCATGCACAACCCCGGTATTGGCGAACTAATTATTTTTGCACTCTTACTTTCTCAAACTTTTTTAACTCTCACGTGATACATGAGCGTGAGCCATGGATATAGCACTATAGGTGGAATAGAGTGTGGTGGAAGTTGTGAGGAAAAAAGTAGGAGATGGTCACATTGACTCGACGTATCAATGGGCTATGGAGATGCCTATCAATAGATATCAATGTGAATGAGTAGGGATTGCCAAGAAATGGATGCACAAGAGCTATAAGTGTGTGAAAGCTCAAAAGGAAAACTAGTGGGTGTGCACTCAACTTGCTTGCTCACGAAGACCTAGGGCAGTTTTGAGGAAGCCCATCATTGGAATATACAAGCCAAGTTATATAATGAAAATACCCACTAGTATATGGAAGTGTCAAAACAAGAGACTCTCTATCATGAAGAAGATGGTGCTATTTTCAAGCACATGTGTGGAAAAGGATAGTACCATTGTCCCTTCTCTCTTTTTCTCTCATTTTTTTGTTTGGGATCTTTGGCCTCTCTTTTTTTGGTGGGCATCTTTGGCCTCTTTTTTTCTCTCAAGGGACAATGCTCTAATAATGATGATCATCACACTTTTATTTACTTATAACTCAATACTTAGAACAATGATGACTCTATAGGAAATGCCTCCGGCAGTGTACCCGGATGTGCAACGATCTAGCTTAGCATATGACGTTGAAACATATCGCTAGCTATCTCACGATCATGCAATGGCAATATGAAAGTGACGACACCCATAATGAGACGGAACGGTGGGATTTGCATGGCAGTATATCTCGGAACGGCTATGAAAATGCCATAATAGGTAGGTATGGTGGCTGTTTTTAGGAAGGTATATGGTCGGTTTGTGCACCGGCGAAAGTTGCGCGGTACTAGATAGGCTAGCAATGGTGGAAGGTAAAAGTGCATCTATACCATGGACTCACATTAGTCATGAAGAACTCTTATACTTATTGTGAAAGTTTTTATTAGTAATCAAAACAAAGTGCTAAACGCATACTCCTAGGGGAAGGGTTGGTAGGTGTTATCCATCGCGCGATCCCGACCGCCACACAAAGGATGACGGTCAAAAAATCAATTATGCTCCGACTTCCTAAAATAGCGGTTCACCATACGTGCATGCTACTGGAATCACTAAGTTCAACACAAGTATTTCTAGATTCACAACACCCTACTAGCATAACTCTAATATTACCATATCCATATCTCAAAACCAATTGAGAGGAATCAAACTTCTCTTACTAATCAATGCACATGATATGAAGGTTTTTATCCTCTTTGGATGCCTATCATATTAGGACTAGATTCATAACCTATGCAAGGTACCATGCCGTTAAAGACTCTCAAAATGATCTAAGTGAAGCACGAGAGTTCAACTAGTTCTATAAAATAGAACCATTACAATCCTCTTCAAAGATATAAGTGAAGCACTAGAGCAAAAGACAAACTACTCCAAAAGATATAAGTGAAGCTGAATGAGTAGTTGAACAACTATTTGGCTATGTGGAGACTCTCCCATCTAAGAATTTCAGATCCTAAGTACCTTATTCTAACGAAATAAAATGACGCTCCAAGCAAAACACATATCATGTGGTGAATAAAAATATAACCCCAAGTAAAGTTGCCGATGGATTGAAGACGAAAGAGGGGATGCCTTCCCGGGGCATCCCCAAGCTTAGGATTTTTGGTATCCTTGAATATGGCTTGGGATGCCTTGGGCATATCCAAGCTTAGGCTCTTGCCACTCCTTGTTCCATAGTCCATCGAAACTCTACCCAAAACTTGAAAACTTCACAACACAAAACTTAACGGAACTTCGTGAGATGGGTTAGTATGATAACGAGCAAATCAATCACTTGGGTACTGTCAAAACAAGACTCATAATTATTTTCACAGAATTCCTACTGTATCTTCCTATTTCCACAATTTATATTACTCAAAATAATCTATGGAAACACCAAAAGAAGCAAACTATGCATTGAAAACAGAATCTGTCAAAAACATGACAGTCTGTAATGATCTGAATGAGAACCATACTTCTACACCTCCAAAAATTCTGCAAAATTATGAAAATTAGGGAAACTTGGTATCAATCAGCAGCAAAAAGAATCATCTCAAAATATCTCTTTGGATAGAAATTAAAAATAATTTAGTGAGCAGAAAGTTTCTGTGTTTTTCAGCATGATTAAACAGCTATCACCAAAACTAATCATAAAGGCTTTACTTGGAACAAATACTAATTAAAACACAAAAAACACAATCATAACAGAATTATGATGGTGTGAACAAAACAAAGAGAGAGCAAAAATAAAAAAAATGATTGGGTTGCCTCCCAACAAGCGCTATCGTTTAACGCCCTTAGCTAGGCATGATGATTTCAATGATGCTCACATAAAAGATAAGGATTGAAGCACAACGAGAGCATCATGGAGCATATGTCTAGCACATTTAAGTCTAACCCACTTCCTGTGCATATGGATTTTGTGAACAAACAACTTGTTGGAGCAATGATCAACTAGCATAGGAAGGCAAAACAAGCATAACTTCAAAAATTTCAACACATGGAGAGGAAGCTTGATACTATTGCAATAAGTAGAAGCATACGATCCTCTCTCATAGTAATTTTCAGTAGCATCATGAATGAATTCAACAATATAACAAGCACCTAAGGCTTTCTTTTCATGATCTACAAGCATAGGAATTTTACTACTCTCCACATAAGGAAATCTATTCTCAAGAATAGTAGTGGGAGTATCGTAAAAGACTTGAGCACTACAAATTGTGTCCACAATGAAAAAGCAAGTTTTAGCAAAGGGGTTCTCGAGAATATGACAAGTTTTATCATCCCTCTTCTTTATAGCATAAGTATCCTTACAATAATGATCATAGATAGGGGGCATGCTTTCCTCAAAATGATTTTGATCATTCAAAGTGGAAGAACTAAAAAGATCATCTTCATCAAATATAGCATCCCCAAGCTTGTGGCTTTGCATCATTAGCATCATGGGTATTCAAATAATTCATGCTAACAACATTGCAATCATGATCATAATTCACATATTCTATGCCAAGCATTCTATGTAATTCTTCTTTCAGCACTTGAGCACAATTTCTTTCCCATCATGCTCACGAAAGACATTGAAAGATGGAGCATATGAGGCATCCTCAATTCCAATTTTTTTGTAGTTTTCTAGAGAAAGAACAAGAAAAAAAAAGGTTCAATTGCAAGATCTAAAGATATACCTTCAAGCGCTAACCTCCCCGGCAATGGCGCCAGAAAAGAGCTTCGTTGACGGGAGGTGAGTGCCGCTTACCTAGCCTCCGCGGCAAGGGCGCCAGAAAAGAACTTCATGTCTACTACGCAACCTTCTTCTTGTAGACGTTGTTGGGCCTCCAAGTTCAGAGGTTTGTAGGACAATACAATTTTCCCTCAAGTGGGTGACCTAAGGTTTATAAATCCACGGGAGGCATAGGATGAAGATGGTCTCTCTGAAGCATCCCTGCAAACAAATAACAAAGAGTCTCTTGTGTCCCCAACACACCAAATACAATGGTAAGTTGTATAGGTGCACTAGTTCGGCGAAGAGATGGTGATACAAGTGCAATATGGATGGTATATATAGGTTTTTGTAATCTTAAATTACAAAAATAGCAAGGTAACTAATAACAAAAATGAGCATGAACGGTATTGCAATGCGTGGAAACAAGGCCTAGGGTTCATACTTTCACTAGTGGAGTTCTCTCAACAATGATAACATAATTGGATCATATAACTAGCCCTCAACATGCAACAAAGAGTCACTCCAAAGTCACTAATAGCAGAGAACAAACAAAGAGATTAATGTCGGGTACGAAACAACCACATAGTTATTCTTTCTGATCGATCTATTCAAGAGTCCGTAGTAAAATAACATGAAGCTATTCTTTCCGTTCGATCCATCATAGAATTCGTACTAGAATAACACCTTAAGATACATATCAATCAAGACCCTAATGTCACCTAGATACTCCATTGTCACCTCAAGTATCCGTGGGCATGATTATACGAGATGCATCACACAATCTCAGAATCATCTATTCAACCAACACATAGAACTTCAAAGAGTGCCCCGAAGTTTCTACCGGAGAGTCAGAACGTGTGTCAACACATATGCATAGGTTCCCAATGTCACGCAAGTTGATCACCAAAACATACATCGAGTACTCACATGAATATGCAAACGTGTGCCAACCCATATGCATAGGTTCCCAATGTCATAAACCTGCAAGTTGATCACCACAGATAGATACGTGCAAGACATACATCAAGTGTTCTCAAAGACTCAATCTGATAAGATAACTTTAAGGGGAAACTCAATTCATTACAAGAAGGGAGAGGGGGAAGAACATCATAAGATCCAAATATAGTAGCAAAGCCCGCGATACATCGAGATCAAGACATGTCAAGAACACGAGAGAGAGAGAGAGATGAAACACATAGCTACTGGTACATACCCTCAGCCCCGAGGGAGAACTATTCCCTCCTCGTCATGGAGATCGTCGGGATGATGAAGATGGCCACCGGAGATGGATTCCCCCTCCGGCAGGGTGCCAGAACGGGCTCCAGATTGGTTTTTGGTGGCTATAGAGGCTTGTGGCGGCATAACTCCCGATCTAGGTTTCTTTTTGGGGGTTTATGTATTATTAGGAATTTATGGTGGTGGAATTACGTCGGTTGGGCCCACGAGGAGGTCACAAGCCTGGTAGGTGCGGCCTAGTGGGGTGGTCGTGCCTCCCGGTCTTGTGACTCCCTCGTGGTTCTACTGGCCGTCTTCCAAACCTTCGGGGGTCTCTTTTGGTCCAGAAAAAGCATCGCAAAGTTTTATTCCATTTGGACTCCGTCTGAAAAATGGATAAAAACACGGAAAAAACAGAAACTGGCACTTGGCTCTGAGTTAATAGGTTAGTCCCAAAAAATATATAAAATAGCATATTCATGCATATAAAGCATCCAAAGTTGACAAGATAATAGCATGGAACCATAAAAAATTATAGATACGTTAGAGACGTATAAGTAATCTAGACAAACTCATACATACTTGGAGTTAAAGATGTTGTATTTGACAAAGATAGACTTTATAGTGCTTGTCAAGGAGGAAAACAAGTTGGGGGAAGTCATCTCTTAAAGAATATTGTAACTAGTAGAATGCCACTCGCGTTACTTCACATGGATCTCTTCGGTCGCAATACTTACAAGAGACTCGGTGGAAATTATTTTGGTTTGGTCCTAGATGATGTTTTTTCACATTTATGTGGGTATTATTTCTTGATGACAAGTCACATGTTCAAAAGATCTTCAAGAACTTCAGCCGGAAGGCCCAAAACCAATTTCAAGTGAAGATCAAGAAGTTTCAGAGCAATAATGGATCATAGTTCAAGAACACTAATGTGGATGCCTTTCTTGATGAAGAAGGGATCTCACATGAGTTCTCAACTACATACACGCCTTAACAAAATGGAGTCCTTGAGAGGAAGAACCGAACTCTCGTAGAGATGGCGAGAACAATGCCTAATGAGTACAAGACTCCAAGATACTTTTGGGCAGAAGCGGTGGAAACATCTTGTCATGCAAGGAACCTACTCTATCTTCGGAAGCTTCTTTGTAAAACGGCATACGAGCAACTTCCCGATAACAAACCCAAGTTGGATACTTTTGGGTAGTTGGCTCAAAGTGCTACATTCTTGATAAGTATTGTCATTCTAAATTTCTTCACAAATCTCTTGAAGGTCCCCTACTTGGTTACACAACGAACCCTAACACTTAACATGTCTAGAACAACTTCACTCGAAAAGTGGAAGATACCGTAGACGTGATGTAACATCCCAAAATTCTAAATTTTGGAATGTTATACTAAATAAATAATTGTGATTTTTCGTGTGTTTAATTGTGTGAAATTGAGTGAAATTTGAATATTTTTTGAAACCTATAAGAGAGGGTATAAAAAGACTTTCCCAAAACTTTCACTCTTCCATATGATCTCCATGAATTCAAATTCATTTACATCTACAATAAAGAGAGAAGGAAATATGACTCCTTCAAATATCAGAGAGAAAATATGGAAAATGAATTATGAAACCAAGAGAGATATATTTGAAAACTATTTGGAAGCTTTTGCTTAGCCATTTCTTGAAATTATTGAATATTTGTTTTATTGGGTTTTATAAAAAATAATTTTGTCTGAAAATAGATTTATGGGTGAGGGTTAAATGACTCCCTCCAAAGTAAAAAATTGTGGGGAATTATTTTGAGCCATTTGATATTTTCAAGAAGTCCTTTTGAATTGATTGTGAGTACGAGATAGCTTCTTAATTTGAAATATATATATATACACTTTATTTTTACAAAATAAAAAGTTCACAAGGAACTAAATATATCATAGTATTTTCGTGCAAAATAAAAAAACGATTTGATTTGCTATTTAATTCAATCATTTTTGTTTTCCACATCAATCAACTAAAGAAGAAAAAACGTAGGACCGCTTACCTTCATGACACAACCTGGGCCGTCTTCCACCTCCACTCACTCGCATGTACACATACACAACTCACGAACTCCATGACCGTTGCATATTCTCCTGCTTACCCCACCAATTCTGATAACCGTTTGAACTTCCATGACCGTTGCATCTTTGGAATGCCATGCAGCATCGATTCAGGGAATGAAATGCTAATTTTGATGACCGGAATCAACTCCACCAACACCATTGACGGGCGCATTCACCTTGTCCCGGATCACTTAGAATTGACCGCCCTAGTCCCTATAAATAGGACCATCGGATGCATCTAAGGCCCGTCCCACCCCAAGTTTTAAACCCCTCTCACCCTCACTATATATAGCATTTAATTTCTTGCTGAAATTACCCACGACCGCTGCTACTGCGACAACAAACCTTCCCTGGCAATGGTGCCAGGAATCCTTCTGTCATGGGCTACACCTATAGGGACTTCCTTGGCAAATATGCAAAGGATTTCCCCGCGGCCTTGGAGCCTTGCGTTGGAGTTCCCTTGACGAGGAAAGGGTGATGTAGCACAGCGCCGGTAAGTATTTCCCTCAGTTTTGAGAACCAAGGTATCGATCCAGTGGGAGGCGCTCGTCAAGTCACTAGTACCTGCACAAACACAAAGAGCTTGCACCCAACACTATGAAGGGGTTGTCAATCCCTTATAGATTGTTTGCAAAGTGAGAACTGAAAGCAAAAAGTAAACAAAGCAAAGTAAAACCGAAAGTGGAGACGATAGTTGTGAATAGACCCGGGGGCCATAGTATTCACTAGTGGCTTGTCTCACGAAAGCAAGTAGACGCTGGGTGAACGAATTACTATCGAGCAATTGATAGAACCGCACAAAGTTGTGACGTTATCTATGGCAATGATTATATCTATAGGCATCACGTCCAAAACAAGTAGACCGATACTTTCTACATCTACTACTATTACTCCACACGTCGACCGCTATTCAACATGCATCTAGTGTATTAAGTTCATAAGAACAGAGTAACGCCTTAAGCAAGATGACATGATGTAGATGGACAATCTCATATCTACGATAAAAGCCCATCTTGTTACCCTTGATGGCAACAACATGATGCGTGCCTTGGTGCCCCTTCTATCACTGGGAAAGGTCACCACGCGGCTTGAACCCAAAACCAAGCACTTCTCCCATTGCAAGAATCATAGATCTAGTTGGCCAAACAAAACCCAAGACTCGGAGAGACTTACAAGGATATCAAATCATGCATGACAGGTGGGCCGTGTGGCCCAGTTGTGAGTGGCACAACTGCACAGAAAGAACAAATAAAGGTGCAGAGGGGGGAACTCGAACCAACAACTTCTCTGTTGCACCACACCACAGCTACCATTGGGCTACAAGCGTGTATCTACACTACTAGGGGTAGGAATGCAGTTATGCTGCCTCTACTACTTAGCAACACCAGGGAATACAAATCTAATAAGGGGACGCCAGGGGGACTTGAACCCATGATCAAGAGGCGCAACCGTGGCTCTGTTGCCACTACGGTAGCGAGGTGTTTCTGATAGAACAGAAGCAGAAAACAAGATATACACACCCTGCTACTAAGTCTACACAAACTAAAACACGAGGAATAAAAGGAGCGCTTGGGGGGATCGAACCCAAGACCTTTCAGTCTTTACGCGCACACTCTGCCAATCGGGCTACGGAGGGGGATCTGCTCTAAGAGGGGATCCATCCTAGCTGAAATCAAAACATGGCGTCTTCCCTGCTCAAGCAGAGAGACGTCGGCAACGTTCTGTCGGTGCACACACACGACGCTCACCACAGGAAAATGATAGCGGTGGGCTCTGGGCCTAAACTAACAGCCTTGGGCCTCTTCCTCTCTCTTTGGTTAAAAGTATTTTGCAAAAAACAGAACAATAATGTTTGAAATATTACAGGGGCCAAAAGAAAAAGGTCAAAATTATCTTTGGGCTTCTAAAATGTTTCCACTATTTATAAAAATAAGTGGGGCATTTTAGAAGTATAAATTCCCTTTATTTAAAATGATGCTATGTTTTAATAAAATAAAAGGTAAAAAATACTCCCAACAAAAAGGGTGTTGCACCACACAATAATAGGATAATGTTTAAAAGAGGAGGAACATTTTATTGAGCCAAAACTAGAAGCTTTTAAATCTGCCACAATTAATTGGAATTGAAGGGGTTTTCAAACCATGGTGCAACAAGGGGTTTTGAGTTGATTTGGTTGCACCCAATCATATAGCAAACCCCAAGGCACATACACACCATGAACTCACACTCAAACATCAAGGTGAACATGCAACACAAGACAAACAACAAAATGAAATGATGCCATGCATGATGCCCTGATGCACAAGTGAAGATGCCAAACTTGAAGTCTTTTTCCAATCCAACATGCCTACATAGGAAGGGTTATACAAGGAAATATTACAAAAAGGGAAGGTGGGGCATTGGGGTTGTCACTGTTATGTTGATGACAATATGGACACCAAGAGCGGGGATGAAGAGAACCGTCTTCCTGCTCACTAAGGTGAGGCAGATCAAATGGCGAGGTTCTCATCCACCGGTGCTGGTCGACACAACATCGACAATGACAGTGTCGCTCTGTTAGCGATGCATATCATGATCTTGCATAGCATATGTCCTGATCATCGTGGGCCAAGGTTGCATCACTCTGGGACAGGGTCAAGGGTGTCACCAACTTGATGTCCTCATTCCTCGAGAAGGTAGCTTCTGTTGGTGTCGTCTTGTCGCAGTGTTTCCAACCTTTTCTTCCTAGTACGTGAGTGATCGCTTGAAAAGGTTGCGTCATTCCAAGTTACCCATGAGGATTCTAAGTAATCAAGTGGTCAGAGCATAAGGGTGCTAGCGACCGTTTGCAAGTTTTCGAAGGCAGAAGAGGAGAGTTATAGGAACAAGGGTGGTAGTGCTAATGTAAAACCTTTGCTTCCTTCAAAGAGTTAGAAGAGGTGAGAAATATAGAGGTTTTGCAAGTGCTTTTCAAGGGTCTAGAAAACAGTTTTGTCCCATCTAATGTTCGTGCTAACTAAGGGCTTCCTACAGTCAGGATGGCTCTGATACTAGCTTGTGGGGACCCCGTCTTGTAGGTCGAGACCGTCGAATGTACGTTCTCAGTGATACCAGAGTCTTGCATCCATACATACCGTCTAATACAAATAAGGACCATTGAGGTCAAGTCTTACACAGGTAGGGCCTCGAAGGCCAACTCACCAAACTCGATTAACAACGAAAATCTTGGTTCAAAGAATGAACCCATGCCATCAGCCTTAACCTATAGGCATTCTGACTGGGAATCGTCCTAGCTCACAGGAACGTCTCTAAGGTACTCTTCAGCATCTCCTATTCTCTCTTACCTAGTCAATGAAATAACTAGTGGAAAACCAATGAGTACTTTGAATGTACTCGCAAGCAACCCATGTTGTGGAACAAGGCAATAATGAAACATGATATACCATTGGTTTGATATTTTTCGGAAAGTAGATTTTTTCCTAGTGCAATAACATGATCAAATTCTCGTGCGACATGCATCACAAGGCATAGCGGTAACCCAGTGAACGGGTTACAAATAGCAATATCAACTCAGGGTTGAATATCCCATGTCCACCCATAATGCCAAGTCACCTGACTTAGCTCGAGATTCAAATTTGTCATATCACCATCTATTTCTCCTATCCCCCCCCCCACACACACTTTGTTTATGCGAACACCACTTGATGTAGTATCAGCAGGATTACCAACTATCCTTGATTGTGGACATGGCTATTCGAATAGTTTTACACTCTGTAGAGGTTGTGCGCTGTACCCACAAGACTCGGGGAACTTCCGTGTCATCCACGACTTGTGGTATATAACATAGCCGAGGTAAGCCTCGGAACAATGCGTTTCCCATGGCGACACTAAAAAAAGAGTCTATTTGTTGGTGCCATCCCTCATGATGTATATCATACGAGTCTCGCTCTAGATCATATCATCCTTGAGGGCATGCAATGATGTGCCCGGAACTTGTAAAAATAGCATGACCGCCCTACCTGGCACGACCCCGTCATGAGACTGGCCACGTCACTCCCGCAACTAGTAATGTGGGCTCTCTGCTAGAATCTACCAAGGAAAACAACAAAGCCCCGTCCCATAAGGGGTATCGTGATCACACGTGTAAGGTTGGGACGGTCGACAAATCTTAAATCCAATCCCGTTTCCGAAACCACACACACAAAACCTTGCTTGGTACACCACTTATTTCTCAGGTGGTCATCCATCTCAACACCATCACCCTCGAGCATTAGTGTCACCCGATGGGGTTTTTGAAAAATTCTTTTGTAACACACCTTCATTGTCACCATGCATATTCCCATACCTTCTTGCGTAGCAACTACTAGCAACTAACTACATCCCACATGCACAACCCTCGTAGGTGGTAAGGTCATTCCCAAATGCAGGTTTCAATGTGGTGTTCTTCAGGGATAACCCCACAATGGGGGTCTTCGATACAATCATGAATATATGCATAATTAAGGTACCACATGACATGCAAACGAAAGTTTCTTAGGCATAGTCAAAGGGCGGCTTGCTTGGTTCTCCAAAGTCTTCGAGGTCTTCTCATGCTTTTCGTCTATCTCCGAGTACTTCATGTACTTCGTCAACTATCGCTGGAAACAACCACAGTAATCCACAGAACAAGCAGAAAGCAAAATTCTCTATAAATAGGAGTTTTATTTTTCTTGGAATTTCTGGTCATAAGAGAACTGCCTAAAGTTGTTCTAAGGGATTTGGATCACCAAGGATTTTTGAATGGTGCAAATGGAGGCATCACTGGCCCCACAAGAAGTACACATAAATTATTTTAAATAAAAATGAGTGGAGGTACTCATTTAATTGGTCATGAATTTAGAAACATTTAGGAAGGGGTTTCACTAGATTTGGAGTTGGTATGAATTTCCTATGGTTTTTCTAACATGGAATAAATAGGAATAGGTGCTATTTATTTGATGCAATACAAAAATGTTGAGAAATTCTCGAAAAATAGTGAATTATATTCTAAGTTTCTAGAAATTGGAATCACTCCATTTAGAGTTGATTTGAGTGCGGCAAGAATTTACAAAGGTGGAGTTTCAAATATTCAAATATTTATATGAATATTAATACTACAGAAAATTTCTTTGAAAAAATGTGCAATGCACATATTGTGATAGGCCTTGATTTTTAGGACATCAAGGATTTTGAATCATCAAATTTGGATCTAGAAGGAATTAGTTATGAATTAATTAAATTCTTTAAAAAAGGAAAAATAAAAAGGGAGGGTTATGCGAGATGGCTATATTGCGCCCAAGGTGCATGGTACGAAGCTGGGCCGCCCAGCTGCTCGGCCACGCACGCAGGCCGGCCACACCTGGAGTACGCCTCCTGAGCGGGAAAGCGGGGGAGAGATGGGCGCCTCCACCTAAATGAGTGGGCCGCAACCCTTGGCTTGCTTACATGCGGGGCCCGGACGTCAAGTCATCTCCTACCTCCCATCCAATAGAGGAGGAGCCGGGAAGAGAGGGACCGAGCTTGTGTCGGCGCCTACCCCGGTGCCTCCGCCCACGGCTGGTGGCGCCAAGGCCACCGGCGTGCTCCAGGGAGGGAGCCGCACCACCCTTGTTGGCTTTTGACCGCAGGGGAGGCCCTGGTATGTCGTGGCGCTGGACGAGGTGGAGGCGTCCATCGGTGGCGCTGGGCATGGCGCCCTAGCCACGGAGGAGGAAAGCTGGGGAGCGGAGGGAGCCTAACAGCGGCTAGGAGGGGCCACCGGGGATGCGAGGAGCAAGGGAGAGCCCGGAAGTTCGCAAATTTTAACCAAGGCCACCAGCAAGGCTTCGGTTATTGCCATTGATGCAGAGGAGGGGAGAGTGTGTGGGGAGCTTCAGGAGGCATCTAGGATAGTGGGTAAGTGAAGAGAGAGCAGCATGGACTCGGGGGAGGCCTTAAGTGGAGGGGCGGCTGAGGGGAGCTCGGATGTGCCTCGGGTGCTCTGGGCACGGTGGCCATGCGACCTAAGTAGTTTTGGAGCTTAGCTGGCATCATGGAGGGGGAAAAGGTGGAAAGAGGAATGCCCTGGCAAGCTAGGACATGCTGCCACAACTGGACACAAGCTGCAGCAAGAGGACAAGGTGCAGAGCACCATTAATACATGCCATCTGTGCACTCACCATGCCACAACTTGTCTAGAGCCACCTATTTGCCAGGCAAGGTTTCCAGCATGCAAAGCATGCGTGCCAGAGGGCACTGGTGCAATTTGGACATGTATGGAGTAGTCTGGGCTTGATTTTTACTGTAGGGAAGTTTGCAACAGCATACTTTGGGCTAGCATAAAGTGTTTTTACAATGAGGAATTTGAAATAAAACCTTGTCTAGTAGTCTTAGGCAGGAAAAGAATACAAGACTGCCAAGTTACTGATCAAGGATAGGAGTGTAGCTAGAACTTGCACTTTAAGGCTACATTTCTGCCAAAATCAAATTTCAGAAGGGCTCCTCATATTTTCCATATGAGCATGCCATATCTTTGCTTGAAACAGTGCACTAGCATACTAGAGGTGCTCTAGAAGGATGTGGGGCACTTGCTTGAACATAATTATTGGGAGAGGGGAAAATAGGTGTTGCCATGGTAAAAAGGAGAGGTAGAGAGATGGAGTCACCCTCCCATAATTGACCAGGGGCCATGGCAAAGTTACTGGAGGTGATAGAGGGATAGAAGAAGTTGTGGTAAAAATTTGGGCTCAAGGAAATTAGTAGAAGGGGCCAAAGAAGCAAGTTTGGTAAGTTAGCAGAAGGTGTTTGATGGGTGTTAGCATGTAGGGACCCCGATCCTAAGTCATAAGAACCCAGCCTGTAACACATCACATCACTTTGCAGCCTCACGCACGATAAACTCCACGGCTGCCACCTGACCTTGGCCGGGACCGTTTGCATCTTTTGGCTCACGTATATGAATATGTTGCCAGCGTTCAAACGACAAAGAACCCGGGTCGACATGACTAGTTATAAACCCAAGCGGTACATCCGTACAGGGACAGACATACATAACCCAGCAAAGCAGGTGTCGGTCATCAGTGTGTGTAGACGAGTCGTAGCAAGCTACAAGGACTCCATTACACCGCGTGACATTTCCCCGAGGGGACAGACACAGCAGCAAAGAAGGATACATGCCGGTCAATAATGTGTCCCGAGCAGTGGCAAGCTACCAAGGCCCGATGGAATCACAAAGAGGCATTTCCCTGTAAAGAGTACTACTAAAGGCAAACAACAAGGTGTCGAATCCCACACATATAATGCATTTCAAACATACACACATTATGCACGATATGTGTAGATACAACATGGCATCACAACATAACTCTATGACTCAAGCATTTATTAAAGACTCATAAGAGTCAACATAGTATGATATTACAAACAGGGGTCTCGTGACCCGACACTCAAGTCATACAAACCACAAGCGGAAGCAAATCATGTCTGGGTACAGACATCTACTAAAAGTGGCTGGAAGAGCCTCAAAAGCTACTACGACCCTACCAAAGGAGCCAGACCTCTGTCTGGGATTCCCAAGCTATTCCGGTCAACATCGAACACATCGTGTAGAACCTTTTAATGAGTCTAAGTCTTCTCTGCAAAAACATAAATAAAGAAACCGTGAGTACAAAGTTACTGAGCAAGTCTTACATCAGAACTATCTACATATGCATCATGTTTCAATGGAAGGGTTGTGGGGTTTGATTGCAGCAAGCCAGCTTTGACTCTTGGCTAACCTGTACTACGACTACAAGTTCTTTCTTTGAGGTGGGATAGCGCACACGAGTCCACATATTCACCAATTCAATACACCACTATGGATCCACTCTCGTCTCCCCACGAGAAGGCCTTCCATAGCACTCACACTTATCTTGCATGTTTTAGAGTATCCATTTAAATTGTCTATGTACCACGTAATGTTTCCAAGTAGTCCATATCCGAGGACGCGGCTATTCGAACAGATTGAATCACCCTGCAGGGGTATACTTCTTCACACATGCTCTCACCACTTAGCACCATATGCACGTCATGCATCTCGGCAACCTTCAAGCAGAAGCACCGCCATGGGTGTCGGCCACGACCGTTAACCACACAAGACCCTAGTAGAGGTTTATCGCCTATTTGAGACTGAACCCGCAAGGAAGTCCGGCCGAGGTTTCCTCTACGGCCTCAAACGATGTGCACAGGGTTCCCAAGCCCACCATCCGGGTGCCACTTGGTACACCGTGCCACTGTGTATCTACCGTAGTGAAGCCTACCCCGTCGGGCAGAGCTAAACACGGCCGCCAACACTTTTCCTACAAACACCAGAAACTAATTGCAACTCCTGGACAAAGATCTAGGCGATTAATAAGACGAGGGGGTCAATTAAGTATCCCAATGTGTGGTAGTATATTGTCTTGGATAACACACACAGAACTCAGTTCATAAGGACGGTCCCAATGAGACAACCCACCATGTACTCCTACATGGCCTCTCATCGCTACCTTTACCAAATCGGATTCACACTTTTACTCTCACACTGTAGGACATGAACACAACCATTCTAATTCAGCATCCAGATGGATCAGACCCGACACGGCTCTAAGCATAGCAGGCATCGTAAACAAGCATGGATGAGTAAGCACAACAAGGCTCAAGCAGTTGCTACTCATGCTAAGTGGTTTCAACTATTTACTGTGACAAAATCAGGCCATGCAAAGGAATGGGTCCAACTACCGATAACATGTACAGTTGAATCATGTTTGTCCTAATGCAGTAAAAGAGAGCAGGAGCGAGAGAGTGGGTTTATTTCAATATGCTCAAGGGGGTTTGCTTGCCTGACACGTCTGAAGATAGCAATGAGTCTTCATCAATGTCAACGATCACATCGTCGGAAACATCGTTTACCGAGGGGGAACAACACCGACAAACAAGAAAGAACAACAATTACTTCACGGAAATGCAACACTATGATGCCTGCTCAAGACATGAAATGAAAGGTGGCAGGGCTAATGTGGTTATCATTTCTCAAGTTGAAGTTGGTTTGAATTAGGATCCAAGCATCACTTCAAGCCGGGTATCTTTCCAAGTACCCTTATAATTGATTCGTCTTGATGCTCATAACAAATTGTTCCAACATGCATGGGGTTAGTATTTTGAGGTATTGTTTTGCATTGACCAATGTTTGGTCATAACAGTTGAAGTGGAAATCAAATAAGTATCAATTTCCAACTCGAAACTATTTATTAAATTTACCCTATTCATCATTTTTCCTATTTGGTGTTGTTAACTTTTTCAAACATGCATGAAAACGCCATAATCAGATTCTTTGGATTTTTCTGATCCTTTTTGATATATAAATTATTTCCATCCGAGTTATATTTTAATTTCTATGATTTTTACAAGTTTTAGCAATTTCCTAGATTTATTTTATAATTGAAAATCAATTACTACGTCAGCACTGGATCAGCATTGCGTCAGCAGTCAACTGGCTTGGTCAGTGTCAAACCTGACGTGTGGGGTCCACACGTCAGTGATAGAGGTTAATTGAGAAGGTTAGATTAGTTTTAATTCCTGTTTTAGAATCGCAGGGCCCAATGTCAGTGAGTCATAGATTAACTAAAATTATATTAGGCGCTAATTAAACACCTCACCGGCTGGGCCCGCTTGTCAGCGAACCAGACCGGCGGAGCTCATCGCCGGTGGCCACCAAGCACGGAGGTGCTGACGGATTTCCTCCTACGGCGACAAAATGGCCGGCGGAGGGCATCTACACGGTCCAGGGACTTGGCTGGATCCATTTGGGGCGGTGGATAGAGCAGGGAAGCACTCGAACGGCGCCGGCGACGTGGTAAGCGGCGGCCGGAGCTCGGCCGTGGTGGAGCAGCGGCTACGGCGTGCAAGAGGAGAGGGGAACATGGGAAATCAACGGAGAAGCTCACGGAGGGCTCGAATGGCGGTTTGGTGGGCTCGGGGCGCTTTGGGCAGTGCGAATCGGGTCCGGTGGCCTTCAGTGGTCTGAGGCAAAGATGATGAAGGTGGTAGTGCCAGGGGGGCTCTGGCTTCGATTCCTGAGGCGGGGAGGGGCGGCACGTCATGGCGAAGGGGATGGGCTGCTCGGGGATACCTAGAAGGGGTCAGGGAGGCACCAGTGAGCTCGAGCCGAGCTCGGCCATGGCGGAAGGAGAAGAGCAGAGGGGGAGAGATAAGGGAGAGAGATGGGGGAAATGGATGAGGACGGAGTTGGGGCCTTCGTGGCGCTGCTAAGGCGAGGGGGGAGGCAGGCAGGGTGGAGGTGGTCGGCGACGTGGCCGTGTGCCCCACGCACCTGCGTGTCCTCCAGGCACGAGGAAGAAGAAGACCCCCTGCCCCTGGCGGGCTGGGCTGGCTTCCCTCCTCGGCAAGGAAGGCCAGGTAAGGTTCTTTCTTCTTCATTTTTTTTTATTTCCTGTTTTCTAATTTCTGACATTTGTTTTGATTTCTTTTGGCTCCAACCCTAGGCCAAAATATTGAAATCATTTGTGGGGTTTTGTTTGGACTATTTCCAAGTTCCACAAAAAGATTTAGTATTTTCGAAATAACTAAATATTTATAGTTATTTGTTTGGGCAATTTCCAATGCCTTTTGTGGATTAATTTAATGTCAAAAGTTATTGAAATAAAAGTCATCACTCAAATGTTGTTGCCAACATTTATCAGAAAATATGAACATTTTTAAAAACCATTTTGGGTTCATTAAAAATCACACTTAGTAGAATTTCCTTTAGTGAGGTGAGGTGCTAGGGTTTTGTTAGTCCAAATTTCAAAAACATTTGGGTTTAACATGATGCAAGATGATGATGCAACTAATTGCAACCAATTATTCTAGGGCTGTCACAACTCACCCCCACTAAACAAGAATCATGTCCCGAGATTCAAACGTTGCCGGGAAGAGGAAGAGGGAACACTAAACTGTCACAATCTTCACGACCCAATTGCCCCTCTTGAAGATGTTGATTCATTGCATCATGATGATCTTGACATTTTTGTCTTTGAGGTCTTCATCTAACACGACGACAAGAACATGAAGACTCTACAAGATTCGATCTCCTCAAGGATCGAGCAACTCAAGATTAACTCATAGAATGAGACGTAGGAACGTCCCTTGAGCTGAGACACAAAACACATAACACGGATGAGAAAATGAGGCATATGACGAAGGTTCAATTGGTAGGCAACAATTCCACTCTTAAAATAGATGGGGACGAGGTTTCAAAGTAGGGAGGAATTAAGTTGCCCTTCATACCATAACGGGGCACCTTAGGAAGGTGACTCTTAGAGTCATTCTCCTCAAGTGGCAAAAAGAATTACTTTTGATCCTAAAATCATTGAAACTCTTCATACCAGGGTAAGGCAATTCACAATTAATTGTTGGAGGAATTGAAAGAATGGCATACTCAGTTGGAAAGAAACTAGAGTTATAGAACAACTCAGCGAACGGAAGGCACATTCCAAGTATTACCGAGGATATAACCTAGTGTCTGAGCGTGCTCTCAAGAACTTGAGCATTTCCATATTCATCAAGGTTTACCAACATCCGTGCCAAGGATCCTGGTGACACAACATACTACCATGATGAACAGTGATGGAGGATGCAGATGCAAAGGAAGACAACACTTCCTCAGATTTCACCTTAGCTGTGCCAAGGGAACGAAATCTGGTTGATCGACCGGGAGACATTTAGCACTCCGCTTCTAATGTTCTCCTTGATGTACTAGCACAACCCAATTATAAGTCATGCTTTATATCTAGCACATCAAATATAGATCGGACTTCGGGCTCAAAGGGGATCCATGAGGAACAACTTATAAAATAGGTCATACAAAAACCACACGGAAGATGGCTAAGATTCCTGATGCAAGATATTTTAATATCAAGTCTTCCGGCTAGGTGTGTTAGCCATTTCACCACTTTACCGGGTTAGATAGAGACCAATATTATAATTCTTGGGGAAGTTCCAACCATTATAACTGCCTAAGATTCAGCTCCGGTTGGTGCCACGATGCTTCAGACTCAACATGTCCAAAAAGAAAGTTTGCAACACAAATCGACGAGATAACGTTGCGAGATTCTCCAGAAATGAACTCCGGAAGACAACTCCAAAACATGAGCTGGATCGCAAGACCCACGTGAACACACTTCCCAAGACAACTGTGAACACATGAAAATTCTTACAACAAAACACTACCGAGTTCTGGATGGGAACCATCATTGCGGATAACGAAGCCATGTGCAAGTCCGTCTGGTACCTTCAGGAATGGCACTTAACTTCTTTTCTTTGAACAAATCAATCAGTGGCTTGGTGTGGTAGGGGATACATATGGAATGGAGGTAGCTAATCTCTCAGACCATAGTATACTTCGCACGTGCATGACTGACTTGAGATGATTCTGAAGAAAACAAATTAACTTTTATCGAATTCACGGCGACAACTTGCATCAGATGCACATGAATTAGAGGAAGTCACTTCTTACACCTAACATATACCTCGTGTTCGAGACACGAAGACAATGTCTACAAAGTTTCCAGCACTAGCTTGATGTCCAACACAGATCATGGAACAAATTAGAATGTTGCCGATGGGCTCAACAACAATTCATCAAGATACCCATATAAATGGATATCCACAACAATGTGAGAAAGATAATAGCATTGGTCAGATCAAAGAATTTAATGGTGTAGGCTCAAGGAAAACCCTGAGTAAGACACCGCTATGAAAATCTTTGGTTCTGAGTTTGATTTGACAATAGCCCATGCTCAAATCAAAGTTGAACAAGATAATATATGCAACAATTGATCAAACGAATAAACCGATGAAAATATCATCTTTCTTCAAACTCACACAACAGGAAAATATCCTTTTTAAATGAGCTAAGTTTAGTCAAAGCTTTTATCTTACAACTCTCCAAGTTGTTGTTTAGCTTAACCAACTAGCTCGGGGTATCCAACACTGATTCTTGGAGAAGATGGCTTATAAAGAAACCAACTTGATCACGAGCTCTATCATAACAGTCAGGAAACAAACTGGTAATACTTCCGAGAAGATATTCGAAAAATCATGAACCACCGATATATTATTAAGCTCGGGAACAATCTTGCTTTTCAGGGCAAGATGATGTGATCAATAGAGCGAGGGATTGACACAATCCTAACCCATCGAACGAAAAGTGCACCATGAAACATGTACTAGGTAGCACACTCAATCTTAGGATGACGATTCAATCACCATCACCATAAGAGTGAAATAATTGTCCATTAGCTACCAAGCAATAGCATTGCTAGGAGTATTGATTTCACACATCATGGTTCATTTGTCGATATTCCGGTTACAACCAACACGAAAACCGAGGGATGAACAATGATAGCGAGAAGTATTGCTACATCAAGAGCTCATAAGAGATGGTGCAATTCTCATAACACTCTTGACAAAAAGAGGGTAATACTCCAAGATAGAACAGAACAAAAGCTGGTGTAGCATTTCGATCTGCAGAATACAACTACTTTGACCCAATCCAAGAAATGGATGTGGTACTAGAGCTTGCTTCTCCCAGTCTTTCGAGAATAGAACAACTTGACAGACCACAAAATAGAAGACATCGATGACATGAATGCACAACTACTCTTGACTATCCTTTCAATGATGAAGGTCAAAATACAAATAGATAGGGCCAACTCAAGAACACATGATTTTCTTGAGTTGTGGATGCATGGATTAGAATGTCGAACGAGTTCAACATAATTCTTCCAGATAACCCATGCAGAAGAGCGGAGTTGACAGAGTCACATTAGGGAGTGGAGAACTCATCACGAGCACTCTTATTATGATCTTTAGTTCACGAAGGACTTTTGACAGAGATGGTCCATGGTATTGGAAGAATGATATACCATGCACCTTGAGGACTACAACAAGGTTACTAATCATCCTAGAGGAACTAGCAACACTATCAACAGAGATGAGCAGAATGATCACTGGATTCAGGAACCCAGAAATAGAGTACCTACAAGCTATTTAACATCACGAGATGTTTTTCGAAAATGATGGCCACAACTATCACACTGGAAACCGAAACACATCTAGACTATTGGGTAGTTTTCGGAGTAACATGGTTTCCTAATACTTCACAAAACGTCGAGGTAATAGAATACCTCATCATGATGATTATTGTGCTTTCTCTAGCCAGAAGTCATTAGCTCAGGAGGAGGGAATTTGCAATTGCATCAGACTATTTGGGAACTTTGGAAAACTCGGACAACATAACGGCTGTACGGGCATGAATTATGAGGCAACCTGCAAGAAAACTAACAACACAACAATTCAATTCTTATGGAGACACTGATCCTTGAAGATATCAACTTTCCTATAAGTCTCCAACATAGTAACTCGTCATCCTAATGAATAGATCAGAAAGCCTAATTCTTAAACCCCGTAGAATAAAGAAGAGGGTGACTCAGAATACGAATGACACAAGGAAAGGAGTAAAAAGAGCCTTACGTTCCCTTCCACAAACAATTCCCTTATATAACTAAAGAGTTGCTAGACACAACATCGACCAGTTTGGCTTGGTTATCCTACAGGCAGTCAAGCTCTGATACCAAAGCTGTCGGGACCCCGATCCTAAGTCATAAGAACCCATCCTGTAACACATCACATCGCTTTGCGGCCTCACGCACGGTAAACTCCACGGCTGCCACCTTACCTTGGCCGAGACCGTTTGCGTCTTTTGGCTCACGTATATGAATATGTTGCTAGCGTTCAAACGACAAAGAACCCGGGTCGACATGAATACTTATAAACCAAAGCGGTACATCCGTACAGGGACAGGCATACATAACCCAGCAAAGCAGGTGTCGGTCATCAGCGTGTGTAGACGAGTCGTAGCAAGCTACAAGGACTCCATTACACCGCGTGACATTTCCCCAAGGGGACAGACACAGCAGCAAAGAAGGATACATGCCGGTCAATAATGTGTTCCGAGAAGTAGCAAGCTACTAAGGCCCGATGGAATCACAAAGAGGCATTTCCCTGTAAAGAGTACTACTAAAGGCAAACAACTAGGTGTCGAATCCCACACATATAATGGATTTCAAACATACACACATTATGCACAGTATGTGTAGATACAACATGGCATCACAACATAACTCTATGACTCAAGCATTTATTAAAGACTCATAAGAGTCAACATAGTATGATATTACAAACAGGGGTCTCGTGACCCGACACTCAAGTCATACAAACCACAAGCGGAAGCAAATCATGTCTGGGTACAGACATCTACTAAAAGTGGCTGGAAGAGCCTGAAAAGCTAATACGACCCTACCAAAGGAGCCAGACCTCTATCTGGGATTCCCAAGCTATTCCGGTCAACATCGAACACATCGCGTAGAATCTTTTAATGAGTCTAAGTCTTCTCTGCAAAAACATAAATAAAGGAACCGTGAGTACAAAGGTACTCAGCAAGTCTTACATCAGAACTATCTACATATGCATCATGTTTCAGTGAAAGGATTGTGGGGTTTGATTGCAGCAAGCCAGCTTTGACTCTTGGCTAACCTGTACTATGACTACAAGTTCTTTCTTTGAGGTGGGATAACGCACACGAGTCCACATATTCACCATTTCAATACACCACTATGGAGCCACTCTCGTCTCCCTACGAGAAGGCCTTCCATAGCACTCACACTTATCTTGCATGTTTTAGAGTATCCATTTAAATTGTCTATGTACCACGTAATGTTTCCATGTAGTCCATATCCGAGGACGCGGCTATTCGAACAGATTGAATCAGCCTGCAGGGGTATACTTCTTCACACATGCTCTCACCACTTAGCACCATATGCACATCATGCATCTCAGCAACCTTCAAGCGAAAGCACTGGCCTGGGTGTCGGCCACGACCGTTAACCACACAAGACCCTAGTCTAGGTTTATCGCCTATTTGAGACTGAACCCGCAAGGAAGTCCGGCCGAGGTTTCCTCTACTGCCCCAAACGATGTGCGTAGGGTTCCCAAGCCCACCATCCGGGTGCCACTTGGTACACCGTGCCACTGTGTATCTACCGTAGTGAAGCCTACCCCGTCGGGCAGAGCTAAACACGGCCGCCAACACTTTTCCTACAAACACCAGAAGCTAATTGCAACTCCTGGACAGAGATCTAGGTGATTAATAAGACGAGAGGGTAAATTAAGTATCCCAATGTGTGGTAGTATCTTGTCTTGGATAACACACGCATAACTCAGTTCTTCAGGACGGTCCCAATGAGACAACCCACCATGTACTCCTACATGGCCTCTCATCGCTACCTTTACCAAATCAGATTCACACTTTTACTCTCACACTGTAGGACATGAACACAACCATTCTAATTTATCATCCAGATGGATCAGACCCGACACAACTCTAAGCATAACAGGCATTGTAAACAAGCATGGATGAGTAAGCACAACAAGTCTCAAGCAGTTGCTACTCATGCTAAGTGGTTTCAACTATTTACTGTGACAAAATCAGGTCATGCAAAGGAATGTTTCAACTACCGATAACACGTACAGTTGAATCGTGTTTGTCCTAATGCAGTAAAAGAGAGCAGGAGCGAGAGAGTGGGTTTATTTCAATATGCTCAAGGGCGGTTTGCTTGCCTAACACGTCTGAAGATAGCAATGAGTCTTCATCAATGTCAACGATCACATCGTCGGAAACATCGTTTACCGAGGGGGAACAACACCGACAAACAAGAAAGAACAACAATTAATTCACGGAAATGCAACACTATGATGCATGCTCAAGACATGAAATGAAAGGTGGCAGGGCTAATGTGGTTATCATTTCTTAAGTTGAAGTTGGTTTGAATTAGGATCCAAACATCACTTCAAGCAGGGTATCTTTCCAAGTACCCTTATAATTGATTCGTTCTGATGCTCATAACAAATTGTTCCAACATGCATGGGGTTAGTATTTTGAGGTACTGTTTTGCATTGACCGATGTTTGGTCATAACAGTTGAAGTGGAAATCAAATAAGTATCAATTTCCAACTCCAAACTATTTATTAAATTTACCCTACTCATCATTTTGCCTATTTTGTGTTGTTAACTTTTTCAAACATGCATGAAAATGTCATAATCAGATTCTTTGGATTTTTTTGATCCTTTTACGTATATAAATTATTTCCATCCGAGTTATATTTTAATTTCTATGATTTTTACAAGTTTTAGCAATTTCCTGGATTTATCTTATAATTGAAAATCATTTACTGCATCAGCACTGCATCAGCATTGCGTCAGCAGTCAACTAGCTTGGTCAGAGTCAAACCTGACGTCTGGGGTCCACACGTCAGTGACAGAGGTTAATTGAGAAGGTTAGATTAGTTTTAATTCCTGTTTTAGAATCGTAGGGCCCACTGTCAGTGAGTCATAGATTAACTAAAATTATATTAGGCGCTAATTAAACACCTCACCGGCTGGGCCCGCTTGTCAGCGACCCAGACCGGCGGAGCTCATCGCCGGTGGCCACAAAGCACGGAGGTGCTGACGGATTTCCTCCTCCGGCGACCAAATGGCCGGCGGAGGGCATCTACGCGGTCCTGGGACTTGGCCGGATCCATTTGGGGTGGTGGCTAGAGCAGGGAAACACTGGAACAGCGCCGGCGACGTGGTAAGCGGCGGCCGGAGCTTGGCCGTGGTGGAGCAGCGGCTACGGCGTGCAAGAGGAGAGGGGAACATGGGGAATCAACGGAGAAGCTCACGGGGGGCTCGAATAGCGGTTCGGTGGGCTCGGGCGCTTTGGGCGGCGCGAATCGTGGTCGGCGGCCTTCGGTGGTCTGAGGCGAAGATGATGACGGTGGCAGCGCCAGGGGGGCTCTGTCTTCGATTCCTGAGGCGGGGAGGGGCGGCACGTCATGGCGAAGGGGATGGGTTGCTCGGGGAGACCTAGCAGGGGTCAGGGAGGCGCCAGTGAGCTCGAGCCGAGCTCGGCCATGGCGGAAGGAGAAGAGCAGAGGGGGAGAGATAAGGGAGAGAGATGGGGGAAATGGATGAGGACAGAGTTGGGGCCTTCGTGGCGCTGCTAAGGCGAGGGGGGAGGGAGGCAGGCAGGGTGGAGGTGGTCGGCGACGTGGCTGTGTGCGCCACGCACCTGCCTGTCCTCCAGGCACGAGGAAGAAGAAGACCCCCCTGCCCCTGGCGGGCTGGGCTGGCTTCCCTCCTCGGCAAGGAAGGCCAGGTAAGGTTCTTTCTTCTTCCTTTTTTTTATTATTTCCTGTTTTCTAATTTCTGACATTTGTTTTGATTTCTTTTGGCTCCAACCCTAGGCCAAAATATTGAAATCATTTGTGGGGTTTTGTTTGGACTATTTCCAAGTTCCACAAAAAGATTTAGTATTTTTGAAATAACTAAATATTTATAGTTATTTTTTTTGGCAATTTCTAGTGCCTTTTGTGGATTAATTTAATGTCAAAAGTTAGTGAAATAAAAGTCATCACTGAAATGTTGTTGCCAACATTTATTAGAAAATATGAACATTTTTAAAAACCATTTTGGGTTCTTTAAAAATCACACTTAATAGAATTTCCTTTAGTGAGGTGAGGTGCTAGGGTTTTGTTAGTCCAAATTTCAAAAACATTTGGGTTTAACATGATGCAAGATGATGATGCAACTAATTGCAACCAATTATTCTAGGGCTGTCACATAGCACTAGCAAATGGATTCCAAATGTTATGAATCTTAACATGATCACATGACAAGTGAAAACAAGACACGATACCAAATTTGGGATTTGTTGGAGAAAGATTCCAATGTAGACTTGAAAAACCCTAGAAATAGGCAGATATGACTCTTGGAAGATAAAACCATGCAATTTAATTCCCACAAATGCACCACTTGGCGAGGTGAAATTATTTGAGTATTAGAGCATGTCAAAAAAGTTTGGGATCAATTGAACAAACTTCACATTGTATAGTTTCCCAATTCTAGGAATTAGTAGAGAAGGTTTGGAGTGGTTTTGGAAAAGTTCTCCTATTCTCCTTGGTGCACCACTTGGCGTGGTTAATTTATTGGAGCATCGAAACATGTTCACAAAATTTGTGAACAATTGGAGACACTTGGCAATGTAGAGTTGCCCAAATTTGGATCTGGACTGCTAGGGTTTTAGAATATTTAGGTGGATCAAATCAACTTGGATTGAAATGAAACTTGGCAAGATCATCGCATATATCATGTGTGACATGCTAGAAATTTACTCGGATTTATTGAGATATTCCAAAAGCTGGAAATAGGCACAAATGGTTTTGTCCAATATTTTGAACATGACCATGTGTTGTAACTCTTATATATGGAATATATATGTCCAGTGAGTTTCCCTAAATTTTCGCATATATTTTAAAGCAGGAAAAATAATCTTTCTTCAATAAATACCATTCCTGTCCTTAGAAGAATGTATTTAAATAAAATAGTAAAATAGCTTTTAAAATAATAACCTTGTGGTTTTGGGAGGTCTTTTTGATAATGCGATTTAAATAAAATGTTGGGTGCAAAACCACTTCCCTAGTTTGAGGACTTGTAATACAAATCCCAACTCAGGTGTTTTTGAAAACTTAAATTAAGTAAAATCTTTTGGGTAAAAGTAGTATTTGGCAAAAATAGTTTCTGGTACTATACAAATGGCATGATTATTGGGCAAGGGTTTGGGCAAGGAGGTAACTCTAGAGAGTAGTAGGAACTTTGTGATTTAAACACAAGCAAACAAGAAAGCAAGCAACAATCACATCAAGCATCACAAGCACTTACAAAAATTTTAACTGGTCCTTATTTTTTAGATAAGTTAGGTTAGCCAGGAGAGTTAAAACACAGGTGTGACAACCATCCCCTAGTGGGCTGGGCACACCTCCCCAACTAAGGCATATGCGGCTAGGTTGTTGGAGGTCCAAGCCTAGGAGGTGGGGCCACCCTAACTTGGGTGCCAAGCCACCCCTAGGGCAGCCGCCCCACCTCTACTTGGTCACCGACCCTCCTAGGGGGTAACCGTAGGGTGCAGCCCCTCCTCCCTCCCCCTATATACAGTGGAGAGGGGAGAGGTCTGCACCAACCAAAAACGCAACGGTGTAGCCTTGCCTCTCTCATAGATCAGTTTTTCCACTAGATCAGTTTCCGTATTGTTTGGCCAAACACTCCCAGAACAGCTCCACCACCACCGCCGCCATGTCATCGTGCTGTCGGAGAACTCATCTACCTCTCCACCGTTGCTTGCAGGATCAAGGAGGTGGAGAACGTCATGGAACTGTTTCTGTGATGAACGCGGAGGTATCGTCCGTTCGGCACTAGATTGCGATGGATCGTGATGGGATCGCGGGATGGATCGTGATGGGATCGCGGGACGGATTGTGATTTGGATTGCAAAGACATTCGACTACATCAACTGAGTTATATACGCTTCCGCTTAGCGATCTACAAGGGTATGTAGATGCACTCGCCCTCTCGTAGATGCTAGTCTCCATAGATTGATCTTGGTAAACGTAGGAATTTTTTTGTTTCCCAAGCAACGTTACCCAACAAAGTTTTATGTAGTGGATGTTCACATAACACCACTAAGGTAATCACAACATCCACATCATCAAAATATTGAATGAATATCAACGTCATATGACTACTTGCAACATGACTTCTCACGTGGCCTCAAGAACAAAAGTAACTACTCACAAGTGATAAAAATGCTCATGATGAGAGAGGTAGTACATAGCACATTGTATGTGAACATAAGATCTTCAACAAAATAAACCATAAACCATCAACTAAAATATGTAATCAACACTACTAGTCACACCCCACGTACCAATCTGAGGTTCCAGTATAAGATTGAGCACAAGAGATGAACTAGGGTTTTTAGAGGAGATGGTGTTGATGAAGATTGGCCTCCCCAAGATGAGAGGTTTGTTGGTGATGATGATGGCTTCGATTTCCCCCTTGGGAGGGAAGTTCCTCCAGCGGCATTGCTCCGCTAGAGGGCAAAAGCGCTCTTGCTCAGGTTCCGCCTCAAGAGGGCAGCGGTTCGTCTCGAAAGTCCTCTCCTGATTTTTTCAGTTCAAAAGAGAATTCATACTAGAAGATGGTCGCCAGAGGTAGGGCAGGGGGCCACTAATCATCACGTCACGCAAGGGGGGCTGGCGTGCCCTGGTTCCTAGTGGTCATCTGGTAGCCCCCCTCTGGTACTTCTTTCTTACAATATTTTTTGTTTATTCTAAAATAAATCTCCGTGAAGTTTCAACCCATTTGGAGATGTACAGAATTTGTATCTTTGACATAGCTTTTTCACGTCCAGAATTACATCTGCCGGCATTCTTCCTTTTGATGTAAACCTTGCATATTATAAGAGAAAAGGCTTTAGAATTACTCCATAAAGTGGTATAATGCATACAAACACTATACATGACAGTAACAAAACATGATGCAAAATGGATGTATCAGTGGCCCAAACTTTGTTAAACGGTCGTGTCCATTGTTTCTTCCTTAGCTCAATCATGCTGGAGTGTCACCGAGAGGTTAGGATGTAGAGGAAGGAAGGAGGGCCATCGCACCCCAGAGTTCGAACCACCATGGTCCTCAGAGCCCCGATTCTGACATTTTGCACGCCAGATAGGGGTTCGCATCGATCCCCTGCTCTGTTTTGGCTCCAGCTTCGCCAACTCAAGGGCTGACGCTCGCCGTGTACTTGTCGAGCGCCATGTGGCCCGCGTGGCACGAACCGTGCATGTTGGCCTTAACAGTGACATTCACCACCGCTACACCGGCGCCGGGGCTATAGCCGCCATCGTTCTACCACATCTATTACCTTTTGGAGGGTGGTGCCTCCTAGATTGGCTAGGTGTCGTTTGGGAGCCTCCTACTTCGTGTTGTGGAGATTAACAAACACGTTTGTAAGGGCAAGGAGATCGTCTACTTCGTGAAGATCTACCGTGAGTGAGGCTAGTCCTATGTGCACGGAAGCCGTGGTAGAATAGACAAGGTCGCTTCTTCGTGGACCCCTTGTGGGTGGACCCCTCCATGGACTCTCGCAGCTGTTACCCTCCATGGTTTGAAGTGTCCACTAACATGGACGTACGATAGTGCCACCAATCGTAACCATGCCAAAGATCGTCGTGTCAACTTCTGCGTGTTTTATTTCGTGAACTCTACTCCTTACTACATGTGGAAAGTCTTTACTTTCCGCTGCCATATTTGTTAACTAGCATGTGTAGGGCGCACTAGTTTTTTAGAATCGCTAAAATCTTCCAACCATTAATTTGGGAAAACGCTAGGATTTTAATTTATCCAAGTAGTCTATTCAACCCCCCTAGACACCTCTTCTATCGATCTCACAATTGGTATTAGAGCAAGGTCTCCAAAACCTTGGTTTAAACACCATTGGAGGAAGATGGATGTGCCTAGTTTGGGGAATATTAGTTGTTGAGTGCCTATTCTTGATGGGGAGTATGATAGACAATTAAAGATGGAATTCTTGATATATTTGATAAATTCCATTTGCGCAAGTATGTTAAATATCCCTATGAGCCTCCCATTGATCCTTTGCATCCTTCTCATGATGAAGAACTTGATATGCTTGGTAATCCTAAAACTGTAAATCTACTCATTAGAGGACTGCCAAGAAATGTGCTTAATCAATTGAAAATTTTGGGGTGTGCTCATACTTTGTGGAAAGACTTAGGTACAAGATATCACCACTACTCACTGAAAAATCTTGTGATCATTAACCACAAATGCATTGCCTTTCACAAAATGAAGCCAACTGATCCTAATTTTGATAAATGCATATTTGAGCTTCAAGACCTCATGCGCGCTAAAGCAGATGTCATTACCATTAACAATATCATTGTTGAAGGCATTCACATGCATTAATATGAACATTGTCATAGTCAAAATTCTTATGAAATTCTTGTTTCTTATGACGAGGATATTTCATCCGACGCCGACAATGTGGAGCATGGCTAGTACAATGAAGATGAAGAATCTGACATCGAGTATGAGAATACCATGAGGAACCTTAGTGTTATTGCGAACCTTAGAGACTACATGGTCAGTGGAAAGGAGTGGGTTCTTGACAGCGGATGCACTGATGACATGATTGGAGATGAAGACATTTTCCATGAGATCACACCAAACCGTGGACCTCGAACGTATGTGACCTTTGGTGAAAACTCCAAGGGTACGTGAAAGTGCGTTATATCGACTAGAGGGGGGTGAATAGGAGATTTTTAGAATTTCATCACTGAGGAAATTCCTTTTGAGGAAATTCCTCACTAATGACTAACTTACAGCGGAAACAGTAAAGGATCAGAAGTGCAAAATTTCACAACAACAGTTTTTCGGAGTGAGGGATGTGAAAACAGATTGCACAGTGAGTAGGCACGCAGAAAACAGATGAGGATTAACTAGCGTGAAGAATTTGAGGTTGAGGAATTTCAGAGAAAGTCTTCAGCAAATTCATCAAACAGTAGCAGTGAAAGTCATCAACACATAATCTGAGGAAAGTAAGGAGTTGAGGAATTGGAATCCGTTTCACAGCGAAGACAGTAGTTGATGACCCAGTTCCAACTGCTATGACAGTCGTACATCTGGTTTGGAGCGGCTTGGTATTGAAACCAAAGGACACACAGTCCCGGGACACACAGTCCCTACCGTGTTCTCCTTGGGCTAAGAACACACAGTCCTCGCCCAATACTCGTGGTAAGTCTTCTGGGCAGACTTCCAAACCTCACAAACTTGGTCACCCGGCGATCCACAATTGACTGCTGGAAAGCTCTAGACCATGACGCCTGACCGTCTAGAGGATGCACAGTCCTCAAAGGTAAAAGGCTTCAGTCCCACACAGGAACAACTTCTTCAGTGATGCTCAATCACTAGGTTTGTTTTGTGGTTTCGGTGTATGGGGTATTTCCTCACTGATGAATTACTCTCGAACACTTTGAGGAATTTGGGTTGCACTTGTGACAAGTGTCAGTTCCTACCGGAGCAGCCAACCAGCTAATGGTTGTGGGGCGGCTATTTATAGCCGGGGAGTATCCCGACATGATTTGATACTAATGCCCTTTAATAATATGACCGTTGGTGTGGATAAGACCAATGATGTGGCGTGGCTATCGAAACTGTCGGAACCCTCAACTGTGAGAGTCCTCATGTCACTCGTATTCCTCACTTGAGGCTTTTGGTAGGATTATGCTTGGGTTGAGCATCATGAGGAAATTCATTCCAAAGTGTAACTTCGATCCCCTTTAACAGTACGGTGTTCCTATTACTCAAGTGTGAAGAAAATAAAACAGAAAGAGTAAATCTTCATGCTTCAAAGTCTTCAGAGTGATTTTCTTTAGGACACGCCGAATTCCTCAGTTTCAATATCTTCATGAGGAATATCAATTTCATCGCAGATTCTTGGTGATTCAATTCTTCAGCTTCAGACCAATTTCTTCAACCGAAGATATACATTTTTAGGGGTCGATCTTCATCAAATATATCAAACTCCTCAATGACTTATAGATCCTGTGTACACTCATAAACACATTAGATACTTAACCTATAAGTCTTCAAACCACCAAAATCACTAAGGGGAACTAGATGCACTTACAATCTCCCCCTTTTTGGTGGTTGATGACAATTAGGTTAAGTCTTCATCAGGGATAAAAAATATGAAGTGTAAATACTCATTTGAGGAATTTGAAATCAAGATTCAGAGAGACTCCCCCTGAAGATGTGCATATCTTGAGGATTTTGCTTTTCACAGCAAATGCACATTGATGATGTATATCATGGAGATCTCCCCCTGAGTCTTGTAAATCATGCATACATGTAACATATCGTATGCAGAAAATGAAGATGCATGATGACAAATGGTATGTGACGAATTCCAGCATCCGTGCATTAAAACTTGAGGAATAAGCATGCGAAGAAAAACTTTCAAAAGCGTCAGAGTACCATCGGGCTTAAGTTACAACTCATTACATAAAAACTTCAGAAGAGCCAAGATTTTGTAACTTAAATATAGTTTATAAGCCCCCAAAATATCCCGCTTGAAGACTAACTCTCAAGTTTCTCCCCCTTTGTCATCAAGTGACAAAAAGGGACAAACTGAGGACTAATGCGTGTGAAAACTTCACTTCTTGGCAGTTGATGAAGAGGCGTGATGCTTCTTGGGAGTAGTCTTCTTCCTTGGATCGGTTGCACTGTCGAGCTGTTCTTCATCCGTTTCAGCAGTGCGGAATGAAGAAAAGGACCTGTCTTCAAGGTCTGGAACTGGAATGGGCCTGAACTTCTTCTTGGGAGGCCACGACCAGTCAAAGTCTCGCACAAAGTCCATTTCTTCAAGCTCTGTCTGAGTCTTCAGATGTGCAAGTGTAGCCCAGGTGCGATCAAAAACCTCATGCAGATAGTGATGGTTAAGCTTCACAGAGTTCTGTGTTTCAGTGAGGGTTTTCACAAAGATGCCAAACTGGCGTTTGACCCACTTGTGATTGCGATCCACCTCTTGGTGAAGACTGAGGAGGAGCTCTCTTGTATTCATCACGCGAGGAGGAACGGGGCTTGCCGGGCGAGTCTCCGTATCATCCCATGAAGAATAAGCTTCTGGCTCTCTGAACTGGCCATCAAGGGGCCTACTGCCTTCATCAATCACTGACTTGCCTTTTCCTTCAATTGGCTCGAAAGTCTTCTTGTTGACCCGGATGGGAGGCATATAACCAACATGGTTTTGGAAATCAGCATGGAAGTTGATGCATGTCCGTGTCCTGATGAATCTCATGATCCATGGGGCATATATCTTGTGATCAAATGGACGCATAGCATTGTCGGCCAAAGTCCTCAAGAAGAAATCATGGATGTTTATAGGAATACCATGGATGATGTTGAAGAGGATATTCTTCATGATGCCTACTACATCTTCTTCATCATCATGGCCTTTGATCGGCGCGAGCACACTTCAGAGGATTCTGTAGACAGACCTTGGTGTATATTTGAGCTCGTGGACGAGGAAGGTTTTTCTCGGTGATTGTCCTTCAGCCAAAGGTTCATGAGGACTTCCATCATCCCGTTGGGCAGCTCACGCTCACAGTAAAGCTTAACAGCCTCCTCTGAGGGAATTGGTACAGGCAGTTCACGGAGGACCTCAGTAGCAGGAGCCTTGTAGTGAGTGTTTTGTGTCATCCAGTCAAACACCCAGGTGTTAATGTCTTCAGGGTTGCAAGATATGTGAAGAGTGGCATAGAACTGAAGAATGAGCTCACTGTTCCAATCAGAGATGTCGGAGCACATTGGCAGCAAACCAGCGTTATGGAGTACATTGAGGACTGGAGCTAGGCACGGTATTGCTTCAAGTTCAACATGAGGAATATGCATGTGCTGGAATATCTTGTTTCTTCCACACAGCACAGAGGCATAGTAATTCAGCCGTGTCCTCGTCCAAAACTTCATATGCCTCATTTGAGGCTTGTCATAGGGATTCTCTCCAATGAAGTACATGCGCTCTTCAAAGAAATTCTCCTTTTGAAACTGTGGTCACTTGGAGAATGGCTGACGCTGAACTGGCTGAAGATTTTGTTGAGGAACAGGAGGGGAGACAACAATTGCAGTCTCGGGGTTGAGCACGACGAAGGCATTGTCTTGATCAGGTGCATTTTCTTCAGCATTGTCCTCGGGGTGAGGAATTTCATCAGCTAGGGCTTCAGGCTGAGGAGCTTGCTCTTGCTGGGCATCAAGCTGAGGAGCTTGCTCTGTTTGGGCATCAGGCTGAGGAATGTGATCATCTTGCTCAGGTGGAGGAGTTGGGTCAGCCTGTTCCTCATCTTGAGGATTTTGCTCAGGACTTTGAATTTTATCAGCATGAGGAATTTCACTTTGCTCTTCCTCAGCTGGCTTGGTGACACGGGCAATTTCATCAGCTGGTGCAGCTGATCCTTGTGCAGTGTCTTTCTGAGGAATGGCGGGCTGAGGACTGTCGTCAATACGAATTTCTTCGTCAGTCTATTCCTCAGTTGCTGCATCCTTCATTTCCTCATCTATCCCTTTTGCTTGGTCATCAAGGATGACCATTTCATAAGACGGAGCAACATTGAGGGGCACAGGGTCCAGTGGAGCATTATCTTCAAGCGCTTTGAGGCGCTTGTCCTCTGTTTCTTCTTCTGCTGAGGAGGCCTTTCTCTTTTTGGCTTCCTTTTCAGTAGCACTGGTTTTCTTCACGTCTGATGCATACGGAGTCATCTTTTTCACCTTTGAAGCTTTTGGTGAAGGGGTTCTCTCGACAGATTCTTCAGCTGGCTTTGAGGAACCAGCTGGAGCAGAGTCATCAGCTTGCTTTGATGAAGGAGCTGGGTCAGGGGCATTCTCACCAGCTGCAGCAGGTTCATCAGCTGGACTTTCCATGGTGATTTCTTCACTAGCCGATACATCCACACGGCTTTCTTGGGGTATTTCCTCAGCTTGAGGAGATTCATCAGCTGACTCTTTAATCAAGGGCTGGGGAGTTGGTGCTGGAGGTGCAGCCTTCTTGTTGTAGTCTTTAACAACTTTAGTGGCCAGCTTGATAAAATTGCTCTTGAGACTCGGACGATCTGACAGCTTGGCGTACTTATCAGCTAAATTCTTCAACTCAGCCTGTGTTGACACCAGTGCATCAGGCGTCAAGCTGAGGAGATTCTGCTTGAGGAATTTCTCCTTTTTAAGCTTCGCAACCTTGGCCTGCTTGGCTTGCTGTTCTTTCCACCTGGCTTCATTGATGAATGTGGCCACCATGTGGCTGATACCAGGGGGAAGTTTCAAATCATCAAGCGGAGTGTTTGGGTCCTCATACCAGATGTTTATGTAATCTAGGAGGACCTTGGGGTCCATGGCGAGAGGAATGGCGCTTCCTGATGCTTGAGCTACTCTTTCCTGCTTGTTTCTGATTATCGCTTGCAGGGTTTGATCATCATATTCATCACTGCCCTCTGATGCAGACTGGACTGTGATGATTTTGCTGGGGCTTGGCAGAGTTGCTCTTTCAGCAGACACCTGAGTCTTCACAGGAGGTGGTGAAGACTTTGTCTCCGAGCTGGTTGCAGCCGGGAGTGAGGAGCTGGAAGTGGCGGTCAGTGGCTTCATGACTGGCTTCTGTACTGGTATCTCTTGAGGCTTTGGTGGTGCTGCTGAGGATTTTGGAGCTGAGGGTTTCGGCACTGAGGGTTTTGTAACTGATGCCTGAGCAGACTTCTCTTGACGCTTTAGAGACCTTGATTTTGACGGCACAGACTGTGGTTGAGGAATTGGTGAACCAGAGGTCTCAGTGATAGAGGAAGTAGCTGCAGTTGAGGCAGCATCTGAGGATTCATTGAATTTCCTCACTGCAGCATCTGCCTGCTTCTTGAGCTTAGCCAGATGCTTTTCCTTCTCATCTAGATAGTCATCAATGGTCTTGAGGCTTGAGGGATGTCCTACTTGATGATCCTCAAGTGGGGCCCGTTTGCTAGGAGGCTTCACGGCGAATTTCTTCGCATACATGGCAGTTACAAACCTGTATTCCTTCCATTCCTTAGCCCATCGGCGTTCTATCTTCTACAGCCGAATCTTTCTCTTGGCCATTGTTTCATTTTCATCAGGTGTGCAATAGACCAAGTAAATATCCTCAGGGATATCCAAAGTTGTGTTTTTCTCAAGTTTCTTTCCTCCATTCTACTTTCTGTCATCCTCCATTTTCTTCAGCTGAGGATTTTGCTGATGAGATTGAACTCTTGAGGATTCTGATGAGACTTGAAGATTTTCTTCAAGAAACGCTGCAAATGAGTTAATGTGATGAGAACCGAGAGATTCATCAGCTGACATGTGTGTACGTGTGAACAGAGTATAGTTGCGAGGAATTTGGAGAGGTCATATGCGTTCTCAGATTTGACAAAAATGAAAAAGTTTGACAGTTGAGGAATTTAACCAGTGGTTGAGGAATTTGCCTAAGCATACTCTTCTTGGGTTCCAGACTTGTACAGATCCGAAAATTCGCATAATTGAGGAATCTCGTGAAAATTTTAGATTCCTAGTGAAGTTCATCAATGGTGTGGTGATAGGCAGTGTTTGAGGAATCAAGTGCATACCGATTCTTGAGGAAAAACAGATTTCACATAGGAGATGTAAAATAGTAGATCTAACTTGCTGTAAAAATGGGATTTTATTTACCCTTGAAGGCGCGCACGAAGAACACATAAAAGTTCTGTAGAGGGCTCTTCGGTCGCGTGTCCAATGCGCCCTAACCCGGCGGCAGAGGACGTCTACAACGGCGGTGGACGAAGATGGTCCGACTCCGGCGTGGTTCCGGCGACGGAGAAGTAGAGGCAGTGAAGCTCTTGTTCACCGGCGACGAGACTTCCAGCGGTGGCGCTAGGGTTCAGTTATTTTTGCTATAGCAGGAGAGCGATGGGGTGAAGAAGTGTTTGCCGAGGGGGATAAGGACATATTTATAGCCAGACAATTACTGTTGACGCGAAGAATTCGTACCAAACAGCCCCTGCCTCTACGTCTCCGCAGGACACGTGTAGTTCTCGAGCAAGGCGGTGGAGATAGTGGAGATCGTGGTTATCCGAACGTGGGAAGTGGGGTTCAGTTACTATGCATTAAATAAACAATTTTTGAAGATTTGAGGATTCTAGTTACAAAATCATCAGCTGACAAGGACGCAGTGAGGATTTTGAACAAAGTTTCAAGTAGAACGCATATGAAGAATCGAATAGACTGGATGAGAATAGCATAGAGGGAAAGTAGGGTCTGATCACATTCACTTAGAAGAAATATCAACTTGAAGAAATAGCTATAAGTGAATGTTGTTGAGGACTTGAAATCACAGTCTATCTATTCAAGCGAAAGTCATCAAGTGTTTTTGAAGATTTGAGTAACTTGAGGATTTTTTGATAAATCGTCATAATGAAGAACAACTGTTTTGAAGAAAAACACATTTTGAGGAAATGGAACACTTGAAGAAAATCAACTTGAGGAATTTCACGTTGGGCGGTGGCATGACCCACCATATAAGAATGTTGATTACAGACGCCGCGTACAATTGTCGTAGGGCCCTGAGAATCAATTTCTTCGTTGTTTTCTTCACATTCAGAGTGATATTCTTCATCAGTTGAAGAAAATCGATTCATCATGTGTTGCACATCTAAGTCATCAATTTTGCATAAGTGTTAGGATGTGTGCATGTTTTTACAAAACATTTGAAGGTTCTAAGATATTTAGCTCACACCGCAACTTGCAAAACCTTTTCTCATCCAAGGGCTTAGTGAAGATATCTGCCAGTTGATCATCAGTCTTCACATGGTCGATGAGGATATTGCCCTTGAGGACATGATCCCGAAGAAAATGACGACGAATCTGGATGTGCTTGGTCTTCGAGTGCTGTACTGGGTTGTATGCAATCTTGATTGCACTCTCATTGTCGCAGTAGAGAGGCACATTCTTCATGTTGATGTCGTAGTCCTTGGGGGTTTGCTTCATCCATAGTAATTGAGCACAACATGAACGAGCAGCAATGTACTCAGCTTCGGCAGTGGAGAGTGATACGCAGTTCTGCTTCTTTGAGGACCAGCAAACTAGTGATCTTCCAAGGAAATGGCATGTGCCAGAAGTTGACTTGCGATCGACACGGTCACCAGCATAGTCAGAATCAGAATACCCTACCAGATGAAGATTTGAGCCCTTGGGATACCATAATCCTAGTGTTGGTGTGTGAGCTAAGTATCAAAGAATATGCTTCACAGCCTTATGGTGTGATTCCTTCGGTTTTGCTTGAAAACGTGCACACATGCAAACACTAAGCATTATATCTGGCCTAGAATCACATAGATACAATATAGAGCCAATCATAGAGCGATATACCTGCTGATCGAAATCTTTACCATTTTCATCAGTGCCGAGTTGGCCGTTGGTAGGCATTGGAGGGCACCTTTGCATTCATGCATGTCGAATTTCCTCAAAACATCCTTGAGGTATTTCTCCTGTGATATGAAGATTCCATTGCGTTGTTGACGAATTTGAAGACCTAAGAAGAATTTCAGCTCCACCATCATAGACATCTGATATTCTTCACTCATCATGTAAGCAAATTCATCACTGTATCGTTTGTCAGTACAGCCAAATATGATATCATCGACATATATTTGACACACAAATAGCTCATTATCATAGGATTTAGTGAAAAGAGTTGGATCGAGTGAACCAGGTTTGAAGCCTTTCTTCATGAGGAATTCCTTCAATGTATCATACCATGCCCGAGGGGCTTGCTTGAGACCATAGAAAGCCTTTTTGAGTCTGAAGACTTTGTGTGGATTCTTTGGATCCTCAAAACCTGGGGGCTGAGCAACATATACTTCTTCCTCAAGATTACCATTGAGGAATGCACTTTTCACATCCATTTGATATAAGATGATGTTATGATGATTAGCATAAGCAAGTAATATTCGAATAGCTTCAAGTCTAGCAACAGGTGCAAAAGTTTCATCGAAATCTATTCCTTCAACCTGGGTGTAGCCTTGGGCTACAAGTCGTGCCTTGTTCCTCACCACTTGACCGTCCTCATCTTGCTTGTTTTCGAAAATCCACTTGGTTCCGATGATGTTGTGCTTGCGAGGATCTGGTCGTTTGACGAGCTCCCATACATCATTTAGCTTGAATTGAAGAAGTCCGTCTTGCATAGCTTGGATCCACTCAGGTTCCACAAAAGCCTCAGCAACTTTTGAGGGTTCTGTGATGGATACAAAGGAAAAATGCCCACAAAAGTTAACTAAGTGTGAAGCTTTTGAGCGAGTGAGAGGACCTAGCGCGTTGATGTCGTTGAGGATTTTTTCAAGTTCTACTTCATTTGCAATCCTCGGATGAGCTAGTTGAGGATTTCGTCTGGGCTGAGGAAGTGGTTCTGGTGCAATTTCCTTAGGAGCATCTTCTTGATTTTCATCAGTGATGGGGCTTGTTTCTTCACCAATTTCTTCAGTGGGGACAATGTCTTCAGTAGGTTTGAGCTTTATTGCTTTCTCAGGAGACAGCTTATCTGGGTCAGAAGGCAATTGCTCTCTTTGCGAGCCATTAGTTTCATCGAACCGCACATCTACAGTCTCAACAACTTTGTTGTGATAGTTATTGACGACTCTGTAAGTGTGCGAGTCCTTTCCATAACCGAGCAGAAAACCTTCATGTGCCTTAGGTGCAAATTTTGAGCTATGGTGAGGATCTCTAATCCAACATTTTGCACCGAAGACTTTGAAATAACTTACATTGGGTTTCTTATCAGTGAGGAGTTCATATGAGGTTTTCTAGAGGAATTTGTGAAGATATACCCTATTGATGATATGGCATGCATTGTTGATTGCTTCAGGCCAAAAGCGACGAGGAGTCTGATATTCTTCAAGCATAGTTCTTGCCATCTCAACCAGAGTCCTGTTCTTCCTTTCGACGACACCATTTTGCAGAGGAGTATAAGGAGCAGATAATTCGTGAGTAATACCAAGTTCATCAAGATAATCATCAAGACCAGTGTTTTTGAACTCTGTTCCATTATCACTCCTGATATGTTTGATCTTGATGCCAAAGTTCGTCGAGGCCCTTGAAGAAAATCGTTTGAAGATTTCCTGCACTTCAGTATTATACACTATGATATGCACCCATGTATATCTGGAATAATCACCAACTATGACGAAGCCATATAAAGATGCTGCATTGGTTAGTGTGGCATAGTGAGTAGGTCCAAATAGATCCATATGAAGCAATTCGAATGGACGTGTAGTGGTCATGATAGTCTTTGAGGGATGCTTGGATCTGGTCATTTTTCCAGATTCACTTGCACCACAGAGATGATCTTTGAGGAATTTGACTTTTTCGATGCCGATGACATGCTTCTTCTTTGCAAGCGTGTGCAAATTCCTCATGCCTGCATGACCTAGTCTTCGGTGCCACAGCCATCCTTCTGAGGTTTTTGCTAGTAAGCAAGTGGCTGGTTGAGGACCTGTAGAGAAATCAACAATGTACAAATCCCCTCTTCTTACACCTTCGAAGACTTTGGATCTGTCAGATTCCATGATGACTAACATCTATATCTACCAAAGATAACAATCATATCAAGATCACAAAGCATCAAGACTGACATGAGGTTAAAACCAAGGGATTCAACAAGCATCACTTTGTCCATATGTCTATCCTTGGAAATAGCCACTTTGCCAAGTCCCAATACCTTGCTTTTACCTTTGTCAGCATATGTGATTTGCTTCAGAAGTGATGGAGTTAGTGGCATATTCATCAACAAGCTTTTATCACCAGTCATGTGATGTGTGCAGCCACTATCAAGAACCCACTCAGTATTCTTGGGTTTATCATCCTACAGATGAATTAGTACAGCTTACCATCTCATATGCTTCAAGTTTGAAGAATATGATATCAGTTTCATCAGATAAGAATTTCATCACAACAGAATTATAAGGACGTTTGAAACATTTCTATTTCATCAATATTAGCTTGCGTCCTATCAAGCATTTCCTCAGGTCTCCAGCAAATTCTTCAGATGATGATTTTCATCTGGAGACCTGTCCTGCAGAAGTGATTAGTTCGATTTCTTCACCACCCACATCTTAAGGGGTGGTAAAGCATTCATCATCCTGCGAGCACCATATGAGAAAGGTGGCATTGAAGCTAATGCACTTCTCTTAACAGTAGGGGCGTTAAAGTACTCATATGAATATGCAGAGAACTGGTGTGAGGATTTATGAACATAATGATTTGAAGAGTAACGCTCATATTCATATTCCTTGTAGTTTCCCTGCATGTTAGACGCATTAGCACGGGTACGAGCATAATTTTGAAGAGTTGAGGATTTTGATCCTCTTGAAGACTTTGGTCCTCCTGAGGAATTTGATCTGGGTTTCAAATTCTTCATCGGTGGTGTCATGAGGACATTTACCTGAAGATATTAAAGACAACTTTTGGGAACCTAGATTTTCCTCAAGGGAGGACCATTCCTGCAGTTAGTTCCAACATATCGAGCAAATACTTCACCAGACTGATTTTTGAATAGTTTATAGTTGGAGTCAAATGACTCATCTGAGGAGTAGGATAATTCACATGAAAAGCCAGTTAGATTGGATGGATCAAAAGGAGGCCTAGTAGCAGCCACCCATGAGGTTTTGGGATACTGCTCAGGTTTCCAATAAGATCCATCAGCATTCAATTTCCTGTCAAAGGCAATTCCTTCTTTCCTCGGGTTCCTGTTCAAGATCTGCTTTTTGAGCACATCACAAAGGGTTTGATGTCCTTCGAGACTTTTGTATATGCCTGTCACATACAATTCCTTCAACCCTGCATTTTCATCAGTAACATTTGTGTTTTCCTCAAGTGAGGAAATTGACACTACTGGTGAAGTTGAAGAATTTGTAGCAATAGAAGCATTTGATGATTCTGGTGAAGAATTAGCAGTTTCGCGTTCAATGCATTTAAGACATGGAGGAATGAATTCAACTTGACCAGCGTTGATCTGTTAAGTTAGTAATGAATCATTTTCCATACGAAGATCATCATGAGACATCCTCAGCTTGTCTAGATCAAGCTTCCTTTGAAGAAATTCATAGGAAAGCTTCTCATGATCCGCGAGGAGTGTATCATAACGATCTTGAAGATTATCAAATCTAGACTGAAGACTTTTCATATCTTCAGTGAGGATTTCGGTAAGGTTCATTTCATCATTCAACATATCATCACTTCTATCTAGCAGTTTCTGAAGCTTTTCTAGGGCAGTTTGTTGTTTAGTTGCAATGATAGCAAGTTTACGGTAACTGGGTTTTTTATAATCATCAGGTCACACTCACGTGAATCAGAGAAGGAGGCATTATTTGGTACCTTTGAACCTTTTGTCATGAAGCAATAGGTTGGAGCGAAGTCATCAGCATAGTCATCAGTGTGGATGGTGTTATCATCTTCTTCAAGATTGAAGATTGACTTGCTAACGAAAGTGGTTGCCAGTGCAAGACTAGCCTGTCCGGATTCTGAGTCTTCATCAGATCCCTCTTCTTCATCACATTCCTCTGATTCTGCCTCGGAGTCCATTTCATTGCCAATAAGTGCCCGGGCCTTTCTGAAACTAGTCTTCTTGTGCGATGAGGGCTTTGAAGATGAGGATTTTGAAGATTTCTTCTTCTTCTTCGAGTCATCAGAACTATCATCCTTGTATTTCTTCTTCTTTGATTCCTTTCCCCAACGGGGACAATCAGCAATGTAATGATCAGATTTCTTGCATTTGTGGTAGGTTCTTTTCTTGTAGTCCTCAGATGAAGATTCTGATTTCCTCATGTCTCTTCTTGAAGATTTATCGAACTGGCCACATCGTGTAAACCTCTGGAATTTCCTCACGAGCATTGCAAGCTCATGTCCAAATTCATCAGGGTCACCAATGCTGTGATCTGAGTCTTCTTCTTCAGATGAGGAAATTGCTCTAGCCTTCAGTGCACGTGGTCTGGAATAGCTTGGTCCATATAGATCTTTCTTTTCTTTGAGCTGGATTTCATGAGTATTGAGTCTTTCAAGTATATCAGCTTGGTCAAGCATCTTGTAGTCTGGTCTTTCTTGAATCTGTTCTGGTCTTTCTTGAATCATCAGAACTAAAGTATCAAATCAAGAGTCCAAAGATCTCAGCAGTTTCTTCACAACTTCATGATTAGTAATGTCTCGAGCTCCCAGTGCTTGCAGTTCATTTGATATGTCACTGAGGCGATCAAAGGTGCCTTGGCAGCTTCCATTGTCATGCCTCTTGAAGCGATTGAAGAGATTGCGAAGAATATCAACACGAGAGTCACGTTGGGTTGATACTCCTTCATTTACTTTGCACAGTCTCTCCCAGATCAGTGTTGCAGAGCCGAAAGCACTCGCTCTTCCAAACTGGCCTGGGCTCAGATGGCCACAGATGATATTCTTCGCTTGAGAATCGAGTTGCTTGAATTTCTTCACATCAGCAGCAGAGACACTAGCAGAGATGATGGGGACGCCATGTTCCACAATATACCAGAGATCATTATAAATAGCTTGTAGATGCATTTGCATCTTGTTCTTCCAGAAGGGAAAGTTCTTTCCTTCGAAGGTAGGACATGCTGCAGTCACCTTAAACATGCCTGCAGTCGACCTAACTAAAACTCCAGGTGGTTAAACCAAAATCACACACAACAAGGGAGTACCTTGCACTGATACCAATTGAAAGTGCGTTATATCGACTAGAGGGGGCTGAATAGGAGATTTCTAGAATTTCATCACTGAGGAAATTCCTTTTGAGGAAATTCCTCACTGATGAATAACTTACAACGGAAACAGTAAAGGATCAGAAGTGCAAAGTTTCACAACAGCAGTTTTTCAGAGTGAGGAATGTGAAAATAGATTGCACAGTGAGGAGGCACACAGAAAATAGATGAGGATTAACTAGCGTGAAGAATTTGAGGTTGAGGAATTTCAGAGAAAGTCTTCAGCAAATTCTTCAAACAATAGCAATGAAAGTCATCAACACATAATGTGAGGAAAGTAAGGAGTTGAGGAATTAGAACCCATTTCACAGCGAAGACAGTAGTTCATGACCCAGTTCAAACTGCTGTGACAGTCGTACATCTCGTTTGGAGCGGACTAAGTTGATTGCCTCCGTCTTATCCCGAGCGCGGAGCGTAGGGCTGCCACTAGGCATGGGATGGACCCCTTCATCGTCTTCGGGGGGGCCTTGGGCGTATACAACCTCGGATCATTATTACGTTAGAGTGTCACGGTGGGGTGTATCTGGGAGGTCGCAAAGATGCTTTGGCCTCGCGAGTGTCCCTACCGCCGAGGCATAGGCGCCTGATTCCGTTGAGTCATTGGTGGACTGTGTTGAATGTCTCCGTCTTCACCCAGCGCGGAGCATAGGTCATCCACTCGGCATGGTATGGACCCCTTCCGCGTCCTCGTGGGGCCCTTGGAGTATACAACCTCGGCTCGTTATTACGTGAGAATGTCACAGGATGATGTAGGTTCCGGAAGGATTGAAGGACGATGCAGAGGTTCCATGGGTTGATGCAGGTCCCGTAAGGAATGTAGGGCGAACGCGAGGGCGCTCCGGCTTGGTGATGTTCCCTCCTTCTCCTGAGACTAGTTGACGGCTTTTCTACTGCTCTACGTCGGGAGGTCCCAGCCCCGCACATTTCCCTGCCGTCGTGAGGCGCCTCACGGGGCAAGGGTGTAACACCCGTGATACCGACCAAATGTGCGTGGACGGCACTAGGGTGGCCAAGTGGCTTTGTGACTGGTAAGGTTCCAGAGGCGCGATGCTCAGGAGCCCCCTTTGGCGTTCAAGCGGCTCTGCGTCGCCAAGACCCGGTCCCTCACATTTCCCAACCGTTGTCGCTTGCGACCGAATGGATGGACGCAGCTACGGGGTTAAGCCCTGCCACACCTGATAACGACCGAATGTCTGTGGACGGCATCAAGGGTGGCAAGTTGCCTTATGACCGGTAAGGCCCCTGAGCCTCGATACATAGGAGCCCCCTTTTGACGCTCAAGCAGCCCCCATTTCATCCTATTGATTGTGGCCCTGGGAGCCGCGGGGCCTCCCCAGGTCCCTCGACGGGGCGATGCACACCAGTTGGAGCCCCTGAGCGGGGGGGGGGGGGGGGGTAGATCGCCCAAAGATGCAAGCAAGGTAAGATGTTAGATCACCGAATGGGTGCAGCAGAGGTTATGAAAGCATGCGTAAATGATATGATGGGTAGAGGTCAGCAATGAGCACTTCAAGTTCATGAGGTGAGCATAGCTTCTTCGCGCTTGAGGGGCACCTCACGAGGCCTGGCCCTCGGCGCCCACACCAGCACCGTGGTCGCCGCGGGTGGCCCGCGCCGCTTGTGTATTGTTGTTGTCTCCGACTCGTCCTCCTGAGGACGGGACCCGGTTCTTCATATTTCCTACGCGGGGGCGACGGCTGGCGTCACGCCCCGCGACCTGAGTGCGACTCCCTGCCCGCGCCTCTTGGGCCCAGTGCTCCGTCATTGGGAGCCCTCGGGAGCGGCTCAAGGGGGACCCCCAAGGCGTTCCTTACTCCTAAGGAGCACTCGCGCCTGGGGTGGACGCGTGAGGCTCCTCCTCGGCGGGAGGGTCAAGTGGTGTTACATAACACGGTATGTAAGGTTCCATGTAGGTGTTTGATCGACCTCCAAAGCCATTCAGCAGCGCGACGGTGACGATCCCTCTCAGCGGCGGGGGGAGGTCCCCCCGATCGCGTTGCTCGGAGTACTTCTTGCGATGGGCCTCCGCACGAAGTCGCTTGTTTCTGTTCCCCCCGTTGGGTGGTCCTGGCATTGCCTGACGCAGACTCCCCCTTAGTACCCTGGTGTGTCTCCATCGCCGTCGTTCGCCCACACCGCCGCCTTCGCCGCCCGCTGTTGGCTGCACCTCAGGGAGCGCTCCTGCCGGGCCGCCCCGGGTTGTGGGGGCCGACCTGGTCTTGGTGATGTGCGCCGGTGTGTGCATCGGATGTCCCGCCGTTCTCCTTGTGTCCCTGGTGGTTGCCGGCATGCTGCGCCTTGAGGTTGGACACCGGGAACTAGAGGAGGACGAGGGCAGCATGCGATACGTCTCTCTAGGCCCCGTCCAGTGTCGTAGGGGCTCCACCACTTGAAAGACCGAGGGCCGGCACGACTTGTGAGCCCCTGGCGTCTCACGCCTATGGCCATGAAGAGGAGTGGGATCAAATGGCCTTCTAGGCGATGGCGATCAACTCTGTGGCGTGGTCCACCCAGGCGTCAAAGCCCCCTTGCGTCGGTCGTTGGCGGAGCATCTCGCTCGCCATCTGGAGCGCATCGTGTGCGCTGAGGTCCCCCAAGTTGATGCGGCGCGTTGGGGATGCCGGGGGAGCCGCCCAATCGCCGTGCGCCTGGGTGGTGTGGGTGGTTGTTGTCAGCATTCTGGGAATGGGGGTACCCAGACCTGCGTACCTGCAGCCCACGGCTGGCCAAATTCATCGACCAAAACCAATGGGCCCGGCACCACTCAAGGCAAGGCCCTCGCAAGGGGCCATTCCTTGTGAGGATGAGCAGCTTCAAGACCCGTAGGGGGCCTCCTAAGGACCCCTCCAGAGCGGCGGAGATTCCGAGGCAAGACCCACCCTTAGGGGTCGAGGGTGACGCGGGGAAAGGACAGGCGAGCAGCGGATTGCAGGATGGTGTTCTTTCCCCTTCGGGACAAAGGAGGGAAGGACCTACATGGGTTCCCACGGGATATCCCAAAGGTTTCCATTATGGTGCAACGAGGCTGCCACCGCCGGCCAACAGGACGAACGTCATCCCTGGACCCGTCCCTGCTATGCTAATGGCCACTTTGCACGCGAAGACCACCTTTGGACAAGGGGAGCACGTTCATGTGTCCGCCTTTAAAATTGGCTATTGTGGGATCCCTTTCCGCCCGAGGCGATAAGGGAAGAGGACCCGGTCCGCTGCTATATAACGAGGATAGGTTACTTCGTCGAGGGGCATCCGATTCATTCATTTGCCCCCTAGCACCACACAGTGGCCACTTAGCCTCCGAAGTCCCTTGAACACTGTACTAGTTCATCCACTAACCACCACAAGAGGCAATCCACCAAAGTAGGAGTAGGGTATTATGCTTCTCAGCGGCCCGAACCTGGGGAAACTACCATGTTTTGTGTCTCCCTCACCATCGAGTGAGTTCTCGGACATCCCCAGCGTGTAGCGAGTCAGGCGAACCAAAGCTGTCTGGTGGCCTCCGCACACGCCCTTGAGTTTGAAACCTTAGCGTTTTGCGGAGCCCAAAATCCGACATTAGGTTCGCCAGGTAGGGGGCACATGTCGGAGCCAACAGCAAGAGCTAGGCCTCGACTCGGTGATTCCATGGCGAGCGCGACCACCAACAGCCGTCGGTCCCCGACGGTGGACGGCAACCGGACGAACGGGGCCGCCCTGCAGTCGCTTGCATCCTCCGCAGATTGCAGGCGCCACCTTCCGACCTCCACGTCAAGTGTTTCTTACAGCACGAGCGGGCACCACACCCAAGGTTTGAGCCCGCGGAACACTGCGTATGGCCGGAGGCCAATATCACCTTCGGCCCCGATGATCACCCCAAAGCCACGACAGCCTCCGAGACACTCCCTACGATGTGCACGCCGACCATACGCGGCATGGCCATCTACAGAACCCTCATCGACGGTGGCGTGGACCTCAACGTCCTCTTAGTAGAGGCATTCGACGCGCTACGGTTGACCCGAGAGCAGCTTGTGCCTTCAAGGTCCTTCCTCGGGGTGGTTTCAGGATCTGTCACCCCTGTGGGACGGATTCGCCTCCCCGTCACCTTCGGCACCCGCTCCAACTTCTGCACCGAGCAGATCGACTTCGACGTCGCCCGCATCCACCTTCCGTACAACGCAATACTTGGTTGCCCCACCCTTGCGCAGTTCATGGCAGCAACGCACCCATGCTACAATGACGTCAAGATACCCGGGAGCGGCGGCGTGCTCACCATCGTGGGGGACGTCAAGGATGCATCCCGGGCACTCGAACTCTCCCACAAGGCCACGGCCGTGGCGCGTGCCAACCTCAAGAGCGCGGCGCGCGCTGCGGAAGACCCTGGGGGTGTCCCCGACGTCGCGCCCGTGACGAAGAAGCAGTTGTTCTCCCAGGACTGGGCGGAAACCAAGCAAGTGCGGTGGACAAAGGAAGCTCGGCTCCCACCTTCACCATCGACGCAAACCTCCCCCAAGACCAAGAGAAGGCATTGGTGGGTTTCCTCAGGGCGAACAAGGACACGTTTGCCTGGAGCGCCTACGACTTGGTGGGGGTCCCGAGGGACGTCATCGAGCACCACCTCATGGTGTGCCCGAAAGCGTGCCCGGTGAAACAAAAAGCAAGAAGGCAAGCCCCGGAGAAGCAGACGTTCATTGCTCAGGAGGCGCAAACTGATGGAAGCAGGGATTATTCGAGAGGTGCGCTACCCGGAGTGGGTGGGCAACCCGGTGGTCCTCCCGAAGAAGTGCGGGAAGGAGCGCATGTGCGTCGACTTCACGAGGCTCAACAAGGCTTGCCCTTAGGACCTGTTCCCGCTACCACGCATCGACCAGATCGTGGACTCCACCACGGAGTGCGACCTCCTGTGTTTCTTGGATGCATTCTCAGGTTACCACCATATCAAGATGGTGGTAGAAGACATCGAGAAGACAACCTTTCTCTCTTCGTGTGGGGTATACAACTACGAGTGCATGCCCTTCGAGCTGCGGAACACCGGGGCAACCTTCCAGTGGTTAATGCATATCGCTCTGGGACAGCAGCTCGGGAGGAACGCAGAGGCCTACGTTGACGACGTGGTGGTCAAGTCAAGGCAGGCAAAAACCCTGGTGGAGGACCAGGAGGAGACCTTCGCCAGCCTAAGAGAGGTGAACCTGAAACTCAACCCCGAAAAGTGCATCTTCGGGGTCCCATCAAGCAAACTTCTTGGTTTCCTGGTGTCGCACCAAGGGATTGAGGCAAAGCCTGTGAAGGTCAACGCCATAAACAAGATGAGCGCGCCCACAACCCTTAAGGACATGAAGAAGTTGGCGAGGTGTGTTACCTCCTTGGGTCATTTCTGTTGGAATTATGCCCTAGAGGCAATGATCAATAAGTTATTATTATAATTCCTGTATCAAGATAATCGTTTATTATCCATGCTATAATTTTATTGAATGAAGACTTAGATACATGTGTGGATACATAGACAAAACACTGTCCCTAGCAAGCCTCTAGTTGGCTAGCCAGTTGATCAAGGATAGTCATGGTCTTCTGACTATGTACGAGGTGTTGTTGCTTGATAACTGGATCACATCATTGGGTGAATCATCTGATGGACTAGACCCAAACTAATAGACGAAGCATGTTGATCGTGTTATTTTGTTGCTACTGTTTTCTGCGTGTCAAGTATTTATTCCTATAATCATGAGATCATATAACTCACTGACACCGAAGGAATGCTTTGTGTGTAGCAAACGTCGCGACGTAACTGGGTGACTATAAAGATGCTCTATAGGTATCTCCGAAGGTGTCCGTTGAGTTAGTATGGATCAAGACTGGGATTTGTCACTCCGTGTGACGGAAAGGTATCTTGGGGCCCACTCGGTAATACAACATCACACACAAGCCTTGCAAGCAATGTGACTTAGTGTAAGTCACGGGTTCTTGTATTACGGAACGAGTAAAGAGACTTGCCGGTAAACGAGATTGAAATAGGTATGAGGATGCTGACAATCGAATCTTGGGCAAGTAACATACCGAAGGACAAAGAGAATGACCTACGGGATTATATGAATCCTTGGCACTGAGGTTCAAACGATAAGATCTTCGTAGAATATGTAGGATCCAATAAGGGCATCCAGGTCCTGCTATTGGATATTGACCGAGGAATCCCTCGGGTCATGTCTACATAGTTCTCGAACCCGCAGGGTCTGCACACTTAAGGTTTGGCGTTGTTTTATGTGTATTTGAGTTATATGGTTGGTTACCGAATATTGTTCACAGTCCCGGATGAGATCACGGACGTCATGAGGGTTTCCGGAATGGCCGAAGACGAAGATTGATATATAGGATGACCTCATTTGATTACCGGAATGTTTTCAAAATTACCGGGAATATACCGGGAGTGACGAATGGGTTTCGGATGTTCACCGGGGGGCAGCCCACCCCGGGAAGCTCATAGGCCTTAGGGGCGCCGCACCAGCCCTTAGTGGGCTGGTTGGCAAGCCCAAGAAGGCCCCTGCGCAGGATAAAAGAAAATCAAAGAGAAAAAAAGGGGGAAGTGGGAAGGAAGGGAAGGATTCCACCTTCCAATCCTAGTTGGACAAGGATTGGAGGAGGATTCCTCCACCCCCCCTTCGGCCGAACCCCTTGGGGCTCCTTGAGCCTGAAGGCAAGTCCCCTCCCCTCCCACCTATATATACGGAGGTATTAGGGCTGATTTGAGACAACTTTGCCACAGCAGCCCGACCACATACCTCCACGGTTTTTCCTCTAGATCGCGTTTCTGCGGAGCTTGGGCGGAGCTTGGGCGGAGCACTGCTGAGATTAGATCACCACCAACCTCCGGAGCGCCATCACGCTGCCGGAGAACTCATCTACCTCTCCGTCTCTCTTGCTGGATCAAGAAGGCCGAGATCATCGTCGAGATGTACGTGTGCTGAACGCGGAGGTGCCGTCCGTTCGCCCCTAGATCGGAGTGGATCGTGCGACGGATCGCGGGACTGTTCGTGGGACGGTTCACGGGGCAGATCGAGGGACGTGAGGACGTTCCACTACATCAACCGCGTTTCTTAACGCTTCTGCTGTGTGATCTACAAGGGTACGTAGATCGGAAATCCCCTCTCGTAGATGGGCATCACCATGATAGGTCTTCGTGCGCGTAGGAAAAATTTTGTTTCCCATGCGACGTTCCCCAACAGTGGCATCATGAGCTAGGTTCATGCGTAGATGTAATCTCGAGTAGAACACAAAAGTTTTTGTGGGCGGTGATGTGCGTTTTGCTGCCCTCCTTAGACTTTTCTTGATTCCGCGGTATTGTTGGATCAAAGCGGCTCGGACCGACATTACTCGTACGCTTACGAGAGACTGGTTTCATCGCTACGAGTAACTCCGTTGCTCAAAGATGACCGGCGAGTGTCAGTTTCTCCAACTTTAGTTGAATCGGATTTGACCGAGGAGGTCCTTGGATGAGGTTAAATAGCAATTCATATATCTCCCTTGTGGTGTCTGCGTAAGTAAGATGCGATCCTACTAGATACCCATGGTCACCACGTAAAACATGCAACAACAATTAGAGGACGTGTAACTTGTTTTTGCAGGGTATGCTTGTGATGTGATATGGCCAACGATGTGATGTGATATATTGGATGTATGAAATGATCATGTTGTAATAGTTAATATCGACTTGCACGTCGATGGTACGGCAACCGGCAGGAGCCATAGGGTTGTCTTTAAACTAACGTTTGTGCTTGCAGATGTGTTTACTATATTGCTAGTACGTAGCTTTAGTAGTAATAGCATGAGTAGCACGACAACCCCGATGGCGACACGTTGATGGAGATCATGATGATGGAGATCATGGTGTGACGCCGGTGACCAGAAGATCGTGTCGGTGCTTTGGTGATGGAGATCAAGAACCACATGATGATGGCCATATCATGTCACTTATGAATTGCATGTGATGTTAATCCTTTATGCACCTTATCTTGCTTAGAACGATGGTAGCATTATGAGGTGATCTCTCACTAATATTTTAAGACGAAATTGTGTTCTCCCCGACTGTGCACCGTTGCGACAGTTCTTCGTTTCGAGACACCACGTGATGATCGGGTGTGATAGACTCAACGTTCACATACAACGGGTGCAAACAAGTTGCACACGCGGAACACTCGGGTTAAACTTGACGAGCCTAGCATGTGCAGACATGGCCTCGGAACACAAGAGACCGAAAGGTCGAGCATGAATCGTATAGTTGATATGATTAGCATAGAGATGCTTACCACTGAAACTATTCTCGACTCACGTGATGATCGTACTTGAGATAGTGGATTTGGATCATGTACCAATCAAATGACTAGAGAGATGTACTTTTTGAGCGGGAGTTCTTAAGTAATATGATTAATTGAACTAATTGTCATGAACATAGTCTAATGGTCTTTGCGAATTACGATGTAGCTTGCGTTATAGCTCTACTGTTTTTAATATGTTCCTAGAGAAATTTTAGTTGAAAGTTGATAGTAGCAAACTTTGTGGACTGAGTCTGTAAAACTAAGGATTGTCCTCGTTGCTGCGCAGAAGGCTTATGTACTTAATGCACCACTCAGTGTGCTGCACCTCGAGCGTCGTCTGTGGATGTTGTGAACATCCGACATACACGTTTCTGATGACTACGCGATAGTTCGGTGCAAAATACTTAATGGCTTAGAAGTGTGGCGCCGAAGACGTTTTGAAACGTAACGGAACATGAGTGATGTTCTAAAGAGATGAAATTGCGATTTCATGCTTGTGCCCTTGTTAAGAGGTATGAGACCTCCGACATGATTCTTTGTCCATGAAGTAGAGGAGAAAAGCTCAATCATTGAGCGTGTGCTCAGATTATCTGAGTACGACAATCGCTTGAATCAAGTGGGAGTTGATCTTCCAGATAAGATAGTGATGGTTCTCCAAAGTCACTGTCACCAAGCTGTGAGAGCTTCGTGATGAACTATAACATATCAAGGATAGATACAATGATCCTTGAGCGATTCGCGATGTTTGGCACTGCGAAAGTAGAAATCAAGAAGGAGCATCAATAGTTGATGGTTAGTAAAATCACAAAGTTTAGAGAAAGGCAAGGGCTAGAAGGGATACTTCGTGAAACGGCAAAGCAGTTGCTGCACTAATGAAGAGACCCCAGATTAAAACCCAAGCCCGGGACTAAGTTCTTCTGTTATGAGGGGAACGGTCACTGAGGCTGAGCAACTCTAGATACTTGGTAGATAAGAAGGCTGGCAAAAGTCGAAAGAAGTATATTTGATATACATGATGTTGATGTGTACTTTACTAGTACTCCTAGTAGCACGAGGGTATTGGATAACGGTTCGGTTGCTAAGTGATTAGTAACACGAAATCAAAGCTACAGCATAAACGGAGACTAGATAAAGGCGAGGTGACGATACGTGTTGGAAGTGTTTCCAAGGTTGATATGATCAAACGTCGCACACTCCCTCTACCATCGGGATTGGTGTTAAACCTAAATAATTGTTATTTGGTGCTTGCGTTAAGCATGAACATGATTGGATCGTGTTTATTGCAATATGATTATTCATTTAAAGAGAATAATGGTTACTCTATTTGCTTGAATAATCACCTTCAATGGTTTATTGAATCTCGATCGTAGTGTTACACATGTTCATGATATTGGTGCCAAAAGATACCAGGTAATGATGATAGTACCACTTACTTGTGGCACTGCCGCTTGAGTCATGTTGGTATAAATTGCATGAAGAGGTTCCATGCTGATGGATCTTTATACTCACTTGATTTTGAATCACTAGTGACATGCAAATCATACCACATGAGCAAGGCCTTGTTTTCATTGAGATGAAACAAGATAGTAACTTGTTGGAAGTGATACATTTTGATGTATGCAGTCCAATGGGTGCTGAGGCACGCAGTGGATATCATTATGTTCTTATTTCAATGATGATTTGAGTAGATACAAGAGTATTTACTTAATGAATCACAAGTCTGAAATATTGAAAAGTTCAATTCTGTTTCAGGAGTGAAGTTCGTCGTAACAAGAGGATAAACTGTCTATGATATGATCATAGAAATGAATATCTGAGTTACGAGTTTCGGTACGCAGTTAAGACAATGTGGAAATTGTTTCGCAGTTCATGCCACCTGGAACGTCATAGTGTGATGATGTGTCTGAACGTCATAGCCACGCACTATTTGGTATGGTGCATGCTATGATGTCTCTTATTGAATTACCACCATCGTTTATGGGTTATGCATTAGATACAACCACATTCACTTTAAATAGGGCACCGCGTATTCCCGTTGAGATGACACAGTATACACTGAGGTTTAGAGAAAACTAAACTGTCGTTTCTTGAAAGTTTGGGGCTTCGACACTTATGTGAAAAAGTTTCAGCCTGATAAGCTCGAACCCAAAGCGGATAAATGCATCTTCATAGGATATCCAAAACAGTTGGGTACATCTCCTATCTCAGATCCGAAAGCAAAGTGTTTGTTTCTAGAAACGGATCCTTTCTCGAGGAAAGGTTTCTCTCGAAAGAATTGAGTGGGAGGGTGGTAGAACTTGATAAGGTTATTGAACCATCACTTCAACCAGTGTGTAGTAGGGCGCAGGAAGTTGTTCCTGTGGCGCCTACACCAATTGAAGTGAAAGCTGATGATGGTGATCATCGAGCATCGAATCAAGTTACTACAAATCTCGTAGGTTGACAAGGTCGCGTACTACTGCAGAGTGGTACGGTAACCCTGTCTTGGAGGTCATGTTGTTGAGCAACAATGAACCTACGAGTTATGGAGAAAGCAATGGTGGGCCCGGATTCCGACAAATGGCCGGAGGCCATGAAATCCGAGAGAGGATCCATGTATGAAAACAAAGTGTAGACTTTGGAAGAACTACTTAATGGTCATAGGACTATTGAGTAAAGATGGATCTTTAAAAGGAAGACAGACGATGATGGTGATAAGTCACTATTAAGAAAAGCTCGACTTGTCGCAAAGATGTTTCCGACAAGATCAAACAGTTGACTATGATGAGACTTTCTCACTCATAGCGATGCTAAAAGTCTGTTAGAATTATTTTAGTAGTTGTTGCATTATTTATGAAATATTGCACATAGGATGTCAAAACATTGTTTCCTCGACGGTTTCCTTGAGCAAACATTGTATGTGATACAACCAGGAGGTTTTGTCGATCCTAAAGATACTAGCAAGTATGCAAGCTCCAGTGATCCTTCAATGGATTGGTGCAAGCATCTCTGAGTTGGAATATACACTTTGATGAGATGATCAAAGATTTTGGGTTTGTACAAGGTTTATGAGAAACTTGTATTTCCAAAGAAGTGAGTGGGAGCACTATAGAATTTCTGATAAGTATATGTGGTTGACATATTGTGGATCAGAAGTAATGTAGAATTTCTGTAAAGCATACAAGGTTGTTTGAAAGGAGTTTTCAAAGGAGTACCTGGATTGCGCTACTTGAACGTTGAGCATCAAAGATCTATGGAGATAGATCGAAAGCGCTTAATGGAAGTTTCAACAAGATGCATGCCTTGACAAGTTTTTGAAGGAGTTCAAAATAGATCAGCAAAGAAGGAGTTCTTGGTTGCGTTGTGAGATGTGAATTTGAGTAAGACTCAAAACCCGACCCCGGCAGAATAAAGAGAATAGACGAAGGTCGTCTTCTATGCCTTGGCCATAGAATCTTAAGTATGCCATGCTGGGTACCGCACCTGATGTGTGCCTTGACTCAAAGTCTGTTGAGAGGTACAGAGAGTGATCCATGATTGAATCACTAGCAGCGGTCAAAAATTATCCTTAGTAACTGATGGACTAAGGAACTTTTCTCGATTATGGAGGTGGTTAAAGAGTTCGTCGTAAGGGGTTACGTCGATGCAAGCTTTGACACTAATCCGAATAACTATGAGTAGTGAAACGGATTCGTATAGTAGAGTAGATATTTGGAGTATTTCCGAATAGCACATAGAAGCAGCATCTATAAGATGACATAAATATTTGTAAAGAACACACGGATCTGAAAGTTTCAGAATCGTTGACTAAAACCTCTCTCACGAGCAAGACGTGATCAGACCCCATAACTATATGGGTGTTGGATTCGTTGGAATCACATGGTGATGTGAACTAGATTATTGACTCTAGTGCAAGTGGGAGACTGTTGGAAATATGCCCTAGAGGCAATAATAAATTAGTTATTATTATATTTCTTTGTTCATGATAATCGTTTATTATCCATGCTATAATTGTATTGATTGGAAACACAGTGCATGTGTGGATACATAGACAAAACACTGTCCCTAGTAAGCCTCTAGTTGACTAGCTCGTTGATCAAAGATGGTCAAGGTTTCCTGGCCATAGGCAAGTGTTGTTACTTGATAACGGGATCACATCATTAGGAGAATCATGTGATGGACTAGACCCAAACTAATAGACGTAGCATGTTGATCGTGTCATTTTGTTGCTACTGTTTTCTGCATGTCAAGTATTTGTTCCTATGACCATGAGATCATATAACTCACTGAAACCGGAGGAGTGCTTTGTGTGTATCATACGTCGCAACGTAACTGGGTGACTATAAAGATGCTCTACAGGTATCTCCGAAGGTGTTCGTTGAGTTAGTATGGATCGAGACTGGGATTTGTCACTCCGTGTGACGGAGAGGTATCTCGAGGCCCACTCGGTAATACAACATCACACACAAGCCTTGCAAGCAATGTGACTTAGTGTAAGTTGCGGGATCTTGTATTACGGAACGAGTAAAAAGACTTGCCGGTGAACGAGATTGAAATAGGTATGCGGATACTGACGATCGAATCTCAGGCAAGTAACATACCGAAGGACAAAGGGAATGACGTACGGGATTATATGAATCCTTGGCACTGAGGTTCAAACGATAAGATCTTCGTAGAATATGTGGGATCCAATATGGGCATCCAGGTCCCGCTATTGGATATTGACCGAGGAGTCACTCGGGTCATGTCTACATAGTTCTCGAACCCGCAGGGTCTGCACACTTAAGGTTCGACGTTGTTTTATGCGTATTTGAGTTATATGGTTGGTTACCGAATGTTGTTCGGAGTCCCGGATGAGATCCAGGACGTCACGAGTAGCTCCGGAATGGTCCGAAGGTAAATATTGATATATAGGAAGTCCTGTTTTGGTCACCGGAAAAGTTTCGGGCTCATCGGTAGTGTACCGGGAGTGCCAGGAGGGGTGCCGGGGACCATCGGGAGGGGTGTCACGCCCCAAGGGGTCTCATGGGCAATGGGAAGAGATAAACCAGCCCCTAGTGGGCTGGAATAAGTTCCCACTAAGGCCCATCAGATTTGAGAAGGAAAAAACACAAGGTGGAAAGACTTTCCAAGTGGGAAGGTGGAATCCTACTCCAAGTAGGATTGGAGTAGGACTCCTCCACCTCCAATTTGGCCAAACCTTGAGGGTTTGAGGCTGCCTCTTCCCTCCCCTCCCTCCTATATATATTGAGGTATTAGGGCTGATTCGAGACAACTTTTGCCATGGCAGCCCGACAACATACCTCCACGGTTTTTCCTCTAGATCGCGTTTCTGCGGAGCTCGGGCGGAGCCCTGCTGAGATTAGATCACCACCAACCTCCAGAGCGCCGTCACGCTACCAGAGAACTCATCTACCTCTCCGTCTCTCTTGCTGGATCAAGAAGGCCGAGATCATCGTCGAGCTGTACGTGTGCTGAATGCGGAGGTGCCGTCCGTTCGGCACTAGATCGGAGCAGATCGTGGGACGGATCGCGGGACGGTTCGTGGGACGGTTCGCGGGGCGGATCGAGGGACGTGAGGACGTTCCACTACATCAACCGCGTTTCTGAACGCTTCTGCTGTGCGATCTACAAGGGTACGTAGATCGGAAATCCCCTCTCGTAGTTGGACATCACCATGATAGGTCTTCGTGCGTGTAGGAAAATTTTTGTTTCCCATGCGACGTTCCCCAACAACAACCTCTCCAAGTGCATGAATGGAAGTGGGATAAGGTCGGAATGGACTTCATCAAGGGTCTGCCAAGATCCACAAAGTGACATGACTCCATTTGGGTCATTGTCGATCAACTGACCAAGGTGGCCTTCTTCATTCCCATCAGTACCACGTATGATGGTAGCAAACTAGTCGGTATCTACATCAAGCATATTGTGATCCTCCACGGAATTCCAAAGGAGATCGAGTCTGACCAAGGCACGCAGTTCACCTCAAGATTCTGGAAGAGGTTCCACGAGGACATGGAAACCAAGCTCTCCTTGAAATACTCGAGGACATGCTCCGTGCTAGTGTTTTGGCATATGGAGCGAAATGGGAGGACTATTTGCCCTTCGCTGAGTTCTCTTAGAACATTAGTTACCAGTCCAGCCTTCAGATGGCACCATTTGAGGTGTTGTGTGCACGCAAGTGCCGCATGCCCCTCAACTGGTTCGAAACTGGAGAAGGACTGATTTTTGGGCCGGGCATCCTCCGTGAAGCCGAAAAGCAAGTGCAACTCGTCAGGAAGCATTTGGAGACCACTAGGTCAAGATAGAAGAGTTACATTAACAACCACCGTCGAGAAGAAACTTTCTGTGTGGGAGACTTTGTCTACCTCCGAGTCACGCCTCTCAAGGGAATGAAGTGCTTTCACATCAAGGGGAAGCTCGCACCAAGATATATCAGGCCCTTCCAGGTCACCGCAAAGCGAGGAGAGGTTGCCTACAAGCTAGAGCTGCCTTTCGAGATTTCGGTAGTGCAGAACATTTTTCACGTGTCACAACTCCGGAAGTGCCTATAGGTCCCCAACCGGCCGGACATCTACAAGGACATCGATCATCACGACATCGACCATCAACTAGACCTTAGTTATCGCAAGAGACCGATTCGCATCCTTGATGAAGCCAAACATCACACCCGAAGCCGCACCATCAAGTACTTAAAAGTCCAATGGAGTAACCACTCCGAGGTAGAAGCAACATGGGAGCGTGAAGACTACCTTAGATCCGAGTTCCAGTATCTTTTTAGCGCGAGTATAGAAATCTCGGGGACGAGATTCTTGTAAGGAGGATAGTTCTGTCACACCCTGTGTTTATACCACTTTGTCGCTTCTGTTTTTACGAATTTGGAGTCAATTAAAAACTTTTGAGTGATTGTGATGATTGTTTCGATTGCAACTTGCTTGTGTGCTTACTTGTGATTTAGCTCACCAAAGCAACTTTCCTTCTAAAAAAACTTCTACCTTTGATCCCAAACCTTGCCCAATGATCATGCCATGTGTATAGGGCCAGAAACCATTTTTATAAAAAATTATTTCAACAAAAATCTTTATTTATTTTTGAAGCTTCAAAGCCCCTCGATTGGGATCTGCACTACAAGTCCCTAATTTAGGGGAAGTGTTTGCCCCAAAGAATTTATTTTGATACCATTATTAAAATAACTTTCCAAAACCAGAAAATAATTATTTTAAAAGTTATTTTCCTATTATACTTAAATGACCTTTTCTAAGGAGAGAAATGGTATTTCATAGGGAAAAACTACTTTCCTACCTTAGAAAAATTTGAGAAAATTTAGAGAAACTCACAGGACATATAGTTTACATATATGTGAGTTTAAACACATGGTCATATTCAAAGTAATGGGCAAAACCTCTTAAAATCATTTCTGCCTATTCTAATCTTTTGAAATATTTCCAAAGGAAAATTCTTAATAAATTCCAAGAAAATTCCAGCATGACCCACATGTTATAGGTGGTGATCATGCCAAGTTTCATCTCCATCCAAGTTGGCTTGGTACACCTAATAATTCAAAGACCCCTTCTCTCCAGAACCAAGTTTGAACAACTCTACATTGCCAAGTTTGTCCAATTGATCCCAAACTTTGTAGGAGTGATCAAAACCCCAAATGAGGATGGCATGCCAACTTTTGCATTTGTGGGTGTTGATTTGATCACACTTGTCATTGCAATTCTGCCCATTTCTAGGATTTTCCAAGTATACATTGTCAACCTTGCTCAAATCAGCTGAAACTTGGTGAATCCTAATGTTTTTGCCCATCATCTAATACTATTAATTTTCGCTGCCTTGGGAGTAGGTTAACTCCCCCAAACTCATTCTACTTATTTTGGAAATCAGCAACCATCACCCCTTCCACTCCATTCCTTCACTTCAAATCAATGTCACAGGTTGCCTGTCTAGCCCTAGACCAGCAGCCGAGAGCCCCAGCTCAAGATCAATGAGAGGAAGACAAAAACCTCAATTTATTTCCTGGATTCATTCTGCCAGCATCTGTTTTCCTCTCACTCTTTGACCACCACTATTCTCCTCGGCCTCAATGCGTCCACAAAGCATCTCCTCAACCCCGAGGCACAGCCGGACACGGCGTAGACATGCTAGAGCGTGCCAGCATGCCATGGAATGCCAAAGCTGCGCTCTGGACATGCCATAGAGCGTGGATGCGTCAAGGGAGGCCAGCCCGGGCCAGGCTTCGCCCCCACAGCCTGTCCAGCAGTGACTGCATCAACGGACGGCTCCAGCGCCGCGGAGGCCCCCTCCTCTTTCCCCTTTCTTCTGCCCTAGAGACGCGTGACTGCGAGCGCCCGAAGCCGTCAGGTGGAGCTTGCCACCGCGACACGTCAAGGGACAACCCCACTCCTCTTTGACCCTTCCAGCTCGCATAGACCATATTCACGAAGGGCCCAGACTCGCCCCTGGACCTTCTCTCCCTCGCTAGCAGTTGTTGCGGCCTCGCCGGTGCACCACCTCTCGGGGACCGCATCCCCCCTATAAATAGGCCATCTCGGCTCCTCTACGAATCTCTTGGACCTCCCTCACACCTCCAATCGACCTCCCCAACTTCCCAGTTGAGCTATTTGAGCACCATTGCTCTAGATAGACCGAGGTGCCGCCGCGTCCGGGCTCAGTCGATCCCGGGGCACAAGCCCACTTCGGCGCTCATTTTGCCTCCTTCGCAACTGCACACGACTCCTGCTTCGCCTCCACCTCTTCCCCGACCTTTTCCCTTTCTCTGAACATCGTCACCAGCCACCTCCTGAATACCTTCTCCGTGGCCACCTCATCACCGGCGACTCCAGCCACCTCAGCCTCTCCGTCGACCTCCATCCGGAAGGCGGGAGTGCAAGGGATCCATTTCTACACTCGCCCTTCATCATCATCTCCTAAGCTCCCGCGGGTGAGCCTCCCCCTCTCTCTGTCCCGAGGTAGAACACGACCTGATAGGGGAGCCCCACCTATCACTGTTTGTCTCTCTCTCCTCCCCCATCCAATCACTCGCCGCAGGGCCTCGCGCGTCAGGTTCAAACCTAACAGCGCGCACGCACCTGGGCTGGCTGGCTGGCCAGCTGGGCCAGCCGAGCTGCTCGCTGGCTCTCGCTTGGGCACAGTGCCCATTTTCTTTTTTCCTTTTGTGTTTTTAAATAATTCCACGGGATTCAAAATGCATCCAAATCCAATTAGTTTTCCACCATAAATCTTGTACAAATATGATGAATTTAAGAAAAACTATATGTGTATTTTTTTACACAAACTTTTGTACATAGGTTTATTTTAAAACCTAGAACACAATAATTTCAGCTTCTCTTAAAATGGATTTCAAAACCCTTTTCACTCCAAAACCAGAAGAAAATATTTTTAGAAGTGAAGTTAGTATTTTACAAAGTAGGTTAACATTTTAGAAGTGGATTGTGTGATAAGTTTTTGTTGTGATACTTATTATTGTTATTACTATCGCGATAATAGATTGCGTGGTTGATGAAGGACTTCGACAGGAAGACCTCGAAGACCCCGGAGACTTTGTTGACCAAGGCAAGGAGCCTTTGACCATGTCTAAGAAAATACTTTCATGCATGCCATGTTTATTATTTCATTCCTATGCATGTGATCATGATTTAATTAGTAAACCCATCGGTATGGTGTTTCTGATGGTTCCTCGATAACACTTGCATTTGAGAATGACCCTACCATATATGAGGGTCATGCAGATAAAAATTTGATATGTTGATAGTAGCGCTACGCATAGGATGATCATATGCATGGTGATGGTAACACGTAGATGATTTCAAAATCTTTTCAAAAATCCCGTCGGGTGCCACTAATGCCCGAGGGTGATGGTGTTGAGATGGTGACCACTTGAGAAAGAAGTGGTGTACCAAAAGAAGGTTTTGTGTGTGTGTGTGGTTTCAAAACAAGGAGAGATTTAAGATGTGTCGACCGTCCCAACCTTACATGTGCGACCACAATACCCCTTATGGGACGGGGTTTTGTTGATTACTTTCATCGATGCTAGCAAAGAGACGCATTACTAGTGATGGGAGTGACATGGTCACTATCGGGACGGGGTCATGCCAGGTAGGGCGACTATGCTTTTTTTACAGGTTCCGGGCACACCGTTGGTCCCTGCATGGATGATACGAACTAGAGGGCGGCTCGTAAAATGAACATCATGTGGGATGGGTACCAATCGACTAGAATCTTTGTTTAGTGCCGTCACGGGAAAGGAATTGTTTGGGTGCTTACCTCGGGTGTGATATATACCGTGAGTCATGGATGACACGGTAGCTCCCCGAGTCTTGTGGGTACAACGCGCTACCTGTGCAGGGTGTAGAACTATTCGAATAGTCGTGTCCATGGTCAAGGGCAGTTGGGTAATCCTTCTTAAACTACGTCCAGTCATTTTTGCATAAACCAAGTGTGCGTGTGTGATAAAGGTGTTGGGCGAGAAAGATGTTACTTGAGTCAAGTCCGATGACTTGGCATGGAGGGTGAACATGAGGTGTTCAACCCTCGGTATAAAATGTTGATATATGTAACCTATTCATGTGATTACCACTTACCTTATGATGCATGTTCACACAAGCACGTGATCATGTTACTGCATTTAAGGTAGCACTTACTTTCCGCAAAGACGGTATACTAGAGTTGTATCATGCTTCATTTTGCCTTGTTCCGCATCATGGGTTGCTTGCAAGTACATTCGGTGTACTCATTGGCTTGCCACTGATTATTTAATTGGCTTGGCATGGAAGAACCGGAGTTCGGAGAAGAGTTCGTCGGGGACGAACATGCGATCTAGGACGCTTCCCAGTCAGAATGTCTGTAGGTTAAGACAGATGGCATGGGTTCACGTCATCCTTCAAGTTATTCGCATTTCGGTAGTATGATGGTGTGTCAGCTTTCAAAGCCGTATTTCTGTAATGACTTGGTCATAATGGCCCTATTTGTATCAGAAGTTATGTATGGATGTAAGACTCTTGTTATTCAGGATATGTGTGTTCAGTGAGCATTGATCTCTCGAATTACTACACATGTACATTCTGTGATCTCGACCTACAAGTCAGGGTCCCCACAAGCAACTCTGGGATAAGAAGAACCATCTATGCCAGCAAAGGAGACGCGTAGCCCGTCATAACAGATGTGACGATTCCATGTATCCATCTGTAGTTTGATGGCGAGAACAATCGCTGCCAAGTGACGTTCTACAACACGGTTGTTGTATTTCGTAGCAGTTGTATCTGCTTTCTTCGACTCTGACACGCAGTGAGTAATCACAAATGTACCACCAGAGGGTAGTTGCACATCGGTTGCTTTGATTGGATTATCAACTCCGCAAATCCAGGTTTGGCCATGATGTTGGATATTAGGCCAAGATCATGCACGCAATAGCAGGACTAAACACTCAGTTGTGTGACGGTGGAAGTGATGAGCGCACAGAGACGAACACCAGAAGCTTTTGGCGATGCCTAAACCTGTGCCTTTTCTACACTTGTTTCTTTTATTCAGAAGACTGAGCAATCCCTAACAGACTGCCCCGAGAAGACTGCACATGATCCTTCTATCACGCGCCATGCCACGCAATCAGATCGTGGACAACCACTAAACTAACTGATCCGCTAATCTTGCCGCAACGTAAACAAAGTACGTTTCGGGCACTACAATATAAAAACGACTCGGCCTAAAACTACTACTCTCTGAACCAAGTGTACAACTATGTTATTCAGAGCTAGCTAACTGAAGGAAAACAAAAGTACTTGCAGCACGGGACTTGACTTCAACATTCACCTCCTCAAGTCTCATTGCTGCTTTATCACTAACACGATTGCACCCCAACTCGCTCACGCATCTCCACAAATTTCTGTTTGGCGAGTGTCTTTGTAAGAATACCAGCAAGCTGATTGTTTGTCCTCACAGGCTCCACTGAAACAAGACCTTTTTGCACACAGTCAGGGATGTAATGAAACGGCACATCTATGTGTTTACTCCTCTCATGGTGGACTGGGTTTTTGCACAACTGTATTGCTGACTGATTGTCAATTTTCAGTGATACTGGATCCACCTCCTTCATCAAATCAGCAAGTAATCTCCCCAGCCACACTCCCTGACATGTGGCCGCTGCACTAGCAATATACACTGCCTCACATGAGGAAGTAGCCACAACCTTTTGTTTCTGAGACAACCAAGTAATCAAGTTTGTACCCAGATAGAAAACAACTCCAGTGGTGCTTTTTCTATCATCCACGTCCCAGCATGATCACTATCAGAGTAGCCGCGCAACGGCAGTCCCATGTCACTGAACTTATAAACAAGTCCATAATCTAGAGTACCTTTAACATACTTCAAGATCTGCTTGACAGCAGGCATATGCTCTGTCGGTGCACTAGAGACTGGGGTCCCTACTCCCTAGTGCCCGAGACTTCTGCACGGGCGCAAAGAGCCCCTGCCAGTAGAGCATGGCAGGACCCAGTCAAGATGCAACCCCCAAGATTATCAAGGGCTCGGCAAGCCTACCTTGCCGGGAAGTTGACCAAGGCCGCGCCCATTGGGTGGGCGTGATGAACTCACCTAGTACAAGACCCCGGCAAAATCCCTTGTTGGGATGACGACTGAAGCCCCCGGCAAGCTCCCTTGCCGAGAGGAAGACTCAAGGCCCCGCAAGCTCTTTGCCGGGATGACGGGCTTGGCCACTGGTGGGCAACCGCCCTTGCCATAGTGCCACCGCCCCCCAAGTGCCAGCACATTCCGCATGCGCTAGCGCAGCGTCCAGGTGTCGAAACACCTGGATACGTGTCTTCACCAGCACATCGTTGACAAGGACAAGACGTGCATTAAATGCACCTGACAGCGGTAGATGGATAAGCACCACCCTAGGTTCACTGTAACTCCTCGTGAACCTACCACCAAGCACTGTAGGTGACCCCTTTGCCTATAAAAGGAGGCCCTTGGTTCATTTCGAAGGGGTTAGACTCTTGGGACATTGACCCATAAGACGATCATCAACGGTCACTGTAACAATCAACAACCAAACGCTTAATACAACCAGACAAGGAGGACGTAGGTTTTTACGCGTAAGCAGCCCAAACCTGTGTAAAAAGGTTTGTCGGGTGTTGATTGTTAGCTCTCCTCTTCACGTCACCTCTCCCCGCCCTACGATCACAAGGGTTTCATGTTGATTCCCATAGGTGTCGACCTCGCATCGCCGACATGCTCTGTTGTGGGTGACTCCATAAATCGACTCACAGCGCCAACTTCGTATCCTATGTCAGGGAGAGAGTGAACTAGATAGCGCAAGCTACCAACAATGCTACGATACATTGTAGCATCAACAGGTGGATTCTTACTATGCTTGCTTAATTTCTGCATTGGCTCCATAGGAACTTTGGTTCAATAACAATCTGACATTCCACACTTCTGCAGAATCCGAGCTGCGTAAGATGACTGGCTAATGGTGATAGCAGATTTAGTTTGTTTTACCTCGATTCCAAGATAATAGCTTAGAAAGCCCAAATCACTCATGCAGAATTACCTCTTCATCTGCTCTTTAATCTCAGAGATCTCCTTTCTGCTACCTCATGTAATTATGAGGTCGTACACATACGCACCAACTAGCAGAGTAGAATTTCCACTGAACTTCTTGTAGACTGCATGTTCAAATTGGCATTTTTTAAACCCATTGAAAATAGTGTCTGATCAAGTTTTGAGTTCCAGGAACGCGGTGCTTGTCGCAACCCATAGAGAGCCTTGCTCAGCTTCAGCACCTTATCCTGTTCACCTTTCTTCTCATACCCGGGTGGTTGGGTGACATCCACCTCCTCGGATAGATCATCGTTGAAAAATGCAGACTTGACATCCATGTGATGAAGCTCCCACTTCTCTTGTGCTGCTAGTGCTATCAACAGACGTACTGTCTCAAGTCTTGCAACTGGCGCAAAAACTTCCTCAAAATCGATCCCTGGACGTTGCACATATCCCTTTGCTACTAGGCGTGATTTGTACTTGACAACCCTTTCAACTGAGTCCTTGTTCAGTTTATAAACCCATTTAAGGCCTATAGGTTTCTGTCCCAGAGGAAGTGTAGTGAGCTGCCAAGTCTTGTTACTACTGATCGACTCAAGCTCCTCTTCCATAGCACACCGCCACTTGTGCTCTTTGCTGGCCTCTTTATGATCAGAGGGCTCCTCTGAGCCCATGATACAAAGTTCAGAAGTGGCTTCCACTTCCATTGTTTCCTCAGACAGATCATCAAGCAGTTTGTATCTCCTCTACCCCTCGGTTCGAGTTGGAACCGATGCATCAGTCGGTGGCGAAACAAAATTGGGGGAGCAAGGTGAAGGAGTTCTCTCGCTTGATGTTGGTGTTTCCGGAGTTGCAGGTGTGCCAATGGATGTGTCAGGCTTCACACCCCCTGTTCCTGGTGTTCTAATTCCTTCAGTTTCAGAATCAGGGACGGTGTACTGTACTGAAAATGTACCATAGATGTTGTTAAATTTTCCATGCTTTCTGAATCCCACTTCCACTGCTCATCTTCTGCAAACACAACATATCGAGAGACACAGAACGTTTTCTTCTCTGGATCATACATCCGGTAAGCTTTGGACTTTGGCTCATATACTATGAAGACCATCTGGTAGGACTAGGGTTCCTACCGGGCCTCCGGCGTAGGTTGTACGGGCTTGTGGGAAGACCCGTCCCCACAAGTACGGCCGCCAATGGTGCACGGCCTGTACCAGGCCAATGAGCTCTCGCTCGTACGCCGCCAGCTTAAGATGGCGCGGAGCAAAAGGCCGGCTGAAGAAAGCAATGGGCCCCTCGCCCTGATGAAGCACGGCGCCAAAGCCCACGCCCGAAGCGTCACAGTCCACTACGAACGGGCGGTCGAAGTCGGGCATCTGGAGGACGGGACCTGTCGTGAGGGCCCCTTTGAGGGCCTCGAATGCTGCTGTCGCCTCGTCGTCCCAGGCGAAAGCATCGCGGCGGAGCAGCCGCGTGAGCGGTGCCGCGATGAGCCCGAACTCCCGGATAAATTTCCGGTAGTATCCTGCGAGGCCGAGGAACCCGCGGAGAGCCCGCGGCGAGTGAGGCGTCGACCAGGCGGAGACAGCTGCCACCTTGTCGGCGTCCATAGCCACCCCGTCGGCCGAGATGACATGGCTGAGGTAGGCAACAGTAGGTGTCCCGAACGACCACTTCGAGCGCTTGAGGTGGAGGTCGTGCGCCCGAAGCTCGTTGAAGATGATGGCGACGTGCTGGAGGTGCTCGGCCCAGGTGGCGCTGAAGATAAGAATATCATCAAAGAAAACAAGCACAAACCGCCGTAAGTAGGGTCGTAGAATGTCGTTCATCAGGGCCTGGAAAGTCGCCGGGGCATTGGCAAGGCCGAAAGGCATCACCAAGAACTCGAAGTGGCCATGGTGGGTGCGAAACGCCGTCTTGGCGATGTCGTCCGGATGCATGTGCACCTGGTGATAGCCCGACCGGAGATCGAGTTTGGTGAAGAAGCGCGCCCCATGAAGCTCATCCAAGAGCTCGTCGACCACCGGTATCGGAAACTTGTCCTTGAGTGTGAGCGCGTTAAGGCCGCGGTAGTCGATGCAGAAACGCCACGTGCCATCTGTCTTGCGGACGAGAAGGACCGGCGCGGAGAAGGGTGACGTCGAGATCCGGATGATGCCCGCTGCGAGCATAAGGGCACACTGTCTCTCCAACTCATCCTTCTGCAGCTGAGGGTAGCGGTAAGGTCGCACCGCCACGGGAGTGGAGCCCGGAGCAAGGTGAATGCGATGGTCGTACACCCGAGCAGGTGGAAGTCCCCGCGGCTCGTCGAAGAGGGCGCTATGTTGCTGCAGAAGGGGATCCAGCAGAGGGTGCTTGGTCTCGGAGGAGGCGGCGGCCAGCTGAAGATGTGGCACGGCTGGCTAAGCGCCCCCAATGCCGTCCCACCGGATTTGGCGTCCCGGCCGCCAGAATGTCATCGTGAGGGCGTCGAAGTCCCACACGATGGGCCCGAGGGTCCGGAGAAAGTCCACACCAAGGATGAAGTCGAAACAGCCGAGGTCGATGCCGGCACAGGTAATGGAAAAGTGTTCGCCCCCGATGGTAATGGGAACGTCGCGGGCAAGTCCATGACACTAGAGGCGGTCACCGTTGGCCACCGTGATCCGAAGGTGCTCCCCGCCCGTGGTCGGAATAGCTAGATGACGCATGGTTGCCTCGGGCAGGAAGTTATGAGTGGAGCCCGTATCCAGCAGGGCCACCAGTTGCTCGCCATGGATCGTCATGGGCAGCAACATGGTCCGCTCATGACGGATGCCGGCGAGGGCGTGGAGAGAGACGACGCAGGCCGTCGCCGTAGAATCTGCGGCCGTGTCTGGTGCGTCGGTCGTCTCGTCCGCCTCGGTGTAGTCGACCGTCTCCAAATAGAAGAGGCGGGGGCAGACATGTGTCGGCGTGTAGGGCTCATCCCAATTAAAGCAGAGACCCTGACGTCGACGCTCCTGCTGCTCGGCCAGGGACAACCTACGGAAGGTTCGTGTGGCGGCCGGAGGTGCGGCCGTCGCGGCTCGCGGAGGCCGGCCCGGTGCTGGAAGGGTCGGCGCAGGTCGACTGAGCTGGCGGCCGCCCCGTCCGGGCGGTTGCTGCAGTGCCTGGGCCCGCTGCTCGAAGGCTCGGGCGTAGTACATGGCGGACTGAAGGTCGGGGGGTTCCCGGAGCTCGACATCCACACGAATATGGTCCGGTAGGCCACCCACAAAGAGCTGAGCGCGCTGAGCCGCGGATACGCCTGGCGCGTGGCACGCTAGGGCTTGGAATCGGTCGGCATAGTCCTGGACCGTTGAGGTAAACGGTAAGCGGCCGAGGGCTGCCAGTCGGCTGCCACGGATGGGGGGGCCAAACCGGAGAAGGCAGAGCTCGCAAAATCGGTCCCACGGTGGCATGCCGCCCTCGTCCTGCTCGAGGGCGTAGTACCAAGTCTGGGCAGTACCACGGAGATGATAGGACGCGAGCCAGGTGCGATCCGACGCGAGCGTCCGCTGCCCCCGAAAGAACTGCTCGCACTGGTTGAGCCAGTTGAGGGGGTCTTCCGCGCCGTCGTAAGTGGTGAAGTTCAGCTTAGCGAACCGAGGAGATGTCGGACCGCCGTGTCCGGTAGCTGCGGCTGTCGGTGGCATCGCGTACGCCGGGTCGGGAAACTCCGGGCCGTAGGGCGCCGAGCTGGAGGACCGCTCGAACGGCAGAGAGGGCGCCGGGTGTTCTGGTGCCGGGGTATAGATCGGACCCGAAGATGATCCGGCTGCCCACGCGGGAATCGGCGATGGCGATGGCGGGAACTGCACCTGGTGCAGGGGCCGACCGGTGGTTCGGGGCGCTGGAGGTGCTGCGGTCGATGGCGGCGGCGGCTGCTGGTGCGGCGCCGGAGCCTGCGCCGTGGCGGCCGGTAGCAACTGGTGGGGCAACCCCCCCAGCGGCGCGGTGGTGGTCGGCCACACCGGCCAGGGAGTGCCCGCGGCGTGGTAGTGTTGCAGCAGCAGCTGCGGCGACGGCGGCGGCGCCCCTCCGTAGAGCGGCTGGAAGGCCGGGGTGGCCCACGGCAGCGACGGCGGCCCGTAGGTAGTGGGGGCGACGCTCGGCGGCGGGGTTTGGGTCCCAGCGAGGTAGAGGCTGATGCCTCGGACCGCTTGGACAAGCTCCCGCAGGGTGCCCGACAGCGCCTCGGGCGAGAGTATGGGGAGCGGCTCCTCCGCGGTGATGATCGGCACTGGCGAGGGAGCGGTCCCGGACGTGATCGACAGCGGCGGCGGGGCGGTGGTGGTGGTTTGCGGCAGTGGGGCGGTGGTGGTGTTGAGCGGCGGCGGTGGTGGAGGGAGCGACATGATCAGCCTGGAATATCTGGATACCAAATTGGTAGGACTAGGGTTCCTACCGGGCCTCCGGCGTAGGTTGTACGGGCAGGGAGGAGGGGAGCGAGGGCTGGAGCGGGCGCGCCGGCGAGATGGCGCCGTCGCGGCTAGGGTTAGGCGCGGCGGAGGCTAGGGTTCCGGCTCCTTGGGGAGCCGGGCAACAGAAGATAATATCTTTATTGCTTGATCTCAATTGATGTCTTACAACTAGTATTTATAACTCGAGCCTAAGATAACTTTCCTAAAGTAATTTACCTAAGATAACTTGCGGGCCAAGCCGCTAATATTAACGCCCAATGGGCCTACGCCGGCTATAGGCCACGCCGGTCATAACACCATCGCAGTGCTCCGATCAGCCAGCTTTGGGAGATGACCACCCACCTTTTTCACATAACCGAGACACCCAAAAGTTCTCAAGTATTCAACACTTGGTTTCTTCCCATACATTTCTTCGTACGGAGTCATCCCAATTAGATTTCTGGTCGGCGCTCGATTCAAAAGGTAAACAGCAGCTACAACTGCTTCTCCCCAAAATGCTCCAGGCAACCCCTTACTTTTCATCATGGTTCTCGCCATGTTTATCATAGTCTGGTTCCTGCGCTCGACCACGCCATTTTTTTGTGGCGAATATGGCGCGGTCAGGTAGTGAGCAATGCCAAGCTCTTCACAGTACTTCTCAAATTCTCTTGAAGTAAATTCACCACCTCTATCTGTCCTGAGTGCTCTGAGCTTCACATTTTTCTGGACCTCTGCTGCAGCTTTTACTTTCTTCAAAGCAGCAAATGCCTCATCCTTGCTTCGGATCAGCTCCACCCACATATAACGTGAGTTGTCATCAACCAAGAATAGGGAGTACTGTTTTTCGGTAAATGTTGGTTGAGAGACTAGACCACAGAGGTCATGTAGATGTTAATCATGTTGCTCATGTAGGATTAGGAAAGAAAGCCAAACCGAGTCCTAGTAGTATTAGGATTCCTAGTCCTAGTCTATTTCCATAGTCCCTTGTGGACGTGTATAAAAGACACCCTAGGGGTGTTGATTGTAACACCAGAGAAAAAAGAGCAAAGCAATAAAACAAGGCTCGACACGGGGCTTTAGCCATCAAATCCATCGATCAGTTTTATTCGTGTCGCTAGTTACGCAAGTTCCGTCAAGTAGCCGGCCGAAGCAAGAATCGCGTAGGCACGCCTGTACAGCTGCATACGCACGTTCAAAAGCCAACATTTGGTATCAGAGCCTCGACGATCTACGATCTACGATGATGGACAGCGACGCTGAGTCGGTCAAGTCCCGCAGCGGCGGTGCCAAGGCGAACAAGAACGGCGACAAGGTGAAGAAGGGCGTCAAGTCAGCAACCAGTGGTGGAGGAACGAGCGGCGCTAACGTCCAGGCGCATCGCAACATCCCCATCCAGTACCCGATGCTCACCGACGCCAACTACGGCGTGTGGGCGGTGAAGATGAAGATTATTCTCCGAACCCTTCGAGTGTGGCAGGCAATCACGGACGACGACGTCGATGACGAGTCCGACGAAGGTGCCATGGCCGCCATAGCCCAGTCTGTGCCGGATTCCGTGCTGATGACATTGGCGGAGTTCGAGACGGCAAGAGAGGCGTGGAACGCACTCAAGGAGATGAGGATCGGAGAAGATCGCGTCACCAAGGCAAGGGCACAAGTGCTGAAGCGCCAATTTCACAAGTTGCAGATGGAGGAAACTGAATCGGTGAATAACTACGCCATGCGTCTTACTACTTTGGTGGGAGAGATCCGCGCGCTTGGTGCAAAGCTCGATGAGACCGAGATCGTGGAGAAATTTTTCAGTTCTGTCACTGATAAATTCACGTACATCATCGGCACGCTCGAGCAGCTTTACGACATCGACGACATGACCATAACGGAGGCGATCGGACGATTGCGGACATGGGAAGAGAATGCTCGTGGCTGTCGGAAAGGCAAAGGAGGAGGTAGTGACCAACTCATGTACTCGCGCACAGATTGGGAGGCCCCAAGTAGCAAAGGAAGGCGTGACGGTGGCGAAGGCTCAGGCAACACGAAGGGTGATGGACAAACCGGAAAAGGCAAAGGAAAAGGCAAACCACAAGGTCGTGGTAAGGCGGGCCAATCTAAAGAGCAGAAACCACGGAACTTGGACTTGTCCGAGGTCAAGTGCTATAACTGCAATAAGATGGGTCACTTTGCGAAGGATTGTCCAAAGCCTAACAAGCGGGAGATCAAGGCAAATTTGGCAAAGCAGGAAGACGAAGGTCCAGGTCTTCTGATGGCCGAAGTTTGTGATCTCGCTAAAACGGTGGTTGTAAAACCAAGCCGGAAGGTGCTACTTCATGAGGAAAAAGTGACACCAAAGTTATCCGGTGATCAGAACGTGTCGTGGTATCTCGACACGGGTGCCAGTAACCACATGACGGGGTGCAAGGAGAAATTCCTCGAGCTGGAATACGATGTTGAAGGCTCGGTCAAGTTCGGTGATGGTTCAGCTGTGGAGATTTGCGGACAAGGATCTGTCCTCTTTGAGGGTCTCACAGGCGAACATCGCATACTCACCGGAGTGTACTACATCCCACGGCTGCGCAACAACATCATCTCTATTGGGAAGCTTGACGAGAATGGATGCAAGGTGAATATAGAGAGCGGAGTGATGACGATCTTCGACAACCTCCGAAACGTGCTAGCTCGTGTTAATCGCACACGGAATAGGCTCTATATCCTCAACCTTCATCAATCTCAACCGGAGTGTTGGCTTGCCAAGAGTGATGATGATTCGTGGTTATGGCATGCTAGATTTGGACACGTTAACTTCTACGCCTTGAAGAAGATGTCAAAGATGCAGATGGTATCCGGGATGCCAGTTATCGACCATGTTGATCGAGTATGTGACGGGTGCTTGGTTGGAAAACAGCACCGCAGGCCATTCCCTGCTCAGTCTACCTATCGTGCAAGTGATGCACTCGAGCTGCTCCATGGTGATCTATGTGGCCCTATCACCCCGGCAACTCACGCTGGAAAGAAGTATTTCTTCCTTGTGGTAGACAACTACTCGAGATATATGTGGGTCATTCTCCTACGATCTAAAGATGAGGCGTTTGAAGCGTTCAAGAAATTGAAGGCTGCAACAGAGATGGAACACAAGCTGAAGGTTCGCGCTCTACGGACAGATCGCGGCGGAGAGTTTACGTCGAATGAGTTCAACGACTACTGCGAGAAGATTGGCATAAAGAGGTTCCTCACGGCACCTTACACGCCGCAGCAGAATGGGGTCGTTGAAAGGCGCAATCTAACCGTCGTTGACATGGCAAGGAGTTTACTCAAGAGCAAGAACCTGCCAGGGACTTTTTGGGGAGAAGCTGTCTCGACGGCGGTCTATCTTCTCAACCGGGCTCCAACGAAGGCGGTGATCGGCAAGACTCCGTATGAAGCAATTTACGGACGTAAGCCGAATGTGTCTCATCTACGGACATTCGGGTGCGTGGCACATGTGAAGACGGCGGAGCCGCACCTCTCAAAGCTTGCCGATCGTAGCACCAAGATGGTGTTCATCGGATACGAGAGCAGTTCTGGCACCAAGGCATACCGTTTCTACGATCCACAAACCAAGCGTCTACGGATTTCACGCGACGTCGTGTTTGAAGAAAACCAAGCGTGGAATTGGAGCGCCGCAGCCGACGATGCTCCAAATAGTAACATATTTGCAGTTGAATTTCCAACTGATGATGATGCAGGGGAGGATGTCCAGGTGATTGGCAAGACACCTAACCAAGGTGACCACAATGGTAGTGATCATCATGGTGCCGACACCGACGACGACGCGCATAGGTCGCAAGGAGATAGCGACAACGCCGCGCACGACACAGGTGGAGATCTCGACGACAACATCGACAACGAGGCGCATAGTGACGACGACAATCAAGATGATGGTCACGGTCACGACGACTACGCCGACGACACGGATGTCGATGACACACCAAGGTCTCAGCCGTCTTCCTCAAGTGCATCAACACCGACACAATTTGTGTCGCCTCCTTCGCAAGCCACAACGGACTCCTCAGGGCCTCGTCGCTACAAGACCCTCAAGAAAGTCTACAAGTACACAAAGCCAGTTACGCTCGAGTACTCCGGACTATGTCTGTTCGGAGTTGAGGAACCGGCGAACTTCGTAGAGGCGAGAAAAAGTCCTAGCTGGACGCACGCCATGGATGAGGAGATGAAGGCAATTGAGAGCAATGGCACGTGGACTTTGGTAACCCGACCTTCAAACCAAAAGACGATAGGTTTGAAGTGGGTTTACAAGTTAAAGAAGGACACGGAGGGTGCCATTGTGAAGTACAAGGCAAGACTCGTTGCAAAGGGCTACGTTCAACGTCAAGGAGTTGACTATGATGAGGTGTTTGCACCGGTTGCTCGAATCGAGACGGTGAGAGTGCTCCTAGCTTTGGCAGCACAAGAGGATTGGAAGGTTCATCATATGGATGTTAAATCCGCTTTCCTCAACGGCGATCTCACAGAAGAAGTGTACGTGGAACAATCCCTCGGCTACGAGAAGAAAGGCGAAGAAGGGAAAGTTTACAAGCTCAAGAAGGCACTTTACGGGTTGAAGCAAGCGCCAAGAGCTTGGAACTCAAAGTTAGACCGAAGTCTGGTCTCGCTCGGGTTCAAGAGATGTCCCCTCGAGCACGCAGTCTATACAAAGAACTCCAAAGGCTCAAACCTGCTAGTTGGAGTTTATGTCGACGATCTGATTATCACCGGAGATAGCGTACAAGAAATTGAACGTTTCAAGGCACAAATGAAGAACAAGTTTAGCATGAGTGATCTGGGATTACTCAGCTATTACTTGGGCATCGAAGTGAAGCAAAGCTCCGGAGAGATTTCCCTATGTCAATCGGCTTACGCGGTCAAGTTATTGGACAAGTGTGGCATGTCAGATTGCTACGCGACACAAGTTCCAATGGACCAACGTCACAAGTTGAGCAAGCGTAGCTCAAATCCGCCGGTGGACACCACAATGTATCGAAGCGTTGTGGGTAGCCTAAGATACTTGGTGCATACCCGACCTGACTTGGCTTATTCAGTCGGGATCGTGAGTCGTTTCATGGAGAATCCGACAACCGAACACATGAGCGCGGTCAATCAAATTCTACGCTATGTGAAAGGCACAATTAATCTTGGCTGCACGTACAGAAAGGGAAAGGAAGGATTGATCCTTCGTGGATATTCAGATAGTGACATGGCAGGTGATGTTGATGACCGAAAGAGCACAACGGGCATGGTTTTCTACCTTGGCCCGAATCCGATTAGCTGGAATTCTCAGAAGCAAAAGGTGGTGGCACTGTCTTCATGCGAGGCAGAATACATAGCGGCAAGCACGGCGGCTTGTCAAGCAGTGTGGCTGAGAAGACTCCTAGCTATTCTTGCAAAGCGGGAGGTGCAGAAGGTGTCACTGAAGATCGATAACCAAGCTGCAATCTCGTTGTGCAAAAATCCGGTTCATCACGAAAGGAGCAAGCACATAGATACCCGGTTCCACCATATCCGGGAGTGCATTGAAGAAGGGTTGATCGAGGTTCAACATGTGAACACGAAAGACCAACTTGCCGATATTTTCACCAAGTCCCTCGGTCGACAGAAGTTCATCGAGATGAGGAGGAAAGTCGGAGTGCAAGAAGTGAAGTCAAGCAACAAGATTAAGGAGGTGAATGTAGATGTTAATCATGTTGCTCATGTAGGATTAGGAAAGAAAGCCAAACCGAGTCCTAGTAGTATTAGGATTCCTAGTCCTAGTCTATTTCCATAGTCCCTTGTGGACGTGTATAAAAGACACCCTAGGGGTGTTGATTGTAACACCAGAGAAAAAAGAGCAAAGCAATAAAACAAGGCTCGACACGGGCCTTTAGCCATCAAATCCATCGATCAGTTTTATTCGTGTCGCTAGTTACGCAAGTTCCGTCAAGTAGCCGGCCGAAGCAAGAATCGCGTAGGCACGCCTGTACAGCTGCATACGCACGTTCAAAAGCCAACAGGTCACCATGCACTAGCTCTAGCGGTTTTTCTGCTCGGTAGTTGGCTGTTGCAGGGAAGGGTGTGCGGCTTTGCTTTCCTAGCATGCAACCATAACAGACTCTGTCAACCTGATCCACACAAGGCATTCCATGCACCATTCCTTTCGACGAGAGGACCTTCAATGCATGCAAATTAATATGACCATAGCGGGCAAGCCATAACCAGGACTCATCCTTGGTATTTGTCAAGAGACATACAGGGTGCGCAAGATTGACACTCAAGATATATAGACGATTGTGGGACCTCTTCACTCTAGCCAGTAGCTTCCCCTGTGTATCAGGTACAGTCATCACTCCAGACTCAATTTCAGTCTTGCCACCAATCTCATCAAGCTGCCCTACACTGATTATATTGCTCTTGAGCCTTGGAATGAAGTATACCTCTGTCAGCAGCTTGTGCTCTCCAGACTAACATTCAAGCAGAAGTGACCCACGGCCACAAATGTCCACTGTTGACCCATCACCAAATTTAACTGTCCCCTTCACAGCACCGTCGAGCTCAGCAAACTTGCCCACATCGCCTGTCATGTGGTTGCTAGCACCAGTGTCAAGGTACCATGACATGTTCTGTGTGCCTGTCAACTTGAGCACAAGCCTATCCTCATGTAGCATAACATACTCGGTTGGGGTGTGGACAGATTCAGGGAGCTCAGTAGTTTTAAATAGCCCGCTATAGCCCCGCTATAGCCTCGCTATAGCCTTTTCAGCAGGGTGACGCTAAATGGTATCATGTATAAATATGCCGCTATAGCCCGCTATAGCTGATTTAGAGGCTCGCCGCTATTTGCTATAGCCTGCTATTTAAAACATTTCAGCTCACACGCAAGAGACAACAGAAGACCCGGTTCATCATCAGTTCATCACCTTCTTTCTCAGCAAAGTTTGCCTTTTCCCTCTTAGGCTCAGGGCCATTTGATAGGAAGTGTCCCATATCCTTTATTTCTTGACCTTCTCCTTGCCCTTTCCTTTGCAGCTGGACTAGACGCGATCACCGCGCCCCTTTTCAGGCCCAGCACCCTTTTTGCTGCGTGAGCTAGACCCGCTGCCACTGTCGAAGATCTTCTTCCCTTTCACCAGCATCTCCAGCGCACGTCTGACAAGCATCAGTTGCTCATCCTTGTCGCCACGGCTCTGCCGACTCCCACGTTGGTTCTCCTCGAATGTCGTGAGCCACCCGACGGCCTCCTGCACCGTCATGGTCGTGACGTCGCCCCACTACTCAATGGTATTGATGATGTCAGTGAACTGACCTGGCACCGCGCTGAACAGCCGCTCCACCATGCCTTCCTCGTTGAGGGTGACGCCGAGGAAGCGGATCTCGCTCACTAGTAGGGAGAGTTTCCTCGCAAACTCTGGGATGGACTCCCCCTCACTCATGTCGGGGCGATCAAATTGCCTCTCAAGCTGGCGCGCGCGAGCGTTCTTCACGCGGTCCTCGCCAACGCGCGCACTCCAGATTAGCTCCCACACCTCATGTGTGGTGTCGAAATCTGCAACCTGCATCATAACATGATCTGGAACTGATTGAGAGAGCACAGCGTACGCCCCCTCATCGGCGGCCTGATCGAATTCGCCGGAGCCCTCGATTGCCGACCAGACGCGCAATGCTTTCATCAACACCTTCATCTTCACAGCCCACAAGGAGTAGTTTGTGTCCGTTAGCATCAGATACTGTACGGGCACTTCGTGGCTCTCAATTGGGTAGCATCGTAGCGAGCACCACAGCGCCGCCGTCCGCATCGCTTGGGCCGGCCTTCCTAGCCGGTGGCGGCGTATACTTTCCGCAGCTCAAGCTCTTGCTCCCATCGCCTTTAGTTGGAGATGTGTCTCCCATCACCGCCGCCAATTAAGTCCAGCTGCCGCCGCCGCCAAACACCACAAGAACCCTAAAGAACCTAAGGCTCTAATGCCAATTGTTGGATATTAGGCCAGGATCATGCACACAATAGCAGGACTAAACACGGAGCTGGGTGACGGTGGAAGATATAAACGCACAGAGACGAACACCAGAAACTTTTTTCGACGCCTAAACCTGCGTCTTTTCTGCACTCGTTTCTTTTATTCACAAGACTGAGCAATCCCTAACAGACTGTCCCGAGAAGACTGCCCACGATTCTTCCATCACGCGCCATGCCATGCAATCAGATCGTGGCCAACCACTAAACTAATTGATCCGCTAATCTTGCCGCAACATAAACAAAGTACATTTCTGGCACTACAATAGAAAAAGGACTCGGCCTGAAACTACTACTTTCCGAACCAAGTGTACAACTATGTTATTCAGAGCTAGCTAACTGAAGGAAAATAAAAGTACTTGCAGCACGGGACTTGACTTCAACACATGATAGATATAGACTGATCCATACCACTTGACTGTGTCCCAATATGACGCTCAGATTGACAAGTAAATTGAGCAACTCCTTACTTTGGGATATTTTCCACAGAACCCCATGATAGAAATTGTTGTTGAACAAACAAACAGCTGCAGCTAAGCTAGAAAGTCCAAATCCTTGAGGGACTCTGCCATCAACTACAACATCAAGCAACAGGTTCACCCATATCTATCCTTTTTGACATAGCATACTCGTATACGCCCTTGTATACACACATGAAGTAATGGCCCCATTTGTGGTTCTTGATGTCAATTTCCTTGTCTGGTTCGGCGGGGTAAACGCAGGTGGCGTACTTGTCATCGCCTTTGGAGTCGGGGCAGCACCGAGACGGTCGCGGCACAGTGCGGCGAACGTGGTGGGGTAGAGCTGGCAAGCGTGACGGGTCGAGGCGAGGCAACATGAGGCGAGGCGGGGCAATGTGAGGCGAGGAAAGGCAGGCGAGGCGCAACGGAGACGAGCCGGCTCGAGGCCGAGTCGCGTCGGCGGAGACCGAGTTTGTTTCCATGTGGTGACTGGGTGAATCCAACTCCGTCTCCTTCTCCAGGTTGTGGTCTTCTCTTCCTCGTTTTTAATAGGACAACGTTGCTAACGATGGCCGCACATGCACAGATGCTAGGCCGTCTTGATGCCTTGACCCTTGGTGGTCGTACAACCCATAGTGGCGACTCACAGGCGGAGGATGTGCAAGGCACGCGATGGCCGGTGATAATTGCTGCAACGGATAGGTATCAATAGTCATTTTTTTGCATGTAAGTACCATTTCAGAGACTAATTGTTGCAATACGGTCTGACAGGCGTATAAACTCGTATTGACGCAGTATCTGACGTATCGGGCCCGCATGTCAGTTGGCACGGTGGCATACACGTACCGCGTAGCGTACCCGAACCGGATCGGTCACTGGGTCTAGTCCGAACCGGGACGAACCAGACCAAACCGAGAACCCTAACCTTGCTCTCCCCTCTCCCTCTCTGTGCGGCTCTCCGACAATGGCGGCGGCGACTCCCGGCGGCGGTGACGTTGCGGGCGGCTACGGACACCTCCCCAGCCTCGGGCTAGATGACCCCGTAGGTCTGGGTGTGGACGACGGCGGCTCCAGTTCGAACCACTCCTCCGGCGCTGGTTTGGAGGATGAGGATTTGGAGGAGGAGGCGGCGCGGTCCATGGAGGACAGGGTAAAGATGGCAGAGATCTGGGTCGCCAACCCTACCAGTAGCCATCACTGGACCAGTGGTGCTGGTGGCGGTTTGATGTAAGTGCCTACACTTTTTTGCCTAATTAAAATATGAATATCTATAGTTATTTGCTTATCTGAATTTATATGTGTGAACTGTAGTTTGAATGATGTTGTTTGGGAACTTCTCGGATTCACTTTGATTTGCAGCCAAATATTGATATGAAGCTATGTAGCTCAGATGTTACATTTCTGAATATGTATGCAGTGTTGCAAACACAAGGTTTTTATTTCTTTGATGAGCTATACCACATGAAGACTTTAGAAATAGGAGAAGAGAGAGAGCATGGCTTAGAATTGATTGACACAAACATCAAACTGCTGCAACTGAAGAAGAAATATAAGCACAGTTTAGTTCTCAATTTGCTAGTGAGGGAAACACCAACTTATTTAGCAACAACTGCAGCAACTGAAGAGAGAACAAATGTTAGTAATATCATTAATGTCAGTCATAGAGAGGAAAAATTAGCAACAATAGTGTATCAACCACCTGTTCTGTATGATCTTAGTGAGCCTACGGTTCTTGCTATTGATCCAGAAGGTGTTGTTTTTCATAGCAGCCCTACTCAACCTACTGCTTTGTGCACCCAAGAGAGCATAAACTTCAGAAAGGACAATCTCAAAGTTATAATGGAGGAAGAGTCAGTGTTTGAGCAGGCACATAATAGTAGTGATGAAACTGAGGATGCATATGACAGTGATAACAATTTAGATAATAGCTCACAATTAGCAGAGGAAGAAGATGTAGATAAATCTGAAGATTCAGATGAAAATTCAGATGAGGAACAATTACATTATGAGGGTGACACTGAGGTTGAGGATTTGTTTGAGCAGGAAAAGGAGGATGTCAATGTTTTTGCAAGAGAAGAGCCTCCAATGCAAAAAAAACTGCAAAAAGGAGGAAGAAACTTGAAGTTCGGAAAGGCCCCACTACTAGGTCACATTCAAGTGTGTTAGAGGAGGTGATACTTGATTTCATTCCTTCAGCAGATGAAGAAGATGATTGGATGTTGTTTGAGGATGAAGATGATGGACATGAGCTACCCTCATTTGTGCTACCTAAAGGGAGGAAGAGTAGAGCCAAGAAAAGGAAACCAAGGATCCGGTACAATAACAAACTTGAGCAACCACGTCATCAATTATGTCTGTACATGTGATTTAAGGATCAACATCAATTCAGATAAGCTTTGTTGAGCTTGCACATCACACAGGCCAGAGACTTCAGGTATCACAGAAACTCAGACCAAAGGATCATTGCTTGTTGTAAGCAAGAGCACTGCCAGTTTTGCATAGTTGCTGCAATTATCAAAGGGGAGAAGACTTTTGCTATTAAGAAAATGAGGCTGGAGCACACTTGCCCTACCAGCACAGAGAAATCAATGATTAGTGCAAAGTGGCTTGCAAAGACCTATGAGTCATTGTTCAGGTCTGATCCCACCAATAGCATACACACTTTGATGGACAACTGCGGGGAGAAGTATGATGTTGATGTGGGAAGGCACATGGCCTATAGGGCCAAAAACCTTGTTGTATAAGTTGTGCTAGGAGAGAACAAGAAGAAGTATCCCGGACTTAGGGATTATGCTCAGACCGTCATGGATACAAACCCTCGTACTAGAGTTGTAGTCACAACAGTTACTTTAAAACCTACTACAAATACACCACATCGAGGACCAAGGTTCCATGCTATGTTCTTCTGCATAAATGGAGCAAGGGAGGGATTTCTGGATGGATGCAGACCATTCATTGGTTAGTCATTCCTTTATTGTGCATCAGACATTTTAATTGTTTAGCAATGCTTTATAGAGACTTAAATTGTTCTTTGTTTTCCATCAACAGGTGTTGATGGATGCTTCATTAAGCTGACCACTGGTGCTCAAATCCTTGCTGCCACTAGAAGAGATGGCAATAGCAATATTTTCCGACTTGCATTTGCTATAATTGGACAAGGGGACACAGCTAGCTGGTGTTGTTTTTTGCACCAATTAAAGATATGTCTAGGAGGTGAAACTGGGAAATTTAGTCCTTATACTATCATGTCTGATAGACAGAAGGTATGTGCTTTGCAAATAAATTAAGTTTAGCATTTGTATTAAGTTCTGCAATTGTAGTTGTATAGGAGCGAAGTTTAGCAGGCTATGTGATCAGGGGCTGCTAAATGGAGTAAATCAAGTTTTCCCAAACTACCATCAAAGATTTTGCCTTACACACCTCTATGCAAATTTCCAGAATGCTGGGTTTAGGGGGAAAGATCTTAAGAAATGCATGGATAATGCCATCTATGCTTACAACCAACACAAGTTTAACATTGCCATGAATGATCTGAAAAATGAGAGTGAGGAAGCTTGGAAGTGGCTGAGTGGAATACCCATGAACGCATTGGCTAGGCATGCTTTTGACACTAACTGCAAGACATACTTGGTTGAGAATTGTTAGTGCATCTAGTGCCCCTTAGTGATTTTGGTGGTTTGAAGACTTATCGGTTAAGTATCTAATGTGTTCATGAGTGTACACATGATCTATAAGTCGCTGAGGAGTTCGAAATATTCGATGAATATCGACCCCTAAAAATGTAGATCTTCGGCTGAAGAAATTGGTCTTCTGTTGAAGAATTGAATCGCGAAGAAATTGCGATGAAATTGATATTCCTCATGAAGATATTGAAGATGAGGAATTCGGTGTGTCCTGAAGAAAATCAATCTGAAGACTTTGAAGCATGAAGATTTATTCTTTTTTTTTATTTTCTTCAGTCTTGAGTCATGGGAACACCGTATTGTTAAAGGGGGTCCAGGTAACACTTTGGAATGAATTCCCTCATGATGCTCAACCCAAGCCTAATCCTACCAAAAGCCTCATGTGAGCAATATGAGATACATGAGGACTCTCACAGTTGCGGGTCCCGACCGTTACCGCAATTCGCGCCACATCACTGATCTTATCCACACCAACGGTCATATTATTTAAGGGCATTAATGTCAAATCATGTCGGGATGCTCCTAGGCTATAAATAGCCGCCCCCACAACCATTAGCTGGTTGGCTGCTCCGTTAGAAACTAACACTTGTCATAAGAGCAACCCAAATTCCTCAAAGTCTTCGAGAGTAAATCATCAGTGAGGAAATACCCCAAACACCAAACCCCAAACCAAAACCAAGTGATTGAGCATCACTGAAGAAGTTGCTCCTGTGTGGGACTAAAGCCTTTTACCTTTGAGGAGTGTGCATCCTCCAGACGGTTAGGCATCATGGTCTAGAGCAATCCAGCAGTCAATTATGGATCGTCGGGTGACTAAGTTTGTGAGGGTTTGGAAGTGTGCCCTGAAGACTTACCACGAGTGTTGGGCGAGGACTGTGTGTTTTCAGCTCAAGGAGAATACGGTAGGGACTGTGTGTCCCGGGACTGTGTGTCTTTTGGTTTCAATACCAAACCGCTCCAAACCAGATGTACAACTGTCACAGCAGTTGGAACTCGGTCATCAACCACTGTCTTCACTGTGAAACAGGTTCTATTTCTTCAACTCTTCCAATTCCTCATATTGTATGTTGAAGATTTTCATTGTCACTGTTTGAAGAATTTTCTGAAGACTTTCTCAGAAATTCCTCAACCCCAAATTTTTCAGGTGAGATAATCCTCACCTGTTTTCTCTGTGCCTGCATACTATGCAAACTGCTTTTCATATTATTCACCTGCAAAACTATTGTTGTGATACTTTGCATCCTTGATCCTTTGCTGTTTCCGCTGCAAGTTAGTCATAAGTGAGGGATTTCCTCAAAAGAAATTTCCTCAGTGATGAAATTCTAAAAATCTCCTATTCACCCGCCCTCTAGTCGATATAACGCACTTTCAATTGGTATCAGAGCAAGGTACTCCCTTGTTCTGTGTGATTTTGGTTTAACCACCTCGAGTTTTAGTTATGTCGACTGCAGGCATGATCAAGGTTACTGCAGGATGTCCTACTTTCGAAGGAAAGGACTTTCCCTTCTTGAAGACCAAGATGCAGATGCATCTACAAGCTATTGACAATGATCTCTGGTATATTATGGAACGTAGTGTCCATATCATCACTGCTACTGTCTCTGCCGCTGATGTGAAGAAACTCAAGCAAGTTGATTCTCAAGCGAAGAATATCATTTATGGCCATCTGAGCAAACGTCAGTATGGCAGAGTGAGTGCTTTGGGCTCAGCAAAACTAATCTAGGAAAGGTTGTCCAAAGTAAATGAAGGAGTATCAACCCAGCGTGATTCTCGTGTTGATGTTCTTCGCAATCTCTTCAATCGCTTCAAGAGGCTTGACAATGCGAGCTGCCAATAGACCTTTGATCGCCTCAATGACATATCAAATGAACTGCAAGCACTGGGAGCTCGAGACATTACTGACCATGAAGTTGTGAAGAAACTGCTAAGATCTTTGGATTCCTAATTTGATACTTTAGTTCTGATGATTCAAGAAAGACCAGGCTACAAGATGCTTGATCCTGCTGATATACTAGGAAGACTCAATACTCATGAATTCCAACAAGAAGAAAAGAGAGATCTATATGGACCAAGCTATTCTAGACCTCGTGCACTAAAGGCCAAAGCAATTTCCTCATCCGAAGAAGAAGACTCGGATGGTAGCATTGGCGATCCTAAAGAATTTGGAGAGGAGCTTGCAATGCTTGTGAGAAAATTCCAGAAGTTTACAAGATGTGGCCAGTTTGGTAAATCTTCAAGAAGAGATATGAGGAAATCAGAATCTTCATCTGAGGACTACAAGAAAAGAACCTGCCACAAATGCAAGAAATCAGGTCACTACATTGCTGATTGTCCTCATTGGGTGAAGGAATCAAAGAAGGAGAAATACAAGGATGAAAGTTCAGATGACTCAATGAAAAAGAAGAAATCTTAAAAATCCTCATCCTCAAAGTCCTCATCGCACTAGAAGACTAGTTTCAGAAAGGCTCGGGAACTTATTGGCAAGGAAATGGATTCTGAGGCAGAATCCGATGAATGTGATGAAGAGGAGGGTTCTGATGAAGACTCGGAATCTGGACAGGCTAGTCTTGCACTTGCAACCACATCCGTCAGCAAGTCAATCTTCAACCTTGAAGAAAATGATAACACCATCCACACTGATGACTATGCTGATGACTTCGCTCCAACCTATTGCTTCATGGCAAAAGGTTCAAAGCTACCGAATGATGCTTCCTCCTCTTATTCAAGTGACTGTGAACCTGATGATTATAAAAAACCTAGTTACACCAAACTTGCTATCATTGCTACTAAACAACAAATTGCCCTAGAAAAGCTTCAGAAAATGCTAGACAGAAGCGATGATCTGTTGAATGATGAAATGAATCTAACCCAAATCCTCACTGAAGATATTAAAAGTCTTCAGTCAAGATTTGATAATCTTCAAGATCGTCATGTCACACTCCTCGCTGATCATGAGAAACTTTCCTATGAATTTCTTCAAAGGAAACTTGATCTTGAGAAGCTAAGGATTTCTCATGATGATCTTCGTATGGAAAATGATTCATTACTCGCTCAACAGATCAGTGTTGCTCAGGCTGAATTCATTCCTTCATGTCTTAAATGCATCGAACGTGAAACTGCTAATTTTTCACCAGAATCATCAAATGCTTCTATTGCTACAAATTCTTCAACTGCTCCTCTAGTATCAAATTCCTTACTTGAGGAAACCACAAATGTCACTGATGAAAATGCAGGGCTGAAGGAATTGTATGTGACAGGCATGTACAAAAGTCTCAAAGGGCAGCAAACCCTTTGCGATGTGCTCAAAAAGCAGATCTTGAGCATGAACTCGAGTAAAGAAGGAATTGCCTTTGAGATGATCATACTGGAAACCTGAGGAGTATCCAAAAAGCTCATGGGTTGCTTCTAAAGGGCCTCCTGTTGATCCATCCAATCTAACAGGCTTTGCATGTGAATTATCCTATTCCACAGATGAGTCATTTGACTCCAACTATAAACTCCTCAAAAATCAATCTGGTGAAGTATTTGCTCGATATGTTTGAACTAATTGCAGGAATGGACCACCCCTGAGGAAAATCTGGGTCCCCAAAAGTTGCCTTGAAAATCTTCAGGTGAATGTCCTCATGACACCACCCATGAAGAATCTGAACCCCAGATCAAATTCCTTAGGAGGACCAAATTCTTCAAGAGGATCAAAATCCTCAACTGGTCAAAACAATGCTCGTACCCGTGCTAATGCTTCTAACATGCAGGAAAATTACAAGGAATTTGAATATGAGCGTTATTCTTCAAATCATTATGTTCATAAGTCCTTAAAGAAATTCTCTGCATATTCATTTGAGTACTTTAACCCCCCTACTGTTAAGAGAAGTGCATTAGCTTCAATGCCCCCTTTCTCATATGGTGCTCGCAGGATGATGAATGCTTTACCACCCCTTCAGATGTGGGTGGTGAAGAAATTGAACTAATCACTTCTGCGCGTCACGTCTCCAGATGAAAATCATCATCAGAAGAACTTGCTGGAGACCTGAGAAAAATGCTTGATAGGACGCAAGCTAATATTGATGAAATGAAAATATTTCACACGTCGTCAAAATTAATGTTTATGATGAAATTCCTATCTGATGAAATTGATATCATGTTCTTCATGTATGAAGCATATGAGATGGTAAGCTGTACCAATTCATCTGCAGGATGACAAACCCAAGAGTACTGAGTGGGTTCTTGATAGTGGCTGCACACATCACATGACTGGTGACAAGAGCTTCCTGATGAATATGCCACTAGCTCCATCACTCCTGAAGCAAATCACGTATGCTAACAAAGGTAAAAGAAAGGTACTGGGACTTGGCAAAGTGGCTATTTCCAAGGACAGGCACATGGACAAAGTGATGCCTGTTGAATCCCTTGGGTTTAACCTCATGTCAGTCTCAATGCTTTGTGATCTTAATATGGTTGTTATCTTTGGAAGATATAAATGTGTTGTCATCATGGAATCTAACAGATCCAAAGTCTTCGAAGATGTTAGAAGAGGGGATTTGTACATTGTTGATTTCTCTACAGGTTCTCAACCAGCCACTTTCTTACTAGCAAAAACCTCAGAAGGGTGGCTATGGCATCGAAGACTTGGTCATGCAGGCATGAGGAATTTGCACATGCTTGCGAAGAAGAAGCATGTCATCGGCATCGAATCAGTCAAATTCCTCAAGGACCACCTCTGCGGTGCTTGTGAGCCTGGGAAAATGACCAGATCCAAGCACCCCTTGAAGACCATCATGACCACTATTCGTCCATTTGAATTGCTTCACATGGATCTATTTGGACCTACTCATTATGCCACTCTAACAAATGCAGCATCTTTATATGGCTTTGTCATAGTTGATGATTATTCCAGATGCACTTGGGTGCATATCATTTTGTAGAAACTAAAGTGCAGGCAATCTTCAAAGGATTTTCCTCAAGGGCCTCGACGAACTTCGGCGTCAAGATCAAACACATCAGGAGTGATAATGGAACATAATTCAAAAACACTAGTCTTGATAATTATCTTGATGACCTTGGTATTACTCACGAATTGTCTGCTCCTTATACTCCTCAACAGAATGGCGTCGTCGAAAGGAAAAACAGGACTCTGGTTGAGATGGCACGAACCATGCATGAATAATATCAGAGTCCTCGTCGTTTCTGGTCTGAAGCAATCAACAGTGCTTGCCATATCATCAACAGGGTATATCTTCACAAATTCCTCAAGAAAACATCATCTGAACTCCTCACTGACAAGAAACCAAATGTAATTTATTTCAAAGTCTTCGATGCAAAATGCTGGATTAGAGATCCTCACCATAGCTCAAAGTTTGCACCTAAGGCACATGAGGGTCTTATGCTTGGATATGGAAAGGACTCGCACACCTCCAGAGTCTTCAACACCTATCACAACAAGGTTGTTGAAACTGTAGATGTGCGGTTCGATGAAACTAATGGCTCGCAAAGAGAGCAATTGCCTCCTGATCCAGATAAGTTGTCTCCTGAGGAAGTAATAAAGCTCAAAGCTACTGAAGACATTGTTCCCACTAAGGAAATTGTTGAAGAAATCATTCCCAGCACTGATGAAAATCAACAAGATGCTCCTCAGGAAATTGCTCCAGAACCAATTCCTCAGCCCAGACGAAATCCTCAACCAGCTCATCCGAGTATTCCAAATGAAGTAGAACTTGACAAAATCCTCGATGACATCAACGCGCCAGGTCCTCTCACTCGCTCAAAAGCTTCACACTTAGTTAAGTTTTGTGGGCATTTTTCCTTTGTGTCTATCACAAAACCTTCAAAAGTTGTTGAGGCTTTCATGGAACCGGAGTGGATTCAAGCCATGCAAGACGAACTTCTTCAATTCAAACTGAATGACATATGGGAGCTCGTCAAACGACCAGATCCTCGCAAGCACAATATCATCGGCACCAAGTGGATTTTCCGAAACAAGCAAGATGAGGATGGTCAAGTGGTCAGGAATAAGGCACGACTTGTAGCCCAAGGCTACACACAGGTGGAAGGAATTAATTTCGATGAAACGTTTGCACCTGTTGCTAGACTTGAAGCTATTCTAATACTACTTGCTTATGATAATCATCATAACGTTATCTTATATCAAATGGATGTGCAAAGTGCATTCCTCAATGGTAAGCTTGAGCAAGAAGTATATGTTTCTCAACCGCCAGGTTTTGAGGATCCAAAGAATCCAGACAAAGTCTTCAGACTCAAAAAGGCGCTCTATGGTCTCAAGCAAGCCCCTCGGGCGTGGTACGATACATTGAAGAAATTCCTCATGAAGAAAGGCTTCAAACCTGGTTCACTCGATCCAACTCTTTCCACTAAATCCTATGATAATGAACTATTTGTGTGCCAGATATATGTCGATGACATCATATTTGGCTGTACTGGCAAACGTTAGAGTGATGAATTTGCTTACGTGATGAGTGAAGAATATCAGATGTCTATGATGGGGGAGCTGAAATTCTTCTTAGGTCTTCAAATTCGTCAACAATGCAATGGGATCTTCATACCACAGGAGAAATACCTCAAGGATGTTCTGAGGAAATTCGACATGCATGAATGCAAGGTGACAAGACTCCCATGCCTAACAACGGCCACCTCTGCATTGACGAAAATGGTAAAGAATTCGATCAGCAGGTATATCGCTCCATGATTGGCTCTTTATTGTATTTGTGTGCATCTAGGCCCGATATAATGCTTAGTGTTTGCATGTGTGCATGTTTTCAAGCAAAACCGAAGGAATCACACCATAAGGCTATGAAGCATATTCTTCGATACTTAGCTCACACACCAACACTAGGTTTATGGTACCCCAAGGGCTCAAATCTTCATCTTGTGGGATATTCTGATTCTGACTATGCTGGTGACCGTGTGGATCGCAATTCAACTTCAGGCACATGTCATTTCCTTAGAAGATCATTAGTCTGCTGGTCCTTAAAGAAGCAGAACTGCGTTTCTCTCTCCACTGCCGAAGCTGAGTACATTGTTGTTGGTTCATGATGTGTTCAATTACTATGGATGAAGAAAACCCTCAAGGACTACATCATCAACATGAAGAACGTGCCTCTCTACTACGACAATGAGAGTGCAATCAAGATTGCATACAACCCAGTACAACATTCGGAGAATAAGCACATCCGGATTCGTCATCATTTTCTTCGGGACAATGTCCTCAAGGGTAATATCCTCATCGACCATGTGAAGACTGACGATCAACTAGCAGATATCTTCACTAAGCCCTTGGATCAGAAAAGGTTTTGCAAGTTGCGGTGTGAGCTAAATATCTTAGAATCTTCAAATGTTTTGTAAAAACATGCACACATCCTAACACTTATGCAAAATTAATGGCTTAGATGTGCAACACAGGAAGAATCGATTTTCTTCAACCAATGAAGAATATCACTCTTAGTGTGAGGAAATTAATGAAGAATTTGTTTCTCAGGGCCCTACAACAATTGTATGCGGCGCCTGAAATCATCATTCTTATACGGTGGGTCACGCCACCACCCAACTTTGAAATTCCTCAAGTTGATTTTCTTCAAAGTTGTTTTTCCTCAAAGATGATGTTCTTCAAAGTTGATTTTATTCAAACTTGTTTTTCTTCAAAGCAAAAATTCATCAACATGACGCTTGTCACAAAATCCTCAAGTTAGTCAAAATCTTCAAAAACACTTGATGATTTTCATTTGCCTAGATAAATATATATATATAGACCGTGATTTCAAAGTCTTCAACATCATTCACTTATAGCCATTTCTTCAACTAGATATTTCATCTAAGTGAATGTGATCGGACCGTACTCCCCACTATGCTATACTCACCCAGTCTATTCAATTCTTCATATGCATTCTACTTGAAACTTTGTTCAAAATCCTCACTGTGTCCTTATCAGCTGATGATTTTGTGACAAAATCCTCAAATCCTCAAAATTGTTTTTTCACTGTAACTGAACCCCACTTCCCACGATCAGATAAGCACGATCTCCACCGCTTTAAACGGTTGCTACACGTGTCGTACGAAGACGAAAGGGCAGGGGTAGTTCGGTCTGAAAGAATCGGCCGGACAATTTTCACCTGAGCTATAAATATTTCCTTACCCCCTCCGGTCAAAACTCTTCGTTCTCTCTCGACCTCCTCTCCGCTATAGCAAATACCTAGCGCCACCGCTAGAAGTTTCGTTGCCGGCGAGGAAAAGCTTCACTACCTCGACCCCTCCGTCGCCAAAATCACGCCGGAACCGAAACGTCTTCGTCCACGGCTGTTGTAGACATCTTCCGTCGCCAAGTTAGGGCACGGTGGACTTGCACCGAAGAGCATCTACTGCTACTTCTTCTTCTGTTCTTCGTGCGTGCTATATAGGGTAAATAAAACCCTATTTTTACAGTCCGTTTCAATCTACTATTTTACCTAAGATTCGTGGAATCTGTTTTTCCTCAGTGTCTATCAGTCTCTATTCCTCAAACACTTCTTATTCCTCAAACTATTGATGAATTTCACTTAGCAACTAAAAGTCTTCATGAGATTCCTCAATTGTGCAAATTTTCGAATCTGTACAACTCTGGAACCGAAGATCAAAGTGCTTAGACAAATTCCTCAACCCACTAGTCCAATTCCTCAACTTTAAAATTTTCAATTCCTTCAAATCTGAGAACACATATGACCTCTCCAAATTCCTCGCAACTATACTCTGTTCACAGGTACAAAATGTCAGCTGATGAATCTCTAGGTTCTCATCAACTTAACTCATTTGCAGGGTTTCTTGAAGAAAATCTGCCAGTGTCATCAAAATCCTCAAGAGTTCAATTTCCTCAGCAAAAGCCTCGGTTGAAGAGAATGGAAGATGACAGGAAGCAAAAGGGTGGGAATAAGCTCGAGAAAAACACTGCCGTTGACATCCCTGAGCATATATACTTGAATACTGCACACCAGATGAGCAAGAAACAATGCCCAAGAGGAAAATAAGGCTCCAAAAGATAGAGCGACGGTGGGCTAAGGAGTGGTAGGAATACCGATTCGCCACTCCAAAGTATGCGAGGAAATTCGCTCTTAAGCCACCTGGCAAAAGGCCTCCTCTCAAGGATCATCAGGATGCCCATCCTTCAAGCCTCAAGACGATTGATGACTATCCTGAGGAAAAGACAAAACACTTGTCAAAGCTTCAGAAGCAAACAGAAGCCACTGTGAGGAAATTTAATGAAGATTCTGTTGTTGCTGCTGCCGCAGCCACCTCCCCAGCCGCTGAAACTTCTGGCACGGCCATTCCTCAAGTGAAGCATGTGCCACAGAAACTAAAGGCTTGAAAGCCTCAGGAGAAATTGCTTTAGAAGGCTGCGCCTGCGTCTACGCCAATACCCTCAACAACAACACAGGCTTCAAAGCCTGAACACAAGCAGATTGTAAAGCAACTGCCTACTGTCTTCAGCTCCTCTGTTCCTTCTGCAACGAGCTGAGAGACAAAGTCTTCACCAACACCATTGCAGACTAAGATGACTCCTGGAAGAGGAAACAGACCCAACCCAAGCAAAGTCATCAAAGTCCCTTCTGCATCAAAAGGAATTGATGAATTTGATGATCAGACACTGCAAGCAATCATCAGGAACAAGCAGAAGTGGGTCGCTCAAGCTTCAAGCAGCGTCGTTCCTCTGGCCATGGACCCAAAAGTCCTATTGGACTACATCAATGTTTGGTATGATGACCCCAACACAACCATTGATGACTTGAAGCTTCCCCCGGGCATCATCCATATGGTGGCCACATTCATCGACGAGGCCAAGTGGAAGGAAACGCAAGCCAAACAAGCAAAGGCTGCAAAGCTGAAGTAGGAGAAATTCCTCAGACAAAATCTCCTCAGCTTGACGCGTGATGCTCTTGTGTCAACCCAGGCAGAACTGAAGACTTTGATAGACAAGTATACCAAGTTATCTAATCGTCAAAGTCTCAAGAACAATTTCATCAAGTTTGCAACCAGCGCAGTTGATGATTACACGAAAAAGGTTGCCCCTCCGGCAAAACCACAGCAGCCTGAGATAGAGGAAGAACAAACCACCCCTGCTGAGGAAATGCCTCAAGAAAGCCGTGCTGATGCACCGATTATTGAGGAAATAGCTAAGGAAATGCCAGTTGTTGCATCTAAGCTAGCTGATGAATCTGCTCCAGCTGAAGAAAATGCTTCAGCTGAGGAAACTGCCAGGACGGATACGACTCCACCTCCTGAAGAGAAATTGCGTTCACCAAAATCCTCAAAGGTGTAGAAAATGACTCCGTCTGCATCAGGCATGAAGAAAACCAGGGCTGCAGAAAAGGAAGCTAAGAAAAGAAAAGCTTCCTCAACACTAGAATCAACTGAGGCCAAGTGCCTCAAATCTCTTGATGAAAATGCTCCTTTGGATGTTGTGCCTCTCAAGATTGCTCCATCCTATGAAATGCTTCCATTCGAGAGCGAAGATAAGGAGCATCTGACTGATGAGGACATGAAGACAGCTGAGTCTGAGGAACACACTGATGAGGAAATTCAAATTGATGACAATCCTCAGACATTCATTCCTCCTGAAGAACCTGCTCAAGGATCAGCTACAACAGCTGAAGAATTTGGCTCCTCCTCCCAGCAAATTGCTCAAGCTACGGAAAACCAAGGTGAAGATCCTCGGCCCGAGGAAAATCCAAATCTTGAGCAAAACCCTCAACCCGAGGCTCACCATGAAGAGATTCCTCATCCTGAGCAAAACCCTCAACGAGAGCCTCAGGCTGAAGAAAATACTCACCCGGAGCTAAATCCTCAACCTAAGGCACAGGCTGATGAAATTCATCATCCGGAGGAACATGCTGAAGAAAATGCCCCTGCACCAAATACAGAAACTACTATTGTGGTTGTCAATACGGAGACTGCCATGATCATCTCTCCTCAAGGGAAGCAGCTAAATCTTCAGCCTATGTAGCATCAGACCTTCTCCAAGAGGCCAAAGTTTCATAGCGAAGCGTTCTATGAAGAACGCATGTGTTTCATCCGAGAAAATCATTATGAAAAGCCTCGCATCACACACATGAAGTTTTGGACAAGGACTCAGCTCAACTATTATGCATCTGTGCTTTGTGGAAGAAACAAAATATTTCAGCACAGACATATTCCTCATGTTGAGCTTGAAGAAATTCCTGGGTTCGCCCTAGTCCTCAACGTTCTTCATGAAGTAGGACTGCTGGCACTTTGCACTGATATCTGCGATTGGAACAACGAGATCGTTCTTCAATTCTATGCAACTTTGCACATCTCTGGAGATCCAACAGATATCAACACTTGGGTGCTGGATTGGATGACGCAGCACACACACTTCAAGGCCCCTGCAAATGAGCTGCTGCGAGTACTTCCTGTGTCAATTCCTTCAGAACATACTGTGAAGGTGTATGATGAACGGGAGCTGCCCAATAAGCTGATGGAAGTCCTCATGAAGCCTTTGGCCAAGGACCAACCACCAAGAACAACTTTCCTGGTCCAAGATCTGAAGTATGAACCCAGGATTGTCTACCGGATTCTGTTGAGTGTCCTTTCTCCAATCAAGGGCCGTGATGATGAAGAAGATTATGTAGGCATAATGAAGAATATCCTCTTCAACATCATCCATGGCATCCCCATAAACCTTCATGATTTCTTCTTGAGGACTCTGGTTGACAATGCTATGTCACCTTTTGACCTGAAGATTTACGCTCCATGGATCATGAGATTCATCAGACGCATGTCAGGCATCAACTATCATGCTGATTTCAATAATCACATTGGATATATGCCTCCGATCAGAGTCAACAAGAAGACTTTTGAGTCAGTTGAAGGAAAAGGCAAGTCTGTGATCGATCAAGGCAGTCGGCCCCTTGATGGCCAGTTTCGTGAACCAGATTCATATTCTTCATGGGATCATGAATAACATAGCTGCCCAGCCCAGTTGCCCCACGGGTGATGAATAACAGAGAGCTACTCCCCAGTCTTCATCGAAAGGTCGATCGCAATTACAAGTGGGTCAAACGCCAATTCGGCGCCATTGTGAAAACCCTCAATGAGACTTAGAATGCACTGAAGATTAACCATCGCTATCTTCATGAGGTTTTTGATCGCACCTAGGCCACACTGGCTCATTTGAAGACTCTAGTAGAGCTTGAAGAATTGGAGTTTACACACGACTTTGACTGTTCATGGCCACCAAAGAAGAAATTCAGGCCTATTCCAGTTCCAGACCTTGAGGATGGCTCGTTTTCTTTATTCCGCACTTCAGAATCTGATGAAGACCAAGAAGACACTACCACTGGTCCAACGAAGAAGCCCGCACCCAAGAATCCTCTCGCGTCTTCCTCAACTGCCAAGAAGTGGAAGTCTTCAAGGGGCGTTAGTCCTCAGTTTTGTCCCTTTTCATCACTTAATGACAAAGGGGGAGAAATCTGAGAGTTAGTCTTCACGCGGGATATATTTTGGGGCTTATGAACTTTATGAAGTTACAAACTCTAGGCTCTTCTGAAGTGTTTTTATGTAATGAGTTGTAACTTAAGCCCGATGGTACTCTGACGCTTTTGAACGTTTTTATTCGCATGCTTATTCCTCAAAATATTAATGCACGCATGCTGAAATTCGTCAGATACCATTTGTCATCATGCATTCTCAAATTCTTCATATTATATGTCATATGTATGCATGATTTACAAGACTCAAGGAGAGATCTCCATGATATAAATCATCAATGTGCATTTGCTGTGAAAAGCAAAATCCTCAAGATATGCGCATCTTCAGGGTGAGTCTCTCCGTATCTTGATTTTAAATTCCTCAAATGAGTATTTACACTTCATATTTTTATCCCCGTTGAAGACTGAACCTAATTGTCATCAACCACCAAGAAGGGGGACATTGTAAGTGCATCTAGTGCCCCTTATTGATTTTGCTGGTTTGAAGACTTATAGGTTAAGTATCTAATGTGTTCATGAGTGTACACATGATCTATAAGTCGCTGAGGAGTTTGAAATATTCGACGAATATCGACCCCTAAAAATGTAGATCTTCGGCTAAAGAAATTGGTCTTTTGTTGAAGAACTGAATCGCGAAGAAATTGCGATGAAATTGATATTCCTCATGAAGATATTGAAGATGAGGAATTCGGTGTGTCCTGAAGAAAATCAATCTGAAGACTTTGAAGCATGAAGATTTATTCTTTTTGTTTTATTTTCTTCACTCTTGAGTCATAGGAACACCGTACTGTTAAAGGGGGTCCAGGTAACACTTTGGAATGAATTTCCTTATGATGCTCAACCCAAGCCTAATCCTAACAAAAGCCTGATGTGAGGAATATGAGAGACATGAGGACTCTCACAGTTGAGGGTCCCGACCGTTACCACAATTCGCGCCACATCACTGATCTTATCCACACCAACGGTCATATTATTTAAGGGCATTAATGTCAAATCATGTCGGGATGCTCCCAGGCTATAAATAGTCGCCGCCCACAATGATTAGCTGGTTGGCTGCTCCGTTAGAAACTGACACTTGTCATAAGGGCAACCCAAATTCCTCAGAGTCTTCGAGAGTAAATCATCAGTGAGGAAATACCCCAAATACCAAACCACAAACCAAAACAAAGTGATTGAGCATCACTGAAGAAGTTGTTCCTGTGTGGGATTGAAGCCTTTTAACTTTGAGGACTGTGCATCCTCCAGACGGTTAGGCGTCATGGTCTAGAGCAATCCAGCAGTCAATTGTGGATCGCCGGGTGACCAAGTTTGTGAGGGTTTGGAAGTGTGCCCTGAAGACTTACCACGAGTGTTGGGCGAGGACTGTGTGTTTTTAGCTCAAGGAGAATACGGTAGGGACTGTGTGTCCCAGGACTGTGTGTCTTTTGGTTTCAATACCAAGCCGCTCCAAACCAGATGTACAACTGTCACAGCAGTTGGAATTGGGTCATCAACCACCGCCTTCACTATGAAACGGGTTCTATTTTTTCAACTCTTTCAATTCCTCATACTGTATGTTGAAGATTTTCATTGTAACTGTTTGAAGAATTTGCTGAAGACTTTCTCTGAAATTCCTCAACCCCAAATTCTTCACGCGAGATAATCCTCACCTATTTTCTCTATGCCTGCATACTATGCAAACTGCTTTTAATATTCTTCACCTTCAAAACTGTTGTTCTGATAATTTGCATCCCTGATCCTTTGCTGTTTCCGCTGCAAGTTAGTCATCAGTGAGGAATTTCCTCAAAAGAAATTTCCTCAGTGATGAAATTCTAAAAATCTTCTATTCACCCCCCCCCTCTAGTCGATATAACGCACTTTCATTAACAACCTGTCTGCGGTGTTCAACAATTACATCCTAGATTTTCAAAAAAAAAATATTAGGACTACGATTGATGGTATCAAGGACAAGTAGATGGTGAGGTGGCATAGAAATAGAGAGAAAGGAAAGGCAGCTCTATGGGAGATTACACCACATTATGCGGAGAAGCTAGAGGTGGAAAAGGAAATGGCTAGATTCTGCAAGCCTATCCAAAATGGTGTAAATCTATGGCATGTGACTAGTGGGCAGCAAACACATGTTGTAAACTTGGAAGTTCATACATGTAGCTTCAGAAAGTGGGACCTGTATGGCATACCATGCAACCATGCAATATCAGCGATTAACAAGGCAAAAATATTTCTAGAGGAATATGTGTCCAAAATCTTCAAAAAACCTTTCTACCTTGCTTCTTATCATCCAATGATATATCTTGTTCCTGGTGAACATGATTGTACAAGGACAAGTGCACCAGACATAGAGCCACCCACATTTCATGTGAAGAGGGGAAGAAAGAAAGAGAAGAGAATAAAGGGAAAATTTGAGGTTCCAAAAATAATGGACAGTTCAAAAATGGCCACTATAACATGCAGCAACTGTGGGCTCCAAGGCCACAGGTACACTAACTGCAGACAAAAGTTGAGACGAGAATTGGCTCTCAGGAAAAACAAGCATGTGGTAAACCCCTTTATGATTATGTGCTTTGCAACTATTATGTTCATGTGTTAAATCCTTTTGTGTTTATTTGCTTTGCAACTATTATGTTCATGCTTTAAATCCATTTGTGTTTACAGCCTCCAACTGCAAGTTCACAGCCTCCAACTGCAAGATTACAGCCTCCAACTACAAGACCAAGGAGTGAAGCAAGATCACTGCCTCCCCTGCAAGATCTACAAGAAGGTCAACAGTAGTGCCAGTGTTCATAGGCCTTTCCCTACCCCAAGATTTGCTGCTGGAGGTTCATCAGCTGTTGATGGAGGTTCATCATCTGCTCCTGCCCCAAGATTTGCTGCTGGAGGTTCATCATCTTCTCCTGGAGGGTCATCAGCTTCTCCTACCCCAACAAACCATTCTGGCTGGATGGCATTTTTTACTACCAGTGGTAACCATAACTAATGTATGATGTGTACTAAGTGATCAGTACTAAGTTATATGATGTGTACTAAGTGACTTATTGTGTACTAAGTTCTATGATCAGTACTAAGTGATGTGTACTAAGTGACTTATTGTGTACTAAGTTCTATGATCAGTACTAAGTGATGTGTACTAAGTTACTTATTGTGAAATAAGTTCTATGATTAGTACTAAGTGATGTGTATTAAGTGACTTATTGTGGAGATATCCTTATTGTGTGCTAAGTGATGAGTAGTAAGTGATTTTTCTCGTTCTATGATATGATAATGACCCAAGGGTTTAGGGTTTGTCGACGTCGAGAGAACACTAATCACAATGACCCAAGGGTTTAGGGTCTGTCGACATAGAGAGAACACTAATCACAATGACCCAAGGGTTTACGTTCCCTCGATGTCGAGAGAGAACTAATCACAATGACCCAAGGGTTTAGGGTATGTCGATGTCGAGAGAACACTAATCACGATGACCCAAGGGTTTATGGTCTCTCGATGTCGAGAGAACACTAATCACAATGACCCAAGGGTTTAGGGTCTGTCGACGTCGAGAGAACACTAATCACAATGACCCAAGGGTATAGGGTCTCTCCACGTCGAGAGAACACTAATCACAATGACCCAAGCCATCTATCAATGCAACATATAAGAAGATATATAACAATCACATCATATTGGAGTTGAACATACATCATACTGGAGTTGAACATACAAGTCACTGCATTAAATAACCATAATTCACAAAAGGGCAGCACATCATACTGGAGTTGAACATACATCAAGTCACTGCATTAAAGAACCATAATTCAGAGATTCTTACATGGGTACAAAACATAGCATAGTGGAGTTCAACCTACTCAGTTCTTAAGTTAGAACCAGTACATCCATACATTAGACTGCATTAAAGAACCATAATTCACAAAAGGGCAGCACATCATACTTCTTCTTCATCTTCATCTGATCAGCAATCTAGCTTCAGCTCATCCATCCAAAATGTCCTTAATCATCTTCAACTTCTCTTGGTTCTTCTCCACTACCTTCAACTGATCAGCAATCTAGAGATTCAGCTCATCCCTGCGTTTAATGAGATTCTCAATTCCTTTCTTCAGACCATTAATGTAAAGGTTGAGCACCACAATGTCATCATTAAGTTTTTCCTCAGAATTGGTTAGTTTATCAACCTGAACCTTCAAATTGTAGTTCTCTTCACTTAGCTTATCCTTCTCCTTCAAATGATTAGCCTTCTGGTTCCTAATGACCCTGCCTTGAGCTTTTGCAAGGTTCATAAGCATTGAATACTTCCCTTTAAATTCCATTATCTCTGCTTCTTTCTTCTCACTCTCAGTCTTCATGACAGCCACGGGAGCACTAGAGCTCTCTAAACCATGGGCATTCACCTTATCCTTCAAATAGCTCAAATCCATGACCCTCTCCTCCTGGGCATTGAGCAGTTGATTCACATCTTCTACTAGTTTGTCATAGTTTGCATCAAGATTTCTTTTCTATTATGTTAGTTGGTGAATTTTCAACGAATTCTCCAAGTTATCATCCCTCCTAGCACTCTTGTTGTCTTCCAACATTTCCCAAAGTTTCAACAATGCATTTTGCATTGTGGGAGGCCACTCTGGGTCTACCCACCCAACAAAACCAAAATTGTGAGGTTGCTGCAATACAAAAAACACATATTATATTACTCTATAAAGCACACCAATTAAAATGTCACCACCTACATAAATAAAAACTAATACTGATTCATTTAGTAGTAATTAGTACTAATGATTCACAATGAGCTTCTGCACTAATACTGATTCATTAATAAAAAATTAGCAGTACTAAGCTTCTGCACTTGTGATTATTTGTGGTCCGCTACATACAGGACAAGGATGACACGCTACAAACAGGACTGTCCAAGGCACATTGTTTAGTTACATAAACAATGACCTCATCTAACTAAGCTGCATCTAACTAAGTTGCATCTTGAAGATTCTATATTGGTTACTGAATGATTGATGCCCATTTGTAATAAACAATGACAATTAGTAGGAACCAAGAGTTCTAGAGAGGCCTAAACTAAGAATCTTACCGGCTGAGCACACACTAAAAACCTCGTGCCTATCTCAAATCCTTCAAATGCTACGCGACGCTCAGGTGGCAGCCGATGCTCCGATCAAACATCCAGGGCCGAATTCTTGATGCCCATGTTGTCTTCATCGTCGATGCTAGCAGGGATCTAAAGAACCAACCCAAAATCAGGAGAAATCCCCAATTTAAAGAAACAGAAACCCTAACCCTAACCCTAGCTCTACAACTTACCCGGTACATCATGCCGTCGGAGCAAGAGCTGATGTCCAGGCTCGACTGGTGGTTGCTACTCTCATCCTCATAAACCATGGCGCGACGGAGGGGGTGGTGGCGGACGAGGTTCGGCGACGGGAGGGGCTTAGGCAAGGGAGTGCGAGCAGAAGGGGGGAGGAGGCGACTAGCTCGGTCGACTGGGTCCGAGCGAGACACAAAGATAGACCGACCAAACCGGTTCGAATTGTGTGAATGACATGCGGGCCCGGTACGTCACATACTGTGTCAATACGAGTTTATACGCTGTCAGACCATATTGCAACAATTAGTCTCTGAAATGGTACTGACATGCGAAAAAAATTACTATTGGTACCTATCCGTCAAAGCGTTCCCAAGTGTGGTAGTGCCCTCCAATTATCTCGCTCCACAGCAGGGACCTTCTTTCCTTTGTGTTTTTCTCTGATCCCTGATCCGCTTCCGTTTCGCTACTGACAACGGCTCATTTCATTACCTCCACGACGCGTCGTTCCAATTAGTATTACTCCGTAACCGATTTTTCTCAATTAGCATCATATGGCTACTTCATGATTGTTGTCCGCTGGTTTGTAGTTTCAATGTGAGCCATGGAAATTTCCTTGAAGTGAGGAGCGGTAGGCCATAACTCAGTTGCCTATGGTGTGATGACGTGGAGAACTTCAGCGGAAACAAATGCCTTGGCGAACAACCTTGATTTTATCCCTTGGCGACTTGCAGCAATGTACGGACATGAAATCTTAACTCGACTTGATCTAAAACTCGTAGTGCCACCTCCAAGGTTAAACAACTAGATTAATTAACCCGGCTGGCTGTGGAAGTATTGAAGAGTTTTGGTGATTCGCGATTCCACCGCAAAATGTTAAATTTGTTGGCTCTCTCTAAGGTTGTTCCATGTCGATCCTTCTTCGTCCAGTAAATCACGAGGTTCTCGATCCTTGGAAGAGGTCCCTCCAAAAACACAATACCATCGTGCAGGCCCCATGGTGTGTGCCAACTGTCGTGGTTTTCATCATGGAAGATGTCCTCGTACAAGGACTTAGTGGTGATACCACATCAACTATGTGGCGTCTTGAGAGGGGTTGGGCAGAATCGAGAGACGTGATTTTAGCCTGGTTTGGCCCCTCTGATGGAGGTAAAAGCCTACGTCCTGCTTGTGTTTCAATGATGATGATGATGATCTCGATTACAAGGGTGCGGAATCGCTACCTCTAATCTCTAGGGTGTATAATATGTCTATCTTATGATTTTTCTTGTCTAGGCCTAATTTTTTGTGTCCCTCTTGGGGTGCCCTGCCCTTCCTTATATAGGTTGAAGGGGTAGGCTTACATAGAGTCCTACTAGGACTTGGACTATCTTCTCTTGAAGGAATTTCTTCTCTTCTTGGGCCTTCTTTGTGAGTCGCCTTCCAAGCCTCTCCATGAACCGCCTTACGCCGGCTTGCATACTCGGCCTTGGGCCTCGTCCTCCTGGTCGATCCGACGAGCAGGGTGTCCCATCCGCTAGCTGATGGGCCAAGTCATACCTCGTGGCCGGGTTATTCCTCCTCGTCGGGTCAAACCTCCTGGTCGGGTTAAACCGTGATCTATATCCCCGACACAACCAATACTTTTACTTTCTATTTTTGTGTGTTCACATGTTTAATCTACCGTGGCAATCATGTTTTTTAGCTTTTATTTTAATAAAGTGCCAAGTAAAGCTTTTGGGATACTATGGATACTTGTTTGTTCAATTTTGTGCAAAAACCGAAACTTTTGCGTCCTGTATATGAATTATGTGATTTTACTAGAGATTCAAAAAATTGAAAATATTACACAAAACTTCCATGCAAATTATCTGTGTTTTCCTCATTTTTGGGAATTGTTTGACTCAAGGAAGTATCGTGTCCATTCAGATATTCATAGGATGTTCTGTTTTTGGCAGATTCTATTCTGCATGCATAGTTTCCTTATTTAATCTTTTCATAGCTCATATTTGGTGATATTAATTATGATAATTATATAATTTAGTAGGTATTATGTGAGAACAGTTATGAATCTTGTCTTGACAGTACCTACGTGAATGATCTATATTTATTACACTAACCCTTTAACAAAGTTGCGGTAAGTTTTATGTGATTTAAGTTTTCAAGTTTTGGGTGAGATATTCATACGATGAGAATAAGGAGTAGAAAAAACCTAAGATTGAGGATTCCCAAGGCACCCCCAAGGTAATATCCAAGGAACATTCAAGCGTCTAAGCTTGGGCATGTCCTGGAAGGCTTCCCCTCTTTTGTCTCCAACATTATCGGTATATCTTACTTGGACCTATATTTTTATTCATCACATGATATGTGTCTTGTTTGGAGCATCATTTTATTTTGTTTTTATTTTTTATATGTTATTTATAATCTTGTTTTAAAATAAAAAGTTCCAATAATTACCTTTAGAATGCTTGAATTGAATGCGTGATGTGTTATATACAAAAACATAAACTTTTTCTCTAGTAATTGAATTATCAGATTTTACTCGAACGTGGAAAGTTTCTGACTTTTTTACACAGTACTATAATACAAATTATTTATCACATACTAAAGTTTCAGATTATTTTGTGTTGCGGAGGTACACTTCTCAAATTAATTCCTACAAATTGTCCTGTTTAGATAGATTGTTGTCATACTTTTGTTATCTACTTATCCTATAGTTTACATAGCCTATATTGGTACATATAAATTATGAAAATGACAGTAAACAGTATATAATGTTTGAAAATTATCATTCAACTTGTATTGGCAGTACATAAAGAGTTTATTTATTCTTATGTGCACAAACCTATCTCAGGAGTTCTTTTCTAGTTTTGTGTGGATGAAGTTTGTGAGATTTAGGTGAAACAGGGATATGAGAGGATTGAACGAGATACAAAATCCCAATCTTGGGAATTCCGAAGGCACCCCAAGTAAATATTACAAGAATTATAGAATATCTAAGCTTGGGGATGCCATGCATCCCACCTCTCTTCGTCAACAAATATCGGTTAGCCTATGTTGAACCTAAATTTTTATTTGTCCACATGAAATGTGCTATTCTTTGAGTGTATTTTTGTTTTATTTCTATTTGAAATCAAATATCCGATCTAAAATCTTTATTGAGATAGTGTCCCTCAGATAGCTACTTAATTGTTTGACTACTCATTGATCTTCACTTATATCTTTTGAGAGTAGTTTGATGTTTACTTGTGTGCTTCACTTATACCCTAAGCGCAAATTGTGAATGAATTGAATATCATAAATCTGAAATTATCAATGTGTGTTATGCATTGTAGTAGTTTCAAATTTGGTTTAGAAAGTAAAATATATTGATGTTTGACAATCACAATATTGGTCATAGAAGCAATTCATGAATGATTAGCATAAGAAAGAGAACTTCCACATACAAATATATTATCTGGGACATCTTTTATGGTTGTTAATACCCATTAATTATTTTGTTTGGGTATATTTGCAGAGAAGTTATATTGTTGTGGATCCTTCAACATGTGGTGCTTGTTTAGAACCTTTTGCTAGCCAAAACTTCGTACTAAGTAGAAATATTACTTGTGCATCCAAATCCTTGAACCAAGTTTCTTCCATGATAATCCACCATACCTACCTATATATGGCATTTCACTGCCATCCCAAGTAAATTTATATGTGCCACCTCTAAACATTCAAATAAGCATCCGTTTTGTGTGCCCGTACCACTCATGGAGCGATGGGGCGGTCATTATTTTCCATTCTAAGCGAGTTATTCTCAAGATAAGTGTTTATTCACTTGTCATTGCACGAGAGAGGTTGGTAAAAAGGAAGCCCAGACCTGCATAATACAAAAATAAACAAACAAGAACTCCCCCTAGAAAGTTGATTATTTGGAGGGCACCCATGGATAGGGCTAGCCATGGAATGTGTTTCAATGGGGGATGGTGAGTAAAATTTCAATTCTTTTTGGGAACCGCCAATAATGTGATTAGCATGGAAAATGTTGAAAACTTTTGTCGTTACATTGACATGAAAGGAACACCACCCAAAATCACATATTCATGTCTGTTTTAAAATAATGAGCTTCTGCTCCTATGTGATTCCCTGCTTCCCTCTACGAAGGGACAATCTATTTACTTTCATGTTGAGTCAACTTCTTATTCCAACCTTGGTTTATTAGTTCACAAGCACCATGTGATGGTGAAAGATCCAAACATATATATCGACTCAAATATATTTGATCATGATTCATTATTGTTGAAAATTATCTATATGATAAATATTTTGGGAGGCAAAACATTAAGCCCCTATATTTCTCTATGTTCGATGGATGTTGTTTGTTCTAAAATAAGCTTTGAGTATTAGCAATCATAAAAGTCTATATGATAATTCAGTATGTGGAGCTCTTTTTTAGACTTGATGATGCATTGAAATTGTTTGATGGCTAATAACATAGGTTGTTAAGTTTCAAGAGAATGCATTGTTTGACCATGACTTGTGAATTCATTGATACACTATCATGATGATTTTTTAAGAGAAAAGGTTGTTGGTTATGATGCTAGAAAAAGTGTTTGGAATAATCACTCATCAATATTATACATTAAGCTAGCATTCACACCTCAAAAAGTATCTTATTTTAGCACTTACCTGCTCGCGGACAAGCAGGAGTTAAGCTTGGGGATGCTGATATGTCCCAAACGTATCTATAATTTTTTATGCTCCATGCTTGTTTTCTACCGTTTATCCTATTTGTTTACTATGCTTTATGATTTATTGAGACTAACCTATTAATAGTTGCAAAAGTGCACAAGTTCTTGTTTTACACTTTGACGTGTAGGAATTAATTGAAAATTGGCGAAAAAACGCAAAAGGAGCCTTGTTGGAGGAGGACTATGACTTTCCCGAAATTGTCACACCAATAGTTTGTATAGATCGTCAATTTCACCCCAGAAGGCGGCGTCAAATGGAAAAACCTAAAACTAAAATAAGTGTGGGGAATTTTATGGCATTAATTCTGGACTACAAATGTGTCCAAAATGGAGTGCGGATGGACTCTAGACCCATTTTACTCGAGGCAAATATCTGATTACGGGATTACGAGAATTGATGACGTGATTGAGTCCAACTCTTACCATATTAGATGTACTTGGCCAAGCCACCACATTGGGGACTCATGGGTCTATGAGGAGTCCCTATGAAGGTTCTAGAGGTGCCGAAGAGCCATTGGATCAAGGGTCCATTCATCGGAGGGCCATAGAGCACCAGAGAGGCACATGTAAGTTTGAGGAAAACCCTAATTTTGGGGCAGCCACCAAAAGCCATGAATTTTTATCTCCCTTGACAACCACCAAGAGGAGGAGAGGCTACTCCATTAGAGCACCAATACCGAGGAATTAGGGGGGGCCATGGGTCCATCGCCCGTCGCTAGCACCATGGCAGCTACTACTGCCGCCGTCGCCGACATCATGGTTCCCATCGCCTTCATCTCTTCGGGGCTGCACCTCTTCATCAACATCTCTCCCTTTCTTACCATGATAATGTGTGAGTAGTCCTCTTCGGGGCTGACGATATGTACAGTAGCTATGTGTATGATCTCTCTCCTGTGTTCTTGAGATGACACAATCTTGATGTATCACGGGCTTTGTTAATATAGTTGGATCATATGGTTTTCTTCCCTTGCCATCTTGTTGTGATGAATTGAATCTTTACCTTTGAGATCTCGTTTTGTTGAATTGAATATTTTGGTTTGAGAACACTTGATGTATGTCTTGCGTGCATATACCCGCAGTGATATTAGGGATTCAAGTGATTCACTTGATATATGTTATAGCATCAACTTGCGGATTCCGCTGACCTTGGGGATCTATGCATATGGGTTGATTGCACATTTTCATACTATGTTCTTCGATATAAATTTTGGGGTTCTTCTTGAATTTCACTGTGTTGGATTGAATATGATAGATCTGAAACTATTTGATGCATGTCGCATAATTTACCCATGGATATTTCAAGTGACATTGGAGTATCTAGGTGACATTAAGGTTGATTGATATGTATCATGGGTGTTATTCTAGTACGAATTCTAGGGTTTTTTGTGACACTTATAGGAATAGCTCAAAAGATTGATTAGAAATAAAAAAAATTGAGGTGGTTCTACTACCTACACCAATTTCATCTTATTGTTCTCCCCTAGATAGGAACTTTGACCGATTCTTTGTTGCACATTGAGGGATCATCATATGATTCTATTATGTTAGTATTCTTGAGAGAATGCACTAGTGAAAGTATGAACCTTAGGCCTTATTACCAAGCATTTATACGATTGTTTTCTCGTTTTTTTACACTTGCTACCTTGTTGTTTTTACATTTTCATATTACAAAAACATATATCTACTATATATCATTGTATCACTATCTCTTCGCCGAACTAGTGCACCTATACAGTTTTCTTTTGTATTGGGTGTGTTGGGGACACAAGAGATTTTTTGTATTTGATTGCAGGGTTGTTTGAGAGAGACCATCTTCATCCTACACCTCCCATGGATTGATAAACCTTAGGTCATATACTTGAGGGGAAATTGCTATTGTCCTACAAAACTCTGCACTTGGAGGCCCAACATAGTCTGCAAGAATAAAGTTGTGTAGTAGACATCAAGCTCTTTTCTGGAGAAGTTGTCGGGGAGGTTAGTGCTTGAAGGTATATCTTTAGATCTTGCAATTGAATCTTGTAGTTTCTTGTTTTTCACTAGTTTGGTTTTATGAAAGAAAACCTACAAAAAATGGAATTTAGGTTCCCTAATTTGCTTCGTCTCTATAATGTCTTTCGTGGAAATGATGGTTTCAAAAAAATTCTCAATTGCAAGAGGAAGAATTTATGAAAATGCTTAATGTGAAATCCTTGAATGATGAGCATGATAGCAATATTGCTGGTATGAATTCTCTGAATATCCATGATGCTAATGATATGCAAAGCCACAAGCTTGGGGATGCTATGTTTTATGAAGATGCTATGTTTAGTCCCCCAGGTTTTGTTGAGAAAATTTATTATGATGAAATCATGCCTCCTATCTATGATGATTATTGTTATGACATTTATGCTATAAATAATAAGTATAACCATGAAACTTGTCATCATGATTTTAATTTTCACATGGATTATATCAATCAAGTATCCCATGATAGTTATTTTGTTGAATTTGCTCCCACTACTATGAATGATAAGAATTTTGCTTGTGTGGGTAGTAATAAAAATTCTATGCTTGTGCATCATGAAATGTCAGCTTTATTTGATAGTTATATTGTTGAATTCCTTCATGATGCTACTGAAAATTATGATGAGGGAGGAACATATGCATGTAGGAATTCCAATAATATCAAGTTTCCTCCCTATGTGTTCAAAGTTTTGAAGTCATGCTTTTGTTCCTTCCTATACAAGTTGATTATTGCTACAATAAATTGTTTGCTTGAAAAATCCCTATGCATAGGAAGTGGATTAGACTTGAATTTTCTTGTCATGTGATTCATGATGGTCTCTTGCATGCCTCAATTACTACTTTTTATACGAGCATCATTGAAATTGCCATGCCTAGCCAAAAGGCATTAAAAACGCTTGTTGGGAGACAACCCAATAGTTTTACTTTCTATTTTTCTGTGTTAACATGATTAACCTACTTTGGTAATCATGTTTTATAGCTTTTATTTCAATGAAGTGCCAAGTAAAGCCTTTGGGATAGTGTGGATACTCGTTTGTTTGATTTTGTGCAAAATCTGAAACTTTTGCGTCCAGTATATGTATTATGTGTTATTCTTGGAGAGCCAAAAATTTCTAAAAAATTTTCAAAAAATTGCATTGCAAATTACTTGTGCTTTCATAATTTTTCAGAATTGTTAGAGTCAGGGAAGTATCATGGCCATTCAGATATTCATAGACTGTTCTCTTTTTGATACATTCTGCTTTGCATGCATAGTTTGCTTATTTTAATGTTTCCATAGATTATATTTGACAACACTTGATGTATGTATTGAATGCATATACCAATAGTGACATTGGGTATTCAATTGATTCACTTGATAGATGTTATGACATCAATTTGCGGATTCCGGTGACCTTGGGATCTATGCATATGGGTTGATTGCACGTTTTCATACTATGTTCTCCAATAGAAATCCTGGGGTGCTCCTTGAAGTTCTTTGTATTGTATTGAATATGATAGATCTGAAATGATGCATGTCACATAATTTACCCACAGATACTTGAGGTGACATTGGAGTATCTAGGTGACATTATGGTTGATTGATATGTATGATGGGTGTTATTCTACTACGAACTCTAGGGTTGTTTGTGACACTTATGCGAATAGCTCAAAAAATTGATCAGAAAGAATAACTTTGACGTGGTTCTACTACCTACATTGATTTAATCCTATTGTTCTCTGCTAGGTAGGAACTTTGGAGTGATTCTTTGTTGCACGCTGAGGGGTGATCATATGATTCTATTATGTTAGCATTGTTAAGAGATTGCACTAGTGAAAGTAGGAACCCTAGGCCTTATTACCAAGCATTTATAGAATGTTTTCTCGCTATATTACACTATCTACCTTGTTGTTTTTATATTTTAAGATTACAAAAACCTATATCTACATACTACACTTGTATCACCATCTCTTCACCGAACTAGTGCACCTATACAATGAGACATTGTATTGGGTGTGTTGGGGACACAAGAGATTTTTTGTATTTGATTGCAGGTTTATTTGAGAGAGACCATATTCATCCTACACGTCCCACGGATTTATAAACCTTACGTCAGCCACTTGAGGAAAAATTGTTGTTGTTCTACAAACATCTGCGCTTGGAGGCCCAACATAGTCTACAAGAATAAAGTTGTGTAGTAGACATCAGCCACCCGCCGGAACAAAGACATGCGATGGTGTAAAAAGTGTCTCGGTACTCCATCTAGGGTTTTTAGGTTAACTGAGAATTTATAAGCCAAATAACGGAGTCTAGATGGCCTCGAGGGTCCCACAAGCCAATTGGGCTCCCCCTAGGTCGCGCCGGGTTGGCTTGTGGGCCCATCGTGTGGACCCCAACCTTCCTCTAATGCTTGTTGGTCTTCTTTTGGTCCATAAAAAATCTCGAAAAAGTTTTAGGTCAATTGGGCTTCGTTTGGAATGGTAAACGTGAAAAGGGAAAAACATGCAAAAAAACATCAACTAGAACTCGACACTGGGTCAATAGGTTAGTGCTCAAAAATAATATAAATTGGTAAATAAATACCCAAAAAGTAGTCTAGAATGATAATATGTCAACATGGAACAATCAGAAATTGTAGATACGTTGGAGACTTTCAAGCATCCCCAAGCTTAATTCTTGCTCGCCTTCGAGTAGGTAAATGATGAAAACGGAATTTTTCATTTCACATGCTACCCATTATGTAACCTTATGCATGTATGCTCACTTAGAGATGATGAATTAACAAACATTAACATAGCAATACTTATAGGTGTAAGCAGCAAAATCATTAATCTTTCAAAGTATACGATCATCGAAGATTGTTTCACCCCATTTATCTTATTATATTAGCAAGGCATAGCTCCATCTTCACCACATTAATACAAATATCAAACACAACGGTGTCCAAGTCAGACAATTGGATCGTACTTTTTCAATGTGCATAAACTTTTTATTCTTCATACAATACATGAGCGTGAACCATTGGATATCGCATATAGGTGGAATAGAATATGGTGGTAGGTTTCAAAGGGGTAAAAAGTTGAGAACATAGTCTCACATCAACTAGGTGTCCCAACGAAATATGGTGATACCCGTCGATAGATATCGATGCAAGGAGTAGGGATTGACATGCATATGATGCACTAGAGCTAGAAGTGTATGAAAGCTCCACGGAAGCTAAGTGGGGTGTGCATCCAACTTTCTTGCTCATGAAGACCTCGGGCATTTGAGGAAGCCCGTCATCGGAATATACAAGTCAAGTTTATGAAAAAGTGATTCCCACTAGCATATGAATGATATAACATGAGACTCTCTATATGAAGAACAAGGTGTCACTTTGAGACACAATTGTGGTAAAGGATAGTAGCAAAGTCCCTTCTCCCTTTTTTCTCTCATTCATTTTTTTCAATTTTTTTAATATGGTGATATCATCTGGCGTCCCTCATTTTTATTTCCTCACTGGGACAATGCTATAATAATTATGATCATAAAACTATTATTTACTTACAACTCAATATGAAAACTGATAGGACAATATGACTCTATATGAATGCCTCTCGCAGTATACTAGGATGTGCAAAATTCTAGCATGACATGTATCAAAAATATGATCAATGGTGACTTTGCCACAAATACTATGTAAACTCTATATGATCATGTAAAGCAGTATGATGATGAACGAGCTAGTCATCTGAAGTGACAATGGAATTTTCATGGCAATATATCTCGGAATGGCTATGAAAATGCCATGATAGGTAGGTATGGTGGCTGTTTTTTGGAATATATAAGAAGGATTTTGTGCAACAAAGCATTTCATTTTACAGGGTTTGGATGCACTGACAAAATTTTCATCGATCCTCGAGGTGAGAACAGTCGATGCACGGTACTAAAGAGGCTAGCAAATATGAGGGGGTGAGGTTGCATATGCCCATGGTGTCAAATTAATCATAAAGAACTTATATACTTATTGCAAAGTTTTATTAGTTTTATCACAAATCAAATTACTACTCGCATGCCGCGAGGGAGAGGGTTGGTAGGAATTAACCATCGCGCAACTCTGACTCGAAACAACACTAGGATTTCAACGGGGGGTAGAAATGCTCACACATCATCACCATGCCCTTTTAATTTTTTAGATGAACAAGAAGTTTAACATATCTTAATATCAAGACCACTCCAAATTAATAATAATGCAGTCACACCTTTTTTATATCACCACATCAATATCACTAACCCATAATTTCTCTATATGTGCTACATGATGGTTTTAATTATCACTCATGGAACACCTATTATTTTTGCTCTAGTCTTATGACCCATGCAAATTACCGTCCCTATTTATTTAACTCTCAAACAAATATAAGTTAAGAATGAGAGCATAGTATTTCTACAAAATCTACATGCCACCTTACTCAAAAAGATACAAGTGAAGTACTAGAGCAACTGCTAAGCTCAAAATATATAAGTGAAGTGTATAGAGTATTCTAACAAATTATGATGATGGTGTATCTCTCTCAAATAGGTGTGTCTAGCAAACAACGATTGTGGCAAACTGAAAGTAAAATTAAACAAAAGCAAACGACGCTCCTAGCAAAAGTCATATCATGTGATGAATAAAAATGTAGCTCCAAGTGACATACCGATGGATTGAGACGAAAGAGGTGATGCCTTTCGGTGCTACCCCAAGCTTAGACACTTGAGTATTCCTATAACATTACCTTGGTTTTCCTTGGGAATACCCAAGATTAGGCCTTTGTTACTCCTCATTCCTTTGTCCATCGGGATAATACCAAAAACTTGAAAACTTCAATCACATAAAACTCAACAAAACTTCAGGAGATCTGTTAGTATAAGCAACATATCAAATACTTTCACGTACTATTATAAGTTAAATCTTATTTTATTTTAGCGTAGGGTTCTATATTCGAACTTCTCCATGGCTTATACCCCCCGATACAATCCATGGCATCATTGAAACAAAACAATCGGTAGTAATCTGTAATGAACCTATACTTATGTAACTCCAAAAAAATTGAAACATTAGGACGACCTGAGGAATGTGTATAGAAATATGTTCTAAAATAGTCAGGTTAAAAAGGCGTTTTGTAAAATCAAAGAAATTCTGCACTAGATGTCAAAGTTTTTGTTTTTGCACCGTATCAATTCGACTGATCATACAAATCATCCCAAAGGCTTTGCTTGGCACAAACACTAACTGGAACATAAAAACACAATTATTAAATAGGCAATAATCATGTAATCACAAACAAACAAAAATGAATGATAACTATTGGGTTGTCTTCCAACAATCTCTTTCTTTATAGCCAATAAGATAGGCTTGAAATTACAATGATGCTCACATAAAAGGAAAGAATTGAATCACAAAGAGAGCATCATAAAACATGTGACAAGAACATTTAAGTCTAACATAATTTTTACGCATAGGCATTTTATAAGCAAACGATTTATCAAGACAATAAGTGTCTATCATAAGCAAGTAGGAAGAATGAAGCTTTAATAATTTCAATATCAACACAGGTAAGTGAGTAACATGAAAATTTGTATAACCATATTTGCCTCTCTCATAATGATTACACGTAGGATCATATTCAAATTCAAAAATGTAACAATCATGCTTTTCATTCAAGGAACTATCATGTATCACTTTATAAATTTCATAATGTTTGGATTCATGGTGTAGACAAAGTAAACTAAACTAATGTGAATAAGCCCCATTGTTTTAACCTTAGTAGAAGCAACACAAAGATGCATCGTGTCCCCTTCTATCACTGGGATATAGAAATTGCCAGGTTGAACCTACTACAACGCACCTCTCTCACCGAAGAAATATCATTCTAGTTGGCCAAACTATTTCAATAGATCAGAGAGAATTACAAAGCTGTCATAATCATGCACACAAGAATCATATTAGTATTCATAGAAGACTCAAATATTTATCATGAATAATCTGAACGTAAACCCAAAATTCATCGGATCACAACAAACGCACCGCACAAAAGGACTTACATCATGTAGATAAAAGCGAAGATGTGATGATCATTGTATTGTAGATCAAGAGAGAGAGAGAGAGATTGCCATCTAGGTACTAGCTATGGACCCGTAGGTATGTGGTGAACTACTCACACATCATCATGAGGGCTGCAAGGTTGATGAAGACGTCCTCCGTGATGGATCCCTCCTCCGACAGGGTGCCGGAACAGAGGTCCACATGGCCTCTCGTTGAAACAGAGACTTACGGCTGCACAAAAAGTGTTTTGGGAGTGCTTCTTGGGTTCTTAGGTTAATTGAGAATTTATAAGCGAGAGAACTGAGTAGGGAGGGCCTCGAGGGGCCAACAAGCCAACAGGCTGCGGCCTCCCCAGGCTGCATTGGGTTGGCTTGTGGAGCCATCGTGTGCCCCTGATGACCCACAAGTATAGGGGATCAATCATAGTCCTTACGATAAGTAAGAGTGTCGAACCCAACGAGGAGCAAAAGGCTCTGATAAACGAATTTTAGCAAGGTAATAACTCCAAGCACTGAAAGTAGTGGTAACAAGTGATTGTATAGCGAGGTGAAACGTAGAAAGCAAAGAGTAACAAGTAACAAGTAGTAGCAACGGTGCAGCAAGTGGCCCAATCCCTTTTGCAGCAAGGGATAAGCCTGAACAAAGTCTTATAGGAGGAAAACACTCCGGAGGACACACGGAAATTTCTGTCATGCTAGTTTCATCATGTTCATATGATTCGCGCTCGTTACTTTGATAGTTTGATATGTGGGTGGACCGGCGCTTGGGTACTGCCCTTACTTGGACAAGCATCCCACTTATGATTAACATCTCGCGCAAGCATCCGCAACTACAAAAGAAGAATTATGACAAAGTCTAACCATAGCATTAAACTAGTGGATCCAAATCAGCCCCTCACGAAGCAACGCATAGACTGGGGTTTAAGCTTCTGTCACTCCAGCAACCCATCACCTACTTACTACTCCCCAATGCCTTCCTCTCGGCCCATGTATGGTGAAGTGTTATGTAGTCGACGTTCACATAACACCACTAGAGGAAAAGACAACATACAGCATATCAAAATACCGAATGAATATCAAATTCACATGACTATTATCATTATGACTTATCCCATGTCGTCAAGAACAAAAGTAACTATTCACAAGACATAATCATAATCATGACCAGAGGTGTAATGAATAGCATCAAGGATCTGAACATAAACTCTTCCACCAAGTAATCCAACTAGCATCAACTACAAAGAGTAATCAACACTACTAGCAACCTTACAAGTACCAATCTGAGTTGCGAGACGAAGATTGGTTACAAGAGATGAACTAGGGATTGGAGAGGAGATGGTGCCGATGAAGATGTTGATCAAGATGCCTCCCCTCCGACGGGAGGAGTGTTGGTGATGACGATGGCGACGATCTCCCTCTCCGGGAGGGAAGTTTCCCCGGCAGGATCGTCCTGCCGGAGATCTAGATTGGATCTGCTCAAGTTCCGCCTCGTGGTGGCGGCGAAACCACGAAAAAGCTCCCTAATGATTTTTTCCAGACCAGGACGCTTCATATAGCAAAAGAGGGGGGCTAGTGGGCCTTCAGGCAGCCCACAAGCCTGCCCTGCGCCACCAGCGGGGTGGTGGCGGTGGGCAAGCTTGTGGAGCCGTGGTGGCCCCCCTCCGGTAGTTCTTTCGCCAGTATTTTTAATATATTCCAGAAAAAATCCACGTAAATTTTCATGGCATTTGGAGATGTGCAGAATAGTGGACTAGGATTTTATCCTTTTCTAGTCCAGAATTCCAGCTGCCTGAATTCTCCCTCTTCAAATAATCCTTGCAAAATAAGAGAGAAAAGGCATAAATATGGTACCACAAGTAATATAACAGCCCAAAAAACAGTAAATATCAACAGGAAAGCATGATGCAAAATGGACGTATCAACTCCCCCAAGCTTAGACCTCGCTTGTCCTCAAGCGAAAACCAAGTTCGACAAACATGTCCACATGTTGAGGGACGAAGGTGTCTATAAAACATAATACAGACATGAAGGCATCATGATCACACATAGAACAACAATATATCATAAAGATTCTTATGGTAAGGTAACAATTCCTTCACAAAGCAAAGCATGAAGCAAAAACCTTACCGAGAAGTAACCAACAATAGTCCATAGTCATTGAAGCAATTGCAATTTATCACAACATCAGAAAGAGTCAAATAAGAGCTTGTAAGGCAAACCCACATACTCAATCATCTCTTTTGTTTTCCACAATTGTTACAACTCACGTGGTACTCATGGTGTCAAAGTTTCAGCTGGACACAGAGGAAGATAGGGGCTTATAGTTTTGCCTCCCAACGGTTTACCTCAAGGGTAAAGTCAACAACAATAAAGCATGAGTACTCAACTCCAAGTTGATATATGAATATAGATCTTTCCCAAGCATGTGACGGTAGCCAAGACAAAGGCAAAAAGGGAATTGGTGATCATCACCATGACTCTTACAAGGGTAAAAAGTAAAGGTACAAGATAGCCCTTCGTAGAGGGAAGCAGAGGTTGTCATGCGCTTTTGAGGTTTGAATGTGTGTCCTCTTAGTGCGGAGGAACGTCACTTTATATTGCCTCCTGTGATAAAGAACTTTATTATGCAGTCTGTCGCTTTTATGTCTTCCTCATCACAGGTTCGTACAAATCTTATTTTCCACACACTAATAGATCATACATATTAGAGAGCAATTTTTATTGATTGCACCGATGACAACTTACTTGAAGGATCTTATTCAATCCATAGGTAGGTATGGTCGACTCTCATGGCAAAACTGGGTTGGAGGTTTATGGATGCACAAGTAGTATCTCTACTTGGTGCGGGAGTTTTGGCTAATATGAGGTGGAAGCAATCGTCACATGCTAAGGGATCTCTAATCATATAACATTGTTTGGAACCAAGCAAACACAATTCATTATGTTGTCTTCCTTGTCCAACATCTACTCCTAGGCATGTAATAGTTTGGTGAGTGCTCACAATTGTAAAAAGTGTCTAAGATGATATATTTATATGTGAACCTCTCTTTCCTTATTACTTCTTATTAATTGCAACAATGACTGAGGTCTATGTTGATTTATTCTCAACAAGTTTCAATCATCATACGTGTCATAAGTGAAGTTATCACTTTCCATAAGATCGTCTCATGATCTTTCATGCTATCGTTCTTTTCATACTTTTGATCATGGCACAAAGCAAAGCCCTTGACTAAGGCACTCTTTAATATATATAGCTCGTAAGCTCGAATACATCGGGGGAGAGACAAAAGAAAAAGACTCAAACTATAAACTAAAGACTTATTCCTCTAAGAGAAGAAATAAAAACTAAAAAGGAAAGAACTAAAAAAAGGTAAAAGCAAAAGATATAAAGGTGATACGATACCAGGGCAACTCCCCCAAGCTTGGCAGAAGCCAAGGGGATTGCCCATACCAATGCTTAGTTGTCTTCCTTTGGTGGTGATGGTGGTGGTGTTGTCGCCTTTGATTCCAAGAGGGCTATCAATCTTTGATTTATACCTTTGAGATCTGTGACATGGTTTTCGAGCAAAACAACTTCACGAGAAAGATAAATATTGCAAACACGAGTTGTTTCGCAAAACCTCAAGAGTTCAATCAAGGATGGAGACAGCACGTGGAGGAAGGGTTGGAGAAAATCTACTCCTTCAACGTCTTCAATGTTGAACATAGGTTGAACTTCCTCCCTAGCTTGGGTTTTCTCCTTAGCTTGGTCCATGGCTTCCGTAACTTCTACTCTTTTCAGATTAGCATCTACTTCCTCATGAACTTGGTGAAGATCATTCTCCCCAACAGATTCCTAAGACATCTTTGCTCTAAATCTGCGGGAGACAACAAGCTAGAAACGAAAACAGAGGAAACCTACGCGATACGGAGATCAAAACCTTCGGCCGACTATATATTGATTTTTTTCTGGCCAGAAGGAGTCCTCCGCAAGAAAACGGAGTCCGGGAGGCACACGAGGTGCCCACAAGCTTGCCCACCGCCACCAAGGGGGTGGTGGCGGAGTGGGTGCTTGTGGCTGCCTCGTTCGCTCTCCGGACTGCTTTTTATTTTTCTAATTTTCCAAAAATACCAAAACGGAAGAAATTTCCTATTGGATAAGTATCGGAGTCCAATTTCTTACCGAAACAGATACATCTTCGTTTTCAAGGTCTGAAACAGGTTGATAAACATCCCTTATGTACTCCTCTGGAGTTATGACATTGATGATCTTGGTCTCAACATTTATGGGAGTACCAGAGATGTAATGCTTGATTCTTTGCCCATTTACCACTCTAGGAAAATTTCCTTCCTTGTTATTGATTTTGATGGCACCGGAACGATATACTTCCTCGACAACATAGGGACCTTCCCATTTAGAGAGAAGCTTGCCTGCAAAGAATCTCAAATGAGAGTTGTATAGCAAGACATAATCACCTACATTGAACTCTCGTTTCTGTATTCGTTTGTCGTGCCATATCTTAACCTTTTCCTTGAACAACCTGGCATTCTCACATGCCTGGGCTCTCATTCATCTAACAAGCTGATATCAAACAACCACTTCTCACCGGCAAGTTTGAAATCAAAGTTGAGCTCTTTGATTGCCCAATAAGCTTTGTGTTCCAGCTCAAGAGGTAAATGACAGGCTTTACCGTAAACCATTTTATACGGTGACATGCCCACGGGATTCTTATAAGTAGTCCTATAAGCCCATAGTGCATCGTCAAGTTTGCTAGACCAGTTCTTTCGAGATCTATTGACGGTCTTTTGTAGGATCAACTTGATCTCCCTATTACTCAACTCCACTTGACCACTAGACTGAGGATGATAAGGAGATGCAACTCTATGGTTGACATCATACTTAGCTAGCATCTTGCGGAAAACACCATGAATGAAGTGTGAACCGCCATCAGTCATCAAGTATCTAGGGACTCCAAATCTTGGGAATATGACTTCTTTAAGCATCTTAATAGAGGTGTGGTGATCAGCATTTTTAGTGGGGATGGCTTCTACCCACTTAATAACGTAATCCACAGCAACTAAGATGTGAGTGTACCCATTGGAACTCATGAAGGGTCCCGTATAATCAAAGCCCCAGACATCAAATGGTTCAATGACAAGTGAATAGTTCATAGGCATCTCTTGACGCTTAATGATGTTCCCTATCCTTTGGCATTCGTCACAAGACAAGACAAACTTACGGGCATTCTTGAAGAGAGTGGGGCAATAGAAACCTGATTGCAATACCTTATGGGCAGTTCTATCTCCAGCATGGTGTCCTCCGTAGGCTTCGGAATGACACTTCTGCAGGATTTTGTCCCTGTTCATGTTCAGGCACACAACGTCTAATAACACCATCTACTCCTTCCTTATAAAGGTGAGGATCATCCCAAAAGTAGCGTCTCAAATCAAAAATAATTTCTTCTTTTGTTGATAGGTGAAACTGGGTGGTATGTATTTGGCTACTATATAGTTTGCATAATCGGCATACCACGGTGCACTATGTGAACTGCGGATGACATTTAGTTGCTCATCAGGAAAGCTGTCATCAATAGGTAGTGGGTCATCAAGGACATTCTCTAGCCTAGACAAGTTATCTGCTACAGTGTTATCAGCACCCTTTCGGTCAACGACGTGCAAATCAAATTCCTGTAGCAGGAGAACCCATCTGATCAGCCTAGGCTTAGCGTCCTTCTTCTCCATGAGGTACTTAATAGCATCATGACCAGAGTGAATAGTGACTTTGGAGTCAACTATGTAAGATCTGAATTTTTCACATGCAAACACGACTGCTAAAAATTCCTTTTTCGCAGTGGCATAATTTCTTTGAGCACTGTCTAGAGTTTTACTAGCGTAGTGAATGACATTCAACTTCTTGTCAACTCTTTGTCCTAGAACAACACCAACAGCGTAATCACTAGAGTCACACATGATTTCAAAGGGCAAGTTCCAGTCAGGTGGTTGAATAATAGGTGCGGTTATCAGAGCCTTCTTAAGTATTTCAAAGGCTTCGTCACAATCCTCATCAAAACCAAAAGGAACATCCTTCTGCAAGAGGTTGGTAAGAGGACTAGAAATCTTAGAGAAGTCTTTAACGAACCTTCTATAGAAACCAGCATGACCTAAGAAACTTCGTATACCTCTGATATCTGTGGGGCAAGGCATTTTATCAATTGCATCAACCTTAGCCTTATCAACTTCAATGCCTCTTTCAGAGATTTTGTGTCCTAAGACGATACCTTCATTAACCATAAAGTGACACTTCTCCCATTTCAAGACGAGGTTGGTTTCTTCGCATCTCTGTAAGACTCGATCAAGGTTGCTGAGGCAATCATCAAAGGAAGGCCCGTAAACGGAGAAGTCATCCATGAAAACCTCGACAATCTTTTCACAAAAGTTAGAGAATATAGCCATCATACATGTTTGGAAGGTGGCAGGTGCATTACATAAGCCAAAAGGCATACATCTATAGGCAAAGGTACCGAAAGGGCAGGTGAAAGTGGTTTTCTCTTGATCAGATTGTGCAACAGGTATTTGCGAGAAACCTGAATAACCGTCTAGAAAGCAGAAGTGTGTGTGTTTTGATAGCCTTTCTAGCATTTGGTCGATGAACGGCAAAGGATAATGATCTTTCCTGGTTGCCTTGTTCAGTTTCCGGAAGTCTATCACCATTCTATAGCCAGTAATAATCCTTTGTAGGATTAGTTCATCCTTATCATTAGGAACGACGATGATACCTCCCTTCTTAGGTATGCAATGTACTGGACTTACCCAATCATTATGAGCAACATGATAAATGATTCCTGCTTCGAGAAGCTTTAATATTTCTTTTCTAATGACCTCTTTCAACTTAGGATTTAATCTCCTTTGATGACCAGCAACTGGTTTGAAGTCAGGATCGGTTTTAATCTTGTGCCGACATAGAGTAGGACTAATACCCTTAAGATCATCAAGAGTATATCCAATAGCGGCGCGGTGCTTCCTCAGAGTTTTTAGTAACTTCTTTTCTTCGCGCTATGAGAGGAGATCACTAATAATGACAGGATATATCTCCTTCTCATCAAGATAGGCATACTTAAGAGTATCAGGCAACTGTTTAAGCTCGAACACAGGATCACCCTTTGGTGGGGGAGGATCCCCAAGCAGTTCAACAGGCAGATTATTCTTGAGAATAGGATATTGTTCTAAGACAATTTTATCTATCTCATCTCTCTCCTCCATATGCATATCAATTTCATGCTCAAGCAGATATTGCTCTAAATGATCCATAGGAGGTACGGCAATAGATGCAAGAGCAATGATTTCATCCCTACCAGACGACTCCCTTTCATAGGGTTGTCTTCCAAACTTGGAGAAGTTAAATTCATGAGACACACCCTCGAAACTTACTGTGATAGTCTGCTTAATGCAATCAATGTGAGCATTGACAGTGTTGAGAAAGGGTCTACCGAATATGATGGGACAAAAGCTATCTTGTGCAGTACCAAGGACGAGGAAAGCAGTAGGATACTTTGTCTTACCACACAGGACTTCTACGTCTCTCACAATTCCCAGAGGGCAGATAGTGTCTCTATTAGCTAGCGTGATAGTGACATCAATGGGTTCTAACTCAGCACGTGCAATCTCATCTTTGATTTCATCATATAGAGAACGGGGTATTGCACTAGCACTAGCTCCCATATCACATAAACCATGGTAACAGTGATCTCCTATCTTAACAGAAACAACGGCCAGGCCAACTACAGGTATGTGTTTGTCTTTCGCGTGAGGTTTAGCAATTCTAGCGGAGTCCTCACAGAATTTGATAACATGCCCGTCTATGTCTTCGGCTAAGAGATCTTTGATAATAGCAACACTAGGTTCAACTCTAATTTCCTCAGGGGGTGCAAGTGGTCTAATGTAACCCCTACGTATCACAGTTGGAGCTTTAGAATAATCCTTTATCCTAGCAGGGTATGGTGGTTTTCTCAGTGTAAGCACAAGGAACAACAGGATCACTAAAAGCTATGATTTTCTCCTCAACTAGATTGGTTTTGGCTATGTTGCTTTCTACAGGAGGATGATATTTAAACCACTTCTCTTTGGGAAGATCAACATGAGCAGCAAAAGATTCACATAGAGAATCTACTATGTCAGAGTCAAGTCCATACTTAGCGCTAAAATCTCTAGAAGTGTTTGTCTCAACAAAAGATTTAACGCAATCAAATTGGAAATTCATACCTGACTCCTTACCTTCCTGCAGCTCCCAATCTTCAGAGTTGCATTTGATTCTTTCCAATAAATTCCACTTGTGATCAATATCCTTCTTCATAAAAGAACCGGCACAAGAAGTGTCAAGCATGGTACGATCTTCATGAGAAAGTCGAGCATAAAAGTTTTGAGTGATGATTTCTCTCGAGAGCTCGTGATTGGGGCATGAATATAGCATTGATTTAAGCCTCCCCCAAGCTTGAGCTATGCTTTCCCTGTCACGAGGCCAAAAGTTTAAATAAAGTTCCGATCACGATGTACTAAATGCATAGGATAGAACTTTTGATGAAATTCCAATTTCAACCGATTGTAGACCCATGATCCAGCATCATCACACAGCCTATACCATGTCAATGCCTTATTCTTCAAAGATAAAGGAAATACTTTCTTCTTTACCTCATCCTCGGGCAAACCTGCAAGCTTAAATAAACCACAAACTTATTCTACAAAGATTAGATGCAAGTATGGATGTGAAGATCCATCTCCTATGAAAGGATTAGCCAGCAGTTTCTCAAGCATACCCAAAGGAATTTCATAAAATATATTTTCAGTAGGTACCTCAGGTTGAGGAGCAACTCCTCGTGCTTCCGTTCGTGGTGAAGATACCCCGAACAAACTCCTCAAAGGAACAGTTTCCATAGTGACAAGTGATAATAAATTTTAGCATAGTATATAAATGTTTCCTTACCAATTTCCACTTACCAAAGGCGCTTCACTCCACGGCAACGGCGCCAGAAAAGAGTCTTGATGACCCACAAGTATAGGGGATGAATCGTAGTCCTTTCGATAAGTAAGAGTGTCGAACCCAACGAGGAGCAGAAGGCTGTGATAAACGGATTTCAGCAAGGTAATAACTTCAAGCACTGAAAGTAGCGGTAACAAGTGATTGTGTAGCGAGGTGAAACGTAGCAAGCAAAGAGTAACAATTAACAAGTAGTAGCAACGGTGCAGAAAGTGGCCCAATCCCTTTTGCAGCAAGGGACAAGCCTGAACAAAGTCTTATAGGAGGAAAACCGCTCCCGAGGACACACAAGAATTTCTGTCATCCTAGTTTCATCATGTTCATATGATTCACGTTCGTTACTTTGATAGTTTGATATGTGGGTGGACCGGCGCTTGGGTACTGCCCTTACTTGGACAAGCATCCCACTTACGATTAACCTCTCTCGCAAGGATCCGCAACTACAAAAGAAGAATTAAGACAAAGTCTAACCATAGCATTAAACTAGTGGATCCAAATCAGCCCCTCACGAAGCAACACATAGACTGGGGTTTAAGCTTCTGTCACTCCAGCAACCCATCATCTACTTACTACTACCCAATGTATTCCTCTAGGCCCAAGTATGGTGAAGTGTTATGTAGTCTACGTTCACATAACACCACTAGAGGAAAAGACAACATACAACATATCAAAATATCGAACGAATATCAAATTCACATGACTATTATCAGCATGACTTATCCCATGTCCTCAGGAACAAAAGTAACTACTCACAAGACCTAATCATAATCATGACCAGAGGTGTAATGAATAGCATCAAGGATCTGAACATAAACTCTTCCACCAAGTAATCCAACTATCATCAACTACAAAGAGTAATCAACACTACTAGCAACCTTACAAGTACCAATCTGAGTTGCAAGACGAAGATTGGTTACAAGAGATGAACTAGGGATTGGAGAGGAGATGGTGTTGATGAAGACGTTGATGAAGATGCCTCCCCTCCAACGAGAGGAGTGTTGGCGATGACGATGGCGATGATTTCCCCCTCCGGGAGGGAAGTTTCTCCGGCAGGATCGTCCTGCCGGAGCTCTAGATTGGATCTGCTCAAGTTCCGCCTCGTGGCGACGGCGAAACCACGAAAAAGCTCCATAATGATTTTTTCCAGACCAGGACGCTTCATATAGCAAAAGAGGGGGCTAGTGGGCCTTCAGGCAGCCCACAAGCCTGCCCTGCGCTACCAGGGGGGTGGTGGCGGTGGACAAGCTTGTGGAGCCCTAGTGGCCCCCCTCCGGTAGTTCTTTCGTCCAGTATTTTTAATATATTCCAAAAAAATCCACGTAAATTTTCAGGGCATTTGGAGATGTGCAGAATAGTGGACTAGGATTTTCTCCTTTTCCAGTCCAGAATTCCAACTGCCTGAATTCTCCTTCTTCAAATAATCCTTGCAAAATAAGAGAGAAAAGGCATAAATATGGTACCACAAGTAATATAACAGCCCAAAAAGCAATAAATATCAACATGAAAGCATGATGCAAAATGGACGTATCAGCCCCCTAGCCTTCCTCCGATGCTTATTAGTCTTCTTTTCGTCGAGAAAAAATCTCCAAAAAGTTCCAGGTCAATTTGACATCGTTTGGTGTGGTAAACCTGAAAAGTGGAAAACATGCAGAAAATAGCAACTGGCACTACGCACTGGGTCAATAGGTTAGTGCTCAAAAATAATATAAATTGGTAAATAAATACCCAAAAAGTATTCTAGAATGATAATATATCAACATGGAACATAAAAAATTATAGATACGTTGGAGACGTATCAGTGGGCCTGGCGACCCTTGTTGTAGAAGACAGTGCTGCCGCGATAGAAGAAGCTCCTTTAGTCCTTGTCGTCGAGCCCCTCGCTCCGGCATGGGCGCAACAAATCGTCTAATTCCTTCAAACTGTAGGCCTCCTTGAAGATCAAGAGAAAGCCAAAAGAGTAGCCCGATAGTCAACTATGTACCAGTTCGTGGATAGCGTTCTGTACATAAGGAGACCAAACGGGGTGAAATTTACGTACATATGTCGGGAGGAAGGACGACAGATATTGGCAGAGATACATGGAGGGATTTGTGGCTCCCATATCGGCTCGCGGGCCCTAGTCATGAAGGCATTCTGACAAGGTTTCTATTGGCTGACCGTCCTCGAAGACACCTTGGCGGCGGTAGCAATGTGCGCAGCATGCCAATACCACGCCAAGAAAACACACCTACCCGCACAAGCCCTTCAAACCATACTGCTCTCCTTGTCGTTCTTAGTCTAGGGGCTCAACATAGTCCATCCCTTCCCCCATGCTACCGGGGGCTTCAAGTTCGTGTTCGTCGCAATAGACAAGTTGACAAAGTGCACTGAGGTAGAGCTAGTGAGAAAGGTAACGGTGGTGGCGGCAGTCAAGTTTGTCAGAGGAATAGTCTATAGTTTTGGTGTACCCAACAGGGTCATCACCGACAATGGCACACAGTTCACCAGCAACACCTTCATGCAATATTCCCGAGACATCAGTGCCAAGATATGTTTTGTGTCCGTTACTCACCCAAGGAGCAATGTCCAAAAAAAGAGAGAAAATGTTGAAGTGTTGTGGGGCCTCAAGATGAGAACTTTCGACAAGCTGCACAAGCACGAAGACACTTGTTTGACAAGCTCCCAGCAGTTCTTTGGTCGATCAGAACAACACCAAATTGATTCACCGGTGAGACACCCTTCTCCATCATCTATGGGGGAGAAGTTATCCTCCCCATGGAACTAACACCCATGTCACCTTGAGTGTGGGCCTTTGACGAGGACTAGCAAGAGCGGCTATGGAAGATGATGCCACGGTCCTCAAGGAAGATCATCTCCAGGCCGCATTGCATGCTCCTCGGTACCAGCAAGCCTTGCACCATTATCTCAGCTGCAAGGTGTGCGCCAGGAGCGTTGAGGAACGAGACCTTGTTATTTGACGGATTCAGTCCATGAAGGGATCCAACAACTTGACGACAAAGTTGGAAGGCCCTTACCAGGTAGTACAATTCACCAGGCCTGGCGCTGTTCGCCTAGAGTCCGAAGATGGCACCCCAGTGCAGAACTCGTGGAATATTGAGTATCTTCGCAAGTTCTATCCGTAAGGTGCGGTTATTGGGCCCCCCCAGCAACCAATTTTCTCGCCGCACAGTGTGTAATCCTTTGTACAAAGCTAGGTGATAACCTTGTGCCTAGTATATAAAGCTAAGTATTGCCCAACCTTTTGTCAAAGTACATATTTATGTTATGTATTCTTGCATAAATTGTTGTGGTCGCTCACCACTTGTCCAACGTGGATATGGGACCGCCAAGGTTACTTGCCTCCTCTAGTTTCTCTTCTTTATTTTTCTTAAGAGGGAAAAGAAGGCCCCGTGTGCAGGTCTCCTGGGGGTGGAGTGACGCAACAACACCAATGAATGCAAAGACAATCGCCTCTTGACAAGGGAGCAGCAAGAGAAAAGGCTAATTAAAAATTTCACGCAACCTAGTTGGCACTCGTGTAAAAAGATCCGTATGTTGAGGGCCTTTGTCGAAATTGTTGCGCGCTTAAGTGTTTCGAGCTTACCCAACACCCCGAGCAGCCACGGCAACAACGACAAAGTGGTCTTGCCGGAGGTGATGCTATACACCTGCGGTAAGAACGCGCTCACCAGCAAACGACGCATAGGGGCCTTGTCAAAAATGTTGCATGCCTGGGTGTCTTAGTTAAATGCTCCAAGTAGTCGCGGCAAGGACGGCAAGACGGTCCTACCAACAACCTGTCGGCAAGCATTCCTAGAAGGAAAGAGTAGTTTTTCATCAAGACACGAAAAAAATTTAGAACATTTACACGGCAGTACCCTCTGATCTACTGAGACGTGGAAGGACAACTGCCACTATGATGTGGCGATTGATCTAGAAATGAGGCCTCGTGGATGAAGCGCCAAGTTCGACGAGCCAAGCCATGATGCGGCGGCGCCTTCCAAATATCGCCATGGCGCCATCGCGCGTACTCAGAGTCTTCTTCCTCGAGCTTGGAATTCGGGGGGCTATCGTCGTCGTTGCTGCCACTGGAGATATCAAGCCCGTTGCTGCTAGAGCTTTTCGCACAACAATCCACCCGACTACTGGAGCTCCCGAAGAACCTTACGGAGAGCATGGTCTCTCCGTCAAACCTGAAATAAAGAAGATGCTCCGGACCAGGCCACGGGAGCGCAGACATGACTTTCACCCCCGCGTCAAGAACATGGCGCCATTTGGGGAGAAGAAGAGCTCCACCGAGACAGGCCCATTGCAGCTCCCATCCGCCCGGAGACATAGGCCCGCCGTCCTGATGCCTTCCATGGCCCTAGCATAGGGGTCGGGAAGCTGCAAGAAGCTACGAGGAAGTCGGTGAAGCGAGACCACGAACTTGTGTGTTGCATCCCATGCAAGGGGATCCACACGGGTCGATGGGAGAGGGACGCCGCCATGGCCGCCACAGCACGAAGCTTTCAGTCCTCCACGACGCAAAGCCGCGCTCCTACCACGGGAACCGGCACCGGAATATGCTGTTGTCGCCATCGTTTGCGACTATGGAGAGGTTCCCGAGCCCAACACTGGGGTCCGAGATTGACCGCGACTCCTGCCTCTCTCAATTACGACGATAGCTCTGAGAAATCAGAGGCAAAGATGGCAAAGAAGAATGGCAATGGCTGGAAGGGAGATGAATGAGCAGCGCTTCCCTCGAACCCCTTTTTATAAGGGGAATACAAGGGAGGACGACTCTTCGCCACTCTAAGGGAAAGTCACGCGTTGTTGCGGTGACCGCCCATCTTTGCATATACCAAGCCATGCACATGACACGCATCATAAAGGGGATAGTAATGCACAAGACGGCTCAATGGAACGGGTCCGGCCAGCGGGAGATGTAGAGACCGCCACTCCTCCTTTGATGAGCCCGCATCTTCCCAATAAATGTTGTGCAGGTGACTCCTCGCTGCACCACCCCCACGACCCATAGTCAATGTGCATCGTGGGAAAGCGGTAAAAATCATCATAACCGTAGGCTCGGGGGCAAACCCAACGAACGTCACGAACGCATGTGTGGCCCAGGCCCGGGGGCTATTGTCGGTGTACTAAAATATGGGGGCTTTAGTACCCAGACTTGTACACAAGCAGTTGCAGTCTCCAGACTGGCAAAACGCTGCTGGCAAACATCTATCTTCAAGCAGCAACAAGCGAAGACCAGAAACAAGTCTCGGCAAGCCACCTTGCAGGGAGGAAGAAGACCTGACAATCGTCGTGCCTAACAGGACCCCTCCGCATCTCCGTCCGCTCCACCTCATCAGGATGATTGTCAACATTAGTTCGGTGTTGAGTGGACGGGCGGTTAGGTGGACCTAGTCAGAGGCTGCTAGCACCAGTCGCAGACATGCAGCAACTTTAGCGACACCCGTATCGCGGTGTGTCAAGTAAATAAAAGGTAGCTGGGCAAATGGCACAGAAAGAGAGGCTATCCTTACCAGGAAACGTCGCAAGCGCACCACCTCATGTTGCATTTAATGTGTTTGTCTCGGTTTGTCAGAGTTAGGTATTTCCCGCTATAGCTTCTGTCAGTATTTTTGGCAGCTATCGTGTGGACTATTCTCCCATGAAAATACCAATTTAGCCACTATGGTAACCCCTTGGACTATAAAAAGAGGTCCAACGCTACCTTTAAAAAGGTCGATTATCAATTCATTCTAGAGGCATAGCTTCTTCCCTTGAGCATCCTTGCCACGCAAGTGCATGTGTCCTGTGAACATTTACATAATCCACCAAAACATAGACATAGGATTTTACGCTTCCAAGCACCCAAACCTATCTAGATGACCATGCATGCAACCGTCGGTGATGCTCTTTGTACACCCATAGTCCCCCTAGAACCGTAGCAAAGGGGCCTTTCCGGTCCCATAGATCGTCGTAGGGAAAGCACCCCGACACAAAACATCTCCATCACTGCGCTGAACATCTACCATGGTGTTGGAGTGACTGTTGATACGGCAGTCCATGATGTTGCCTATGTTGCTATCGTCCATCTCTGTGGAGAGCACCCCCGCTTGGAGGAGATAGGATTTACATACATCACGTATGTCCTCGCTAGGGGTGAGAGTGGGAAATACACCGCTATCTTCACCCCTTATGTACGACGTCATTACAACCCATAGGTTCTAGTTTAGTACACTCAGGGTCTGGATCATACTGTCCGAGCTTTTGCATTTGAGTTATACGCCACTCGTACTCGTCTTCATGATGCTCTCACACATTTACTGCCAGCAATTTCTGTGAGGATGCATCCAGAGTACATCATTTACCTGTGCAAGATAGAACTACCACCAGGTCTTGAGTGGCCTATTGTTGGAGGTTGTACTCCTCCACTTAGGCCTCTGCTCCCCGCTAGCGACCAGGTTCTGCACCACAGTTTCCACGGAGCGTAGGATCCTTTTATTGAGGACACCCTGCACCATCACCTGTAGCTACCTGGCTTGAGTGGTTTTCTCCGATGTTGATGTAGCATATCACTATGTCCCATTATTGTATCCTTCTACCGCGTGCCTGCGCGCCGCCTAGTTTGTCTAGGTTATTACCTTTCTGAACTTTTATCCGCTGGCTTGTAATAGACCTATGTATGGATATGCATGTCATGTTTGACTACAATGATGTATCTATTACACTTCTTTTCGTTGTGCATGTTACCTCATGAATGATTCCTTATCTTGCTATTACTCAATACAGAATAGTCACGGTTACAATTTTACAGGATGGTTAGGCCATCTGGTCGTGGGCGTGGTGCCAACGATCCACCACCGCCCGAATAAATGGCTAGTATGAGACAGCAGTTTGAGCTAAATTGTCAGTATATGCAAGGGGTTATGAATCAATTCCGAGGCAGGATATGAATCAGCAGCAGGCTCCAATAACTTTGGAGGACTTTGTCCGCCTCAACCCTGCTATCTACCGCAGCTCAACTCAACCCCTTGATGCTGATGACTGACTCCGCGACATCACTTATGAGTTCGAATGTCTCCTCGCTAGCTATGTCACTTTTACGGCCTACTTCCTAAAGGGTCCCGTTGCTCAATGGTGGGACAATCACATGCACTCTCAGGCTGTTGGAACCATCATTACTTGGCCATATTTCCAAGATGCTTTCCGTGCCCCCTACATTCCTCACGGAATCATGGACATGAAGATGTGAGTGTTTTGCAACCTCACCAAGGGCAATAAGACCATAGATGCTTACGAGTGGGAGTTTCTTGACGTGTCCCGCTATGTTGAAGAGGATATCACTACTGATACTCGTGGACTGGAAAAGTTCCGTGAGGAACTTCACCCTGATATCAAGCTTGCACTCATACTTTGTTGATTTCACCACCTTGTGGAAAAAGTCCATCCAGGTTGAGACTAGTCTGCAAAAATACAAGGAAGGACACAAGTGTAACCTTGATGTGTGCCCATCTTTGGGCTCATCATCATTGCAGAAGCATCGTGTATGGATTCCCCACAACATGTACCATCCACCGGCTCCTGCTCCAAGGTCGTCCTATGCTGCATATCGTCTGCCTCCTCCACAACCTAGGCAACCGAGACTTCCAACTCCACCACCCCGAGCTCCTTCTCCCCGTCCAAATGATGGTTTGTGCTTCAAGTGTAGTCTTTCAGGAAACCGTGTCAGAGAGTGTAACTAGAATCAGAATCAGCTTGAAGTGCCATCTACTAGTGAGGTAACGACCAGCCCCGCAACAACAATGTCAAGCCTTCTTATGTTCATGGTCAGGCTAATCATGTTGAACTTAAGGAAGCTCAAGACTACCATGCTACTTTGATGGGTACTCCCCTTATTAACTTAGTACAACTTTCGTTTCATTTGATTATGGAGCAGCGCATTCTTTCAAGTTAGAATATTTTTGCATACATGCATGGCATTAAATACGAAGAGATGAACACTCCAATAGTGGTACACACCCCCGCGTGCCAATCTCGAACCTCCATGGTTAGCCGCAAAGTCACCCTTGAAATTGAAGGGTTGGAGTACCATGTCTCTCCCGTTATTCTAATGTCTTCTGTATTGACCTCATTATGGGAATGGGTTGGCTAATTTGTGCCACCAGAACTGTCCATCTCCTACATCCTTTGAATGAGATAGTAAGCTACAACGCTCATCTTGTTCGAGATGACGAAGCCCGTATTTATTGCTTAAGTGCATTGAATGTCTCACCTCTTGAGGGGATTGAACGCGTTCTAGTCTTTCTAGAAGAACTTCCAAGAATTCCCCCGGTAAGAGTTGTCGAATTTCTCATCGACTAAAAACCATGCACCACTCATATCCCTAAATGATCTTATAAGATGCCTCCTCATGAACTTCTTGAACTTAAGGAAGAAATCGACAATTCTCTTTGCAAAGGTTTTATTCATCCAAGTTCCTCTACTTGGAGAGCACCTTCTCTCTTTGTCAATAAAATGGATGGTATGAATTGTTTGGTCCAAGTCTACCACCCCATCAACCAAGCAACAATTCAGAACAAATATCCACTTCCTCGAATCAATGATCTGTATGATCAACTTGTTGGTTCCTCTGTTTTCTCTAAACTCGACTCGAGGTTGAGTCACCACCATATCCGAGTTCGTGAAGAAGATATTCCCAAGACAACATTATTCATTTGTTATGGATCATACGAGTACACGGTCATGTCTTTCGGTTTAAACAAAGCTCCAGCAACCATCTCTGGTTTGATGAAATATATCTTCATGGACTACCTCGACAAGTTCAGCGTGGTTTATCTAGATGATATCCTGGTGTATTACAGGAATGAAGAAGAACATGCTAAACATCTTCATCTTGCACTCGAAAAGCTTCGAGAACATCACTTGTATGCCAAATACTCCAAGTGTGAGTTCTGGTTTTCCGAAGTGACTTACCTTGGTCATGTGATCTCCAAGGATGGTAGTGCGGTCAACCTTGACTGAGTTCAGGCTGTTCTTGATTGGACTCCCTCGAAGAATGTTAAAAAAGTTAGAAGTTTTCTCAGACTCGCTAGCTATTATCGCCCTTTTGTCGAGAACTACTCCAAGATTGCAAAACCTTTGACTAATCTGCTTCATAAAGGCGTTAAGTTTGAGTGGACAATAAAGTGTGAGGAAAGTTTCCAAGCACTCAAGGATAAGCTGACATCTACTCTAGTCCTTGCTCCTCCAGATTCTTGTAAGGACTTTGTCATTTATTGCGACACATCCCCTCAAGGATTAGGTTGTGTCCTAATGCAAGAGCACATATTAATTGCTTATGATTCATGACAGTTACGCCCTCATGAAGATAATTATCCAGTTCATGACCTCGAACTCGTTGTAGTTATCTATGCACTAATATTATGGCGACATTACCTCCTCGATAATCATTGTGAGACCTACACCGACCACCAAAGTATGGAGTATCTGTTTACTCAGCCAGATCTCAGTATTCGTCGACAATGATGGATGGAAGCAATTACTTACTATTACTGTTGTATTTCTTATACCCATGGAAAGGCTAATGTAATGGCCGATGCCTTGGGTCGAAAAGCTTATTGCAACAACCACGTGGTTCAGTAGGCTCAACCACGCCTTCATGAAGAGCTTCACAAGTTGAAGAGCTTCAGAAGTTGAACATTGTTCTAAAACTGACTCTTCTGAAAGAAATCAAGTCCGCAAAAGAGAAAGACACTAAAATTGATCGGATCAAAAGTGATATTTCCTGTGAGAAGGCTAAAGATATCTCGCTAGAAGAAAGTGGAGCCTTGTTCTTCAGGGATTGTCTTGTGGTCCCCCAATATGATCGTATGATAGAGAAAGTTATGAAAGAAGCACATGATACACCTTTATCTATTCACCCAGGCAGTACGAAGATGTATCTAGACATTCATCAGAAATATTGGTGGTCTAAAATGAAGCAAGACATTGCTCTCCATGTTGAAAAATGTGACGTTTGTCATCGTGTCAAAGTAGAACATCAGAAGCCTGCTGGACTTCTGCAACCGTTGCCTATTCCTGAATGGAAATGGGATAAGGTTCGAATGGATTTCATCACTGGCCTCCCTAGATCACGGAAGGGTAACGATGCTATTTTTGTCATCATCGACCGATTCTCCAAAGTTGCACACTTTCTACTAGTCAAGGAACCTATTACTGCTAGTTAGTTAGCGAACTTGTATATCTACAAACTATTTACTTCATGGCATTCCAAAGGAGATCAATTCTGACTGAGGCAGCCTTTTCACCTCAAAATACGGGTAAAGTTTCCGAGAAGCTATGGGAACGCATTTAAAAAGGAGCACTTCTTATCACCCCAAGTCCCAAGGTCACGTCGATTGAGTTAACCAAATGCTTGAAGATATGTTGCATGCTTGTGTCATCGGCTTTAACAAGAAGTGGGAATAATCTCTCCCATATGAGGAATTCTCTTATAATAACAACTACGAAGCAAGCTTCAAGATGGACCCATCGAGGTATTATATGGACGTAAGTGCCAAACCCCTCTGAATTGGTCAGAAACTAGGGAGCGACCACTCATCGGTCCGAATATTATCCAACAAGCAGAAGATCAAGTTCGTATTGTACCCAAAAATCTTAAGGCGGCCGAGTCCCGTCAGAGGAGCAACTATGTCCGTAAACACTAGGGATCTACCTATCACCATGGTCCACAAGCTTATCTGCGTGTCACTCCTATGAGGGGAACTCGTTGTTTTGTTGTAAAAGGAAAGTTAGCTCCTTACTACATTACTCCTTTCTGCATTCTTGCCAGGCGTGCATGCTTGGCTTATAAGTTGGAGCTGCCACCAAAACTCTCTCATGTCCACGATGTCTTCCATGTTTTGCAACTTCGCCGTTGCTTCAAGGATCCTCAACGGACAGTGGATCATGAGTTGCTCGAGGTACAGGATGACCTCTCCTACAAAGAGCACCGGACCCGCATCCTTGATCAAATTGAACGTCGAACCAGCCAGAAGGTTACCATGTTCCAAAAAGTTCAGTGGAGAAATCATTCTCAAGATGAAGCCAGTTGGGAACGCAAGGATCATCTTGGTGAAGAATACCCCGATATTTTCCCTTCTACCTCATAATTCTTGGGACGAGAATTTTGTTTAGAGGAGGAGAGTTGTAACACTGCTGAATTTCACCTAGAGTAACACGTGTAATTAAGCTACAGTAACCTCCGACGTGGTTTTTGGTCATCGGCATTACTCCGGCACCGCCCATTGACGTGGATACCATGGGGCCACCCCCGAGGGTCACTTCTAAGGGGCCCTACTGGCCCAGTTGGCATGGCTGACCCACTCAACTGATGACTGGGCAGCCCAGACACTAACTGGTGAGCCCCGGCCACCTAATTAACTTGTTAATTAGTTAAGCTAATTAATTTTATCAGTTAACCTAATGTGACACTAACTAGTGGGCCCCCTCTTAGTTAATTAGTTAATTTAGTTAAATTAAACACTCTTAGCTACTCTGTCTATGACAGGTGGGTCCCCGTGGTCACTTTGACAAGTCTCTGTTGACTCTTGACTCGTTACCTCATGCTCACCTAATAAAGCTAATTTTCAAATTAAAATAAATTCGAAAAAAAATAGAAAATGTTTAATACTTTGAAAATTCATATAAATTAATTCGTAGGTCAGATGAAAATAATTTATATATGAAAGTTGCTTAGAAAAATCAAACGAATTCGAATATGCAATCTGTTAATTTGTCACATGCTTCTAGCATGATGAACACGGAACTTTCCCCTCCGGATCGTTTGACCGATAATTCCATAAGACTCGGGAAATATCCTCATATGTTTTCCCGCTCCGTCTACAGTGTGTAGTACTGCATTAGGTCACCCCAACACTTCATATTTCCATGCCATGCATCATGATGCATTTGTCTGCTTTTATCTATTATTTCTTCTCCCTCTTCTCTCCGGTAGACCCCGAGACTGACATTGCTACCGGATATGACTACACCTCTAACGTTCAGCCACTTGTAGCAGAGCTTCTAGGCAAGAACCCCCCCCCCCCCTTGATTATTCCTATATCTCCCAATTATTTCTCCCTCATACTTGCATTAGAATTTGGCTATTGCGTTAATTGCTCCTATTGTGATGTGTAACCTGATTTTGTAACCTATTGTTGTTACCTACCTACTTATTCTATATGCTTACCATAGGTTGGTTAGTGAAACATCAATGACCCCGTCACTTTGTCCCTGTTGCCCCCGCTTCATCATTGACGACTCGATCAACCTGATCGACATCATGAGCCCCACACATCACATCACACCCCTTAGTTGTATGACTCTGCAGAGTTACTATTGAGTGCCGAGGGCGATACTTCATAAAGCATTCATGATGATAACTCTCTAGTTTAGCTAGTCAGTCGTGGATTACAGAGGGTGATTCCTCCTTCCATACTCCCGAAAATGACTCTGTCGTGCAACACCTCAAGTGTGAACCCTCGAGGGCGATTCCTCCCCGGTCACCTTGACGGTTACATCGAGTGGAATCCATCGAGGGTGATTCCTCGGATTCCCCATTTATGTTTTGGACACACGATTGCTTTGACTTTCCCCCGCCCTGATTCACTAGAAGGAAGGGTCGGCCCAGTGGGTATCCGCGAGTGATGTGTAGTCGGGTTAACTGGAAAGGTACTCGCGAGATAATTACAAGGCGCGGCCGGGTAGGCAGACCGTCCAGGTGAGAGATGGGCCTCACCCTTACCGCGAGTCCTCAAGACAGGGCGACAGGAGCACTGATCGTTCCCACGAGCTACGAAGACACTAATGGGTTTGGATATGTAATATGAGTATTCCTATGGCCTTTATTGCACTAACCACCATGCGGGAATAAGTATGGGAACTCTTATTTGTAAATTCTCTCTAAAGTTCTTCAGATGCCACAGTGAGCGACACGCGCTTGGGTGGTCCATGTAGGCACGTCCTTTGGATTAAGAGGTTGCTAGGACTGGTCCCGGCCATCCTCGTAATGCGCAGGAGTGCAAAGGGAGATGGGCCAAGACCCTTGATGTAACAGCCCATAACCGACGCTCTAGAAGATTCCCTTTTTATTCCATTGTCGTCATGTGATTCATTTGTTTGTTGCATCCATCATCTGATGAGGACATCAACACCATTGTTACACCCTCAGCCTCAGCTGTTATACATACTGGACCAGTTACTAGAGCTCGTGCACGCCAATTAAATTACGTGGCACTTTCATTTCTTGGAAATCCTTCTAATGTTCATGAACATATGATGCTATCTAAGTAAGATACTTTTGTTGTACTTATGAATAAAGGACCTAGCATGGACAAGAAGGATATCCGTTGGAACAGGATTAAGCATGGAGAAGAAGGTACACGCACGGGAAAGAACAATGGAGCTTCCACTCGGGATTTTCGTACTTCGAACCCACCATAAGGAGAGCATGAAGGCTTGGATGAAATATTCAAGACGCCACTTTATAAATTTCATCCATAAGCTATTATAGGTGTTGCGACACCTTATTTTTGGTTCAGGCCCATGTAATTTCGAAATACCATATTATAGGGTATTTTTAGAGTCTGTATGTGTGGGGAAACTGAATTAGGGTCGGTTTTGGACCCCTCCTCCAAGGGGTCACGAAATTCCTCCTTTATTCCCCCATATATATAGCCCTTAGGGCACCGTTTAGACTTGGGTTTTGTTACAAGTTCATCTAGCTGCAATTTCGCATTCTTAGTTTGTATTCCACAACCAGACAAAGGCGTCACAGAAACCCACTTTCATCAATAAAGCTTTCCTCTTATATTCGCAATATTCAGAGTGCAATCTTAGTTTCTTCCTTGTTCTTTGTTTGCATGCAGGAAACAGACCCTCGTGGTCTGGTTGATCATGCATCGGTGTGGTTAATAACCTCTCGGAGTTGGTTAGCGATTGCTAAGGCGCGACGTCCTCACACGTTCATAGTCGAATCGTCAAAGTCTACTCCACAAAACGATAACCACCATCTCATCGAAAGACAAGGACAACTTTGCCTCTATCAAGTGGTATCATATTTCCATGTTCCTCGGTGAGATTTTACCAGTTTTTCATAGTTAGATCGCATATGTTCTTTATAACTATAGTCCACGAGAAAGCCACAAAAAAATTAGGGTTAGATCATCATATCCGAACCAATCTGAGCCTTTTTATATTCTTTTCAGTATTTTCCTTTGTTGAATTTGCGGTTACATCGTCATGTCGAGTTGTTGGTCTTAGTGTCTAGTCCTTTAGTGTTTTGAGTTCTATTCAAAGGTTGTCATGCCAGCACCGGGTCATCTTTCATCGCTGCCATATACCACCACCACGCTACCATAATCGTTGCTGCAATATACCACCACCACGCCATCATCATCCTTGCTACCATATATCACCACCACTTATCCACCGCTAATCCTAGTCTGAGTCCTTGACGTATTAGGTTAATTTTGAGATCCTCTTGTTTTCGGTTTCGCGTTTCCGTACATGAGTAGGTTTCCCGTTTCCTTAGCTGTGTCTGGATGGTTTTCAGAGCACTTTTTAGGCCAATTTTTCAGAGGGTGAATTTTTCCCCATCGTGTTTTTAGGATTTTTTGAGAGTTTTGAGACACTCGCCACCATAGTTATTTTTTGTCGCAATTTTTGGTCGTCGCAGCCCCGAATTGCTCCAGAAAAAAAATTAGTCAAAAAATGCATGCATATCCCATTTTTAGTCCTTCGGAAGGGTTTTGAGACACTCGCCATTATAGTGATTTTCTGAAGAAAAAAAGAGTGCAAAAGAAGGACAAAAAAAGAAAGAAAGAAAATCAGAGTACCTCTTCTCTTGATTATATGTAGCGTGATTTTGTTGGTGTTCTAGGCTCGCGTCTCTAGTACGGTCTAGCCTAGGACTGATTATTGCTGACCCTTTTTGCTACCATATTATAAGCCTTCCCAGATCAACATACATCTACATCGTTTGTTTGACACCACCTGCCAATCGCTCTATCCAAGCTTTGAGAGTTTTGACTACACCGGTTGCCGATCACCACCTGCTGCTGGGCAAGAACTCGCAAGAATTTGAGATTTTCTTGACGGATTTTTGACACACCACCACCACCAGTTCCTAGTAGTCTGTAGGTTCATATTCTTTTGTGCTCCTGTTGCTCCTGACCATGGCAGGATCACAAGATGATGAGGTCGACTGGGAGAGCCTGACCAACCGGGAGGTCCATGATAAATTTTAGCAAATGATTGATGACCAGGTACAAGACTTCGTGACTAGCCTTGGAGAGGCCATGGAGAAGCTAGACGACTTAGAGAAGACGTTTGACACCAAGATGGACGCCAAGTTCAATGAGGTGCTTGCCCATCTACCACCACCAGTTCATGCTTTCGTCCCTCTCCAACAACAACAACAACAACGACAGCGACGAGGCCCAGATTTTGTGGGATGAGCGCGATGTGTGCCTTCGGACCAAGCACAAAATTCTGGTGTTATTGCTCCTACTGCTGCTCCTGCTGCTACTATTGAGGTTTCTATGGCTGAGCAGAATGAGGATTATGATGGTGATAACGATGATGAGCGAGAGATTGCTCCAAATCAGCACCAGGGGGAACAACCACAACCACAAGCACCGGGTCGTCCACAATGTTACAATCACAATGGTAGGGCCGCACCACCCCCTCAGGTACGGGATCATGACCATATCCCTAAACTTAAATTGAATGTTCCTACATTTGATGGTCGGTATGTTCCTGATATATATCTTACTTGGGGGTTAAAACAGAGGAACATTTAACATGCTTACAATTTCCTGAGGATAGACGTGTTGTTGTTGCTGTTTGTTTATTCACTAGTTTTTCTTGTGTTTGGTGGTTCGAACATTGTAGAACACATCATGCTAATATGCCAACTACTTGGTCTGCTTCGAAAACTGCTATGTGTACTCCTTGGGTTCCACCGTATTATCAACGTGAATTACTTCAAAAATTGTAGCGTCTAAGACAAGGAATTTTTTTTGTAGAAGAATATTATTAGGAATTACAAACTGGCATGATTAGATGTGGTATTGTTGAGGACAATGAAGCTATGCTTGCACATTTTATGGGTGGATTAAATAGAGATATGGGTGGATTAAATAACACTATCACTCGTCTATTCCATCTTGCTTGCAAAGTTGAACGTGAAGTGCAGGATCGACACGCATTGGCGAGAACTAACTTTTCTGTAGGTCGCACTTCCTCGTGGATGCCAAAGACCTAATCTACTTCCACACATCATCCTGCGTTAGCACAGACTACTTCAGCCACCAACTCCAACAGAGATACCAGGAAACAGGCCCCTACACCACCCTCCGCCAAGAGCACACCTTCCGTGCCAGCATAGCATTCTTCTTCATCCATGGCATCCACAGGGCAAACGCATAAGGTTATTTGTCGTCATTGCAAGGGTGGAAGTTATTATGCAAGAGATTGCCCATCCAAGCGTGTGATCGTTACTGAGGATGGTGGATATGACTCCGCTAGTGATTATGACAAGGAGACTCTGGATCTTATTACAAGTGAAGAACAGGGTGCAGATAATACTGAACAACAGACACAATACATGGGTGACTATGCTGACAGGTATGAAAGCTTAGTTGCTCAACGTGTTTTAAGTGTGCAGGTAACACGGGTTGAGAAAAATCAGAGGCACAACTTGTTCCATACAAAGGGAGTTCTGAAGGAATGTTCTGTTTGCATAACCATCGATGGAGGGAGTTCCAACAAGTTAGCTAGCATGGAGATGGTGGAGAAGCTGTCTCTCACCACCAGACCACATCCTCATCCCTATTACATCCAGTGGTTTAACAACGGTGGCAAGGTTAAGGTAGCATGTACTATTCGTCTGCATTTTAGCATTGCTACATATTCTGATTTTGTTGATTGTGGTGTGGTACCGATGGAAGCATGCTCCGTTTTACTTGGTAGACCATGGAAATTTGATAAAAAAATCTATACACCATGGTAGGACAAATCAGTATACTCTCGTTCTTAAGGATCGAAATATAACTTTGCTTCCTATGTCTCCTGAACATATTATGACAGATGACATTTCTAGAGCTAGTAAAGCAAAACAGGACCTACATAAGAGTGAAAAACAGATTGTAGCAAAGGAATTTGAGCAACACAATAAGCCTAATAAAACATCATCTAGTGTTGTATCTGAAATAAAACTGAAGAGTGATTGTTTACATGCCACTAAATCTGATATTACTGATTTGGATGTTACTACATCTGTTTGCTATGCTTTCGTATGCAAAGACGCATTATTTTCATTCGAGGACATGCCTCCCTCTTTGGCTCTTGTTGTCATTAACATTTTATAGGAGTTCACTGATGTCTTTCCACAAGACGTGCCACCGGGATTATCACCTATTAGAGGGATTGAGAATCAGATAGACTTAATTCCTAGTGCATCGCTACCCAACCATGCACCATACCACACCAATCTAGAGGAGACGAAGGAGATTATGCGTCAAGTACAGGAGCTTCCTGGCAAAGGTTATATACACGAATCTCTTAGTCCTTGTGTTGTTCCTATTATTCTAGTGCCAAAAAAGGATGGTACATCGTGTATGTGTGTTGATTGTAGAGGCATTATTAACATTAATATTCGTTATCATCATCCTATTCCAAGGCTAGATGACATGCTTGATGAATTATGTGGCTCTACGATTTTCTTCAAAGTTGATTTGCTTAGTGGATACCATCAAATTCACATGAAATTGGGAGATGAATGGAAAATAGCATTTAAAACTAAGTTTGGATTATATGAGTGGTTAGTTATGCATTTTGGGTTAACTAATGCACCTAGCACTTTCATGAGATTAATGAATGAGGTTTTACGTGCTTTCATCGAACGATTTGTGGTACTCTACTTTCGTAATATACTAATTTATAGTAGATCTTTGGAGGAACACCTGGATCATTTGCATGTTGTTTTTATTGCTCTACGTGATGCACGTTTGTTTGGTAACCTTGGGAAGTGCACCTTTTGCACCGATCGGGTATCTTTTCTTGGCTATGTTGTTACTCCACAGGGAATTGAAATTGATAAAGATAAAATTGAAGCTATTGAGAGTTGGCCGCAGCCCAAAACGGTCACACAAGTGAGGAGTTTTCTTAGACTCGCCGGGTTTTATAGGCGTTTTATGACAGATTTCAGCACCATTGTTGCACCTCTCAATGAGCCTACAAAGAAGGATGTGCCTTATGCTTGGGGTACCCCACAGGAAGAAGCCTTCACGGTTTTCAAAGATAAGTTAACACATGCTCCTTTACTCCTACTTCCTGATTTTAATAAGACTCTCGAGCTTGAATATGATGCTAGTGGAATTGGATTAGGAGGTGTGTTATTACAAGATGGTAAACATATTGCATACTTGATACGTCCCAAACGTATCTATATTTTATGCTTGTTCCATGATCTTTTGGGTGACATTGATACATGTTTTGCTACACTTTTATATCATTTTACACATATTTGGACTAACCTACTAACTCAGTGCACCCAGTGCCAGTTTCTGTGTGCTGATGTCTTTTTTGCAGGGGCTTTTACCCAATTTTCCAAAGCCCGAAAAAATCCAGAAAAAAATATAAGAAAATCAATGAAACAGAAGCTTCAGGATCACCGAAGGAGGGCCAAAGAGGGGCCAGGGGCCTCCCAGGCGACCTGCTGGCGCGGCCAGGGCCCAGGTCGCGCCAGGAGGTCGCCTGGGTGGGCCCCACCTCCTTTGGTGCCCTCCTTTGGCCTATATTTAGTTTTTCGTGAGGAAACCCTCGCAGACTTTCTGGAATCGCGAATTTCTCCATCGTTCCGCCGCCGCAACGCTTCCAAGATTGGGAGCGTCAGGAGACCTCTTCCCGGCACCCTGTCAGAGGGAGGATTGACCTCCGGGAGCGTTAGGAGACCTCTTCCCGGCACCCTGCTGGAGGGAGGATTGACCTCCAGGAGCTTCTCCACTGCCATGAACGCTTCCCGGACGTGTCGTGAGTAGTTTTCCTTGGACCATGAGTCCATGACCAGTAGCTATGTGATGTCTTCTCTCCAATCTTGTGCTTCAATGGTTAGTCCTTATGAGATGCCCTACATGATCAAGGCATCTATGTAAATCTCTTGCTATTTCTATGCTCGGTTTGTTGGGATCCGATGGATTATGAGATTATGTTCAGATTGTTAAGAGTTATATATTTGATTATCCTTTTATATTATGTCCTTAGTGATTCTTGCATGTTCTCTGTTGCTTTTTATTGCTTTGGCCAAGTAGTAGATCGTAACTCCAAGAGGGAGCATTATGCATGATTGTGGGTTCGGGCCCCTTGATGTCTAGCTTGAGTGACAGAAACATGAGACTAGGGGATGTGCTTGTTGCCACCAGGGAGAGAAAAATGGTGCTTGTGACCATGGTTGCAAGGATTGTTTACCTTACGCGTAGTTTGTTAATGCAGTTGTCCGTTGCTTTGAGTTTACACTTTGGGTGGGGCTCGCAACTTAATACTGGAGAGATGTTCTGGATAGATATCTCAAGGTGGATGATTAGTAAGTAGATGCTGATGAATAAACGGTCTACTTGTCAATAGAGTATCAGGAGTGACAAATGGGTTCTGGGAGTTCACCGGGAGGGGCCACCCACCCCGGGGGGCACATACGCATAAGAGGTGGCGCACCAGCCCCTAGTGGGCTGGGAGGCAAGCCCCTATGGGATATGCACCCAAAGTGAGGAGGTGGAGAGGAGTCCAAATAGGAGGAAGACTCCTCCTAGCGCCTCCACCAAACCGAACTGAAGGAGGACTCCTCCTCCTCTTCTGTGCTGCCGGCCAACCCTAGGGATTTTCCCTAGGGCACGACCCCTTCCCTCCCCCTTATATAGTGGAGAGGAGATAGGCAGCCTACCTTAATCCACGGTGCTGCTCTCTCTCCCTCCACTAGTTCGTTCCACCTCTAGATTGATTCGGAAGTGCACAACGAAGCCCTGTCCGATCAGCTCCACCAACACCCAGCCACGCCGTCGTGTTATCAGAGAATTCATCTACCTCTCCGCTCCCTCTTGCTGGATCAAGAAGGAGGATATCGTCATAGATCTGTACGTGTGCTAAACGTGGAGGTGTGTTCTGTTCGGTGCTAGATCGTGATTGGATCGCAGGACGGCTTGCAATTTGGATCACGAAGATTTCGACTACATCAATCGTGTTTCTTAACGCTTCCTGCTTAGCTATCTACAAGGGTATGTGGATCCGATCTCTCCTCTCGTAGATGGCCATCACCATGGATAGATCTTGTATGTGCATAGGATTATTTTTGTTTCCCATGCAACGTTCCACAATAGTGGTACCAGAGCTAGGTCTATGAGTAGAACACAAAGGAGTTTGTGGGCGTTCATATTCAGAATGTTTCACTCCTTAGACTTTTCTTGATTCAGTGGTATTGTTGGATGAAGCGGCCCAGACCAACCTTACTCGTCCACGTACGAGAGATCGGTTCCATCGACTAACATGCAATTTGTTGCATCAAGATGGTTGGCGGGTGTCTGTCACTCCTACTTTTGTTGAACCGGATTCGACAGAGGCGGTCTATGTAGAAGGTTAACTAACAACTTGCATATCACCGTTGTGGTTTTTGGGTAGGTAAGAAGCATTCTTGCTAGATACCCGTAGCATCCACGTAAAACATGCAACAACAAATTAGAGGCCGTCTAACTTGTTTTTGCAGGGCATGTTGTGATATGATATGGCCAAAGACATGATGCTATATTTTTTATATATGAGATGGTCATGTTGTAATAGTTAATATCCACTTGGGGTTGTCTTTAATTATTGTATGACCTTCGTGTCACTCATTAAGTGCTAGGTAATGCTTTACTTTATCACTAAACGGTAGCAATAGTAGTACAAGCATGGTTAGCGCGACAACCTCGATGGCAACACAATGATGGAGATCATGGTGTGGTGCTGGTGAAGATGGAGATCATGGCAGCACTTTGAAGATGGAGATCAAAAGGTACAAGTTCATGGCCATATCATGTCACCTATGATTTGCATGTGATGTTAATCCTTTTTGTGCACCTTGTTTTTCTTAGGATGATGGTAGCATTATAAGTTGATCCCTCACTAAAATTTCAAGATAAAATTGTGTTCTCCCCGAGTGTGCACCATTGCGACAATTCATCATTTCGAGAAACCACATGATGATCGGGTGTGATAGACTCTAAGTTCACATACAACTGTGCAAGACGGTTTTGCACACATGAAACACTCGAGTTAAACTTGACGAGCCTAGCATGTACAGACATGGCCTCGGAACATAGGAAACCGAAAGGTCGAACATGAGTCATATAGTAGATATGATCAACATGGAGAAGTTCACCATTGAAGCCACCTCATCTCACGTGATGATCGTACATGGGTTGGTGAATTTGGATCATGTACCATTCGAATGACCAAAGGGATGACAATTTGAGTTGGAGTTCTTTAGTAATATGGTTAATTGAACTCATTATCATGAACATAGTCAAAAATGTATTTGCAAATTATGTTGTATATGATTAGCTTGTCGTGTAGCTCCTGTGTTTTTGATATGTTCCTAGAGAAAACTAAGTTGAAAGATGATAGTAGCAATTATGCGGACTGGGTCGGTAAACTGAGGATTGTCCTCATTGCTGCGCAGAAGGCTTATGTCCTTAATGCATAGCTCGGTGAGCTACCCCAAGCGTTGTCTGTGGATGTTGCGAACATCTTACATGCAAGTTTTGATAACTACATGATAGTTCAGTGTGTCATGCTTTACGGCTTAGAATTGAGGCACCCAAGACGTTTTAAACGTCACGGAACATATGAGATGTTCCAAGAGCTAAAATTAGGATTTGAGGCTCGTGCCCGTGTTGAGAGGTATGAGAGCTCCGACAAGATTCTTTGCTTGCAAAGTAAAGGAGAAAATCTCAAACCTTGAGCATGTGCTCAGATTGTCTGGGTGGTACAATCACTTGAATCAAGTGGGAGTTGATCTTCCAGATAAGATAGTGATTGACATAATTCTCCAAAGTCACTGTCACCAAGCTACTAAGCTTAGTGATGAACTATAGCATACTATGGATGGAGAAGATGATCCTTGAGCTATTCGCGATGTTTGACACCACGAAGGTAGAAATAAAGAAGGAGCATGAGGTGTTGATGGTTAGAAAAAACATTAGTTTTAAGAAGGGCAAAGGAAAGAAGGGAAACTTTGAGAATGACAAGTCGGTTGTCGCTCCAATGAATAATTCCAAGGTTGAACACAAACCCAAGACTATGTGCTTCTATGATGAGGGGAATGATCACTGAGTCGGAACTGCCCTAGATACATGGTAGATAAGAAGGCTCGCAACACCAACAGAAGTATATTAGATATATGCGTTATTCATGTGTACTTTACTAGTACAACTAGTAGCACTTGGGTATTAGATACCGGTTCAGTTGCTAAATGTTAGTAACTCGAAATAAAAGCTATGGAATATATGGAGACTATCTAAAGGCGAGGTGACGATGTGTGTTGGAAGTGTTTCCAAGGTTGATGACATCACCATTGCACGCTCCCTCTATCTTCAGGATTAGTGTTAAACCTAAATGTTGTTCGGATTTTGCTTCGAGCATGAACATGATTGGGTCGTGTTTATTGCAATAAGGTTATTCATTTAAAGAGAATAACGGCTACTCTGTTTACTTGAATAATACCTTCAATGGTCATGCACCTAATATGAATGGTTTATTGAATCTCGGTCGTAGTGATACACATGTTCATAACATTGATGCCAAAGATACAAAGTAGTAATGATAGTACCACTTACTTGTGGCACTACCGCTTAAGTCATATTCGTATAAAACGCATGAAGAAGCTCCATGCTGATGGATCTTTGGACTCACTCGTTTTTGAATCGTTAGAGACATGTAAACCATGCCTATTGGTGTAAACGCATGAAGAAACTCCATGCAGATCGATCTTTTGGACTCACTTGATTTTGAATCACTTGAGACATGAAAATGATGCCACATGGGCAAGATGACTGAAGGCCTCGATTTCCGGTGAGAAGGAACGAGTAAGTGACTTATTGGAAATAATACATTTTGACGTATGCAGACTGATGAGTGATGAGGCACACAATGGATATCATTATGTTCTTACTTCATAGATGATTTGAGTAGATACAAGTGTATTTACTTGATGAATCACGAGTCTGAATTACTGAAAAGTTCAAGCAATTTCAGAGTGAAGTTGAAGATTGTCATGAAAAGACGATGAAATGTATCGATATATCATAGATATGAATATCTGAGTTGCGAGTTTGGTATACAATGTGGAAATTGTTTCGCAACTCATGCCACCTGGAACACCATAGTGTGATGGTGTGTCCGAACGTCATAGACGCGCCCTATTGGATATGGCGCATACTATGATGTCTGTTATCGAATTACCACTATCGTTTTGCGGTTAGACATTAGGGACAACCACATTCATTTTAATAGGGCACCACGTAATTCCATTGGGATGACACCGTATGAACTATGGTTTGGAGAAACCTAAGTTGTTGTTTCTTAAAGTTTGGGGCTGCAATGCTTATATCAAAAGGCTTCAGCCTAATAAGCTCGAACCCAAAGTGGATAAATGCATCTTCATAGGATACCTAAAGGAATCAGTTGGGTATACCTCCAATATCATATCCAAAAGCAAAGTATTTGTTGCTGAAAAAGGGTCCTTTCTCGAGAAAGAGTTTCTCTCGAAAGTATTTAGTGGGAGGATGGTGGAACGTGATGAGGTTGTTGAACCGTCACTTCAAGACAGAGTGTCGCAGGGCGCAGGAAGTTGTTCCTGTGGCGCCTACACCAAATTAAAGAGGAAGCCAATGATGATGATCATGAAGCTTCACATCAAGTTACTACCAAGCCTCATAGATTGACAAGGACACGTACTGCTCCACAGTGGTACGGTAATCCTGTCTTGGAGGTCATGTTGTTGGACAACAATGAACCTACGAGCTATGGAGAAGCGATGGTGGGCCCAGATTCTGACAAATGGCTAGGGGCCATGAAATCCGAGATAGGATCCATGTATGAAAACAAATTGATGACTTTGGAAGAACTACTTGATCGTTGTGAGGGTATTATGTACAAATGGATCTTTAAAAGGAAGACAGAGATGGTAAATGTCACCATTTAGAAAGCCCGACTTGTCGCAAAGAGGTTTCTGACAAGTTAAAGGAGTTGACTACGAGGAGACTTTCTCACCCATAGCAATGATAAAAGTCTGTTGGGATTATGTTAGAAGTTGTTGCATTTTTCGATTATGAAATCTTGCAGATGGATGTCAAAACATTGTTTCCTCGACGGTTTCCTTGAGGAAAGGTTGTATGTGATACAACCAGAAGGTTTTGTCGATCCTAAGGGTGCTAACAAGTATGCAAGCGCCAGCAATCCTTCTATGGACTGGACCAAACATCTCGGAGTTAGAATATATGCTTTGATGTGATGATCAAAGCTTTTGGGTATATACAAAGTTTATGAGAAACTTGTATTTCCAAGAAAGTGACTCGGAGCACTATAGAATTTCTGATAAGTATATCTCGTTGACATATTGTTGATCAAAAATGATGTAGGATTTATGTAAAGCATAATAGGTTTGTTTGAAAGGAATTTTTCAAAGTAAAAGCTGGATTAAGCTACTTGAACACCAAGCACCAAGATCTATAGATATAGATCAAGACGCTTGATAAAACTTTCAATGAATACATACCTTGACAAGATTTTGAAGGAGTTCAAAATGGATCAGTCAAAAAAAGAGTTCTTGACTATGTTGTAAGGTGTGAATTTGAGTAAGACTCAAAGATCGACCACGGCAGAAGAAAGATAAAGGACGAAGGTCGTCCCCTATTCCTTAGCCATAGGCTCAATAGATTTTGAAAGGACGTGGTGTGTGCCTTGCCATGAGTCTGTCAAAGGGGTACAAAAGTGATCCAGGAATGGATCACTGGCAGCGGTCAAAATTATCCTTAGTGACTTGAGGACTAAGAAAATGTTTCTCGATTATGGAGGTGATAAAAGGGTTCATCGTAAAGGGTCACGTCGATGCAAGCTTTGATACCAATCCGGATGACTCTCAATAGCGGACCGGATTCGTATAAAGGAGCGGTCCTTTGGAATATTTCCAAATGGAGTGTGGTAGGAGCATCTACAGTATGACATAGAAATTTGTAAAGCACACAAGGATCTGAAACGTTCAGACCCGTTGACTAAAACCTCTCTCACAAGCAAAACATGACAAACCCCACAACTCATTGGGTGTGAATCACATAGTGATGTGAACTAGATTATTAACTCTAGTGCAAGTGGGAGACTATTGGAAATATGCCCTAGAGGCAATAATAAATTAGTTTTTATTTTATTAACTTGTTCATGATAATCGTTTATTATCCATGCTATAACTGTACTGACTCGAAACTCAAATACATGTGTGGATACAGAGACAGCACACTGTCCCTAGTGAGCTTCTAAGGACTAGCTGGTTGTTCAAAGATGGTCAAGGTTTCCTAACCATAGACATGAGTTGTCATTTCATAACGGGATCACATCATTAGGAGAATGATGTTATGGACAAGACCTAAACTATAAACGTAGCATGTGATCGTGTCAATTTATTGCTACCGTTACCTGCATGTCAAGTATGTGTTTCTATGACCATGAGATCATGGAACTCCCGGGCACCGTAGGAATGCCTTGTGTGTATCAAACGTCACAACGTAACTGGGTGACTATAAAGGTGCTTTAAAGGTATATCCAAAGGGGACTGTTGGGTTGGCGTGAATCGAGACTTGGATTTGTCACTCCGTATGACGGAGAGGTGTCTCTGGGTCCATCGGTAATACAGCATCACAATGAGCTTGCAACCAATGTGACTAAGGAGTTGGTCACGGTACCTTGTATTACGGAACGAGTAAAGAGACTTGCCAATAACGATATTGAACTCGGTATGGAGATACCAATGATCGAATCTCGGGCAAGTAACATACCGATGGACAAAGGGAATAGAATACGAGATTGATTCAATCCTTGACATCGTGGTTCGACCGGGGGGCAACATATGCCTAAGAGGTGGTGCACCAGCCCCTGGTGGGCCGGGAGGCTAGTCCCTATGGTCCTATGTGCCCAAAGGTAGGAGGTGGAGAGGAGTCCGAATAGGAGGAGGACTCTTCCTAGCGGCTCCACCAAACTGAATTGGAGGAGGACTCCTCCTCCTCTTGTGCGCCATCGGCTAACCCTTGGGATTTTCCCTAGGGCGCCACCCCTTCCCTCCCTCCTATGTATGGTGGAGAGGAGAGAGGCAGCCGACACTAAGCCACGGAGCAACTCTCTCTACCTCCACTATTTTGTTCCACCTCCAAATTGATTCGGTAGTGCATGGCGAAGCCCTGCCGGATCAGCTCCACCAACATTGTCGTCGTGCTGTCGGAGAATTCATCTACATCTCTCCTCCCTCTTGTTGGATCAAGAAGTTGGAGATCGTCATCGAACCGTAAGTGTGTTGAACGCGGAGGTGTCGTCCGTTCGGCGCTAGATCGTGATTGGATCGCGGGACAACTTGCGATTTGGATCGCGAAGATGTACGACTACATCAACTGCGTTTCTTAACGCTTCCCACTTAGCGACCTACAAGGGTTTGTGGATCCGATCTCTCCTCTCGTAGATGGCCATTACCATGGGTAGATCTTGTATGTGCATAGGAAAACTTTTTGTTTCCCATGCAATGTTCCCCAACAACTTTTGCATAAAGAATATGGAGAACGTACTTGCTACACATTTCTTTCGTCCAAAGATGCGATAGGATGTTGAGCGTTTTGTTTCTCGCTGCATGACATGTCAAAAAGCTAAGTCACGACTCAATCCTCATGGTTTATATATGCCTTTGCATGTACCTAGTGTTCCTTGGGAGGATATATCTACGAACTTTGTTTTAGGTTTACCTCGAACAAATAAGGGGAGGGATAGCATATTTTTCTCGTGGACAAATTTTGAAAAATGGCACACTTTATACTATGTCGTAAAAGTGATGATGCTGCTAATGTGGCTCATTTGTTCTTTCGTGAAATTATTCGCTTGCCTGGTGTGCCAAATATGATTGTTTCAGATTGTGATGCTAAATTTCTTAGCAACTTTTGGAGATGTTTATGGGCTAACTTTCAGACAAAAGTGCTTTTTTGTACTACATGTCACCCCCAAACTAATCGACGGACTGGAGTAGTCAATAGATCATTGTCTAATATGTTTAGGGCTGTTTTGAAGAAAAAACCTAAAAATGTGGGAAGAATGCTTGCCTCATATCGAATTTTCTTATAATCATTCGCTGCGTTCTACTACTAAGATGTGGCCTTTTCAAGATGTGTATGGTTTCTTACCTCATGCACATATTGATTTGTTACCTCTTCAATCTTTGGAGAAGGTTAATTTTGATGCTAAAGAACGTGTTGTTTTGATATTAAAGATGCATGAGTTAACTAAGGAAAACATTGAGCATATGAATGCTAAATATAAACTTCCAGGAGATAAGGGTAGAAAACATGTTGTCTTTGCACCGGGAGATCTTGTTTGGTTGCATTTGCGTAAGGATAGGTTTCCTGATTTGTGCAAATCAAAGCTAATCTCACGTGTTGCTCGTCCTTTCAAGGTGTTAGAGAAAAATAAATGATAATGCATATATAATTGAGTTGTGTGCACATTTTGGGGTTAGTCCCAGTTTTAACATTGCGAATTTGAAGCCATATTTGGGTGAGGAAGATGAGCTTCCCTCGAGGACGACTTCAGTTTAGTAAGGGGAGGATGATGAGGACATCAACACCATTGTTACACCCCACATCCCCACTTGCTATACATATTGGACCAGTTAGTAGAGCTCACGCACGCCAAAATTACCAGGTACTTTCGGTTCTTGGAAATCCTTCTAATGTTCATGAACATATAATGTTGCCTAAGTTAGATACTTTTGTTCTACTTATGAATGAAGGAATTAGCATGGACAAGAAGGATATTCGTTGGAGTGGGATCAAGCATGAAGAAGAAGGTGCATGCGCGGGAAAGAAAAGTAGAGCTTCCACTGGTGATTTTCGTACTTTGAAGCCACCATAAGGAGAGAAGGAAGGCTTGGACGAAATATTCAAGACGCCACTTTACAAATTTCGTCCATGGGCTATCATAGGTGTTGCGCCACCTTATTTTTGGGCCAGGCCCATGTAATTTCGAAATACCATATTATAGCTATTCTTAGAGTCTGTATGTGTGGTGAAACTGAGTTTGGGTCGGTTTTGGATCCCTCCTCCAAGGGGTCACAAAATTCCTCCTTTATTCCCCCATATATACAACCCTTAGGGCGCCATTTAGACTTGGGTTATGTTTAGATTACAATTTCGCCATAGCTGCAAATTCGCGTTTTTCGTTTGTGTTCCACGACCAAACAAAGGCGTTAGAGAACCCCACTTTCATCAATAAATATATCATCTTATATTCGCAAGATCCAGATTGCAATCTTAGTTTCTTGCTTGTTCTTCATTTGCTGCAGGAAACAGACCCTCGTGGTCAGGTTGATCATTCTCCGACGTGGTCAATAACCTCTCAGAGTTGGTTTAGTTATTGCTAAGGCGCGACGTCCTCACATATTTGTAGTAGGATTGTCAAAGTCTACTCCACCAAAACGATAACCACCATATCGTCAAAAGACAGGGACAACTTTGCCTCTATAATCATCCTCATTGCATCGACACTCTGCTGCCGTCATTTTCCAAAACATGCATCCATTATTAGTTGTCAGTTCTCTCTGTTTCTGTCATTGACCATTTTGACACCAATCGCACACGCACGCGCCCATGGCATCGCTAAAATATGGGTTTTGAATGTGTATATCAAACATTCTCGATGACAATGGCGGCTTCCAGAATAATCCTAAGCAGTTGACAGGTGAACAGTATGACGTGTTCACCACGAGCACTTGCAAACGGGACCAAAAGGTGAAACATAGAACTTTTAGCGTGGTTGAGCCGGCGCTCCCGAGGTACCTCCATTGGTCTGAGCAGACCATCACCTGGAGTAGGGAAGATCACACGCCCCGAGTTGATAACCCTGGTGACTTAACTTTGGTCGTGGCTCCCCAAGTCGGAGGTTACACCCTTTCCAAAGTCCTTATGGATGGTGGCAGCAGCATAAACATCTTATATTTTGATACCTTTCGAAGGATGAATTTCTCAGAGAAAGACTTGATGCCATCTTCCACGGTTTTCCACGGTATTGTTCCGGGTAAGTCGGCATACCCCATTGGGCGGATCAAACTTAATGTAGCTTTTGGCACGGAGTCCAATTACACGAGCGAGTCCCTCATGTTTGAGGTGGTCAAGATCAAGAGCCCTTACCACGCATTGTTTGGAAGGCCGGCTTATGCTCGGTTCATGGCCCGCCCATGTTATGTTTACCTCAAGCTCAAAATTCCTGGTCCGAGTGGAACTATAACAATCAATTGGGATAGGAAAATAGCCCAAGAATGCGAGGAAGGAGACACAGCTTATGCCGAGACGGCTTGCGCAGCCGAGGGGCTCAAGTTTCACCAAGCCAATGTTGACCCGGCAGATATGACGTTGCTCAAGAGACCAAAAATCGACTCAGAGACGCCCCTCAAGTTTAAACCCATAGATGACACAAAAGTGATAGACTTCACGCCACGCGACTCAACCAAGCAGTTCACCATTGGGACGGGTCTGGATCCCAAATAGGAAAGCACGCTCATCGAATTCATCCATGAGAATCGGGTCATCTTCACATGGAAACCTTCAGACATGTCGGATGTGCCGAGAGAATTGGCTGAGCACCATCTTAATATTGGCCCCAAAGTAAAGCCAGTTCGGCAGTATCTTCGGCGGTTTAACAAAGAACGGCGTAAGGCTTTTGGCCGCCGGGTTCATCATTTAGGTTTTCCATCCTGAATGGTTGGCTAACCCTGTCCTGGTGCTAAAAAAATGGCACCTTCCGCATGTGCATCGACTACACAGACGTCAACAAAGCCTGTCCTAAGGATCCCTTCGCCCTACCCCGCATTGATCAAATCATTGACTTGACGGCGGGTTGCGATCGTTTGTGTTTTTTGGATGCTTACTCAGGATACCACCAGATCAAGATGGTTGTGGCAGACCAGGAGAAAACGTCCTTCATAACCCCCTTTGGAGCCTTCTCTTACGTGTCCATGCCGTTCGGGCTCAAGAGCGCGGGGGCGACTTATCCACGTTGCATCCAGAATTGCTTGCATGGCCAGATCGGACGCAATGTTCATGCCTACGTTGATGATATCATAGTCACATCCCAGAAGAAGGAGTCACTTTTAGAAGACCTAAGGGAGACTTTTGACAATTTACGCGTGTACCAGATGAGGCTTCACCCTACCAAGTGTGTTTTTGGTGTTCCCGCAGGAAAGTTATTGGGTTTTCTGGTGTCAGAGCGAGGCATTGAAGCTAACCCGGATAAAATTGAAGCAATCACTTCACTAGGCAAGCCGGCCAATATCAATCAGGTTCAGCGCATGGCGGGTCGCATCGCTGCTCTAAGTCGTTTTATAAGTCACCTTGGGGAGAAAGCCATCCCTCTCTATCAGTTGCTCAAGAAAACTGATCGCTTTGTTTGGACAGATGAAGCCAACGAAGCCTTCAAAGCCCTGAAGTAACAACTAGCTAAGCCGCCCGTGTTGGCTGCTCCGACGGATAAGGAGCCTATGCTCTTGTACATCGCGGCCAATTCTAAAGCGGTGAGCGTGGCAGTGGTCGTCGAGCGTAAGGAAGAAGGAAAGGAATATCCGGTTCAACGACCAGTATACTTTATCAGCGAAGTCTTAACCCTCTCCAAACAGCGCTACCCACATTAGCAGAAGCTGTTCTTTGGGGTGTTTATAGTGAGCCTGAATTTGAAACACTACTTTCAAGAGCATCCCATCAGGGTGGTTAGTTCTGCTCCCCTTGGTGATATTATACAGAATCGAGAGCTGACTGGACGGATCGCTAAGTGGGCCATCGAGTTAGGACCTCACCATGTGCGATATACCCCTCGTACAGCCATCAAATCCCAAGCATTAGTGGATTTCATCAACGACTGGACCGAGTTGCAGATTCCAGAAGACAGGCCTGATCACACGTACTGGACCATCTATTTCGACGGGTCTAGGCAGCTAGAAGGCTTGGGGGCTGGCATAGTGTTGACTTCGCCTCAAGGTGACAAATTATGTTGTGTCCTTTGACTCATGTTTCCATGTACAAAAAATGTGGCAGAATATGAAGCCCTGCTCCATGGGTTGCGACTCGCCAAAGAGATGAATCTCACCCGAGTCAGATGTTTGGGCGACTCAGATCTAGTAGCACAACATGTTTCCGGCACTTGGGATACCATAGATCCCTTGATGGCGGCTTACAGGCGGGCTGTGCCGGACGTGGCGGGTCATTTTCATGGTTATCAGGTGGATCACATTGATCGTCGACTTAATGATGTGGCAGATGCTCTTTCACGTCTCGGTTCAGAACGTAAGCCGGTTCCCCCTAATGTATTTTTGGATGTGTTGCATAACCCATCGGTAAGGTTGCCTTCAGAAGAGGATTTGGCGGTGCCACACCATGGGTCTCAACTTGTGGCGGCTCTCCGTCCTACCCCGGATTGGGCAGTTCCCTACATGGCGTATCTAGCACGAGGCGAGTTACCCACGGATGAGTTGTTGGCTCGCCAAATTGTCCGTCGATGCAAGTCCATGGTCATACATAATGGCGAGTTGAATAAGCGAAGCACTTCACAAGTATTTCAAAGGTGCGTCTCTTCCGAGGAAGGATGTATGATTCTCAATGAAATTCATACAGGTGACTGTGGCCATCAAGTCGGGTCACGCTCCCCGGTGTCCAAAGCTTTTAGGCATGGGTTTTATTGGATGACAACTCATGTGGATGTTGAAGATATAGTTCGCCGATGTGATGATTGCCAAAAATTTGGTCGTCAGATGCATGTGCCGGCTCAGGAATTACGGATGATTCCAATCACATGGCCGTTTGCGGTCTGGGGGCTGGACATGGTTGGACCTTTCAAAATGTCGTCCAACAAAAAGACTCACCTATTGGTGGCGGTTAACAAGTTTACCAAGTGGGTTGAAGCAGAGCCGGTTAGTAGCTGTGATGCAGACACGACTGTCAAATTCCTGAAAAAGTTGATTTTCCGCTTCGGATATCCTCATAGTATCATTACTGATAATGGTACTAATCTATCAAAAGGCGCAATGCAAGAATTTTGCGGAAGGGAGCATATCCGGCTCGACGTTTCTACAGTTGCACACCTCCAATCTAATGGACAGGCAGAGGGGGCGAACCAAGAAATATTGCGGGGAATCAAGCCCTGGCTTATGGTACCTCTGGAACGTACCCCGGGATGTTGGGTTGAAGAACTGCCCTCGGTTTTATGGAGCATCAGAACCACCCCAAATCGCTCTACCGGTTTTACTCCCTTATTCCTGGTCTACGGGGCAAAGGCAGTATTGCCAAGTGACATCAGACACGATTCACCACGAGACGCTGCTTATGTGGAACAGGACAACGAGTTAGCACGTCAAGACTCGTTGGATGCTTTGGAGGAGGAGCGAGACTTGGCCACATCACGATCGGCGATTTATCAGCAAGACTTGCGACGCTATCACACCCGTCGCGTCAAGAGACGTACTTTTCAAGATGGTGACTTAGTGTTCCGGTTGATTCAAGACCACACTGGTATGCATAAGTTATCACCGCCATGGGAAGGACCATTTGTCATCAGCAAAAATCTCCGGAACGGTTCATACTACTTGGTGGATCTTCGCCGTGATAGGCCAACGACAGAGGTTGATACAACTCGCCCATGGAACATCGCCCACTTGCGGCCTTACTACACTTAGAGCCATGGGCTCCTTATTTATTTTTTACAATCTCAAATTTGTAATCTTTTATTTATAAAGCAATAAAGCCGGCACCCACGAACTTCGGGGTCCTTTGCCGTTTCAGCTTCTTGAAAGCATGACTATTTATTGTTCCATAAGTTTTCCAAGCATGGACGCTATCAGTATCAAAGAGCATAAGTCGCCATGCTGCACTTATTTCAAAACTGGATACTGGTAAGCCAAAGAGGACCAAAGTTGCCATGTTGCACGGTTCAAACGTGGGCGCCTTATATGATTTTGAGAACTAAGCCGGCTTACTTGGGGGCTACTAGCTCCCCAGTCGTTTTGCAGTAAGAGCGGATATGGTTCTGCAATCCTATGTCTGGTTTTTTCCCTAATCATAGGTCACTTGGGGGCTTCCACTCACTGAGTTCAGCCTGAATACCCTCTTGGCTAGCGAAAAATTACCACATTACAAATGGTTATACTCGACTATGTGTTGGACGAATCGCCCTATGGACCCATGTACTCTTGGCAAGTCAATCCGCTTTTTGGACCCTGAACTTGCCTTGGTTAAAACATGAAAGGTACCGGCAAGAGCCAACACATGGAAAATAGACAAACCATTGGTTCACTGAAGCTTGACTCACGCCTGATCAGCCGGTCTAAATAACTTGGGTTGTTGCAAAAGCCTTCTTGGGGTAGCACTAGAGTTTTGCAAACTCGTCCTATCCTGTCGCAACTCATCAAGCCGACCAATTTTATGACTATCTTCGTGGCACTGCTGCAAGGTTTCATAAAACATTTTTATGACTCGCGGCGACTCACTGAGACGGCTCCTTGTTTATAACTCGCCATGACCCACTGGGCTGGTTTATCGCTTGCCGTGACTCATTGAGTCAGCTTATGACGTTTTCCCTGGTAAACAGGTTGAAGAATTTTTTTTGTCAAACTATGAAACAGGTTTGGAAAGGGTGATTCATGATTCACAAAAGAATGACACTTCCAAACTATCAAGCATAAGGACTGGGAAAGGCGATTCATGATTCACAAAAAGGATGACATTTCAGAACTGTCAAGCATAAGGTATGGGTGGGAGACTGTTTCTCTGAAACCTAAAGACTATTACATGGCTCACTCGGTCATACCGGGCGTCATTTCCCGGTCAGAAAAAGATCAAAATGTTTTTGAAGAACCGATTTCATGTTGAGTAAGTTCAAGCCTCCTCCGGGTCACCCTGCTTCAAGCTTTCTCCATCTTCGATCTATAAGTCGCCCAGTTTCCAATTGCACTTGGTCAAGGCGACAAACTCATCTTCATCACCTAGGATGACAGATAGATCAGCATCAAAATTGAAGGGATTCTTACATCGTCGTGGAGTCGGGCTGGTAACATCGTACGAAGGAGGAGTCACCCTTTTATTACTGTCATCATACGCCGCCTGGTATTTGTTCAAGTCTAGGCTGGCCGCTAGCTAAGTCGCCGCGGAGCGAGACTCTTTCACACACCGGTGGTAATCCTCTTCGGTGAACTCCGACTCGTCATCTTTCAATTCTGGGAAACCGGCAGCTACCTCCTCTGGCTTAAGTTCGGGAGCATAGGCCAGACACCGGCTTAGGGTGGTCAGTGCTCCCTTGCGGGCGGCTGGTCTTTTTAGTTCTTCTACTTGAGGTGGCAATGTCAACAGGCAACCTAGCATATGCTTGATGGATTTTATTGGCTCCTTGTTGCCCATCACCGCTTTCATCGTCATCATGCCTCCCATATACAACTGATGTGTAAAAGTGTAAATCGCCTTCAACTTTAGAATGCAGTCATTTTGGAGAACGGCGGCTCACGGACCTACAAAGGACAAAATGTGACAGTTAGTACTTGCAAAATGTTTTGCGGCTCTTTTCAGATGAAGGGAATTGACCCTTACCGAAGATAGCTTGGGTCATGTTGGAGATATGCTTTTTCAAGCCAGAGAGTTCTTGCAGAGCGGCTTCTAGGTTCTCCTCGGCTTGTTCCGCCCGCTTCATGATGGCGGCTTGATCAGCATGGTCTTTCTTCTCAACTTTTTGATGATCAACCTTCATTTTCTCGATGTCAGCAAGGGTCCACCAATATTTCTCTTCAGATATAGCCCGAGCATCCTGCTGTTCGGCTAAGTTTTTCTTCAAATCAACTAAGGATGAGTCGGCCCTGGTCAAGGATTCCTACAAAGAAATTTTGGGGAGGCAAGTTTCAGAACTGTTGAAAGCAACATCCCTAACACTTGGGGGCTAATGTATGATTCTTTTCAAGTCATACAAAATTCAAGACCCGACTCATTTTTCAAAAGATGACCCAGCCCTTGGGGGCTACAGGTTGAAGTTCTTTACTAAATTTAAGACCCGGACCATCTTTCAAAAGATGACTCGGCCCTTGGGGTTACACGTTGAAGTTTTTACCAAATTCAAGACCCGGCTCATCTTTCAAAAGATGACCCGGCCCTTGGGGCCTACAGGTTGAAGTTTTTACCAAATTCAAGACATGTCTCATCTTTCAAAAGATGACCCAGCCCTTGGGGGCTAGAGGTAGAAGTTTTTACCAAATTCAAGACCCGGCTCATCTTTCAAAAGATGACCCGGCCCTTGGGGGCTACAGGTTGAAGTTTTTACCAAATTCAAGACCCGAATCCTCTTTCAAAAGATGACCCGGCCCTTGGGGGTTACAGATTGAAGTTCTTTACTAAATTCAAGACCCGACTCATCTTTCAAAAGATGACCCGGCCCTTGGGGGTTACAGGTTGAAGTTCTTTATTCAATTTAAGGCCCAACTCATCTTTCAAAAAGATAACTCGGCCCTTGGGGGCTATGGGCAGATATGGGTCTCCCAGATAATGCAACGAACACAATTCATCGAAGAAAACTAGTCTTCTGGAAGGCTAATGGGTGGAAATACAAATAACAAAGGACGTACCTCATGTTTGATCCGCATCATGTTGGCCAAGCTCTTTTCCATTTCATAGCTTGTTTCCAGGCGACTTACGAAACTAGAGTAGAGTTGCTCAAATTCAAGTTTCTCATAATTGGGAAGCTTCAGCTTGGTAATGTCTTGTTCTGTAGAAGAGTGGGTCTCTTTGGATGCATGTTTTGTTAACACCGCTGTTGCAGGCTTAGAGTAGCCACTACCAGTAACAACTACGGTATCTGGGTCTTCAGCCGCCTTGGAAGAGCTTGGCGGGTTAACATTTTCTGTTACCTCCTTCAAAGGGCTTGAAGGATCAGTCCGGACATCAGGAAAATCATCCACAAGGTCTTCATGAGTCGCCGCTGGGTCTTCATAAAGTTCTGGGACAGAGGTGCTCATACCAAACACCTCAGCTGCTTTAGGAGCAGAAGGCAAGTCGCCAGTTTTCCTTTTCTTTGCTTGTGCTCTGAGATGAAAAGACACCAAAGTTAGGATAGGTATCAGTATTGGGAAGGAAAAAGGTTAGTAAAGGAACTTACCCCTGAACACGAATCATTGGGGGGAGAGCCGACATTGCTGAGTCGCCGGAAGAAGGAGGAGAAACCTGATGGACAAGATTTCATGGAGTGAACGAACGGCGAGCAACATTTTTCACAAGAAGGGAAAGGTATTAGCAGGAGTATACCTCACTTTTCCGTTTTCAACCAGTTGTCTTCTCGGTAACCAAGAAACTAAGTCGCCGGAATGGCTTCGAGTATGACGTTTGGGGGTGTACCTCGCCTTCTTCAAAAGGAAATTGGGGTCCGGATGAGCATTTGGGTGAGACATGGGAACTTTTGCACAGATCCGCCTGACCGGCTTGGGAGAAGAAGAAGTTGAGTCGGAAGAAATAGAAATTACCACGACGGCATCATCTTGGCTCTCATATCATCATCCTACGAACAAAGGTAACGGGGCATAAGCATAAGTCAGAACATAGTGATGCCAAACAGAAGGGGAAATTTTTACCTCTGATTGTTCTTCACCGGCTCGAGACTCGCCAACGACAGATGACTCCTTGGCGGCGCCTTTTCCCTTGTTCTTCTTATTCTTCTTCTTAGGAGGTGGCTTGGTTGTTTTTTGGTCAGTCACCTTGGGCCTTTGAGACCAAAATGCTGATCCTTTCTGATTGATATAACGATAGTTCAAATCTGGAACATTGGTGAATATATTGAAAGAATAAAAGGAGGCGACTTAGGTTGTTACCACGGGAGCCGGGTTGGAGAGGCAGAAAGGCTTGAGCCCAATCATGGCGCAGTTCTCTAAAGGCTCGCTAGTTAACTTCTTGACCATTTCAACAATGTCTTCTTCAGTAAGTCTTGTATGGAAGAAACATCGGGGGTGGTTCAAGCTACCATCATACTCACACATCAGGCCATTTCAGCGACTCAAAGGCAGAATCCTCCACTCCACCCAACAACGGATTAGGTCAATCCCAGTAAGCCCATTGTTGGTCAAAGACCTTAGCTGGGAGAAAGCAGGGATAAAGGTTGATTCTTCTTCTTCAGTCAGTTTTTCTGGCAGCTTGAAATCCATGGGCAAGCGTTCTTCTCTGAAACCCGAAAGTGGGATCTCGTCGGGAGGAGATGTGTCACGGCAATAGAACCAAGACTCTTCCCAACCTTTGGGATGGTTGGCTAGAACGACAGGTGGGAACCCGCATTTGCGACGTCGTTGGATGTTAACCCCCCAAGTTCCAAGCAAGGCCCGCTGGTGAATTCAGTCTGGCGGTTCAGATAGAAGAAATTCCTAAACAGTAGCACTGTGGGTTCTATCTGCAGATAAGCCTCACAAAACACCTGGAATTGGTAGAGGTTGCTGATGGAGTTTGGCCCTAAGTCTTGAGGGTGAAGATTGAGGAAGTGCAAAGCGTCTCTGAAAAACTTTGACCCAGGAGGCTTGAAGCATCACTCAAGGTGATCAACAAAAACGACTACCTCCCGCTTGGCAGGGTGGGGAGTCTGAAAGGATCGATATGGTTGGCTAGAGGGGGGGTGAATAGACAACGACCACTTTTTAATTAATCTTAGCAAGTTAAGGTAAACACTATGTGGGTTCACAAATAATATGACAAAGAGGTGACCCCGATAGAATCTAACAACGAGAGCTATTAAGCCGACTAAGATAAAGTCACAAGCAAAAGCAAATACAAAGTAAAGGATAGAAATAACCACAAGTGGAACCGATGGAGACGAGGATGTGTTACCGAAGTTCCTTCCCTTTGACAGGAAGTACGTCTCCGTTGGAGCGGTGTGGAGGCACAATGCTCCCCAAAATGCCACTAAGGCCACCGTATTCTCCTCACGCCCTCGCACGATGCAAGGTACCGTGATTCCACTATAGGTGCCCTTGAAGGCGGCGACCGAACCTTTACAAACAAGGTTGGGGCAACTCCACACAAAGCTTGGAGGCTCCCAACAAGACCACGAAGCTTCACCACAATGGAATATGGCTTCGAGGTGACCTCAACCGTCTAGGATGCTCAAACACCCAAGAGTAACAAGATCCGCAAGGGATTGGTGGGGGGAATCAACTTTTCTCTTGGTGGAAGTGTGGATCTAGGCCTTCTCAACCAATCCCTAAAGAATCAACAAGTTTGATTGGCTTGGGAGAGAGATCGGGCACTTTTAAGCTTGTGGAGCAACAATGGAGCTTGGAGAGGTAAGAGATAGGGTTCCTCTGCTAGAAGAACCCTTTATATAGTGGGGGGAAAATTCAGACCGTTTTCCCACTCTCTGCCCGAGATCCAGCGGTACTACCGCTGGGAAGGAGCGGTACTACCGCTGCCTGGCGGTACTACCGCTGGCCCCTTGGTAGTGCATAAGCACTACTACCACCGGGAAAGTCTTCGCAAAAGGTTCCGTCCACGAACTACCGCTAGGTAGGTGGAACAAGGCACCTGGAGCGGTACTACCGCTGACCAGGGGGCGGTACTACCGCTGGCTAGCGGTACTACCGCTGACAATGGGCGGTACTACCGCCAGACAGCGGTACTACCGCTGGCAGTCCAGTGGTACTACCGTTGGGACCATTTTGCTGAGATGCTCAAGACGAATAGGCGAGGGCCGCTCCAAAAGATAAGGAAAGGGAGAATGCAAAGTGTGCGTGTGTAAAGATAGATTCCACCCAAACCTTTCCACTACGGATCCCCTCTTAATAGTACGGCTTTCCTATGACTCAAATAAAGAGAATCGGAGAGAGCGCCGTGCTTCCGTTCCAGAAGAGAGGAGACGAGTCGTCTTGTGTCGTTGACGAGTGTTACCTGAAACCTTGACACACACGATTAGTCCTGTACGGTACTGTCATCAATCACCAAAATTACTTAGGCATAAACTATGCCTCAACAATCTCCCCCTTTTTGGTGGATTGATGACAATACCGGATTTGCACAGATAATAATATGAGAATAAAAAGATAGAGATATATGACATATGACTCACAACATATGATGGAAATAAATCTAATCTCACATAAGAAAGAGCATGTCTCACACAAGATAGCAAACGAATCAAACCAAGTTCAAAGCAAACCATACGAGATAAAGTAAAGCAATGCAAAGTTCGAAATGAAAGCAAATCCTAGACTCTCTCCCCCTTTGGCACAAGACACCAAAAAGGGGCACACCTAATGCCACAGGTAACTACTCCTCGTCTTCAAGATCACCAGACTCGTCTGTCCCCTCCTGGTCGGTCTGCTCCTCCTGTGCTGTCTCATCGCCAGACCACTGGTACCCCTGAGCCTGCATCCAAGTGGCCTCCGGAGTGATGTCGTCCTCGGAGCCGCTGGAGATGTCCACATCCAAGGTCCTGAGAACACGCTTATGCCTCTGGCGGCTCTGCTTCTGAGCCACATGTCTCTGGTACTGTCCCTTGGCCTGCATACAGAAAAGTGTCTTCATCTTGTCCTGCAGTTTGATAGCCCAAGATGGCATGGTAGACGAGCGGGGCTGAGGGGCAGGTCCTCTGCCAGCAGCGGTCTCTGTATCAGTGTCCATGTGCTGAGAAGATGAAGATGGGTTGGCCCACTTGTCCTTGACGCGCAGCCTGATTGGGTCATGCACAATGTAATCAGACTGTGCGTAGAGCACCTCATCCGGAAACGCCTGTTCCCACTTATGGCAGATGTATGCGAACAGGTAAGGCCCGTAGATAGGAACCTTACGGTTGATGATGCAGTTCCAGAGCTCTGTGAACATCACATCTGCAATATCCAGTGGAGCAGACTCCTGAGACATAGCCTCCTCACAAAGTAGCAGCATCTCAGCCAAGTAGCCATGGACCTCATCGAAGTTACCACTCCGAGGGAAGAGGGTGTTGCGAAAGATGCGATGCATGATGTCCAGGTGCTTGGGAAGCACCCCCTTCCTCAGATACAGTCACTGCAGTCTGTCCTTTGCGAGGGCCCTATCGGTGGGGGCTGGAGCATGAGGACGCAGCCCAAGAGGAGTGTCAGCACCCTGAAAGTCAATGTGAAGGAACTGCATGAACTCTGCCCAGGAACCGGTCATCTTCTTTGACCCAGTCATCCATATCATGGAGCGCTGTTCATCATGGGAGAAATGGACTGTGACATAAAACTGAGCAACTGCCGTGGGATCAAAATCCGTCTTGAAGGAGATGATATTTTTGATGCCCAGCTTGTCAATCAAAGCGAGGGCATCACCAAAGTACTCCGTGTTCCGCTGAAGATGTGCCAGATCAATCCACTGGACAGAGACAAAGTTCTTCTTGAAGTTGACAATAACATCTCGATAGATCCTGCAATGGTCCCTTACCCAGACATGGTCAACACCATCAATCTCATCCCTCTCCTGGAGATAGTGGTTCTTGGTGCGAAATTGCAGAAAGTCCTTGGGGGACATTGTACGGACATTCACCTTCTTATCCTTGTGAGCAACCTTCTTGAAGGACTTCTTCTTGGGAGGCAGGCCAGACGTGGCAGACCCCTCGGGCGCCTCTGGGTTGCGAAACTGTTTGGATTGCGTTTCCCGTGGGGGTTCGAACGGCGAGCAGAGCCACCTGTGACACAGACCACAAAGCAAAAATAGGCGACAAGAAGAGTCAAGGCAATGAATCTTGAGAACGCGAAACAAGTAAACACGCATTGCTAAGCAAAAACAAGCAGAAAATACACTGTGAATGCTCTGGCGGTAGTACCGCCACCCCTGGCGGTAGTACCGCTGGGGGTCCTGGCGGTAATACCGCTACCCCAGGTGGTAGTACCGCTGGGGTCCTAGCGGTAGTACCACTACCCCCTGGCGGTAGTACCGCTGGGGGTTTGACTTTCAGATCTGACAAATAATACTCGTTTTCGAGGGCATGTGCTGAATGTGAACACTAAGACATACACCCCAGCCCTACTGTCATGAGGAACACACAACATTAAGAGATACAAGCATGCCTAGGCAAGAGAGAGCACGTGTTAGATCTAATCCAAAAATTCAAGTGATCGATCTAAGACGAATGAATCCTAGGACATGGCAGCAAACACAACAACAAATCATCGGACCTATACCCCCCTCAAATATTTCCTTCATGCCATCCAAGAACTAGCCATAGGATCAAAAATATGAGTCCAATCCCCAATGCTCCTAACCCTAGAACACGAGTAATCAAAAAGAAGAAGGGAGGAGCCTTTTTTACCGGGATTCATGGCTTTGGAGGAGGAAGAAGAAGTGAAGCAGCCCTTCCACACCAACGGGGAGAAGAAGCTCCACGAAGAGAGATCCAATCGGGGGGTTTTCGGGCTAGGGGAGGGAGGAGCCCCGAGGAAGAAGAAACAGATGAAAAATCGGGCTCCCCCTCCCTTTATATAGCCCAAGGGGTACGGGCAGCGGTAGTACCGCTGGGGTGCAGCGGTAGTACCGCTGACCTGGCGGTAGTACCGCTGGGGTGTAGCGGTAGTACCGCTGGGATCCTGGCGGTAGTACCGCTCCCCCTCGAAACCCTAGAAATATCCCAGCCGGCGTGTTAGATTTTGAATCCTGGCGGTAGTACCGCTACCCCTGGCGGTAGTACCGCTGGGGTCCTGGCGGTAGTACCGCTGGGTTCCTGGCGGTAGTACCGCTACCCCTGGCGGTAGTACCGCTGTACATGTTTCAACACGGCTAGGGAAGGCGGGAAAACTTGGGCATATGACAAGTGAGTAAAAAGGGATGACTTCCAAGAAAAGTACTGACTTGTCATTGCATATCCTCTCCTTTATACGCAAGAGAGGATGGAGGGGCGGTGGCCGAGGCCACCTATGTTTGAGACAATGGTATGACACCGCGAAGAATTATCCTTGGGTTCATGACCAATGCTCGTCTTTGAAGCACAAGTACCATTTGACAATGGCTAAAGTGAAAGACTAGATTGATTTACGCATAATGGGGGGAGGGAGAGTTCTTGAGAGAACAACACTCCCCCTATGTCCATGCCTACATCTAGACTAAGATGGAATGTGAAGTGAGGTGCAATATGCCTAGTTTCAATCCACATTACTTGAATCAATGATATTTAGCTCATGCCTTAACTCCCGGAACCTTGCTTCATCTAGTGGCTTGGTGAAAATATCTGCAAGTTGCTCTTCAGTGTGGATGAAGTGAACCTCAATATCACCTAGCTTGATATGTTCACGGATGAAGTGATGACGAATATCAATATGTTTGGTTTTGCTATGTTGCACTGGGTTGAGGGAAATCTTGATGGCGCTTTGATTGTCACATAGAAGAGGCACTTTGTCACAAGTGACACCATAATCCCTTCAAGTTTGCCTCATCCATAGCAATTGAGCACAACAACTTGCAGCCGCCACATACTCAGCCTCGGTGGATGATAAGGAGATGCAGTTCTGCTTCTTTGAAGACCAACTTACCAAAGAGCGACCAAGGAATTGGCATCCTCCAGACGTTGACTTCCTCTCCACACAATCTCCAGCCCAATCTGAGTCAGAATAGCCAACTAGATTGAAGTTTGCTCCTTTGGGATACCAGAGACCAAAGTTTGGGGTATGAGCCAAATATCGAAAGATTCGTTTGACAGCCATGTAATGACTTTCTTTTGGTGCGGATTGAAACCGTGCACATATCCCTACACTCAACATAATATCCGGTCTAGATGCACAGAGGTAAAGGAGGGATCCAATCATGGAGCGGTATACCTTTTGATCCACTGCTTTACCATTGGGATCACTGTCAAGCTTGCATCTGGTTGGCATGGGAAACTTGACCGGTTTGACATCTTCGAGCTCGAACCGCTTGAGCATGTCTTGAGTGTATTTGGCTTGTTTGATGAATGTCCCTTCTAGACCTTGTCTAATCTCGAATCCGAGGAAAAACTTCAACTCTCCCATCATGGACATCTCAAACTTCTCAGTCATTAGTGCAGCAAATTCTTCATTGAATGAAATGTTAGGAGAGCCAAAGATAATATCATCAACATATAGTTGGCATATGAACAAGTCCCCTTTAACCCTCTTAGTAAAAAGAGTGGGATCAATCTTCCCAATTTCAAACCCACGATCTTGTAACAGCTCAGTAAGGTACTCATACCACGCGCGTGGGGCTTGTTTAAGGCCATAGAGTGCCTTATTGAGTTTGTACACATGATTGGGGAGCTTGGGATGTTCGAATCCCGGGGGTTGTTTGACATATACCAACTCATTCAAAGGACCATTAAGAAATGCACTTTTCACATCCATTTGCTGTAATTTGAAGTTATGATGAGAAGCAAATGCAAGTAACATGCGAATAGATTCTAGACGAGCAACAGGGGCAAAGGTTTCACCGTAGTCGATACCCTCGACTTGGGAGTAGCCTTGAGCCACCAATCTTGCCTTGTTTCGAATCACAATTCCATTTGCATCTTGCTTGTTCTTAAATATCCATTTGGTCCCAATGACATTATGTTCCTTCGTTGGTCGAGGTACTAAATCCCAGACTTGGTTGCGCTCGAAGTTGTTGAGTTCTTCGTGCATGGCCATAAGCCAATCCTCATCATCGAGCGCTTCCTGTACCTGTTGAGGTTCACAATACGAGACAAACGCGTGATGCTCACAATAATTCCAAAGTTGTTGACGAGTAGACACTCCCTTTTTTAAACTGCCAAGAACATTCTTCATAAGGTGTGACTTGACTCTCAGCTTGTTCGCATTCTTGGCTGCTCGACGCTCCAAGAGTTCTTCATTAGATAATGGAGGAGCGTCGCCTTGTTTCGCTTGTTTGCCCTTGCGTCTTGAGCCGATCGTTGGAGCTCCAGACGGGAATTGTGAGACAGTCTCCTGATCATCTTGTCCTTCGACTTGAGCAAGTTCACTGGTTTGATCTTGTATTAGTGGTTGCTCTTGATCTTGATCTCGTGCTGGTTCAGAGTCTTGTGGTAGTGCTTGAATGGGCATATCACCATTGTTAGGCAATTGATCTTGACCGAGAGCTTGATCAATTTGTTGAGAGTCTTCTCTTTGTTCATCGGAAGCGTGTGGGGCTTGTGGGGGTGATGGCTCCACTTGAGTAGAGCATTGTCCTTCTCCTTCGGCCACAAGGGGTTCCTCAATGGGGAGTATTTGACCAATCCCCATTCTTCTTATGGCTTCGGGAGGAATTTCATCACCTATATCACAAAGACCACTTTGCTCCACTTGGGAGCCATTATTTTCGTCAAACTCTACGTTACACGTCTCCTCAATTAGTCCGATGGACTTGTTGAGGACACGGTAAGCATGAGAGTTTGTAGCATAACCAACAAACATACCCTCATGTGCTCTAGAATCAAATTTAGCTAACCGAGTACCCTTTTTAAGAATGAAACACTTACAACCGAATACCTGGAAGTACTTGAGATTGGGTTTGTTTCCAGTTAGAATCTCATACGGAGTCTTGTTCAAGCCTTTGCGAATGTAGAGCCGATTGGACGCATGACATGCTGTGTTGATGGCCTCTGCCCAGAAGTTGTATGGAGATTTGAATTCTGCCATCATTGTTCTTGCAGCGTCAATCAAGGTCCGGTTCTTCCTTTCTGCCATGCCGTTTTGCTGAGGGGTATATGGTGCAGAATATTGGTGCTTTATTCCCTCATCACCTAGAAACTCATCTAGAGTGTAGTTCTTGAACTCGGTGCCGTAGTCACTCCTAATCATCAAGATCTTTGGTTCATGTTGACGTTGCGCTTCATTAGCAAAGTTGATGACCGTTTGTTGAGTTTCACTCTTCCTTTTGAAGAAATATACCCAGGTATATCTTGAGTAATCGTCAACAATCACTAAGCAATACTTTCTGCCTCCAAGACTATCAAATGTTGGGGGACCAAACAGATCCATGTGGACAAGTTCCAATGGCCTCTTAGTGTAGATAAGAGTCATTGGACGATGAGCAGTTTCATGAATCTTTCCTTCAATGCAAGCACTGCAAACACGATCTTTAGCAAAGCTCACATTTGTTAGTCCACGGACATGGTCCCCTGTCAGAAGACTTTGCAAAGATCTCATATTGACATGAGCTAAACGGCGATGCCAAAGCCAGCCCACGTCAACTTTAGCCATTAAACATGTCGCAGTCTTAGTGGGTCGCTTTGAAAAGTTTACCACATAGAGACCATTTTCGACATGTCCAACATAAGCTACTTTAAGAGTCTTGCTCCTTAGGAGGACCACAGTGTCAATATTAAAGAAAGTGGAAAAACCCATGATTGCAAGTTGACGAACGGAAAGTAAGTTGTAGGCAAGAGACTCAACAAGCATGACCTTCTCAATAGACAAATCTTGAGAGACGACCACCTTACCAAATCCCAATACCTTTGACGAGGATGCATCGGCGAATTGGACATGGGTGGGCATAGATGGAGAAGGATGCACATCCACCACTAAGTCCTTGCTTCCGGTCATATGATTTGTTGCTCCACTATCGAGCAACCATGACACCCCACCGGAAGCAAACTCCTGCAATAGATCAAGGCTTGGTTTTAGGTACCCATTTTTTAATGGGTCCTTTCATGTTAGATACAAGGGTCTTAGGAACCCAGATAGCCCATTCAATATCTTCATCGTAGGAACCAACAAATCTGGCATAAACATGCCCATCACTAGCACAACATAACACATAAGAGAAATTGAGTTTGCCGGCTGTGTTAGTAGGAGCGGTTTTGCCCTTCTTGGGGTTCCCATAGTCCACCTTGTTCCTGTTCACCTTCTGAGTCCCCTCACCCTCTTTGACAAAGATGTCCATGAGGTTGAGAGATCGTTTGTTCTTGTTCTTCCTTTTACCTTTTGACTTGGAGGTAAGTCCAAGTCCTTCCTTTCCTACAACACCCTTTTGAGTGCTCAAGAGATCGTTCAGACTCCTCTCACCTTGTCTGCATGACACAAGGCCCTTCTCATGTTTCTCCTTTAACTTGGCATTTTCCTCCACAAGATGAACATGCTCACAACAGGGATTAGTTGCACAAGTATTATCAATTAACACAAAGGGGGGACAAGTAGAGATCTCCTTGGTAGGCTTTGCTTGGAGTTGATCATGAGACTCTTTCAGAGAGAAATGAACACCTTTCAAGGCTTTGTGGGCCTTGTCAAGTATGTCAAACTCTTCTTTGAGTCTGTCACGGCCAACCTCAAGAGCATACTTTTCAGATTTAAGCATGCGAGTAAGAACAACATCATGATCTAGTTTCTTTTGCATTTTAGCGCAGTCATCGTTATATGACTCCTCAAGAGCCAAACGAAGAGTGCGCTCTTCTTCTAGAACACTAGCTAATTCGGCAATTTCATTGGCATAGTCACGACTATGTCCATGAAGCTCGGAGATGGTCTCCTCATGAGACTCAATGAGGTCAGTGGCCTCACCCAGTTGTTCCAAGAGAGCAACAAAATGCTTCTTGGTTTCTCCCTTAATAGTGCATAGAAACTTATCAAGATCATGCTCATTAAGTTCTCCAACATCACTATCTTCTACACAATTTAACAATGAAGGAGCAGAAGCAATATTGGTCTTAATGATAGGAGTTACCTGATTGGTACCTTTTGCCATGAGGCACTTGGTGATGTGGTTCTCGTTGGGGGCGTTGAAGAGAGACACCTTCTGGGAAGGGGTAGTGGCTATAGCAACAGTTGTCGTTGCCACTGTATCATCGTCATCATCATCATCAGAAGGATACTCCTCCAGGGCCACCATTCCTTTTGGGTGAGGTTTCTTCACAAAGTTGTTCTTGATTGGAAATGATTTGGTTTTGTCTTTGCGAATGAGCTTGCCTCCGTTGTCTTCTCTCTTCTCATAGGGACATTCTGCCACGAAGTGACTCACGTTGCCACAGTTATAACATGTCCTTACTCGTTGTTTGGGTTTGAATCCACTTGAGTTGTTCTTGTTGAAGGTTGGTCTTGAGTTCCTTTTATTTCCCCAGAATTGCCTTGATGCAAGAGCCATGTGCTCATGATAGGCATACTTTGTGTCTTCCGGGCAACTCTCCTCTTCCTCTTCTTCTTCTTCTTCTTCAAGCATTGCTCTTGCTTTCAACGCAAGTTTGGGTGAAGTGGTTTTTGATCGGACACGAGCAAGTGCATTGTCGACTGTTTCGTTCATGATTGACATTGCAATGAACTCATCCAACACTTCACTGGAAGACAAGGAGTGAAGTCTGGCCGCTGACGAATGACAGATGACATGGCTTTATTGAAAGGCATGATGGCTTTGAGAAACTTGCGCTTGACCCAAGTGTCATCCACATCCTTACTCCCATGGTCCTTTAGTGCCACAACAATAGCAGTCACCCTCCGATAGAGATCACGAGGGTCCTCTTCTTCCTTCATCACAAACTCATCGGCCTGATCAAGTATCACTTCATAGTTGGATCATTGAATACTAGAGCTTCCCTTATACAAAACCATAATATGCTCCCAACAATCCTTGGCCAATGTGAAGGGACGTAAGTGGGGAAGATCTTCAGGTGGCACAGCAGACTGGAGAATAAACAGCGCAGAGTGATTATATTGATTGTGTGCATCTTCTCTTGGAGTGAGGTTTCTTGGGTCATGGGGGTAATATCCTTGCTCGATAATTCTCCACAAGTTTGTTGAGCTGTGATTCAAATGAGACTTAATAGAGAATACCCAGTTAGCAAAGTCACCTTTCACAAGTTTAGGAGGAGGACCAACAGGATTAAGACGAGGTGCGAGAACGGGTCCTCCATATGTCATGGGAGGTGGAACAGAGGCATGTGTTCCAGTCCCATCCTTTTCGTGAGGTGAAGCAGGTTGCATACCTTTAGCCGCTTCCTTAGAGGAGTTGGCCTCCGAATCGGAAATGGTGGGTTTAACCACTAAAGCCGGTTCGGGTGAACTTTTAGACCATCAATTAATTCCTTAAGCATGGTTTTGACTTCGCTCGTCAAGGACGTCTTGAGGGCTGCCATAGCCGTATTCAAGTCGTCCCTTGTGACCGAAGTCAAGTCCATGTCCTCGGGTTGCCCATGGTTCACTTCCTCTCCGCCTTCCATACTCTTTGGGTGGTTAAACCCTTAATAAAGAGACGTGGCTCTGATACCAATTGAAAGGATCGATATGGTTGGCTAGAGGGGGGGTGAATAGACAACGACCACTTTTTAATTAATCTTAGCAAGTTAAGGTAAACACTATGTGGGTTCACAAATAATATGACAAAGAGGTGACCCTGATAGAATCTAACAACGAGAGCTATTAAGCCGACTAAGATAAAGTCACAAGCAAAATCAAATACAAAGTAAAGGATAGAAATAACCACAAGTGGAACCGATGGAGACGAGGATGTGTTACCGAAGTTCCTTCCCTTTGACAGGAAGTACGTCTCCGTTGGAGCGGTGTGGAGGCGCAATGCTCCCCAAAATGCCACTAAGGCCACCGTATTCTCCTCACGCCCTCGCACGATGCAAGGTACCGTGATTCCACTATAGGTGCCCTTGAAGGCGGCGACCGAACCTTTACAAACAAGGTTGGGGCAACTCCACACAAAGCTTGGAGGCTCCCAACAAGACCACGAAGCTTCACCACAATGGAATATGGCTTCGAGGTGACCTCAACCGTCTAGGATGCTCAAACACCCAAGAGTAACAAGATCCGCAAGGAATTGGTGGGGGGAATCAACTTTTCTCTTGGTGGAAGTGTGGATCTAGGCCTTCTCAACCAATCCCTAAAGAATCAACAAGTTTGATTGGCTAGGGAGAGAGATCAGGCACTTTTAAGCTTGTGGAGCAACAATGGAGCTTGGAGAGGTAAGAGATAGGGTTCCTCAGCTAGAAGAACCCTTTATATAGTGGGGGGAAAATTCAGACCGTTTTCCCACTCTCTGCCCGAGATCCAGCGGTACTACCGCTGGGAAGGAGCGGTACTACCGCTGCCTGGCGGTACTACCGCTGGATGCAGCGGTACTACCGCTGGGGCTTCCAGCGGTACTACCGCTGGCACCAGCGGTACTACCGCTGGCCCCTTGGTAGTGCATAAGCACTACTACCACCGGGAAAGTCTTCGCAAAAGGGTCCGTCCACGAACTACTGCTAGGTAGGTGGAACAAGGCACCTGGAGCGGTACTACCGCTGACCAGGGGGCGGTACTACCGCTGGCTAGCGGTACTACCGCTGACAATGGGCGGTACTACCGCCAGACAGCGGTACTACCGCTGGCACCAGCGGTACTACCGCTGGGGACCATTTTGCAGAGATGCTCAAGACGAATAGGCGAGGGCCGCTCCAAAAGATAAGGAAAGGGAGAATGCAAAGTGTGCGTGTGTAAAGATAGATTCCACCCAAACCTTTCCACTACGGATCCCGTCTTAATAGTACGGCTTTCCTATGACTCAAATAAAGAGAATCGTAGAGAGCGCCGTGCTTCGTTCCAAAAGAGAGGAGACGAGTCGTCTTGTGCCATTGACGAGTGTTACCTGAAACCTTGACACACACGATTAGTCCTGTATGGTACTGTCATCAATCACCAAAATTACTTAGGCATAAACTATGCCTCAACAGAGTCGCCTCGCCTGGGGCGGTCCACCAGCCAACGATTTCTTTAGGGTCAAGATAATTCGCCTTAACGTATTTATCAAGATAGGCGTCATTGATTTCGGTTGGTAACCAATTGCATTTCGAGATATTGCCCATGACTACAAAAGGAAGGAACAAGATGGTTTATTAGAAACCACGTAAGTGGCAACTCGCCAGTTGGGTGATCTACAATACAGCTACATGGATATTATGACTCGCCAATTCAGTAATCAAAGGCGTATCTATGGGGATATTCTAACTCGCCATGGTGGAAGGAGGTGAGTAGCAATTCTAAAAAGGGTTTTTTCCTTAAGGATATTCCCGGAAGAAGGGTAAAACATGTTTCTAAAGACGAGCGATAATTTATGGATCTACGGATGGATCAAATTAAAAAAATAATGCATGTCGAAATTACGGAAGCTGCAAGAACGTGACAGGGATGACATATGGATGCATGAAGTAAACACTAAATGGCCAGGTGATGCAGTGAAACTACCATGATTTATTACTACAAAAAGTCTACAATAAACATGTTGGACGGATTCAAGATAGAGGAGGAGGTGTTCATCGCATTCCGGGGCTGACCTAGAAGAACATGGGGATTCAAGGTCTAACCCTAATGAAGGAAGGATGTTTACCTGAAAGAGGAGGACGATGCCAGGAAATGGTTGCGGAGCATCCGCGATGGAGACCGCGCCTTTGACTGGCCTAGGGACGCCCAGACTACGATGGTCGGCGACGAAGCTTTGGTAACGGTGAGGAGGCCGAAGTGCGGGCGTGAGGAAGACGAAGCAGTCGAGGAGATGAAGTGGGGGTAGGTGACGGCGCCCCCACTGCCCCTGCGGTTATTTAAAGGTGTGGCGCTGGAAACAAAACGACAGGCGCGGGAATAGAGGCGACAAATTGAAAACCAACAATGATGGCGCCTGGATTTTCGGGATAACAGGGTGAAGACGAAAAAGATCCGTTGGGAATTATGTAAACAAATCCCGGAAATGGAGGAAAAAGGTGATGTCATCAATAACTAACCTGGCGGCTCAGACAATTTGTGAGAGATGGCGGCTTGTCATTTATCAGAGTGAGCGTGGAAGTAGTACGAGTCGCCCAAAGTGAGCGTGGAAGTTCATTGGCATGAATAAATTTAAGTCAATCCGGGGCCTAATGTTGGGGATATTACCTGCGGTATAACATGCCATAATTGGGTCGGGTCACAAAAGCGGCGAGTGATACATGGTTAGTGCAAGCCTTGGCCCAGGGGCCCATGAACCGGATGGAGGTTCAGGATTGATGGAGAAGATAAGCCGCCAAGGAGGTTTCCAGGCATGGAAAACACGACGACTTAGAGATATGGAAGACCACGATCTGTAACGTGGCTAGGACTTTTGTAAACCCTAGGACCTCGACCTGTATATAAAGGCGAGTATCTAGGGCAGATAGATCAAGTTAGAAATCATTGAGAGATAGGTCAGGCGAGTTACGCCCTCCTTGTAATCGAATCCATCATCAATATACACAAAGCAGGACCTAGGCTTTTACCTCCACACGAGAGGCCGAACCTGGGAAAATCCAAGTCTCGCTTCCGCTCACCCCCTTTGAGTCGCCACCAAGGTGCGATGGCTCCTTCACTAGGTCCTTTCACGAGGACATCTGCCGTGACAGAACCACGACAGGATGGGTTGAAAGTTAGCGTGCGGTTTTTAATACAGTGTAGGTAGACCGTCTGCCAAATTTCTTCGCATTCGGATTTGTTTGATACGTGAACCGTTAAACATATAGCGGCACTATAGGCGGTCTAAATTGCAGATGTTTCGGTATTTTAAATTTTGTTGCCGGGCTGCCCGTTTTCCCTCTCTGCTTTGCCTATCCCCTCTGCTTAGTGCACTGACCCCTCGCACGCACCCAATAACTCCCACGGATCCGAAATGTGCGGTCGTGACTATTTGGTCCGGATCAACCCTCAAATACCCCAGACCATCATCAATTTTTCAATTGAACACCCTAATCTATATTTCTCGGGCATACAATTACGATCGTAGGGACAAGATAGCCCCTAGTCCTATTCCCTATATATAGACCACCTAAGCCAAAAACAGACCAAACCATAGAGCATAGGTTGTCCCATCGAGCCGTCGCCATTCTCATCCCCTCGGGATCTCCTCCCAATCCACTCACCAGCAAACCAACGAGAGTCCCTGACCACCTCCCTTCTTCTCCGCGCCGCTCCAATCCCAATCCTCGCACCTGGCTCATCCTCTGGTCGCGCCGCAGCGCAGCGCCACCCAATCGCATGATCAGAGCCTCCCTTGGGATCCCCTCACAGCCAACCAGATGCCCAGCCTGCAGCACCCAACCTCCCTCTCCTCTCGTTCCCAAGGGCAAGGAGACACCCGAGCCGGAGCTCTTACGCAACGCCTATGGTGCCTCAGGTCCACCTCAACGTCCTCCTCCTCCGGCAGCTGCCTCCCGCCGGTGAGCACCAGCGAGAAGCCCCGCGCTCCTTCTCCGTCCACAGCCATGCCCCTGCAACCTCCTCTCCTACTCCCTTCCCTCTCTCTCCTTCACCCCGGTCTCTCATTCTTTTTCTTCAGGTGATGCCCCGCCATGGTCAAGGCAGTTGTTGGTTGCCACGAAGCCACAGTGACCGGAGGTCCCCTGCCGCCCTGAGCCCCGCGATGACCAAGCCTCCTCCAGATCCGCCCGCCTTCGAAGGTCTGTTGGCCTTCCCAGAGCATCGCCGCCTCCCTCGCGCTTCTCCCTGATGTTGCCTCCTCCCGCTTGATGGGATCGTGTCAAGGAGCTGCTCGCTTGACCCGACGCTTGCGTGCATTGACCTTCAGCTCCGCTCAGCCTACACCGCTCGCCAAGGCACACCTAGCTCGCCTACTAGCCCAGCGAGCCTCCTCCTCAAGCCTTCTCTTTCGACTGGGTCGAAGCCCATGGTGAGATCCCTCCCAAGCCAGCCGACACTGTTATCATACGCCCATGGGCGAGATTTTTTACCATGTGCTAATTATACTGTTTCATCCCCGTATTTTGCGAGATTCAACCCGATTCATTTTTTCCGTCTAGCGAATTTGCCTAATTATGTGAGGAATTGCAGTTTAATAGAAAAAACCCTCGTCTTCCTGCATATAATAATTCCACAACCATGCATTAGATTAGAATGATTTCAACATGAAAAATGCTTAAAACTTTCAATACATTAATAATACCAACTTTCATCAATGTTTAAAATGTTTAAACTTGTTGTTTGATTTAATGTACATAAATGCCATGCTAATATGATTTATTTCATAACTAATTAACCGTAACACTGATTAAAATGATCCACGTATGTAGATTGACTAGAAAAATGCGTAGAATAACATGGTGGCAATTATTTTTCTCTTTAACAACTTTAAAATTGTGTTATAGGAAGAACATTAGTAAATTCAAAAAGTACATATGGGGACTTTCTGGAATTGTTACTTGTTGTTTTCGACCTCATTTAAAATGCCTAGATGATGTAGTTGTTCATGCTTCACCGCTTGCCTTTAATTAAGAACACTTCAAATTATTGTTAGTTAAAAAAACATGAACCACATTCCTCTTAAATATGGAGAGTTATTATTTTGTTATATGTATGTTCTCCTTTTCTATTTAAAATTGCTTAATTCCATCTCCACCTTATGCCATCACCACCCATGTTGTCGTGGTTTTGTCACGGCAGATGTCCTCATGAAAGGACTTAGTGTTGGAGCCATCGCACCTTGGTAGCGACTCAAAGGGGTTGAACGGGAGCGAGACAGAGGTTTACCCAGGTTCGACCCTCGTGTGGAGGTAAATGCCTACGTCCTGCTTTGTGTTGTATTGATGATGTTTCGATTACAAGGAGGGCGTAACTTGCCTGACCTAGCACTCGATGTTTTCTCACCTCTCCCCTCCTTCCTCGGGAGGTCGAGTCCTTACGGTTTACAAGAGTCCTTACCATCATGCAAGTCATGATTCTTTCTATCTCTAAGTCGCCGTGTTTTCCAAGACTTGGAGATCTTCCCAATGATTGATTCTCCACAAGGATCTTGAATCGCCGTCTTGCTCTTGGGCTTACAGGCCAAAGCTTGAATCACCAAAGGATGAGTCGCCCACTTGGTGACCTGACCCAACTAGGGCGGGTCACACAACAGATAATATCCCCAACATTAGGCCCCAGATTGACCTAAACATGTTCATGTCAACTCTCACCTAGTCAGGGGCGACTCACTCTGCTCTTTTTACGCATCATACGCTTAATCTGCCACCCTATCGTGGAAATATCCAAGTCGCCGAACCGTTTCTTGTTGACATCATCTTATCCCTTTTATCTCGGAAGAAATGATGACGCAATTCCCAACGGATCTTTCGGCACATATATCCCGAAAATCTTGCGCTATTATAGCGAATCTTTATCATGTCATCAGTTCCCGCGCGAGGCGCCTCGATTCCAGCGTCCGACCCAATAAATAGGCTGGGGAAGGGGGCAGGGAACATCCCCACCTACCCATTTCGTCGACCCCTTCTTCCTCGCAACTGCGTCAAGAACTCCATCGCCACCCGAGGACCTCTGTCTACGTCCACCGCGTCCAACGCATCCCCAGGCCGACCAAGCGCGCAACACTCACCGCGGATCTTCCTCGGTCGCCTCCGGTCGCCATCATCAGGTTAGTCCTTTGCCATTAGAGGTAGATCTTAGCTCCTCGAGGTTCATCGCTTGCCGGTTTCTTAGAACACCTCGAATGCCCCCATAGACGCTGATTAGTTCACAACGATAATAGTAGGTACGGTAGCAATGACCATATCCTCAGTTGATTAGCTCCTGTTTGAGGATCTAAAAAAGGCTTCTGTCAAATCAGCTTTACTGTTCTTACCCTAGCCATAGGCTGTTTTATTTTATCCAGGCCTTTTTTCATTCATTTTCGCCTGCTCCGTAGATCTATGTGTTACTGCCTGTTGTATAAAACATGTTTGTAGACCCGTACTTCACCATTTTAGCGAACATCTCTGAAGCTCTGAGTTGTGTCCCTTAAGCGGTAGGAAAATCCTAAATCGGCCTTGTATTCTGACTCGGCCCCTTGTTGGTGAGTCAACAGACTCCCTTAGTCACCTGACAAATGTTCGGCGAGTTAATTGATCCTTTTAACCACTCAGTAAGCGCTCGGTGAGTTAATTTATTTGTAATCTTTTCCTTTGTAGCCATGGGTACCGTTTTCAAAGCCGATTGGCTCCCGACCAAAGTTGATGAAGCTTTTCTCAACGACTGTGTGAAGATGGGAAATCTCGATCCGAAAGAGGTTATCGGATGACGATCCGGGTTTGGAGAAGAAATTCCCAACCCGAAAGAAGGGGAAATAGTTGTCTTTGCTGAGCACCTCGAACGGGGGTTTAAGCCGCCAGGGTCAAAATTCCTCAGAGATGCCATGACTTTCATGAACATCCGCCTCCGAGACTTAGGACCTAACTTGATTAGGAACTTATGTCAGTTTCAAGTGTTCTGTGAAGCCTAGTTGCAGATGGAACCTTCAGTTCCTTTATTCTGGTATTTTTTTTTCATTTGAATCGCCAGACCGAATTTTCCAATGGCCTAGCTTGGAACTTGGAGGCGTCAACGTTCAACGCCGCAGGGACAACTCATTCCCATCACTCGCCATGCCAAGCCATCCCAAAGGCTGGGGTGAGTCTTGGTTTTATTGCTAAGAAACTTCTCCTGAGGATGAAAACAAGCTCCTTGGTTATAGGGAGGAACGCCTTCCTACAAACTTTAAACTTCCATACAAGCTTACTAAAGAAGAGGAGTCAGATTTTATTTCGGTGCTATCCGAGTTACGATCTTTGACAAACAATGGTCTTACTGGGATTGATTTGATCCGCTGCTGGGTTGAATGACGCATCCTTCCTTTAAGTCGCCGAGACGGCTTAATGTGTGAGTTTGATGGCACCTTGGACCATCCCCAATGCTACTTCCGTACAACACTGACAGAAAATGATATTGTGACCATCATCAAGAAGCTGACCGGCGAGCCCTTGGCCAAGTGTAGCCAAATAGGTCTTAAGCCATTCTGCAAGATCAACCCGGCTCCTAAGGTAAATAACTTAACCCGTCTTTACTTTATTCTTTCCGACTTACTTGAATGATGACTCTCATAATAAAAATGCCACTTCAAAAAGGTGGCAAATTCTGGTCCAAGAGGCCGAAAAAGGTGGCCCTGAAGCAAGCCAGGCCGCCTCCAAAAAAGAAATCCAAGAGAAAAAGCAAAGCCGCCATTACTGAACCGTCTGATGTGGACAAATCCCAAATCGGTGACGTATCTTTAGAGGTAAAATTCTATCTTCTTTGTCTTGCCATCCATTGCTATAATTTGTGTTTACACCTCTGTATCTCTTATATGTAGAATGATGGCAGCGAAAGCCAAGAAGACTCCGTAGAGGTAATTTCTGTTTCCTCCTACTCATCTTCTCCTCCGCCTAAGTCGGCCAGGCGGGTTTGTGGGAAGGTTCCCATGTCTCACCCAAATGCTTGTTTGGATCCTAATTTCCTTTTGAAGAAAGCGCAACATGCTTCCTATTGGAAGACTCGGAGTCATTCTGGAGACTTGGTGTCCGGGTTACCAGCGAAAACTCCTACCAAGAAGAGGCAAAATGAGGTATCCTTTTAACAGCGTCCCCTTTTGCTTCCTTTTGGATCATACTTATAACTTGCTCATATCTTGAGGTATTACTTTTGCAGAATTCTCCCCCTTCGTCAGGCGACTCAGTGATGTCAGCCCTTCCGCCAATGATCTGCGTTCCAGGGTAAATTCTTATAAAACTTACATTTGTCCAGATGATGATGATGTCTATTTTTAAGCACATCCCCTTCTCTTTTTAAGGCACAAGCGAAGAAAAGGAAAACTGGCGGATCAACTTCCACTACAGCTCCGGAGCCTATTGAAAACCGGCGCCGACTCAGGCTAACCCGGCAAAGGATAAATATGATGACCAAGCGGATCTGCCAAGTTCTCCCAAGGAAGGCACGGAAACGCCCAATCCGCCGAGTCCGTTGAAAACGGCAGAGGATCCAGATGTTGTAATCATCACTGGTACTAGCTTCTCTAAGACGGCTTCGGCAATCTTGTCGAAGTATGTATCAACATCAACCCAGCCTTCTACTAGACATGAGATTTCCAAGGCCAAACTATCCCAATATGAAAATCTTGAATTTAAAGAGCTCTGCTCCGGCTTTGCAAGTCGCCTGGAGGCGAGTTATGAAATGGAGAAGAGTCTACTCCTTATGGTGAAGAATAGACATGAGGTACGCCTTAATGCATACCTTCCTCATTAACCCCCAAGGGTCGGGTCATCTGTTGAAAGATGAGTCGGGTCTTGATATTAGACCTGTAACCCCCAAGGGCCGGGTCATTTGTTGAAAGATGAGTCGGGTCTTGATATTAGAAAAAATCTTTCGACCTGTAACCCCCAAGGGACGGGTCATCTGTTGAAAGATGAGTCGGGTCTTGATATTAGAAAAAATCTTTCGACCTGTAACCCCCAAGGGCCGGGTCATCTGTTGAAAGATGAGCCGGGTCTTGATATTAGAAAAAATATTTCGACCTATAACCCCCAAGGGTCGGGTCATCTGTTGAAAGATGAGCCGGGTCTTGATATTAGAAAAAATCTTTCAACCTATAACCCCCAAGGGCCGAGTCATCTGTTGAAAGATGAACCGGGTCTTGATATTGTATAATTTTGTCTAAAAAATTATACATTAGCACCCAAGTGTCAGAGATGTTGCTTGCAATAATTCTGAGACTTGCCCCTTGATAATATATTTTGATAGGAATCTCTTGCCCAAGTTGAGTCGGCGTTTGTCGACTTAAAGAAAAGTTTAGCCGACCAGCAAGACGCGCGGGCAAAATCAGAAGAAAAATGTCAAGTGATCTTATCTGAGATGGAAAATCTGAAGGCCGCCCACAAGAAGGCTCAAGCTGACCAAGGCGCCGCGGTAAAGCGAGCGGAAAAAGCTGAAGCAAAACTGGAAGTCGTGCAACAAGAGCTGGCCGGTTTAAAGCAACATATCTCCAATATGGCACATGCTATCTTTGGTAAGAAGCAAACCATGATCTTGTACTTTGTAAAAAAACTTAGTATGAAGAAGTTACTAACCATCATTATCCCTTATATAGGTTAGAGAGCCGCCAACCTTCAGGATGATTGTATCTTGATGCTAAAGGCGATTTACACATTAACAAAGCAACTGTATATCGGAAGCGTGCTGACCGTGAAGGCAGTGATGGGCGCCAAGGAAACCATAACATCAATCAAAAAGATGCTTGGCTGCTTATCTACCCTTCCGCCTCAGATAGGTGAGCTAACCCGATCAGCTGCCCGGAAAGGGGTACTGACTACGTTGAGTCGGTGCTTAGCATACGCTCCAGAGCTAAAACCTGAAGAAGTAACACCAGGCTTTCCCCAGCTCAAGGACGACGGGTCAGAATTTACTCAAGATGATTATCAGCGCGTTGTCAAAGAATCTCGCTCGGTGGCAACTCAGCTTGCAGCAAGCTTGGATTTGTCAAAGTATCAAGCTACTTATGATGACAAGGATAAGAAAATAAATCCGCCAACCTTTGTGACAACCATCTTGACTCCGCGTCGACCCAAGAACCCTTTTGATTTGGAGGCGGATCTCTCGACATTTTTGAATGATGAAGATGAATTCGCCGCCTTATCCAAGTGTAATTGGGTGTTGGGCGACTTACAACTTGAAATCGGCCAGAGCACAAAGCAAGCTGACCCGGGGACATCAGCAGAGTAGTTCTTCATGGATTTGGCCATCAAAGCCATGTAATAGGTTATTCGTAGAAAACAACCTTGTTCCGTGATTTCTTTAAAACCCTTGTGTCGCCCGCACGGCGCCTTATGATGCTTGACCCTCCATGGCAGTAGTGATTTGGATCATCAATCTGTTAGGCTAAAAACATACATCAAACCACCTCAGTGAGTAATAGATGATAATAAATAATAACCGACTCAGGATGTTCCGGTGAGTCGGAAAAATTTGCAAAACCTTGTGGCAGTGCCATGAAGGTGAAACTAAGAATTTCGTCGGCTCGTTCAAGTCGCGACAGGATACGACGAGTTATATAAACTCAACTGCTACCCGAGGGAGACTTTTTGTGTAAAAAAGCTCAAGTATTTAGACCGGCTGATCAGGCACGGGTCTAGCTTCAGTGAAGCAGGTTCAGTGAACCAATGGTTTCTCTATTTTCCATGTGGGGCGCTAGCCGGTACCATGCATGTTTTAACCAAGGCGAGTTCAGGGTCCATAAAGCGGAGTAACTTGCCAAGAGTTCATGGGTCCATATAGCGATTCGGCCAGCACACAGTCCAGTATAACCATTTGTAATGCGGTAATTTTTCGCAGGCCAAATGGGTAGTAAGGCTGATCTCAATGAGAGGAAGCCCCCAAGTGACCTATGATTAGGGGAAAGACCGGTCATAGGATTGTAGAAGCGTGTACGCTCTTACCACAAAACGACTTGGGAGCAAATAGCCCCCAAGTAAGCCGGCCTAATCCACATAATCATATAAGGCGCCTATGTTTGGATGGCGCGCTTGTAGCGACTTGATCCTCTTTGGCTTATCGATACCCAGTGTTGTAATAAGTGCATCATGGCGACTTATGCTCTCTGGTATGGATAGCGTCCATGCTTGGGCGACTTGTCGAGGAGCAAAAAAAAATCCATACTTTCCATAAGATGAAATAGCAGGAAAGCCCCGGAATTCGTGGGCATCAATTTTATTGCTTCATAAAAATGAAAAACTTACAATTTTCAAGAGAAGAAAAAACAGAGCCAATAGCTCAAGTGTAATAAGGCCACAAGTGGGCTATGTTCCAGGGGCGAGTTGACTCAGCCTCCGTGGTTGGCCGATCAGGCCGTAGATGCACCAGATAATATGACCCGTTGCGAAGGCTTTTGCTAATGACGAACGGTCCTTCCCATGGTGGTGATAACTTATGCATGCCAGTGCGATCTTGGATTAATCGAAGCACTAAGTCGCCCTCCTCAAAAGTTCGGCTCTTGACTCGGCGGCTATGGTAACGCCGCAAGTCCTGCTGATAAATAGTTGATCGGGCGGCAGCCAAATCGCGTGCTTTCTCCAAAGCGTCCAAAGAATCTTGACGCGCCAACTCGTTAACCTGTTCCACATAAGCAGCAACTCTCGGCGAGTCATGCCTAATGTCAGTGGGAAGAACAGCTTCTGCTCCATATACCAGGAAAAAAGGAGTAAAACCCGTAGAACGGTTCGGGGTGGTTCGGATGCTCCACATCACTGAAGGCAACTCCTCAACCCAACACCCTGGGGTACGCTCCAGGGGAACCATAAGTCGGGGCTTGATTCCTCGCAAAACTTCCTGATTCGCCCGTTCCGCTTGCCCATTAGATTGTGGATGAGCAACCGCGGATACATCAAGCCGGATGTGCTCACGGTGGCAAAACTCCTGCATCGCACCTTGTGATAGATTAGTACCATTATCAGTAATAATGCTGTGTGGATATCCGAACCGGAAGATCAGTTTTTTCAAGAACTTGACCGTTGTTTCCGCATCACAAGCACCAACAGGTTGTGCTTCGACCCACTTGGTAAATTTATCAACCGCCACCAGCAGATGAGTTATTTTTTTGTTGGATGACATCTTAAAGGGGCCAACCATGTCTAGCCTCCAGACCGCAAAAGGCCAAGTAATAGGTATCATCCTTAGTTCTTGAGCCGGCACATGAGCCTATCGTCCTTAACGCTGGCAACCATCACATCGACGAACTATCTCTTCTGCATCTGCATGAGCCGTCAACCAACAGAATCCGTGACGGAACGCCTTTGAGACCAGGGAACATGACCCGACATGATGCCCACAATCTCCGGCATGGATGTCGTTCACAATTACACATCCTTCTTCGGAAGAAACGCATCGTTGGAATACCCCAGAAGTGCTTCGCTTATATAATTCGCCATTGATGATGACCATGGATTTGCTCCGACGGACAATTTGGCGAGCCAACACCTCATCCGAAGGTAACTCGCCTCGTGCAAGATATGCCAAATAAGGAAGAACCCAATCCGGCGTAACACGAAGAGCCGCCACAAACTGGGACTCAGGTTCTGGTATTGCTAACTCCTCTTCTGAGGGTAACCTTACGGAAGTATTATGCAAAATATCCAGAAAGACATTGGGAGGAACCGGCTTACGTTGTGAGCCGAGACGTGAAAGGGCGTCAGCTGCTTCGTTAAGGCGTTGGTCGATATGATCAATTTGATAGCCACGGAAATGACGCGCCACATCAGACACAACCCTTCTGTAAGCCGCCATCAGGGGGTCCCGAGAATCCCAAGTACCTGAAACTTGTTGGGCCACCAGATCAGAATCGCCAAGACATCTGACACGCGTGAGGTTCATCTCCTTGGCGAGTCGCAAACCATGAAGCAAGGCTTCATACTCTGGAGCGTTGTTAGTGCATGGAAACATGAGTCGGAGAACATAACAGAATTTGTCTCCCTGGGGCAAAATCAATACCACGCCAGCTCCCGAGCCTTCTAATTGCCTAGACCCATCAAACTAGATAGTCCAGTACGTGAGGTCAGGCCTGTCTTCCGGAATCTGCAATTCGGTCCAATCGTTGACGAAGTCGACCAATGCCTGGGATTTGATGGCCGTGCGAGGGGTGTACCGCACGTGGTGCAGCCCAAGTTCGATTGCCCATTTGGCGATCCGCCCTGTCGCTTCTCGGTTTTGGATGATGTCCCCGAGAGGAGCGGAGCTAACCACCGTGATGGGATGCTCTTGGAAATAGTGTTTGAGCTTCCGACTCGCCATAAAGACCCCGTAGACCAGCTTCTGCCAGTGCGGGTAATGTTGCTTGGAGAGGGTTAGCACCTCGCTAATGAAGTAGACCGGGCGTTGTACCGGATATTCCTTCCCTTCTTCCTTCCGTTCAACAGCTACTACCACGCTCACCGCCTTGGAGTTCGCCGCGATGTACAGAAGCATAGGTTCTTTTTCAGTCGGGGCGGCCAAAACTGGCGGGTTGACCAACTGCTGTTTCAAGGCTTCAAAAGCTTCATTCGCCACGTCTGTCCAAACAAAACGGTCAGATTTCTTAAGCAACTGATAGAGGGGAATAGCTTTCTCCCCCAGGCGGCTTATGAAGCGACTTAAAGCCGCGATACGGCCCGCCATGCGTTGAACTTGATTAATATTTGCTGGTTTCCCAAGCGAAGTAACTGCCTCAATTTTGTCCGGGTTGGCCTCAATGCCGCGTTCAGACACCAGGAAACCCAGCAATTTTCCCGCGGGAACGCCAAAGACACATTTGGTGGGATTAAGCTTCATTTGATATACCCGCAGGTTGTGAAAAGTTTCCCTTAGATCTTCCAAGAGCGTCTCCCTCCTACGAGTCTTAACCACAATGTCATCAATATAAGCGTGGACGTTGCGTCCGATTTGGCCACGGATTCAATTTTGGATGCAGCGCTGATAAGTCGCCCCAGCGCTTTTGAGCCCGAACGGCATGGACACATAACAAAAAGCCCCGAACGGGGTTATAAAAGTTGTCTTCTCCTGATCTTCCACGGCCATCTTGATTTGGTGATATCCGGAATAAGCGTCCAGGAAACACAGACGCTGGCAGCCCGCCACTGAATCAATATTTGATCGATGCGGGGAAGGGCGAAAGGGTCCTTTGGACAAGCTCTGTTAAGATTTGTGTAATCAATGCACATGCGGAAGGTGCCGTTCTTCTTGAGCACCAGGACCGGGTTAGCCAACCACTTGGGGTGGAAGACCTCTACGATGAATCCGGCGGCCAAAAGACGGGCGACTTCTTCCCCGATTGCCTTGCGTCGTTCCTCATTGAACCTGCGAAGATATTGCTGAATCGGCTTTGCTTTTGGGTCAACATTAAGATGGTGCTCAGCAAATTCTCTCGGTACACCAGGCATGTCAGAAGGTTTCCACGCGAAGATGTCCCGACTCTCACGGATGAACTCGTTGAGCGCGCTTTCCTATTTAGGATCCAGACCCGCCCCGATAGTAAACTGCTTGGATGAGTCGCCAGGGACGAAATCCATCATCTTAGTGTCATCCGTTGGTTTGAACTTGAGGGGCGGCTCAGCGTCTGCTGTTGGCTTCTTTAGAGGTGACATATCTGCTGGATCAACATTGGCCTGGTGATACTTGAGCTCTTCTGCAGCGCAGGCGACTTCTGCGTAAGCCGCATCCCCTTCCTCACACTCTCTTGCTATCCTCCTCTCACCATCAACCGTGATGGGTCCCTTAGGACTAGGCATCTTGAGTTTAAGGTAAACATAGCAGGGGCGAGCCATGAAACAGGCGTAAGCCGGTCGCCAAAACAACGCATGATAAGGGCTCTTTAACCTGACCACCTCAAATATAAGTGACTCATTCCTGTAATTGGATGCTGTTCCAAACGCCACTATGAGTTTAACCCGGCCTATGGGGTATGCCGACTTAACTGGGACAATTCCATGGAATACCGTGGTGGACGGCATTAGGCCTTTCTCCAGCAGGTTCATCCTTCGAAAAGTGTCGAAGTATAGTATGTTGATGCTGCTACCACCATCCATCAGCACCTTCGATAAGGTATATCCCCCGACATGAGGATCCACGACCAATGCTAAGTCGCCGGGGTTGTCAACTCTAGGCGGGTGATCCTCCCTACTCCACGATATAGTCTGCTCGGACCAGTGGAGGTACCTAGGGAGCGTCGGCTCAGATACACTGTACGCTCGGTGACTCACCTTTTTATCATGCTTGCAGGCATTTGTGGTGAAGACGTGCTATTGCCCGTTGCTTAATTGTTTGGGATTGTTGCGGAAACCGCCATGATCATCTTGCCCCTGTGGAGCCCCCTGCCGGGGTGGCTGCTGAAATACTCCGGGCGGGTTATACCGCTGTTGGTTATGCACCGGATATTGGCCGCTCCTTGGTTGCGAGCCGCCCTGAGCCCCCGGTTCGGGGAAGCCGCCAAACGGGTTCTGGCGTTGATTAGGTGCACTGAACTGTTCCTGTCGTTGGCCCGGGTCACCGTTTTGGCCCTTTTTGATTGCTTCCGCCCAAAATTCCCGCATCACGTAACAGTCCTCCCAAGAGTGAGTCGCCGGCCCGTCCGTCGTGGCATGGTGCGGGCAGGGGCCCTTGAGTATCTCATTATAATTGTTGGCTTCTTGCCACTGTAACCCCTCTTCTTCTGGCGCTGATTGCCGTTGTTGGCATTGGTGTTGGCGACGAAGTCCGTGGATCCTTCCTACTGCCTTCTTTTGCCGTCCCCCCATGATTATGGTGGGCGCGTCCGTGAAGCCGGGTATGATTTTTGGATGACTCGCCTTTCCTCGACGAGTTGGCCTTTTTGCTCCAAGATCAGCACAGCCTGAGCCGCCGTGATGCCGTCCGACGAGTGGATGATTTCTGCGACCCGCCGCGTCCAGTGGTGAGCCGACTCATCGGGGCACTGAACGCAGTGTTGTAAATCAACTATCGTCATTGGGAACTTACAAGTTCCCCGGAAGTTTTTGATGAAACGCTCTTTCAATTCAGCCCGAGTTTGGATGGAGTTGGGGGGCACGTTTTTCAACCAAGTACACGCCGTCCCCTCGAGCATCATTGTGAAGTACCTAGGGCAAATTGCTTCATTTACATCGAGCATGTCCATGGCGATTTTCGTAACTCTCAACCCATGACGCCGACTCAAGGTCTGGGGTGTAGTTAGGCACCTTCCTTGGTCCTTTAAAATCCCTTGGCATCTGCTCATTGTGAAGGGCGGGGGCCAAGCATGGCATCCCTACCTGCCTGCTGCCTCCAACAAGTGGTGCTGGGCCGGTTTGGATGTCCGGGTGATCCCGACCCGGCGGGTCCTAGTGGTCAGGCGGGTTAACCTGGGGCAGGGGTCGCGCTCCGCTGGTTATGGCGGGCTGGTCCTCCGGCCGGCTCCTGGTGCGGCTTGCTTGGGGGGTGGAGTGTAGCCGATCGAGGCTATGCGAGAACTGGACGTTTTGAACCACCGCCGTCTTCAACATCTCAATGGCGTTTCTTGCTTCTATTTCGGCCGGGGTGTTGCCATGAATCAGAAGTGACTCTAAATGGCGAGTCGCAGCGAGCACGTTGTCCACCGAGTTGGAAAAGTGACCCCGAGGTGTCTGGAAGCGGGGAATGCGATCAACTGCTGGCTAAAGCCGCGGGTTTGACGGCTGCCCCGGCCCTCCTCCTGGAGCGTCTCCTGCCCCGGGGGTGCGTGGAGTGTCGAATAGCCGGGTAGGGTTGAGATCAGGGGGTAAACGCCCCTGGTGCCTCCTCTGATGAACAGCGTCGGATGCATGTTGATGCCTCCCAAGCCGCCAGTTTTCGGTGTTCAAGCGGGTTGTCTCAGCGGTGATCTGAGCTTGCCGAGTCTCGATCCTGGCGGCTTCTGCTTCAGCATCTCGCTGAGCCTTTGCCACCCCCATCTCTTAGCTTTGCCAACTTGGCATTGATCGTGTCCTGGTTTTCTGTTGTTACAGGGGTCGCCATGATCCTTGTTATCTCCGCCATCAAGTCCACCAGGATCGCAGCTGGGCTCCTGGATGTTTCGCCAGTCCCGTCATTGCCTGCAAGGTTTTGCTGGGGGTGAGTCGCCCCTGCCATGTACACGGCGATCTGACGGCGGGTCCGGTCGAGGACCCCGGGGTCCATTGCCAGTGACAGGCCTCCGAGGCAGCCCCCGTGTAAGACTGAATCAAATCTGAGTCGCCCATGGATGATTCGTCATCGCTGTTCATCGGCGTAGTCTCCTGAGTCGCCGATCGTTCCGGTTCCTCAGATCCCTGTGTGAAGCCGACAAAAACCGGGCGGGTTAGGTTTGGCGTCGCAACAGGGCGGACGTACTTGGCCGGCTCGACGATGTCGGTGAAGATGTCCGGCTCAGGCGCAAGCGATCCAACCATGCCGACAAAGATGTTGATCTTGCCGAAGGGGATTCTGTAGCCGGATTTGATTGAATCGGCCTCGGGCCCCCACAGCGAGTTGTTGATGTAGTACTTTCCGCGGCGGCTCCGAGTCATGAGCCCCGCCACGTAGCTCCCTGACCCTGGTAAGGCTCCCTTTGAGAACTCAACTGCACCGTGCGTCAGCCCCACGGTGGGCGCCAACTGTCGTGGTTTTGTCACGGTAGATGTCCTCGTGAAAGGACTTAGTGTTGGAGCCATCGCACCTTGGTGGCGACTCAAAGGGGTTGAACGGGAGCAAGACAGAGATTTACCCAGGTTCGGCCCCTCGTGTGGAGGTAAAAGGCTACGTCCTGCTTTGTGTTGTATTGATGGTGTTTCGATTACAAGGAGGGCGTAACTCGCCTGACCTAGCACTCGATGATTTCTCACCTCTCCCCTCCTTCCCCGGGACTCGCCTTTATATACAGGTCGAGCCCTTAGGGTTTACAAGAGTCCTTACCATCATGCAAGTCATGATTCTTTCTATCTCTAAGTCGCCGTGCTTTCCAAGACTTGGAGATCTTCCCAATGATTGATTCTCCACGAGGATCTTGAACCGCCGTCTCGCTCCTGGGCTTACATGCCAAAGCTTGAATCACCAAAGGATGAGTCACCCACTCGGTGACCCGGCCCAACTAGGGCGGGGCACACAACAGATAATATCCCCAACACATGTTAAACAACATTTAATATTGATGAGTACCTAAACGGAGTAAACTAAGTAATTCGGATGTGGAGTTTCGTCAATATGCAACTCCTTGCATATTGAGCTTCGCTCAATGTGTCGTGTTCGAATGTTGTGATTGCCATGCCTTGCATATTTAAACTGGACATCAATCATGTGTGTGTTTTGCATCATGTCTTGCATATGTTGTGGTGTTTATCATGTGTTGATTGTTGTTCCGGAATATTTCTTCTCGGTAGAGTTCCGAAACCACTTTGGATTGTGAGGATTCGTTCGACTACGTTGATTTGTCTACTTCATGGATTCGTTCTTCTTCCAAGCGGGATCTCAGGCAAGATGACCATTTCCCTAGATATCATTGTTGTTCCGGATTGTTTCTTCTCGATAGAGTTCCAAAACCGCTTCGGAGTGTGAGGATTCGTTCGACTACGTTGGCTTGTGTACTTCATGGATTCGTTCTTCTTCCAAGCGGGATCTTAGGCAAGATGGTCATTTCTCTACATACCACTACTATCATTGCTATGCTAGTTGTCTTGTTTCTGTTGCTTTGTCTCGCTGCCTACCACCTATTATGTCAAGCCTCCCAACATTGCCATGAAAAACCTGTAACCCCTCCACATCCCAGCAAACCTTTGTTTGGCTATGTTACCGCTTGCTCGGCCCTTATTATAGTGTTGCTAGTTGCAGGTGCAAGTTGCTCCCATGTGAAAACATGTATTCCTTGTTATATCACAATATTATTGCTATTTAATTTAATGCACTTATATACTTGGTAAAAAGGTGGAAGGCTTGGCCTTTTGGATCGGTGTTTTGTTCCACCTTCGCCGCCCTAGTTACTTGTGTACGGGTGTTATGTTCCATATTGAGTGCTCCTAACATGCTTGGGGTGTTATGGGGACCCCTTGATTTTCATTATAGGATAAAACTCTTCCGGCAAGGCCCAACATTGGTACTATATTTGCGCAACATAATAATACTGAACACCGTTATTAAAGCATATGGCAACATGCATCCGGGGATTAATTCAACAAAATATAGGGAGGGCCGGTGCTAATGGTGTTGGTCCTAAATAGAGCACTATGCGGGGCCAACCCGGGGCAACTCGGGTGATTTCTATTAGGCCACTATACACTAGCTCATCCGGTTATGTCTTGAGAACGAGATACAAAGCTCCTATCAGGATCGTTGGCACGTCAGGCGGCCTTGCTGAATTTGTTTTACCTTTCTCGAACGTCTTGTGCACGGGATTCCGAGGATACTTTGAGCTATCTCGAGGTTGAGGTTTTCCATCAGTATTCCGAGGAGACTACGGGTTTTCGGTGGTTGAGGTATTCCACACAGCTTGTGGCAGTTTGTGATGGACTAGTTGGAGCACCCCTGCAGGGTTAAATCTTTCGGAAAGCCATGCTCGCGGTTATGTGGCAACTTGGAAACTTTGTTTAACACCCAGTCATAGAAAACTTGAAGTAAACTCAATTAAAATATGCAAACTGTGTGCATAACCGTGATTGTCCCTTCACATGAGTTCTGTATCCGAGAGAGGACATGGTCGGGTTATGTTTGACTCGTAAGTAGGTGTTGAGGATCATCTCTTGATCATTATTAGATCACTTCGTTTATGCATAGGTCAACCCCCTCTTATTCTTGTACTCGTAAGTTAGCCACTCAAATAAATGCTTGATGCAGCCTCACCACTTAACCATACCTCACCCATTAAGCTTTGCTAGTCTTGGTACCTTTGGAAATGAGATTGCTGAGTCCATGTGGCTCACAAACTACTACAACAACAGTTGCAGGTACAGGTAAAGTAATACTTTGACATGAGCGTGATTATTGTTCTATTTGGAATTCCATCTTCTTCATCAATCATAGGATGGGTTCTAGGCCGACAGCCTGGGACAGCAAGGATGGACGTTGTTTTATTTGTTTGATTTTGTCCGTAGTCAGACCCTGCTATTTTGAATGGTGGTTGAATGTATTTTTGGATTGAGGTGATCATGCTTAGCTTGTGGTGGGCATAAGCTGATTCCATATACTCATTTCTTCCTTACATGTACTTGTAACGATATCCATTCTTGCAGGACGATGAGATGCACTTCTATCTCCGTCGAGGCCCTCGTGCCAAAATAAGGATATGATCGCATCTTGGGCGTTACACTTGAGCACTTAGGATTTAGACCGACGTGTTGGCCTCTCTCTATTGAGCCTAGGTAGGAATATGGCGTGTCGATCAGCCGTGGCCGGGCATGACCCAGGAAAGTGTGTCCGGTCGGAGTTGATAGGGCGTGTTGGGTAAGTTGGTGCACCCCTGCAAGGAAGTATATCTTTTTGAATAGTCGTGTCTACTATAACGGATGCTCAAAGAGTATCTTGATCTACAACAACTAGAACTGGATACTTGTGACATTAAAATGAAATGTTGGCTCCGGTTTCGCTTTCTCATAGGGAGTCGAGGAAGGATCTCTAGGTCTTGTGACTGCATGCTTGAATATGTTATTGTAATGTGTACTCTTCTAGTGTTGCAAGACATTGAAGATGCTAGGCTTTGATAGGACTAGGTCTTTCCCTTCTATTCTGGCATTTCTATAGTTCAGTCCAAAGATATATCCACATTCCTTTCATATTGATGCGTACTTAGCATAGTTCTAATGTAAGTCTTGCGAGTACTTTGGATGAGTACTCACCCTTGCTTTGCTTCCCTTTTCCTTTTGATACGATTGTCGCGATCAGATGACGGGGCCCACGAGCCAGCTGATCTTGCTGACAACTACTACTACCTCAACGGAGCATACTACTACGTGGAGGACACCGACGACCATGAGTAGTTAGGAGGCTCCCAGGCAGGAGGACTTGCCTTTTTGATCTATGTTTATGTTTTGCTAGCCTTCTTAAGGCAGGCTTGTTTGTTTATGTCTATACTTAGATAATATTGCTTTCGCTGACTCGTATGTACTCGAGCTTATGTATTGTAGGCCCCTATCTTGTAATATAAAGCTTGAATTATCTTATTTGTGTTTGAGTTGTGTTGTGATATCTTCCCGTGAGTCCGTGATCTTGATCATATGCATTTGCATGTATGATTAGCGTACGATTAAGGTGGTGGTGTCACACTACTTTACGAGTAAAGACATCCCTACACAATATATGAGTTGGTCTAACATGTGTCTAATAGGCCAAACGATTTGGCAAATAAGACGCGTAAGTCAGTCCGACGGGTCACCAAGATAGTGGAGGCATCCAGATAGAAAGTCAGACGATCTGGTTTCATAAATATCAGTGTCTAGGGAACGGTCATGTTTCGGTGGTAGCACGCCTAGGGAAAAGGCGTTTCACGGGTCGATCACACCTAACTAAAAGGTGTGACATGTAAACACATATAGCATCATTTCATCAGGCGCGTTAAGGCTGCGCCACACTGTCGGCGCGACCGAGGACCGTTGACCGCGATCGGTCAAAGGTTCCTAGAAGGAAGGCGTGCAAACGTGTATGTTACACGCCTAACGGTCAAGCGCGAATGGGGGGGTCAGATGATGAAATAGGTTTTTGGGGGGTTAGTGTGTGACATAAGATCCTCTAGGGGTCATTTAATAAAAATAATACAGGGTAGACTAGGGGCTAGGGTTAGACTAGGTTTTGTCCAGATTTTTTTATGGGTTCATCTGCTATAAATAGTAGGTGGATTGGTGCAGGGGTTATCTGGTCCCTGTGATCTTAATTAGACGGTCCAGGTTAGAAGGAAAGTTTAGGTGGTCTGCAAAGGGTTGTGCTAGAGGTTCTATGGGCTGAGATGAGAGGGAATTGGCCAAGTCGACACATGTTTTACTTACGCAAAATGTTTGCACTTTAACCGGTTGTAGTGTCGCTATAAGTTCAGAGATCAAATGGCCTCTAAATGCTACAAAAATTGACAGACGGACTGCCTAAAACATAACAAGACCGCATGATAAGTTTCAACTCATCTTGAGAAATAAACATTCCCACTTATAAAAATATTATTTAGCGATGCCCTAGGCACGTGCAAGTTTTTGGTTGGCCTCGGAACGGTCAACAATGATAACAGAGAGAAGCGGCAACTACTGACGGATGCAAGTTTTACAAAATGACTGCAAAAGAGTGTCGATGCAATGCGAATGATGCCATGATGAATGCAACAAACAAATAAATAACATGAAAATGATGGAATATAATGGAAGGCAACTGAAGAATCGGTCTCGGGCTGTTACACCGCCCGCTACCAAATGTTGCAGCGACATAAAGATGAGTTGATAGCGGCGGACAATGAGGACGCGACTGTTGGGGAACGTTGCATGGGAAACAAAAAAATTCCTACGCACACAAAGACCTATCATGGTGATGTTCATCTACGAGAGGGAGATCGGATCCACATACCCTTGTAGATCGCTAAGCGGGAAGCGTTAAGAAACATGGTTGATGTAATGGAACGGCTTCGTGATTCAAATCACCGTCATCCCACGATCCATTCCGATCTAGCGCCGAACGGATGGCACCTCCGTGTTCAACACAAGTATAGCTCGATGACGATCTCCGCCTTCTTGATCCAGCAAGAGAGACGGGGAAGTAGATGAGTTCTCCAGCAGCGTGACGGCGTGCCGGTGATGGTGATGAACTATTCCTGCAGGGCTCCGCTTGAGCTCCGGAGAAAACCTATCTAGAGGAAGAACTACGAAGTAGCGGTTCAGGGTTGCACGTGGCTGAAGTTGTGTCTCAAAAACCCTAAAACCTCTAGTATATATAGGAGGAGGGGAGGGAATAGCATTGGGGCTCAAGAGAGCCCCTAGGGAGTCGGCCGGGTGGAAGAGGAGGGGACTCCAACTCCAATTCGGTTTGGGGAAGGAGGAGTCCCCTCCTTCCTTCCCACCTACCTCATTTTTTCTCCTTTGATTTTTCTTCTAGCCGACATAGCCCCATTGGGCTGGCCTCACCAGCCCACCAAGGGCTGGTGCGCCACCCATGGGCTATTGGGTTCTCTCCCGGGTGGTTGGCCCCCTCCCGGTAAAAACCCAAAACCCATTCGTCACTCCCTGTACACTACCGGTAATGCCCAAATCTTTCCGGAGGCCAAATGAAACAATCATATATATCAATCTTCGTTTCCGGACCATTCGGGAAACCCTCGTGACGTCTATGATCTCATACGGGACTCCGAACAACCTTCGGTCACCAACACCTATAACTCTATTATACCGAAACGTCACCGAACCTTAAGTGTGCAGACCCTGCGGGCTCGAGAACTATGCAGACATGACCTGAGACACTCCCTGGTCAATATCCAACAGTGGGACCTAGATGTCCATATTGGATCCTACATATTCTACGAAGTTCTTATCGGTTGAACCTCTATGCCAATGATTCATATAATCCCGTATACTATTCCCTTTGTCCTTCGGCATGTTACTTGCCTGCGATTTGAACGTTGGTATCCCTATACCTATTTCAATCTCGTTACCGGCAAGTCTCTTTACTTGTTCAATAATACAAGATCCTGTGACTAACACATTAGCCACATTGCTTGCAAGGCTTATATGTGATGTTTTATTACCGAGTGGGCCCCGAGATACCTCTCCGTCACACGGAGTGACAAATCCCAGTCTTGATCCATGCTAACTCAACGGACACCTTCAGAGATACCTGTAGAGCACCTTTATAGTCACCCAGTAACGTTGCGACATTTGATACACACAAGGTATTCCTCCGGTGTCAGTGAGTTACATGACCTCATGGTCATAGGAATGAATACTTGACACGCAGAAAACAATAGCAACAAAATGACACGATCACATGCTACGTTTATAGTTTGGGTCTTGTCCATCACATCATTCTCCTAATGATGTTATCCAGTCATCAAGTGACAACACTTGCATATGGTCCAAAAACCTTAATCATCCTTGATCAACTGGCTAGTCAACTAGAGGCTTAATAGGGACATTGTTTTGTCTATATATCCACACATGCATTTATGTTTTCATTCAATACAATTATAGCATGGATAATAAATGATTATCTTCAAACAGGAAATATAATAATAACTATTTTATCATTGCCTCTAGGGCACATTTCAAACAGTCTCCCACTTGCACTAGAGTCAATAATCTAGTCTCACATCGCTATGCGATTTACATTGGAATGAATCTAACACCCATACAGTTCTGGTGTTGATCATGCTTCGCTCGTGGAAGAGGTTTAGCCAGCGGATCTGCAACATTCAGATCCGTGTGCACTTTGCAAATATTTACGTCCTCTCCTTCGACATAGTCGCAGATGAGGTTTAAGCGTCGTTTGATGTGTCTGATCTTCTTGTGAAACATTGGTTCCTTTGCTAGAGCAATGACACCAGTGTTGTCACAGAATAGAGTTATTGGATTTAGTGCGCTCGGCACAACTCCAAGATTCGTAGTGAACTGCTTCATCCAGACACCCTCCTTAGTTGCCTCCAAGGCAGCCATGTACTCCGCTTCACATGTAGAATCTGCTACGACGCTTTGCTTGAAACTGCACCAGCTTACCGCACCCCCATTGAGAATAAATATGTATCCGTTTGAGACTTAGAGTCATCTGGATCGGTGTCAAAGCTTACATCGACGTAACCCTTTACGACAAGCTCTTCGTCACCTTCATAAACGAGAAACATTTCCTTAGTCCTTTTCAGGTACTTTAGAATATTCTTGACCGCCGCCCAGTGTTCCACTCCTGGATCACTTTGAAACCTGCCTGCCATACTTATGGCCAGGCTGATGTCCGGTCTTGTGCACAGCATTGCATACATGATAGACCCTATGGCTGAAGCATAGGGGACGATACTCATCTTTTCTCTATCTTCCGCAGTTACCGGACACTGAGTCTTACTCAACTTTATACCTTGTAACACTGGCAAGAACCCCTTCTTGGATTGCTCCATTTTAAACTTCTTCAAAACTTTATCAAGGTATGTGCTTTGTGAAAGTCCTATTAGGCGCCTCGATCTATCTCTGTAGATCTTAATACCTAATATGTAAGAAGCTTCTCCTAGGTCTTTTATTGAAAAACATTTGTTCAAGTAATCCTTTACGCTCTCTAAAAACTCCACATTATTTCCAATCAGCAATATGTCATCCACATATAATATTAGAAACGCTACAGAGCTCCCACTCACTTTCTTGTATATACAAGATTCTCCAACAACTTGTATAAACCCAAATGCCTTGATCACCTCATCAAAGCGCTTATTCCAACTCCGAGATGCTTGCACCAGTCCATAAATGGATCGCTAGAGCTTGCATACTTTGTTAGCACTCTTTGGATAGACAAAACCTTCGGGTTGCATCATATACAACTCTTCCTTAAGAAAATCATTAAGGAACGCCGTTTTGACATCCATCCGCCAGATTTCATAATCGAAAAATGCAGCTATTGCTAACATGATTCGGACGGACTTAAGCATCGCTACCGGTGAGAATGTCTCATCGTAGTCAACTCCTTGAACTTGTGAAAAACCGTTTGCCACAAGTCGAGCTTTATAAACTGTCACATTACCGTCCGCATTTGTCTTCTTCTTAAAGATCCATTTGTTCTAAATAGCCTTGCGACCTTCAGGTAATACTTCCAAAGTCCATACTTTGTTTTCATACATAGATCCTATCTCGGACTTCATGGCCTCTAACCATTTGTTGGAATCCGGGCCCACCATTGCTTCCTCATAATTCGCAGGCTCATTGTTGTCTAACAAGATGATAGATAAGACAGGATTCCCGTACCATTTAGGAGCAGTACGTGATCTTGTCGACCTGCAAGGTCCGATAGTAACTTGATCCGAAGCTTCATGATCATCATCATTAGCTTCCTCCTCAACTGGTGTTGCCTCGACATAGATTTCTCTCTGCCCTGCGCCACCATCCTGTTGGAGCAGAGGTTTCACAACCTCATCAAGTTCTATCTTCCTCCCACTCAATTATTTCGAGAGAAACTCCTTCTCAAGAAAAGCTCCGTTCTTAGCAACAAACATTTTGCCCTCGGATCTGAGATGGAAGGTGTACCCAACTGTCTATTTTGGGTAACCTATGAAGACGCAATTTTCCGCTTTGGGTTCCAGTTTTTCAGGCTGAAGCTTTTTGACATAAGCATCGCATCCCCAAACTTTAAGAAACGACAACTTTGGCTTCTTGCCATGCCATAGCTCATATGGTGTCGTCTCAACGGATTTTGATGGCAATTCTCCTAATGATGTGATCCAGTCATCAAGTGACAACACTTGCATATGGTCAGAAAACCTTAACCATCCTTGATCAACTGGCTAGTCAACTAGAGGCTTACTAGGGACATTGTTTTGTCTATATATCCACACATGCATTTATGTTTTCATTCAATACAATTATAGCATGGATAATAAACGATTATCTTGAAACAGGAAATATAATAATAACTATTTTATCATTGCCTCTAGGGCATATTTCCAACAACGGCAGAGCTGAAGGCGCAAGCTGCCTATGCGGCCACAATGGCACCTTGATCGGGAAGAAAGGCTGGGATTGCTGATCCGGCAAGACAGAAAATTTCACAAGCTGCTAGACCGATGTTGTTTTGGATTCAGCCATGTAGAAGCTAAGCATACTTGCTTCTTTTTGGTTATGATGGGGCATGATATCTGGCGTTGGTGTGATCTGGGGCGCTATGTGGATCGAACTAAATTTGAACTTTAAATTGCCTTTTAATAACGACATATACATGTAACATTGGATGATCGGCTCCCGCATTCTTGTCCGCGGACTGGTCATCCTGTCAGCGGACGGATGCCAGAGGAAATTTGCAGGCCAACTCACAGACGGATGCCGAAGGGAATTTGCAGGTCTGCGGATTCTTATCCACGGACTGATCATCCTGTCAGCGGACGGATGCCAAAGGAAATTTGCAAGCCAGCCACAAGGAAATTTGCAAGCCAGCCACACAGGGCAGTCCACATACGGATGCCGGAGGGAATTTGCAGGTGGGGGTCGAAGATGCCCTTATATGCATGGAGATGGGAGTCCACGCCAATAGGCAATAGCAATCTCAACACCTTTTTTCCTTTTTTTTTTCTTTTCTCGAATGATTTGAAGACTGCTGACCACGTGCTAGCAATCTCATGACATGACTGCAGTGATTCACGGTTGTCATGCTCCACTGTCGGGTCCTCTCCCTGCAGTCGTCGCCGAGGCCATGTGACTACCAGGTGTCCAGGAAAATAGCGATTTTAATAATTTCCATTCATAGTGTTTGCCGTTGAGCAAAAACTCGACTTTATTGAGTTCTTGCCTTGCCACCAGGCAAAATTTCAAAGATGCGCCTGTACTATTGGCAATCCGCAGCACGACCAGCTGAGCAAATATCGCCATGGCGTAAACTGTAACGTTTTTCTCTATAAATTGTGCAAGGGCTAAAGAACATGGTAGTACTCAGAAGATGGTGGATTGCAGAGGGAAAACGGAACAAAAGTAGTACGTATGGAATGCAAACAAACAAATAAACAGACTTCTATTTCTTCTTCCCAGCTTTGCCCTCCTTCCTTCTGACAATCTCGTCCTGGTACCGGATACCCTTCCCCTTGTATGGCTCCGGAGGCCTCCATTTCTTTATGGTGGCCGCAAACTGACCGATTTCGCTCTTGTCGTACCCACTCACGATGATTCTCGTGTTCTCCTCCACCTTCACTTGAAGTCCTTCTGGGACAGCCATCCGGACAGGGTGCGAGAATCCCAGGTTCATCACCAGGTCTTTGCCCTCCACTGTCGCACGGTACCCAACCCCCACTAACTGAAGCCTCTTGTCAAATCCCTTTGACACGCCCACGATGATGTTGTCTGTCAGGGTTCTGCATTAACAACAATTTGCACCCGTGTTTTTAGAACAACTTCGAGATGATTCATCTAAGAGGATCCAACCAATGGTTAGTTATACTTACTTAGTTAGCGAATGAATGTACAAACATCATACTACTTCTGTACAAGAACCTTATGCTCTTATAATTGACGACAGCAAATTTAGATTTTTCGATAAAGACAGCAAATTCAGATACCAGTGACACGAAAAGAAAAGGAAAGGGCTGGCTAAAGCCTAACTCAAGGAGTCAAGAGTTAAGGGATCGATCCATGTGCACAAACGCTGAAGGGAGCAAAATTTGGTCTCGTATCAATCTATCATCATGCATAAAAAATAGTTGCAGTGGCAAATCCCTTGACACTACACAAAAATTATATCTTACTTTTCCATTTATTTAGTTCCCCGCCTAAACTAGATTTGTTTGCCTTGGTATGAATAGATAACTGGGTACCAAATGTAGGAAATAAATACTTCTATCCAAATCTTTAGCAAACATGTTACAACAACTTTCTCTGTTTCCTCCCCACCTACATTGGACAAGTTTAGAGCTAAACAAAGCAAGATGACCGCCTCCATTTATGAGTGAGAAGACAGGATGTCCTGTAAAGAATTTAAACATTGCTTTCTGGAATCAAGAATATTCTAGGAGCTAGTAAGAGTAAAAGGTTGTGCGAATAGCACATGTGATAGGACTTTATTTTCAGGCACTTGTGGTATTACAGTGTAATTAAGGTTTTTTTTTCATACTGATGCTCTTGAGTGCAAGAAGTGATGGCTTGTATATGTGAATTGTGACAAAAGCTGGCATCACAAGTTAGTAGCTCACTTTGGGTATACAAGAAAAGATATGGAACAAAAATAATGAGCAGTGACGCAACGACAGTGAAATAGGCAAACTCATTTGCAGTTTCTATTGTCAGTTTTACCTGAAAAGGCCATGCATCTGATTCGCCCGTTTGGTTTCCACAGTCTTGAATACTCTCAATTTGCCAGTTTCTTCTTTCACAACTTTTACTTCGGTGGGATAGTTTAATGACAATTCTCCGAGCGGACCCTTAGCTTTGACAAACTGCTCCTCTAGTGTTAGAGTAACATTTGATGGAACTTCAATCGGCTTCTTTCCGATTCTAGACTCCTTGCATTCCACTGTTTTTCTAACGAAACCAACTCTGCCAGCAGGGATAACACGAAGATGTATGCCTCGTGACTTCCCAAGGAAGCCAGTTCTTGAATTGCTGTTTTATTTCATACAAAAATAAAAATCAGTAAAATATTATGAATAATATTTGCATAGAAAAGCACAAGCCCTTACATAGAAAATAAAAACATGTTAACCGAGGTCGTGGTAAATCCATGAATTTGATTCGCTTTTTTTTTCTTATCTTATACTATAGAAATAAACCTTTGAATTCAGCATTTTTCTAAGACTCCTATTTCAAGGTCTATCTTTTAAGGGGAAAATGAAAATGAAAGTAACCCTTTTTTTCCCATTCCCTCTCTATTGCATGGGTGGAAGTTTCGCTACAGACATATTAGTAAAGCAAAATAAAGATAAAATCACAACTATTTTTACTGACTAGAAAGACGAGGCCCAAGGACAAAATGATATAAGCTACAAAATCCAAAACTGGTAGCTAAATGCATAACCCTGAACCATTCACCTAGCATACCAAGTACCACTCCGCTTTTCTTGCTCGGTAATAACAAAATAAGATATTAAAATTACTTCTTTCAGTTCTGCCCAAAATCCACTCCTTGTTTGGAGTTCAGCTTATCAGTAGCGGGATAAGGCAATACTTCATTTGAAGCTTTTGGAAGCTAGACCTAGAATAAAAGACAACCTGGAGGTGACTTTGTAACCCACTAATCTGGGATATCAATATCGGTATACACGGTAATGAGGTTGTTCCAGAATGGTCCGATGATGAATAAGTTCATGATCAACCCCATTTTGTGAATACAAAGATTTCGGATACTAGATGTTATAGATGGATATTGTAGATAGATTACCGGCCTACGAACCAAAGCAAAATAAGGCTTAGTACTATTAGTATACCCAAGGAATTGGTACATTGAACTAAGTAAGTAGGGCAGTTGTGCTCCATCCCCAGCCACAATCCTAGTACTAACACAACAAGCAAAGCCCCCACACGATTACGTGCCTCCCGAGTTCTAAATGTCAGAGAACGCTGAACTTACTGCTCGCACCAATCTATTTACACAGCCTATTGGCACAGTCCCTAAGCCAATAGCATTGGAATCGAGAACTACTTATTCTTGGCGAAGCCTACAACGAAAGGGGGTAATCCATCCAAGACCGCCTGCCACAGGAGTAACCCTTAACCTGCGCTGGTGGAACCACGGCGCTCCGTGCATATCAACAGAAAGAACCAAATCGAAGAAAGGGACGAAGAAACGGATAGACTCGTCTGTGAAGACATCGATGAGAGGTATAGAAAGAAGTAAGAGGTACCAAGGGAGGTGGAGGGAGGGGGAGAGGGACGCCATGGACGGGCTCGGTGTTGCCGCCGCTTGCTCGGTGTGCACGCTTCTTCTTGTTCCGGTGCAGGTTTCTTATCCTTTATCCACAGAAGAAGGGGGGAGAGGCTGGCAGGGGGGGCAGCCGCTTCAGACCTCGATCGGACCCGAGACAGTGGAGCGCACGGGCTAAAGCATCTTCCCGTCTCAAACAAACTGAACAACGGTCCAGTCAGATCACAGTAAAGGGCACCGCTCTGCGCCGGGCGCGAGGGCCAGCCACGGTCGGGCGACAGCCGTTCGATCTGACTGCGATAGTCGTCAGATCTGTCATCTCGTTCCCGCCATGCGTCGGCGCATAGCCCCGCGCGCCTCCGACCTCCTGTCGTATGAGCACCCCATCCCTTTCCCCTTCGTCGCCGTTCGTCGTCGTCGACGCTCGTGCGTGCACATGCTTGTCCCTCCGAACTTCGGTTTGAAGCCTTTTTCACTTTGGTTGAAACATTTTTCATATGTCGTTTGAAGCTTCTTCCACAATGGTTGAAGTTTTTTTCAAGTCGCTTGAAGCTTTTTGCTAGTTATATAGCAAAAATGACAGGTTTTCCTCGTTGGTGTGTGGTTGAAGCTTTTCAAACATATGGTTGAAGCTTTTGTGTCAACGATTGCAGTTTTTTGTGTTTCGCTGTCGCGAGTTGAAGCTTTTTATATCGTCGGTTGAAGCTTTTTTCTAGCCGATTGAAACTTTTTTCATCACCGGTTGCAGCATTCGCGGTTTGCATGGTGGGTGGCCCTTGATTCCCCTCGTCTCTGGTTGAAGCTTTCAACAATGCCGGTTGTAGCATTTTTTTATCGCCGGTTTGAAGCTTTTTTCATCGACGGTTGCAACATCGTCGTCTCTATCATAGCTTTTCTTCTCCAACACCGGTGGCATCCGATGCGACTCCATGACGGTCGGCGGGACGAGAACCAACAGGGGAGGCATGCCGGCTTGAAGGAACACCGGGGATCTGCCCGACGGAGGCAAGGACCGGTGATGTCAACGGCAGCAGCGCAAGGGCGCGCGGGGGGAGGGGGGAGTACGCGAGGGGGCGACGGCGGCCTGCGCAAAGTGGAACGCGCGATCCGCGCAGATCGAACGAACGCGGTGCGTCCGGTCGAAACAGTTCGGCCAGCGCGCCATGTATAAACGTTATTCAAAAATAAATTAATAGACGTTTCAAATCCGTTTCATACATCCGTGCTAACCAACACCTTTTACATTTAGTCCGAAATTGAAATAAATATAGAAAGGTCTGGTCACATCGGGCGTGTTCGTCACGTCCTAGATGACATGTCCCGCCCACCACAACCTTTAGTGTTGTCCCATAAAAACCTCACTCTACGCAGCTCACACTGAACCCTAGCTCTCTCTTTCTCTTTTGCTCCGTCATCTTCTCTCCCTCTTCGATTCCGATCTCACCCACTCTAATGTCGAGCTCCGGCTTCGACGGCTCCGACGTCGACTACGACGAGGAGTTGGCCCTCTCCATTGCCTTGGAGCGGTCCAAGGTGGTGACCGGCGACAACTCCGGATCTGGAGGGTCTACCGCAGCTCCCGCGCCAGCGCAGCGCGGATGTTGAAGCTGGACCCTCTCAGCCCGTGCATAGCTCCGACAGGACAGTGCAATCCGCACCAACCCCTCGGGATGTCGGTGGAGCCCGACGAGGATGAACACCTCCTTGTATGGGTGTACCGTTGTCGAGGTACGACAATCTATGTGACCGGCAAAGGGCCCCTTTGCGGTCCGGCTGTGGAAATCGTCGTGCACAAAGAGCGGAACCAATAATCAATATGGAGAGAGTTTAGACAGGTTCGGGCCACTGTGAGGTGTAATACCCCGTGTCTTGTGTTTGTTGATTATGTGAGTGGAATTCCAAGTTAGAAGGAGCGCTACTTGCCGACAAGATGCTCGAGAAGTGTTGCTACGCGTGCAAACTGGGCAGGGAGCCCTCCTCCCCCTTCTAAAGGTCGTCATGGGCCTCCTTTTATAGACTAAGGGGTCACCACAATGGCTAAAATGATAATGACATGAGGCGAATGATGGTGACGACACGTACAGGGATGGGTGTTGATAAAGTTGTCTCTCAAGCGGTGGTCCACCACGTAGCCGATGTCTACTAAACAACTTTATTCTTGTAGTCTTTGTTGGGCTTTCCAGCGCAGAGTTTTGTAAGAGAAAAACAATTTTCCCTCAAGTTGATGACCTAAGGTTTATCAATTCATGGGAGATGTAGGATGAAGATGGTCTCTCTCAAACAACCCTGCAATCAAATACAAGAAATCTCTTGTGTCCCCAACACACCGAATACAATGGTAAATTGTATAGGTGCACTAGTACGGTGAGGAAATGATGATACAAGTGCAGTATGGATAGTAGATATATGTTTTTGTAATCTAAAAATATAAAAACAGCAAGGTAACAAGTAGTACAAGTGAGCATAAACGGTACTACAATGCTTAGAAATAAGGACTAGGGTTCATACTTTCACTACTGCAATCACTCAACAATGCTAACATAATAGAATCATATGATCATCTCTCAACATGCGACAAAGAATCACTACAAAGTTCATAAGTAGGGGAGAACATAAGATGAAATTGTTACAGGTAGTAGAACCACCTCAAAGCTATTCTTTCCTACCAATCTATTGGTCTATTCCTATAAGTGTCACAAACAGCCCTAGAGTTCGTATTAGAATAGCACCTACTATACACATCAATCATCCCTAATGTCACCTAGATACTCCAATGTCACCTCGGGTATCCGTGGGTTAATTATTCGACATGCATCAAACAATTTCAGATTCATCATATTCAATCCAACACAAAGAACTCTAAAGAGTACCCCAAAATTTATATCGAATAAAGTAGGACAAGAACGTGTGTCAACCCATATGCATAGATTACCCCATTGTCACCAAGGGAATCCGGGAGTTCAGTACCAAAACATATATCAAGTGAATCAATAGAACACCCCATTGTCACCAGGGTATCCATATGCAAGACATACATCAAGTCATCTCAAAATCCAATATTCAATCCGACATAACAAAATCTCAAAGGGGAAGATTCAATTCATCACATCAAGATAGCAAGGGACAAACACCATATGATCCAACTATATTAATAAAGCCCGTGATATATCAAGATCATGACATCTCAAGAACACGAGAGAGAGAGAGAGAGAGAGAGATCACATAGCTACTAGTACATACCCTTAGCCCCGAGAGCGAACTACTCCCTCCTCGCCATGGACACCACCGAAATGATGAAGATGGGCTCCGGTGATGATTGCCCCCTCTGGCGGGGTGCCAGAACAGGGCTCCAAATGTGTTTTCTTCAGTACATAGGCTTACAGCGATAGAGCGAAAGTTCTAGGTTTATTTCTGAGGGTTTTTGTGTATATAGGATTTTTCAACGTTGGAATCATGCTAAACGGGGGCATGAGGTGTTCCCAAGCCATCAGGGTGCGCCCACGGGGACGCCCTGTTGTCTTGGAAGCAACAGGTGGCCCCTTCCGGTGGTTCTTCGCTCCGGTATTTCTTATTTCCTCTAGAAAAAAGCATCAAAAAGTTTCGAGCAATTTCGAGAACTTCTATTTTCGACACAAAAAACAACACGAGATTAATTCTTGTGAAAACACCGTCATCCTGGGCTAGTTCTAATTAAATCATATAAAGTACATAAAAACCACATATAAGTATTGTAAACATGGGTAAATATGTCATGAATACTTTATAAGTTATCAATACATTGCAGACGTCTCAGCATACCCAAGCTTAATTCCTACTCGTCCTCGAGTAGGTAAATGATAAAAGAAGTATTTTATGAAGCATGGATGCTAGCATAGTGTATAATTTTAATCAATGATAATTTCAGTCACTTTTGTAGCATCATAACCAACAACTATTTCTCATAAAACTCATCATGATAGAGTACCAATCTCATCTCATGGTTCAAATAGTGCATTCTCTTAAAACTTAACAATCTATGTTCTTAGTCATCAAACAGTTTCCATGCATCTTATTTTCAGCAAAGTCTAAGTAAGAGTTCCACATACTCAATTATTATGTAGTCTTCTATGATTTCTGATACTCAAAGCATATTTTTAGAACAAACAACATCCATCAAACACAGAGAAAGATAAGGGCTTAATGTTTCGCCTCCCAACATACTTATCATGAAGACAATTGTCAACAATAATGAATCATCATCTAATATATTTGACCGGATATATGTGTTTGTATCTTTCCCCACCACATGATGCTTGCTAACTAATATACTGAGGTTGGAATAAGAAGTTGACGTGACATGAAAAGTAAATAACATACATGTAAATAGAATGTCCCTTCGTAGAGGGAAGCAATTATTTTTAGAGGTTCCATGGCTCATTGTTTAGACACATGGATGAATATATTTTGGGTGGTGTGCCTTTCATGTCAATGTTACAATAAGGGATTTAAATATCTTCCATGATAATCACATTATTGGTGGTTCCCAAACAAAATTGAAATTTCACTCCCCCTCAACTCAAACACTTTCCATGGCTAGCAATATCCACAGGAGCCCTCCAAACAATCAACATTCTAAGGGAGTTCTTGTTTATTTATTTTTGACCGGGCCTCGTTTTTATGAGTATCTCTTGTGTAATAACAAGTGAATAAACACTCATCATGAGAATAACCTGCTTATCATGGAAGATATTAACTACCCCGATCGCTCCATGAGCGGTACAGGCACACAAAACATATGTTTATTTGAAAGTTTTAGAGGCGGCACATGCAAATTTACTTGGAATGGCGGTGAAATACCATATATAGGTAGGTATGATGGACTCTCATGGAAGAAACTTGTATCAAGTATTTGGATGCACAAGTAGTATCTATACTTAGTACGAAGTTTGGAGTAACAAAAGGTTCTAAATAAGCACCACATGTTGGAGGATCCATAACAATATAACTTCTATGCAAATATACCCAAACATAACCATTACATTGTGTTCCTTTTCCAACTTAAACTATTTTATCAAGGTTGAAAATAATTAGTGGGTATTCAAAATCATAAAAGATGTCAAAGATAATATATTTATATGTGAAAGTTCTCTTTCATATACTAATCATTCATGAATTGCTTGTATGACCAATATTATGATTGTCAAACTTCAATAGATTTTACTTTGTAAACCCAATGTGAACCTACTAATAAGAATAAATTATATTGATAATTTAATATTTATTATATTTCATTCATTCACAATTTTCTCTTAGGATATAAGTGAAGCACAAAAGTAAGCATCAAAATGCTCTCAAAAGATACAAGTGAAGATCAATGAGGATTCAAACTATTAAATAGCTATGTGAGTACTCTCTCGCAATAAATATTTTCAGATCTGAGGATTTTATTTAAAAAAGAAAACTAAACAAAAAATACATTCCAAGAATAGAACATATCATGTGGACGAGATAAAACTTAGAATCAACATAGACTAGCCAATAGTTCTTGACGAAGAGAGGTGGGATGTGTAGCATCCCTAAGCTTAGATGCTTGAGACTTCTTCAAATATTTACTTGGGGTGCATTGGGAATCATCAAGATTGAGCTATTTTATCTCATTCAATACTCTCGTATCCCAGTTTCACCTAAGTCTCAAAAACTCAATCAAGACAAAACTCGAAAAGAACTCATGAGATAGGTTAGTACACATAAGAATAAATCAATAATTCATGTGCTACCAAGACAAGTTAAATAATAATATTTGAACATTAGGTACTATATACTATCATTTACGCAATTTATATCTATCAGTATAAGCCATGAAAACTCTAGGATAAGTAGATAACAAAACTATGGCAGCAATCTATCAAAACAGAATAGTTTGTAGAAATTTATTTAAATAGTGTACTTATCTAACTCCAAACATTATGAAAACTTAGGACATGATAAAGGATTTTTTGAAAGTTCTGTATAAAAATTTCAGAAACTTTCCACGTTCCAGTAAAATTTCATAATTCAGATACTATAACAAACGTTTCTGTTTTTGTACAATACACATCACACATGCAATTCAAGCATTCTAAAGGAAATACTTGGAAATTTCCAATGAAAAAATGATTATATATAAAAGAAATAAAATACTAACAAAAGAAGATGATGCTCCAAGCAAAACACATAATATGTGATGAATAAAAATATAGCTCGAAGTAAGATATATCGATAGTGTTGAAGACGAAAGAGGGGATGCTTTCCGGGGCATCCCTAAACTTAGAACCTTGAGTCTTCCTTGGATATTATCTTGGGGTGCCTTGGGCATCCCCAAGCTTAGGTTCTTTCTGTTCCTTATTCTCCTTCTATCGGTATGTCATCCAAACCTTGAAAACTTCAATCACACAAAACTTAACGGAACTTCGTGAGATGAGTTAGTGCAATAAAGATAGATCATTCACTTAGGTGCTGCCAAGACAAGATTCATAATTGTTATGAGATAGTAATTATTGTGTTCTATTATTACATAATTTATATCACTAAATATAAGCTGTCTAAACATTAAAACAAGCGAACTATAAATGTATAAAAAGAATCTGCCAAAAACAGAATAGTCTGTAAAGATATGAACTTAAACCATACTTATCTATCTGTGAAAATTCTGAAAAATAGAAAAAATGCATAGAATTCTGATAGCAAAAATGTGTAAAAAACGAAGAATTTTTTGACTCTCCAGTAAAATCACATAATTTATATGCTGGACAAAAAAGTTTCTATTTCACACTGAATAAAACAAACAAGTATCCACACTATCTCAAAGGCTTTACTTGGCACCTTATTGAAATAAAAGTCATAAAAGATGATTAATACAGTAGCTTAATCATGTGAACACACAAAAAGAGTAGATGGAAGTATTGATTTGTCTCCAATCGTTTTCTTTAATGCCTTTTAGCTAGGCATGATGATTTCAATGATGCTCACATAAAAAGTAATAATTGAAACACGCATAATAGCATCATGAATCACATGGCAAGCACATTTAAGTCTAACTCACTTCCTATAAATAGGGATTTTGCAAGAAAACAATTTATTATAGCAAGTATCAACTTGGATAGGAAGGCAAAACAAGCATAACTTCGAAACTTTGAAGTTTGAACACATATAGAGGAAACTTGATATTGTTGAAATATACAGAAGCATATCTTCCCCTCTCATACACTACTGTAGGAAAGCCAAGTAGTGGCGGGCGGAAAAATCCCATCAGTGGCGGGCAAGGATCTTAGGGGCGCCCGCCACTAACCTCCAGCCACTGCTAACATGGCATCAATGGTGGGCGCGCGACCGCCACTTGTAAAGATCTAGTAGTGGCGGGCTTTACCTAGTGGCCGCCACTAGTAATCCACATTAACGACACTAATAACACTTACAACACACACTTCCAATGGTGGGCATCAATATTCACCCGACACTATTATACTTAAAAGAAAACAAATGCACCCGCACGCTGCGCAGCAGCGACGCTCCACCTCATGCATGTTGGATCCACTATCGCGCGCACGCCCGCTAGATCCACTGCCACACATATGTCCGCTGGATTCATCGCCAAGAGCGTGCTAGATCCACCACGAGCATTGCGCTTTCTAGATCTGCCAACCCGGCCGCAGGATCCCCTACACGCCCACTAGATACACATGTCGCTAGATCTGTTGCAGCTTGTGCTGGAGCCGCTGTCGCACTCTCGCTGGATGTACCGCCCCACTTCATCGGCCGCCTTGTCCATTGGATCCGCCATGCCTGTTTGCATCCATCGTTGTGCTCGTCGGTGGGAAGAACTTGCACGAGAGAGGTGGGGAAGTGACAGGAGAACAAGGCGGTACTAGAGCATGCTTGTTGCGGGTGAAGATGGCCGAAGACTACTGGAATCATTAGGAAGATGATGGCGGAAAGGGGATCTGATATTCTAGTGGGAGAGAGAGTGAGGGGGAGAGAAGTGGCCGTGGCCAGTCAACTGTGTGTCTCCTTCCCTCGCCACCATTGAGTAGAAGCACACATGGGTGTTGGACTCGCAGATGCAAGCCATGTCATCAATCCATGGGAGTATCGTTTCTACCAATCAGAATGAAACAAAGTACGTGTAGCGAGCTCTATATTAAGCCTGCCATGGGTAGCCATTTTAAGAGAGGCGACCGAGACAGTGGACTTGCCGCTGCTATCGTTTTTCGTATTATTATTATTATTTATTGTGTACCATAATATATTATTTACTCTATGACTTCTCCACGATTACCGTTTTCCCACCATTGTCATTTAATACATAACAAAATAATTACTTACTCTACGACTTTCCCAATATTGCCACATATCACATAACACAAGGAATTACTTACTCTGTGACTAAGTGTTGTATTATATGCTAAGTGGAAATCATGGTAAAGTTGTCAAGTAAGTAATTTCTTATGTTATGTGCTACGTGGAAATTGTGGGAAAGTCATATACTAAGTAATTTCTTATGTTATATGCTAAGTGGCAATAGTGGTAAAGTCTGAGAGTAAGTAATTTCTTGTGTTATGTGCTATATGGCAATTGATAAAGTGGGAGAGCAAGTAATTTCTTCTGTTATGTGTTATGTGGCAATGGTGGGAAAGTCGCAGAGTAAGTAATTTTTGGGTTATGTGCTAATTGGTAATAGTGGTAAAGTCGCAAAGTAAGTAATTTGAGTGTGTGTGACAAAAAAATTCACACAGGCTGCTTACAAACTCGGCCATCACTGAAGAAAGGACTAGGTTTCGAGAGAGAATGCGCTAGGTTTGCACGTGAATCGACCACTACTTTACCCTTTGGGCTATAAGCTTTTGACATACTCAATAAACAACATTGTATGTATCATGTCAAAATTTCACATTTTCCAAGGTATGTTTCCTATATTTAAGCCCTTAAATGCATTTTAGGCATTTAGCGGATATAATTAAAATTTGAACTGCAAATACACTAAAAATAGCAATGAATGGGTTGGAAAGTCTTATTAGTCGTCTTTAGAATATGTTTAGTACTAGTCTAAGGAAATATAAGGAGTCTCATACACGAGGTGACCATAGATCGGGGAACCAACATTGTTGTTGTTGACATCTTTTAAAATCAAGCGATGCTTGAAAATAATGAAACTTGGCATGTTGTTATGATATCATACATAGATACTACGGTAAAAAAATTCAGAATGTTTCATGGAAGTTGTCACCTAGACTACTTAAAAATCAGACCATCTCCGAGGAAGAAACTAGGTTTTAAGAGGGAACTGTTGGTAATATGCCCTAGAGGCAATAATAAATTAGTTACTATTATATTTCCTTGTTCATGATAATTGTTTATTATCCATGCTAGAATTGTATTGATTGGAAACTCAAATACATGTGTGGATACATAGACAACACACTGTCCCTAGTGAGCCTCTAAGGACTAGCTCGTTGATCCAAGATGGTCAAGGTCTACTCACCATAGACATGAGTTGTCATTTGATAATGGAATCACATCATTAGAAGAATGATGTGATGGAAAATACCAAAACTATGAAGGTAGCATATGATCGTGTCAGTTTATTGCTACTGTTTTTTTCATGTCAAGTATCTGTTCCTATGACCATGAGATCATGCAACTCCCGGGCACCGGAGGAATGCCTTGTGTGTATCAAACATCACAACGTAACTAGGTGACCATAAAGGTGCTCTACAGGTATCTGCGAAGGTGTCTGTTGGGTTGGCGTGAATTGAGACTGGTATTTGTCACTCCGTATGGTAGAGAGGTATCTCTAGAGCCCACTCGGTAATACAACATCACAATGAGCTTGCCAGCAATGTGACTAAGGAGTTATTCATGGTATCTTGTATTACGAAACGAGTAAAGAGACTTGTCGGTAACAAGATTGAACTAGGTATGAAGATACCGACGATCGAATCTCGGGCAAGTAACATACCGATCGACAAAGGGAACAATATGTAGAATATGTAGGAGCATAATGATTGATTGATTGAATATGTAGGATCATAATATGTAGGAGCATAATGATTGAATATGTAGGAGTATAATATGTAGGAGCATAATGATCGACAAGTAACATACATATCGACAAAGTAACATAATGATTGATTGAATCCCTGACATTGTGGTTCGATCGATAAAGATCTTCGTAGAATATGTAGGAGCCAATATGGGCATCTAGGTCCCACTATTGGTTATTGATCGGAGAGTGTCTCAGGTCATGTGTGCATAGTTGTCGAACTCGCAGGGTGTGCACACTTAAGGTTCAGTGACGATTTGGTATTAATGAGTTATATGTGGTGATAACCGAAAGTTGTTCGGAGTCTCGGATGAGATCCCGAACGTCACGAGGAGCTCCAAAATGGTCAAGAGGTAAAGATTTATATATGGGGGAAAAGTTTAGGATTTTTTGATATTGTACGAGGAAGGTTCTAAAAGGTTCTCGAGTGGGGGCCACCAGCATGGGGACCCAAATGGACGTGGGTAGTGGGGAAAGTACCCACACCCCTGGTCTAGGCGCACCAAGACCCCCCTTAAAATTAATAGGATCATATCCCGAAAGGATAAGATTGAGATCCCTAAAAGGGGGGGGATAGTGATCGGTGGGGAAGGAAATGAGGGATTTCCTTCCTCGCCCCTTGACCAACGACCCTAGGGGCTTGGAGGGCAAGCCACCAGCCCCTCCCACGCCTATATAAAGGTGGGGAGGCGCAAGGGGGCTGGGGACTCACCCACGGCGGAGCCCTGTCTCTCCCATAGATCAGTTTTCTCCACTAGATCGGTTCCGGTATTGCTTGGCGAAGCCCTGCCGGAATAGCTCCACCACCACCGTTGCCATGACGTCGTGCTAACGGAGAAGTCATCTACCTCTCCACGCTCGCTTGCTGGATCAAGGAGGTGGAGATTTTCATCGATCTGTACGTGTGCTGAATGTGGAGGTGTCGTCTATTCGACACTAGATCAGGATGGATCGTGATGGGATCGCGAGATGGATCATGATGAGATCATGGGACGGATCGTGATTGGATTGCGAAGATGTTCGACTACATCAGCCATGTTATATACGCTTCCGCTTAGGGATCTACATGGGTATTTAGATGCACTACCCCTCTCGTAGATGTTAATATCCATAGATTGATCTTGGTGAGTGTATGAAATTTTTTGTTTCCCATGCGACATTCCCGAACAGGAACATGTCAAGTTTGCATGTGAATCTACTATGCTTTTTTGGTTGACCTTGAATTTTTTTCACATTCGGTAAACACTATTAAATGTGTGATGTAATGTTTTTTGCATTTTTAGGATCCATTTTCTATATTTAAGCAATTAAATACATTTCTAGCCATTTAAAGAGATAAATTAGCATACTACGCGACCACTCCTTCCTTTGTTAGGGTTCAAACAATTTTCGCACGCAACATACACCATTACATGTGAGCGTCCAAAATTTGGCATCGTTTTGGGTTTGTATGCTATATTTAAGTCTTTAAGTGGAATTACCTCCATTAAATACCCAGGAAAAAAATTAATGTCCTAAAAATAGTTAAATAACATTAAAATGTGTCAAACTCTTACATGATAATTTAAATGATGTACATTTAGTGCAGAAAATAATTAGCCTGTAAGACTCAACAAAAAAAAACTAAAATCCTAACATTACAAAAAATGACATGAAAGCTACTAGTGGCAGGCACAAAATAAAGCCCGCCACTACTATTTTCTTTACTACTAGCGGGCATTAACTATGGCGCGCCACTGGTAATATTTGGACAACTTTGCCTTGAGATCAAAAAATACTAGTGGCGGGCACATATTACTGCCCGCTGCTTCTATTTTTGTTACTAGTGGCGGGCATTTTCTATCACCCGCCATTCCTACTTTATGACATATTTTCACTAGGCCAAAACATACCGGTGACGGGCACGTGTTGCCGTCCGCCACTGGTAACTTATCTACTAGTGGCGGGGTCCAATTTGTACCCGCTATTAGTAACATTTGTCCGATGACAAATCTGGACAGCTTTTATCACTGACGGGCACAAACTGTCGAACGCAACTTGTAAGCCAATATCAGTGACGGGCTGGTTTTGGAGCCCGCCACTCCTAATAGGAATGGCGGGTGCCTGGGGGACCCCGGCTCATAAGTCGTGATCACCGAGTGTACATGCGCAGCAATCCTAGAGATCAATGCTAAACACACATAAACTGAATAACAAGAGCCTTACATCCATTATGTACCGTTTTACTCAAATATGACCTCTATTGCCAAATCTTCATATATATATATTTGCAACGGAAATCTTCATAGGTAGCATGAACACATGCCATCTTCCTTAACCCCATAGGGATTCTAACTGAGAACCATCCTAGCTCGCACGTACATCACCAAGGTGTTCTTCATCATATCCTGTTCTTTCATGCCCGGCCAATAAAATAACATGTGGCAAGCCAATGAGTACTTTGAATGTACTCGCAAGCAACCCATGATTGGAACGAGGCAATAACAATGCATGATATATCACTAAATAGGTGAGTTGCGGAAAGCTAATTTTGAGTGTAACGACATGGTAAATTTCTAGTAAGAGCATGCATCACGAGTTTGCAAATATCCATACGAACAAGTTACCCATATCAATATAAGCAGGGGGTTGAACATCTCATGTTCAATCATCATCCCAAGTCACCTGACTTAGCTCAAGTATCATCTTTCCCTAACACATAAACACACCAAGATTTTTGTGAAAACATCTATACGTAGTTTACGCAGCACCACCCAAATGTCTTTGACATGTACATGGCTATTCTAATAGTTTTACACTCTCCAGAGGTTGCGCGTTGTACCCACAAGACCCGGGGAACTTCCGTGCGATCCACGACTCGCACTATATTAAATACCCGAGGTAAGCACCCGAACAATGCCTTTTCCGTGGCTACACTAAACAAAGAGTACACTCGTTGTCCCATGTCCTCATGATGTACATCATACGAGCCTCGCTCAAGATCGTATCATCCCTGAGGGGACACAACAGTGTGCCCGATATGTGTGAAAACAACCCATGGTCTCCCTACGTGGCACGACCCCGTATCGGGAGGGTAACTCTGATCCTCTCGCCACTAGTAATGTGGGATCTCTTCTAGCATCAACCAAGGTAATCAACATGGCCCCGTCCCATAATTGGTATCGTGGTCGCACATGTAAGGTTGGGATGGTCAACAAATCTTAAATCTAATCTGTTTTCGAAAACACACACACAACTTGCTCCGGTACACCACCTCTTTCTCAAGTGGTTACCTAGTTCAACATCATCCCCCTCGGGCATTAATGGCACCCGACGGGGTTTTCAAAAAGTCTTCGAAGTCATTTCCTTTATGACACCATGCATTTTTCCATCCCACTTGCGTAGCAACTACTTATCATCAAAACTACTTCCCACTCGCACAACCCTCATAGGAAGGTATGGTCATGCTTAGTGCAAGTATCAATGAGGAAAGTAACGGAGGCAACCCACCATGGTGGTTACCAACTCATCATGATTCAATGCAACGGAATGGAATGCTATATGCCATGGATAAAATAGTTTCTTAGACATTGTCAAAGGGCTGCTTGCCTGGTTTTGCAAAGTATTCGAGGCCTTCAAAAGCTTCTAGTCCAACTCTGAGCACTTTGTCTACTTTATCAACTATCATCGGAAATACCCACAATAAGAAACACGACAAGGAGAGAAATAGAAGTCTTGTAAAATAGTAGTCACAAGCAAAATACTAAATTGGTACTACTTGAGTTGGATCAACAATGATTTTTAAAAGGTGGAAATGGAGGAAAGACAATCCTATAAGAAGCTTAGAGAAAACATTTTTTATAAAAATGAGTACATGCACCTATTAAATAGGAAATGATTTTAGAAACATTTAGGAAGTGGTTTCACTAGACTTGGAGTTAGAATGAATTTCCTATGAATTTACTAAGATGACATAAATGGAAAAAATGAGCTATTTATTTGATCCAGCAGAATCAATGCATGGTAAAAATGTTAACATGGCTAGATAGTTAGGGGATAATTTTGAGTGCATCTAGAAATTGGAATCACTCCATTTGGAGTTGAATTGGGTGCTCTAGGGATTTTGTAAAGTGACTCTAACAGTTAAAAATTTGAATATAAATTTAACTAGTACAAAAAAAGTGTTATGAAAAAATATGGAAGTTGCACCACTAGATAGGTTGAAAATTTTCAAGAATTTAGTAGTTTGAATCATGGCATTTGGAGTTGTTGTATTTATTTAATTATGTTTTTTGGAATCTCTTTGAAAAATAAAAAATAAAATTGCACTATAGCCATGGGCTAGAATGAGTGCAGCCGAACCGACCCAAAAAGGAACTGGCCGAGGAGAACCATTGTGCACGCGCGTGCGCAGCATTGAACCTGACCGGTGGGTTGACCGGTCAGTGAGAGAGAGGGGCGGGAGACAAGGGAGATGATGACAAGTGAGGCCTACTTGTCGTCTTGTTCCTCGCGACATAGGAGGCCGAGGGGCTCGACGTGGGTACATCCAATGATGAGTCAATGAGGGCTTGGTTTCGTCGTGCTCAGGACGCTGTCGCTTGTCGAACAGTGGTGGAGAGGGATGTCGGAGAGCTCCAGTTCATCTACGACATGGCATCTGATGGGGATGCATCGGGAAAAGGAAGCCCCGGTTGTCTCCGACTGCAACCAATGAGGAGGAGGAGGGGAACCACGTCAGGGTGGTGAGGGGGATCTACACGAAGAAGAAAGTGGATCAGGGAAGACCCGTACCACGAGATCGATGGACATCCGCGATGGCGAAGCTAGGGTCATATCTGAGTGCAAGGGCTTGTGGGGCTTGTGTGGGAGGAGCGAGAGCTCGAGTGGGGGACAGGGGATGTGATCAGAGGGGAGAGAGCCGCGGGAGTGTCTTTAATATCCGGTCGATGGTGCACCGTGAGAGGAGCTCACGAGCGTCCGTGGCAATGGCTGCAATGGCTAAGGGAGGGGGTCGGGGTTGCTCTACAACATTCGTGGGGCTCGTCCACAATGCTGGGAAGCGAGAGAGAGAGCGGGGTGAGGCCAGGGGCGTTGCACGTGTGAGCCCACTCACGGGCCGAGTTGGCGGCACTCGACCATGCGTGGGAGGGGGAGAGAGAGGAAGAGAGAGGAGGGGGACAGGGCCATGGCAGGTCCCAGACGTCGAGGGACAATGACTGGCATGTGGGGAGGCCCGAGGTGGCTAGGCGCACGAGGTTAAACCTCTGGATCGCTGCAGCATGCTAGAGAGCGTGACTTTGGCCGGCATGATGGTACTTTTGGCGCGCTCTGGCATGGCCACTTGCACCCACTAGCTGCAGGGAGTATAATATTGTAAAGGAGCTTTGGATGCCCTTGGTACTTGCCAGGAGATAGGGAAAGCTGAGAGAATTTTAACATTGTTCTTCAGGGGGTGCAAGTGGGGGTTTCACCCTCTCAATCATAGATCTATCTGTTGGGAAACTTACTAGAGGTGGTTGGGGTCCACAAGAGGTTGTGATAATTTTTTTGGCCCAAGGAGAGCACTTCTAGTCCTCCAATCATCGAGCAAAAGAATGTGCAGAAGGTATTTGATGAGTGTTTGGGATAGCTAAAGATTCCCCTTGCTATGAAACTTAACAGGATCAAATAATTGTGACAAATAAGTCTTGTCACCAATTTTGAGATTATTTAGAGAACGTTTCCAATGTAGACATGGTCAACCCTAGAAATCAACAAAAATGTTTTCTCTAGATCCATTCATGCAAATTCATCCCCCCTAATGTACCACTTGGTGTGGTTGCTTTATTTGAGGATTATAGCATGCCCAAAAAGTTTGGGACCACATGGGGAAATTATATAGTGTAATACTACCCAACTCCAGAAATCAACATGAATGATTTTGGAGGGATTTGTACAAGTGTATTTGTTCTCCTTGATGCACCAATTGATGTGGATGCATTATTAGGGTATTAGAACATGTCCACAAAGTTTGGGAGCAATTAGAGACATTTGGCAATGTAAAGTTGCTCAAGTGTGGATCTGTATTGAGAAGGTGCGCGAATATTTTTGGTGAACCAAAAACAATTAGGTTTGAGGTGAAACTTGGCAAGCTCATCACATATATCATGTGTGACATGCTACAATTTTACTTGAATTATTTGAGAATATTTCTTATAGAAATATTACAAATACTTGAAATACACAAAACAGTTTTGAAGGGTTTTGTCCAATATTTTGAACATGACCATGTGTTTCAACTCTTATATATCGAAAATACATGTCCACTAAGTTTCCCTTAATTTTCTCAAATATTTCGGAAGCATAAAAGTAATTTTTCCCTATAAAAGATCATTTCTGGCATAAAAAAGGGTATTTAAATAAAATAGGAATATAACTTAAAATAATATTTTTGTGGTTTTGGGAAGTCTTTTGATAAGAGGATCAAAATAAATTATTTGGGGTAAAAGTTCCTCCCTATTTTGAGGACTTGTAGTACAGACCTCAATTAAGGGATTTTTGAAAGTTTAAATTAAATAAATGCTTTCTCGTCAAAATAATATTTTGTAAAAATAGTTTCAAGTCCTATACACATGCTATGGTCATTTGGCAAAGATTTGGAACAAGAAGATGAGTCTAGAGAGTAGGAGAGTTTTGTGAATTTTAAATTACAAACAAGCACACAAGCAAGAGCAATCAAGTCAAGCATCATAAGCACACAAAAAATTTAATTGGTCCTAATTTTTGAGCTATGTTGACTTAGTCAGGAGAGGCAAAACACAAGGTGTGACAGACCTACCTCCCTTACAAGAATCTCGTCCTCGTGATTCCTAGGCTAGGCGTTGAAGAGATACATAAATTCATGTTTGAGGTAGCCTTCACATCCTTGTGTTGCTTCTTCTTCGATGTGACTGCTCCATTGGGTCTTTAAGTGCTTTATGATTCTACTTTGAGTGCTTCTCTTGGCTTCGTCTGAGAGTGAACGGGGTTCTAGCAATATGCTAGGCTTGACTAAAGATCAAGGGCTTAGTGAACAAGGTTTGGCAAGGGTCTCGTTAGCGTGTGTACTCCAGAGTCGGAATACGTGGCAAAGCAGTGTCTCTACGTATTGGTCCTGGATTGCTCTTGTTGGTTAGAGACATCTAGATATCTCGTGTTAGAATAGAAGGGTCAAGGTTTTGGTGTAGCTTCTTGTCAATGGGAAAATCCTTGACTTCCTTAAAGCAGGCGATCTTCAGTCGCAGGTGGTCTTCATCCTTAAGATTGTTGAAGTGTGCAAACGTAGGCTTCTCGTCAAGATCTTGTTCTTGAGTAAGTTCCCCAGGTATATTCTTCATTCATCTCCGACCATTGGTCTTGTCGTTATGGACGCACATTTCCGTCGTGTCTTCTAGTGTTTTTTCTTCTTGCCTCTTCGTGGCCATTTGTGGAAAAGTTTGGGTTGAGTCTCGTCCCTAAGACTAAGTCTAGAGACTCAGTGTTTAAAACAGGTTCTACCATTTAGGGAAGTTTTTGAGGGGGTTCCTAGATGAGCTGGCTACCCAAAAGTATAGACCAACCATGCAATACCCAAGGTCTGAGGCTTGGCAAGTGGGGTGAACCACCTTTGACAGGGGTTTCACCATGATCAAGTGAGGACTCGCATCCTCGATTGAACCAAAAAAAGCCTCTTTAATTTCTCTCGAAGTCCAAAAGGCTTCATCGTGCTTGAACGTAGATTCTTCTTGACATATTCTAGCTGATGTAGCCGACAGAGGAGTGGTGGTTGGCTTCTTGCTTCTTATTCATCATTGTGGCTTCCAACCATATTGGTTCTTCATCTTCCTTGGGTAAAATTGTCTTCTGCTTCTTGGCGGTGCTGCGAGGAGTGCACTTCTTAAAGGTAAAACCTTACACTTGAGAATCATGGCAATTGGTGCTTCTCGGGCTTACCCAAATATGATTAAGGTGTTCCTTCTATATTGATTAAATAAGTATGCCATCCATGAGGACGACAACATATTTCTCCAAGCATCACATAAGCACATTGCTCATGGAATATGTGAGAGGAGCGGGGATATGTTCCGGATGGTCACTTGTCCACGGGTTTGTGGTCCAACATAATCTAGTTCCTCATGTCCACCTTCCTCATGGACATGGTTGGTGGTGGTTGAGGTGGAGTATTGGTCATACTCAATTGACTTAGAGCCATGACCTATGGTCATAATCCGACCACGTTATGGTTCGGTAAAGCTTCGGGGTTTCAAGGAACTATGGATGTGAGTGAAAGTCTATCATCTTAACCTTGAGCACAGTTCTTGGATGCCAATAGTCCTACATATTTAAACAAAATCATCCTATATCATTGTAGGTATTATCTCATATAAGTCAATTTCAACATCACTCATGCTATTCCTATCTCCATGGCTTCGTGAGAAGGACTAAACAAAAATCTCATAAGTATACTATAGCCAACTCACATGTATCCCTATGTAAAACTCCTCGGGAAAACATACAAGCTGCTAAGCTTGATTATGACCCTACAAATCAAAGTGCTCTACTAACATATCCAAGGTCTAAGTTACTACACTTCTATGCCAAGGAAACTTGTATTGTATCAATCCAAGATCTTGTTTCCTTCCTACGAATCCGATCAAGTGATCCCTAAATGCAATCAATCACTACTTGACCCACTACTCCTATAAATCCAATATCGATGGGGTTCTACATAATCTCCTAGAGTTCCTATAATCTACATATCATTGCAAGGTCTATTTATCGTAGTATATCCACCAATCATCATTATCATGACCAAGTAAATTCCAAGGTCAAGCTTATCTAGATACTTAAATCAATTCTGACAACTCCAATTTTCCCTATCTTATAATCCACCAGAAACATGGTATCAAGATTAAGATCGTGGACTGAATCCAATTTACTCTGAACCATGTAGTCTTACTTAACACCAACATTCTATGAGGATCACCTATTAAATTCCAAATCTCATGTCAGACGAGAATTTCTACTTGTTCCTCCAAGTCATTACTGTAACATCATCAATCCATGACTAGTAATTCTCAAAGTCAATTTTCATACCACCAAGATTTTTGACTTGTGACTCTAGTTGTCCTACTAAATCCAATTTACTCAAGGGATATGTAAGTTATGCTACTTTAGAACTTTAATCCACCAAGTTCATCTACCAACATAAGGTCTTATGACCCACCAAGGGGGGCTTAACTACATCCTCAAGACACCTACCATAGTCACCTCTAATCATTGAAAAAAGTCGTATATCCTTAGAATAATCCTTCCTATGGCATCAAGGTTTTGGTGCTAGCTTAAAATGAAAGGTGTTTGTTCGCTATGATCAATAGTTCCATAATGAACCTGGTGCAAAGAAGGGGCTATTGAAGCTCAACAGGTGCTCTGGCTAATCTGTGTGTTAAACACATGATCTGATGTTTGAGATGGGGAAGCTTGTGAGTTCTAGATTGGTCTAGGGAGGTGTTTCCTAATCTTGAGGGAAAAGAATTACTCTCCGGGGTTGTACTTGGTTGAGTACGTTGTAGTCAAAGTCTTCAGTGTCCGTTGTCCATCGAGGTGGATTCTTGGTGCATTTTGTCTTGCTGGTCTTCAGTTAACGAGATGGGTGAGACGGGAAGTAGCATAGAGGATAGTGCCTAAGGGGGTGGTATCGAGAAAGTGTAATCAAACAAATGCCAAAGGGTCCATACACAACATTAGGGTGAAGTAGCAGATATAGTCGCATGCTTGTTGCCTAGGGCGAATGTGCGAATCATATCAAAGGACAAACAAGCAAAAACAAGCAAGACACAACATGGTTCCATTTGAACCATCACACGAACTTGAATTCGCAGAGGAGATACGTGACCTATCTGACCCTAGGGGTTCTCAGACTCAATAGCCGTGCTTGCTTCGTGTCTTAGAGAGAAAGACTTTCATTCTTCTGGGTCTTCCTCATGCGTTCCTGTGTCCCTTATAGCTGTTTGTCAAAACGGTCCGGGTTGATCCTGAAGAGTCTTGGACAACCTCCCTTTGGTGAGCTGACGGCAAAAATGGTTCCTCATAGCTGTCGTTGACAGGGTCTCTTGTTGTCTTTGTAATCATATCAATGTCTCCTTGTCTTCCAAGGAGTCGAGAGTTCCAAGTGGACGATCTGTTATGCAATCTCATGGATAAGGCATGATATAGATTCCGACCTGTCGATTATGTTGTTGACAACATCGACACCAAGAGTGGGGGGACTAAGAGAACTGTTTTCCTTCTCACTATGGAGAGGCGGACCAAACGACGAGGTTCTCATGCACTGGTGGTTGTCGACACAACAGTGGTAAGGACAGGGTCACTCTATTAGCGATGCATATCATGATGTTGCATATCTTATGCCCTGATCACTGTAGGCAAAGGTTCCATCACTCCAGGGCAGTTTCGATGGTGTCACCATCTTCCTAGCCTTGAAGTATTCATTCCTAGAGAAGGTATCATTTGTTGGTCTCATCCTTTCATAGCGTTGCCAACCTTGTTTTCCAAATTTATGGGTGATCATTTGATAAGGTCTCTTCCTTTCAAGTTACTCACGAGGATTTCAAGGAATCAAGTGGTCAGGGGCTTAGGGGTGCTAGCGACCGTTTGCATGTTCAGGAAATAAATAGATGAGGAGAGTCAATAGAATAAGGGTGTAAGTGCTAAGGTAAAAACCATTGCTTCCTTTGAAAAATTAGAAGAGGTGACAAGTATAGAGGTTTTGTAAGTTATTTTGAAGGGTACGAAAAATAGTTTTGTCTTAATTAACATCAGTGATAATTAAGGATTCCTATCGCCCGGATGGCTCTCATACTTGCTCCATGGGGACCCTGAGTCATAAGTGATCCTAGAGATCAATGCTCACTGAACACACAAAAACTGAATAACAAGAGTCTTACATCCATTATGTACAGTTTTACTAAAATAAGGCCTTTATGGCCAAGTCTTCATACATATATTTGCAACGGAAATCTTCATCGATAGCGTGAACCCATGCCATCTGCCTTAGCCCTACAAGCATTCTCACTGGGAAGTGTCCTAGCTCACACATACGTCACCATGGTGTTCTTCAACATAACCCGTTCTTTCCTGCGTGGCCAATAAAATAACCAGTGGCAAGCTAATGAGTACTTCGAATGTATTCGCACACAACCCATTATTGGAACGAGGCAATAACAATGCATGATATAACACTAAATAGGTAAGTTGCTGAAAGCTAATTTTGAGTGCAATGACATGGTCAATTTCTTGTAATAGCATGCATCATGAGTTTGCATATATAAATATGAATGAGTTACAAATATCAACATAAGTAGGGTGTTGAACATCTCACGTTCAATCATCATGCCAAGTCACCTGACTTAGCTCAATTATCATCATCCCCCCCACATAAAGACCAAGATTTTTTGTGAAAACATCTGGACGTAGTTTAAGTAGCACCACCCAACTGTCCATGACCTTGGACACGTCTATTCGAATAGTTTTACACTCTGGAGAGGTTGCATGTTGTACCCACAAGACTCTGGAAACATTCGTGTTATCCATGACATGCCGTATATTAAATACCAGAGGTAAGCACCCGCACAATGACTTCCCCTGGTGACACTAAACAAAGAGTCCACTCGCTGGCCCACATCCTCATGATGTACATTATACGAGCCTCACACAAGATCGCACCATCCCTGAGGGGACACAATATTGTGCCCAATGTTTGTGAAAACAACCCATGGTCGCCCTACCTGGCATGACCCTTAATCGAGTGGGTAACTTTGGCCCTCTCTCGAGTAGTAATGCGGGCTCTCTGCTAGCATCGACAAAGGTAATCAACAAGGCCCCGTTCCATAAGGGGTATTTTTGTCGCACATGTAAGGTTGGGACTCAGAATCTCATGCTGAAGAGCATGGAGGTTCGAGTCCTATTCAAGGCATAATATGGAGAATTCTCATTCAATGAGCATTCCCCGGTCGACAAATCTTAAATCTAATCCATTTTCAAAAACACACACACGACTTGCTCTGGTACACCACTTCTATTTCAAGTGGTTACCTAGCTCAACATCATCTCCCTCGGGTATTAGTGGCACTCGACGGGGTTTTTGAAAAGTCTTTGTAGTTATTTCCTTTCCGACACCATGCATTTTTCCCATCCCACTTGTGTAGCAACTACTTAGCATCCTAACTACTTACCACCCAAACAACCCTCATACGAAGGTAGGGTCATGCTAAGTGCAAGTATCAATGAGGAAAGTAATGGAGGCAACCCACCATGGTGGTTGTCGACTCATCATGATTCAATGCAACACAATGTAGTGCTATATTACATCCATAAAATAGTTATCGAGGTCTTCACAAGTTTCTAGTCCAACTCCGAGCACTTTGTCTACTTCGTCAACTATCATCCCAAATGCCCACAATAAGAAACACAACAAGCAGAGAAATAAAAGTCTTCTAAAATAGGAGTTTTATTTTTCTTGGACACGTTTGGTCACAAGAAAAATACCTAAAGTGGTAATACTTGAGTTGGATCAACAATGATTTTGAGAAGTTGGAAATGGAGGAAACGACGATCCTATAAGAAGCTTATAGAAACATTTTATAACAATGAGTAGATGAACCTATTAAATAGGAAATTATTTTATAAATATTTAGTAAGTGGTTTCATTGGATTTGGAGTTAGGATAAATTTCCTATTATTTTAATAGGATGACTTAAATGGGAAAAAGGAGCTATTTATTTGATCGAGCAGAATCAATGCATGGTAAATATTTTAAACATGGATAGATAATTAGGGAATGATTTTGAGAGCATCTAGAAATTGGAATCACTCCATTTGGAATTGAATTGGTTGATCTAGGGGTTTTGCAAAGTGGCCCCTAATAGTTCAAAATTTGACCTCGAATTTAAACAGTATAGAAAAGTGTTATGGAAAAATATGGAAGTTGCAACACTAGATAATTTGAAATTTTTACGAATTTAGGAGTTTGAATCATGTCATTTGGAGTTGTATTTATGTAATTGTAATTTTTGGAATCCCTTTGATAAATTGGACTTGTCAAGGGGTCACCACGGGTACGTCCAGCGATGGGTCGACGTGGGGATGGCTCCGTCATGCTGAGGGCATTGTCGACATGGAGAGGGTTGCCGGAGAGCTCCGGTTCGTCGGCGACGTATAATCTGGCGGTGGTCCTTCCGGAAGGAAGCCCTAGTCGTCTCTGGCTGCAATAAACGAGGAGGAGGAGGGGAACCACATCAGGGTGGTGAGGGGGATCCAGAGGAAGAAGAAAGAGGATCAGGGAGGGCCTGTATCGCAAGATTGATGGTCGTCCGTGGCGGTGGATCTCAGGTCTGATCTGAGCGTAGGGGCTTGTGGGGCTGGCGTAGGAGGAGCGGGAGCTCAATTGGGGGCCATGGGATGCGATCAGAGGGGGGAGAGATGCGGGAGTGGCTTTTATAGCCGGCTGACGATGTACCGTGAGCGGATCTCATGGGCACCCGTGGCAATGGTTGTAGTTGCTAAGGGAGGGGTCGGGGCTACTCTGCGGCGTTCGTGGGGCTTGTCCATGATGCAGATAAGTGAGTGAGAGAGAGAGGGAGAAAGATCGGGGAAGGCCAGGGGCGTCGTGATTGTGAGACCGCTAACTGGCCGAGGTGGCGGCGCTCAGGCACACGTGAGAGGGGGAGAGAGGAAGAGAGAGAGAGAGAGAGGAGGGGGACAGGGCCATGGCATGTCCCAGACATGCAGGGACATCGACTGGCGTGCGGGGGGTTGACCGAGGTGGCAGGGCGCGTGAGGTCAAACCTTTGGAGCACGATAGTCGCTCTAGGGAGCAACTTTGGTCGGCATGATGGCGCTTTTGGCGCGCTCTAGCGCGGCCACTTGCATGCATTAGCTGCAAGAGGGAGTATAATACTGGAAAAGAGCTTTGGATGCCCTCGGTGCTAGCTAGGAGAGAGGGAAAGCTGAGAGAGAGATGAATCATTGTTGTCCAGGGGGTGCAAGTGGGGGTTTCACCCTCTAAATCATAGAGCTAGCCGTTGGGAAACTTACTAGAGGTGGCTGGTGTCCAGGAGGGGTCGTGGTAAAAATTTGGGACCAAGGAGAGCACTTCTAGTTCTGCAATCATTGAGCAGAAACAATGGACAGAACATGTTTGATGGGTGTTTGGGATAGCTAAATGATTCCACTTAATATGAAACTTAACAATATCAAATAATTGTGACAAATAAGCTTGGTCATCAATTTTGAGATTCTCGAGAGAAAGTTTCCAATGTAGACATGGTAAACCCTACAAATAAACAAAAATGGTTTTCTCTAGATCTATTCATGCAAATTCATTCCCCCTAATGCACCACTTGGTGTGGTGTCATTATTTGAGGATCTGGGCATGCCCAAAAAGTTTGGGACAAAATGGGGAAACTTTACAATGCAATACTACCCAACTCTAGAAATCACCGCATATGATTTTGGGTGGATTTGGACAAGTGGATATATTCTCCTTGATGCACTACTTGATGTGGATGCATTATTAGTGTATTAGAACATGCGCACAAAGTTTGAGAGGAATTGGAGACATTGGGAAATGTAAAGTTGCTCAAGTCTTGATCTGGATAGAGAGGGTTTTGGAATATTTTGGTGAATCAAAACAATTAGGATTTAGGTGAAATTTGGCAAGATCATCACATATATCATGTGTGACATGCTAGAATTGTACAGGAATTATTAGAGAATATTTCTTATAAAAATAGTTAAATACTTGAAATACACAGAAAAGGTTTTGAAGGGTTTTGTCCAATATTTTGAACATGACCATGTGTTTAAACTCTTATATATGTAAAATATATGTCCACCGAGTTTCCCCAAATTTTCTCAAATATTTTGGAAGCATATAAATAAATTTTCCCTATAAATGACCATTTCTGGCTTCCAAAAAAGGTATTTTTTTTGGAAAATAACTCTTAAACTAAAACTATTGCGGTTTTGCGAAGTTTTTTTTGATAATAGGATCGAAATAAAATATTTGGTGTCAAACTTCCTCCCTAATTTGAGGACTTTTAGTACAAACCTCAATTCGGGGGTTTTTGAAAGCTTAAATTAAATAAACGCTTTCTGGTCAAAATGATATTTTGTAAAAAGAGTTTTAAGTCGTATACTCATGGTATGGTCATTAGGAAAAGATTTGGAGCAAGAAGATGAGTCTAGAGAGTAGGAGGGTTTTTTTGAATTTTAAACACAAACATTCACAACAATCAAGCCAAGCATCATAAGCACAAAACAATTTATTTGGTCCTTAGGAGAAGCCGACCAATCATTCATGGGAAGACTGCTATATCATGCGGGATTTGCAGAACCGGGTTCTCGAAAAACGCCAAGTGGAACATCTAGGGTCAGAATACCGCAGGTGGGTCATCTTGGGATCTCAAACTGCCAAGTAATGGTCAGTACCGTGTCTTCACCACGGATGCTTGCAAACGAGACACAAAGGTCAGAAAGAGAGCTATCGGCATGGATGAGCCGGCGATTACTAAGTAACTCCGTTGGTCTGAGAAACAAATCACCTCGACCCGTGAGGATCATTCCCCCAGGTCGACAACCCTGGAGACCTGGCCTTGGTGGTGGCGCCTCAAGTAGGTGGCCATACCCTCACAAAGGTCCTCATTGATGTATGAAGCATCATCATCACATTATATTATGACACCTTTCGGCGGATGAACCTCCCCGACAACAGCTTGGAAACTTCAACCACCATTTTTCATGGCACCGTTCCCAGGAAGTCGGCGAACCGGTCGGGCAGATTAAGCTTGACGTGTCCTTTGGTGATGAGCGTAACTACATGGTCGATCCTTTGAGTTTTTAAGTGGTAAAGATACAAAGCCCTTATCATGCTCTCTTTGGGAGGACGTCTTATGCATGTTTCATGGCTCGCCCCTGTTATGTTTACCTCAAGCTCAAGATGCCAGGTCCCAATGGCACTACAATAGTGCAAGGCGATAGGAAGACGGCTCAGGAATGTGAGGAAGGGAACATAGCCTATGCTGAGTCGGCCTTTGCCGCTGAGGAGCTAAAGTTTTACACAGCTAATGTTGACCCAGTTGAAATCCTTTGAAGAAGCCAAACACTAAGTCCGAAGAACCCCTCAAGTTCAAGGCAGCCAAAGATACCAAACAGATTGCCTTCATCCCAGGTGACTCATCCAAGGAGTTCACCATTGGGACCTGTTTGGATCCTCAATAGGAAAGCATGCACATCGAGTTCATCCGCGAGAAGCGGGACATCTTTGCATGGAAGCCTTTTGACATGCCTGGAGTACCAAGGGAACTCATTGAGCACCATCTTAACGTGGATCCTAAGATCAAACCAATACGGGAGTATGTCCGTCGCTTTAACGAGGAGAGACACAAGGCTATTGGAGAAGTGGTAGCCCAACTTCTAGCAGCTCGGTTTATTGTTGAAGTTTTTCACTCTCAATGGCTGGCTAACCCGATGCTTGTTCTGAACAAGAACAACACTTGGCACATGTGTGTTGATTACACAGATCTCAACAAAGTCTTTCCGAAAGATCCTTTGGCCCTCCCTTGTATCAACTGGATCATTGACTCCATGGCAGATTGCAAGCGATTATGCTTTGTTGACTCATACTCAGGTTATCGGAGGATCAAAATGTCTAAGGAGGATCACGAGAAGAAAACTTTAATAACCCATTTTGGTGCCTTCTGCTATGATTCTATGCCTTTCGGGCTTAAGAGTGCATGGGCGACTTATCAGCATTGTGTGCAGAATAGCCTTCACTCATAGATTGGACGTAACGCTCATGCTTATGTTGATGACATCATGGTGAAATCTCGGAAGAAGGTGACACTATTGGACGATCTCAAGGAAACGTTTGATAACCTTTGAGTATACGAGATGAGACTTCACCCGTCGAAGTGTGTCTTTGGGGTCCGTGCGGGTAAGCTATTGGGCTTCCTGGTATCTGAACAAGGTATTGAAGCCAACCCCGACAAGATCAAGGCGGAAACCTCACTAGGTAAGCCGGCTAGTATAAACTAGGTCCAACGCCTCGCTGTCCGTATCGCAGAATTGATGTAGGATCGAAAGTATGTCTAGAGGGGGATGATTAGACTAGTTGACAAGATATTTTTTCCCTTTTCCCAATTTTAGTTGAAAGGTAGCTTTGGGAGTTATAGCAAGTCAAGTACACCCTACACATGCAGTTCTAAGAGTATAGAAGCGGAAAGTAAAACATGCAAGTGTAAAGTAAAGGAGTAAGGTAGGGAGATAATAAACATGAGGTTGACATGGCGATTTTTGACATGCTTTTGATAGGTGGTGCTATTGTACGTCCATGTTAGTGGATACTTCAACCCATAGAGGGTAACGGCTGCGAGAGTCCACAGAGGGCTCCACCCACAAGGGGTCCATGAAGAAGCGGCCTTGTATATTCCACCACGGCTTCCGCCCACGAAGGACTAGCCTTACTCATGGTAGATCTTCACGAATTAGGCGATCTCCTTGCCCTTACAAACATCTTGGTTGAACTCCACAACACGAAGTAGGAGGCTCCCAAGCGACACCGAGCCAATCTAGGAGGCACCACCCTCCAAAAGATAATAGATGTGGTAGATCAATGAACTCCTTACTCTTGTGCTTCTAATGATAGTCCCCTCAACACAAAATCACTCTCTCATGGAATATGCATGGGTAGGAGAGATTGATTGGGTGGAAAGCAGTTTGGGGAGGCTAGAGATCAAGTTTCAAATGATTGGATTGGAATATCTTGGTCTCAACACATTGGTAGGTGGTTCTCTCTCAGAAAATGGATCTGGCAGTGAAGTATGTGTTGTGAGTGCTTCTCTCACGAGTGAGAGGTGGGTGAAGAGGTATATATAGGCAGCTGATAACCCACAAGTATAGGGGATCACAACAGTTTTCGAGGGTAGAGTATTCAACCCAAATTTGTTGGTTCGACACAAGGGGAAGCCAAAGAATATTATCGAGTATTAGCAGTTGAGTTGTCATATCAACCACACCTGAAAGACTTAGTATCCGCAGCAAAGTTTCAGTAGCAAAGTAGTGTGATAGTAACGGTAGCAGCGGTAACACTAGCAGTAGTGACAAGAGTAGCGGTAAAGTAACTTAGCAAGGACCAGTAGGAAAAGACTCGTAGGCATTGGATCGATGATGGATAATTATGACGGATGACATTCATCATGTAACAATTATAACATAGGGTGATATGTAACTAGCTCTAGTTCGTCAATGTAATGTAGGCATGTATTCCGTATTTAGTCATACATGCTTATGGAAAAGAACTTGCATGACATCTATTGTCCATCCCTCCCGTTGCAGCGGGGTCCTAACGGAAACTAAGGGATATTATGGTCTCCTTTTAATAGAGAACCGGAACAAAGCATTAGCACATAGTGAATACATGAACTCCTCATACTATGGTCATCTCCGGCAGTGGTTCCCACTATTGTCACTCCGGGGTTGCTGGGTCATAACACATAGTAGGTGACTACAACTTGCAAGATAGGATCAAGAACACACATATATTGATGAAAACATAATAGGTTCAGATCTGAAATCATGGCACTCGGGCCCTAGTGACAAGCATTAAGCATAGGAAAGTAGTAGCAACATCAATCTTAGAACACAGTGGATACTAGGGATCAAACCCCATCAAAACTAACTTGATTACATGATAGATCTCATCCAACCCATCACCGTCCAACAAGCCTATGATGAGATTACTCACGAATGATGAAGAGAATCATGGAATTGGCGATGAAGGATGGTTGGTGATGACGACGTCATCGATTTCCCCTCTCTGGAGCCCAGAACGGACTCCAGATCTGCCCTCCAGAGGAAGAACAGGTGGTGGTGGCGGCTCCGTGTCGTGAAACGCGATGAACTCTTCTCTCTTAATTTTTTCTGGGCGAGAGAGAATATATAGAGCTCGAGTTGGGCTCCTCGGCTTGTGGGCTCCTGGCTCTGCGTCTCCAGGTAATTCTTGCGCCAGTATTTTTATATATTCCACAAAAAAATCCTCGTAAGTTTCCAGGTCATTCCGAGAACTTTTATTTCTGCGCAAAAAACAATACCATGAAAATTCTGCTGAAAACAGCGTCAGTCCGGGTTAGTTCCATTCAAATCATGCAAATTAGAGTCCAAAACAAGGGCAAAAGAGTTTGGAAAAGTAGATACGATGGGGACGTATCAGAAGCACACAAGATCCAACTGTTACACCTAAAGTGGCAAACTCGGTGACATCGAAGTTACAAACTCGATGGTATCGATTAGCACAAAAGGCAAAACTTTTGAATCTCGGCGGGACCGATATACACAACTCGGTGGCACCAAAATGGTGGCTAACGGTCAGATGCCCAATCTCGGTGGCACCGATACTCAAACTTGGAAATTCTAATTTTTGTGTATCTTGGCAACAGAATGTTGGTCACACTAAACTCATTATCACCGATATGGATTTGGTTGCACCGATTTGGTGGGAATAGCTAGGATTTCTGTCTGAGGTCAAACTCGGTGGAAAAATGTGGAAGTTGGTGACACACAATTCGAGTATGTGGAATTTGATAGAACGGATATGTGGGAAAATGACTAAGTATTTTGATGTGTAACTTTGAGCACTTTGAGCAATCAGTTCATTTTACTACCTCACCCCCTTTTAATAGTATTGAGTTTCATATGGACTTAAAAATGATTTCTCACAAATATAAAATGAATAGTCTTCTAGCTTGAAGCTTGAGCCAATATTATTCTTTTCTTGCATCAAGGGGCATCTCCACATAAGCCTTTAGCCATAGCATCTTTTGAACTTTTCTGAAATATACTTGGTAAACATATTAGTCCAATGATGCATATGTTGTGATCAATTATCAAAACCACCCTAGGGAGCAATTGTGCTTTCAATCTCCCCCTTTTTGGCAATTGATGACAACATATAGATCAAAGCTTCGACAAAAAATATAATCAATCATTAGCATCGACGCTTTGAGAAGTATGTGGAAAGCAAGAGCTCCCCCTAAATTTGTGCATTATTTAAAATTTTCATTTGAATGCAACTGCACAGTCGATTAGGATCATGGGTTACTCTTCCATGTCACATACATCTTGGTGGTGCGCATACAAGATAAGAATAAATAGCAATGCACATGACACCAACAAGATAAGTGAATGATCATCACAGAGATAGCTAAAAGGATAATAACGTAGCATCAACCAAGTAAAGCGTATGATCAAACACAAATATCGGGATAAAGTGATCCAAAAGACCAAAGTTTTTGAAACCAAATGAGAGTTAATAAAGTCAAAAGCTCTCTCTCGAAGTCTATGATCCATATATTTGTCCCTGTTTGGCAACAAGTTACCAAAAAGTTCAAAAGGTATAGAACTACTCGTCTCTCTGGGTAGCTGATGACGAAGTCGACAGAAGAGCGTCCACGAAGGCATATTTTGAGTGTATTGTAGCTAGAGGAGTTGATACTAGAGGTGCTTGAGCTGGAGCTGGTGGTAAAGGTGTTGATGTTGAAGATGTTTGTCTTGTCTCCTGAGTAGGAACAACAACTGATCTAGGCTGAGTGCTGAACCGTGTGGTAGTGAGGGGAGGTGACTCTTCTTCATCATCATCATCTTCATCTCTTCATCATCTGAGTGCGGGATCTCCATTGAGTCAACTTCATGTTGAAGCTGTTTTCACTATGGTGGTCAACTCAGTAACCTTCACATCCATGCCATGAAACTTAGTTTCCACAACCCTCTCAAGGCTTTCCTGATTTTGAAGTATCTCCTGGCCTTGGATAGAGCTAACTATAAATGCCATCTTCTCAGCTTGAGTTTTGAACTGTGGAACTGGTGGTGGCTCATTTATAGCAGCCTCAGCTTCTGCTGCCTGTGCTGCCATTCTTGCCGCAGCTGAGCTGGGATCATTTACATCCATCACCACAACATTGTCTTCAAATTGTGTCTGAAGGGGTAGATGGGGATGATGAAGAAGATATGCATACTTGCCTAGCTTGGCATTGATAAGCATCTGAATGTAAGGAGCATATCCACATGATCTTTTCTGATCAGCAGTAGTCCTCCGGATAGTCTATACTATCAAATCCATCACTCTGAATCTAGTGTGAGAGTCCAAATGGTGCAGCAGATTGATGGAGTGTCCTTGAATCATCCTATCATCACCTGATTTAGGCATCAAGGTCTGTCTCAGAATAGTGTTAGTGGTGGGTATCCCTGCTTGCAAAAAGTATACTGAGCCCATCTTGTGACTAGCCAAATACTTGGAGGATTTGGCTTGGACATATTTGCCATGGTGTTGTGGCTCATCTTCGCTTCGGAATACACGTCCACATAACTCTCTTTTTCCTTGGGGCACCGAGGATAGTGGACCACTCATCAATCGTAGACTCATATTTGTGACCATCAGTCATCCAGACCAAAGAACCATCTCCATTGATATGAATAGTTGAGTAAAATTGCGTGATCAGCTCATGATTCCATGGGGTCATCTCTTTTCCAACAAAGTATTCAATGTCCACTAGCCTAAAATTTTCTTGGACATAGGGAAAGTAATTCTCATTCTCTTTGATATATTCCCATTCAACATACCTCATATCACTGACAGTTAGACTCTTGTGAAACAGGAAAGTCTCATAAAAATCTTGTTGTTCCTTGGTGTGAAACCTTGGATCAACAACAATTCTTCTTCTGACAGCATATGGGTCAACAACTCTGCACTTCCTCAAACCTACATCCTTCCTCTTCCTCATATCCTCTGCTACTGGGTGAGAAGCATTGTGTACTGGCAGGGTTGGTCGAAGCTTCCTAAGAATATGTGCATTCTCATCTTCTACCTCCTCTACAGCAGGGGCACTAGAAGCAGGGCCTTTCTCCTTGGCAGCTGCAGGAATGTCCTTTGTAGTCTTTCTCCGAGCTACAACCTTCTTTTCCTTGGCAGGAGGCTTAGGAGCAGATTTCATAGCATCAACCATGAGCATCTTCTTAGGAGGAGCTGGGATCTCATCTTCACGAGCTTCTTCTTCACGGTCCTCATACATGAAAGTTTTTCTCCCAACAAGATGAATTGTTCGCTTCCTGGGCCTTTTCACACCAGCCTTCTTGGCAAGCTTGTCAGTGGAAAGTGTAGTGCGCTGCCTTGCAGATTCAGGTGTTCTAAGATCAGCAAGTTTAGCTTATTCTTTACTTACACTCTTCCTTGGAGCCTTAGGAGGAGTTGAAGTTTCCTCCAGCACAAAGTATGAGTCTTCTTTGTCGGAATTCAGTTTCTTCCTCTGCCTGGTGGCTGTCTTAGGCAAGCCATGGGAGCTGTAGGAGCCAAGGTCAGAGTCAGACTTCTCTCGACTAGTGCCTGAGTCCATCTCAACACTTGGCTCTCTCAAATCATCCTCACTATCATCTGATCCAGACATCTTGGAAGACAAGCAGAAACTCAGCAGCAACTAGAAAAACCTGTGAAGTAGATATAGGAAAGACAGAAGGGTTCAGCATCACAAAACTCAGATGTTTTTGAAAATTTGAACAAAGAAATCCTTAGTTTTAGCTTTCTGCAGATCACATTTCGGTAGCATCGAGTTTGAATTTTCGGAATCACCGAGAGAAATGAACTCCTTAACAGAAACTTGGTCATCACTTTCGGTGGCACCAAAAGTGACATCTCGGTCTCACCGAGTCGATTCTTAGTAACCCTAGATTCAAATCGGTGGGATCGAGTATTGCAACTCGGAGGCACCGAGATGGGTTCTGCAGACGGCTAACCCTAAAAACTTCTCGTTCTCTAATCTACAAGAGCATCTAGTGGATGGAGAGTCTTGCACACTGTGGCTTGTGGATAATAATTCTATTGCTCATGAGATAGATCAGGGAAGTGCAAAAGAAAGGGGCGGATCCATACCCTAACTCGTAGATGGTCCGGCTACAGCGGTGACAATGGTGAAGAATCCGTTGGCAGCGGAGATTCCTAGCGGCGGAGACGCACTAGGAGTAAAGGGTGACGACCAGGGTCCAGTGGGCAACGTAGGGCTTCAGATGAAACATCTTTGACAAACTGAAATCAAAGATCCAATCCGCTGGAATATATACCGTTTTGGTGTCGGTGTCACCGAGATGACGAAACCAGTGTCACCGAGTTCCTCTACTGTCAGTTGACAGGGAAACTCGGTGTAACCGAGTTTGTGATTTTGGTGGTACCGAGATGGAAAAACAAGATCAACTTTGGAAATTCAGTGGAACCGATTTTGTGAAGTTAGTCTGACCGAGAATTTCAAAGAGGTTTTGGAAGTCAGCCTTTGACGATACGAAACTCCGAGTGCACCTTCACACAAGGGATCGACAAGTGCTTGTTCAAGTTTTGTGATGAAGCATGAATAGAACTTGAGATGAGATAGCATAGATAGCTAGAGAAGGGTCCTATGCATTCTTGTTCATCCAATTGGCAAAAGATAAATCAAGAGCCAAATAAGAACAATTAGATTTCCTCGAATGAGCAAACACATGCAGACCAACATGCTCACACAATAAGAATGATAGAGAAAATATGGTGAACATGCACAAACATCCTAGCAGCCATCAAGCACTTGGGCGATGAAAAAGTCATCTATATATGAGTATATTGACTTAGGAGCCAAGTAAGAATACTTGATCATAGGTCATACTCATTGTTAAGCACAAGTGGGGTTACCACTTTTACATAAAAGTTAATGTGTACATATCCATAGGATATTCTTATACTCATGATTTAGAGTAAAGGTCCCCCTTGATATGACATCCGCCCTAAGAGGGATCAACTAACCTTGGGTTTTGTGGTAGAAGACTTCAAGTAGGTGAAGTAGTGGTGGATGCTCAATTTGATGAAGATCATCTTGAGTTGGGAGCAATCCTTGTTGTTTCTTACTCTTTTCACCTACATGGGTTACTCCCGAAGCAAAAGGAACATATGCAAGAATATCTATGGACATGTGGGATGATGTCCAAAGATGCATTAATTACCTTGTTCCTTGCTTACCTTTGAGGGAATGTGTGACTCCTTGAGCTAATGCATATGGTTGAGGTTGATTGCATATAGTTCTTGCCAAAATGAATAAGAGTGAATTTCATTGGCGGAGTCACCCCTCAAGAACTTTCTAGTTCTTCCTCTTGGGGATCCACAACAAATATATGGGAATCCTTGGAGTTGTGGTAGCACTAGTTGAGGTAGATCTAGTAGTGTCCTTGTGAACCCACTTGACCTTGGATTGGGGTTCTTCTTCAAATAGGTTAATGTCATCTTGAAGATTTCCCTTGCCTTTGTGGTCTTCTGGTAGAAGGCCATCTTGTGAGCTTGTTCCTTCGGGAGGAGTAGGATCATACTTCTCCTCTTGGGGAACAAACTTACGAATGGGTGTATGTACCTCCTTCCCAATCATTTCCGTTGACGTTGAAGTAGCCAACACATTGCTTCTTCCGATGTCCTCCTTGCTTGCGCACAATTTCCTCAAATTGCTTACTTCCAGCAAAACTCTTGAAGATACCTATCGGGGCACTAAAGATTGGGGTCTCCAGTACCTCAGACTAGTGCGCAGACACCAGTAGCCCCTCTGCAGCGGCAAGGCACGTCGCTGGAGCTTAGGGCAGAAGCAAGACACAGAAGCCACCAAGTGCAGATTGCAAGCCCCCCGGCAAGCACTCGCTTCCTGGGAAAGAAGAAGAGACCCCGACAAGAGCTCCCTGCCTGGGAGATAGACAATGCCACGGCGTGACCCTCCCGCCAAGGAAGAAAGACTGAGCCCCGGCAAGCCATCCTTCCCGGGAAGATCGACAAGGCCTCGGCAGGCCATCGCCTCCCTGTCGAGAGGAAAAGAAGAGCCCCGACAAGGTAACCCTGCCGAGAAGGAAGAGAAGGCCCGAGGAGAGGCGCGGGCCCAGGGTGCCCTCGCGACCTGTGGACGCCTCCACCAACAAACACGCCACCGCCGATGCATGGACCACACGTCATCCCACACGCCAGCGCAACACCCCGAAGTTGCTACGTGTGGGTACGTGTCCACCCCCCTGACGAGGTCAGGGAAGTCTGTCGAAGCATTTAATGCACCGCAGTAACACTGTGACTATCGGTCGGTGTTGTTCTACTTGTGAACTCATCGTTCACCCACTGAGCCACTGTGGTGACCCCTTCGCCTATAAATGGAGGACCGAGGCTCAGTAGTAGAGGCTTTTGGATTTTTGACCAATCAAAAGGCGGTAAGAGGGACAAATCTACAGTAACCTAAAACAAACAACTAAACACATGTAGGAGTAGGGTTTTACGCACCACGCTATCCGAAACTGGGTAAAAAAGACCTTGCCGGGCCCTGACTGTTGGTTCTGCTCTTGCCGCGACCCCTCTCCCCGCCAAACCAGTAAAAGGGGACCGTTGAGGGCCCCATAGGTGTTGATCCTTTCACCGACAACACCTCTCTCTATAATCCCTTTCAATAAATCGTTTTCTTTCTCAAGTGTAATTTGGCTAAGAGAATCATTAGTAATCAATAGAGCTACTAGCAACAACATTATTGGATTTAGCTTTAGCATTGTTGTTACTAGATGAAAAAACTATCTTGCCTTTGTTACTAGTGTTCCTAGGTTTATGTTGTGGAACACAATTAGACAAGAGTAATCATTTGGCTAGATAAGAAGAACTCTTCTTTCGAAGATCATCATTGATCGCTTTTAAAAACTCATGCTCTTGCTCCAAATTGAGCTTCTCGAAGCGTAGCTTCTCATCGGTTCTTACAAGCTGTCTATGATCTTCTAGAGTAGTCTCATGAGCAAACTTAAGAGTTTTTAATTCTTGAGTTAGTCGTTCAATTTCTTTCTTATCATCATCACTCGATTTCTCTTGACTAGCATGATAATTAGCAAGTTCATTTTCATTGTAATCACTAGTTTTATCATAGAGCAAGTCTTCTTATCCTAACTAGTCATCCGCATCATTATTAAAATCAAGATACTCGGGGTGTGATACCTAGGGGCCTTCAGCCATGAAGCAGTCTCTGAACCCCTCATTTGGTGAATCAAATAGGTCGTAGGAGTTGGAGGAAACAAGTGCAATGCCGACAACACCTTCATCTTGACTATAGTTGGAGTTGGAGTGATAGCTTCTCTCGGAGTGGTGGTCAGACTCGAAGCTAGAAACCCATTCACCAACATGAGCTTGATGTCTTCTTCTTGAGCTGCTCTTGGTGTATTTGACCTTCTCCGATTCCTTGCCTCTCCATGAGTGTCTTCGTTCATAGTGATCTTGTCTACTCCTTCTCTCTCCGCGAGGTGACTCGTCTCTTGAGCTTCGTCTTTGAGGTGACTCTTCTCTTCATTTGTAGGGAGCCGATCACTCATTGGAGTAGTGTACGGGCTTCCCGCAATTGTAACAGTTTTGGTCACGACTCGATGAATGCTTTTCGTCATGTCTTGATCTTGAGCTTCTCTCTTTGCTTCTACTCTTGTAGAACTTGTTAAATTTTCTGACCATGAGGCTTATCTCTTCATCAGTGAAAATATTATCCTTTAAAGTAGAGGGAGCATCACATGAAGCTTTGTAAGCACCGCTTGACTTGTTGTGTAACTCATCTTTGTCCTTGAGTGAGATCTCATGAGCAACAATCCTACCAATTACTTCAGTTGGCTTGAGATCTTTGTAGTTTGGCATCATTTGGATCAATGTGCACACGTTGTCATACTTTCCATAAAGAGCTCTAAGTATCTTCTTGATGATGAATTTGTCGGTCATCTCTTCGCTTCCTAAACCGCCAATCTCATTGGTGATGAGAGCTAGCCTAGAAAACATTTCAGCAACACCTTCACCATCCTTCATCTTGAACTTGTCAAGCTGACTTTGAAGCACATCCAACTTAGATTCTATGAAAGAATCAATACCTTCGTGCATATCAACAAAAGTATCCCAAATTTCTTTTGCATTCTCAAGACGACTAATTTTGTTGAATTCTTCAGGGCATAGACAATTGAAGATGATGTCGTAGGCTTGAGCATTGAGTTGCAACATCTTTAGTTCCTCAGCTGTCGCATCACGATCAGGTTCATGCCCTTCTCCAAAGAAGATACCTTGCACACCAACACGAATAACAGCCCAAACATGAGGTTTAAAGCCAATAATATGCATTTTAATATTATGCTTCCAACTAGGAAATAGTGCCATCGAAATTGTACCTCTACAGAGATAATTTCCCTCACTAAACGCCATACTCTCCAAGGTTGTGAAACCAATGCAATGGAGACCAAAGCTCTGATACCACTTGTAGGGTCGAAAGTATGTCTAGAGGGGGGTCATTAGACTACTTGAATACCCCTAGCAGGTCATCCTAGGATCTCAAACTGCCAAGTAGTGATTAGTATCATGTCTTCACTGCCAATGCTTGCAAACGATACACAAAGGTCAGAAAGAGAGCTATCAACATGGATGAGCCAATGATTCCCGAGTAACTCCGTTGGTCTGAGCAGCAAATCACCTCAGTCCATGAGGATCATTCCCTCGGGTCGACAACCCTGGAGACCTGGCCTTAGTGGTGGTGCCTCAAGTAGGTGGCTATACCCTCACAAAGGTCCTCATGGATGGATGAAGCATCATCATCATATTATATTATGACACCTTTCGGTGGATGAACCTCCCCGGCAACAGCTTGGAAACTTCAACCACCGTTTTTTCACAACATCGTTCCCAGGAAGTCGCGTACCCGATCGGGCAGATTAAGCTTGACGCGTCCTTTGGTGATGAGCGTAACTACATGGTCGATCCTTTTAGTTTTGAAGTGGTAAAGATATAGAGCCCTTATCATGCTCTCTTCGGGAGCACGTCTTATGCACATTTCATGGCTCGCCCGTGTTATGTTTACCTCAAGCTCAATATGCCAGGTCCCAATGGCACTATAATAGTGCAAGGCAACACGAAGACGACTCAGGAATGTGAGGAAGGGGACGTAGCCTACGCTGAGTCGGCCTGTGCCGCCGAGGAGCTAAAGTTTTACATGGCTAATGTTGACCCAATTGACATGAGTACTCTCAAGAAGCGAAACACTGAGTCCGAAGAACCCTCAAGTTCAAGATTACGTTCGTCACTTTAATAAGGAGAGACACAAGGCTATTGGAGAAGAGGTAGCCCTACTTCTAGCTGTTGGGTTTATCATTGAAGTTTTTCACCCCGAATGGCTGGCTAAACCAGTGCTTGTTCTGAACAAGAACGACACTTCGCGCATGTGTGTTGATTACACATATCTCAACAAAGTCTTTGTGAAAGATCCTTTTACCCTCTCGCGTATCAACTAGATCATTGACTCCATGGTAGGTTGCAAGAGGATATGCTTTTTGGATTCATACTCAGGTTATCACCAGATAAAAATGGCTAAGGCGGATCAAGACAAGACAACTTTAATAACCCATTTTGGTGCCCTCTGCTATGTTTCTGTGCCTTTCGGGCTTAAGAGCGCAGGGGCGACTTATCAGCGATGTGTGCAGAATTGCCTTCACTCATAGATTGGACGTAATATTCATGCTTATGTTGATGACATCATGGTGAAATATCGGAAGAAGGAGACACTATTGGACGATCTCAAGAAAACGTTGATAACCTTCGAGTATACAAGATGAGACTTCACCCGGCGAAGTGTGTCTTTGGGGTCCGTGCGGGTAAGCCGTTGGGCTTCCTGGTATCTGAACAAGGTATTGAAGCCAACCCCGACAAGATCAAGGTAGACACCTCACAGGGTAAGCCGGCTAGTATAAACTAGGTCCAACGCCTAGCTGGTTGTATCACAACATTGATGTAGGATCGAAAGTATGTCTAGAGGGGGGGTGATTAGACTACTTGACAAGATAATGTTTTTGCCTTTTCCAAATTTTAGTTGAGAGGCAGCTTTCGTAGTTAAAGCAAGTCAAGTACACCCTACAGATGTAGTTCTAAGAATATTGAAGCGAAAAGTAAAACATGCAAGTGTAAAGTAAAGGAGTAAGGTAGGGAGATCAAACGCATGAGGTTGACATTCGATTTTTGGCATGGTTATGATAGGTGGTGCTATCGTACGTGGTCCACAGATTTTTGACATTCGATTTTTGACTTCAACGCATGGAGGGTAACGACTGCGAGAGTCCACAGAGGGCTCCACCCACAAGGGGTCCACGAAGAAGCGGCCTTGTCTATTTCACCACGGCTTCCGTCCACGAAGTAATAGCCTTACTCACGGTAGATCTTCATGAAGTAGGTGGTCTCCTTGCCCTTACAAACATCTTGGTTCAACTCCACAACACGAAGGAGGAGGCACCCAAGTGACACCTAGCCAATCTAGGAGGCACCACCCTCCAAAAGTTAATAGATGTGGTAGATAAATGAACTCTTTGCTCTTGTGCTTCTAAAGATAGTCTCGTCAACACAAAATCACTCTCTCACAGAATATGCATGGGTAGAAGATATTGATTTGGTGGAAAGAAGTTTGGGGAGGGTAGAGATCATGTTTCAAATGATTGGATTGGAGTATCTTGGTCTCAACACATTAGTAGGTGGTGATCTCTCAAAAAATGGATATGGCAATGGAGTGTGTGTTGTGACTTCTTCTCTCAAGAGTGAGAGGTGGGTGAAGGGGTATATATAGGTAGCACACAAAATCCAACCGTTACACCTAAAGTGGCAAACTCGGTGACACCGAAGTTACAAAATCGGTGGTACCGATTAGCACAAAAGGCAGAACTTTTGAATCTCGGTGGGACCGATATGCACAACACGGTGGTACCGAAATTGTGGCTAACGGTTAGATGCCCAAACTCGGTGGCACCAATACTCAAACTTAGAAATTTTGATTCTTGCGTATCTTGGCAACAGAATGTTGGTCACACTGAACTCGGTATCACCGATATGGATTTGGTTGCACCAATTTGGTGGGAATGGCTAGGGTCTCTGTCTGAGGTCAAACTCGGTGGCGAAATGTTGAAATTGGTGACACCGAATTTGAGTATGCGGAATTTGACAGAATGGATATGTGGGAAAATGACTGAGTATTTTGGTGGCTAAGTTTGAGCACTTTGAGCAATCATTTCATTTTACTACCTCACCCCCTTTTAATAGTATTGGCTTTCCTATGGACTTAAAAGTGATTTCTCACAAATATAAAATGAAGATTCTTCTAGCTTAAAGCTTGAGCCAATATTATTCCTTTATTGCATCAAGGGGCATCCCCACATAAGCCTTTAGCCATATCATCTTTTGAACTTTTCTGAAATACACTTGGAAAACATATTAGTCCAATGATGCATATGTTGTGATCAATTATTAAAACCACCCGAGGGAGCAATTTTGCTTTCAATTGAGCAGGTTTATAAGCCGCTTGGGGGAGAAGGCAATCCATCTCTATCAGCTGGTGAAAAAGACGGACAATTTTGTTTGGACTGTCGTAGCCGTCGAGGCCTTTGGAGCCCTCAATAAGCAGTTGGCTATGCCGCCGGTTTTAGACGCCCTGATTGACAAAGAGCCCATGCTCCTATACATGGCAGCCAATTCAAAGGTGGTAAGTGTTGCAGTTGTTGTCGAATGGAAGGAGGAAGGAAAGGAATATCGAGTTCAACGACCAGTTTACTTCGCCAGTGAAGTCTTAACCCTATCCAAGCAACAATATCCACACTGGCAATAACTGGTCTTTGGGGTCTTTATGGCAAGCCGAAAGTTAAAACATTACTTTCAGGAGCATCCAATCGCCGTGGTTTGTTCAGCACCCCTTGGCGATATCATACAAAATCGCGAGGCCACTGGACGAATCGCTGAGTGGGCAATCGAGCTCGACCCACATCAGGTGAAGTACACGCCCCAAATGGCCACTAAATCCCAAGCGCTGGTGGATTTCATCAATGACTGGACAGATCTACAAATTCGAAAAGACATGCCAGATAACATATACTGAACCTTGCACTTTGATGGATCCAGACAATTAGAATCATCGGGGGCAGCATTCGTGTTAACTTCTCCACAAGGTGACAAGTTCTGCTATGTTTTGTGGATCATGTTTCTCTGTACTAACAATGCTGCTAAGTATGAGGCCCTATTGCACGGGCTAAGGATGGCCAAGGAAATGAATCTCAGACGAGTAGGTGTTTGGGCGACTCAGATTTAGTGGCGCAACAAGTTTCACGGACATGGGTTTCTAAAGGTCCTTTGTTGGCGGCTTATCGACGAGAAGTTACTAAGGTGGCGGGTTACTTTCATGGCTATCAAGTTGATCACGTAGATCGCTGGCTCAATGAGGCGGAAGATGCTTTATTGTGACTTGGTTCTCAATAGAAGCCAGTCCCTCACGTTGTCTTTTTGGATGTCCTTCACAACCCCTAGGTGAAATTACTGTCTAAAGAGGATATAGCTATTCCAGAGCCATAATCACAGCTACTAGCGGTGCTTCGAGCTACCCCAGATTGGATGGTATGATATTTAGCATATCTCACTCAAGGAGAACTCCTGGTTGAGGATGTCGAGGCCCGCGTGATAGTTCGTTGATATAAATCAATGTCAATTATCAAGGCGAGTTACATCTATGGAGCAGCACTGGCGTTTTTCAAAATTGTGTATCTCCCAAGGAAGGGCAAGAAATTCTCAATGAAATCCACGCTCGCGACTGTGGGCATCACACTGGCTCAAGATCTTTCGTGGCAAAGGCCTTTCATCATAGGTTTTATTGGCAAACGGCTCATACTGATGCAGAAGACCTCTTATGCAAGTGCGATTGGTGTCAAAAGTTTGCCCGACAGGCCCATGTGCTAGCTCAAGAGTTGCGCATGATCCCAATCACTTGGCCGTTTGCAATGTGGGGGCTTGGTATGGTTGGTCCATGCAAAATGTCGCCGGGTAAAAAGACCCACCTGCTGGTGCCAGTTGATAAGTTCACCAAATGGGTTGAGGCGGAACATGTGAGCAACTATGACGCAGAAACAACAGTAAAATTCTTGAAGAAGTTAATCTACTGTTTTGGCTATTCTCACAGCATTGCCACATACAACGGTACCAACATATCCAAAGTAGCTATGGAGCAATTCTATCAGAAAGAGTACATTCTGCTTTACTTGGTGGCAGTAGAGCATCCGCAATCTAACGGGCAATCTAAAAGGGAAAATCATGAGATTTTGAGAGGGGTCAAACCCCAACTCATGGTCTCATTATAGCATACCCTGGATTGTTGGGTTGAAGAACTCCTCTTAGTACTCAGGAGAATCAATACTACTCAATACAGGTCCAGTGGATACACACCTTTCTTTCTGGTCTATGGTGCTGAGGTGGTACTGCCAAGTGATATCCGCCATGACTCTCCTAGAGTCGCTGCTTATGTTGAGGGCGACAATGAACAAGCACAACGAGATTCTTTGGATGCTTTGGAGGAAGAGCGAGAATTAGCAACAGCTAGGTCAGCCATATACCAATAGGGATCATTATTTCCTGTACCTCCCCCAATTTCTGTACGTACTTCTATAGTTTTGAACATAATAAAGCCGACATCCTCGAATTTCAGGGCCTTTTTCGTTTTCATCCTGCAAATCGAGCACGAGTCTTTATTATTTCTAAACATGTTACTTGGGAGCTACTGGTCCAAACAAATCATCATGATCAATGAAATCAAACCGGCTTATGTGAACTCCAGATGTTTTGAAGTAGAAGCATTGTCTCGTGTAATCTTATGCTAGGCTTTTCTATTGATCATAGGTCACTTGGCGGCTTCCAACTCACTGAGTTTAGCTTTCTCACCCTCTTGATCCGGCAAATACACCACAAAATGGTTAAACCAGCATGTACGTTTTATGTGACTCCAATCAGGTGACTCCATGTACTCTTGACTATTCAATCCACTATGGACCCTGAACTAGCAAGGTTAAAACATTGGTTTTGTCACGTGAGAGCCGGCAAACAGAAAGAGAGGATAAACCATGGGTTATCATACCGTCTTCATTGAAGCAAGACTTGAGCCTCAAAAGCCAGTCTATTTACCGAGTCTCACTAAGCCGGATTATTATCATTTTATATCCTATCATCAATAATATTTTCAGATACAACACTGTTTTTCTGGTTTATAAAAAGAGTGCCCGGGTTATGAAGTCATAACATTGTCATGAATAGTTCAAAAGTTATGTGATTATGAAGAGAAATTTATGAAAAAACGGGCGCCGGGTTGTAATGACTCGCCCCATGTTGATTGAAGCAACCAGATATTGAGCAAGGATTAGCCAAGATAGAACATGTTAAACTAGTGAAAGTTATCTGACTCGTATACATAAGGATTTAAGACGAGTTAACAAAGACTCGCCCAAACATGGATTCATTGCCATCATGACAAGATCATAGAGTTTGATAAATTGCACAAAGGCACGGTACAAGCAAAACAACTATTGGCTTAAATATATTACAAGGCATTTTTGGCCCAAAATAGTGGATCAGAGTTCTTTTTTCATAACCCGGCCTTTACATGTTTTGGGTTAAGCCTTGTTTTAGTCTTGTGCCTGATATGCCTCTGGCTGGTCTTCTCCTCGAGTCCCGGGGTCTAGAATTTGAAGATCGTCCCAATTCTAGTTGAAGTGGGTCAAAGCTTCTAATATGGCTTCTTCATTCAAAATGGGAGACGGATCAACGTGTGGGGCAAAAAATTGCTTACGACATTACGGAGTGAGACTAACCGAGTTAAAAACAGGTGGCTGGACTCAGGTGTTGTTGGAGTCATAGACTGGATGATAACTCTTTAATGCCATATCATTTACAAGCTTACTCGCAAACATCCAAGCTGCCTTAACGCACCGATGGTAATCATCCTCGATAAAAGCTGATCCATCCGCCTTCAGCGCTTGAAACCCCCCCGTTTCCGCCGGGTCAAGTTTTGTTGAGTAAGCCAGCGCTCGACACGAGGATTATGTGGCTCCGGCTCGGGCAGCTGATATCTTAAGTTCTCCAATTTGCCTTGGGATTACAGAGAGGAAGGTCACCACATCTTTTATGATCTTCACTGGCTCTTTATTTCCCATGACGGCTTTGATTACACACAAGCTTCCGGTGTAAAGTTGCTTTGTCCAGGCGTATACGGCTTTGAGTTTTAGTAAGCAGTTATCTTCAAGATTGCACCTACGTCGGCGTACAAAAAATTAAATTCATGAGTCACCACGAGGTTTCATTCATAAATAAGTATTAGGTGGATTAATGGAAAAGTTTTTCTCAAGATACTCACCGAAGATGGCTCGAGTTATGTGGTCAAGATGCTTTTTCAACCCGGATAGCTCTTCAGAGATGACTTATAATTGATCTTCAGCATGTTTAGCACATTTGGTCAAGGTGGCCTTCTCGGTTTCAAAGGATACCCTTTCTACCTCAAAGCTTGCCTTGATTTTTTCCGCCTCTTCCATGGATAGTCGGAGTTTTTTCTCAAGTTCTGATCGAGTGGTCTGTCCCATTTCAAGAGCTTTTGTCAGATCAGTGACCTTCAACTCAGTGGCCTTTAGAGCTTCCTACCTAAGTTAGAGAAACAATAAGCCGGAGGCAGGACAATATGATGAATGTGACAAGGTAGAGTATAAACAAGTCCCAAGCAGATTACAAGCAAAATACTTGGCACTTGGGGGCTAATGCATATCAGCTTTTTTCTGAATATATAAATGTAGAAGACCCGACTCGTCTTAAGAAGAGGAGTCGGACTTGGGGGCTATAGTTTGAATTCTTCAATAAAATCATCAAGGCACAATTCGTGTCAAGAAGATGAGTTGGCCCTTGGGGGGTTATAGGTCGAATTCTTCAATAAAATAGTGAAGACCCGACTCGTCTCAAGAAGTTGAGCAACCCTTGGGGGCTACAGTTCGAATTATTCAATCAAATCATCAAGACCCGACTCGTCTCAAGGAGATGAGTCGACCCTTGGGGGCTACACATCGAATTCTTCAATCAAATCTTTAAGACCCAACTCGTCCCAAGAAGATGAGTCGTCCCTTGGGGGCTACAATCGATATATGGAGTACAAAGTACACATCAAGGTGTAGCATACCTCATATTTTAGCTTCATCACATTCACAAGACTAGTTTCCATTTGCCGGCTTGCAGAAAGACGCTCAAGATAACCAGCGTGCAATTCCTCAATACTTGTAGTATCATAATTCGGAAACGCCGGTTTAGCTTTTCCTTTGTCAGACTCGACAACTTCCTCCTTTGTGGCAAGCATTGCCAATACATCAGAGGTTCCAGGAGTAGTATAAATCGACCCAATGATGGCCACTTCTGTGTTCTTATCACACGAAACGTCTTCAAAAGGTTCCTGAGAAAAGCGCGGATTAATACCAGTTGCTGGGTCAATTTCAACTTCTATAGGCGAAGCAAGAACTGTTTCTGTTTTAGGCTAAGGGGGTAAATCAACTTGAATTTCTTGACAAGCTTCAACATGACCAGTGGCTTCGGAAGCGGCCTTGTCTGGATTTTCTAGCTCAAAAACTTTGAGATTAATAGATGAACCACCAAGGTTCCTCTTCTTGGCCCTGGCCCTATAAAACAAAAGGGCATGATAAAGTTCAGAGTCATTGCAAGCATACATATGATATAAAAAAGAAAAAACTTACCCCTAGTTAATAATAAAATGTGGCAACTTCGTGGCAGATGAATTTCCACATGAAGGGGGCGACTCCTGGTAATTTGAATTAGCATGATTGAGAGGTTGCTTGGAAAGACCTGCCCGAGGATAAGATGGAGTTGGGCTATGAGGCACCTCATCTTGTATATTATATGAAGCTGACTTTTTGGGCAGGTTACAAGAGTACTAGATCCAATCCAAGTCTAGCGCTTTGGGACATGTTTAGTGTTCTTGAAAATCAAATCAGGACCCAAATAAGCATTTGGGTGAGAAAAACTTACTTTCCGAATGATTCTCCTTATTTTCCTTGAAGACAAAGATTCTAAGCCGAACGAAGTAGAAATTACCTCAACATCGTCGGACCGGCTCGTAGTAGCATCACTTTGATGGCAAAAATGTTAGCAAATTCAGTAAGTAAACGACTAAGGAAATCAAAATTTATCTCATAGATGCATCAGCTGATGGAGACTCGCCCTTAAATGTTGAAGTGGTGGTAGCTTCTTTGTTCTTCTTCTTGGTGGGGGCGGCTTCTGATTTGTTTGCCGAGACTTTACTTTTCTTCCTATAGAACAAAGAAGACACCTTCAAGGTTCATTGGATTTGAGTAATAAAATAATACTAGAAGATTTGAAAGCTTTTACAAAGATGATCAAAAAAGGGTTGGATAGTTTCTTAACCGAGGAACCGGGTTAAGGGCATTGAAGGGATTCAAGCCAATTAGATCACAAATCTCTTTAGATTCTCCCAACAGTTTCTTCACAATCTTATTTACATCACTTTCCTCCAGAATCATATTACTATATCATTGCAGATCATCTTCACGGGCGGAATAATTGCACATCAGATCATTTCGATGACTCAACGGGAGTATCATCCAAGATGCCCAACACCACATCAAGTCTTCTCTGGTTAAACGCCAATAATGTAGAGCCGCCAATTTTGGGAATACAAAGGAAAACTTGTCAAACTCTTCTTGAGAAGCCCAACCAGGAAGTTGAAAATCCATTGGAAGACGGTCTAACCTGTAACCCGGCAGGGGATTCTCGTTTGACGGGGCAATGTTCTGACAATAAAACCAAGTTTTAGCCCACACTTTGGGGTGACTTGGCAGAGCAGCAGAAGGAAAGCCGCTATCCCTATGTCTTTGAAGTGAAATTCAACCTAGCTCTTGGCTAGGACCATCTGTGCACTCCGTCTCGCGGTTCAAATAAAATAATTCAAGGAAGAGTGGAAAAGTGAATTCTATTTGCAAATACACCTCGGACAAGAGTTTAAATAGATAGGGGTTCAATATGGAATTAGGGGCGAAGTCTTGCGGATGAAGGTGAAGAAAGTTGAGTTCATCTCGGAAGAACTTTGACCTGGGAAGAGAGAAGCCTCTGAAAAGATGGTCTATAAAAACTACAACTTCCCCTTCATTAGGATTTGGGTGTGCTTCTACCTGAGGCGCCCGCGAGCCAATTGCCTCTTTGGATGGCAACAAACCTTGATCTACATAATTGTGGAGTATCTCCTCCGAAACTTGTGAAGACACCCAGTTACAAATGGATGTTTTTGGCATATTGATACACGTGAATACCAGCGAAGTGGTTACATGAACACCCATGTGATAATCAAGGGTAAGATAGCACAAATGTCTACATGTGGCGAGTTTAGAATCATAAAGACAAGCAGACAACTATGAAGGCGCCTTACATTGCGTTGTAGTTTCCTATTTTCTTATTAAAGTCTAGGGAAAACAGTTTCCTACGAACGTGCCTATAATTTTGGATCTAGAAAAGGTTCAGAAAAGAGAACAGTTCATAAATCTTAAAAATGAAAGTGGCGGTGATCTAGGTCATGAGTTCCTAAAGAAGTCTGGGCATGTTTTGTTAGCCTGAAACCATGGCCTCCATGATTTTTGCTCTTGTGATGAAAAGAGGATAGAAAGCATATGTGAAGCGATAATGGAAATGAATAGGTGAAAGGTCTCGGTTTTCCCGACGAACTTTGAAGAAATCAAGCCAAAATTTAAAATGAATAAATATATCGTACCTCACTGGTTCTTGGAGGCTCCACAAGAGGTGGAGATGTCTCGAAGGAAATAGATTGTTGTGGCGGCCCTGAGACATTCGTCGAAGCAAGCAGATGAGAAGTAGCAATGGTGCAACCGGGTTTTAGGAGAGAGGAAGAAGAAGAAGAGAAGAAAGGGTAAAAGTGAAAGTAGCGCCCCTGCACTCATATTTATAAAGAAGTGCATGAAGTGACAAATGCTAGGCACGGGAACACAGGGGCCACAGTAAAATTTTGAAGGTAATGATGCCTCGATTTTTGGGGCAAAGATACATGCATAGATAATTTGTGATGTCACCACATATGCATTAACTTCCGGCGGTTGATGTCATAGGCGGGCGACACAAGGAAAAATGACAAAGTCTGACAATACTATGTGCGGCTGTCTAAAAAAAATGAGAAGACACAAATTCAAGTCAAAGGCTAAGCCGCCTGATAGAAGTAAAGAAGATTGACATGAACAAGTTAAAATCAACCTAGGGCTTAATGTCGGGGATATGACCCCACGGTATAACCCGTCGTTTGGGCCTGGTTAGGCCACGAAAGGCTTAATGAGCGTGTGTTTGATGGGCCATAGAGAAGATAGGAGGTCGAACGCGGCGACTTTCCAAGTGAGCCACCAGGCGACCCAGTACCACAAGATGGCAACTTAAGGCCCACAAAGTGGAAGACACCAAAAACTTTCTTAACTTGGGAAACAAGATAAGTAGAGTTGTATTAGGTCACGAGCGTTTATCAACCTGGACTCAATTCTAATATCGAGGCCTCTACCTATATATAAAGGGGAGTCCTTGAGCCAGAAAGAGGACGCAAGAAACTCTCAAGAATTAGGTTAGCAATTCTGCATCCTTGTAATCGAGATCTCCATCAATATAGGCACCAAAGCAGGACGTAGGATTTTACCTCCATCGCAGGGGCCGAAGCTGGCTAAATTCATCTCCCATTCCCGATCAACCTCTTTGAGTCGCCACGCAGCGATGATGGTCTCACCACTAAGTCCATTCACGAGGACATCTGCCGTGACAAAACCATGACACTAATACATCGGGCAAAAAGAAGCGGGAGCAGGACAAAAGGCAGTGGAGCAGGCCATCACATGCCTCTCAGCCATGTTGGAGGCACTGCAGGCCTTGCAGCTGCGGTGGCAGCTCTGGCAACAACGTCCATGGTGACCAGGGACACAACTCTTGCAAAAGCGGCGCCCGTCTATATCCGGATGGCCCACGTGGACGCCTCGATAGTTTTGTCAACGATGGTGGCTGCCCTGGGGAATGCCGACGCGATGAAGGTAGCTTCATCAAACAGCGGCAGACCTGGCGAGAGGCGTCACGGCCGCTCCAGCCATGGTAGTCCTATCGGTCGCTGCCGTGGCAGTAGTGGATCTCATCGACTTGACAAGCTCCTCTCAGCATTCCTTTTGAGCCGAGGAAGGTCATCACGATAGTGGAGGTGTGTTGTTTGTATGAATCCATTGCATACTGAATATTTTATGGAGTTCATCTTCATGTGAATTGTTGAACTGTTTGTAAATGAGCGAGCGTATGAACTAATGCCAACTACTCCGTTGGAAAATAAGACATTCGGTGGTGACAATTAGCCAAATGTTTGTGTCATCTGTTTGTGGGCATGTTCCAATTTAGGATGAATTTCACGTGTGCGTGTGAAAATGAGGATGAACCCAATGATATGAACTGTAATAGCCCAAGTGCAATTTCAAACCTTGTAATATATTTTGACGAGTGAACCTTCCATGTTGTGCCACGTTTGGTTTGAATTAATCAAAATTTTCTTCATGACTTTTATTTTGCATCATGTCATCATGTGATCCATTGCATAATTTTGCACCATGTGGTATGTTGTGTGAATATGTATTGTGTTGATTGGTGTGCTTGTTAAAGTGTCACTTCTTGTGTGGAAAACCTCCCTTCACTTTCTTCTCACTATATCTCTTTCTCTCTCTCTCTCTTAAATTCAAATTATTGCATTAGGGTGAGATTTTTCTTTGGCCAACACCTTCTTAAAAATGTTACTGGGTATGTTGTTATTCTGGTTGTAATTTTAAAATCCTTTTCACCCATGTTTTGTGTCTGCTATTATTTTAAAAACTTGCAAATAGATTCAATGGTTAATATAAGGGAATTTATTTTCTGCCTCTAAAAATTGCCAAAGCAATTTTGTTAAATACGTTACATTTGTGTGAGTTCAAAAACATTTTTTTTGAGAAACCTCCCTTACTTTACTGTGGGGATTATGCTCTTGTGGCATTAAATGAAAAATGTAAGGTATTTTTCCCAAGAGAGTGAGCAACGCCACCTGGGCCTTCTCCTCCTTCACAGCCCTCAGCAGCAGCAGCCGCAGCCCGTAGCAGCAGCTAGCGCGTGACCCAACCGACCCCGATGCCTACCTGCTTTCCCTCCTGACGCCGTCATGTTCCTTCAGAGATAGAGGGGAAGCCACGCGCACCGTGAGCTTCACAGACGTCGAGGTGCCGTTAGAACCCCAGCCTATTTAAGCAACTTAGCACCCCCTACGGTTCCTCTCTCCCTCTCTTTCTCATGTGCTACCGCCAGTAGGTAAGCGACCCCTGCATAGCCGTCAACCCTCCATGGCAAGAGAAGGAGCTAGCTCCTCTCCGGCGTGATCTTCGTCGCCACCGCAAACCGCTCGAATACAGGCAGGAACCCCCGTCGTCCCCGTTTCTTTTTCATCCCCGCTTGAGCAGCTAGGACACAAGCCCCGCAGCATGGTCGTCGTCGTCCTCTGCATCACGGAGTAGAACCCGGACAAGGATCCGCAAAACCTCACCGTTGCCGCAAAGAAACCCATGCTAGATCCAAGTGTCAGTAGAGAGTGGAGGTAGCTGCTATCCCATTCCCCTCATTTCTTCCCCGATAGAGGCGTGTGTCCGCCAGTGTAGGCCTCACCGTCGCCGTGCACCCCGCGCTCTAGCGCTTTTCTGACGGAGTACGTCAGAGAGGGGTTTGGTCTGTTTCGCGTCCCATTCCTCGCGCACGCTTTCATAGTTTTCCGCAACTCGCGTGTGGGCTTCTGCGTCGCCTTGCTTCGTGTGCAGCCTCGCCACGCCATGGCTAAGCATAGCTCCTGCTCGAGCTCGAAGCCAGCCCCTTCGGCTTGCAGCCTTGCCTCGGCAAAGGGAATGACCTCCTCGGTAATTTTTGTAGCCACGTCGCCGTTCCCCAGGCTGATAATCGCCGGAGTGGCCGTAGACACGGTCCATGTCTTCTGTGTCGCAAGAGGAGCAGCCGATCCTTTTTCCTGTTCTAGGGAGAGAGAACCCCTCTTAGATCAGACGTCGTAGCGTTGCCTAGTTGTAGCAGGTGCAATGCGCCAGCAGGAAAGAATCGCGTTCGAATCCCCCAAAGCCCCCTTTTCTTTTCGGTGTGGGTTACATGGTATAGCTGACCAGTGGGCCCTATGGCCCACATGTCATTCACCTAGGGGGCCCTGGTGTCACTGCCAGCGGGACTGCCGGTGCACTAAAGACTGGGATAGCCCCCTTTTCTTTTCGGTGTGGGTTACATGGTATAGCTGACCAGTGGGCCCTATGGCCCACATGTCATTCACCTAGGGGGCCCTGGTGTCACTGCCAGCGGGACTGCCGGTGCACTAAAGACTGGGATAGCCCCCTTTTCTTTTCGGTGTGGGTTACATGGTATAGCTGACCAGTGGGCCCTATGGCCCACATGTCATTCACCTAGGGGGCCCTGGTGTCACTTCCAGCGGGACTGCCAGTGCACTAAAGACTGGGATCTCTAGTGCCCCAGACTTGTGCACGGGCACAAAGAGCCCCTGACGGTAGGGCACGGCGGAATCCAGACAAGTCCCGCCCCCAGGCATTCAAGGCCCCGGCAAGCCTGTCTTGCCGGGAAGACACCGGCAAGCCTGTCTTGCCGGGAAGACACCCAAAGCCACGTCCGTCTAGAGGACGTGATAACCACACGTAGCACAAGGCCCCGGCGAGGCCCCCCTCGCCGTGAAGACAGCCGAAGCCCCCGACAAGCTTCTTTGCTGGGATGAAGCACCAAGGCCCCGGTAAGCACCCTTGTCGGGATGACGTGGCAGCGCACCAGAGGGTGAGCGCCCTTGCCACATTACCACCGCTCCCCCGTGTTCCAACGCATTCCGCATGCGCCAGCGGGGCGTCCAGGTGTCGAAACACCTGGACACATGTCTTCGCCATCACTTAGCTGACATGGACAAGACATGCATTTAATGCACCTGACAGTGGTAGATGGATAAGCACCGCTGTAGGTTCACTATAACATCTCGTGAACCTACCATTGAGCATCCTAGGTGACCCCTTTGCCTATAAAAGGAGGCCCTTAGCTCATTCACAAGGGGTTAGACTTCTTGGAGATTGGCCAAGAAGACGATTATCATCGCTGTAAACGAACAACAAAACAACGCTTAATACGATCAGACGAGCATGACGTAGGGTTTTACGCGTAAGCGGCCCGAACCTGGGTAAAAAGGCTTGCCGGGTGTTGATCGTTTGGTCTGCTCTTGACGTAGCACTTCCCCATAGGTGTCGACCTAGCATCGCCGACATCTTTGGCGTGCCAGGTAGGGGGCACGGGGAAGACGCGTGGAGCGGAGGAGGCTCAACACCGGATCCATCAAGATTGGGTGCTATGTCGCGCTTCTCCGGAAACGGAGTGCCACAGCGAGCGCCTTGTTCTGCTACGGCTTCCCATGGCCTATGCAAGCGCGTTGCTACACGCGCGAGCGGGGCAGGGAGGCGGAAACTCCAAGTGCGGCATTGTCAGGCTAATGCGTCGCTCGAGGGGGCCAACGCGCAGCTGTCGAGGGCGTGCCTGGGCGCTTCACAGAGGCCCCGGCACATACTCCAGCGTACGCACCTCCGCGGAGTGATGCATAGTCGTTGAGGGTGCGCCACACGGTCCCAAAACCCCGGCGCGCACTCCAGTGTGAAGGTTGTGCCCCTGAGAGCGTCACATCATCGCCCAAAGACGCGCTCGGGGGCTCCGCAAGCACGGCCTAGCAAGAGAATAGCAAAAGGGTTACACCATGGCTGGCTCTTCCTCCAAGCGACGGTCACGAACCGTCGGCAAGAAGCCCTTGCCGGAGAACAGACCATCAGGAGCGATGATTCCTTGCTTGCTGGAGGCTTCGACGCCCCAGCAAAAGATTCAGACGCCGGATCACGACGCAGACAGATAAGTTTTTGAGTTCGAGGTTCAGATTTGGAATAGATCGATTCTTTTATTTTTCCCTTCGGAAGTTTCGAGTCTTTGTGTGAGGAGTTCACACGTACTGGGACCTTCCCAAAGCTCGGTGCACCTTGTCTCGGTTTTGAACTCGTTTAAACGACCTTAATGGCCATAGAGCGCCTTCAAACAGTTGCGAACCTGATCAACAGAGCAAGCGGCTACGTAGCACCTGATTTCGTCTCAAGTTGCGCTTGGCGATTTCCATGGTCGCACCGAACGCGGCAAGGAGTCTTGCCGGTAGTCGCCGGCAAGCTCCCACATATGCGAGGGCAAATCGCACAAAGAATGGAATAGAAAAAGGGAAAACAATATTTTTCATTCATATGGATAGATACACTTAACTTCACGTACAAAGTTTGGTTATCCTAACCTAAGGACTTTGTATTTTGACGAGGATTAACCTACGTGGAGAAGTGAAGTTCAAGAAGACAAACAAGCGGGCCATCCCCCGGCGCAACCCAGGCTGGTCCCTCCTGGACCAGCATTGCGCGGTCGAGAACTGCGCCGGGGGATAGGGCAACAAGAGGAGGTGAAGGGCCCGGGTTCAATGCTCGCGCCACCCTAAAGAAAAGGCATCGATGCAGGCCCCGGCCGAGAGGGGGAGGGGCCTGAGCAGGCGCCGGCAGCGAGGCCATCGGTTAGTCGGAGCTCGGGGGATCGCACTCTGACTTGACCCCCCGGGCTCCCGACCTGCTAAGAGAGCCACCGCCGTCTCCATCCCCCTCATCACCGTCGCTCGAGGCGGAGCTCCCAATGCCGCTCGAGCAACCTTCGCAACAGTCGATAAGCGCACGTGGGGCCCCCTAAAGCAACATGGAGGGCCGCCACAGAAGCAAACCTCGGGAAAGTGGAGGCGTTGGAATAGCGCTCCGCCTCCCCCGGCCTCGACGTCCGTGGCGACCTCCACCCCTCGCCCTTTATCCACCACGGGCGTTCGGTCCGCCTTCCACTGCGGTAGCCCTAGATGTTGTGGCATGATCCAAGCGGGATCCCCTCGCTACCCTCACGGCACATGGTGGCCGACCTCGTCCCCTAACCATTGTTAGGGACGAGCGCCACCAATGGACAGAGGAAGATTCAAAAGACCAAGGTCGAGGAGTTGGTGGAATCAGAGGGAGTTGGATGATAAAAACCCCTCGCAATCCCCCTAATTTATAGGACGGGGCGCGGGGGCTAGCCTCCCTTACTCCAGAAGCCACCACCCTCCATGACCAATCACTCGAGCTCACGGGTGAACAGAGTACTGTCCTGATGCGCCAATGCATGCACGGGCGGGCCCAACCACTATTACGCCATTCCAGGCCTCGACTGCCACCTGTCCATCAATGACTGTGCATGCCACACGCGTTGCAGAGGCGTTTCAGCAGGCGGAGGGGCCACTCCGTGCACGACCTCCCACCTCACGCATCCGATGCTCGGCGTGGGGAAAGGCAACCGCCAATAGATCCAACCGCAAGAGCCCATACACCTCTTTGGGTCTGGCCCAACAACGCTCTGCGCGTGTGTGTGGCCTAGGCCCGGGGGCTCCTGTTGGTGCACTAAAGACTAGGGTCTCTGGTGCCCCACACTTGTGCACGGGCGCAAAGAGCCCCTCGCGGTAGGGCACGGCGGAATCCAGACAAGACTCGCCCCCGAGGCATCCAGGGCCCCGACAAGCCTGTCTTGCCGGGAAGACACCCAAGGCCACGTCCGTCTAATGGACGTGATTACCACACCTAGCACAAGGCCCCGGCGAGCCCCCGCTCACTGGGAAGACAACCGAAGCCCCCGGCAAGCTTCCTTGCCGGGAAGAAGCACCAAGGCCCTGGCAAGCACCCTTGCCGGGATGACGTGGCAGCACACCAGAGGGTGACCGCCCTTGCCACAGTACCACCGCTCCCCTGTGTTCCAGCGCATTCCGCACGCGCCAGCGGGGCGTCCAGGTGTCGAAACATGTGGACACATGTCTTCGCCAACACTTAGCTAACATGGACAAGACATGTATTGAATGCACCTGACAGTGGTAGATGGATAAGCGCCGTTGTAGGTTCACTATAATATCTCGTGAACCTACCGTTGAGCACTGTAGGTGACCCCTTTGCCTATAAAAGGAGGCCCTTAGCTCATTCACAAGGGGTTAGACTTTTTGGAGATTGGCCAAGAAGACGATTATCATCGCTGTAAATGAACAACAAAAGAACGCTTAATACGATCAGACGAGCGGGACGTAAGGTTTTGCGCACAAGCGGCCCGAACCTGGGTAAAAAGGCTTGCCGGGTGTTGATCGTTTGGTCTGCTCTTGATGTTGTTTTTCCCCGCCCTACGATCACAAGGGTATCACGTTGATCCCCATAGGTGTCGACCTAGCTTCGCCGACAGGGACCCCCCCTAGGATTTTATTTTTTGTTTTGTTGGCGTAGTCTTAATTCCTGTTCTGAAATATTCCATTTAGGGAAGTTTTCCAATTCAAGGTATGTCCAGAATTGGAATATGCCAAATTTGGCATACATTAGTTCATAACTAGTTGATTGTATTTTCGTTTGTGATTTGTGGGTTTTTTTATACAGGAACATATGCATATGATATATTAATTTAGGGTAAAAATCTCCAAGGAATGCAATGGTATCATTAGTTTTGTCTTTTTAGCAAGTTGATGTGCATGCTAATTTTCACCATGATGCCTAATTGTTATTTTTGTGTGTAGCATTCCTTAAACCCTTTCTCAAACTTGTCAACATGAAAGTAGTAGGGTTTTGGGAGTACTAGGCCCTAGTATTTTTATTTGCCATGAAAATATTGTATAATGTTGGGTTTCTTGCTTTGAACATGTCATCTCAATATTGTAGGTTTAGGTAACGTTGGAATATGACTAAGTCCGAATACTGTTCCAAGTTGCTTTGTTGCCATGATGATTGTCATACATCTACAAGTTATTTGTGTTGGTACTTTGGTGTGATTTGAAGAGCATGTTGTCCTCTGTTAAGTGATGCTAGTACTTTGCAAAATAGATCTTGCATTATAGCTACACTTCTTGTCAAACATGGCATGTTGATGTAAACTGCTGAGAATTTACCTTGCTATGTTTAGAGGATGCTATATTTGTTTCTGTGCAGTATTAGCTCATGGTTAGTGGGAGTGACTTGTAGTAATTATGGCCCTCTATCACCGTGTTAAATTTTATGCAATGAAAGTTGCTGTAGAATAGGGTTTTGTTGGTGTCAACATGCCATCATGATAAAACTGCCAGTGTAAAATTGATATTTTCACTAAGTCCTAATATGTTATAATTTTGCCATGTTGTGAGCTCATTGCAACTAACTCATGACCCTATCCATGTTTCTGTTTGGTTGGGGTTTTTGTAGTCCTTGTTAGATTCTTATCAATGTCTTGGTTGAGCTTGGTAGGTGGTTGTAGCTATTAGTTTTCATATGAACAAAGTGGTATGTTGCTGTTTTTGGACCGATTGCTTGTTGGATTGTTTTGTGCTTTGTGTGAGTCGTGATCATTTGTTTCACATGAATTTTAGGTCTGTTTCACATATAATTTCGTTCCTAATCCAGTGGCTAACTTGGGATGCCAAGGAATTCCGCATAGCCTGTCTCAAATTTTCTTTTATCATCATTGCCTTTCGTATCTTGTAGTGATAGTTCTGAGAGATCCGTAACTCGGTTTGCGACATTCCTTATATGCATTTGTATCGTTTTCTCGGATGCATTCATTTTTTCCATGTGCAAGCAGGTCCAAATCATTAATCTTGAGGTTCTGTCTAGAATGGTAATAACTGTATAATTGTATGAGCAAGATCACTAGTGTAGCATTGATATGCATCATTCACATAATATTCATGCATCATATGTTTGAGCAGCATGCGGAAGGTGTGTGTTCATTGGATGTTGTATTTTTCGTTGGGTAGCATCGAGTGCCAAGAATGAGTACGAGGATCCCGTTGAGAACGTTCCTGAAGAGCAATAGTTTTATGCCCCAGAAGAAGTGCAAGGAAAGATGATCGTGACCTTGATATCATGTGTAATTTTAATATGCTTAGCTGTCTCATTTCCATCGCTGTTTATCGCTGCCTACGACCTAAATATCAAGCCTCCAATAACAACCATGAAAAGCCTATAACCCTCCACATCATAGCTAACATTGATTGGCTAATTTAGCGCTTGCTCAACCTTCTTATAGTGTTGCTAGTTGCATGTGCAGGTTAATCCATGTGTTGACATGGATATTTGGAATATCATCTTAATGTTCTATTTTAATGAACCTATATACTTGGTAAAAGGCGGAAGGCTTGGCCTTTTGCTCGCTGTATCTTCCGATTTTGCCACCCTAGTTTCAGTTACCGGTGTTATGTTCCATATTGAGCGCCCCTAACATGCTTGGGATTGTTATGGGGACCCCCTTGATAAGTTGTTTTGATTTTGAAACTTGTGTGGCAAGACCCAACATTGGTTTTACATTTTATATGCAACTCAACAAAAGTGCATAGGGAATAGCTACCCTGTGGATAATTAATCAACCCCTGGGCCTGTGGTCCTCATGGGTGTTGGTCCAAACTTGAGTCATGTGCAGGGCCAACCGGGGCAACACGATAGATCTCTATTAGACCACCACACACTGTGGTCATCCGATTGTGTCCTGAGAACAAGATACACGGCTCTTATTGGGTTCATCCATAGGTCGGGCGGTCTTGTTGGATTTGTTTTAACCTTCTTGATATATCTTGTGCATCGGGATTCCGAGGATATCTTGAGCTATCTCAAGGTGGAGCTTTTCCATCAAGAATCTGAGGAGATCAAGACTTTTCCGTGGTCGAGGTTTCATACGCAATTTGTGGTAGTTTGTGATGGACCAGTTGGAGCTTCCGTGTAGGGTCAATATCTTTAGGAAAGCCGTGCCCGCGGTTATGTTGCAACTTAGAAATTTGTTTAACATCCGATTTTAGGGAACTTTAAATAAACTAAATTAAAACATGCCAACTCTGTGTGCAACCGTGACTGTCTCTGGTCGTTAGTTTTTCTACTCCGAGAGAGGACACAGTGGGGTTATGTCTAACATAAGTAGGTGTTCACGATCACTTCTTGATCATTATTAGCTCACATCCATTTATGCATGGACCTCTCAATTTTAAATTATGTTCTCGTAAGTTATCCACCAGATAACGGTTAGTGCTGCTTCAACCTCACCACTTAACCTTACCACACCCAATAACTTAATTAGTCTCTTTATCATGGTGGGAAGATTGTTGAGTCCCCATGGCTCACATATTATTACAACCCCACATGTATAGGTACTGCAATTCCAGAGCCGTTTGATGCTTCGCAGCTCTAGTGGGAATTTGATGAGGAGAGCGGGCGCATGTACAGTACGTACCCCGACGATAAGAGGGCCTTGGTCATTTCTTGGGATAGTGAGGCGGACTCATTTCAATTTTATCATTTGATTTCGTTCGTAGACGGACCCTGTCTTATGGATGATTGAATAAATTTTGTGTGACTTGTAATTTAGTATGTGGCGAGTGTAAGGCAATCCATATACTCATCTCTTCATAAATATATCGGTAATGATTTCTGTACTTGCAAAATGCTGAGATGCGTCTCTATCCATATTAAGGCCTCGTCCCCAAATAAGGACAGTGTCGCATCTTGGACGTTACAAGTTGGTAATGAGAGCCATACAACCATAGGAGCCTTTGCTTGGTCAAACTTGGCTGAGTCGAGCCTAGTGAAAAACTATTCTGTGTCTAGTTATATCGAAGAATAGGATTCTTTTTACTCCTCTTCCCTACTTTGGTTAGTTGTACGACTTAGGAATTTTAATTCTACACCTCTTCTCACGCAATTTTTTTAGGATCACACGGGTATTTTGGAATCTATATGATGCTGATGTGACAGAATTTTGACTTGGTGCCTCCTGTCAGAATTGATTTCTCCGGGGGGATGAGCTTCAAGGGGTTTCCTACACATCTTTATCATTCAGCTTCCTTAGTACCTCAAGACGCGTACATTAAAACACATCTATACTTTGCTTCGTGGCAAATAGTTCCATGACTTTTCCCTAGTACTGGTGGAGATAGCTAGGATGATCTGCCAAATTTGGTATCATTGTGTTTTCAACGGTCCGAGGTAGGTGAATTACTTCTCGAATATGTGTTGATAGTTGCGAGAAAGGTCTTGTAGCTGATTACACTAAGTAGGTTCTCGAACCCACAACCTGATAGCATAAACAAGAAAGTTTTCGGAAATTCTCAGGTGGGAATTCCAGTAGCCACCTAAGAAATTATTTCATCGGATGTATGTTGGGATATACATTGTTCCAAGCACTTCTAGATCAAACTATACAATTGCAAGTGGCTTTCGAATTGTATGATGTCGTCACTAATTTTATGGAAGCGTTGTTACTAATTCTAGTTTGAATGCAAATTGCTAAGACTTCATGTTGAAATATTTCAAGCCTTTGATTCAACTTATCGGCTTCATGTTTCATCTGTGGTCTAATATTCATATCCTTCTCTAGGATGGCTCCAGCAACTCGCTAGAATCCGAGTCATGATGGGGAGAAGTCAGACCCTCCGCCACCCCTCCTCCTCCCCAAGAGGTGTAGTAAGCTATGATGGCTGTGAACAATGCAAACACTCAGATGCTGCTTCAAATGATGCAAAAGAGGAATCAAGGCCAGTAGGGGAATCTCAACAACCAGCAGTAGTTTGTTTCTCTCAGTCAATTCCTTGCAAATCAGCCCAAGTCCTTCACCTATTGTGATCAGCCGTTTGATGCGGACGATTGGCTACGTGACATGAGCAAGCATTTCGAGTGCAGCAATGTCAGGACTGAGGACTACGCCAAGTTTGCAACGTTCCAGATGAAAGGTCAGGCAACAGAGTGGTGGTAGCAGCTTAAGGATTCCAAATGTGTCGCTTGATCAGTTGGGAGGAATTTTGCCATGACTTAAAAGCTCATCATATTCTGGCAAGTTTGTTGAGGGCATGTGTGAGAAGTTCAGGATTGTGAAGCAAGGAAGCTCGTCTATTTATCAGTATAACATGTACTTTCAAAACTTGGCCTGCTATGGGAAGCAGGATGTTCCTGATGAGAAGAGAAAGATTTATCAATTCATAGGTGGTCTCAAGGAAGATCTGCAACTTTTTCTTGCCCTTCACGACCCTCCTCAGTTCGAATAGTTCTACAACTTAGCTCTTAGGGCTGAGTCATCTCTACTCAAGGTCGAGAATTCCAGAAAGCGGTTCAAAGACACTCATTTTCTTCGTCCTCAGCTTAGATTGTTCGAAAGCAGCAGAAGTATTGGGTTGCTCCTGCTCCTCTGCCTCGTCCTCCTCATCAACTCAAGCCGAACGGTGGTCGTGGATCTTCCCGCCCAGCCAACCCAGGTTTCCAGTAGAAGTCTTAGCCACCTAAGTCAGGAGCTCCTCCAGCTCAATTCCGCCCGCTGTGAGAGGTGACTTATCACAAGTGTGGTCGGAAGGGTTACTACTCCAACAAGTGCACCAACCATCGGCATCTTCTGCCTCCTCCTCCAATGAGGCCCCCACGCAATGCAATGGTGAAGCATAATCCCAAGACAACAAGAGTGAACATGGTTAATGTAGCTGAAGCTGAGGATTCCTTAGAAGTGATAGTGGGTAATATGTTGGTTTATTCTATTCATGCAAGAGTTTTGTTCGATTCAAGTGCATCGCATTGTTTCATGTCTCGTCCATTTTGTCCAAGCAGGAGTTCGATTATCTAGATGTGCCTAGATCATTGTTTGTTGTTTGTCCTAGCGTCATGATGAGTTCCAATTGCATTATTCCGAATATTTCTGTCAAGATGGGCAATTATTACTTTCTAGCCTCTCAAGTTGTTCTCGGCAATTCAGATATTGATATATTTCTTGGCATGGATTTTCTCGCCATGAACAAGGCGTACATTGATCGTCTCTTATGAGTACACAGTGATGTCTTTTGGTCTCGCCAATGCTCCTTCAATATTCTCTGGCTTCATGAATCTGTCTTCTCTCCCTTCAAGAATGAATTCGTCTTGCTGTATCTTGATGACATTCTAGTCTTCTCCGAGACTTAGGTAGAACATGCAAAACATCTTTGGCTTGTGCTTGATAAGATAAGAGAGCATAAGTTCTATGCTAAGTTCTCAAAATGTGAATTCTGGCTCAACGAAGTGGTATACCTTGGGCATATCATCTCTGCCGAGGGCATCAAGGTGGATACTCAAAAGGTTCAAGCCATTGTGAAGTGGGAGCCTCCTTAGAATGTCAAGTAGCTTCGAAGCTTTCTCGGGCTTGCAAGATATTGCGGAAGATTCATTTAGAACTTCACCAAGATTTCTAAGCCTATGTCCAAACTTCTTCAGAACAGTGTAAAATATGTCTGGACTCCCTAGTGTGATTTATCTTTCAATACACTCAAGGAGAAGCGCACCTCATCTCCGGTTCTAACTCCTCCTGATGATTCCAAGCCATTCTAAGTTTTCTTTGATGCATCTTTGCAAGGTCTTGGTGGTGTTATGATGCAATATAAGAAAGTGGTGGGTTATACCTCACTTTAGTTGAAGCCAAGTGAGAAAAACTACCCCACTCACGATCTTGAGTTGGCGGTAGTTGTCCATGCTTTGGTGACTTGGAGACAACTCTTGTTGGGAAGACACATTGAAGTCTACACCGACCATAGAATTTTGAAATATTTCTTCACTCAACCGAATCTCAACCTTTGCCAGACACGTCAGGTGGAGATGACCTAAGATTACAATCCAAGCATTGACTATACTCCATGCAAAGCAAATGCGATTGCAGATGCTTTAAGAAGAAAGGGTTACTGTAATAATCTCATTCGCAAGCCATTCCAGCCTGATCTTTGTGAGTCTTTCAGGAAGCTCAACCTTTAAGTAGTTCCTCAAGGGTTTCATGCCAACCTTCATATTTCTCCTATCTTGGTAGACCAAGTATGCGAAGCTCAACTTCACGATGCTATGGTGAAGAAAGTGAATATAGGCTTGGCAAAGAGCATTCCAAAGTATAAGTGCTTCCGTGTTGATGATAAATACACTTTATTCTTCGAGGACCGCCTTGTGGTTCCAAAAGGAGAGGTCAGAAAAGTTATCATGGACGAAGCCCATGATTCTCTCCTCCCGATACATCTAGGCAGTTCTAAGATGTATCAAGATCTTAAGAAATCATTCTGTTGGACTCAGAGGAAACATGAGATTACTTAATTTGTGAACGAGTCTGATTTGTAACGCAGAGTGAGGGTGGAACATCAACCTCCAGCAAGTCTTCTTCGTTCTTTGCCTATACCCGAGTGGAAATTCGATCAAATTTGATATGGATTTTTTCAGTGGGTTTCGTAAGTCCAAGATGGGCAACGATGTCATATTTTTGGTCATCGACAAGCCGACTAAAGTTACAACTTCCTTCCGGTCCAAGAATCTATTTCGGTAGCTCAGCTGGCAGACATGTACACTTCAAGGATAATTTCTTTGCACGGTGTTCATAAGCTTATTTCTTCAGATCGAGGAAGCATCTTTACTTCCAAGTTCTCGGATTCCTTCCAAACTGCAATGGGCACCATGGTCCGTTCAGTACAACCTTCCATCCTCAGATAAGTGGTCAAGTTGAGAGAGTTAATAAAATTCTTGAAGACATGTTCAAAGCGTGCATTATCTCTTACGGAATGAAGTGGGAAGACTTGCTCCCGTTTGCTGAATTCTCCTACAACAATAGTTTTCAAGAAAGTTCAGGCAAGGCCCCATTCAAGATTATCTATGGCCGGAAGTGCCGTACCCTTCCCAATTGGTTTGAAACCGGTGAGCGTGAAATTCTTGGGAATGACATGATCACTGAAGCAGAACAAATGTGTTGTGTCATTGGGATAATCTCAAAGCTCCTCAATCCAGTTAGAAGAGTTACTATGATAGCAAACATCGTGACTTGGCATTCCAGATTGATGATTTGTCTATTTTCGTTTATCCCATGAAGGGTACTCAATGTTTTGGCATCAAAGGAAAGCTTGCTCCATGTTTTGTGGGCCCTTTCAGGATTGTTGGCCAAAGAGGTGACCTTGCTTATCAGCTAGAGGTTCCTCCCAATTTCTCCAATGTGCATGATGTCTTTCATGTATCTCAGCTCCAGAAGTGTTTCAAGACTCCTGAGCGCAACGTTGACTTCCAAGACATTGATCTCCAGCCAAACCTTTCTTATCATGATCAATCAGTTGCTATTCTTGAAGAGGCTGAGCACCAGACTCGCAACAAGTCTATTAAATTCCTCAAAGTTAATTGGCCACACCATACCCATAAAGGAGCCACTTGGGAACATGAGGACCTTATCCGTTCTGAATATCCAGAGTTCTTTCAATCCTAGACCTCGGGGCGATATCCTCTTGTAGTGTGGGAGAGTTGTAACATCCCAAGTGCAATTTCCAACCTTGTAATATAATTCTATGAGTGAAACTTCCATGTTGTGCCTCATGTGGTTTCAACTAATCAAAGTTTGATTCATGACTTTTATTATGCATCATGGCATCATGTCATGCATTCCATAATTTTGACAATGTGGTATGTTGTGTGAATGTGTATTGTGCTGATTGGCGTGCTTGCTACAAGTGTCACTTCTTGTGTGGAAAACCTCCCTTCACTTTCTTCTCAACTACATTTCTATCTCTCTTAATTCAAATCATTGCATTAGGATGATATTTTTCTTTGGCCAACACCTTCTTAAAAATGTTGCTGGGTATGTTGTTATTCTGGTTGTAATTTTGAAGTCCTTTTCACCCATGCTTTATTTCTATTGTTATTTTAAAAACATGCTAACAAATTCAATGCTTAGTATAAGGGAATTTATTTTTTTCTCTAAAAATTGTCAAACCAGTTTGGTTAAATATATTACATTTTTGTGACTTCTAAAACTATTTTTTTTTCACAAACCTCACTTACTATGTTGTGGGGATTTTTGCATTTCTTGGTTTTAAATAAAAAAAGTATGGGATTTTTCCCTAGAGAGTTAGCAAGGCCACGTGGGATTTCTCCTCCTTCGTAATCCGCAGCAGCAACAACAGCCGCATCTCGCAGCAGGAGCTAGCGCGTGGCCCGGCCGAGCCTAACACCTACCTTCTCCCCCTCCTCACGCCGTCATCTTCCTTCCGAGACAGAGGGGAAGCCATGTGCACCATGAGCTTCACACAAGCCGAGGTGCCGTCAGAACCCCAACCCATTTAAGCAGCTCAGCAGCCCCCCTAGGGTTCCCCACTCCCTCTCTTCCTCATGCGCTCTTGCCAACAGGTAAGCGACCCCTCCATAGTCGTCGCCCCTCCATCGCCAAAGACGGAGCTAGCTCCTCTCCGACGTGATCATCCCCACCGTTGCAGCCTGCTTGATGACGGGCACGGAACCCCTGTCATCCCTGCTTCTTCTTCATCCCCACGTGCGCTGCTAGGACCCAAGCCCCAAAGAGTGGTCGTCGTTGTCCTCTGCTTCATAGAGCGGACCCCCGACAAGGATCTGCACCACCTCACCGTCTCCGTGCAGCAACCCAGGACAAATACAAGTGTCACCAGGTAGTGGAGGCACGCGCTATCCTATTCCCCTCACATCTTCCCCAATCCAGGCACGTGTTCGTCCGTATAGGCCTCACCGTCGCCGTGCACACCGCGCTCTGGCGCTTCTCTGACGGAGTTTGTCACAGAGGGGTTTTTGTTTTTTCTCCCCTTCCTCGCACACGCATCAGTAGTTTTTCGTACCTCGCGTGTGGGCATCTGCATCGCCCCACCGCATCCGCCAGCGCTCGCGATCCCCTTGCTTCGTCTGCAGCCCCATTGTGCCATCGCTGAGCAGAGCTCCTGCTCGAGCTCGAACCAGCCCCTTCGCCTCATAGCCTTCCCTCGCCAAAGGAATGAGCTCCCCAGCAGTTTCCGCAGCCCCCACCATTCGCTTGGGCCGATGGTCGCCAGAGTGGCCGCTGGCATCGTCGAGGTCTTCTCTATCACAATTGGAGAAGCTAGTCCTTGTGCCCGTTCTAAGGAGTGAGAACCCGTGTTAGATCAGACGTCGTAGCATAGCCTAGTGGTAGCAGGTGTAGTGCACCAGCAGGATGTCTTGGTTTGAATCGCCCTCGAGCCCCCTTTTCTTTTAGTTGTGGGTTAACTGGTATAGCTGACTAGTGAGCCCTGTGGTCATTAAGCTATGGGGCCCTGGTGCCACTCCCATTGGGAACCCCACCCACCCCCCCCCCCCCCCCCCCCGTGGGATTTTTTTTGTTTTATTGGTGTAGTTTCAATTCTAGATTTGAAATATTCAAATTAGGGAAGTTTTCCAATTAAGGATATGTCCAGATTTGGAATATGCCAAATTTATCATATATTAGTTCATAACTAGTTGATTGTATTTTCGTTTATGATTTGTGGGTTATTTCTACAGGAAGATGTGCTTACGATATATGAATTTGGGATAGAAAAAATCCAATAAATCCAATGTTGGCATTAGTTTTGTCTTTTGAGCAAGTTGATATCCATGCTATTTTTCACAATGATGCTTAATTGTTATTTTTGTGTGTAGCATTCCTTACACCCTTTGTCAAACGTCTCAACATGAAAGTAGTAGTGTTTTGAGAGTATTAGGCCTTGGTATTTTTATTTGCCAAGAAAACCTTGTATATTTGTGGCTTTCTTGTTGTGAACATGTCATCTCAATATTGCTGGTTTAGGGAATGTTGGAATATGACTAAGTGTGAAAACTGTTTCAAGTAGCTATGTTACCATGATGATTTCCATGCATCTACAAGTTTTTTTGTGTTGGTACTTTGGTGTGATTTGAAGAGCATGTTGCCCTTTGTTAAATGATGCCAGTACTTTGCAAATAAGTCTTCCATCATAGCTAATCGTATTGTCAAACATTCCATGTTGATGTACACCATTGTGAATTCACCTTGTGAAATTTGACCAAGTGTGAGAATCTTCTTATATCATCATGCCATGTTTAGGATGCCAAGGAATTTACCAAGTCTATTTCACCTAGAATTTCCCGCCCAATCGATTGGCATACTTGGGATGCCAAGGAATTTACCATAGCCTCTCTCAAATTCTGTTTTATCATCATTGCCTTTTGTATCTTGTAGTGAGAGTTCCGAGAGATTCATAACTCGGTTTGCGATGTTCTTTACATGCATTTGTATCGATTTCTCAGATGTATTCATTTCTTTCATGTTCATGCATGTCCAAATCATTAATCTTGAGGTTCTGTCCAGAATGTTAATAGCTAAATAATTGCACGATAAAGATGACTAGTGTAGCATTGCCATGCTTCATTCACATCATATTCGTGCATCGTATGTTTAACCATCATATCATGGTTGTGTGTTCACTGGATGTTGTATTTTTCTTTGGGTAGGATCGGGTGCCGAGAACGAGTATGATGATCCTGTTGAGAACGTTCCTAAAGAGCAAGAGTTTTATCCTTCACAAGAAGTGCAAGGCAAGATGATCGTGACCTTGATATCGTTTCTAATTTTGTTATGCTTACCTGTCTCATTTCCATCGCTATTTATCGCTTCCTACCACGTGATTATCAAGACTCCAAAACCAACCATGAAAATCCTCTATCCATATTAAGGTCTCGTCCCCAAATATGGATAGTGCCGCATCTTGAACGTTACATGAACTCGCATTGAGAAATCTCAAAAAAAGTTACCCGCCTTAAGCGATGCAAAAATCCGTGGTTTCACGGTATTTTGTTATAGTGTACACACTTTATTATGTTTCGACCTTGTGCGATCTTGGTTGCTTCCGACCCTCTTCAGTTCCCTTTATCAAAATTAACGCGGAAGCGAGATTTCAACTGTGTGCCTCCCTCGTCCACTACCGACCCTATAATAAATATTGAGCTACCGAGGCATTTGAATCGTCACCATCTGTCGTCTAACACCATCTCTACCCACACCATTACTACTAACATTTTCAGTAGCGGCGGCACATCTGTGACCCCCCCAATTCCACACAACACCAGCACCTTAAGTCACGTACCCGCTTGAACCCTAGGTCACCCGGCCGCCGCCCTCCACTACCAACCTCAACCGGTCTACCCGTGCCTCATAGCTAAACAAGTTCAGGTTACCCATCGACCCACATACACCATCACCGCGCTGAGTTTTTAGATGAGTCCGGCGATGTCCCTTTCCCCAAGATCCCGATCCCATACTCCATAGAGTCGCAACCTAATTAGCCTGAACACATATCCTATGGAGTTTGAGGAGTGCACGATCAAAAACAGGTATATCATGGCCTCTCCACCGTATGTTCGCAAGGTGGGCATCGTTCGTGCCAACCATTCGATTCCCGGGGAACATCTCGCCGCAGAAGCCGGTAAGGACGTTGACTACATTGTTATGCCGAAGGATTCAAGTATGTGGGCTCGCATATTCCTGTATCTCAAGAGAGCCGGCTACAACATAAAGCTCGTCAACATCAACGACTTCACTCGGGCCATGTCACAAGTTAAGTGGTCCACCGGCAACGCCTCTGGTTCACCACCGTCGATCTCTTCAAAGGCCCGCCACTGATCTCTTCCACCTCATGGTCATGGATTTGCGATCCTTTTACGCCGTCGATCCCCTTTTGTCATTTCTAAAGGAAACGTTCTATGGCGGTGGCTTGGGATCCTTATCTCCGAAGTCAGATCTCATCGATCAAGAGAAGGGCGCAGACTACGGCCGTTACAATGGGAAACGTCCCATTTACAACATCAGTAAGCGCACACTAGGCACCAAAAATTCCAAGTGGAAGAGCCCATCCATGACAAGTGAAGCAACATCCTGGCGGAAGTCAGCATCTGGCGGCGCTACTGCGGCAGCAAAAGTCCTTCCTTGGTGCTAGGAATTCTTCTTGTTACTTCTCTGGTTTGCGTCAGTTTTTCCCTTGAAGAGGAAAGGGTGATGCAGCACAGGAGCAGTAAGTATTTCCCTTAGTTTGAGAACCAAGGTATCGATCCAGAAGGAGGGCCTCGTCAAGTTCAGAGTACCTGCGCAAACACAAACAAGCTTGCCCCAACGCTTCAAAGGGGTTGTCAATCCCTTCAAGATTGTTTGCAAAGTGAGATCTGACCGCGGAAAGTGCAACGAAGTAAAAAGTATAAGGCTGGAAATATGGTGTGGAGTAGACCCTGGGGGCCATAGTGTTCACTAGAGGCTTCTCTCATAATAGCAAATATCACAGTGGGTGAACAAATTACTGTCGAGCAATTGATAGAACCGCGCAAAGTCATGACGATATCTAAGGCAATGATATATACATATAGGCATCACGTCCGAGACAAGTAGACTCATACTTTCTGCATCTACTACTATTACTCCACACATCAACCGCTATCCAACATGCATCTAGTGAATTGAGTTCATGACAAACAGAGTAACGCCTTAAGCAAGATGACATGATGTAGAGGGATAATCTCAAACCAATGATGAAAACCCCATCTTTTTACCCTTGATGGCAACAACACGATGCGTGCCTCGCTACCCCTTTTGTCACTGGGTGAGGTCACCACACGGTATGAACCCAAAACCAAGCACTTCTCCCATTGCAAGAAGCAGAGATCTAGTTGGTCAAACAAAACCCACAACTCGAAGAGAATTACAAGGATATGAAATCATGCATAAGAGAGATCAGAAGAAACTCAACTATTATTCATAGATAATCTGATCATAAATCCACAATTCATTAGATCTCGACAAACACACCGCAAAAGAAGATTACATCAAATAGATCTCAATGAAGATCATGGAGAACTTTGTATTGAAGATCCAAGAGAGAGAAGAAGCCATATAGCTACTAGATATGGACCCATAGGTCTATGGTGAAATACTCACGCATCATCCGAGAGGTCATGGTGTTGATGAAGAAGCCCTCCGTCTCCGAATCCCCCTCCGGCAGGGCACCAGAACGTGCCCCAAATGGGATCTTGCGGAGACAGAAGCTTGCGGCGGCGGAAAAGTAATTTCGATGATCTCCTGATTTTTTTGGGATTTTTCGGGAATTTATAGGCGCAACCCCTAGGCCAGGGGGCGCTCAAGGGGCACACAAGCCGAGGTGGCGCGGCCTACCCCCCTGGCGGCGGGGTGGGGGCTTGTGGGGCCCCTGAGGCTCCCCTGCCTTGGCTCCCAAGCTTCCTGATCTTCTTCCGTTCCGGAAAAATCTTTTCGGGGATTTTCTTCCATTTCGACTCCGTTTCAAAATATCCTCTGAAAGGGGTCAAGAATATGGAAAAAACAGGAACTGTCACTTGACACTAAGTTAATAAGTTAGTCCCAAAAAATATATAAAAGGCATGCAAAACATCCAAAGTTTGACAAGATAATAGCATGAAACCATAAAAAATTATAGATACATTGGAGACATATCAAGCATCCCCAAGCTTAACTCCCGCTCGTCCTCGAGTAGGGAAGTGATAAAGAATGAATTTTTGATGTGGAATGCTAGCTAGCATAGTTGTCCTTTGCAACTTCTTTCACATGACATGAATGTTCACATCCGTAAGATTCAAAACATTAGTTTGCTATGGACATGAAAACAGTAATACTTCAAGCAAACTAGCAAAGTAATCATGAACTTTCAAAATAACAAGGCCAAAGAAAGTTATCCCTACAAAATCATATAGTCTGGCTATGCTCCATCATCCTCACACAACTAATGTAAATCATGCACAACCCCGGTATTGGCCAAGTAATTGTTTTCGCACTCTTACTTTCTCAAACTTTTTATAACTATCATGCAATACATGAGTGCGAGCCATAGATATAGCACTATAGGTGGATTAGAGTGTTGTGGTGGTTGTGAGACAAAAAGGGAGGAGATGGTCACATTGACTCGGCGTATCAATAGGCTATGGAGACGCCCATTAATAGATATCAATGTGAATGAGTAGGGATTGCCATACAAGAGATGCACTAGAGTTATAAGTATGTGAAAGCTTCAAAAGGAGAACCAGTGGGTGTGCATACAACTTGCTTGCTCACGAAGACCTAGGGAAATTTTGAGGAAGCCCATCATTGGAATATACAAGCCAAGTTATATAATGAAGATTCCCACTAGAATATGGTAGTGACGAAGCAAGAAGCTTTCAATCATGAAGAACATGGTGCTATCATGAAGCACAAGTGAGGAAAAAGATAGTAGCATTGTCCCTTCTCTCTTTTTCTCTTTTTTTCATTTGGGCTCCTAGGCCTCTTTTTTTCTTTTCTTTTCTATTTTTTTTGTTTTTGGGGTCTTTGGCCTTTTTTTTATTTCCTCACATGGGACAATGCTCTAATAATGATGATCATCACACTTTTATTTACTCACAGCTCAAAGATCACAATGATGATGACTCCATAGGAAATGTCTCCGGCAGTGTACCGGGATGTGCAACGATCTAGCATAGCATATGACATTGAAACATCTCGCTAGCTATCTTACGATCATGCAATGGAAATATGAGAGTGACGACACAAGTCATGAGATGGAACGGTGGGAGTTGCATGGCAACATATCTCAGAATGGCTATGAAAATGCCATAGTAGGTAGATATGGTGGTTGTTTTGAGGAAGGAATTAGGTGGGTTTGTGTACCAGCGAGAATTGCACGGCACTAGAGAGGCTAGCAATGGTGGAAGGTGAAAGTGCATCTATACCATGGGCTCACATTAGTCATGAAGAACTCACATACTTGTTGCGAAATTTTTTATTAGTAATCGAAACAAAGTGCTAAACGCATACTCCGAGGGGAAGGATTGATAGGTGCTAACCATCGCGCGATCCCGACCTCAACACAAAGGATGACAATCAATAGATCAATTATGCTCCGACTTCCTAACATAGCGGTTCACCATACGTGCATGCTACGGGAATCACTAACTTCAACATAAGTATTTGTAGATTCACAACACCCTACTAACATAACTCTTAATATTACCAAATCCATGTCTCAAAACTATTTGAGGGGAATCAAAACTTCTCTTTCTACTCAATGCACATGAAGATGGAGCTTTTTGCATCCTCTTTGGGTATCTATCACATTTGGGACTACTTTCATAGCATAATACAACTACGAAATCACGCACCTCCGTGCTCTAAAAGGTATAAGTGAAGCACAAGAGCAAAAGTATCTAGCTCAAAAGATATAAGTGAAGCACTATGAGCATTCTAGCAAAATCACGATGAGTGCATGTCTCTCTCTCTCTCTCAAAAAGGTGTGTAGCAAGGATTATTGTGACACAACAAAAGGAAAAGACTCCTACGATACAAGATGCTGCAAGCAAAAACACATATCATGTGTTGAACAAAAATATAGCTCCAAGTAATGTTACCGATGGATTGAAGACGAAAGAAGGGATGCCTTCCCGGGGCATCCCCAAGCTTAGGCTTTTTGGTGTCCTTGAATTTGACTTGGGATGCCTTGGGAATCCCCAAGCTTGAGCTCTGTCCACTCCTTATCTCTTTGTCCATGAGAACATCACCCAAAACATGAAAAGTTCACAACACATAACTTAAACAGAAACTCGTGATAACATTAGCACAAGAAAACGAACTACCACTTCTTTTGGTACTGTAGCAAACTTGAATTCTATCTATATTGATGTTGGGCTACTATATTCTCACTTTTCCATGGATAGTACCCCCCGATACTAACCATAGTTTCATCAAAACAAGCAACCAACTCAACAAAAATAGAATCTGTCAAAAACAGACCAGTCTGTAGCAATCTGTACACTTCGTATACTTCTGGTACCTCAAAAAATCTGAAACATTATGACGGCCTGGGCAAAAAAGCATATCAACCAGCAGCAAAAAGAATCGTCTCAAAAGCTCTTTCGGAATAAAAATGAAAAATCATCTCGTGAGAAAAAAGTTTCTGTCTTTTTTCAGCAGGATCAAACAACCATTACCAAGACTAGTCATAAAGGTTTTGCTTGGATCAAACACAAAAATAAACACTAAAAACACAATCAAAAACAGAATTATGAAAGTGTGGACGCAACAAAACAGAAAGAAAAAGATAAATTCATTTGTTTGCCTCCTAACAAGCGCTATTGTTTAACGCCCTTAGCTAGGCATAAAAGTGATAGCATCACGTATCGTCGTCTTTGGTGCTCAAACCATAAGTGGCCCTCATCATGGATTCATAAGGCAATCTTATTTTCTTTCTAGGAAAGTGTTCCATGCCCTTCCTTAAAGGAAATTGAAATCTAATAGTCCCTTCCTTCATATCGATGATAGCACCGATAGTCCTTAGGAAAGGTCTACCAAGAATAATAGGGCATGCAGGATTGCAATCAATGTCAAGCACAATGAAATCCACGGGTACATAGTTCCTATTTACAATAATAAGAACATCATTGACCCTTTCCATGGGTGTCTTGACCATAGAATCAGCAAGATGCAAATTAAGAGAACACTCTTCAATCTCATTAAAACCCAGAACATCACATAAAGACTTTGGAATCGTGGAAACACTAGCACCCAAATCACACAAAGCATTGCACTCATAGTTTTTGATTTTGATTTTTATGGTAGGTTCCCACTCATCATGAAGCTTTCTAGGGATAGAGACTTCCAATTCAAGTTTCTCTTCAAGAGATTTTATCATAGCTTCGACGATATGATCGGTAAAGGCCTTGTGTTGCCTATAAGCGTGTGGAGAGTTCAATATGGATTGCATCAAGAAATGCATTCAATCAAGGATCAACTATCATAATTGAATTCCTTGAAATCCACGGTAGTAATTTCATTACTACTCAAAGTTTTAACATCTTCTACTCCACTTTTAATGCTTTTAGCATCAAGATAGATGGAGTCCGAATCGTTGGGGCACTTTTCAACAAAAGTGGATTCATATCCAGCCCCATAATCATTAGGTTTGGCACAAGAAAACAAAGATTCAATGGGAGTCACACCAAGCACTTTAAGATCTTCGTGATTCTCATCACGAGAACACGCCTTTTTAAGCCATTCATGTCTAGCACGAATTTGGGCGGTTCTTTCTTGGCTCTCAATCATGGAAACACACATAGCTTTCAAAGTTTCATCCATGTTGATTTTGGGAGGAGCGCATCTAACTTTCAAAGCATCAACATCACAAGAAATTCTATCAAATCTCTTAGCCAAATCGTCAATTTTGAGTAGTTTTTCCTCTATGGACGCATTGAAAATCTTTTGAGAGTTGATGAACTCTTTGATATTACTCTCTAGATCAGAGGGTAATCTATTGTAATTTCCATGAGTATTGTTGTAGAAGTTGCCAAAGTTATTAGAGGAGTTATTAGGAAAAGGACTAGGAACATAGTTTCCTCTAGAAGCATTGTTGTTGCCAAAGTTATTCCTACCAACAAAATTAACGTCCAAGCTAGCGTTGCTACTCTCTATGAAAGAAGACAAGGGCATATCATTAGGATCCAAAGGAGCACTTCTACTAGCAACCAAATTCATTAACTCGTCTATCTTAGCACTTAACGAGTTAATTTCTTCTATAGCGTGTACCTTCTTACTAGTAGGTGACCTTTCAGTGTGCCACTGAGAGTAGTTCGTCATGATGTTGTCTAAGAGCTTTGTGGCTTCTCCTAACGTGATTTCCATGAACGTTCCAGCTGAGGCGGAGTCCAAGATATTTCTAGAAGCAAAATTTAAGCCAGCGTAAAAGATTTGAATAATCATCCAAAGACTCAAGCCATGAGCGGGACAATTTCTAATCATTAATTACATTCTCTCCCAAGATTGTGCAACATTTTCATGATCAAGTTGCTTGAAATTTATGATATCATTACGGAGAGAGATGATCTGAGCCTGTGGAAAATACTTGGATATATAAGCATATTTGCACTTATCCCAAGAATCCATACTATTTTTGGGCAAAGAAGAAAACCAAGTTTTTGCGCGATCTCGCAACGAGAAAGGAAAAAGCTTCAATTTAATCACGTCATTATCCACATCTTTTTTCTTTTGCATATCGCAAAGCTCAATGAAGGTATTAAGATGGGATGCGACATCTTCACTACGAAGGCCAGAGAATTTCTCTTTCATAACAAGATTCAACAAATCGGCATTGATTTCGTATGACTCCGCACTAGTGGCGGGAGCAATAGGAGTACTAATAAAATCATTATTATTAGTATTCGGGAAGTCACAATGTTTGGTGTTTTTGTTCATGGTGACTTCAGCAAGCAAGCAGGCATACAAGCAAACAAAGAGCAGGCGAGAAAAAGGGCGAACGGAAAAGACGAACGAAAAAGGCAAACGAAAAAGGAAAATTGGTGAAGTGGGGGAGAGGAAAACGAGAGGCAACTGGCAAACAAAGTAAATTCAAGAGATGAGTTTGCGACACCTACTTCGATGAGTACTTGACTTGATCTTCCTCCCCAGCAACGGCGCCGGAAATTCTTTTGCTGCGGCAACAAAAGTCCTTCCTTGGCGCTAGGAATTCTTCTTATTACTTATGTGGTTTGTGTCGGTTTTTCCCTTGAAGAGGAAAGGGTGATGCAGCTCAGGAGCAGTAAGTATTTCCCTCAGTTTGAGAACCAAGGTATCAATCCAGAAGGAGGGCCTCGTCATGTCCAGAGTACCTGCGCAAACACAAACAAGCTTGCACCCAATGCTACAAAGGGGTTGTCAATCCCTTCAAGATTGCTTGCAAAGTGAGATCTGAAGACGGAAAGTGCAACGAAGTAAAAAGGATAAGGCTGAAAATATGGTGTGGTGTAGACCCTGGGGGCCATAGTGTTCACTAGAGGCTTCTCCCATAATAGCAAATATCACGGTGGGTGAAAAAATTATTGTCGAGAAATTGATAGAACCGCGCAAAGTCATGACGATATCTAAGGCAATGATTTATACATATAGGCATCACGTCCGAGACAAGTAGATCGATACTTTCTGCATCTACTACTATTAATCCACACATCGACCACTATCCAGCATGCATCTAGTGTATTGAGTTCATGACGAACAGAGTAATGCCTTAAGCAAGATGACATGATGTAGAGGGATAATTTCAAACCAATGATGAAAACCCCATCTTTTTACCCTTGATGGCAACAACACGATGCGTGCCTCGCTACCCCTTCTGTCACTGGGTGAGGTCACCGCACGGTATGAACCCAAAACCAAGCACTTCTCCCATTGCAAGAATCATAAATCTAGTTGGCCAGACAAAACCCACAACTCGAAGAGAATTACAAGGATATGAAATCATGCATAAGAGAGATCAGAAGAAACTCAAATAAGATTCATAGATAATCCGATCATAAATCCACAATTCATCGGGTCTCGACAAACACACCGGAAAAGAAGATTACATCAGATAGATCTCCGTGAAGATCATGGAGAACTTTGTATTGAAGATCCAAGAGAGAGAAGAAGCCATCTAGCTACTAGCTATGGACCCGTAGGTCTCTGGTGAACTACTCACGCATCATCACAGAGGTCATGGTGTTGATGAAGAAGCCCTCCGGGTCCGAATCCCCCTCCGGTAGGGCACCAAAATGTGCCCCAGATGGGATCTTGCGGAGACAGAAGCTTACGGCGGCGGAAAAGTAATTTCGATGATCTCCTCATTTTTTTGGGATTTTTAGGGAATTTATAGGCGCAACCGCTAGGTCAGCGGGCGCTCAGGGGCCCCACAAGCCTGGGTTGCGCGGCCTACCCCCCTGGCCGCGGGGTGGGGGCCTGTGGGGCCCCTGAGGCTCCCCTGCCTTGGCTCCCAAGCTTCCCGATCTTCTTCCATTCCGGAAAAAATCTTTTCGGGGATTTTCTTCCGTTTGCACTCTGTTTCAAAATCTCCTCTGAAAGGGGTCAAAAACATGGAAAAAACAGGAACTGGCACTTTGCACTGAGTTAATAAGTTAGTACCATAAAATATATAAAAGGCATGCAAACCATCCAAAGTTTGACAAGATAATAGCATGAAACCATCAAAAACTATAGATACGTTGGAGACGTATGAGGCGCCAGGACCAGCCGATGGTGACAGGAGGAACAAGCGACTTCGCGCGGAGCTTATCGCAGGAAGATCTTCGAGCAGCACGGCCGGGGGCAACCCCCCGCCACCGAGAGGGACCACCACCATCGCGCTAATGACGACCGCGGGGAATGGGCAAGCGCCTACATGGAGCCGTATGTGCCAGAGTATGCGGCGCTACCTGACCCTCCCGATGAGGAAGAGCTTCTGGCGTCTCCCCGGGGCGCCTACCCTCCTCAGGAGTGAGGAGTGTTTGGGGGCTCCTCCTTGAGCCGGGCCCAAGGGGCCGGGCAGGGGTGCGCCCCCAAGCCGCGGGGCGTGGCACCAGCCACCTTCCCCGCGGAAGGACTACGCAAGGCCAAACTCACGGGCCTTAGGAGGACAAGTTGAATACCGCGACGAGACGCTGGCGGCACGGATCATCCGCGACGACCATGATGCGAGTGTGGGCGTCAGGGGCCAGGCCTCGTGAGGTGTTCCTCAGGCGCAAGGGGGGCTTCAACTATTCGGCGAGGTTATTTTTTGGATTTACTGCCTTAACGAGTGTCTGCTGACCACAGGAACTCCAACTACGTAGGGCATACTTTTGCAAGTCGTATCCTTTACAATTTTTGTTATATCCACTTGGCAACCTGACACGCTGCCTTGCTTGTGTCCGTCGACGATCCACCTTCCTCACTCGGGGGCACCGGCGGCAATGCATCAGCCCAACGTGGGGATGGGGGAGCCCCACAGCTTCCTAGGACCACAATCAGCAAGAACAGAATCAGAGTCGCTTGAGCGTCCAAGGTGGCTCCAGGAGCCTCACCGGTCACAAGGCCACCTGCCGCCCTTGATATCGTCCTTGGTGATCCGGGCGTTATCAAAGGAGGTACGACCTGACCCCGTGGATGAGATCGTCTATTCGGTCGCAGGCAGCGGCGGTCGGGAAATGTGCGGGACCGGGTCCTAGAGACGCAGAGCTGCTTGAACGTCAAAAAGGGGGCTCCGAAGCATGGTGCTTTAGGGGCCTTACCGGTTGCAAGGCTACCTACCGCCCTTGACAACGACCTTGATCAAGCCATTCTCGAGGGGGGCAGGGCCTGACCCCGTGGCTACATTCGTTCACTCGGTCACACGCAACGGCAGTCGGGAAATGTGCGGGAATGGATCCTAACGATGTAGAGCCGCTCGAACGTTGGAAGGGGGCTCCTGAGCACCGTGCCTCAGGAGCCTTAACGGTCATAAGGCCACCTGCTGCCCTTGACAGCGTCCTTGATCCGGTCGGTATCAGGGGAGGCAGGGCCTGACCCCATAGCTGCATCCGTTCACTCCGTCCCACACAAGACGGTCGGGAAATGTGCGGGACTGAGACCTGTCAACGTATAGTCATAAAATGCCCTTAAATAGAACTCCCGGCGGGGAGCACGCAAGACCTGCATCAACATGTTGCATCTCTGCATCGTCCTTCAATCCTACCGGAACCTACTTCATCCCGTGACACTCTCACGTAATAACGAGCCGAGGCTGTATACGCCCAGGGCTCCCCGAGGATGCGAAAGGGGTCCACCCCACGCCAAGTGGAAGACCTATGCTCCACGCTGGGTACAACACAGTCCACCAAGGACTCTAGAATCTCAGGCCCCAATGCCCTGGGGGTAGGGACACTCGCAAGGCCAAAGCGTCCTCACGACCTCCTATATACACCCCCACTGTGACCCTCTCATGTAGTAACGAGCCGAGGCTCTATATGCCTGGGGCCCCCCGAGGACGCGGAAGGGGTCCAGCCCACGCCTAGTGGAAGACCTATGCTCCGTGATGGGTATGAAGACGAAGGCAATCAACATGGTCTGTGAGTGACCATGCTCGCAGCTGGCAAGGAAACCCATATAGTCCAGCAATGACTATGCCAACTTTAAATGCCGGACGCGACACATGCTTGCTTTCTTTTGGATTCGAACTGTCTTCCGCTGAGTTTGACTGAATGATTTCTTATGTTTGTTTTCTCCAGTCTCAATGCCCGACGTTTGAAAAATAAAAGGGGGAAAACTTTCTCTCTTGTTTATCATTTCATTGGCTTTGAAACCTCCCGTCCGGAGGACGTATTTGGAGACAACGACTCCACGCCACCCCTAGGAGTCAGGGAGCATGAATGCAAGGACATGCCACCTCAGGACCTGCTTCTTTCAGTGGTCAAACCCTGCTCGGGGGTTCGGACCGAAACTCGATACCACCACATAGAGTCTAGGGGGCCTGAAGCCCCCCTGGGGCGATGACCTAAGTAACAAAGTGCGTAATTGCTCGGGGGCCAGAAAGGGGGTTCCTCGGCGCTCCTCAGGAGCCTTACCGGCCGCCAAGGCCGGGGCCTGATGATGCAGAGCGGCTTGAGTGTCAAAGGGGGCTCTTAAGCAGTGCGCCTCAGGACCTTACTGGTTGCAAAGCCACTCGGCCCCCAGGGTGCCGAGGCCTTACCCCGTGAGGAACAACTTTGCTAATGGGTTGAACCTCACGGCGGCGGGGAAATGTGCGGGTCCGGGACCTGCAGACATAGAGTGCCGAAAGGATCTTCACCTCGTCCTGCTATGAAACAAGAGCCGCACCGGAGGAACTACATGAGGGACCGACGCAAATATGGAAGCTAAGTGCCTCGCAGGGACTGACCCGGACTCTCTCTCTTTACGACAAACCAACGGTGAGTTGAAACATGCGCACTAACGAAGGGTGCAGGGCCTCAGGATTCGACGGAGGCAAGGAGCAAGTCCAACACCCAATCACGCGGCGGCACGAGAGGTGCTTCGGGAGGGCACAACTCCCGGAAGGTCGTGCTTCACTCATCGTCCCAAGCCACGGTAGCTACAGCAACAGGTCCTAAACTTTGCATCTTGGCTACAACGACCATAAACATGCAAGACATCACTTTAGGAGCAAAAGGAAATATGGGAACAACAAAGGTAATAACAGCAAAAGCTTAACACCCGGCAGGGTAGATTGATTTGTCCACTGTCACAGGAGCAAGCAAACAGAAGCTTGATGCACTAAGGGGAAGGGCTGCTGACATCACCCGTGGACCACCCTCCTCGCTCGAGGCGGGCTCCTGGACGCACCGCCCAACCAGGGCATCCACATGCGGGCGGACCTCATCCGAGAGAAGAAGGCGGGATTCAATACGCGCTGGCCGGAAGACACATCGGAGGTCGAGCTCCCTGGCCAGGCGGCGCAAGTTGGAGAAGACGAGCGTCGGGTCAAGGCCCTGAAGCTCGCACGCGTTGGACACGTTGTCTTCCTCCACGCGGTGGACGCCAGCCTCCAGTGCCTCCAGGGCCTCGTGGAAGAAGGCGAGGTTGCCCCCGTCGCTCCTCACGTTAGGTAGCGCCGGGGCCCTCCGTGCAAACCGACGAGTCACGGTAGTAGCCCAGTCGGCGATGCCCGCGAACTGCAAGGCAAGCTGGGACGCCATCGGCCGGGCATACGACGCTTCGTACTGAGCGACCTGCATGGCATACGATGCCTCCCGGACGTCTTGTTGCAGTGACGCTAGCTCCTCCTTGGCCTCGGCCTCGCCTTGGCGAGCGGCGTTGAGGGCAGCCTGGGCACTCTCAAGCCACGGCCCGAAGCTCCTCCACCTCCTCTTGGAGCTCGGCGACTTTGGGATTCTTGGAGGAGGGCGCGCTAGAGAAGAAGAATGATCAACCCAAGGACAATAGATGAAGCAGCAACCAAAAAGACGCGATGAAGGACTTACTCAGCGGCCATAACCCAGCGGTGGCGGACGAGCGAGGGCCCTGAGGTCCTCCAGCGGTGCCCCCTGGGGCGGACGAAGGCGCAGGAGGCACCGCTTGCTTTCGCCAGTTAGAGCCATCTCTGGGGGATGCCATGAAGACGGAAAGCGAAGGAAGGGAAAATTTTTCCTCGCGGCGGACGACTGAAGCACAGAAGAAGCTCGGGGTTGTGGTGCCCCCCCCGAAGGGGGCTAGGCGAATTTATAGGCAAACCTTAGACACCAACCGTCACGGGAGCCTGTGCGTCGCACGCCCCACCAGGGCCGCGAGGTGGGCCGACGGAAGGGCTGCCACCCACGTCGCCTCACCTATCCGCCGATCGGTCGCATACGCAAGGGCCATTTGGTGCGGTCACATTCAATGAGTAAAATGATGGCCTGCACGACTCTTGGGAATCACATCGTCATGGCCTAACACCACCGGGGTGCCTCGAGGAGCGAGAGCATTGTCACACAGCTTCATGACACGTGGGTCGCTTGAACATCAGGTAAATGGGGCCCGTGACCCTTTGGTCCGTCTTCTAGGCTTCGCTGAGAAGCCAACCCACGCGGACCTTGGTCTTGGGGGCTACAGTCGGCGTTCTCGGAACAGGGGTACCCAAACCTGCCTGCGTGTGGCCCAGCGCTGGCCCAATTCATCAGCGCAAGATCAGCAAGGAGCACCACCACCCTGAACAAGGCCCTAGCAAGGGGCCAAGCCTCGTGAGGAAGAGCGACATCAAGACCCGCAAGGTGCCTCCTCAGGACCCCTCCGGAGCGGCGGATATTTCAAGGCAAGGTCGAGCCTCAAAAGTCAAGGGTGATGCCAAGGAAGGACATGCGAACAGTAGATGATAGGGCGGGGCAGTTTGTCCTTTGGCACAAAAGAGGACGGAACATTTCAGGGTCCCAAAGGCATCTTCCAAAGGTTTCCCTTCCGGTGCAACAAGACCATGCCCACCCGCTCGTAGGACGAGCGTCATCCCTGTGCCCACCTCTGCGACGCTGGCAGCTGCTTTGCAAGCGAAGACCACTTTTGACAGGGGAAACATGTTCCCTTGTCCCTCACCGAAGCTGGCCGTTGTGAGATCCCTTCCCGCCTACGCTAAGGGAAGAGGACCCGGGCCTCCACTATAAATAGAGAGCGTAAGATACCTAAGGGGGGGGGGGTTGATTCAGACGGTAGAACAACACACCTAGCCACTTGGCCTCCGGAGGCTCAAGAGGACTGTATTGTTTCATCCACTAACCTCCGTGGGAGGCAATCCAACAAAAGGAGGAGTAGGGTTTTAAGCTTTGCGGCAGCCCAAACCTGGGTAAATTGTTGTGTCATGTGTTCTACTCACCATCGTGTAAGTTCTTCGCCGTTTCCATCGAGTAGTGGGCTAGGTAAGATCGAGCCGAGAGAGATCGCCACACACGCCCCTGTGTTCGAATCCTAGGGTTTTGTGGAGCCCGAAATCCGACAGACGTTGTAGCCATGGTCGGTCACTGCCATGAACTAGGCGAGAGCCGGGTACCCAAGGATTGCGTTGTACGGCAGGTGGAAGTGCGCGACGTCCAAAACAATGATATCCGTGTGGTAGTTCTTGCGCTCGCCGAAGGTGACTGGCAGACGCACCTGCCCGATGGGCAGGGTGGACCCTTTCGTAACTCCTGAGAAGGGCTTGGTCGGCATGAGCTATTCGTACGACAGCTGGAGTGTCTCGAAGGTCTCGACCAAGAGGACGTTGAGCCCCGCTCCACTGTTGATATGGGTCATGGTGACAAGGACGTTGCTGATTGTCGGGGTGCACATCATGGGGAGCTTGGCGGCCACGAACGAGCACCTCAGCTGAGCACTTGGGTCGAAGGTGATGGTGGTCTGGGACCAGTTGAGGGGATACATCGCTTCAGGCTTTGGGAGAGCGGCATTCACCTCCCGAGCGAACTGCTTGAAGGCGTGGTTCGAAGCTGGGGTCTGGGCGCTGCCCAGGATGGAGGCCACCGCCCTAACCTCCTAGAAGCCCCCAGCCCCATCATTCTGCGTGTCTTCATCCCTCCTTCTGGGTGGCAGAGGCAGCCCAGCCTCACGAGGCCGAGCCCCACGAGGTTGACCACGTCGTTGCCCCTCTTGAAGGTCATCGCGCCACCGGTCGTCCCGAGCCTGGTCGCGCTAGCGGTCCTCCTGAGGCTGGTCGTGCCAATGGTCTTCATGAGGCTGTTCATGCCACCCATGAGGCAGCTCCAGGTCATCCCAGCGACCTCCCCTACGAACACCGCCGCGTGCAGGGCCTCTGTCTCCCCATCCGGGGCACCTGCTGAAGTGCTCGGCACAGACCAGTCGGAGCTCATGGCACTCGGAGGTATCATGGCCGCTCGTGCCATGGAAGATGCACGTTGGCCCCCTCCTGAGGCACCCTCCCCTTCTTAGTCGTGTTTCGCCTCAGGCTCGGCTGCGAGCACCGCCGGAGCTTTGCACTTCATCTCCTTGGCCTTGGTCTTCTTCTCTTTTGGTTCCGTCGTCTAGGGCCCGAGGAGCGACATGCGACCTTCTTTAGCCCTGGCACACTTCTTTGTCGGGTTGAACATATCCAGTGCAGTTCTCATTTCATCACTCATGGCGAGCTCCTCCTTCATCTTGAGGTCCATGAGTCTGCCAGAGAAGGCCGAGATGACGGCCTCGTCCGAAGCATTGGGGATCTTGAGGCGCATGGGTGTGAAGCGCTGCATGAACTCGTGCATGGTCTCCCTCTCCTGCTGCTTGATGCATCGTAGGTCGTTCACGGTGGGAGCGCGGTCGTGGGTGCCCTGGGAGTTGGCGATGAAGCGTTCTCTTAGATCATTCCAGGATATGATGGATGCCCTTCGGAGGTTGAGGAGTCAAGAGAGTGTGCCTCTCTTGAGCGCCATGGGGAACCAGCACGCCATGACCTTGTCACCCCCTCCTGCCGCCCCGATACTCAGTGTGTAGAGTTGCAGGAACATGGCCGCGTCCAGGGTGTCGTCCTAGCGCGGGGGTAGGTCGGGCTTGAACTTGCAGGGCCACTCAGTTGGGTAGAGCTCAGGGGCGATGGAGAGGCACCCCACCGGCACGACGGGTGCAACACCGGGAGTGCGCGCGCGTTAGCGTGCTACCGAGGAACCATCTAACAGCTTGCTTCATATCCGGCCTCGCCCTGGGTTCGCGACGCTAGTCACGGGGACGCGCTTCCTGCATGGGCTCGGGGCATGCGCCACGCCATGGAGGTGGGGGTGGCGCGTCTTGCTCCTCGTTGTTCGCCAGGGATGGTTGGGGTCGAAATGAGCAGGAGAGTGCCGTGGGATCACCGGCAACAGCGACGAGCTCCTCGATGCGCTAGAGCCAGTCGTTGTGGCAGTCAGGGGTGGGCCAGTAGCGGAGCAGCTCGGCAACCATGGAAAGCGCGCGCCGGCCATGCGGCATCTCCGGCCGGGCACGCGAGGCCGACCCGGAAGCCGGGACGAGCGACGGAGTAGCGGTGTGGCCGTCGGGCTGCTCGGTAGCCGACTCAGAGGAACCTTGCTGTTCTTGAACGTCGGGGCCCGTGGCGGCGTTCACCATGGGCGATGGTGACCGGCGGGAGCCGGCGGGGACCATGGGCGCCGTCTGAGCAACGCGGGTGGCACGGCGCGAGCCCGACAAGCGTCAGCCATCGGAGTGGCGAAGCTTGGTGAAGGCGGAGCTTGGCGGAAACCTTGACACGCCCCCTACCTGGCGTGCCAAATATCGGATTTCGGGCTCCGCAATACCCTAAAGATTCGAAACCACGGGCGTGTACCAAGATCTTTCGTGGGCTCGCCTCACCTAACTCTCTACTTCCTCGGGATGTTAGAGAACTCACTCGATGGTGAGGATGACACATAACACGACAGTTTGACCAGGTTCAGGCCGTTGAGGCACGTAATACCCTACTCGTGCTTTGGAGGATTGCCTCTCGTGGAGGTTGGTGGATGAACTAGTACAGTATTTGAGGGCCTCCGCAGGCTGGGTGGACTTTGTGTGGTGCATGGGGGCGAATGAATGAATCCCCCCTATGAACTAACCTACTTTCAATATATATTGTGGCGGTCCCGGTCCTTTTCCCTTATCATTTCAGCAGGAAGGGATCCCACAATGGCCAATTTTGAAGGGGAACATGGGAACATGCTCCCCTGCCCAAAGGTAGTCTTCGCCTGCAAAGTGGCTTCGTGCCGCAGGGACGGGTCCAGGGATGACGTCTGTCCTGCTGGTAGACGACGATGACCTTGTTGCACGAGAAAGGAAACCTTTGGAAGATGCCTTGGGAACCCTAGTCCGTCCTTGCCCCCTTTGCACTAGAGGGGAAACTGCTCCGTCCTGCTGTCTGTTGCTCGCTTGTCCTTCTTCCATGATATCCTTGACTCCTGAGGCCGGGTCTCGCCTCGGAATATCCGCCGCTCTGGAGGGGTCCTGATGAGGCCTCCTACGGGTCTTGATGTTGTTCCTCCTCACGAGGCTTGGCCCCTCGCGAGGACCTTGCCTTGAGTGGTGCCACGCCTGATTGTGCTTGCTTGATGAAGTGGGTCAGCCCTAGGCCACAGGCAGGCAAGTCCGGGTAACCCCATTCCTAGAACGCCGACGTCTCCCTCTTCGGGCTTTGAAATCACCCGCTTGGATGGAGGAAGGTCATGCTCTAGCCGTTGCAGCTTCTCCTCCAGGTCAGCCTTGGCAAGTCGGGTGGCCGCTGCGTCCTTCAAGGCCTCCTGGAGTTTGCAGGAGTACTCCACGGCCTGCTTCTCGAGCACGGCCTTGTGATCCAGCTCCATGATGTGGACCCTCTTGCCCAGCTCAACCTCGAGCTTGTCGGCAAGATATTTCTCCCGGGCCACGAGTTCTTCCTCTTGATAGTCCAACGAGATCTTGGGAGCCTTCAACTCCGCGTTATACTTCGAGATGTCCTCATTGATCTCCCGACAGGTCTTGTCAGCCTCGCCCCCCCCCCCCGATTGAAGAGGTCAACCTCGGGCAAGTTGATCGCGACCAAGTGCTCACGAAGATACTTGCAGCCCTTGTCGAACCACGACTGCATTTCGCCATGGAGCGCCCGAAACCTCTCTTCGGTGGCCATAAGGAGGGCCTCTCGATGATCTAGCTTCTTTGAGGGGTTGGCGTAGTGCGCCTGTAGATGTCAGAAATCCTTGTTCAAGGACGCCAAGATGGCGTGCTCCTTGGCCTCGTTGCTCGTGCCAACGGATCTACAATCACCTCCTCTCAAGGGGTGACCACTGCCTCATCTAGGACCACCCCTGAGAGATGGCCTTCAAGGTGGCATCGGCGGGAAAGCTAACGAACTCCAAGTCGCCCACCCCCAAGTACCGGATCAAGGGGGGATCCTTTGTCCTCGATGTGCTGGCGGCACTCATACGGTTGGCTTGGAGCAAAAATGCCATGTTCGCTCCAGGTGCCCCGGTAGCAGGGACACCTCCGCCGTCGGCCGCGATGTCCTCGACCGATCCCTCAAGGACCTGTTTACCCGTATGCTTGGGGGTGTGGTGCGTCTGATCCTCCTCCATCATGATGCGGTTAGCCTTCCGACCACCTCTTGGGCAGTCCCCTCGACATCGACTCCGACATGAAGGTCCTCCAGTGTTGCCGAACCTTCAAATAACAACGAAAAGAGATAAACTGAGGCAGTTTAAGAAGACAAAATACGCAAGGATGGCAGCTCGCGTCCTGGCGGAAGGAGAACTTACCGGTGGAATCCTGCTGGGAAAGCACCTCGTTTCCTCTCGCGGCGGCCTCCGTCGTTGCCGCCTCGTCCGTGGCCCTTCCCGTCAGCACGTTCAAGATCTGGATGGTCTCCACGGCAGGGTCCACCGTACAATGGGTCGCGCTTTCGCACGTGAACTCAAGGCATTCCGCCACCACCTATGTGGTGGTAGGAGCAGGGGCATCGGCATCGCCCCCATCCTCCGCTGCATGCTGAGGGGAGGCTCCTTGCTAGGGGCTAGACGCGCGGTAGAAATTTGTGATCTTGTTCTCGTGTGATGCAACCCGCCCGGATGGGGCGATCGTCGGGCCTCCGGCGCCGGACATCTGGCCCACCATCCTGGCCATCCTCTCCGCCAGGGTCTCCTCGACCCTACAACATCAAAGTAGAACAAGGGACAGTTAGGAACAAACAAATATCATAAGAAAAGACCTCTCAGGACCAACACTTACTCCTCATCTTCGTGCTCCGAGCTGAAGGCAGACATGTCCCACATACCCCCTTGCTGCAGGGTGGTTGCTGGTGGCTATTAAGAATCTACCGCCCCTCCTGCCGCGTGCTGAGCATGAGGGTGTCGTTCCCACCGAGGATGGGCAACACTCACGATGGGGTCATACAATTCCTCTTTGCCCTCAACCTCGGGAGGAGGGGAGCAACACACCGGCTCCCCCATGACGGCCTTGCACAACACACATGTCCTCTACAGGGCAACCCGCACCGGGGGCTCTTCGAGCTCCTTTTACCCATCGGTGTCGACACCCACATTACCGACGCCCTTGGTGATGATGGGACCCTCTATGGGATCATGTGCCGGTGCCTCGACGTCGACACCCCCATGTCTCCCCTCCTCGCGCATGGCTGCTCCCAAGCTGTTGCAACCGACGTCCAGGCCCCCTTCAAAGGCTCGCCAGCCGATGAATCCCATCTTTTCCGGTTTGGTGGGGCGGATCATCTTCCCCTCATTACGGGCACGCACCTCCACCAGAGTATCAGACACCTTCTATGCCTCCCTTGCCACGGGCTCCCACTCGGGGTCCACCCGGCTCGCATCCCACTGAGGTATCATTTCCACTATCGCGTCCCGGTGGGAGTTGTTCCAAAGGGGGACGACGGTTGGCATGACAACTAACTTCCCCTCTGGGCGGAAAAGCTGGCCGTGAAAGTGGGAGAGATCTAGGAAGGTCAGGTCACCGACAAGCCACAGACGAGTCCGCATGATGTGTGCCGGACCGACATACTCCAAAGTGAAGCGATTTCGATCATGGAGGGGGGCGATGCACTTGGCAAGGAAATTCGAGCCCGCCATTTCTATGGTGAGCCCCGCCGCTGCACACCCTGTGTTTGACTCTCCTGACTAATTTAACTTCTCTTAAAAATTAGGTCCAATTAAATTTATTATGAATGATTGTGATGCTTGATGTGACTGATGCTTGCTTGCTTGTTTGCTTATGTTTAATCCCAATGTTGCTGCTACTCTCCAGACTCACTTCCTTGGCCCAAACCCTTGCCTAATGATCATGCCATGTGCATAGGACCAGAAAATATTTTTACCAAATACTAATTTGACCAAAAAGATTTTATTTATTTTAATCTTCCCAAAAACCCCTAAGTTGGGATTTGTACTACAAGTCCCCAAATTAGGGAATTTGTTTTGCACCAAGTACTTTATTTAAATCCCATTATGGAAATGGATTTCCAAAACCAAAAGATTCTTATTTTAAATATTATTTTAATATTTTATTTAAATGGTTCCTGATGAGGAAACTTATTTTTATTGCTTTCAAAATATTTGATAAAATTTAGGGAAACTCATTGGACATATATATTCCATATATAAGAATTTCAACACATGGTCATGTTCAAAATATTAGGCAAAACCCTTCAAAACCCTTTTTGCCTATTTCAAGCTATTGGAATATTTCAACACATGGTCATGATATATGTGATGATCTTGCCAAGTTTTATCTCAATCCAATTTGATTTGGTTCAGCTAGATATTCCAAAACCATATCTGTGTAGATCCAAATTTGAGCAACTCTACGTTGCCAACTGTCTCCAATTGTGCTCAAATTTGGTGGGCATATTCTGATATTCTAATAATGCATGCACACCAAGTGGTGTAGCAAGGAGAATAGAAGAACTTGTCCAAAACCCCTCAAAACCTTCTCTATTGATTTCTAGCTTTGGGAAACTTTGCATTATAAAGTTTCTCCAATTGATTTCAAATTTTTTGGGCATGCTCTAATGCTCAAATAATGCCACCAGACCAAGTTGTGGATTTGTGGGAATTGATTTGCATGGTTTTATATGCAGAAAGCCATTTCTGCGCATTTCATGAGTTTTTCAAGTCTACATTGAAAACTTTCTCCACCAAATCCCAAATTTGGTGTCCAAGCCTATTTTCACATATTATGTGATCGTGTTGAGTTCCATAGCAAATGGAGTCCATTTGCTAGCCCTAGTATCCATCAAAGACCTTTTGTCCAATTACGAAAACTGTTGCTTTGGCCCCTTCCACTAATCTCCTTGAGCTTACAACTTTACCACAACTCTCTCTAGTCCCCTTTTACTTCCAGTAACCTTGCTATGGCCACTAGTCAATTATTGGAGAGCAACTCCGTGTATCTACACCTCATTTTTACCTTGGCAGCACTGTTTTACCCCCACTTGCCATACTTATGCTTAAGCAAATGCCCCCACCTCTTTCCAGAGCACCTCTAGTGTACTAATGCATCATTTCAAACCATTATATGGATGCTCATGTGGGAAATATGAGCATCCCCTCTAAGACTAGTTTCTGGGAAGAAGTGCAGCCTTGAACTACAACTGCTAGCTAAACACCTCCTCTTGATCTGAAACTTAGCACTGGTGCAGTCCTTTCACACCAAATACTGCTAGACAAGGTTTTGTTTCATAAGTCATCCAGTAAGTGCCCTCATTGCTAGCCCTAAGTTTGCTGCTGCAAACTAAACCGCAGTTAAAACCTGCGTAATAAGCCCCATATGCAACCAAACTCCTGACTCACCTTCCTGCATGCGTGCCTTGCATGTAGGACATGTTTGACTAGTCGTAAGACCACTGTAGGCATGAGTGGCCATGGTGACCACACCACTTGCTGCAGCTCGAATCCAACAAGGGCAGTGGGTTCCAGAGCACCACACGGCCACCCTTGACCGTCAACAGCGCTCCCCGACGCTAGGTGCAACCAAAAGCGTCAGGCACGCGCGTGGCCACCGTGTCCAGAGCATTCCAGCGCATCCGAGGTCCTCCTCATTGGCCTCTCTCCTTTCGGCTCTCCCGAGCACCCTGAGCCTGCAGACCAACTCCCCCTCTTTCCTAGCAACCTCCCTAACCAAACCTGAGCTTCTCCCATGCCCTGTGATTCGCCCCCATGGCCGAAGTATTCCACCGGCCCTCGCTCGAATCCGAGCTCTCCCCTTCGTTCCCTCTCCCCCTCCGACCGTAGTGAGCTGCCCAAGCTACCCTGCATCCTCCCCTCTCTCCATTTCCACCTCTAGTGCCCAGAGGCTCGAGCACCGTGGCCACCATCGCCGGAGCCCGATGCGGCCGATGGGCGCTGGATCTGGTGCCTTCTAGGAGGGGAGAACAGGCTAGGCAAACGTGGCACGCCGCCCCGAGCCTGATGGTGGATGATGATTAACAAGAATCGTACCCAGCATGACGTCGGGATCCTCTGCAGCTTCTTCTACTGACACATAGTTCACACGGCCACGTGCAGGAGTTGGCTTCACATAATAAGCTTTGCCCGACTTGGCCTGCCCGACGGACTTTCCGGGTTGCTTGGCACCCACATTCTGAGGACACTCACGGGAATAATGCCCTGGTTCTCCACACTTGTAGCATATCAACTGGTTGGCACGTGGTGCAGCATTGCTAGCTGGACCACCATAAGCTTTTGCTGGAGGGTTGGCCTGATTCGTCTGAGGCGCCACGTAGGATGGCCTCGGAGTGTATCTTGGCGGCAGAGAACTGTTTGGAACCCACAACCTGCGTTTTGGAAACGTGGAACCAGAAGATGAGCCAAAGTCACGGGAGTGCTTCCTTGTGGCTTCGAAATCAGTATGACCAGTCTCGGCACTGATCGCTTTGTTGACCAGGGCTTGAAAGCTTGCACACTCATGGAGGCGCAGATCACGACGGAGCTCAGGGCTCAGACCCTTACGGAATCTTGCTTGCTTCTTGGCGTCAGTAGACACCTCCTCTGTTGCATAGCGGGTGAGGTTACCGAACTCGTGGCTATAGGCATCCACAGACAACTTGCCCTGAGTGAAGGCATAGAACTCCTCTCTCTTTCTATCCATCAGGCCCTCTGGAATATGGTGCAGACGAAAAGCTGCACTGAAGTCTGCCCACGTGGCCACTGGTTCAGCGGGACGCATAGCTTCAAAATTCTCCCAGCACAGATTGGCGGGTCCCTCCAGGAAATACGCCGCAAAGGTCACCTTGTCGGCCTCAGACACATTCGCCGAGCGAATCTTGCGTGAGATGCTGCACAGCCAGTCATCAGCGTCGAGGGGATCGACGGAATGATGAAACTTTGGAGCATTTAGCTTCACAAAGTCATTGAGGGACACTGCAGCGTTCCTAGGCTGTCGAGCCGTATTCTGCTCAATACGCTCTAGCAGTCGGTTGGTCTCCCTTTTGTTTCTTTCTGCCTCAAGCATCACTTCTACCAGAGAAGGTGGGTGAGGCAGGTCTTCCTGCGACGCTTGACTACCCTCACCTTGCTCATGAGCAGGGGCACGGTTCAACCTGGTGAACACCATCCTGACAAACAAACTCATATCTTAGACCAATATCATATCAATACTAGCTATGGATTAAGAATGTACTGAACACACGGAATGCGGAAATGAATATTCGAACAACATGGTAACAAGCAACTGCTATATATACACCATGGTTCATACCCACCCTTACATAGTTCAGTACGAACTTACTCGAAGAGCAAACTACTGAAATGGTGGAACTACTCATCAGAGGCTTACAAGCTTCCTATACATTATTTATCTAGGCCTCCGAAATTCATTTCACATTACTACCATACTTCACAAGTCACGCAGGACTGTGAACGTACGGCTACTACCATACTAACCTTCCGCTCACAGCTCAGGCATCCGCATAGAACATCTCATAGAGATTACCTCCATGACCTGGAAGCTCAACCTACGGATCAGGAAACACTCTAGCCTGAGATCCCTGGGATCCATAAGGACATGGATGTGGCCTTGGTCCCCTGACTGGTGGTAAGAGGGGTCCCCGAAGAGGTGTGACTCCTCCTATAGCTGGCCAGTCAACGTGGGCAGGAAGATGGGTTCTAACAGGGTTCAGCATCTCCATCTCTCCATACCCTGTCTGGACTACCGGTGCCAGCTGCGTCAAAGCTGTCCACAGACGGCACGGGTAGCATAAAGCTCCATGCGGAGAGCACGAGCATCCCTGTCTCTGTTCTCTAGCATCTCAACAGTGGACTGCAGAAGTGGTTCCTCCATAGAAGAATCAAAATAGACTCCACTGAGGTATCCCTCTTCACCAGACTGAGAGGCCGGAACATAGCAGAACTCTGAATTCTGGAGCAGTGCATGTCTTGCTCTCATAATAGTCAACATTGAATAGGCAGCATCCTGAACTGCCATGTCAACGGTGACCCCCAACCCATAGAACCAATGGATTGGCTTCTCAGCTCCAGGGTAGTCTGGAAATACCCTAACAGTGCAGATGTACTGGCTCTGGTTGAAGTCTCGGTACTGTTCCTCCACTGTGTACTCAGGGTACCAGCGGTAACCGCACACCGACATCACCCTGACCAGCATGGCCGTATGACCCGGTACATCAATGCACCTGGTCAGACGTACCACCTGACGAGAAGGACGGCCAGGCATCTGTAAATAGAGAGTAATGCAAAAGCATTAGAGCTCTGAATGCAAAATTGGGCAGCATAACGGCTGTAATTGCTCAAAACAAATTTTGAGACGACCCAAAAATGGAATAGCGTAACCACTCAACTATCAAGTTCAACTCTCTGACCATCAAACTTACTTCCTGCTTCCTAGGAATAAAAGAAACCCAATTTCTCTCGACCCGTAGTCCTATAATCTACCGATCAAAAACACGAGCCTAGGAGAAGATGAGTAACCTAGTCCTTAATTCCCGTAGAAAAGACGAGGATGACCAGAATAGAATATCTTGAGAAGAGAACAAGAGTGTTACGTTCCCTTCCACAAACAATTCCCTTAGATATAACTAAGAAATTCTAGACTCAACTTGGACCAGTTTGGCTTAGTAATCCTACAGTCAGTCAGGCTCTGATACCAACGCTGTCGGGACCCCGATCCTAAGCCATAGGAATCCAGCCTGTAACACATCGCATCCCTTTGTGGTCTCACGCACGGTTAACTCCACGGCTGCAGCCTTACCTTAGCCGGGACCGTTTGCGTCTTTTGACTCACGTATGCGATAGTGTCGCTAGCAATCCAATGTCAAAGAACCCGGATCGACATGTCTAGTCATAAACCAAAGTGGCAGTACCACACAAGGACAGGCATACATGACCCAACAAAGCAGGTGTCGGTCATCAGCGAATGTAGACGAGTTGTAGGAAGCTACAAGGACTCCATTACATCGCGTGGCATTTCCCCAAAGGGGACAGACACAACAGCTAAGAAGGACACATGCCGGTCAACCAATGCGTCCGGAGCAGTAGCGAACTACCAAGGCTCGTTGGATCACAAAGGGGCATTTCCTTGTAAGGAGTGCTACTAAAGATCACGACTAGGTAATCGAACCCCATACATATCAAGCATGACACACGTACGCATGGCATACCAATATGTATAGATACATCGATAGCATCACAACATAACCATAAACATACAAGCTTTATTTAAGAGGCTCGGAAGAGCCCCACACATAATATTACACATTAAGGTCTCTCGACGCATAATAGCAGTCATACAATACAAGCCAGCGGAAGAGTTATAAACTGTCTGGGAACACGCAGTGCAACTAGAAGGCACATGGCCTGACTATACTACAGAGCCGACGTAGGGCCAGATCGTAGCTGGGACACCAGCTACTTGTCGTCGTCGATGTCTACGAAGAACCCTCCATTAGGGTTATTTGCAACCTCTGCAACATTTATTAAGCAAACATGAGTACGAAGGTACTCAGCAAGACTTGAGGAGAACTAACTACTCATGCAAGGTATCAAAAGGTATTGTGGGGTTTCATGCGGAAAGCCAGCATTTGACTCATGGATAGACAACTTGCATTTTTAAATAATTTTGACAACTTGATTTCTCGCACACGAGTCCACTAACACCACAACAATACACTATCGTGGAATCATTCCGTATCCGTACGGAAATGCCGTCCACGACACTCACGCTTATCTTGGCAATTTTATGAGTAGCCATTGAAGTTATCTATGAACAACATATGTCTCCAAGTAGTCCATATCCGCAGACGCGGCTATTCGAATAGATCATAACCTTGCAGGGGTGTACTTCGTCACACACGCTCTCACCACTTATCGCTATGTGCACGTCATGCACCTCGGCAACCTTCAAGCGGAAGCTCAGCGAGGGAGTCGGCCACGACCGTTAACCACACTAGTCCCTAGTCCAGGTTTATCGCCTATATGAGAGTAACCCGTACGGAAGTCCGGCCGAGGTTTCCGCCACGGCCTCAAACGATGTGCGCAGGGTTCCCAAGCCCACCATCCGGGTGCCACTTGGTACACCGTGCCACTGCCTACCGCATCACGGCCCACCTCTCAGGTCAGCACCATGCACGGCCTCCAGCATTACTATAAACACCAGAAACTACTTGCAACTCCTGGACCGGGTACTACGCGATTAATAGGCCGAGCGGGGTCATATTTCAGGGCCCAGCATGTGGTAGTATCTAGTCTTGGAATACATACACGGAACTCAGTTCCTAAGGACAGTTCCAATGAAACAACCCGCCATGTACTCCTACACAGCCTTTCACCGGTACCTTTACCAAATCAAGTTCAACACACAGTCTTTGCTCACCGAACACATTCCACATTTCTGTTCATCTCCCAGATGACAGACCATACACAACTCTAAGCATAGCATGCATAGCAGGATAAGGCACATCATAGTTCAAGCAACTACCAGGTATGCTAGGTTGCAAGGTTCGGCTATTTACTGTGACAAGGTTAAGTCATGCAAAGGAAGTGGGTTCAACTATCGTGGCAAAAGCAGTTGAAGCATTTGATCTTAAATGCAATAAATAGGTGCAGGAGCGAGAACATGGGATTTATCGGGATGATCAAAAGGGTTGCTTGCCTTGTTGCTCAGAGGAGGAACGATATCCGTCAGACGGATATTCGGTGGAATCCGGGGGTGCGGAGCCTACCGAAATGAATGGCAACGTTCAATAACAATCATATGCACTCAAAATGATGCATGAGCATGGCATGAGAATGCAAGGTGATAAGTTATTATTTTCAACATGTATTAGGTTTAGAGTTGATTTGAATCACATTCGAATAGCAATTCAAACGGGGTATTCTCGGATACCGTTTTAATTGATTCGACCTGATGCTCAGATCAACTTGATGTTAGCATGCATGAAATGTCATGTTATGGTACTGATTTGTAAGTAGGACAGTGTGTGACCATTGCAATCATAATGAAATTTGAATATTTTTCCAAATTCCATTTAAAAAGTAATTATGAGAATTGAATTATTCCTTATTCCACATTTTAGGGTTCTGTAACTTTTTCAAACATAGTTGAAAATATCATAGTCAGAATCCTTGAATTTTTCTGATACTTTTTCATATGTAAATTATTTTCATTGGAGTTACAGATTAATTTCTATGATTTTTACAAGTTTTAGCAATTTCCTGGAATTAGTTTTATACTGGAAATTCTAATTATTGCATCAGACTGACGTCAGCAGGTCAGCCGACCTGTTCAGGTCAAACCTAACAGGGGGGCCCCACTGGCAGCCTCTCTCGGACTAATCCCGCACTGACCAGCCCTAACTGAGGTTTGACTTGGCCTTGGGCCCACTTGTCAGCGAGTGATTAGGTCACTAAGCTGTTGGGTTAGCTTGCCACGTCGACCGCACCGGAGGGTGGTCGCCGGCGACCAGGCCCGCGGCGGAGGGCTCGCCGGAGGCGACCTAGAAGGCGCCGCACATCACCAAAACGCACGCGATTTGCAGCTACAGCATGCTCGCGAAAGTGGCCGATCTGGCAGGACCATCTGGGGAGGCTAGGGTCGCCGGAAGAGGCGTCGGCGACGAGCCGGAGCGGCGGACGAAGCTCGGCCTTCTATGAGGGGCGGTTCTAGGGCACGGGGAGGGCAGCTGGAGGGCTCGACACGCTCCTGGAGGCTCCAGGAGCTCGAATCCTAGCTCGGGCGCGTGGATTGGTCATCACAGCGACGGCAGCGACATGGCCGGCGGCGAGAAGCTCTCGGCCTTGGTGGGGAACTAGGATACGATGCACGGGAGAGCGTGGGGCGAGAGGGAAAACGACGACGAGCTCACGGTGGTTCCGATGGCGCTGAAGAGGGGCTCGGGGATGCGCCGGAGGAAGCGAATCGACGGGAGAGGTCCGGCGGCCGAAGGTGGAATACGACGGCGTTGCGGGCGTTGCAGGGCTCGAGGAAGCTTCGGCTTCTGCAGAGATGACAAGGGCGACGAGGCGGAGCTAATGGCGTGCTCTGGGAGGGAATCCTATGGCCAGGGGCACGGGCAGCTCGAGCTCGAGCTCGGCTCTAATGGCGGTAGCAAGGAGGAAGAGGAGATCCGGGAGGAGGAAGAGAACCGAGGCGGGGAATGGATAGGGGAGGCTCTGAGGAGCTTATCCCCGTCGTCGCCAGCGCGAGGCGGCGGCCAGGCAGGCACGCAGGTGCGTGGCCGCGCCGGAGGGGGCGGCGGCCACCTCCTGCTGCCTACTGGCGCGAGGGAGGGGACGAGCCAGGGATGGGCCAGGCCAGGCTTAGGCGACAGGTATGGTTTTTCCATTTTTTTCTGTTTTTGTTTTTCTGTTTTGCTAATTATTGTTTTGCTAATTAATTCAGCTCGAAAACAAAAAGTAAAAACTATTTTAGACCTCCTGAAATATTTGTTATAATATCCCCAACCATTTCCAAGCTTTTCAACATTTTTGGAAATTTATAGTTTCTGATTTCAAATTTAAAATTTGAAACCAGTAGCCTTTTTCATTTATTCAAAAAGCTTAAGGTGTCAAGAAAATAGTTTTCTCCAATGCTCATTTACTTTCATGATTTATCAGAAAGTTTGAACATTTCTTGAGGCCATTTTGGGTTCATTGATTTTGAACTAGTTTGAGATTTCCTTTAATTGAAATGGTGGCTAGGGTTTTGAGTTTTTCCTTTGCCACTTTGTTGCTTTTGTTGAAACTTCTTAGATGCAAATGCAAAGAAGACATGAGCACAATGCTATCTTGCTTAAGGGTTAGGGATGTGACAACTCACCCCCACTCAAAAGAATCTCGTCCCGAGATTTTGAAGTCGTCGGGACTAACGCCGGATATTCAAGTCGGAGACGATCCTCTCTTTCCCAAGTTGCCTCCTTTTCAGAATGATTTGACCATTGAACTTTAAGAAACTTGAGGTTTCAACGTCGAGTGGTACGCTCAGCTTGATCAAGAATACGCACGGGGTATTCTCGGTAAGAAAGGTTATCTTGGAGATCAAGCGTTTCGTGGTCCACTTCACGGATAGGATCCGAAAAGTAACGCGTGAGTTGCGAGACGTGGAAAACATCATGAACCTTGGAAAGATGCGGAGGAAGTTCCAACTGGTAGGCAACTTCTCCTCGTTTGGCAAGAATGCGAAAAGGACCAATGTAACGAGGAGCCAATTTTCCCTTGATACCGAAACGATGGGTACCCTTCAAAGGTGTAACCCGAAGGTAAGCCTTCTCGTCAACTTCAAAGGTTACAGCCTTATGATGACGATCATATTGGCTCTTTTGACGAGACTGGGCTGTTTTCAACTTTTCACGAATAATGCGAACCTGCTCTTCTGCATCCTGGATCATATCCGGGCCAAAAAGTTGCCTCTCTCCGGTTTCTGACCAATTAAGAGGGGTTCGACATCTTCGTCCATAGAGAACTTCAAAAGGGGCTTTGCCCAAGCTTGATTGATAACTATTGTTATAAGCGAATTCGGCGAATGGAAGGCACTTCTCCCAATTCATACCGAACGAAATAACACAAGCTCGGAGCATATCTTCTAGGATTTGATTCACTCTTTCTACTTGACCACTTGATTGAGGATGGAAAGCAGTGCTAAAAGATAAGTGAGTCCCCATGGCATTCTGAAAACTTTCCCAGAAGCGAGAAGTAAAGATACTTCCATGGTCCGAGTTAATTTCCAGGGGAACACCATGAAGAGACACTATTCAAGAGATATATAACTCTGCTAGCTGGCTAGCTGTTATACTCTCACGAACAGGAAGAAAATGAGCCACTTTGGAAAGACGGTCAATGACCACAAAGATAGCATTATTTCCTTTCTTGTTCTTGGGAAATCCGGTAATAAAATCCATGCTAACTTTATCCCATTTCCATTCAGGAATAGCTAGAGGTTGAAGGGTGCCAGCAGGCCTTTGATGTTCTGCCTTAACTCGACGACAAACGTCGCAGTTAGCAACAAACTCAGCAATTTCTCTCTTCATCCTAGTCCACCAAAACCTCTGGCGTAGGTCCTGATACATCTTAGTACTACCGGGATGAATGGTGAGAGGAGAATCATGAGCCTCCTTAAGAATTAACTGCGTTAGATGTGGGTTCTTAGGAACCACTAAACGATTCTGGAAGAACACAACACCTTGATCATTCATGGAAAATTCTTTAGCGTTTCCGCTAAAAATATTCTCCTTGATCCGTGATATACCCTTGTGACGCTTTTGGCCAGCTATAATTTGATCCTTAAGAGTGGGCTTCACCACCAGGGTAGAAAGGAATCCTTGAGGAACAATATGAAGATTCAACTTCCAAAAGTCCTCATGGAGATGTGGTTGACCTTGTTGTAGCATCAAATTGTTACAATAAGATTTACGACGTAGTGCATCGGCCATAACATTGGCCTTCCCCGGGGTGTAATTTATTCCTAAGTCGTAATCCGAGATCAACTCAACCCACCGTCTTTGCCTGAGATTCAAATCCGGCTGGGTGAAGATATACTTCAGACTTTGGTGATCAGTGAATATTTCGCAACGATTACCCAAAAGGTAATGTCGCCAGGTTTTAAATGCATGGACCACAGCTGCAAGCTCAAGGTCATGGGTGGGATAATTATCCTCATGTGGACGCAACTGTCGAGATGCGTATGCGATCACATGAAGATCTTGCATGAGAATGCAACCTAATCCTTGTCGTGAGGCGTCGCAATAGATAACAAAGTCCTTAGAAAAATCTGGTGGTAGCAACACAGATGCGGAAGTCAGGCGTCTTTTCAGTTCTTGAAAACAATGCTCACACTGTGGTGTCCACTCGAACTTTTTATCCTTCTTGAGGAGTTCAGTTAGAGGCTTTGCAACCTTGGAGAAATTCTCGACGAAGCGGCGACAATAGCTCGCTAGACCAAGGAAACTCCTAACTTGCTTAACCGATTCAGGTTGAGTCCAATCAAGGACAGCTTGAACTCTCTCGGGATTGACAGCAATGCCCTTACCAGAGATTACGTGGCCTAGATAGGTCACTTCTGGTAACCAGAATTCACATTTTGAAAATTTGGCATAAAGGCGATGCTCTCGAAGTTTCATCAATACCAGCCTTAAATGCTCGGCATGTTCTTGTTCATTCTTCGAGTAGATGAGAATATCATCGAGGTATACCACGACGAATTTATCCAAATACTGCATGAAGATTGAGTTCATCAGCCGAGAGAAAGTGGCTGGGGCATTGGTTAAACCAAAGGACATAACGGTGTACTCATATTGGCCATAACGAGTAACAAAAGCCGTTTTTGGAATGTCCCCGTTCTTAATCTTGATTTGATGGTATCCCAACCTCAAATCCATTTTGGAGAAGACTGAGGATCCAGCAAGCTGATCGTATAGATCGTTGATCCTGGGGAGCGGATACTTGTTCTTAATGGTGACCAAATTAACTGGTCGGTAATCTACAACCATCCGGTCTGTTCCGTCTTTCTTCTTGACGAAGAGGACGGGACAAGCCCAAGGAGAAGAGCTAGGACGAATGAAACCTTTGTTCAAGGCCTCATCTAATTGCTTCTTAAGTTCGGCTAGCTCTAGGGGTGCCATCTTATAAGGTCTTCTCGCTATTGGGATAGTTCCCGGAACAAGATCTATCACAAACTCTACATCTCTGTCAGGTGGAATTCCTGGCAGTTCCTCTGGAAAAACATCCGGGAAGTCACGGACTACCGGAATGTCTTCAAGTTCCGGAAGAGGGTTGGCATTTAAGGAATAGAGCTGGCATTTGGCAACTCGAGTAGAGACATTTACTATCTCACCCGAGGGATGGGTAAGTTGGACATTTCTAGAATGAGTATCAATCTTGGCATAGTGAGCTGACATCCAGTCCATGCCCAAGATGATATTAATATCCGAAGATTTCAATGCTATCAATGAGGCTGAAAAACTAGCCTGTCTACTAGAATTTCATTGTCATAGGTTATCCTAGAGGTTTTCCATTTACTACCAGGGGTTTGGACAACCAATGGGATTGGCATATCATAAAATGACATGTTATGCAACTGTGCATAACTTTCTGAAATGAAGGAATGAGAAGACCCAGTGTCAAAGAGAACGGACGCTGGGTGATGATTAACAAGAAGCGTACCCAGCATGACGTCGGGATCCTCTGCAGCTTCTTCTGCTGACACATAGTTCACACGGCCAGGTGCAGCAGTTGGCTTCACATAATAAGCTTTGCCCGACTTGGCCTGCCCGACGGACTTTCCGGGTTGCTTGGCACCCACATTCTGAGGACACTCACGGGAATAATGCCCTGGTTCTCCACACTTGTAGCATATCATCTGGTTGGCACGTGGTGCAGCATTGCCAGCTGGACCACCATAAGCTTTTGCTGGAGGGTTGGCCTGATTTGTCTGAGGCGCCACGTAGGATCGCCTCGGAGTGTATCTTGGCGGTAGAGAACTGTTTGGAACCCACAGCCTGCGTTTTGGAAACGCGGAACCAGAAGATGAGCCAAAGTCACGGGAGTGCTTCCTTGTGGCTTCGAAGTCAGTATGACCAGTCTCGGCACCGAACGCTTTGTTGACCAGGGCTTGAAAGCTTGCACACTCATGGAGGCGCAGATCACGACGGAGCTCAGGGCTCAGACCCTTACGGAATCCTGCTTGCTTCTTGGCGTCAGTAGACACCTCCTCTGTTGCATAGCGGGCGAGGTTACCGAAATCGCGGCTATAGGCATCCACACACAACTTGCCCTGAGTGAAGGCACAAAACTCCTCTCTCTTTCTGTCCATCAGGCCCTCTGGAATATGGTGCAGACGAAACGCTGCACTGAAGTCTGCCCACGTGGCCACTGGTTCAGCAGGACGCATAGCTTCAAAATTCTCCCACCACAGATTGGCGGGTCCCTCCAGGAAATACGCCGCAAAGGTCACCTTATCGGCCTCAGACACATTCGCCAAGGAAATCTTGCGTGAGATGCTGCACAGCCAGTCATCAGCGTCGAGGGGATCGACGGAATGATGAAACTTTGGAGGATTCAGCTTCACAAAGTCATTGAGGGACACTGCAGCGTTCCTAGGCTGTCGAGCCGTATTCTGCTCAATACGCTCTAGCAGTCGGTTGGTCTCCCTTTTGTTTCTTTCTGCCTCAAGCATCACTTCTACCAGAGAAGGTGGGTGAGGCAGGTCTTCCTGCGACGCTTGACTACCCTCACCTTGCTCATGAGCAGGGGCACGGTTCAACCTGGTGAACACCATCCTGACAAACAAACTCATAGCTTAGACCAATATCATATCAATACTAGCTATGGATTAAGAATGTACTGAACACACGGAATGCGGAAATGAATATTCGATAAACATGGTAACAAGCAACTGCTATATATACACCATGGTTCATACCCACCCTTACATAGTTCAGTACAAACTTACTCGAAGAGCAAACTACTGAAATGGTGGAACTACTCATCAGAGGCTTACAAGCTTCCTAGACATTATTTATCTAGGCCTCCGGAATTCATTTCACATTACTACCATACTTCACAAGTCACGCAGGACTGTGAACGTACGGCTACTACCATACTAACCTTCCGCTCACAGCTCAGGCATCCGCATAGAACATCTCATAGAGATTACCTCCATGACCTGGAAGCTCAACCTGCGGATCAGGAAACACTCTAGCCTGAGATCCCTGGGATCCATAAGGACATGGATGTGGCCTTGGTCCCCTGACTGGTGGTAAGAGGGGTCCCCGAAGAGGTGTGACTCCTCCTATAGCTGGCCAGTCAACGTGGGCCGGAAGATGGGTTCTAACAGGGTTCAGCATCTCCATCTCTCCATACCCTGTCTGGACTACCGGTGCCAGCTGCGTCAAAGCTGTCCACAGACGGCACGGGTAGCATAAAGCTCCATGCGGAGAGCACGAGCATCCCTGTCTCTGTTCTCTAGCATCTCAACAGTGGACTGCAGAAGTGGATCCTCCATAGAAGAATCAAAATAGACTCCACTGAGGTATCCCTCTTCACCAGACTGAGAGGCCGGAACATAGCAGAACTCTGAATTCTGCAGCAGTGCATGTCTTGCTCACATAATAGTCAACATTGAATAGGCAGCATCCTGAACTGCCATGTCAACGGTGACCCCCAACCCATAGGACCAATGGATTGGCTTCTCAGCTCCAGGGTAGTCTGGAAATACCCTAATAGTGCAGATGTACTGGCTCTGGTTGAAGTCTCGGTACTGTTCCTCCACTGTGTACTCAGGGTACCAGCGGTAACCGCACACCGACATCACCCTGACCAGCAAGGCCGTATGACCCGGTACATCAATGCACTTGGTCAGACGTACCACCTGACGAGAAGGACGGCCAGCCATCTATAAATAGAGAGTAATGCAAAAGCATTAGTGCATTGAATGCAAAATTGGACAGCATAACGACTGTAATTGCTCAAAACAAATTTTGAGACGACCCAAAAATGGAATAGCGTAACCACTCAACTATCAAGTTCAACTCTCTGATCATCAAACTTACTTCCTGCTTCCTAGGAATAAAAGAAACCCAATTTCTCTCGACCCGTAGTCCTATAATCTACCGATCAAAAACACGAGCCTAGGAGAAGATGAGTAACCTAGTCCTTAATTCCCGTAGAAAAGACGAGGATGACCAGAATAGAATATCTTGAGAAGAGAACAAGAGTGTTACGTTCCCTTCCACAAACAATTCCCTTATATATAACTAAGAAATTCTAGACTCAACTTGGACCAGTTTGGCTTAGTAATCCTACAGTCAGTCAGGCTCTGATACCAACGCTGTCGGGACCCCGATCCTAAGCCATAGGAATCCAGCCTGTAACACATCGCATCCCTTTGTGGTCTCATGCACGGTTAACTCCACGGCTGCAGCCTTACCTTAGCCGGGACCGTTTGCGTCTTTTGACTCACGTATGCGACAGTGTCGCTAGCAATCCAATGTCAAAGAACCCGGGTCGACATGTCTAGTCATAAACCAAAGTGGCAGTACCGCACAAGGACAGGCATACATGACCCAACAAAGCAGGTGTCGGTCATCAGCGAATGTAGACGAGTCGTACCAAGCTACAAGGACTCCATTACATCGCGTGGCATTTCCCCAAAGGGGACAGACACAACAGCTAAGAAGGACACATGCCGGTCAACCAATGCGTCCGGAGCAGTAGCGAACTACCAAGGCTCGTTGGATCACAAAGGGGCATTTCCTTGTAAGGAGTGCTACTAAAGATCACGACTAGGTAATCGAACCCCATACATATCAAGCATGACACACGTACGCATGGCATACCAATATGTATAGATACATCGATGGCATCACAACATAACCATAAACATACAAGCTTTATTTAAGAGGCTCGGAAGAGCCACACACATAATATTACACATTAAGGTCTCTCGACCCATAATAGCAGTCATACAGTACAAGCCAGCGGAAGAGTTATAAACTATCTGGGAACAGGCAGTGCAACTAGCAGGCACCTGGCCTGACTATACTACAGAGCCGACGTAGGGCCAGATTGTAGCTGGGACACCAGCTACTCGTCGTCGTCGATGTCTACGAAGAACCCTCCATTAGGGTCATTAGCAACCTCTGCAACATTTATTAAGCAAACATGAGTACGAAGGTACTCAGCAAGACTTTAGGAGAACTAACTACTCATGCAAGGTATCAAAAGGTATTGTGGGGTTTCATGCGGAAAGCCAGCATTTGACTCGTGGCTAGAGAACTTGCATTTTTAAATAATTTTGACAACTTGATTTCTCGCACACGAGTCCACTAACACCACAACAATACACTATCGTGGAATCATTCCGTCTCCGTACGGAAATGCCGTCCACGACACTCACGCTTATCTTGGCAATTTTATGAGTAGCCATTGAAGTTATCTATGAACAACATATGTCTCCAAGTAGTCCATATCCACGGACGCGGCTATTCGAATAGATCATAACCTTGCAGGGGTGTACTTCGTCACACACGCTCTCGCCACTTATCGCTATGTGCACGTCATGCACCTCGGCAACCTTCAAGCGGAAGCTCAGCGAGGGAGTCGGCCACGACCGTTAACCACACTAGTACCTAGTCCAGGTTTATCGCCTATATGAGAGTAACCCGTACGGAAGTCCGGCCGAGGTTTCCGCCACGGCCTCAAACGATGTGCGCAGGGTTCCCAAGCCCACCATCCGGGTGCCACTTGGTACACCGTGCCACTGCCTACCGCATCACGGCCCACCTCTCAGGTCAGCACCATGCACGGCCTCCAGCATTACTATAAACACCAGAAACTACTTGCAACTCCTGGACCGGGTACTACGCGATTAATAGGTCGAGCGGGGTCATATTTCAGGGCCCAGCATGTGGTAGTATCTAGTCTTGGAATACATACACGGAACTCAGTTCCTAAGGACGGTTCCAATGAAACAACCCGCCATGTACTCCTACACAGCCTTTCACCGGTACCTTTACCAAATCAAGTTCAACACACAGTCTTTGCTCACCGAACACATTCCACATTTCTGTTCATCTCCCAGATGACAGACCATACACAACTCTAAGCATAGCATGCATAGCAGGATAAGGCACATCATAGTTCAAGCAACTACCAGGTATGCTAGGTTGCAAGGTTCGGCTATTTACTGTGACAAGGTTAAGTCATGCAAAGGAAGTGGGTTCAACTATCGTGGCAAAAGCAGTTGAAGCATTTGATCTTAAATGCAATAAATAAGTGGAGGAGCGAGAACATGGGATTTATCGGGATGATCAAAAGGGTTGCTTGCCTTGTTGCTCAGAGGAGGAACGATATCCGTCACACGGATATTTGGTGGAATCCGGGGGTGCGGAGCCTACCGAAATGAATGGCAACATTCAATAACAATCATATGCACTCAAAATGATGCATGAGCATGGCATGAGAATGCAGGGTGATAAGTTATAATTTTCAACATGTATTAGGTTTAGAGTTGATTTGAATCACATTCGAATAGCAATTCAAACGGGGTATTCTCGGATACTGTTTTAATTGATTCGACCTGATGCTCAGATCAACTTGATGTTAGCATGCATGAAATGTCATGTTATGGTACTGATTTGTATGTAGGACAGTGTGTGATCATTGCAATCATAATGAAATTTGAATATTTTTCCAAATTCCATTTAAAAAGTAATTATGAGAATTGAATTATTCTTTATTCCACATTTTAGGGTTCTGTAACTTTTTCAAACATAGTTGAAAATATCATAATCAGAATCCTTGAATTTTTCTGATACTTTTTCATATATAAATTATTTTCATTGGAGTTACAGATTAATTTCTATGATTTTTACAAGTTTTAGCAATTTCCTGGAATTAGTTTTATACTGGAAATTCTAATTATTGCATCAGACTGACGTCAGCAGGTCAGCTGACCTGCTCAGGTCAAACCTGACACGGGGGGGCCCACTGGTCAGCCTCTTTGGGACTAATCCCGCGCTGACCAGCCCTAACTGAGGTTTGACTTGGCCTTGGGCCCACTTGTCAGCGAGTGATTAGGTCACTAAGCTGTTGGGTTAGTTTGCCACATCGACCCCACCGGAGGGTGGTCGCCGGTGACCAGGCCCGCAGCGGAGGGCTCGCCGGAGGCGACCTAGACGGCGCTGCACAACACCAAAACGCATGCGGTTTGCGGCTACAGCATGCTCACGAAGTGGCCGATCTGGCAGGACCATCTGGGGAGGCTAGGGTCGCCGGTAGAGGCGTCGGCGATGAGCCGGAGCGGCGGCCGAAGCTCGGCCTTCTATGAGGGGCAGTTCTAGGGCACGGGGAGGGCAGCTGGAGGGCTCGACACGCTCCTGGAGGCTCCAGGAGCTCGAATCCTAGCTCGGGCGCGTGGATCGGTCATCACAGCGACCTCAGCGACATGGCCGGCGGCGAGAAGCTCTCGGCCTTGGTGGGGAACTAGGATACGATGCACGGGAGAGTGTGGGGCGAGAGGGAAAACGACGACGAGCTCACGGCAGTTCCGATGGCGCTGAAGAGGGGCTCGGGGATGCGCCGGAGGAAGCGAATCGACGGGAGAGGTCCGGCGGCCGGAGGTGGAAGACGACGGCGTTGCGGGCGTTGCAGGGCTCGAGGAAGCTTCGGCTTCTGTAGAGATGACCAGGGCGACGAGGCGGAGCTAATGGCGTGCTCTCGGAGGGAATCCTATGGCCAGGGGCACGGGCAGCTCGAGCTCGAGCTCGGCTCTAATGGCGGCAGCAAGGAGGGGGAGGAGATCCGGGAGGAGGAAGAGAACCGAGGCGGGGAATGGATAGGGGAGGCTCTGGGGAGCTTATCCCCGTCGTCGCCAGCGCGAGGCGGCGGCCAGGCAGGCACGCAGGTGCGTGGCCGCGCCGGAGGGGGCGGCGGCCACCTCCTGCTGCCTACTGGCGCGAGGGAGGGGACGAGCCAGGGATGGGCCGGGCCAGGCTTAGGCGACAGGTAAGGTTTTTCCATTTTTTTCTGTTTTTGTTTTTCTGTTTTGCTAATTATTGTTTTGCTAATTAATTCAGCTCCAAAACAAAAAGTAAAAACTATTTTAGACCTCCTGAAATATTTGTTATAATATCCCCAACCATTTCCAAGCTTTTCAACATTTTTGGAAATTTATAGTTTCTGATTTCAAATTTAAAATTTGAAACGAGTAGCCTTTTTCATTTATTCAAAAAGCTTAAGGTGTCAAGAAAATAGTTTTCTCCAATGCTCATTTACTTTCATGATTTATCAGAAAGTTTGAACATTTCTTGAGGCCATTTTGGGTTCATTGATATTGAACTAGTTTGACATTTCCTTTAATTGAAATGGTGGCTAGGGTTTTGAGTTTTTCCTTTGCCACTTTGTTGCTTTTGTTGAAACTTCTTAGATCCAAATGCAAAGAAGACATGAGCACAATGCTATCTTGCATAAGGGTTAGGGATGTGACACCCCTTTTGCTATTTATTCCATGTTATATTCATACCAACTCCGAAACCAGCGAAACCACTTCCTAAATGTTTCTAAATTCATGCTCTATTAAATGAGTGCCTCCACTCATTTTAACAGAATTTTTTTTTGTAGACTTAGAGGATCACCTATTCCTCCTTTCCTGCATTCAAAAATCTACGATGATCCAAATCTCCTAGAAAAAGCTGCAGGTATTTTTCTAATGACCAGAGAGGTCCAAGAAAAATAAAATTCCAATTTTTAGAGAACTTTTGTTTCAACTTGCCGTGTGGCTTACTTTGGTTGTTTCCGACGATAGTTGACGGAATAGTTGGAGTACTTGCAGTTGGACCGAAAGACCTCGAAGACACCGGAGACCTATTAGAGCAAGAAAAGAAGCCCTGTGACCATGTCTAAGAAAATATTTTATGCATTCCATGTTGAATACTTTATTCTGATCCATTTAGTCATGATTAATCGTATATCCGTGTATGGTGATACCGATGGCTCCTCTCGAGCACTTGCATTGAGCATGACCTTACCGTCTATGAGGGTCACGCTAAAGGAAAGTTGACAAGTAGATAGTAGTGCTACGCATAGGATGAGCACATGCATGGTTATGGTAACGCAAAGGTGATTACAAATGTTTTATGAAAACCCCGTCGGGTGCCACTAATGCTCGAGGGTGATGGTGTTGACTTGGATGACCACTTGAGAAAGAAGTTGTGTACCGAAATGGTTTTGTGTGAGTGCTTTCGTAAATGGGATTATATTTAAGATTTGTTGACCATCCCAACTTTACATGTGCAACCACGATACCACTTTATGGGACGGGGCTGTGTTTCTTACTCTGGTCGTGATAGCAAGGAGCCCACATTACTCGTGGTGTGAGTGATATGTTCACTCTCGTGACAGGGTCGTGCCAGGTAGGATGACTATGATGTTTTTACGTGTTCCCGGCACATCGTTGGTCCCTGCATGGATGATACGGTCTAGAGTTGGTGCTCGTAAGATGTACAACTTGTAGGTTGGGTACCAATCGAGTGGACTCTTTGTCTAGTGTCGTCGGGGGAAACGCATGGATCGGGTACTTACCTCAGGTATGTTATACACCGCGAGTCGTGGATGACACGGAAGTTTCCCGGATCTTGTGGGTACAGCGTTCAACCTCTACAAAGTGTAAAACTATTCGAATAGCCATGTACACGGTAAAGGACAGTTGGTGGTTCTTAAACTACCTCTAGTTGTTTTCGCATAAACCAAGTGTGCGTCTGTAAAAAGGTGTTACATGAGGAAGTGATTACTCGGTCAAGTTTGGTGACTTGACATGAAGGATGAACATGAGGTGTTCAGTCCTCAGAATATCTAGGTTGATATCTGTAACCTGTACTTATGGTTACTATTTACTTATTGATGCATGACTATCTAAATACATGACCATGTTTATGCATTGGTAAAACCTGCTTCCCGCAAAGGGTGCATACTTGTGATATATCATGTTTCATTCTTGCCTTATTCCACATCATGGGCTTCTTGTGAGTACATTTAAAGTATTCATTGGCTTGCCACTGGTTATTTCATTTACCAGGTAAGAGAGAACAGGAGATGGTGAAGAGTACCATGGTGACGTTCCCGCGTACTAGTACGCTTCCAAGTCAGAATGCCTGGAGGTTAAGGCTCATGGCTTGGGTTCACGCTTTCGACCAAAATTTCCGCTATTGGTCAAGTTTGCTATATTGGCCTCCAAGGCCCTATCTATGTAAGACTTGATCGCAAGGTCATTATTTGTATCATACGGTATGTATGGATGTAAGACTCTTATTTTCGGTTTCTGTGTGTTAAGTGAGCATTGATCTCTGGGGCCACTGAGCACGTTTATTCCGCGATCTCGACTCGTAAGTCGGGGTTCCCACAGCCTCCTTAAGTGGATGAAGGCGCGTGATCGCTACCTCTAGCTTCACGTCATCCTTAGCGGGAGCACTCCAATCATCCCTACGGACGTGCGCAGTCGTCTAGACCTTGAAAAAAGCCGGATGCTTGTCGTCTATTATGTAGCACCATTTCCCCCGCCACTCCTCCCACCTATGGTGCAAGAGGCTTGGGGGATATTCCTGCTTGCCGCAAGCATGGGGTATCCAAGCAACACTGTCAGAGATGGCATCAACACCCTCGATGCAGGGGAATAAAAAGTGACGGAAGAAGGAGACATTAGGGGGCACTCCGATGAAGATTTCTCACAAATGTGCAAAGACGGACAAAGTGGTCACCATATTTGGCGTGAAATCTAGCAAGTGGAACCCATAGGACTCCATCAAATATATTAAGAAGGTGGAAAAAGGGGGAACCAACCCGGAATAAAAGTCCCGTACGTCCCCAGGGAGAACCACCGGAGGTGGATGTGCCTTCGTCACCCTCCCCCACATTGGTGAGTATACTGCGACGACGTCGTGCTGCACGAGAGTGTTGTGGCAGAAGACAGCAAATCTCCTCCTGCTTCCCGCCAAGTCTGCCTTCACCTCCAGTTGTGTCGGCCTTTTTGGGTTCTTCGCCATGCCGGCCGCGGTGGAAGAGGCCAGTCACTTTGGCGCCATGGCGAGCCCGTGGGCATGTGGTGGGTAGGTTGGGGAAGATGGAGGGAGGAAGAGGCTTGGGGGCTGTGTTGTTCTGCGTTGGAAGTCACGACTCGGGTTAGAGGCAAAGCCTTTGTGAAAAACGTTGTTTATACGCGGGATGACAAATGAAAGGGTCGCCACCCACGGCCTTACACGGTGCAATTTCTGGAGCACGCCGCCTTGGGGTAAGCACCTCATTCCACCATTTCCACCACCCGTGGTACATGCTCGTCGTGGGAATGGTCAACAAAACCATCATTAAGTATAGTTTACCATCTACAATCATCTTGACATGGCGTACTTCTTCTTGGAAGAAGCACCTCTCTACCAACTCTGATTTGAGCGTGGAGGCCAGCTTGGAGAGCTCGGTCAGCTATTCCTTGAACCTTTGTTGCAAGGTGTCATTTTTAGCGCTTGCATCTTACAGCTCCTGCTGGACCTCCGCCACTCTAGCCTTGTGCCCGCCTCTCTCGATCTTTAGTGAGTCTAGCTCGGCGGCGGTTTTCTTTGCCGCCATCTTATGAGCGGCTGCCTTGTGCTTGGCCTTCTCCACTTCATCGTGGATTTTCATGAACTCTAGGTTCATGGCTGCCGATATAATCGGAATCACGATGTCATGTATAAAAGCCAGACAGTTCTAAACTATTCAAGTAGTAAACTTTGTCAGTGGCATGCATCTAGCTTACCTTGCTTCTTGTGTAGCCCACTATTAAGTCGGCTAAGTTCCTCATCGGAAACGTGGAGTTTACGGTTCATCTCGGCTAGTTCAAGGGCATTAGTAGCCACATCCGAGTATGAGGCCTACAAAAACCAAACATGATTTTGTAAGGCATGCACGTCAAACGGGATTAGGTTATTTGGCCGAAGTACCCCACTGAGCTATCATAGTTCCTGGGTCCCCGAACTGATTTTGCTCAAAGATAACAAGTTCTTTTGATCTACAGGCAAGCTTCTCAAGTCACCCATGGATCGAGGTGCTATCATATGTATAAGGCACATAAAACATTATAAATAAAAATAAACACTAATTTCTTTACCTCCAAGCATGTCAGCAAACCACTGAAGGATCCCTTCAGTCCGCTATCAACGGACTGAATGCTTTGCAGAATCGCACCCGTAAGCGTGCGATGTTCATCGGCGATTGAAGCGCGGGATAGGGCCTCCGCCATCCATGTGGTCCATTCAACCATGACCTGCTCTGTCATAGGCGACATCAAAGGCAACGATGAAGATGCCAAAGGAGGAGAGCTCCTCGGATCTGTACCCGGAGGAAGCTCGGATGAATCCATGTCCCCCTCTCCACTTGTTGAGAGGGGATCGACCTCCTGGGTCCCGGTGATCGAGGCAAGAACCTTGGCCGGGACCTCTCGGTCTTCGATGGTCGAAGTATTTACGTCCTCCATCACCACCTTGTCCCCCATGTTGGGAGGGGTTTGGTAGGATATCACCTCCGCCGCCTCATTCGACGGTGGAGTGAGAGTAGTGCGGGATGCATTCCCGCTCTCCCCCAGTTCCGCTCGTAGTGAACCCCCCGAGGCTTGATCCGTCACGAGGCCTCAGGCAGGGCGACATCGGAGAAAAGAGCACGTATGATTAACAAAGAAAGCTTAGCATAATTCATTAACACAAGTCGGATTCCGTACCTTTGGGTCGGGGGCTTGACCCTGGGGATCCTTCGGGGGACCCCCTCAAAGGCCTCGTAGTCCTTGCCGGAATCCGGGCTGTCGTCGGGCAGGACCATCTTACCTCTGGAGGCCTTCTTCGTGGCGTGCTGAGGTAATCCCTCCTTGGGATCCTCCGGCACCGCCCTCCTCTTTGTTTGGAGGGAATATTTCTCCCCTCCATCCTCTTCCTCCTCCAACTCGTAAACTGAGGAGGCGTGGGTTTCTCTGGACTTGGTATCCGGAGGACCCCTTGAGCGAAGACCCTCGCGGGTCTTCTTTTTATTCTTCTCTTTTTTGTCTGGCCCCATGTACGGCGCCACCACCAGCATCGTAGTAAGCAATTGCAACCTGGTATCCTCGGGCAGGGTGGCTGTGTTGTCTATTTCCTTAACCTTTTCTAGCCAGCGCTGCAGGGACGATGGAGGGAAAAAAAAGAGATCTCTGATAGAGATGAAAAGTTTTAATAAAGAATAAGAGGCTTGCCCATACCTCCGAAGGGGGGTTAGCAGCATCCAAGCCGACGTCTTCTTCTCGACTGGCCACTCTTGTTGAGGTTTAAAAAACACCTGCCACAACTTCTGAAGGGTGATGTGGTAGAAATGGTTCATGCAACAAGGGTCACCGAGCTTGGAGGACCACATTGGCGTATCCCGATGCTGGCAGGGAAAGATGCGACAATGAAGCATAATTTGAACCACGTCATTCAGCTCGACGTTCTTCTTCACCATCTGCTTGACGCGCTTTTGCAGTGATTTCACCTCAGAGGATGACTCCGGATCGAGGCCCATTCTCACCCACGAGGTTAGCCTCTTAGGGGGTCTGAATTTAAATTCGACATGAGCTAGCCAGCTTGCCTCCCAAGGATCGGTGATGTAAAACCATTCCTTATGCCATGCTGTGATGGTGTCGATGAAGGTGCCCTCTGGCCATTGAACTCGGGGAAGGTTGCTAAACACAACTCCACCAGAGTCAACGTGTTGGTCGCTGACTGATTTTCGCTTGACATTGTAGGTCTTAAGCCATAAGCCGAAGTGCGGATGGACTCGCAGGAAGGCCCCGCAAACTACGATGAAAGAAGAGATGTGCATGAAGGAGTTAGGGGAAGATTAGGAAAATCTAACCTATGGTAGAACATCGAGCCCCTGTAAAAGGAGGTGGAGTGGGAAACCTAGTCCCCGTATGAAGTGGGGAACGAACTCCACTCTTTCGCCCGCCTTGGAGTGGGTACCACCTGACCTTCCTCCAGCGCACGACAGCGATATCAGGTGAAAGTTACCCAGCTTTCTTTAGCTCCTGGATGTCTTTGTCGGAGATGCACGAGATCTTCCACTTGTCGTGAAAACCTGATCCGGCCATGGCTGGGTTTGGGGGAGGACGGATGGGAGAGGGCGGAAAGCGAAATGGATCTGAGTTCTTGGAAGCTAGGATGGGAGAGGGTCGAGTGTGGGATGCCTATGGCTGCTCTATGGATATTTTCCCGTCTTATGGGGGCGCTGAGCGAAGGGTTCCCGTTTGTTGCGCCACAGGCCCGACCACTTCCCGAAACGACCGCACCAGTGAACGTGTGTGGGATTTCCTAAACCATTACCCATATCCCATTAAACGCAGGGCACGGTCTCCATGATTGACAAGACATGTGTGTGATAAAGCGGCCTCGAATAGCGAATCGAGTTTTTGTCATAACTTATTACTGCAACCTTTCGTCAGAAAGGCTGTTAGTTGAGGAACTATTCACACACGGGCCTTTTGGCCTTCTAATTAATTGATGTCTGTTTTAAAGGCATGATATCACCAAATGAGCAAGTTAAAAACCAGTTGAACATGAGGGGAACTCGCCTCGTAAGCCGATTACTTTGCAGCTGCCAAAGACCATTTACATCGGCATTGGATGCTAGTTCGGGGGCTACTGTGCGAGTCCAAGATTAAGGGGTCCTCGGGTGGTCGGGATGTTGTTCATGGGATGACCTAATCAGCCTCTTTATTGAAGACCGGACTACATGAGGATGTCGTAAACAAGTAGGAAAGCTCTGAAGACTAGCGTGTCCACCAAGTTGTGTATGCTAGATTGGCACATTTACCACCGGCTGAGGTTGGTTGTATGTAACCCTAGGGACCCCTCGTATCTATATAAGCCTCAGGGCTTTCTCCGCATAGGCAGGTTTATTCATCTAGGGTTTAGCTCATAAGGTCTCGAGGTAGATCAACTCTGTAATCCTCATACAGTATTAATACAATGAAGCATGATGCAGGGTTTTACCTCTTCAAGAGGGCCCGGACCTGGGTAAATATTGTCTACTTCGTCTCCTGCAGCCCATCGATCTCAGGCCCACAGCTTGGGACCCCCTACCTGAGATCCGCCGGTTTTGACACCGGTATTGGTGCTTTCATTGAGAATTCCACTATGAGATCGCCGGAAGGATTGATGGCCCGCTTAATCGTAAGCGATCGAATCAGCAATGGGGATATCTTCGTCCACGGGCTGGTTCTCACATTCGGCAGCTTCACGCTGCGCGCCGACCTGATCAACCGCCTTGGCCTGATAGGATGTCTCATCACTAACCAGGAGACAAGGCTCGGGAACCTCGAGTTCTCCACCAACTCCCGGTGCAATCTTCTGCCTGCTAAGGTCACTGTTTCACCTGATGAGCCCCAAAATCCAAAGGCCTTGAATTCGGGCTCTTGTCCGACCATGACCTCGATTCCCTCTCCGGAGAGTTGGCTTTGAGCTCGGACCCGACCTCTACGCCCGGAGAATTGCACACGACCATAACCGAACTCGCATCCCTCGTGGAAGCTACCGAGTCCAGCTCCGAAAACCATCAAGAGATCAATCTAGCCAGCCTCTCGATGTTAAATGAGGCGCACGACCTAATCCAATCTTTGTAAATCGTGGATGAACCAGACCTGAGCTATACTCGGACTGGTCTGGAGGCGGATTACGAGGACTCTCATGTCCCACCCACCACCGACTTGGTACCAACCGTCAAAGACTTAACTGACGTGCTAGATTACGCCTCCGAGGAGGTCGAAGACATGGATTATGCGGCTAAAGACCCTGCCCGTGTAAACACCGGGCGATGGACGACCACCTCCACCCATGGCGTCTACATGGTGGAAAAACCTAACGACAATGGAAACCACACCCCCATGCGACAAATTGATGATAAGTCCAGGGACAAGCCACCAATGGAAATCACAAATAATCCAAGGCGAACAAGGGAAGGGGGACCATATAGGGCACAGGGGAGAACATGACCCAACAGGACATCGGTAACCTCGGAGCTCCCAAGCAACCACCAGAGGATCCGAACAAGTCCAAAGGACAGTTTGATCTCGACGACCCCGATGATTCAAACGATAACAACTACCTCCCTCGTGACGATGTGGAGGACAACTTGGAGGTCGAGGACTACACAGTTCCCGAGGACCGTGAAGGACATGAACAATTCAGGCAACAACTTATAGCTACCGGCCAAAACCTCCAGGCGAAGCAACATCGGCTTCAAGTCGAAGAATAAACAATCAACAATAGATGGACAAAAGTATTGGCAGCCGAAGAGGGATATAGCACGGAGTGGCCGTCTGAAAACAAAAGCTACCCATGCCGGCGCCTGCTGCCTCAGTTTGATGACAAGGCCCCAGAACCCATGTCCCCAGGCGCACATAGTACGTCGAGCCCGATCGTCCACCTCGAGGGCGCGATAGAGTGGCCGAAGAAGCCGATATAGACCCGAGCCTCCCAATAGGAAAGGAAAGGTACACATGAAGTCCAGGGGTAAGCACGACCTATGTCACGACTTAGACTACGGAACAGGTGAAAACAGATCCATCTATGCATTTAGAAGGCACTCTCCCACTCGATGGGATGGAGACCAACCTCGGCGTACCTACATCAACAAAGATTTGGAATCATACTGGGCATAACCAACACCAGATCTCCTATACATTATAGCCCGGGTCAGAGGCGCCTATCGTGTGGATAGAATATTTCATTCTAGACATCCGTATGGCCGGGGAGATGATCTTCACGCCATCAAGTACCTGCCCTTAAAGCTAAAAGGGACAACACGACGTGGCTAAACAGCTTACCCGAAGGTTTTATCGGAAGTTGGAAAGAGCTCGAGGAAGCCTTCCTATCTAATTTTCAAGGAACCTATGTACGACCTCCAGACTCCTCCGACCACAGCAACATCGTCCAAAAGGCAGGCGAGATGACTAGAGAATTCTGGAATATGTTCCTAACCAAGAAGAACCAGATAATGGACTGTCTAGATGCCGAGGCGATAGCCTCCTTTAGGCACACCATCCGTGACGAATGGATGGCTCGCCAGCTCGGCTAGGATAGGCCGAGAACAATGTCTGCCCTCACCTCCCTCATGACCCGCTTTTGCGTGGGCGAGGATAAATGGCTATCTCGACGGAGCCACAATGCGGACCACCCCGATACCTATGAAGTTCCAAACGGGACTGGGAAGCCAAGCCGAAGCAAGAGCAAACACTGCCACCTTAACAGTGACACTGATGACACGGTCGTAAATTTCGGTCTCCGCATTTCAAAATTCATAGAACAGAAGAAACCATTCAAAGGGAACAGGGATGGTTTGACTCCATTAGGTAAAATTATGGAGAGGCCCTGCCAGATCCATGGCACCCAAGACAAGCCCGCCACATACACCAACCATAACTGTTGGGAGTTTAAACATGCCGACAAACTAGCAGCCGAGGAACAAGGCAAGGGCCAACGAAGCAAGGACGATGAAGATCCCCATGGTCTGAACACTGGGGGTAAGAAACAGTTCCCCCCAGAAGTGAAATCCGTGAACATGATATATGTCACTCACATACCAAAGAAGGAAACGAAACGAGCCCTTCGGGAGGTATACGCCATAGGTTCCATAGCCCCAAAGTGTAGGCCATGGCCGGCTTGCCCGATCACCTTTGATCATAGGGATCACTCGACCAGTATCCATTACGGAGGGACGTCCACCCTTGTGCTAGACCTCATCATAGATGGGTATCACTTCACCGGAGTCCTTATGGACGGGGGAAGTAGCCTTAATCCGATCTACTCAGACACAGTGAAAAAGATGGGCATAGGCTGAACAAGAATTAAACCCAGCAACACTACCTTTAACGGAGTGATCCGAGGTGTCTAAGCCCGTTGCTCGGGCACGATAACACTGGAGGTTGTGTTCGGCTCACCTGACAACTTCCGCAGCAAAGACTTAATCTTCGACATCATCCCTTTTCGCAGCAGGTAGCATGCTCTACTCGACCGCACGACATTTTCCCAGTTCAATGATGTGCCTTATTATGCTTACCTAAATCTCAAGATGCCCGAACCCAGAGGTGTTATCCCCATCAATGGAAATACAGACCATTCTCTCCGCATCGAGGAGCACACATCGGCCTTGGCAGCCAAATGCCAATACAACACCGAAGCATCAACCAATAAGCGCTCCATCGAGGCACGGCAAGCGAGTTCGAGCTCAATCGGATCCCCTGGAGATGTCTCCAGCCAAAAAAATAGGGATACGCTCCCCACAACCATGGACCATATGTTTGGCTGGACCGAACTATGGACCACATGTCTTCACAGACAAGAACGAGATTTCATTAAGGATCTCTCAAGCATCAAGCTCAACTGGAGCACGACAGGTTCTAAAGCCACCCTATTCAAGGTCCGACTGCTGAAATTAAACCACCTTTAAATGATACTACACCTCCTTTCTAAGAAGCATAGGAGAAACTACGCAGCTGGAAGCAGGGCAGACGTCAAGTCACCCATGATAGGCTATGGAGAAAAAATCGCCTAGAAATATGTCGATCCGAACAATAATTCCCTGTAACAGCTGCCTTAGCGCCATGAATTATAGTAAATATTATTCACATACCTCCTTCATAGTACCTTTACATATATATGTGTTTTTCTTATCAACATCTAAGGGTAGATTTGTATCAAATCCGATCGGCTAATATACGGGGGGCTTGGATAAAAACCGCCTCGAGCACTGTATCCTCACTACCTTTTCCACTTTATGGATTCTTGGATATTGCTTTATATGCATCGGTTACGAATTATGTCTTGGGTCAATAGTTGGGTTGCGCCGTTCCTGTTCTTACCACCTTACGTTAAGCTAGTTCGGCTAAAGGGGTAAAGGGAAAACCACTATAATTGTATTCAAAGCTGGCCTGGCTAAAAATACCTAGTGGAGAAAGCAAAAACTGACTATCATAATAAGTGAGAACCGATCTGCAATCCGAGTTAAAAACTAAACACCCATGGAGGTTCTATTCCGTGTGATACAAAGAGGTTTGTACCTTTGCAAACTTGGTGGCAACTATCTAAAAAATTCGGTTCCTCCGACTATCACACAAAACTGGGGGCTAGCCCCGCATTCAAACTCCTAACACTAAGTTCACGAACTAAATCCGAATAGTCCCATTGCCTCGTTTCCTTCACACACTAGTACCTCCGGGCACTTATACATCGGCTAAGGTTCACAGTGTGAATGTCGAAACACCCGTTGTAGTCTCTACATGGGGGCTGAAGCGAGTGACTGGAAACTTGTAGATTAAACGGCCAAACATGAGTCAAAAAATAATTCAAAATTGTCCTACATTGGGACAAGTTTCATAATAACAGATTCTTCCAAGGCACACTACAATACACCTACTCATAAATTACATGTTTGGAGCACTGGGCTTCGATTGTCGAAGCAACCTCCATCGCGACAGAGAAATAAAGCTCTGGACGTTGATGTTCCTTTCTGGCAAGTAGAGGAGAAGTTGACATTATAAGGGGTTTCACCCCTGGCCGGTGCATCATGGTCCTTGCAAAGGACATCGGAGCTCCCTCCATGCAGACGGAGTGCTTCGGGACTTCGAGATGAGGCACGACATCGTACAATTTTTGCACTAAGGTGAAGTAACTACTCGATTGAGGCTCAGTAGGCCACAGCCAGGTGCAGAGATCCCTCATGGCCGGCTCTGCCATCGTGTACAGCTCCATATGCTGCTTCATTTGATTAACTGCAGCCAGAAAAGCCTGTGCTCTGCGTCCCTGCCATGGACCGAGTATTGCTTGGCCGCGTCTGCTGCACTCCGCGGGAGGTCCATAAAGGCGCCCTGGGAACGCCATAGCTATGTAAGAAAGGCTAACATGTTTCCACCAAAGGCACTTGGCAGTAAATATGGCTTACCATCTGCAATCTTCTTGACCTAGCACACGTCTTCTTCGAAGAAGCGCCTCTCTACCCGCTCTGATTTGAGCATGGAGGATAGCTTGGAGAGCTCGGTCGCTTGTTCCTCAAACCCCTGTTCCAAGGCCTCGTTTTTAGAACATGCATCTTGGAGATCCTGTTAGAGCTCAGCCACTCTAGCCTTGTGCCCGCTGCTCTCGATCTTTAGTGAGTCTAGCTCGACAACGGTTTTCTCCGCCGCCATATTATGAGTGGCTGCCTCCTACTTGGCCTTATCCAATTTGGGCCGAAGTTTCTCCAACTCCAGGTTCATGGCTGATGACATAATCGGAATCACGATGTCATGTATAAAAGCCAGAAATTACAAAACTATTCAATTAATTAATGTCTCAGTAGCATGCATCAAGCTTACCTTGCTTCTCGTTTAACCGACTCTTATGTTTGCTAAATTCCTCATTGGAAATCTGGAGTTTCTGGTTCAGCTTGGCTAGTGCAAGGGCATTAGTAGCCACAACAGAGGATGAGGTGTGCAAAAACCAGACATGATTTTATAAAGCATCCACGTCAAACGGGATTGGGTTATTTGACCGAGCTACCCCACTGAGATGTCATAGTTCATGGGTCCCCGAACTGATTTTGCTCAAAGGTAACAAGTTCATCCAAGCAATGGGCAAGCCTCTCAACTCAATCATGGCTCCGGGGCTGTCATACCTATAAGGCATATAAAAACAGTATAAATAAAATAAACACTAATCTATTTACCTCGAAGCCTGTCAGCAAACCACTGAAGGCTCCCTTCAGTTTGCTATCAACGTATTGAATTCTTTGCAGAATCGCACCCATAAGGGTGTGACGCGGATATACCCCGCGGTGTAACCCGACTTGAAGTATGTCCTGGTCAAGCTTGGCGACTCACTGGTGACCCAACCAAGCTTGGCAACTCACTGGTGACCCGGTAGGCGCGTTAGACGAATGACAAGACTGAAGGCCCAAGGCCCAGGTACACCACAGCATAAGGAGGCTCATAGAGAGGCCAGGAGGGCCGGCTCACAAGAGAAGGCCCAAAGAAGAGGAAAGACTCCCTCACAAAGGAAACAAGACCCGTATTAGGACTCAAGAGAGACTAGTCCTATTCTTACTCCTAGTAGGACTCTACATGTAAACCTACCCGTTCCACTTATATAGGGAGGGGTAAGGCACCACAAATTAGACAGATTCACAAGTTAGGTTGAGCCATGACAAGTTCAAGTCATTAGACATAGACAAATTAGACACCGTCAAGATTAGAGGTAGCGATTCTGCACCCTTGTATCGAGATCATCATCTTCATCAATGAAACACAAGTAGGACGTAGGCTTTTACCTCAATCGGAGGGGCCGAACCTGCGTAAACCTTCGCCTCTCGATTCCGATCAACCCCTCTCAAGCCGCCACATAGCTGCGATGGCCTCACACCTAAGTTCTGTCACGAGGACGTATGCCGTGACAAAACTACGACATTTGGAGCCCACCATGGGGCAGATCGCACGTTGAAATTGTGTTCTTGGAGGGAGATTTTCAAGGATCAAGGAGGTCGCGGTCGATCGTATGAAGAAGAGCCGGCAAGGAACTGTTGCATCGGATAAACCGGCATTGATGACTTTAGGAGAGAGTTGGCAAATTAATTGTTTGGCAATCAAAACCGTGACGATGAGTACAAGATTCGAGGTCGAGAGTTCAGGGTTCCCACGTGCACGTCCTCGCACGCATCTACGACAGTCTGTCGAATCCGAAAATGGATCGACTTAGGCTGTAGCCAAGACAGACAGAAGTTTGATTATCCCAGCTAAGCCATCCTACAAAGCCACGCACGTGCCGTCGATCTGGTTCCATACGCTTGGCGGTGGTTGCATCCGTGAGTAAAATCATGACTTCCACCGATCTATGCGCTCAATTTTGCTCGGCACATATACCAAGGCTGCAGTTTGGTCCGTAGGCCGACAGTTGAAACTCATCCATCACCACTGCGTTAATTGCGTACACCACGTGTGAGGTCAATTCTTTATAAAGAGCTGGAGAGTGCAAAATCATGCAGAGTTCCTCGAAATAGCCAAACCAAGAGGTCCTTGTTTTCAAACAGCATACCGTGATTGATGGATGTGACCTAAGGCTGCCCATAATGGAAGTATCATAGGTAGTATCATACATGCCAACTAGACAATTTCAATGATGTGGCATAGAATTAAATGAAGAAAGAGAGAGATGAGTATCATATCATGATACCGTATCATATTAAATGATGTGCTACTATCTATTTTGCATGACAATAAATGACCTACCTTATGATACTAGCATATGATACGGTGCATTACGGATGTGGTATCATACACTAATATTATATTCATGATACTAGTATATGATACTATCCATTACAACCAGCCTAAGAATACGATGTCTCATACGATCTCAAGTACATGGTGGGGTTTTCACGTGGAGAAGAATCAACCAAAGGCACGTTTTCATGCCAGCTAAATCACATACATGGTTGTCATCCAAAAAGGAGGACGCAACGCGGTAAACTAAAGTCCTGAAGAATTTAGAGCCCTGTCTGAGTTGTCATCCAAAAAGGAGGACGCAACGCGGATTCGTCCAGCCAGCCACGACTCGGAATTGGTGTTCATAGGGACTCATCTCTGCCGTTGCAGTTGTCCTCCTTCGAGCTGGCCCGTCACATCGCCCGCCTTGATCCAACGTTGGAGCTACCTGCCCTCGTGTCGGATTCACCTCGGTGCCTCGTATCCAAGCTGGACTAGCTCCACCTTGCACCGCACACATGCCGCTGCGTTCGTGTCTCATGCCGCTCCGCTTTCGGTCGCTCCTTTTGCCGGCCTCGCCTCGCTTTGCTCACGCACCTCAGCTGCCGCGCCTTTCCTTGCCTCTTCGCATGCGCCACGACGACGCGTCCGAGCCGCCGTAGCTCCCACCTCGCCGCGCCCATGGCTGGCACTCGCCAGTAGCAACCTCACCTCCGCCGACTACCATCGCCACACCGGCCTCCTCCACCATGGCTCGCCCCGCACGCCTGCATGTTGCGACAGCGCTCAACGGAGCATGGCCGCCTGTGGCCTCGTCCTTCCCTAGGTTGCTTCTGTTACACCCCCAGACCGGCCCCCACGCCACGCCAGCTCAGCCCGCATCCGGTCCACAAGCCGCCACCACCGACCCGCTGTAGCTGCTCACCGTGGTAGCTGTGCCGCTCCAGCCGGCTGGCTCCACTGTGCCTCGCCGCCAGGGCCTCACCTTGTCGTCATGAATCCGCCACCATGGCTCGCCTCCGCTCCTGCCTCACCATGCTCGACGAGCCGTCTCATTGTTGCTGCTCCTGACCGGCATGAGCTCGCGCCTGCTGCGCCTGCACCACCGGCCACCCTCGTCCGTCTGCCTCCGCCTCTCTTTGCTTCCCCAAGATGCAGCGGCTGTAGTACTTTCAGTTGAGGCCGGTACTATTTCTACTAGTTATGCAAGACACCAAAAATTTAGGGTGCCACTCCTGGTGATTTTCTCCCGTCTGCCTACTCAAGCCGCCCAACGGGTGCACGCGAGCCGCTGCCCCCGCGGCCGGGTCTATATCAAATATGACGAAAACCTTTCGACGTTCACTCATAAAAAATGCCAGTTTCTATCCAGCTTATTTATTTTATTAGTATAATGTTTATTTTTTAGAACAGGTACTCTGTCTCTAATTTCTTTTTTTTGCAGGACAAGTGATCAATACAAATGTGATATAATATTACGGGCGATGCTCAACGGACTCATGCGTCGGCTTACAATATCACGGCCAACTCGCCGTCCATGCCGGTTTACAATTGACGGCCAACTCGCCGCCTGCGCCTATTTACAAATGATGCGGCTAATTGTCACGTCCGCACGACCAAGACGACTTACAATGACACGGCCAACTCTCACGTTCACGCAACCAAGACGGCTTACAACGCAGCAAACTATTCTCTCAGATGTGCTACCAAGCTGGTTTCAAACGCCACAGCTAACTTCCACATCTACATCAACATATCGTGCAATGCTCACTTATAAAAGCCGCCCAACAGACGTGCGCAAGCCGCCGTCCCCACAGTCCAATCTACATCAACACATCAGGTGCTATTCATTTTATCTACTTTTATTACATGTTACTTGTCCAAGAACAATTACTTTGGCCTGCAATATTTTTAAAGAGATTTCTTCATTACAAAAAGTGGCTTTATATCTCGGGGATCGAGCGGGTACCAGCATATTTGTCCATCGGCTTATGCCACAGTCAAATATGGAGACTCTCAAGCCGCCTCCTTGAGTCGAATTAAGACTCGGAGGCTACATAGACATGGCTCGCCAAATTTAACCGAGCTGAGTAAGTCAAGAACTCCGAGTCATTACAGAAAATATTTAAAAGTCGTCCAAGAGGACGAGCCGCCGTGATGTGGCAGTTCAAACATGGGTGCCCTGCTTTATTGATGGGAATTTTTAAGTCGCCCAAGAGGACAAGCCTCCATGATGCGACCGTTCAAACATGGCTGCCCTTCTTCATTGGCGGGCGAATTAATGGTCACAAAATAGGACCAGCTGCCATGATGTGCAGTTCAAACATGGGTGTCCTGCCTTAATGGACAAAATTCATGGTTAAACCTGCCTGTTTGAAAGATGCTACTCCGAACCCTGTGTACTCTCGATAAGTCAATCCACATGGACCCTGAACTTATCCAGGTTAAAACATCGATTGGGTCATGTGGGAGCCGCCCTACAGAAAGCGAGGATACTCCATGGGCTATTCAGCCGCCTTCTTTGAAACTTGGTTAAACTTGCATGTCTGCATGATGCAACTATAACCCCGTGTATTGTCAATAAGTCGCATCCGAACTTATTAGGTTAAAGCATCGATTGGGTCAAGTGAGGGCCGGCTTAAACAGAGCAAGGATAAACAAGTGGCTCTCATGCTAGTTTCATTGAAGTAAGATTCAATATTATTCTATCATATACATGCATCATCTTGCATTGCATCATGCATCATACATACATATCATGCCGGTCTTCAAACTGGGGTCAAAGCATAAACTTATGCAGGAGCAAATAAATCATTGATAGATGATATGGCTGGATCTTCATCATGGTTTATCATAACCAGTGTTCAATGATTGGGGTTTTTAAAGTTAGCTCGGAAGAATTGATTGTTTTCAAAGAGATGCCCTGTCACATATAATGACGGGTCATCTAATTGACCAACTCTGGATTTTTTTAAACTTGTGCTTTGTAGTAAACTACAACACTCATGGATTTCTCAAACATATGGATTTCTCAAGGATATATTTGCGGGGTTACATTACAACCACAGTCAAGGATTTCTTTCATCACCAAGGGATCATCAGTTCACAGAGTGGACATGATTTTATTCTGCAATGGAAGGAATAGTCCCGAGTCGCTGCAGGCACACGACCCTGCACTTGGGGGCTACATTATTCAAATCAAGATTACATCAAAGTATGAAAGTCATGTGCCGATGCAAGCATGCACCATGACATTTGGGGGCTAATGCAAACTGCCCTTTTAAATCATCACATCATGAACATACCCGACTATTTCAAGGAGATAAGCCGGCCTTGGGGGCTACATGTCACTCTTTATTCAAGTATAGATTCAAGGAAGAGTCGGCTCATCATTTTTGTAATCACCCGGTCCCTGGGGGCTACACATTGCTCCTCCAGTTTACATAACCAGATCTACAAAGTCCCTGCTCATTATTACATAATGACCCGGCCCTTGGGGGCTACATCATATGATGTTTAATTTTCAAAGGAGAATAACGTGTAAGTCCCGAGTGGCCGCAAGGAATCAACCCATCACTTGGGGGCTACACTATTGAGATCAAAATTTCTAAAGTCCGAGGTTGCTGCAGGCAAGACAACCCGACAACTGGGGGCTACAACAGTGAGTTGTTTTCACAAATCATGAGGTCCAAATTGAATACCTGGCGCATCACACACTAGTGAGTCGGCCCATGGGGGCTACACCAGCTGAGGTTTTGTAAAATATAAGATGATTACAAGTCCGAGGATGCTGCAAGTAAGACAACCCGACACTTGGGGGCTACATGGTCAAAGATATTATTACAAACCACCAAGTCATCATGAACTAACAAACTTGGAGCTTGGGGGCTATAGGTAATATGGATATATCAAAAAATGAAGAGCACTTTCAAGATGTCAATTGCAAGACCGCCTCAACATATTTTTATCTAGTTGAAGCATTGAAAGACTTGTTCAACATCACATGGATTTCTTTTTTCCCAATAATTTCATCAAATCAATTAGAGTTCATCTGTTTAACCGGGCATTACCAACAATCATGACCCGGCATTATCAATCCTAACTCGACAATTTTGACGACCGCAACTTGACAAGCTCTAAACATCTTCAAGCCGGAAGTATTCAAAGCAGTCTTAGCACGAGAAGGTTATTTTAAGTCTAATATTTTTGTCAAGCCAAAAGCATTGGATGCCGACTCAATGGCATATGTATTTTATTGCAAATGACACCTACCTGCAAGATAATTGTGAAGATGGCTTGAAGAAACCAGGATTTTTTGAGGAGCCACTTCATTAAAACAAGACGACCAAGGAGCAAGCCGGTCCCTTAAACATATTTATTATTCTTATTTCAGGAGCTTACCATGAATAAATTCAAGCTAACCTCGGGGCTAATGACGGGGATATACCCCGCGGTGTAACCCGACTTGAAGTATGACCCTGTCGAGATTGGCGACTCACAGGTGACCCGACCAAGCTTGGCGACTCACTGGTGACCCGGTAGGCAGGTTAGACGAATGACAAGACTGAACGCCAAAGGCCTGGGTACACCCCAGCATAAGGCAGCTCATAGAGAGGCCAGGAGGGCTGGCTTACAAGAGAAGGCCCAAAGAAGAGGAAAGACTCACTCACAAAGGAAACAAGACCCGGATTAGGATTCAAGAGAGACTAGTCCTATTCTTACTCCTAGTAGTACTCTACATGTAAACCTACCTCTTCCACTCATATAAGCAGGGGTAAGACACCACAAGGTAGACAAATTCACAAGTTAGGTTGCGCCATGACAAGTTCAAGTCATTAGAGATAGACAGATTAGACACCCTCAAGATTAGAGGTAGCGATTCCGCACCCTTGTATCGAGATTATCATCTTCATACATGAAACACAAGCAGGACGTAGGCTTTTACCTCCATCGGAGGGGCCAAACCTAGGTAAACTCGCGTCTCTCGATTCCGATCAACCCCTCTCAAGCCGCCACATAGTTCCGATGGCCTCACACCTAAATCCTTGCACAAGGACATAAGCGTGATAGAAACCACGATAGGGTGTGATGTTCATGGGCGATGGACGCGCTGGATAGGGCCTTCACTATCCTTGTGGACTATTCGATTGTGGCCTGCTTTGTCATAGGCGACGTCGGAGGAAACGGTGAAGACACCAGAGGAGGAAAGCTCCTCAGAGCTGTACCCGGAAGAATCTCGGCCGAATCCAGGTCCCCCTCTTCCCTAATTGAGAGGGGATAGAACACCTCAGTCCCGGTGACCGAGCCATGAACCCCGGCTCGGACCTACCGGTCTTCGGTGGCCGAAGTATTTACCTAGGCCATCACCACCTCGTCCCCCGTGTTCATAGGGGCTTGGTGGAATATCACCTCCGCAGGCTCATCCGACGGTGGAGGGAGAGTAGTGCGGGATGCATTACCGCTCTCAACAAGTTCTGCTGGTAGTTCACCCCCAAGATTTGATCTGTCGAGAGGTCTCGGGTAGGGCTGTGTCGGAGAAAAGAGCATGTATGATTAACGAAGAAAGCTCACCACAATTCGTTAACTATAAGTCAGATTTCGTACCTTTGGGGCGGCGCTTGACCCTAGGGGGTCCTTTGGCAGACCCTCTCTAAGGCCTTGGAGTCCTCGCCGGAATCTGGGCTGTCGTCGGGTAGGAACACCTTGCCTCTGCACGGTTTGTTCGCGGCTGGAGGAGGATATCCCTCATTGGCGTCCTCCGTCGCCGCCCTATTCCTTATTTGGAGGAAATATTTTTGCCCTCCATCCTCTTCCTCCTCCTCCTCGTAAATAGAGGAGGCGTGGGTTTCTCCGGACTTTGTATCCAGAGGAACCCTTGAGTGGAGACCCCCGCGGGTCTCCTTTTTCTTCTTCTCCTTTGTATACGGTGTCGTATTCGGCGCCACCACCAGCATCACGGTCAGCAAATGCGACCTGGGGTCCTCGGACAGGGGGGGCTGGGCCGTCTATTTCGTTGGCCTTTTCCATCCAACACTACAGGGACGGTGGAGGAAGAAAATGAGATCTCTGATAAAGATGAAAAGCTTTAATAAAGAACAAGAGGCTTGATCATACCTTCAAAGGGGGGTTAGCGGCATCCAAGCCAATGTTTTCTTCCTTGGATTGCCACTCTTGTTGAGGTTTGAATAACACCTTCCACAACTTCTCAAGGGTGATGTGGTAGAACTAGTTCATGCTGCCAGGTTCTCCGAGCTTGTAGGACCACATTGGAATGTCCCGACGCTGGCAGGGAAGGATGTGGCGCTGGAGCATAATTGAACCACGTGGTCAGCTCAACGTTCTTCTTCACCATCTGCTTGACAGGCTTTTGCAGTGCTTTCACCTCTAAGGATGACCCCAATCGAGGCCCCTTCTCACCCACGAGGTTAGCTTCTCAGGGGGTCCGGATCTAAACTCGTCAGGAGCCAGCTAGCTCGCCTCCCGAGGCTTGGTGATGTAAAACCATTCCTTCTGTCATGCTTTGAAGGTGTCGATGAAGGTGCCCTCTGGGCATTCAACTCAGGGAAGCTTGAAGATCACAGCTCTGCCACAGTTAGTGTGTTGGCCCTGACTGATTTTGGCTTAACATTAAATATCTTAAGGCACAACCGAAGTGCGGATGAACTCGCAGGAAGGCCTCGTAAATGATGATGAAAGAAGAAATGTGCAAGAAGGAGTTCTGGGGATGATCATGAAAATCTAACCTGTAGTAGAACATTAGGCCCCTGACAAAGGGGTGGAGTGGGAAACATAGTCCCCATTTGAAGTGGGGAACGAACACCACTCTTTCGCTTGACATTGGAGTGGGCACCACCTGACCTTCCTCCGGCGTAAAGTGAGTGATATCCAGTGAAAGATAGTCGGCTTCCTTGAGCTCCAGGGGGTCTTTGTCAGAGATGCACGAGATCACCCACTTGCCGTGAGAACCTGATCCATCGATTGCTCCGTTTGGGGGAGGACGGATGGGAGAGGGTGGAAAGCGAAATAGATCTGAGCTATTGGAAGCTAGGATGGGAGGGGGTCGAGTGTGGGATGCGTGTGGCTGCTCTATGGATCTTTTCCCATTTTACGGGGACAATAAGCCAAGGATTCGCGTTTATTGCACCGCATGCCCGACCACTTTCCGAAACAACCGCGCCAGTGAACGCGTGTGGGATTTCCTAGACCATTAGCTATATCCCCTTAAACGCGGGGCATTATTTCCATGATTGACGAGACGTGCATGTGGGAAAGCGGTCTGGAACTATGAATCGTGTTATAACTGATTATTGCGACCTTTCGTCAGAAAGCTGTCAGTTGAGGAACTATTCACACTCGGGTCTTTTGGCCTTTTGATTAAATGGTGTGAGTTTTAAAGGCATGATATTACCAATGATAAAGTTTAAAACCAGCAGAACATGAGGGCAACTCGCCTTGCAAGTTGATTAGTTTGGAGATGTGGAAGATCAATTACATCTGCATTGGATGCTCGTTCATGGGCTACTGAAGGAGTCCGGTATTAAGGGCTCCTCGGACGGTCAGGGTGTTGTTCACTCGCCGACCTAATGGGCGCATTATTGAAGACCACACTACATGACAATCTCGTAAACAAGTAAGAAAGCTCTGAAGACCGGTGTGTCAAACAACTTGTGTAGGCTAGATTGTTACATTTACCCTGGCTGAGGTCGGTTGTATGTGACCCTAGGGATCCCTAGAATCTATATAAGACAGAGGGTTTTCTCCGCATAGGCAGGTTGATTCATCTAGGGTTTAGATCATACGATCTCGAGGTAGATCAACTCTGGAATCCTCAGACACCATCAATATAATCAAGGAGGACGTACCACTTAAAGAGGGCTCAAACATGGGTAAATACTATCTCGTTCGTCTCCTGCAACCCATCGATCCAAGGTACATAGTTCAGGACCCCTACCCAAGATCCAACGGTTTTGACCCCGACACCCGGCTAGCAGGCCACAAACCGGCCCTAGTAAGAAAAAGAAAAAGTTAGATGTAGCCGAGTCGTCATTTAGGGGCGAGTCTCCATCAGCTCGTGCATCTATGGAGGTAATATTTGATTTCCTTAGCCATTTATTTATTAAATTTTCTAACATTTTTTCTATTAGGGTGATGCTGCTACAAGTCGTGCCGACAGCTAAGGTAATTTCTATTTTCTTCGGCTCGGAATCCTTGTCTTCAATGAAAATAAGGTGATCGGAAAGTTTTTCTCACCTAGATACTTATTTCGATCCTGATTTTATTTTAAAGAAAACCCAACATGTGTCAAGGTGCAAGACTCGGAGTAGATCTGGTACTCTTGTATTCGGCTTACCAAACAAGTCAATTGCTTACAATCTACAAGATGAGGTGCCCCATAGTCCAACTCTGTCTTATCCTAAGACTGGTCTTTTCAAACAACCTCTCAATCATGCTGATTCAAATTATGACAAATCACTCCCTTCATCTCGCGACTCATCTGCCACGAAGTGGCCACCCTTTTTTATCAATCAAGGGTGAGGTTTTCCTTCTTTGTATCACATGTTTGCTTGCCAAAACTCTAAGATTGCATATACTTTATCCTACCCTCTTGTTTTGTAGAGCGAGGGCCAAGAAAAGGAACCTTGGTGAGTCATTTACTAATCCTGGAGTCATTGAGCCGGAAAATCCACTCGTGGCAGCTCCTGAATCTAGTGAGTGTGTTGAAAAACATCAATAAATCCAAGTTGATTTGGCTCCTCAGCTTGAACCAAAAACAGTTGCTACTAAGACTATGGATGTTCAAGCTAACCTCATAACCAAAACTGATCCACCCATTCCTCAGGAACCCATTGAAGATGTTTCTTCTGACAAGAATGCAGAAGTCGCCATTGTTGGGTCGAGTTATACTGCTCCTAGACCCTCTGATGTGTTGGCAAAGCTTGTCACTAAGGAGGAAGCTATCCAGCCTAACAAGGGAAAGGTTAAACTGGAGCTTCCAAGTTATGACACTTTCAGTGCTGAAGAATAGTGAAAGGACGTGATGTCGCCTAGAGGTGGGTGAATAAGCGCTCTAAAATAATTACGGTTTATGCTTGAAAAATGCGGAATAAAACTAACATTTGATTTGTCAAGCACAAATCCTACAACAACTAGGCTCACCTATGTGCACCAAGAACTTATGCTAAGCAAGATAAACAACTAAGTGATAGCAAGATATATGACAATAAACAATATGGCTATCACAAAGTAAAGTGCATAAGTAAAGGGTTCGGGTAAGAGATAACCGAGGCACGGGGAGACGATGATGTATCCCGAAGTTCACACCCTTGCGGATGCTAATCTCCGTTAGAGCGGTGTGGAGGCACAATGCTCCCCAAGATGCCACTAAGGCCACCGTAATCTCCTCACGCCCTCGCACAATGCAAGATGTCGTGATTCCACTAAGGGACCCTTGAGGGCGGTCACCGAACCCGTACAAATGGCAACCCTTGGGGGCGGTCACCGAACCCGTACACGTGGCAACCCTTGGGGGTGGTTACCGGTACCCGTACAAATTGCTCGGGGCAATCTCCACAACGTAATTAGAAACCCCGACGCTTGCCCGGAGCTTTACACCATAATGATTGAGCTCCAAGACACCACCAAGCTTCTAGGATGCCAAAGCATCCACGATGAACAATCTCTAGGGTACTAAGTACCAAAGGGTAATAAGCTTCTCAACTTCTCACTTCCACGTATCATAGTGGAGAACTCAAACCGATGCAACTAATGCAATGGCAAGAACACACGAAGTGGTCAAGTCCCTCACACTCAAATCCCTCCACAACAACAAAAGCTATGGAGAAATATGAGAGGAAGAACAAGGAGCTCACAAAGAACTCCAAGATCTAGATCCAAGGGGTTCCCCTCACATAGAGGAGAAAGTGATTGGTGGAGATGTGGATCTAGATCTCCTCTCTCTTTTCCCTCAAGAACAAGCAAGAATCATTGGAGGGATTGAGAATTAGCAAGCTCTAAGAAGGTCAACAATGGAGGTAGAACATGAGCTTAACGGATGGATGAAACCAAGCGGCAAGAAGACCCCCTTTATATAGTGGGGCAAGGAATCAGACCGTTACCCCCACTTACAACCCGAGCCCAGCGGTACTACCGCTGGATGCAGTGGTACTACCGCTGACCCTCCAGCGGTACTACCACTGAGCCCATGGTAGCGCAAAGATACTACCAGGCCAACCACCGCCAAAAAAGTCTTCGCAAAAAGTCCGACATAGTACAGCCGCAAGGATGACGGTACTAAAGTCCTGGAGCGGTACTACCGCTGACCAGGGGCGGTACTACCGCCAGCTCTAGCGGTACTACCGCTAGGGCCAGCGGTACTACCACCAGCTCTAGCGGTACTACCGCTAGGTCCAGCGATACTACCGCTCGCCACTGAAACAGCCATAACTTTCGCATACGAGCTCCGAATCGAGCAAACCCAAGCTTGTTGGATTTAGGACAACAAGAGCTATCCAAACACCGATGTGAAAATGAAAATGATATAGAGATGTGAGAGCTCTATGAATGAAGAACCGGAAAAAACTCCAACATCGAAAACATCATAGTAGATGCATATGGACTCCGTTTTCGATGAACTCGAGCTTGTCATGAAGATGACCATAAGCTCTAAAACTCACAAAGAGAAAGACCAAATAAGAAACAAGAAGTATGATGCAAGGATGGAAATGGTTTGAGCTCTCAACGAACGATACGATCGAGCTACTCACTTGAGAGCCGCCCTTGACAAAACGACAATCTATCCTAAAACAGAAAACCTATCAAGGGCAAACCTATACCTTGCACCTCGTCGTCTTGAGCTAGATGACGATGATCTTGGCTTCCTCAAGATGGACCACATTCTTGATTAAGTTGGCTTGATGAATACTTGTTGATTGCTCCCCCATACACAACATGAGTGAGCCGCTCTTCAGTATATCTTCACAAGTCCATTGCCACCACAATGGACGGCAAGCTTAAAGCATGATATCTTCGTGCTGATTCACTTGAACTTGCACACCGCAATCTTGATGACGATCACCACTTGACATAATCTTTCATGGGTTGTATGAGATCTTCCTCTAGAAGCAAGCCCATGGATACACACCTAACCCCACATAGAACTCTCACGAAGACCATGGGTTAGTACAAAAACACGTAATGAACAATGCTTACCATACCATGGGATCACTTGATCCCTCTCGGTACATCTTGTATGCTTTGTGTGTTGATCATCTTGATTTACTCTTTGTCTGAGATCTTGATCAACCTTGTGTCTCTATGACCATTCTTTGGATAATACCTTGAATACCATCTTGGTCATCATATAAACTCCTTGAACCCAACAGATGGACTTCAAGAAGTGCCTATGGAAAAATCCTATAAATATAACTTAAGGCAACCATTAGTCCATAGGAATTGTCATCAATTACCAAAACCACATATGGCGATATATGCTCTAAGAAATAGCAGTTGTTTATGTTGAACGTCTTTCTGTGAGTCGTTAAATGGAAGTTGTGCTCGTGACCATGATGATCATAAAATATGAGGTAGGCTTCGCCTTGCTGTATGTTCTATATTTCATATATCCTCATGTATCCCCCAATGGCCGAATCATCTTCTTGAGATGAGTCAGACCTTGATATGTAGAATTTGACCTATAGCCCCCAAGGGATTACTCATCTTCTTAATATGAGTCGGGTCTTGGTAATTTGTAGAAGAATTCGACCTGTAGCCCCGAGGGGCCGACTTACCTTCTTGAGATGAGCCGGGCCTTGATAATTTGTAGAATCAATCGACCTTGAGCCCCAAGGGCTAGCTCATCTTCTTGAGATGAGTCGGGTCTTGAGAATTTGTAGAAGAGTTCGACCTATAGCGCCCAAGGGCCGACTCATCTTCTTGAGATGAGTCGGGTGTTCAAATTTTGTAGACGAAATCGACTTGTAGCCCCCAAGGGCCGACTCATCTTCTTGATATGAATAGGGTCTTTTCTATCACATATTCGGAAAAAACTGATATGCATTAGCCCCCAAGTGCCAAGTATATTGCTTGTATTCCGCTTGGGAGTTGTTTATAATCTTCCTTATCAGCCACAATATTGTCCTGCCTCCTGCTTATGGTTAATATAATTTATGCAGGAACCTCTGAAGGCCACCGATTCAAAAGTCAATGATTTGACAAAAGCTCTTGAGGTGGGACAGACCGCCCGAGCGGAGCTTGAGGAAAGATTTCGATCTTTGGAAGAGGTGGTAAAATTAAACCAGGTTTTGACGCAGAAAGGTAATCCTTCTAATCTAAGAAGTCCACCTTGACCAAGTGTTCTAAAAATGTTGAAGATCGACTGAAAGTCGTCTGTGAAGAGCTATCCAGGTTAAATAGGCATATTGATCACATGACTCAAGCCATCTTCGGTGAGTATCCCGAGAAACTTTTTTGTTAACCCTCCTAGTACTCATTTATGAAGACAAGTCGCGTGGCGACTCATGCACTTGAATTTTTGGCAGGCCGCCATACGTGCAATCTTCATGATAATTTCTTACTAAAGCTCAAGGGTGTATATGCATTGACAGAGCAGCTTTACACTGGAATCTTATGCACAATCAAAGTTATCATGGGGAACAAAGAGCGAGTTAAGCTCATAAAAGATGTGCTGACATTCCTCTCTATGATCCCAAAGAAAGTTGGAGAACTCAAGAGATCAGCCGCCCGAGTTGGAGCCACATATTCCTTGAGTCGGGCTTTGGCTTACTCAACGGAGCTTGACCCGATGGAGACTGGGGGGTTTCCAGCGCTAAAGGTGGACATATTAGTTTTTACCGAGGACGATTATCTTCAGTGTGTCAAGGAAACTCGGGTGTTTGCTAGTTAGCTTGTGAATAAAATGTCATTGAAGAGCTATCACCCAGCATATGACTCAAACAACTCCCGAGTTCAGCCGCCCTTGTTTAAATCGGTTAGTCTAACTCCACAACATCGTAAGCAATTCTTCGCCCTGATGTTGATCCTTCTCGCATTTTGAATGAAGATGCTATATTTGAAGCCTTAACTCACTACAAATGGAACTTGGATGACCTCCAGATTATAGACCTGGGAAATCGAGCAGAGGACAAGTCGAGACTTCTCATGCACAAGACCAAAATTAAACTTAACCCAAAAATGTAAAGGTCGGGTTACAATTTTTTTGATTCCACCGCCTGGGCGTGAAGTGGCTTGTAATATCTTCTAATACAATAGTTGTTTTTGCGTGCAACGTGCCCTTGTGCACATTGTCAAACTCTTTATCTTTTCAGGATGGCAGGGGATCTATGTCTTACCAAGTCTTTGTGTAACTTGCCTTTAATACCTATAAATATGAGCCGAGTAACTTTCTATCCTTTAATCTATTTTCTCTTTTTTTTTGACCATCTACTGTAGGGAATCACCCACAGCTTTTCTTTTATTCCCTTAAGAGATTATATTTACATGAGAGGATTAGGATATACAATGGGGATGGGGGGAAGAGATACAATGTCTTGGCTGATCCTTTCTTAATATTTGGTTGCTTGAATCAGCGCGGGGCAGGTTATTGTAACTCGGCCCGTGAGATTTCTCCATAATATTTGTCTACTGAGCCATATAACTTCAAACTGTCCATGACAATACTCATGAATTTATAACCCGATACTCTTTTACGAGCCAAAAAACTAGTGTAATACCTAAAAATCATATGATGGTAATAATAACAATATATAAAGTGATAATAATCTAGCTTAGTGAGACACGATAAAAGAGATTAGCTATCGAGGCTCAAGTCTTGCTTCAATGAAGCGGGTATGATAACCCATGGTTTATCCTAGCTTTCTGTATGCCGTCACTCACGTTACAAGCCAATGTTTTAAACTTGCTAGTTCAGGGTCCACAGTGCATTGAATAGTGAAGAGTAAATGGAGTCACCTGATCGGAGTCGCATCAAACATACAAGCAGGTTTCACCATTTTGTGGGGTATTTGCCATATCAAGAGGGTGAGAAAGTTGAACTTGTTGAGGTGGAAGCCCCCAAATGACCTATGATCAATAGAAAATCCCAACATAGGATATATAGGAGACAATGCTTCCACTACAAAACATCTGGAATTCAGATAAGCCGACTTTATTCCATTGATCATGATGATTTGTTTGGACCAGTAGCCTCCAAGTAACATGTATTGAAATAATAAAGATCATGCTTAACTTGTACGGAAGTCCGGCCGAGGTTTCCGCCACGGCCTCAAACGATGTGCGCAGGGTTCCCAAGCCCACCATCCGGGTGCCACTTGGTACACCGTGCCACTGCCTACCGCATCACGGCCCACCTCTCAGGTCAGCACCATGCACGGCCTCCAGCATTAATAGGCCGAGCGGGGTCATATTTCAGGGCCCAGCATGTGGTAGTATCTAGTCTTGGAATACATACACGGAACTCAGTTCCTAAGGACGGTTCCAATGAAACAACCCGCCATGTACTCCTGCACAGCCTTTCACCGGTACCTTTACCAACTCAAGTTCAACACACAACCTTTGCCTACCGAACACATTCCACATTTCTGTTCATCTCCCAGATGACAGACCATACACAACTCTAAGCATAGCATGCATAGCAGGATAAGGCAGATCATAGCTCAAACAACTACCAGGTATGCTAGGTTGCAAGGTTTGGCTATTTACGGTGACAAGGTTAAGTCATGCAAAGAAAGTGGGTTCAACTATCGTGGCAAAAGCAGTTGAAGCATTTGATCTTAAATGCAATAAATAGGTGCAGGAGCAAGAACATGGGAATTATCGGGATGATCAAAAGGGTTGCTTGCCTTGTTGCTCAGAGGAGGAACGATATCCGTCAAACGGATATTCGGTGGAATCCGGGGGTGCGGAGCCTACCGAAATGAATGGCAACATTCAATAACACTCATATGCACTCAAAATGATGCATGAGCATGGCATGAGAATGCAAGGTGATAAGTTATTATTTTCAACATGTATTAGGTTTAGAGTTGATTTGAATCACATTCGAATAGCAATCCAAACGGGGTATTCTCGGATACCGGTTTAATTGATTCGACCTGATGCTCAGATCAACTTGATGTTAACATGCATGAAATGTCATGTTATGGTACTGATTTGTAATTAGGACAGTGGTGAACATTGTATATATAATGAAATTTGAATACTTTTGCAAATTCTATTTAAAAAGTGATTATAAGAATTGAATTATTCCTTATTCCACAATTTAGGGTTCTGTAACTTTTTTAAACATGGTTGAAAATAGCATAATCAGAATCCTTGAATTTTTCTGATACTTTTTCATATATAAATTATTTTCATTGGAGTTACAGATTAATTTCTATGATTTTTACAATTTTTAGCAATTTCCTGAATTAGTTTTATACTGGAAATTCAATTTATTACATCAGACTAACGTCAGCAGGTCAGCCGACCTGTTCAGGTCAAACCTAATAGGGGGCCCCACTGGTCAGCCTCTCTGGGACTAATCCCGCGCTGACTAGCCCTAACTGAGGTTTGACTTGGCCTTGGGCCCAGTTGTCAGCGAGTGATTAGGTGCTGAGCTGCTGGGTTAGCTTTGTCATGTCGACATCCACCGGCGGCGTCGTCCTCGCCGGCGGGGAGCCTCCGGCGACCACCAGCACGGCGGAGGGGCTCGGAAACGGCGCACAGGGGCCAAATGCTGCGCGGAGAGCACCAGAGGAACGGCACGTCTCCCGCAGCTTCATTTCTGCACTTAGCCGGGGCTGATCTGGCCGGAGATGACGCCGGCGACGAGCTTGGCGGCGGCCAAGGCTCGGGCATCATCGGGGTCTTTGAATCAGAGGGATCTACGCTCGGTTCTTAGCTGCTACAGCATCTACGCGTCGACCTGGAGCTGCTGGTGCCCTCGGAAGGACGAGCTGATCATCGGAGGGCCACCGGCGACGAGCGGCAGCGGCGGTCCTCGTCGGGCTCCGGTGAAACTAGAGCTAGAGGAGGGGATCGACGGGAAAAACTTAGGGGAAACGACCGCATGCTCACGGGGAGTGCAGAGCAGAGCTTAGACGGCTCGGGGAAGGCTTGGGGGCGACGAATCGACGGGAGAGGTCCGGCGGCCGGAGGTGGAAGACGACGGCGTTGCGGGCGTTGCAGGTCTCAAGGAAGCTTCGGCTTCTGCAGAGATGACCAGGCGACGAGGCAGAGCTAATGGCGTGCTCTGGGAGGGAATCCTATGGCTAGGGGCACGGGCAGCTCGAGCTCGAGCTCGGCTCTAATGGCGGCAGCAAGGAGGAGGAGGAGATCCGGGAGGAGGAAGAGAACCGAGGCGGGGAATGGATAGGGGAGGCCCTGGGGAGCTTATCCCCGTCGTCACCAGCGCGAGGCGGCGGCTAGGCAGGCACGCAGGTGCGTGGCCGCGCCGGAGGGGGCGACGGCCACCTCCTGCTGCCTACTGGCGCGAGGGAGGGGACGAGCCAGGGATGGGCCGGGCCAGGCTTAGGCGACAGTTAAGGTTTTTCCATTTTTTTCTGTTTTTCTTTTTCTGTTTTGCTAATTAATTCAGCTCCAAAACAATAAGTAAAACTATTTTAGACCTCCTGAAATATTTGTTATAATATCCCCAACCATTTCCAAGGTTTTCAACATTTTTGGAAATTTATAGTTTCTGATTTCAAATTTAAAACTTGAAACCAGTAGCCTTTTTCATTTATTCAAAAAGCTTAAAGTGTCAAGAAAATAGTTTTCTCCAATGCTCATTTACTTTCATGATTTATCAGAAAGTTTGAACATTTCTTGAGGCCATTTTGGGTTCATTGATTTTGAACTAGTTTGAGATTTCCTTTAATTGAAATGGTGGCTAGGGTTTTGAGTTTTACCTTTGCCACTTTGTTGTTTTTGTTGAAACTTCTTATATGCTAATGCAAAGAAGACATGAGCACAATGCTATCTTGCTTAAGGGTTAGGGATGTGACAGGGTCGTAGATCGATCACGTAATATGAATCATTGTTGAGGTTTTGGCTAATGATATACGGGCCTTCCCAAGGCAGTGAAAGTTTGTGCATCTATATTTGATCTTGAATCAGGTGGAGCGCTAAGTCGCCTTCTTGAAGGTGCGACGTTTAACCCTACGGTTGTGATAGCGACATAGGACTTGTTGATATATTGTTGACCTGGCTGCTGCTAAGTCCCGCTCTTCCTCCAAAGCATCCAAAGAATCTTATCGTGCTTGTTCATTGTCGCCCTCAACATAAGCGACAACTCGAGGAGAGTCATGACGGATATCACTCGATAATACCACCTCGGCACCATAAACCAGAAGGAAAGGCGCATATCTAGTTGACCTGTTGGGGATCATATTGATACTCTAGAGTACCGAGGGGATTTCCTCAACCTAACAACCTGGGGTACGCTTCAATGGAAACATGAGTCGAGTTTGGTCTTTCAGCCTGCCCATTAGATTGCCGATGTGCTACTACCGCCAGGTCAAGCTGGATATGCTCTTTCTAACAAAATTGCTTCGTAGCTCCTTTGGATAAGTTGGTGTCATTGTCCATGATAATGCTATGAGGATTGACAAAATGGTAGATCAATATCTTCAAGAACTTCACCGTTGTTTCCGCATCGCAATTGTTGACAGGTTTTGCCTCAACCCATTTGTTGAATTTATCAGCCGCCACGAACAGGTGGGTCATTTTATCCGGAGGCATTTTGAATGGACCAACCATATCAAGCCGCCATACTGCGAATGGCCACATAATTGGGATCATGTGAAACTCTTGAGCTGACACATGGGCATGTTGAGCAAACTTTTGGCATCCATCGCACTTGCGTATGAGGTCTTCTGCGCGTGCATAAGCCTTTAGCCAATAAAACTCATGTCTAAGGGACTTTTCCACCAAAGATCTTGAGCCGGCATGATGTCCGCAATCACAAGCGTGGATTTCATTCAGAATTTCTTGCCCTTCCTCACGGGATACACAATGTTGAAACACACCAGTGCTGCTCCGCCGATGTAACTCACCGTTGATAATAGTCATTGACTTGGATTGCCGAACTATTTGTCAGGCCTCTACTTCGTTAGCCAGGAGCTCACCTCGAGTGAGCTAAACGAAATATGGTACAGTCCAATCAGGGGTAGCGCGAAGAGCCACCACCGGTTGTGATTCTGGGTTAGGATTAGCTATATCCTCTTCACAGAGTAATTTCACAAAAGGGGTTGTAAAGTACATCCAAATAGACATTGGGAGGAACCGACTTTAGCTAAGAACCAAGTTGTGATAAAGCATTAGCCGCCTCATTTAGCCATCCATCTATGTGATTAACTAGATAGCCATGAAAGTAACCCACCACATTACTAACTGCTCGTCGATAAGCCGCCATCAAGGGATCTTTAGAATCTCATGTCCCTGAAACTTGTTGTGCCACCAAATCTGAGTCACCCAAACACCTAACTCGGCTGAGGTTCATTTCCTTAGCCATCCTTAGCCCGTGTAAAAGGCCTCATACTCAGCTGCATTGTTAGTATAGGGAAACATGAGCCATAAAAGATAGCAGAATTTGTCACCTAGTGGAGAAGTTAACACGAGCCCAGCTCCGGATCCTTCAAATTTCCTAGACCCATCAAAGTGCAAGGTAGAATATGTGTTATATGGCTTGTCTTCTGAAATTTGTAGCTATGTCCAGTGATTGATGAAATCTACCAACGCTTGGGACTTAATAGATGCTCGGGGCATGTATTTCAGCTGATGTGGGTCGATCTCGATTGCCCACTTAGCGATTCGACCAACGGCCCCTCGATTTTGTATGATGGCGCCAAGGGGTGCTGAACGAACTACAATGATTGAATTCTCATGAAAGTAGTACTTTAACTTTTGACTTTCCATAAATACTCCAAAGACTAGTTTCTGCGAATGTGGATATCGGTGCTTGGATAAGGTCAAGACTTCACTGACGAAATAAACCGGCCGCTGAACCGGATATTCCTTTCCTGCCTCCTTCCGCTCAATAACAACTACAACACTTACCGCCTTTGAATTGGTAGCGATTTATAGGGGCATGGACTCTTTGTTAGTCGGGGCGGCTAAAACGGGCGGCTCAGCGAGCTGCTTCTTGCGAGCTTCAAAATCTTCGTTGTCTACGTCGGTCCAAACAACTTTGTCCATTTTTTCAGTAACTGATAGAGAGGGATTGCCTTGTCCCCATGCCGCTTATAAACTAGCTGAATGTTGCGATACGACCCGTCAGACGTTGGACGTAGTTTATATTAGCCGGCTTACCTAGTGAAGTTACCGCCTTTATCTTGTCAGGGTTGGCTTCATGCCTCGTTCAGAGACTAGGAAGCCCGGTAGCTTACCCGCGGGGATCCCAAAAACACACTTCACTTGGTTAAGTTTCATCTGCTACACTCAAAGGTTGTCGAATGTCTCTCTGAGATTGTCCAAGAGTGTCTCCTTCCGGGATTTCACCACAATGTCATCAACATAATCGTGAGCATTGGGCTCAATCTGCGAGTGAAGACAATTTTGCACACATCGCTTATAGATCGCCCCTGCGGTCTTAAGCCCGAAAGGCATAGAGACATAGCAAAAGGCACCAAAAGGGGTTATGAAAGCTGCCTTCTCCTGATCCTCCTTTGCCATTTTGGTTTGGTGATAGACTGAGTATGCCCAGGAAGCATAAGCACTCGCAACCAGTCCTAGAGTCAATGATCTGGTCGACACGCGGGAGAGCAAAAGGATATTTGGGACAATCTTTTTTTAGATCTATGTAATCAACACACATGCGCCACGTGTTGTTGTTCTTCAAGACAAGCACCAGGTAACCCAGCCATTCAGGGTGAAAAACTTCAATGATAAACTCGGTAGCTAGGAGTCGTGCTACTTTTTTCCACTTGCCTTTTGTCACTCCTCTTTAAAATGATGGAGGTACTGTCGTACTGGTTTCATTGTTGGATCCATGTTAAGATGGTGTCAACAAGTTCCCTTGGTACTCCAGGCATGTCAGAAGGCTTCTATGCAAAGATGTCCTGATTCTCACGGATGAACTTGATGAGCGTGCTTTCCTATTTGGGGTCGAGACCGGTCCCAATGATGAACTGCTTGGACAAGTCGCCTCGAAAGAAATCAACCTTCTTGGTATATTCGGCCGGCTTGAACTTGAGCAGTTTTTCGTACTCCATAGTTGGCTTCTTGAGAGGACTCATGTCAGCCGGTTCAACATTAGTTGTCTAAAACTTTAGCTCCTCGGCGTCGCATGCCGACTCAACATAGGTTGTGTCCCCTTACTCACACTCGTGAGTTGTCTTCCTTTCAGCTCTCACCGTTATAGTGTTGGAATTATGCCCTAGAGGCAATAATAAATATAGTTATTATTATAATTCCTGTATTAAGATAATCGTTTATTATCCATGCTATAATTGTATTGAATGAAGACTCATTTACATGTGTGGATACATAGACAAAACACCGTCCCTAGCAAGCCTCTAGTTGGCTGGCCAGTTGATCAAACATAGTCAGTGTCTTCTGATTATGAACAAGGTATTGTTGCTTGATAACTGGATCACATCATTAGGAGAATCACGTGATGGACTAGACCCAAACTAATAGACGTAGCATGTTGATCGTGTCATTTTGTTGCTACTGTTTTCTGCGTGTCAAGTATTTATTCCTATGACCATGAGATCATATAACTCACTCACACCGGAGGAATGCTTTGTGTGTACCAAACATCGCAACGTAACTGGGTGACTATAAATATGCTCTACAGGTATCTCCGAAGGTGTTAGTTGAGTTAGTATGGATCAAGACTGGGATTTGTCACTCCGTGTGACGGAGAGGTATCTCGGGGCCCACTCGGTAATACAACATCACACACAAGCCTTGCAAGCAATGTAACTTAGTGTAAGTTGCCGGATCTTGTATTACGGAACGAGTAAAGAGACTTGCCGGTAAACGAGATTGAAATAGGTATACGAATACTGACGATAGAATCTCGGGCAAGTAACATACCGAAGGACAAAGGGAATGACATACGGGATTATATGAATCCTTGGCACTGAGGTTCAAACGATAAGATCTTCGTAGAATATGTAGGATCCAATATGGGCATCCAGGTCCCGCTATTGGATATTGACCGAGGAGTCTCTCGGGTCATGTCTACATAGTTCTCGAACCCGCAGGGTCTGCACACTTAAGGTTCGACGTTGTTTTATGCGTATTTGAGTTATATGGTTGATTACCGAATGTTCTTCGGAGTCTCGGATGAGATCACAGACGTCACGAGGGTTTCCGGAATGGTCCGGAAAGGAAGATTGATATATAGGATGACCTCATTTGATTACCGGAAGGTTTTCGGAGTTACCGGGAATGTACCGGGAATGACGAATGGGTTCCGGGAGATCACCGGGGGGGGGGGGGGGGGCAACCCACCCCGGGGAAGCCCATAGGCCATAAGGGTGGCGCACCAGCCCTTAGTGGGCTGGTGGGACAGCCCAAAAGGGCCCTATGCGCCATAGAGATAAAAATCAAAGAGAAAGAAAAAAAAGGGAGGTGGGAAGGAAGGGAAGGACTCCCACCTACCAAACCAAGTCCAACTCGGTTTGGGGGGGGAGCCTTCCCCCCTTGGCTCGGCCGACCCCCTTGGGGCTCCTTGAGCCCCAAGGCAAGGTCCCCTCCCTCCCACCTATATATGTACGGAGGTTTTAGGGCTGATTTGAGACGACTTTCCCACGGCAGCCCGACCACATACCTCCACGGTTTTTCCTCTAGATCGCGTTTCTGCGGAGCTCGGGCGGAGCCCTACTGAGACAAGGTCATGACCAACCTCCGGAGTGCCGTCACGCTGCCGGAGAACTCTTCTACCTCTCCGTCTCTCTTGCTGGATCAAGAAGGCCGAGATCATCGTCGAGCTGTACGTGTGCTGGACGCGGAGGTGCCGTCCGTTCGGTACTAGATAGTGGGACTGATCGCGGGATTGTTCGCGGAGCGGATCGAGGGACGTGAGGACATCCACTACATCAACCGCGTTCACTAACGCTTCTGCTGTACGATCTACAAGGGTACGTAGATCACTCATCCCCTCTCGTAGATGGACATCACCATGATAGGTCTTCGTGCGCGTAGGAAATTTTTTGTTTCCCATGCGACGTTCCCCAACAGTGGCATCATGAGCTAGGTTCATGCGTAGATGTCTTCTAGAGTAGAACACAAAAGTTTTTGTGGGCGGTGATGTGCGTTTTGCTGCCCTCCTTAGTCTTTTCTTGATTCCGCGGTATTGTTGGATTGAAGCGGCTTGGACCGACATTACTCGTACGCTTACGAGAGACTGGTTTCATCGTTACGAGTAACTCCGTTGCTCAAAGATGACTGGCAAGTGTCGGTTTCTCCAACTTTAGTTGAATCGGATTTGACCGAGGATGTCCTTGGATGAGGTTAAATAGCAACTCATATATCTCCGTTGTGGTGTTTGCGTAAGTAAGATGCGATCCTACTAGATACCCTTGGTCACCACGTAAAACATGCAACAACAATATTAGAGGACGTCTAACTTGTTTTTGCAGGGTATGCTTGTGATGTGATATGGCCAACGATGTGATGTGATATATTGGATGTATGAGATGATCATGTTGTAATAGAAATATCGACTTGCACATCGATGGTACGGCAACCGGCAGGAGCCATAGGGTTGTCTTTATACTAACGTTTGTGCTTGCACATGCGTTTACTATTTTGCTAGGATGTAGCTTTAGTAGTAATAGCATGAGTAGCACGACAACCCCGATGGCAACACGTTGATGGAGATCATGGCGTGGCGCTGGTGAGAAGAAGATCGTGTCGGTGCTTTGGTGATGAAGATCAAGAAGCACGTGATGATGGCTATATCATGTCACTTATGAATTGCATGTGATGTTAATCCTTTTATGCACCTTATTTTGCTTAGAACGACGGTAGCATTATGAGGTGATCTCTCACTAAAATTTCCAGACAAAATTGTGTTCACCCCGACTGTGCACCATTGCTACAGTTCGTCGTTTCGAGACACCACGTGATGATCGGGTGTGATAGACTCAACGTTCACATACAACGGGTGCAAAACAGTTGCGCACGCGGAACACTCGGGTTAAGATTGACGAGCCTAGCATGTGCAGACATGGCCTCGGAACACATGAGACCGAAAGGTCGATCATGAATCATATAGATGATATGATTAGCATAGGGATGCTTACCACTGCAACTATACTCAACTCACGTGATGATCGGACTTGAGCTAGTGTAAGTGGATCATGAACCACTCAAATGACTAGAGAGATGTACTTTTTGAGTGGGAGTTTAGCGAATAATTTGATTAAGTTAAACTCTAATTATCTTGAACATAGTCTAAGTCCACTTTGAATATATTTGTGTTCTAGATCATGGCTCACGCGACAGTCATCCTGAATTTTAATACGTTCCTAGAGAAAGCTAAGTTGAAAGATGATGGAAGCAACTTTGTAGACTGGGCTCGTAATCTTAAGCTAATCTTACAAGCTGGGAAGAAGGATTATGTCCTTAATGCTGCGTTAGGAGATGAACCACCCGCTACGGCTGATCAGGATGTTAACAACGCTTGGTTAGCACGTAAGGAGGACTACTCAATAGTTCAATGTGCAGTCTTGTATGGCTTAGAACCGGGACTCCAACGTCGCTTTGAGCGTCATGGAGCATTTGAGATGTTCCAGGAGTTGAAGTTTATCTTTCAGAAGAACGCCCGAATCGAGAGGTATGAGACCTCCGATAAATTCTATGCTTGCAAGATGGAGGAAAACTCATCTATCAGTGAACATCTGGTCAAAATGTCTGGGTACTCAAACCGTCTAGCTGAGCTGGGGGTTGAACTCCCGCAAGAAGCTATCACTGACAGAATCCTTCAATCACTGCCGCCAAGCTATAAAGGCTTTGTGTTGAACTACAACATGCAAGGGATGAACAAGTCTCCCGGCGAGTTGTTTGCGATGCTGAAAGTCGCAGAGTCTGAACACCGTAAAGAGCATCAAGTGTTGATGGTGAATAAGACCACTAGTTTCAAGAGAAACGGCAAAGGCAAGAAGGGCAATTCGAAGAACAGCGGCAAGCCTGTTGCCAATCCGACGAAGAAACCCAAAGCTGGACCTAAGCCTGAAACGGAGTGTTACTATTGCAAGGGTATGGGTCACTGGAAGCGCAATTGCCCCAAGTATCTGGCAGATAAGAAGGCGGCCAAAGAAAAATCAGGTATATTTGATATACATGTTATTGATGTGTACTTAACCGGCTCTCGTAGTAGTGCCTGGGTATTCGATACCGGTTCTGTTGCTCATATTTGCAACTCGAAACAGGAACTACGGAATAGACGAAGGTTGGCGAAAGATGAATTGACGATGCGCGTAGGAAATGGTTCCAAGGTTGATGCAATCGCCATCGGCACAGTGTCACTTCAGTTACCATCAGGATTAGTGATGAACTTAAATCATTGTTATTTAGTGCCTGTGTTGAGCATGAACATTATATCTGGATCTTGTTTATTGCGAGACAGTTACTCTTTTAAGTCAGAGAATAATGGTTGTTCCATTTCTATGAGTAACATCTTTTATGGTCATGCATCGAATGCCAGAGGATTGTTCATATTGAATCTTGAGAGCGATACGCATATACATAACATTGAGACCAAAAGGGTTAGAGTTAACAATGATAGCGCCATATTTTTGTGGCACTGCCGCTTAGGTCATATTGGTATAAAGCGCATGAAGAAACTCCATGCTGATGGACTTTTGGAGTCACTTGACTTTGATTCACTTGACACGTGCGAACCATGCCTCATGGGCAAGATGACTAAGACTCCGTTCTCAGGAACAATGGAGCGTGCAACTGACTTGTTGGAAATCATACATACCGATGTGTGTGGTCCGATGAGTGTGGAGGCACGCGGCGGATATCGTTATTTTCTCACCTTCACTGACGATTTAAGTAGATATGGTTATGTCTACTTAATGAAGCACAGGTCTGAAACATTTGAAAAGTTCAAGCAATTTCAGAGTGAAGTGGAACATCATCGTAACAAGAAGATCAAGTTCCTACTGTCTGATCGTGGGGGTGAATATCTGAGTTTCGAGTTTGGTACTCACTTAAGACAATGTGGAATTGTTTCACAGTTAACACCGCCTAGAACACCACAGCGTAATGGTGTGTCCGAACGTCGTAATCGTACTTTATTAGAGATGGTGCGATCTATGATGTCTCTTACCGATTTGCCGTTATCATTTTGGGGTTATGCATTAGAAACAGCTGCATTCACTTTAAATAGGGCAGCATCAAAGTCCGTTGAGACGACACCATACGAACTGTGGTATGGCAAAAGGCCAAAGTTGTCGTTTCTTAAGGTTTGGGGATGTGATGCTTATGTCAAAAAGCTTCAGCCTGAAAAGCTGGAACCCAAAGCGGAAAAGTGCGTCTTCATAGGTTACCCAAAAGAGACAGTTGGGTACACCTTCTATCACAAATCCGAGGGCAAAGTGTTTGTTGCTAAAAACGGAGCTTCTCTCGAGAAGGAGTTTCTCTCGAGAGAATTGAGTGGGAGGAAGATAGAACTTGAAGAGGTTGTCGAACCTCTCATCCCTCTGGATGGTGGCGCAGGGCAAGGGGAAACCTCTGTCATTGCGACGCCGGTTGAGGAGGAAGTTAATGATGATGATCATGAAACTCCAGTTCAAGTTTCTATCGAACCACGCAGGTCGACGAGACCACGTGCTGCTCCAGAGTGGTACGGTAATCCCGTCTTATCAATCATGTTGTTAGATAACAATGAACCTGCGAATTATGAAGAAGCAATGGTGGGCCCAGATTCCAACAAATGGCTGGAAGCCATGAAGTCCGAGATAGGATCCATGTATGAGAACAAAGTGTGGACTTTGGAGGTAGTACCTGAGGGCCACAAGGCCATTCAGAACAAATGGATCTTTAAGAGGAAGACGGACGCTGACGGTAATGTGACTGTTTATAAAGCTCGACTTGTGGCGAAGGGTTTTTCACAAGTTCAAGGAGTTGACTACGATGAGACTTTCTCACCCGTAGCGATGCTTAAGTCCGTCAGAATCATGCTAGCAATAGCTGCATTTTTCGATTATGAAATCTGGCAGATGGATGTCAAAACGGCGTTCCTTAACGGTTTCCTTAAGGAAGAATTGTATATGATACAACCCGAAGGTTTTGTCGATCCTAAGAATGCTAACAAGGTGTGCAAGCTCCAGCGATCCATTTATGGACTGCTGCAAGCATCTCGGAGTTGGAACAAACGCTTTGATGAGGTGATCAAAGCATTTGGGTTTATACAAGTGGTTGAAGAATCTTGTATTTACAAGAAAGTGAGTGGGAGCCCTGTGGCGTTTCTAATATTATATGTGGATGACATATTGCTTATTGGAAACAACGTAGAGTTTTTGGAGAGCATAAAAGGTTACTTGAATAAAAGTTTCTCTATGAAGGATCTAGGAGAAGCTTCTTACATTCTAGGCATTAAGATCTATAGGGATAGATCAAAACGCCTGATAGGACTTTCACAAAGCACATACCTTGATAAAGTTTTGAAGAGGTTCAAAATGGAACAGTCCAAGAAAGGGTTCTTGCCAGTTTTACAAGGTACGAGATTGAGTAAGACTCAGTGCCCAGCAACTGATGAAGATAGAGAGCATATGCGCTCCGTCCCCTATGCTTCAGCCATAGGTTCTATCATGTATGCAATGCTGTGCACTAGACCGGATGTTAGCCTGGCCATAAGTATGGCAGGTAGGTTCCAGAGTAATCCAGGAGTGGATCACTGGACAGCGGTCAAGAATATCCTGAAGTACCTGAAAAGGACTAAGGAGATGTTTCTCGTGTATGGAGGTGACGAAGAGCTCGGCGTAAAAGGTTACGTCGATGCAAGCTTTGACACAGATCCGGACGACTCTAAGTCGCAAACCGGATACGTATTTATTCTTAATGGGGGTGCGGTAAGCTGGTGCAGTTCCAAGCAAAGCGTCGTAGCAGATTCTACATGTGAAGCGGAGTACATGGCTGCCTCGGAGGCAGGTAAGGAGGGTGTCTGGATGAAGCAGTTCATGACGGATCTTGGAGTGGTGCCAAGCGCACTGAATCCAATAACCTTGTTCTGTGATAACACGGGTGCCATTGCCTTAGCAAAGGAACCACGGTTTCACAAGAAGACCAGACACATCAAACGACGCTTCAACCTCATCCGCGACTACGTCGAGGGAGAGGACGTAAATATATGCAAAGTGCACACGGATCTGAATGTAGCAGACCCGCTGACTAAACCTCTTCCACGGCCAAAGCATGATCAACACCAGAACTGTATGGGTGTTAGATTTATTACAATGTAATTCACATGATGATGTGAGGGCTAGATTATTGACTCTAGTGCAAGTGGGAGACTGTTGGAATTATGCCCTAGAGGCAATAATAAATATAGTTATTATTATAATTCCTGTATCAAGATAATCGTTTATTATCCATGCTATAATTGTATTGAATGAAGACTCATTTATATGTGTGGATACCTAGACAAAACACCGTCCCTAGCAAGCCTCTAGTTGGCTGGCCAGTTGATCAAAGATAGTCAGTGTCTTCTGATTATGAACAAGGTGTTGTTGCTTGATAACTGGATCACGTCATTAGGAGAATCACGTGATGGACTAGACCCAAACTAATAGACGTAGCATGTTGATCGTGTCATTTTGTTGCTACTGTTTTCTGCGTGTCAAGTATTTATTCCTATGACCATGAGATCATATAACTCACTGACACCGGAGGAATGCTTTGTGTGTATCAAACGTCGCAACGTAACTGGGTGACTATAAAGATGCTCTACAGGTATCTCCGAAGGTGTTAGTTGAGTTAGTATGGATCAAGACTGGGATTTGTCACTCCGTGTGACGGAGAGGTATCTCGGGGCCCACTCGGTAATACAACATCACACACAAGCCTTGCAAGCAATGTAACTTAGTGTAAGTTGCGGGATCTTGTATTACGGAACGAGTAAAGAGACTTGCCGGTAAACGAGATTGAAATAGGTATACGGATACTGACGATCGAATCTCGGGCAAGTAACATACCGAAGGACAAAGGGAATGACATACGGGATTATATGAATCCTTGGCACTGAGGTTCAAACGATAAGATCTTCGTAGAATATGTAGGATCCAATATGGGCATCCAGGTCCCGCTATTGGATATTGACCGAGGAGTCTCTCGGGTCATGTCTACATAGTTCTCGAACCCGCAGGGTCTGCACACTTAAGGTTCGACGTTGTTTTATGCGTATTTGAGTTATATGGTTGGTTACCGAATGTTGTTCGGAGTCCCGGATGAGATCACAGACGTCACGAGGGTTTCCGGAATGGTCCGGAAAGGAAGATTGATATATAGGATGACCTCATTTGATTACCGGAAGGTTTTAGGAGTTACCGGGAATGTACCGGGAATGACGAATGGGTTCCGGGAGATCACCGGGGGGGGGGGGGGCAACCCACCCCGGGGAAGCCCATAGGCCATAAGGGTGGCGCACCAGCCCTTAGTGGGCTGGTGGGACAGCCCAAAAGGGCCCTATGCGCCATAGAGATAAAAATCAAAGAGAAAGAAAAAAAAGGGAGGTGGGAAGGAAGGGAAGGACTCCCACCCACCAAACCAAGTCCAACTCGGTTGGGGGGGGAGCCTTCCCCCCTTGGCTCGGCCGACCCCCTTGGGGCTCCTTGAGCCCCAAGGCAAGGTCCCCTCCCTCCCACCTATATATATACGGAGGTTTTAGGGCTGATTTGAGACGACTTTCCCACGGCAGCCCGACCACATGCCTCCACGGTTTTTCCTCTAGATCGCGTTTCTACGGAGCTCGGGCGGAGCCCTGCTGAGTCAAGGTCATCACCAACCTCCGGAGCGCCGTCACGCTGCCGGAGAACTCTTCTACCTCTCCGTCTCTCTTGCTGGATCAAGAAGGCCGAGATCATCGTCGAGCTGTACGTGTGCTGAACGCGGAGGTGCCGTCCGTTCGGTACTAGATCGTGGGACTGATCGCGAGATTGTTCGCGGGGCGGATCAAAGGACGTGAGGACGTTCCACTACATCAACCGCGTTCACTAACGCTTCTGCTGTACGATCTACAAGGGTACGTAGATCACTCATCCCCTCTCGTAGATGGACATCACCATGATAGGTCTTCGTGCGCGTAGGAAAATTTTTGTTTCCCATGCGACGTTCCCCAACATATAGTGCCATTGGGACCCGACATCTTGAGCTTGAGGTAGACATAACAAGGGCGAGCCGTGAAGCGTGCATAAGCTGGCCTTCCAAAGAGAGCGTGATAAGGGCTATGTATCTTCACCACTTCAAAGGCTAAAGGCTCGACCCTGTAGTTATGCTAATCCACAAAGGCCACGTCAAGCCTGATCCGCCCAACTGGGTATGCTGACTTTCCAGGGATGATGCCATGAAAAACAGTGGTTGAAGTTTAGAAGCTACTGTCGAGGAGATTCATCCCCCGAAAGGTGTCATAATACAATATGTTGATGGTGCTTCCTCCATCCACGAGGACCTTTGTGAGGGTATAACCACACACCTAGGGTGCAACCACCAAGGACAGATCTCTAGGGCTGTCAACCCAAGGGGTTGATCCTCTTGGCTCCTCAAACCAACGGAAATACTCTGGAATCGTCGGCTCACCCATGCTGGTAGCCCTCTTTCTAACTTTACTGTCTTGTTTGACAACATTGGTGGTGAAGACATGGTACAAATCAGTACTTGGCTGCTTGAGATCCCCAGATGACCCGCCAGGGGCATACTCACATGGTGTCCGCCTTGGTGTTTCTTGAGAACCTGGTTCTGTAAATCATGCATGATATATAATTTTCCCATAAATGATTGGGACAAGGCGCTCTGAGCACATCCGCGTAGTTGTGCGTCCTCTTTGCCTGATAAATCTTTCCAGGACGATCGCTCCGATGCTGGTTTTTGAAACTCACATTGGTACTGAACACAAATTCTGACCCGCCTTCGGGACGCTTCCACTTGTTGTTGTCGCTTTGGCCTTCAGTGTTCCCACCTTTGAGAGGACGCACTAATCCGGTGTTCTCCATGAAGGCACGGCTTCGGTTGGCCCTACGCCAGTCATGTTTGTGCAGATATCCAGCTCAGGTATCGTTTCATTGACCTTGCTGATGAAGATGTGGATCTTCCCGAAGGGGACCCGGTATACGAACTCAATCAACTCAGCATCAGTACCCCAGCTTGAATCATCGATGTAGAGCTTACCACGCCGACTCTTGGTCATACGACCCACCACATAGCTCCCGAACCCTGGAAGTGTTGGAAATATGCCCTAGAGGCAATAATAAATTAGTTATTATTATATTTCTTAGTTCATGATAATCGTTTATTATCCATGCTATAATTGTATTGATTGGAAACACAATACTTGTGTGGATACATAGACAAAACACTGTCCCTAGTAAGCCTCTAGTTGACTAGCTCGTTAATCAAAGATGGTCAAGGTTTCCTGGCCATAGGCAAGTGTTGTCACTTGATAACGGGATCACATCATTAGGAGAATCATGTGATGGACTAGACCCAAACTAATAGACGTAGCATGTTGATCGTGTCATTTTGTTGCTACTGTTTTCTGCGTGTCAAGTATTTATTCCTATGACCATGAGATCATATAACTCACTGACACCGGAGGAATGCTTTGTGTGTATCAAACGTCGCAACGTAACTGGGTGACTATAAAGATGCTCTACAGGTATCTCCGAAGGTGTTAGTTGAGTTAGTATGGATCAAGACTGGGATTTGTCACTCCGTGTGAACGGAGAGGTATCTCGGGGCCCACTCGGTAATACAACATCACACACAAGCCTTGCAAGCAATGTAACTTAGTGTAAGTTGCGGGATCTTGTATTACGGAACGAGTAAAGAGACTTGCCAGTAAAAGGAGATTGAAATAGGTATACGGATACTGACGATCGAATCTCGGGCAAGTAACATACCGAAGGACAAAGGGAATGACATACGGGATTATATGAATCCTTGGCACTGAGGTTCAAATGATAAGATCTTCGTAGAATATGTAGGATCCAATATGGGCATCCAGGTCCCGCTATTGGATATTGACCAAGGAGTCTCTCGGGTCATGTCTACATAGTTCTCGAACCCGCAGGGTCTGCACACTTAAGGTTCGACGTTGTTTTATGCGTATTTGAGTTATATGGTTGGTTACCGAATGTTGTTCGGAGTCCCGGATGAGATCACGGACGTCACGAGGGTTTCCGGAATGGTCCGGAAACGAAGATTGATATATAGGATGACCTCATTTGGTTACCGGAAGGTTTTCGTGCATTACCGGAAAAGTTTCGGGCTCATCGGTAGTGTACCGGGAGTGCCGGGAGGGGTGCCGGGGACCATCGGGAGGGGTGTCACGCCCCAAGGGGTCTCATGGGCTATGGGAAGAGATAAACCAGCCCCTAGTGGGCTGGAATAAGTTCCCACTAAGGCCCATAAGGTTTGAGAAGGAAAAAACACAAGGTGGAAAGAGTTTCCAAGTGGGAAGGTGGAATCCTACTCCAAGTAGGATTGGAGTAGGACTCCTCCACCTCCAATTTCGGCCAAACCTTTAGGTTTTGAGGCTGCCTCCTCCCCTCCCTCCCACCTATATATACGGAGGTTTTAGGGCTGATTTGAGACGACTTTCTCACGGCTGCCCGACCACATACCTCCATAGTTTTTCCTCTAGATCGCGTTTCTGCGGAGCTCGGGCGGAGCTTGCTGAGACAAGATCATCACCAACCTCCGGAGCGCCGTCACGCTGCCGGAGAACTCTTCTACCTCTCCGTCTCTCTTGCTGGATCAAGAAGGCCGAGATCATCGTCGAGTTGTACGTGTGCTGAACGCGGAGGTGCCGTCCGTTCGGTACTAGATCGTGGGACTGATCGCGGGATTGTTCGCGGGGCGGATCGAGGGACGTGAGGACGTTCCACTACATCAACCGCGTTCACTAACGCTTCTGCTGTACGATCTACAAGGGTACGTAGATCACTCATCCCCTCTCGTAGATGGACATCACCATGATAGGTCTTCGTGCGCGTAGGAAAATTTTTGATTCCCTTGCGACGTTCCCCAACAGTGGCATCATGAGCTAGGTTCATGCGTAGATGTCTTCTCGAGTAGAACACAAAAGTTTTTGTGGGCGGTGATGTGCGTTTTTCTGCCCTCCTTAGTCTTTTCTTGATTCCGCGGTATTGTTGGATTGAAGCGGCTTGGACCGACATTACTCGTACGCTTACGAGAGACTGGTTTCATCGTTACGAGTAACCCCCTTTGCTCAAAGATGACTGGCAAGTGACTGTTTCTCCAACTTTAGTTGAATCGGATTTGACCAAGGAGGTCCTTGGATGAGGTTAAATAGCAACTCATATATCTCTGTTGTGGTGTTTGCGTAAGTAAGATGCGATCCTACTAGATACCCTCGGTCACCACGTAAAACATGCAACAACAAAATTAGAGGACGTCTAACTTGTTTTTGCAGGGTATGCTTGTGATGTGATATGGCCAACGATGTAATGTGATATATTGGATGTATGAGATGATCATGTTGTAATAGTTAATATCGACTTGCATGTCGATGGTACGGCAACCGGCAGGAGCCATAGGGTTGTCTTTATAACTAACGTTTGTGCTTGCAGATGCGTTTACTATTTTGCTAGGACGTGGCTTTAGTAGTAATAGCATGAGTAGCACGACAACCCCGATGGCGACACGTTGATGGAGATCATGATGATGGAGATCATGGTGTGACGCCGGTGACAAGAAGATCGTGCCGGTGCTTTGGTGATGGAGATCAAGAAGCACATGATGATGGCCATATCATGTCACTTATAAATTGCATGTGATGTTAATCCTTTTATGCACCTTATTTTGCTTAGAACGACGGTAGCATTATGAGGTGATCTCTCACTAAAATTTCAAGACGAAGTTGTGTTCTCCCCGACTGTGCACCGTTGCGACAGTTCTTCGTTTCGAGACACCACGTGATGATCGGGTGTGATAGACTCAACGTTCACATACAACGGGTGCAAAACAGTTGCACACGCAGAACACTCGGGTTAAGCTTGACGAGCCTAGCATGTGCAGACATGGCCTCGGAACACATGAGACCGAAAGGTCGAGCATGAATCGTATAGTTGATATGATTAGCATAGGGATGCTTACCACTGAAACTATTCTCGACTCACGTGATGATCGGACTTGAGATAGTGGATTTGGATCATGTACCACTCAAATGACTAGAGAGATGTACTTTTTGAGTGGGAGTTCTTAAGTAATATGATTAATTGAACTAATTGTCATGAACATAGTCTAATGGTCTTTGCGAATTACGATGTAGCTTGCGCTATAGCTCTACTGTTTTTTTATGTTCCTAGAGAAAATTTAGTTGAAAATTGATAGTAGCAAACTTTGCAGACTGAGTCTGTAAAACCGAGGATTGTCCTCGTTGCTGCGCAGAAGGCTTATGTCCTTAATGCACCACTCGGTGTGCTGCACCTCGAGCGTCGTCTGTGGATGCTGTGAACATCCGACATACACGTTTCTGATGACTACACGATAGTTCAGTGCAAAGTACTTAATGGCTTAGAAGCAAGGCACCGAAAACGTTTTAAACGTCACGGAACATAAGTGATGTTCTAAAGAGATGAAATTGTGATTTCATGCTTGTGCCCTTGTTAAGAGGTACGAGACCTCCCACAAAATTCTTTGACCACAAAGTAAAGGAGAAAAGCTCGATCGTTGAGCGTGTGCTCAGATTGTCTGAGTACGACAATCACTTGAATCAAGTGGGAGCTAATCTTCCAGATGAGATAGTGATGGTTCTCCAAAAGTCACTGCCACCAAGCTTTGAGAGCTTCGTGATGAACTATAACATATCAAGGATAGATACAATGATCTTTGAGAGATTCGCGACGTTTGACACTGCGAAAGTAGAAATCAAGAAGGAGCATCAATAGTTGATGGTTTGAAAAACCACTAAGTTTCAAGAAAGGCGAGGGCTAGAAGGGATACTTCGTGAAACGGCAAAACAGTTGCTGCACTAATGAAGAGACCCAAGATTAAACCCAAACCCGAGACTAAGTGCTTCTGTAATAAGGGGAACAGTCACTGAGGCGGAGCAACTCTAGATACTTGGTAGATAAGAAGGCTGGCAAAAGTCGAGAGAAGTATATTTGATATACATAATGTTGATGTGTACTTTACTAGTACTCCTAGTAGCACGAGGGTATTGGATACTGGTTCGGTTGCTAAGTGATTAGTAATGCGAAATGAAAGCTACGGCATAAACGGAGACTAGCTAAAGGCGAGGTGACGATACGTGTTGGAAGTGTTTCCAAGGTTGATATGATCAAACGTCACACGCCCCCTTTACCATCGGGATTGGTGTTGAACCTAAATAATTGTTATTTGGTGCTTGCATTAAGCATGAACATGATTGGATCGTGTTTATTGCAATACGATTATTCATTCAAAAGGAATAATGGTTACTCTATTTGCTTGAATAATCACCTTCAATGGTTTATTGAATCTCGATTGTAGTGTTACACATTGGTGCCAAAAGATACGAGTTAAATGATGATAGTACCACTTACTTGTGGCACTGCCGCTTGAGTCATGTTAGTATAAATTGCATGAAGAGGCTCCATGCTGATGGATCTTTACTCACCTGATTTGGAATCACTAGTGACATGCAAATCATACCACATGAGGAAGGCCTTGTTTTCATTGAGATGAAACAAGATAGTAACTTGTTGGAAGTGATACATTTTGATGTATGCAGTCCAGTGAGTGTTGAGGCACGCAGTGGATATCATTATGTTCTTACTTCACTGACGACTTGAGTAGATACAGGAGTATTTACTTAATGAATCACAAGTCTGAAATATTGAAAAGTTCAATTCTGTTTCAGAGTGAAGTTCGTCGTAACAAGAGGATGAACTGTCTATGATATGATCATAGAAATGAATATCTGAGTTACGAATTTTTGGTACACAGTTAAGACAATGTGGAAATTGTTTCACAGTTCATGCCACCTGGAACATCATGGTGTGATGATGTGTCTGAACGTCATAACCACGCACTATTTACTATGGTGCATGCTGGGATGTCTCTTATCGAATTACCACTATCGTTTATGGGTTATGCATTAGAGACAACCACATTCACTTTAAATGGGGCACCGCGTATTTTCGTTGAGATGACACAGTATAGACTGAGGTTTAGAGAAATCTAAACTGTCGTTTCTTGAAAGTTTGGGGCTTCGAAACTTATGTGAAAAAGTTTCAGTCTGATAAGCTCGAACCCAAAGCGGATAAATGCATCTTCACAGGATATCCAAAACAGTTGGGTACATCTCCTATCTCAGATCCGAAAGCAAAGTGTTTGTTTCTAGAAACGGATCCTTTCTCGGGAAAAGGTTTCTCTCGAAAGAATTGAGTGGGAGGGTAGTAGAACTTGATGAGGTTATTGAACCATCACTTCAACCAGTGTGTAGCGGGGCGTAGGAAGTTGTTCCTGTGGCGCCTACACCAATTGAAGTGGAAGCTGATGATGGTGATCATTAAGCTTCGAATCAAGTTACTACAAACCTCGTAGGTCGACAAGGTCGCGTACTGCTGCAGAGTAGTACGGTAACCCTGTCTTGGAGGTCATGTTGTTGAGCAACAGTGAACCTACGAGTTATGGAGAAAGCGATGGTGGGCCCAGATTCCGACAAATGGCTGGAAGCCATAAAATCCGAGAGAGGATCCATGTGTGAAAACAAAGTGTAGACTTTGGTAGAACTACTTGATGGTCATGGGACTATTGGGTAAAATGGATCTTTAAAAGAAGACAGACGATGATGGTGATAAGTCACTATTAAGAAAAGCTCGACTTGTCGCAAAGATGTTTTCGACAAGATCAAACAGTTGACTATGATGAGTCTTTCTCACTCGTAGCGATGCTAAAGGTCTGTTAGAATTATGTTAGTAGTTGCTGCATTATTTATGAAATATTGCACGTAGGATGTCAAAACATTGTTTCCTCGACGGTTTCCTTGAGCAAACATTGTATGTGATACAACCAGAAGGTTTTGTCGATCCTAAAGATACTAGCAAGTATGCAAGCTCCAGTGATCCTTCAATGGACTGGTGCAAGCATCTCGGAGTTGGAATAAGCACTTTGATGAGATGATCAAAGATTTTGGGTGTGTACAAGGTTTATGAGAAACTTGTATTTCCAAAGAAGTGAGTGGGAGCACTATAGAATTTTTGATAGGTATATGTGGTTGACATATTGTGGATCAGAAGTAATGTAGAATTTCTGTAAAGCATACAAGGTTGTTTGAAAGAAGTTTTCAAAGGAGTACCTGGATTATGCTACTTGAAGGTTGAGCATCAAAGATCTATGGAGATAGATCGAAAGCACTTAATAGAAGTTTCAACAAGATGCATGCCTTGACAAGTTTTTGAAAGAGTTCAAAATAGACCAGCAAAGAAGGAGTTCTTGGTTGCGTTGTGAGGTGTGAATTTGAGTAAGACTCAAAACCCGACCACGGCAGAATAAAGAGAATAGATGAAGGTCGTCTTCTATGCCTTAGCCGTAGAATCTAAAGTATGCCATGCTGTGTACCGCACCTGAAGTGTGCCTTGACTCAAAGTATGTTGAGAGGTACAGAGAGTGATCCATGTTTGAATCACTAGCAGCGGTCAAAATTTATCCTTAGTAACAAATGGACTAAGGAATTTTTCTCGATTATGGAGGTGGTTAAAGAGTTCGTCGTAAAGGGTAACGTCGATGCAAGCTTTGACACTAATCTGAATAACTATGAGTAGTGAAACGGATTCATATAGTAGAGTGGATATTTGGAGCATTTCCGAATAGCACGTAGTAGTAGCATCTATAAGATGACATAAAGATTTGTTAAGAACGCACGGATCTGAAAGTTTCAGAACCGTTGACTAAAACCTCTCTCACAAGCAAGACATGATCAGACCCCATAACTATATGGGTGTTGGATTCGTTGGAATCACATGGTGATGTGAACTAGATTATTGACTCTAGTGCAAGTGGGAGACTGTTGGAAATATGCCCTAGAGGCAATAATAAATTAGTTATTATTATATTTCTTAGTTCATGATAATCGTTTATTATCCATGCTATAATTGTATTGATTGGAAACACAATACTTGTGTGGATACATAGACAAAACACTGTCCCTAGTAAGCCTCTAGTTGACTAGCTCGTTAATCAAAGATGGTCAAGGTTTCCTGGCCATAGGCAAGTGTTGTCACTTGATAACGGGATCACATCATTAGGAGAATCATGTGATGGACTAGACCCAAACTAATAGACGTAGCATGTTGATCGTGTCATTTTGTTGCTACTGTTTTCTGCGTGTCAAGTATTTATTCCTATGACCATGAGATCATATAACTCACTGACACCGGAGGAATGCTTTGTGTGTATCAAACATCGCAACGTAACTGGGTGACTATAAAGATGCTCTACAGGTATCTCCGAAGGTGTTAGTTGAGTTAGTATGGATCAAGACTGGGATTTGTCACTCCGTGTGAACGGAGAGGTATCTCGGGGCCCACTCGGTAATACAACATCACACACAAGCCTTGCAAGCAATGTAACTTAGTGTAAGTTGCGGGATCTTGTATTACGGAACGAGTAAAGAGACTTGCCAGTAAAAGGAGATTGAAATAGGTATACGGATACTGACGATCGAATCTCGGGCAAGTAACATACCGAAGGACAAAGGGAATGACATACGGGATTATGTGAATCCTTGGCACTGAGGTTCAAACGATAAGATCTTCGTAGAATATGTAGGATCCAATATGGGCATCCAGGTCCCGCTATTGGATATTGACCGAGGAGTCTCTCGGGTCATGTCTACATAGTTCTCGAACCCGCAGGGTCTGCACACTTAAGGTTCGACGTTGTTTTATGCGTATTTGAGTTATATGGTTGGTTACCGAATGTTGTTCGGAGTCCCGGATGAGATCACGGACGTCACGAGGGTTTCCGGAATGGTCCGGAAACGAAGATTGATATATAGGATGACCTCATTTGGTTACCGGAAGGTTTTCGTGCATTACCGGAAAAGTTTCGGGCTCATCGGTAGTGTACCGGTAGTGCCGGGAGGGGTGCCGGGGACCATCGGGAGGGGTGTCACGCCCCAAGGGGTCTCATGGGCTATGGGAAGAGATAAACCAGCCCCTAGTGGGCTGGAATAAGTTCCCACTAAGGCCCATAAGGTTTGAGAAGGAAAAAACACAAGGTGGAAAGAGTTTCCAAGTGGGAAGGTGGAATCCTACTCCAAGTAGGATTGGAGTAGGACTCCTCCACCTCCAATTTCGGCCAAACCTTTAGGTTTTGAGGCTGCCTCCTCCCCTCCCTCCCACCTATATATACGGAGGTTTTAGGGCTGATTTGAGACGACTTTCTCACGGCTGCCCGACCACATACCTCCATAGTTTTTCCTCTAGATCGCGTTTCTGCGGAGCTCGGGCGGAGCCCTGCTGAGACAAGATCATCACCAACCTCCGGAGCGCCGTCACGCTGCCGGAGAACTCTTCTACCTCTCCGTCTCTCTTGCTGGATCAAGAAGGCCGAGATCATCGTCGAGTTGTACGTGTGCTGAACGCGGAGGTGCCGTCCGTTCGGTACTAGATCGTGGGACTGATCGCGGGATTGTTCGCGGGGCGGATCGAGGGACGTGAGGACGTTCCACTACATCAACCGCGTTCACTAACGCTTCTGCTGTACGATCTACAAGGGTACGTAGATCACTCATCCCCTCTCGTAGATGGACATCACCATGATAGGTCTTCGTGCGCGTAGGAAAATTTTTGTTTCCCTTGCGACGTTCCCCAACAGGAAGAGCTCCCTCTGAGAACTCAACTCGACCACCCAATAGCCCCACGATGGGCGCCAACTGTCGTTGTTTTGTCACGGCAGTTGTTCTCATTGGAAAACTTAGGTGTGAGGCCATCACTACTGTGTGCTGACTAGAAGCAGTTGATCAGGAACGTGAGAAAAATTTACCCAGGTTCGGCCCCTCCAACGGAGGTAAAATCCTACATCTTACTTTTGTGTCCATATTGATGGTGATCTTGATTACAAGGGTGCAGAATAGCTAACCTAGCTTTCAAGAGTTTCCTCCCTGATTTTTCGGCTCGAGGGATCCCCTTTATATATTGGTAGAGGCCTCGATTTTACAACAGAGTCCGGGTCATATTATATCTCGTGACCTATTACAATTCTACCTTATCTTCTTTCCCAAGTTAGGAAGGCTTTTGGCGTCTTCCGCCTCATGGGCCTTGAGTCGCCACCTTCGGGTACTGGGCCACCAAGCGACTCACTTGGTCAGTCTTCTTGCTTGCCTCCATCATCTTTATGGCCCATCGAGCATACGCTTCCTAAGCCGTTCATGGTCTAACCTGGCCAAATGGCTGGTTATACCATGGGGACATATCCCCTACACTAGGTGAGAAGACCGGCAAGCCGTACTTCAGGATCCACCTCACCAAGGGCCACAACATCACCAAATTCCGCCAAGTAGACCACCTTCTGAGAAGCAGAAGCAAGTGTATGAAAGGCACGACAAGGGGAAGGGCCGAGATGGTGCCGGCGGATCTGACAAGAAGAACCGCAACAGCCGAGGTGGTCGTTGTTGCAAGGCCAAATAGCAGAAAGAGAAGCCTGCTAGGGGCCGAGGCTACAAATTTGACGGTGATGACGACAATGATGAGAATGAAGAGGAATCGGATGGGCATGAATAATAGAAGGCTATGGATGCTATGTGCGTTGACGGAGGCGCAACTTTTCACTCTTCCCAGAGGCAGCTCAAGCAATGGGTCCGTGAAGTTAACGCGGCGGAACCAGCGACAGAAGCAAGAAAGCACTTCAAGTGGTCCAACACACCCATCATCTTGGACGTTGAGGACCACCCTAATCGCATGACCATGATCGGGTGCATGCCATTGTTAGTCTCACTAACAATTGCAACCTTAGAGTCACGCAGATGTTGGTCGACGGTGGAGCCGGCCTGAACCTGATTCGCCCGATGTGATCAGGCAGCTGCAGATCCCTGATTGTGACCTCAAACCAACGGGCTCCTTCTAAGCAATGGACGGGGGGAGATCTCAGCGAAAGGGGAAGATAACCCTTTCGATCACATTTGATAGCGAGCTTAGTTTCAGGACAAAGAGGATCGTATTTGATGTCGCCAAGATGTCGCTGCCGTATAATAGAATCCTGGGCCGTTCAGCGGTGGCGAAGTTGATGGCAGCATCCCACCACACCTGCAACACACTTAAGATGCGTGGGACAATGAGCACCATCACCATCCATGCAGACAAGAAGGAAGCAATCAACTGCATCGGGAAGATCTACTGGGAGGCATTCGCAGCATCCGTCAACAAGGCGACCGCTCCTGCCGGCACAACCCCCCCCCCCCCCCGGGGGGGGGGGAGAACAAGTCCAAAACCTACGGCAAGACTCAAGATGAATCCAAGAAGCGCGCCGCTGAGCATAGCATGCCCGTTGATGACTCACCTAAGACTGCTATTTTTAGTAGAAAGAAGAATAAAGCCACCAAGTCCTTCCCAGATGGTGTGAGTCGTTAGTTCTGGCACGAACCACCTAACGACGGGGGACAATGCTCAGGTGCTAAACTCGTACAAGTGACGAGCACCCTGAGTAAGCATCACCCGGGGGGTGCAGTTGTCGGGCCTCCCGACAACCACTTTGTACAAAGTCTCCCTCTAAGGCGTGTAATCTTTAGTATGAAGGCAGGCGACGAGCGCACTCCCTGTGTGTAAAGCTAAGTATCCCACAACCTTTTGCCAAAATTCACACTTAATCTCATATGTGTTGCATGGAATATTGTGGTCGTTTTTCGCTTACGTGGAGCGGTCATCAAATCATTGGAGTCCCTGGCACCCTATGTGTTCCCCTTTTTCCTCTTTTCTCAAAAGAGACAGGCCCCCTCACATGAAAGTCTAACTGAGGGGAAGAGTGGTGGTGATGTGGACGACTACAGAATGATCGCCTCATAATGCTAAGTTGTGAAAACTGTTTTAAACTTTTTATGACCTTTTCGTGGAACAAAATCGCTATTTGTATAAAAAGACCTGCACACGAGGGACCCTTGCTGAAACAGTCTGCGCATTTGGATGTTTCGAGTCTGCTCAACATCCCATGCAGCCACGCCAGGGGCGGCAAGGCGGCCTTGCCGGCAACGGTATCTCCAAGGGCTACTAAGGATCAATTCCAAAAAGTGCCCATGGACACGATGTGTGCGCCGGCGAGCATTTCCACCATAGCATAGGGATTGAAGGCATACAAATATAACATTGTGTTTAAATGACGAAAGCACCTATACTGGTTGATTAAAGTACGTTATAGATAAAAACAAGTTTGCAATATTAATCCTAGACAAACACCTTTGGCACGAATGTCGCGGGGATAGGAGCTTAACTGGTTCGGGTAACAGATCTAGCTTTATTGGAGAGGGAGTGACAAGCGTGTCAAGCTATCTGGTGTCAAAGTCTTTCCACAGCTTGTACAGAGCCTTGGTCATGACAAGGTCGGGGTTGTGGTAGGCGACTTTCACCAGGACCTTGTGGAGGACTCCGCGGCACAGCTCGCGGCAGCCTTGAAGGAACTCGCCAGCCCGTCCTGCCTTGTACTTTGCCAAGGCACTGACAAGCCTTCCGAGGAAGATAGACAACTTTGTGCTCGCCGCCTCCGGCCCATCGCTGGAGAAGGAGCACTCCACCAAGCCCATCTTCACCGCCTGGGTGGAGAGATTCCCAACAAGGTCGACAAGCTGCACCGTCCATAGATGAACATCCTACTGGAGCTCGTTGGAGGTGCGCGCCATGAAAGTGACCAAGGATTTCTCCTTCTCAAGCTCGTTGAGTAGTCTGTATTCTCTGGCCTAAGCGGTTTTGAGACCGTCCTGATGGGTGTTCCCCCTCGCGCACACATGGGAATTGGTGGTCACGGCGGTCTCCAGGTCACTGGCCTTGCCACTAAGCATGGCGTACAGATCCGCCAAGGACTGGGTGTTCTTCTGGGCACCCTCCTTCAACTTTCATATCATCTGCCCAGAAGCAGCGAGGTCTAGCTCAAACTACTGCACCTTTCCCTCCAACTCGGCCTTGACGAGCAACCTGGCCTTAGCAGCAGTCACGACCTCCTCGATCTTGCCAGTGTACTCAATGGCCTGCTTCTCGAGTGCACCTTTTTGCTGTAGCTCCAGGACCTGAATCTGCTTACCCACCTCAACCCCAAGCTTATCATGAAGGTCCTTCTCACGAGCCACGAGATCTTCTTCATGGCAGTCGAGGGAAATCTTGCGCGCCTTCAGTTTCACATCCTGGTTGGCAATGTCTTTCTCAGCCTCTCGTCATGTATTCTCAGACTCGGCCTACCGATTGATGAACTCTGCCTCGGCCGCGTTGAGCGTGACCATCTGTTTGTCCATCTTCTTACGTGTTGTGGCGAACCATGTCTCCATTTCAGCATGAAGCGCCTGAAACCTCTCTTCGGTGGCCGCAAGAAGGGCTTCTCCAAACCTCTCTTATTTCAGCATTTCAGCATGAAGCGCCCGAAACCTCTCTTATTGCGGTGCAACTTCTCTAAACAGCGAGTTGACGTAGTGCGCTCGCAGCTGCCGGAAGCTCTTTCTCAAAGATGTCGGGATGGCGTGCTCCTTGGCCTTATCGCACCCGCCGAACAGGCCGACCATCACTTCTCCTCCGGGTGCGGAGATTGCCTCGTCCATGGCCGCCTCCTCGGAGAAAGCCTTGAGGATGGAGTCGGTGAGGAAGCTGACGAACTACAGGTCACTCTCCCGCAGATGTCATCTCGGGGGTGTCTCCGCGGTTGAAGACGGACCAGTGACACTCCCACGGGTGGCCTCAAGCAAGAAGGACATACCTACCCGTGATGCTCCGGCAACAGGGGATCCTCCGACCCCGGCCACCATATCCAGGGTCGGCCCCTCGAGGACTTGATTGCCGGTGTCCCTAGCGTCATGGCACGCACTGCCCTCCTCCACCATGATACGACTAGCTTCCTCGGCCAAGAAGACAAAAAGTGAGGGAAGAAAACAATGGCGTCAAAATAAAGCCAACATTCCGAAAACTCGGGAGCTTACCCATGGTCTCACATTAAGGAGGCACCTCGTCTCTTCTGGTGGTACCTACGATTGCCACCTGCTCGCCGGAGATCCTCTCCGCTGACACGTCCTTGACTGGGACGGTTTCGTTAATGAGGTCCCTTGCCAGGGAGCTCCTTTCAGGGGTCGATCCCTCACGGGCCTCCTCCACGTGCTCCATTCCTGTCAGCAAGGGAATGGAGCAGGAGGCAACGGCAGTAGTGCTCAGGATGGGCGTTTTGTGGGGGACTGGGTGAGGAGTCGAGATCCACGATCTCCTTCTTGGGCTAAGTGGCCTGGTCAGGTAGAACACTTGTCGCATCCCCGATGACGATTACACGACCAACCTCCTGGCCATCCTCCGTGCCAAGGTCTCCTCAGCCTTGAGATCACAGCATGAAACAAGGATCAACAATAGAAAGACAAAGATTGCAGCAAGGTTGTGAAGGATCAACACTTACTCGTCATCGTCCTCCCCCGAACCGAACATGGACAGGTTCCACATGCCCCTTGATGGGGGCAAAGGCTGGTGGCGGAGTAGGCACCACCGAACTCCCTTCCACGGTGCCAGAGCTTGCCCCATGGTGAAGGTTGTACATATAGGCATCTGCCAAAATCCAACCATTACAACATTATTGCCCAACTCATTGACACCAAAATAAACCTCGGTGGTACCGAGCTGCACTAAATGTGTCAACTTTTGAATTCCCTGTGAGATCAATATATGAATCTCGATGGTATCGATACGATGACCTAGACCAATTTCCAAATCTTGATGAGACCTATTCCAATCTTGGAAATTCTGATTCTTTGAATTTGCTCAACAGAAAGTTGGTCACTAAATCTCGGTTGCACCGATATGGAAGTTGGTGGTACCGAGGGAGTAAGGTTTGGCAAAGGATCTGTCTGGTGGAAAATCGGTAGGTTTTGTGAAAAATATTGGTGGCAGTGATTTTTCAGGTTTAGCTTTGGACAGAGATATCTTGTGGGAGAATGGCTGAATATATGGTGCCTCTCCATAAGCACTTTAGCATCCAATTCATCATAATACCTCCCCCCTTTTAATAGTATTGGCTTTCCTATGGAGTCAAAGTGATTTCTCAGAAATGTAAAATGTAGAGTCTTCTTGCTTGAAGCTTGAGCCAGTCCTATTCCTTCCTTCCTCAATGAGTTTGTCCTCACAATCCTTTACCCAAAGCATCTTTGAACTTTTCTAAAATATACTTGGATAAACTCATTAGTCCAATCATGCATACATTGTGATCAATTATCAAAAACACCGTACAGAGCAATTGTGATTTCAATCTCCCCCTTTGTGGTAATTGATGACAACATATAGATCAATGCTTCGACAAAAGATATAATGAATGATTAGCATTGACACTTTGAGAAATATGTGAAAAGCAAGAGCTCCACCTAAATTTGTGCATCATTTTAAATTTCCGTTTGAATGCAAATGCACAATTGATTAGGATCATGGGTAACTCTTCCATGACACATACAACTTGGTGCTGCACATAAATGATATGAATAAATAGTAATGCACGTAACATCAAACAAGCAAGTGAATGATCATCAAGTAGAGAGCTCAAAGGTAATAATGTGGTCGCAGCAATCAAACACTTCTCTGTGCAAATAAAGTCATACAAAAGACCAAAAGTTTTGAAAAACCAAATGAGAGCAAATAAAATGCAAAGCTCTCCCTCTCGAAGTCTATTTGATCTATACACGTCTCCCCCTTTGGCGACAAGTTACCTAAAAGTTCAAAGGTCTAGAACGAATCGTCTCTCTGGGCTCGATCTCCTTCGGTAGCTGACGATGGAGTGGACAAAAGAGCATCGACAAAGGCTTCTGCAGATGTCCCTAGAGGTGGAGGTGTAGAAATTGGAGGTGCAGGAGCAGGAGCTGAAGGTGCTGAAGCTTGAGCTGACGAAGATGGTCTTGCTTTTGGAACTGGCACAACTACTGACCTAGTCTGGGTCGTGAACTGAGTAGTAGTAGGAAGAGGCGACTCTTCATCATCATTCTTGGAGTGGGATATATGTACTCGATCAACTTCATGCTGGAGTTGCTCAACAGTGGTAGTCAACTTCGTTATCATAACATCCAGGTCATGAAATTTTGTCTCCATGATTCTCTCGAGGCTCTTCTGGTTCAGTAAGATCTCAGAAATTTTCTTCTCCATCCCTCGGATCATGTTGAACAAGAATGACATTTTCTCATCTCTGGTTTGAGCTGTGGGGTTGAAGCTGGATCATTCCTAGCAGCCATTGCCTCTGTTGCCTCTCGAGATGTAGCTGGGCTGGGATGGCTAGAGTCCATTACAACTTCGTTATCTTCAAACTTTGACTGAAGTGGCAGGTGGGGACAATCAAGTGGATATCCATGCTTGTCAATCTTGGAATTGATGAGCATCTAAATATGAAAGTGTATCCACAAGATCTCTTTTGATCTGCAGTAGTCCTCTTGACAGTCTCAACTATCAAGTCCATCACCCTGAACCGGGTATGGGGGTCTAGATGATGCAGCATATTGATGGAATAACCTATAATCATCTTATCATCTCCTGATTTGGGCATCATGGTGTATCTCATAATGGTGTTTGTAGTAGGTATCCCTTCTTGCAAGAAATGGACAAAGCCAAACTTGCGCGTCGGCACATACTTATGAGTCACTAGCTTGTACATGTCTTCCATAGAGTTATGATTCATCTTGGGTTCTGAGTAGACATCCGGATGTCCTTCTTGTGACTATGGAGCACCAATAATACTAGCCCACTCATCCACGTTAGACTCATACCAGTGACCTTGAGTCATCCATACAATCATTCCATCAGAATAGAAATGAGTGGTGGAATAGAATTGCATGATCATCTCAATATTCCAAGTAGTCATCTCTGTGCCAACAAAATCTTCAATATCGACTAGCCTGAAGTTTTCTCTCACATGAGGAAAATAATATTCATTGGCCTTAAGATATTACCAATCGACATATCTCATGTCGCTGAGTGCAAGACTCTTATCAAGCAACACAGTCTCACATAAATCTTGTTGCTCCTTTGTGTGAAAGTGGGGATCAATGACAATTCTCCTTCTCACAGCATATGGATCAACTGATCTCCACTTACTCGGTCCTTGATTTCATCTCTTTTTCATGGCCTCGGCAGTTGGACGATCATCATTGTGGGATGGCAGATGATCTGTGAGCTTCATTAGAACAGGGGCATCCTCCTCCTCTTGTGTAGCAAACTCTTTGGATGCAGAGCCTTTGTTCTTCTCTACTGCAGGAATGTCCTTGACAGTCCTCTTGGGAGATACAAACTTCTTGGGAACAGAAGGTTTTTTGGCATAGCATCAACCATCAGCTTTTTTTTCTTAGGAGGTGGGACCTCAGGTGGAATTTCTTCGTCCTCGTCATCAACAGCTTGTGCTGGCTCTTCATATATTGAGGTTAGCCTTCCAACAACATGGACAATTTTGTTTCTGGCTCTCTTATGACGTGGCTTCTTTGCAAGCCTAGCTTCTAGAGCTTTAATGTCAACAGGTGTGGGCACCCCGACTTGTAAGTCGAGATCGCGGAATGGACGTGTACAGTGATCCCAGAGATCAATGCTCACTAAACATACGAAATCTGAATAACAAGAGTCTTACATCCATACATACCGTTTATCTTGGATATGTCCATTATAGCCAAATCTTCATATACAATGCAACGGAAATCTTTCAAGACAGTGAGAGCCCTTGCCATCTGCCTTAAACCTATACGCATTCTGACTGGGAAGCGTTTTAGCTCGCAGGAATGTCACCAACGTATTCTTCACCATCTCCTGTTCTCTCTTAACTGGTCAATGAAATCACTAGTAGCAAGCCAATGAGTATTTGAATGTACTCGCAAGCAACCCATGATGTGGAACAAGGCAATAATGAAGTATGACATAACACTAGTATGCTATCTTGGCGGAAAGCGGCTTTTTCCCTAGTGCAATAACATGGTCAAATTCTCTTGCTCCATGCATCATAAGGTATAGCGGTAACCCAACGAACAGGTTACATATGTCAAGATCAAGTGAAGATTGAGCGACCCTGGTTCACCCATCATGCCAAGTCACTTGACTTAGACAAGGCACCATATTACCCACATACCACTCCTTTCCACACATGCACACTATTTGGTAAACATGGATGTATCCCAAGAGCAGTCGTCCAACTATCCTTAACTGTGGACACGGCTATTCAAATAGTTTTACAATCTCTAGAGGTTGCACACTTCACCCACAAGATTTGGGAAATTTCCGTGTCAAAAAATGAATTGTGATATTTCTCATACCCGAGGTAAGTACCCGAACTTCACCTTTCCCATGACCATACTAGCAAGAGACCACTCATTGGCGACAGCCCCTCGTGATGTACATCACACATATCATCCACGAGGGCACGAAATGGTGTGCCCGGTGTTTGTAAAAACAGCCCATGGTCGCCCTTTTTCCTGGCACGACCCCGTCTCGAGAGTGACCACATCACTCCCGCCACTAGTACTGCGGGCGCTCTACTAGCACCGACCATAGTAATCAGTAAAGCCCCATCCCATAAGGGGTGTTGTGGTCGTACATGTAAGGTTGGAGTAACGATCGCAACATAAACCAATCCAATTTTTAAAAGCACTTCTCCCTCAAGTGGTTACCTAGCTCACACCATCTCCCTTGGGCATTAGTGGCACCCGACGGGGTTTTCACAAAAATCTTTGAAATCACTTCCTTTTTACCGTCACCTTGCATGTGCTCACTCCCATGCGTAGCACTACTAGCAACCTAACTACTCCCACCCTCACAACCCTCATAGGTGGTAGGATTATACCAAAGTGCAAGTGTCAATTAGGAACTGTTGGAACACCCCACTAAGGTAGTTACTCATTCAACATGGTCTTATGCATCGGAATAAAATGCTTCATATGACATGCATGAAAGTATTTGCTCAGACATGGTCAACGGCTGCTTGCCTGGTTCAGCAAGGTCTTCGAGGCCTTCTCACTCTTCTCGTCCAACTCCGAGCACTTCGTTGACTCTGTCAACTATCATTGGAAACAACCACGATAAGCCACACAACAAGTAAAAAAACAAAGTGTTCTATAAATAGGGTTTTATTTTTCTTGGACATTTCTGGTCATCAAAAAAATTCCTAAAGCTAGTTCTAAGAGATTTGGACCATCACAGATTTTCAAACAGTGGAAAAGGAGGCATCACTAGCCCCAAAACGAGTATACAAAAAATATATTCAGAAAAATGAGTGGATGCATCCATTTGATAGGCCATGGTTTTAAAAGACTTTTGGAGGTGGTCTCATTGGATTTGGAGTTGGTATGAATCTCTGATTGATTTTCTAATATGGAACATATGGTAAAAAGGGGCTATTTATTTGGTGCAACACAAATAATGCACAGAAAAATGTTGACTAAGGCTGGAAAAATATTACATGATATTTGGGTTCTCTCAAAATTTGAATCACTCCATTTGAAGTAGATTTGGACCCACTAGGGATTTTACAAAATGGAGTTTGAGTAGCTCAAATTCAAATTTGAATTTGGACACTACAAAAAATGTCTTTAGAAAAATGTGCAAGGCGCATATTGGGTTGGGCACATGTTTTAGAAACTCCTAGAAATTTGAGTCACTTAATTTGGAGCTAATATGAATTTTCTATGGATCTTATATTATATCAGATAATAAAAAAGGAAGGAATTTACCTAGGGCTACACTGCACCGCGGGCGCTGGATAGCAAATGGGCCTTACTGGGTTGGCCCAGCGGCTCGGCCTGGCGAGTGGAATGGTCACAACTTAGGCGTACTCGATAGATTACGTTTCCCAGGTGCGGACACAGCTTTGGCCTAGCAGGTTGTGTTGCTGACCTCCATGATCCGCTTGCCAGGTTCTCCTCCCTACTCCCGCTCGAGTAGGTAAGATGCAGGGGAGGTAGATCCGGCCACGTAGATGCTCGCCACTAGCCGCACCGTCCATCCCCGATGGTGCTCCGACCACCGACGAGACCGGGGAGACGCGCTACATTCACCCGGGTTGTTCCCTGGGTCCTTGGGAGGCCGAGGGAGGCGTTTCGTTGGCCGTGGTGGAGGGCGCCAACGGCGGCGATGGGCATGACTCCTTAGCCACAGAAATAAGGAGATGAGCGCGGGAGTGGACCAAGAGGGCGCAGGGGGTGCTTCAATGAGGCTCATAGGGAAAGGGAGAGGCTGACGTGGCCGAATTCAAGAAGAGACTGATGGCGGGGGGATGCATGGCAACAGAGGAGAAATTGGGTGATCCAGGAGGTTAAAATGAGAGAGAGAAGGGTGAACTAGTGGTCAAGGCTCTCAGGGTGGAGAATTTACAGAGGGTAAATAAGAAGGTGCCCGGGTGCGCTTCGGATGCACTCTAGCTTGGAGAGCAGGCGTGCGAGAGATGTTTAGAGGCGAGCTGGTGTCACGGAGAGGCGTGGGAGGTCGAAGTAAGATGCTCTAGCGTGCTTGGTCACCTGGCCACAGCGTGCACGAGCTGCGGATAAAATTTACTAGCAGAGCACCTCTGTTGCAGGCTAGTGTCATGGTCACCGTGCCAACTGGTGTCCAAGGGAACTTTTAGGTCGGCCCACCATATCTAACGTGTGAGGCATTCATGCAATAGAGTGATGGAGGAGTTTGGTCTCATATGGGCCAGTATAGGTGGGTTTCACCTCTAATTTAGTTTGCAGCAGCAAACTTGGGGCTTGGAAAAGGTGTTTTTACCCGGAGGCTTTTGAAATGAAACCTTGTCTAGTAGTCATAGGCATGGAGGAACTACAAGACTATCAAGTTTCAGCTCAGGGAGAGTAATGCAGCTAGCACTTGTAGTTCAAGCTTCATTTCTGCCGAAAATCAAGTTTTAGAAGGGCTGCTCATATTTTTCACATGAGCATGCCATATCTTTGTTTGAAATGGTGCATTAGCACACTATAGGTGTTGTGAAAAGATTTGGGGGCATTTGCATGAACCAAATTAATGGAAGAGAGTAAAAGAGGTGCTGCCATGGTGAAGGGGAGAGGGAAGGAGAGGGAGTAACCCTCCAGTAATTTGAGCTAGCAAAAGATGTGGTAAAAATTTGAGATCATGGAGAATAGTGAAAGTGGCCAAAGCAACCAATTTCTTAAGGAAGCATAAGGTGTTTGATGGGTGTTAGGGCTAGCAAATGGGGTCCACTTGCTATGAAACTTAACAGGATCACATGCTAGGTGAAAATGAGATTGGATAAAAATTTTGGGATTTGTTGGAGAAAGTTTCCAATGTAGACTTAAAAAATCCAAGAAATGGGCAGAAGTGGCTTTTTGAAGATAAATCCATGCAAGTTAATCCCACTAACGCGCACCTTTGTGTGGTGGAATTATTTGATCATTAGAGCATGCCCAGAAAGTTTGGGATCAATTGGACAATCTTTATAATGGAAAGCTTCCAAATTCCAGATACCAGCACGAGTGGTTTTCAGGGGCTTGCGAAAAGTTAACCTCGTCCCCTTGATGCACCACCTGGTGGGGATGCATTACTAGAGTATCAGAACATGTCCACAAATTTTGTGCAGATTTTAAGACACTTGGCAATGTAGAGCTGCTCGAATTTGGTTTTGGACACATAGGCTTTTGAATATTCAGGTGAACCAAATTAACTTGGATTGAGATGAAACTTGGCATGATCATCACATATATCATGTGTTACTTGCTGAAACTTTCTAGTAATTTATTGAGTATATTTCTTGTAGAAATATTTCAAAATCTTGAAATAGGCACGGAGGGTTTTGGAGGGTTTTGTCCAATAATTTGAACATGGCCATTTCTTGAAACTCTTATGTGTGGAATATATATGTCCATTGAGTTTCCCTAAATTTTCTCAAATTTTTGTAAGGCAAGAAAAATAATTTTCCTTCATAAAAGACCATTTCTGGCCTCAAAAAAATTATTTAAATAAAATAGCGAAATAACTTTTAAAATAATAATTTTGTGGTCTTGGGAATTCTTTTTGATAATGGGATTTAAGTAAATTGTTTGAGGCAAAACAACTTCCCTAATTTGAGGACTTGTAGTACAAATCCCAACTCATGGGCTTTCGAAAGCCTAAAATAAATAAATGCTTTTTGGTCAAAATAATATTTGGTTGAAATATTTTTAGGTCCTATACACATGTTATGGTCACTGGGCAAACATTTTAGCAAAGGAGGTGATCCTAAAGAGTTGTAGGAACTTTTGTGATTTAAAACACAAGCAAACCAAGCAAGAAATCAACATTCACATCAAATATCACAAGCACTCACAAAATTTTTAGTTGGTCCTAATTTTTCATATATGTTAATCTAGTCAGGAGAGTTAAAACACACGGTGTGATAGACCTATCCCCCTTACAAGAATCTCGTCCCCGAGATTCCTAGGCTAGGCATTGGAGAGATACATAAACATGGGTTCGAGGTTGTCTTCACGTTTCTATGTAGTTCATTCTTCGATGTGATTGCTCTAGTGGATCTTGAAGTGCTTGATGATACCACTTTGAATGCTTCTCTTGGCTCCATGTGAGAGTGAACAGGGTTCTCGCAATGTGCTAGGCTTGACTAAGGGTTAGGGATTTGGTGATGGAGGTTCGGGCAATGTTCTGGTTTGTGTGTGTACTCGGAAGTCGGAGTACATGATAAAGTAGTGTGTCTGTGTGCTGGTCATGGTGGTTACTCACATCGCTTGGTGACATCTAGATGTCTCGCATTAAAATAGGAGGGTCAAGGTCTTCGTCTAGCTCCCTGCTAACGGGGAAGTCCTTGACTCCTTTTAAAGCGGGTGATATACCGTCGTAGGTGCTCTTCTTCCTCGAGAGTGTCGAAATGTGTCGTCGTAGGCTTCTCATCGAGATCTTATACTTGAGTAGTGGCCCAAGTATTTCCTTCATTTGTCTTCACCCATTTGTCTCTGTCATCACGGACACATTCTTCCGCCGTGTCTTCACATGCTCGGCCTTCTAGCCCCTTCTTACGTATGCATGAAAGAGTCTGAGTTGGGTCTCTTTGATAAGACTAAGCCTAGAGAGAGCGCGTGTAAAACCGGTCCCACCATCTAGGAAAGCTTTTGAGGTGTCCTGGATGAGCTGGCTACCCAAAGGTATGGACCAGTCACCCAATCTCCAAGGTCTGAGGCTTGGCAAGTGGGGTGAACTTCCTTCGACACGGGTTTCACCATGGTCTAGTCGGGATTTATGTCCTTGATTGGACCAGAAGGGCTCTTTGATTTATCTTGTTGTCCAAAGGCTTCATCGCGCTTGAACGTCGACGCTTCTTGACATAGTTGATGTAGCCAGTAGAGGAGTGGAGGTCGACCCCTATTGCTTCTTCTTCATTGTCGTTACCACTCAATCGTGCTGGTTCTTCACCTTCCTCCGGTAGGGTTGCCTTGTGCTGCTTGGAGGGTGCTTCGAGGACTCCATCTCCTTTGAGGGAAAGCCTTACACTTGAGAGGCATGGTGGTTCGGGTTTCTGAGGGCTTGGGATGTGTGTGAACATCCATCACCTTATCCTTGAGCACACTTTCTTAGATGCCAATAGTCCTACCAAATCATCCCAACCGAATCATCCAATGTCATATAAGATACCACGCCATATAAATCAGCTCCAACATCACTTATGCTACTCAATTCAAAGGTTTGAAATAAGGACTAAACCAAAACCTCATAAGTATGATATAACTAGCTCATGTGTATCCCTATGTAAAAATCCTCAGGAAGCATACAAGCTGCTAAGCTTGGCTAAGATACTAAAATCCATGTGCTTAGTAAAATTATCCAAGGTCTAAGGTACTTCATTGCTATGCTAAAGAAACACGTATTATACCAATTTGAGATCTTGTTTCCTTCCTACGAATTCAATCGAGTGGTCCATCTATCCCATCAATCATGACTTGACCCATCACTCCTACGAGTCCAGTATCGATGGAGTTCTACATATTCACCTAGAGTCCTTCCTAATCCACATATCGTTGCAAGGACTATATCAGAGTACATCCACCAACTTTCCATTCCATGACCAACTAAACTCCTAGGTGCATCTTAACTCATCTTTGACATCACCCACTTACTTCCACTTTGTTATCCACCACTTTGTTATCCATCGGGGAACACGGTATCCTGATGAAAGTCGTCGGAATAAACCCAATTTTCTCCGAACCAAATGGTCTCATTCACCACCGACACTCTATTAGGACCACCTATTTAAATCCAAATCACATGCCCAACGAGAACTCCTACTTGTGTCTCCAAGTCATTATTAATCCATGACTGCTACTTCATGAAGCCAATTTATTATACCACTAAGAGTTTAGCTCGTAATCATAATTGTCCTACTTAATTCAATCTTACTCCAGGAATATGTACGTTATGCTACTTTATCAACTTGTTGCACCAAGTCACATATCACCATGAAAGTCCCCATAATCCACCTAATTGGTTAGCTATGTCCTCAAAACACCTATTGTGGTCACATCAAATCATTTTATACAAATTCGATATCCTTGGAACAATCCTTCCTATGGCAACAAGGTATTAGTGTTATCTTAAGAATAAAGGATACTTGTACACTGTGGTCACTTGTTCCATAGTGAATCGAGTGCTAAGCAGGGTTTACTTAAGCTCAACGGGTGCTCTGGAAAATCCGTGTATTAAACACGAGATCAGGGGTTTGAGCTGGGGAAGCTTGTGAGGTCTAGGTTGGTCCAGGGAGGGTCTCCAATCTCGAGGGAAAAGCCTAACTCTACAAGGTTGTGTGAGGTTGAGCATGTCATAGTCAGAGCCCTTAGTGTTAGTTGTCTGGCGAGGAGGATCACGGTGCATCATGTCCTGCTGGTCTTTAGTTATCGAGGAAGGTGAGGGAGAGAGAAAAGTAGTCTAAAGGGGAGTGCCTAAGGGGGTGGTGTAGTGCAAGTGGAGTGAAACAAGTGCCGAAAGGCCAAACACAACTTCAGTATGAGGCAGGTGATATAGTCGCATACTGGTTGCTTGGGGAAAAAGTGTGACTCATATCAAGGCACAAACAAGCAAAACAAGAAACACACAACATGGTCCCTTTCGAACCATCACATGGAGTCGACTTCGCATAGGGGATACATGACTCATCCTACCCTGGGGGTTCTCGGAATCAATAGTCGTGCTTACTTCATGCCTCGTCGAGGAATCCGCTCACTCTTCTAGGTCTTCTTTAGGTGTTGCCATGTCTCTTGTTGTTGCTCGTCGAGGCGATTTGGGTTGAGATGGATAGAGTCCTTGACAACTCCTCGTTTGTTGAGTTGTAGACGAAGGTGGTTCCTCATGGTTGTCATTGGAGACGGTCTGCTGTTGTCTTCGTGATCCTGTCAGTGTCTTCTTATATTCCAAGGCGTTGAGAGATCCAAGTGGACAACCTTTATGCAATGACATTGACAAGGCTTGATAGAGTTCCGACCTGTAAGTTACGTTGATGATGACATCGACACCAAGAGTGGGGGACGAAGAGAACCATTTCCTGCTTACTAAGGTGAGGAGGACCAAATGGCGAGGTGCTCATCCAAAGGCGGTTGTCCACAACTTCCCTAATTTGAGGACTTGTAGTACAAATCCCTACTCAGGGGCTTTTGAATGCCTAATTTAAATAAATGTTTTTTGGTCAAAATAATATTTGATAAAAATATTTTTAGGTCCTGTACACATGGTATGGTCATTGGGCAAATACTTTGGCAAAGGAGGTGAGCCTAAAGAGTAGTAGGGACTTTTTTTATTTAAAACACAAGCAACTAAGCAAGGAATCAACAATCACAACAAGGATCACAAGCACTCACAAAATTTTTAATTGGTCCTGGTCTTTGAGATATGTTAATCTAGTCACGATAGTCAAAGCACAGGATGTGACAGCAGGTCTGGCATATTCCTTCCTCACAGTCTTCCTGATTGTGGTCTTCTCTTTCTGCTTCTGGGCAAAAGATTCCTCATGGATAAAGTCAACATCTTCTTCGCCTGAATTGATCTTCCTTCTAGACCTGGTATCGGCCTTGGGAAAGTTGTGGGAGCTAGGTGTTCCTGGGTTAGAAGGTGTCCTTTCAGGACTAGTGCGTGAATCCATCTCTTCACTAGGCTCACTGAAGTTGTTCTGACTATCTTATGATCCTGACATACTGTCAAACAACCAAGCACACAAGTAGACACTGTGAAGAGATATAGAAGAGTTGGAAGGCATGAGCATCACAAAACTCAGAAGTTTTGATTAGTTTGAACTTTGAAAAATTAGGTTTAACATTCACCAAAAGGATTTTGATTCCACCAAGTCAAAAAATTTGGAGACACCGAGACTGACGTTCTCATTTACAGAAACTTGGCACCCGTTTTGGTTTCACCGAAAAGGAAGTCTCATTCTCACCAAGACATTCTCGGTAGCCCTAAACTAAATCGGTAAGACCGACTTTTCAGTATACGTGACACCGAGATTCAATCTTGCGGACGGCTAACCCTAAAAATTCCATTATTCTCTAATCTACGGAGTTTTTCTTCTGGACAGGATTAGTGCAGAAGTGGACAGAATTCATCAAAGCCTTAATGCGCTAGAATAAGAATTGGAGTTCATAAAGGGGCCGGATCCGTACCCTAGCTTGGTGACGGATCCGCTACACCGGCGACAGCAGTGAAGATTCCTGTCGACGGCGAAGACTCAGGTGGCGAGGGCGTATGGGAGGATCAAGGCGATGTCCACGGGACTAGGGCGCGACAATGGCGGTTGGCGATGTTTGAATTGATTTTTAAACCGTCGGGTCCACGATATATATATATGTGTATATATATATATATATATATATATGTATATATATATATGTATATATATATATATATGTATATATATATATATCCTAGCTCTTGGTGACAGCAAGATGGAATTTTCGGTGTCACCGAGTTCCCCAACTGTCAACTGACAGTCAAACTCGGTGAGGCCAAAAAGAACAACTTGGTCGTACCGAGATGAGAAAACATGATCAACTCTAGGCTTCGGTGGGACCGAGATCTTGAGGTTGGTCACACCGAGATGCACTTTGGGAGGTTTTGGAACTCATACCTTGTTGAGACGGATCTCTGAGTGCTCCTCGCACGGAATGTCCCTAAAGTACTTGCTCAAATTTTGTGATGTAGCATGAATAGAATTTGAGACGAGAAAGCATATATAGGTAGAGGGAGGTACTTAGGCACTCTTACATATCAAATTGGCCAAATTAAATAGAAATCCAAATAACAACAATTGGATATCCTCGAATGAGAAAAATATGCATACCAACATGATCAAACAATAAGATGTCAAACAGAACATGGTGAACATGCACGAACATTCTAGCATCTATCAAGCACTTTAGGAACGACGAAGTCATCTATATACGAGTATATTGACATAGGAGCCAAGTAAGAGTATTTGACCATAGGTCATACTCATTGATCAAGCACAAGTGGGGTTATCACTTTTACATAAAAGCATTAGTGTGCTCACATCGTTTAGGAGATGCTTATACTCAAGTCTTAGAGTAAAGCTCCCCCTAGATGTGACATCCCCCCTTAGAGGGATAAACTAACCTTGGGTTTTGTCATACAAGACTTCAAGTAGGTGTAGTAGTTGTGGATGCTCATTGTTGATGAAGATCATCTTTGATTTGGGAGAAATCCTAGGTTTTTATTACCCTTCACACCTACATGGGTTAGTCCCACAGAAAAAGTAACACATGCAAGAATACCATGGACATGGCATGAAGTGCATGAGAGGTGATGCCCAAAGATACATTAATTTCCTTGCCCTTTGCTTACTTTGAGGGAATGTGTGACTCCTTGAACTAATGCATATGGTTGGAATTGATTGCATATAGTTCTTGCCAAAATGAATAAGAGTGAATTTCATTGACGGAGTCACCCCTCAAGAAATTTCTAGTTCTTCCTCTGCGGGACCCACATCAACTTGATGGGGATCCTTGGAGTTGTGGTAGCTCTATATTAGGTAGTGCTAGTGGTGTCCTTGAGAATCCACTCGACCTTGGCTTGGGGTTCTTCCTGAAATGAGTCAATCTCCTCTTGAAGCTTGCACTTGCCCTTGTGGTCATGGGGTTCAGGGTTATCTTGAGAGCTTGATCCCTTGGGAAGAGTAGGGTCATACTTTTCCTCTTGAGGAACGAACTTCATGATGGGAGATGGACCTTCTTCCCATTCCTCTCCATTGGCATTAAAGTAGCCAACACCTTTACTCTTCTGATGTCCTTCTTGCTTGCACACAATTTCCTCAAATTGCTTAATTTCGGAAAGACTCTTGAAGGCTCTCTCTCTAATTCCTTTCAATAAATCATTTTCTTGCTCAAGTGAAACTTGGCTAAGATAAAAATTAGTGGAATCAAGACAGCTACTTGCAATAACATCATTTGATCTAACTTTAGCATTGTTGTTACTAGATGAAGAAACTTTCTTGCCTTTGTTACTAGTGTTCTTAGGTTTAACGTGTGGAACAAAAGTAGACAAGACTAGTCATTTGGCTAGATAAGAAGAACTCTTCTTTCGAAGATCATCATTGATTGCTTTTAGAAACTCGTGCTCTTTCTCTAAATTTAGCTTCTCAAAGTGTAGCTTCTCATGAGTTCTTGCAAGTTCTCTATGATCTTCTAGAGTAGTTTCATGAGCTAACTTAAGAATGTTAACTCTTTAGTTAGTTGTTCAATCTCTTTCTTATCATCATGATTCGTTTTCTCTTGACTAGCATGATTATTTAGAATTTCATTTTCAATGTTATCACTAGTCTTATCAAGGATCAAGTCATCTTCTCCTAACACGTCATCCTCATCATTGTAAAAGTGAAAGTACTTGGGGTGTGATACCTTGGAGCCTTTTGCCATGAAGTAGTTTCCAATCCCTTCATTTGGTGAATCAAATAAGTCATAGGAGTTGGAGGAAATGAGTCCAAGACCGGCAACACCTTCATCTTAACTATAGTCGGAGTTGGAGTGGTAGCTTCTCTCAGATTGGTTATTAGACTCGTAGCCGGAAACCCATTCACTAACGTGAGATTGATGTCTTATTCTTGAGCTTATCTTTGTGTGCTTGTCCTTCCTCTCCGATTCCTTTCTTCTCCGGGAGTGTCTTCATTCAAAATGATCTTCTCTACTCCTTCTCTCTCTGCGAGGTCACTCGTCTCTTGAGCTTCGTCTTCTAGGTGACTCTTCTCTTCTTTTGTGGGGAGCCGAGCACTCATTGGAATAGTGTCCGGGCCTTCCATTGTTGTAGCAATTTCGACAACGACTAGACGAACGCTTCTCATCGTATCTTGAGCTTGAGCTTCTCTCTTTGCCTCTACTCTTGTAGAACTTGTTTAATTTTTAGACCATGAGGCTGATCTCTTTATTGGTAACAAGCTTGTTATTTGAAGTAGCGGGAGTATCAATTGAAGCTTTGTAAGCACCGTTTGAATTGTTGTGCAACTCATCTTTGTCCTTGAGTGACATTTCATCAGCAACAATCCTTCCAATGACTTCAGTTGGCTTGACATACTTGTAGTTTGGCATCATTTGAATTAATGTGCACACGATGTCTTATCTTCAATCCAAGGATCTAAGTTTCTTCTTAATTATGAATTTCTCGGTCATCTCTTTGCTTCCTAAGACGGCAATCTCATTTGTGATGAGAGATTACCTTTAGTACATCTCAGGGACTCCTTCACCATCCTTCATATTTAACTTGTCAAGATGACTTTGAAGCACATAAAACTTAGATTCCCTGACAGAATCAATACCTTTGCGCATATCAATCAAAGTGTTCCTAATTTCATTTGCATTCACAAGGCGGCTGATTTTGTAGAATTCTTCGGGGCACATGCAGTTGAATAGCATGTCGCAGGCTTGAGTATTGTATTGCAACATCTTCAATTCATCCGCTATCGCATCACGATGTTGTCCTCTTCCTTCTTCGAAGAAATCTTGCACACCAACACGAAGAATAGCTCAAATGGCAGGATTACGACTAAGAATATGCATTTTCATCTTATGCCTACAACTAGTGAAGTTTGTACGATTGAAATATAGACCTCTATGGTGATAATTTTCGTCACTAGGCGCCATACTCTCCTAGGTTGTGAAGCCAATGCATTGGAGACCAAATCTCTAATGCCACTTGTAGTATCGAAAGTATTTCTAGAGGGGGGATTAGACTACTTGACAAGATAAAAACTTAGCCTTTTCCCAATTTTTAGTGTGGGCTAGTTTTAGCAACTATGACTAGTCAAGTACACCCTACACATTCATATCTAAGAGTTTTGCAGCGGAAAGTAAAACATGCAAGTGTAAAGTAGAGGGTGAGGTAGGGAGATCAAATGCAAAGGTTGACACGATGATTTTTGGCATGTTTCTGATAGGTGGCGCTATCGTAGGCCCATGTTAGGCATATTTGGCATGGGTAGGAGAGATTGATCTTGTGGAAATAAACTTGCGGAGGCTAGAGGTCAAGTTTCAAATGGTTGGACTGGAGTCTCTTGATCTCAACACATGAGTAGGTGCAACTGCCCCCGCCCCCAAAAAAAATGGATTTGGCAAGTGGGTGTGTGTTCTGAGTGCTTCCTGTGCGGATGAGAGAAGGTGGAGGGGGTATATATAGGCATATCCCAAAATCCAACCATTACAACTCTATTTCCCAACTCGATGACAGCGTATGAGTCTCGGTGGTACTGAGTTGCACTAAATGCGGTAACTTTTGAATTATCGGTGAGAATGGTGTATGAATCTCGGTGGTACCGATAATATGACCTAGTCCAGTTTCCAAATCTCGGTGAGACCGATTCCAATCTTGGAAATTTCGATTCTTGGAATTTTCTCAACAGAAAGTTGGTCACTTAATCTCATTGGCACCGATATGAAAGTTAGTGGTACCAAGAGATTAGGGTTTGGCAGAGGATCTATCTGGTGGGAAATTGGTAGGGCAGAGAGGAAAATATAGGTGGCACCGATTTTTCTAGTTTAGCTTTGGACAGAGATATCTTGTGGGAGAATGGCTGAATTTTTTTGGTGTCTATCTCTATGCACTTGAGCAACCAATTCATCATAATACCTCACCCCCTTTTATTAGTATTGGCTTTCCTATTGACTCAATGTGATTTCTCACAAATGTAAAATGTAGATTCTTCTTGCTAGAAACTTGAGCCAATCCTATTCCTTCCTTCCTCAAGTGGTTTCTCGTCACAATCCTTTAGCCAAGACATCTTTGAAGTTTTCTGAAATATACTTGCATAAGCTCATTAGTCCAACTAGTCGTCAACCCGTTGTGTAGCACAAACTAGTTAATTAGGGAGATATGCAACACTAGAAGTACCAATGTCATTTCAACATTTCCTAATATTTTAAATTATACGTAATTATGATCTCTGATATAAGTATTGAAAACGTGCAAAAACAATTCTTAGCATGGAAATTATTCATAAGAAATATTACCAAAGACACATTGATTTATTTGGTGCCATCCTTAAGGTGTTGTAAACCTTGTGGAAACACGTAAATACATCGTGGATGAAGATACATGTGCTTCTGACATGAAAATTGGAAAAAATACTTCAGGGATATATTGAATCTTCGATTGGGAAGTATTCGACTCTAATGGTATAAAAACACCATCTTCTTTTTCTTTGGCCAATATACTATTTAGAGATTATCAACCAAGCTTATCCACTTTATAGCTTAGAACACTATAGCTTGTTTTCATTACCAATACATCTATAAACATTTATATATCCAATTGAAACTCGATAGTGTTGTTACCCATGTCTTGGAAACACATTGTGCTTCCTTCGCCATTTGCCACGAACACTCAAAATTCAGATGATATACTACGAAAATATAACCTTAATGTTATTCTGTAATATAATTTTGTAATCCAAGTAATAAATATGTATCAATTTCACTCAGTTTTCCTATTAGGCGTTTCAGCTTGTGGCATGCAGCTACTATACTTAGTATCATTGTTCACAGTTAGCATATCACGTGATGCAATTTGCACTTTTTCCTTCAAAGATAATCTTTTGTCCATTCAGAAGCACACACTCAAAACTAAAAGGGTAAATGTTGGCACAAAGGTAAATTAGTTTTGTTAACTCGATACAAACTTAAGATTTTACAGTCATGTGGTATCTTATCCATTCAGGGGTCTATCTTTTTTCAATGTATTTCTATCATGTCCTTCGGTAATAATATTTGGTTTTTCTCTATGACCAAATATTAGCAATGAACTTCATATTTGATTTCTTTGTCCAAGTAGCTACAGTATGTATTGGACCCCCTTCTCTAGTAAAACATTACATAAAATAGGCAAATAGCTTGTACCTGCAAATAGGTACTTATGTATTTGTAAATCAATTTATTCAGGAATAGATACATTATATCGACGACAATATATGCAGGTACAAATATGGTAGATAGTACTTAATGGCTAAGCATAACATATTAACATTTGATTTAGTTGTGGCTGCAAAAGTAGCACGAGAAAAATAGGTTATAATATATGCATAAATATTTATAAGAACTAATCTCTATCAAAAAGACATTCATGATTTATTAATCTAACTAAGGTCTCACTATGAACAGGTGTACCTACATTAAATTAGCAGAATCTTTGTGTCAATATTTCTATCACAGACTAACCATCTTGTGATCTCTGAGTACGGCTCTGATTATACTTCTATGGCACCAGCAATGAATCTGAACGCTGCCTTTTTTCAAACTCAATCATAAACTCTCTTTTTTGACCATGAAGATTGAGGTCCCTCTTTTTTGTACGTACATGAATTTTCATGATATTCTCGCACTCTCAAATGTGAAACTACAACATGAGTGAGCTAGTCCTCAGAAATAAGAAAATTATGTGTTTAACGCTCAATGGAAGTAAAGAGAACCTCCAAGGGAGATTCATAACATGCACTAATTAGTTCTAATGGAGTTGTAAATTAAGCAATAATATTTCTGATGCAACATCATCCACTTCACTATCCATCGTCCACTGCACTATCCATAAACCCGAGGAACATAAAATAAGTTAATTCCGTTCCTAACCTACAAGTTATTCTCCACTTTTATCAAATAGAGATTGGAGGAAAACTCACGTCAAAGAGAGCAGCACATGGACCAAGCAAAAGCAGAAATTGGGGGATCAACCCTCGAAGAAACGCAAGTAACTGCCCAATGAATCGGATTTTCTTGTCAATGTCAGTTGTGCGACAGACTCGCCAGCATATGATCTCTGAGTGATTCTCACCATACTTCTATGGCACCGACAACATATCCAGCCGCTACCTTTTTTTCTCAAAATCAGGAATAAACTTTCGTCTTTTACCATGAGGCTTAAGCTCCATCCTTTTTGTACATGCATGATTTTAATTTTTTTTGATTGAGATGTAGATACTTCTTAATGAGAGGCCTGCCCACATTTTATTCACGTGCCTCATATGTTTATAATTGTACTTGTATTTGTTTAACACATTGTTTTTATTTTCATATATCTTAGATGTGTGTGTTGGAGACTCTTTCTTTAGCTAGGAGACTCATGTATTTATGTGTGGGAAAAAATACACGTTCATATTGTTTGTATAGTACTTAGATGTGGGTGTTGGGAACTATTTTATAGTAAGTGATGTTTTTTATTCACGCAACATCTTCAAATAGATATAAACCTTTCCTTTTGAAAATCAATCCTAGACTCTCTTTTTTAACGTGATGAGGCTAGAGGAGTTTTTTTACGTGCAGCAAGGGGACTCTTTTGTTTTACGATATAAAGGGACATTTTGTACATGGGAGAACGAGCACTATTTTTGTTTCTCCAAACCATAGATGTGGCATTTCGGGACTATATTCATGTGTTTTTAAAAATTACATACATCTAATGGCTAAATATTTTTGAATTACAGATCCAACAATTAATTAGTTAGCTTTTCTAGGGTTAACGTGGAGCCTCGTATGGTGCCTCTAGTTAGTAATAAAAAGATGATGCATATGTTGTGATCAATTATCAAAACCACCTTAGGGAGCAATTGTGCTTTCAAGGTTAGGTCGCCGTCGAGCCCAGGGCGGATCCGCATAATGTTGGCAGGCCCGACGTACTTCTAGGCGAAGTGCTTCCGGCCTTGTAGGGGAGCGATGCACATGGCGAAAAAATCAGATCCCACGATCTCTATGGTGAGCCACGCGGCCTTCATTCCAAGCAGGAGGGTGAACGCTATCTCCAGCTTCCTGTCATCCGGGGCGGCACCACTCCATTCATCATTGCAGACAGGCTTGGAAGTCCGAACCTTATAGAATGGCGGGGGCTCCTTGTCAACGATATAGCACCAATCCCCTCGTCATTCCTCCCACTTCTTGTGGAGAATGCCGAGGGATACACTTCCTTATAGGAGGCGCGGGGAATCCACACGATGCTGCCGAAGATGGCATCCTTGCCCTCTTTGAGGGGAAAGAAGAAATGGCGGAAGAGGGAGACGTTGGGGACTATTCCTATGAAGTTTTTGCACAAATGTGCGAAAACAGACATGGAGGTCACCGCGTTTGGTCTGTAGTGAAGCAGACGGCAGCCATAGGTCAACATCAGATCTATGAAGAAAGCAGAGAAAGGGGGACCAACCCGTAGTAGAAGTACCCTAAGAAGAATGGGTACTTCTCAGGACTGGGTTGGAATATCATGAATGCACTATCGAGGTCGGGTGCACTTGCGTCCCCTCCCCCACATTGGGGCGTACCTCGAACCAAGCTTGTGCTGCGGCAGAGAATAGGGGCGGAAGACGGAGGATTTGCTCCTCATACTCACCAGGGCCTCCTTCGCCTCCGCGTCGGTTGCCTTCTCGTGCTTCTTCGTTGTGCCAGCCACAACGGAGGAGGCTGAGCGCTTCGCTTCCATGACGGGCCCACATGTGAATGGCGGCGGGAGCGGGGGAGAGAAGGACTCGTGGACTCTGTGCTTCGAGGGCTTGAGGAAAGGGAAGGAGCAAGGAAGCACGGGGAGAGTGAATGAGGCGGGAACAACGCCCTTGCAGAATCCATTGTTTGTATACAGGCAAAAAATGCAAGAAACACCTCCCCCCAGCCTCACGCGATGCGGCCTCCAAAACGCGAACCCTCGAAGCAAGTGCCCCGCTCTGCCACTTCCACGACTCGCAGCAAATGTACATCGTGGAAAAGGTTAGCAAAATTCATCATAACCATAGGGAAACGCGGCCACACATGCCCGTGCGCCATTTTGGGCTTGGCCTAACAATGCTGCACCCGTGTGTATGGCCTAGACGCGAGGGCTACTGTCGGTGTACTCAGAAATGAGGTCCTTAGCTGTAACAGCTCAAGTGTGTTACCCAAGGTTGTAAGCATATTATTGAAACCATCATGTTGAGTGTATGCCATGTTTGTCATGTGTGTTGGATCTTGCACTTCATCATCATGCCAAGTCATGACCATACTTAGTTTCCATTTGGTTGCATTTGCAAGCCTTGTAAATTAGCCATGTGTGAACCTTCCATGTTATGCCATCATGTGGTTGGGATTAATAAAGTTTGCTTCTTTTCATTATTTTGTGTCATGGCATCATTTCTTCCATTCCATATTGTGTTGTTGCATTGTGATGTCTTGAATAAGGTGCGGTGTGGTGATTGTGTGCTTGCAACCAAGTGGTATTCCTTGGTGTGAACAAAACCTCCCTTCAATTTCTTTTGAAGTACATCTCCATCTCTCTTGAATTCAAATTTTTTTTTATGTGGTGAGTTTACTTGCGCTAGTCCTTCAAGTAAAATGTTGGGGAGGTGTCAAATATTCTACAAGTCATTTTAAAATTACTCTTAGATATGTGCTGCTCTCCTCCTTTTAATATTTTGTTGAAACAGGTTCAAATGGCAATAAAAGGCATTTTTTCCTTCTCTTAAAATTCCCCAAACATTTTTATAATTTTGTAGATAATTCCAGCGGTCCAAAAACTAATTTATTCCCCCACATTGTTTTTCAAAAAACCCTGGTATTTTTTTCTTTGTTCTGTGCTATTTTTTTTAGCAATGGCTGGCCCAGTTTTTGTGAAGAGAGGGAGTGTTTGTGTAAGAGAGAGGGAGCAGCCCATCTCCAAGTTCGCAGCCCATCAAACCCCCTCCTTTGTAGACCATCGCAATTGGTTCGCCATGGAGATGCTATTCACCGCATTCTGCGTCGAGTAGGTGTAGCTTCGCACATGGGGTCCTACTGGCAGGCCTTTGTGGGCCGTTTGCTAACCATTTCTATTTATGTTTCTGTTTCTTCGAATCGTTTTCTTCTGTTTCTGTTCCCCTTCCCGCGTTGTTTCTGTTTTTTTCTACAGTTGTGTTGTTCTGCTGTTCTGCCGTTTCTAGTAGACACTTCTGAACTGCACCTTGTGAATAGGAGAACTAGTTTCTGAACCAGCTATTTGTGTTGTTTGTACTGTTTTGGCTAGTTGTTAAAAATAAATGTGGTTCAACTAAGGAAATGCAATTTAGTTCTTGAAAGAAAATGATAATAAACAAAGAAAAGTTGGTTCATGGAAAATATAAGAAAAATTTAAAGCTGCTACCGGTAGAAATTATTGTACATAAAATCTCTACTTTTTTGAACATTCTTTCCAGGAAGCAGCAAGATCTAAAAGGAAAACTGAATGAAACATTCTCCATTGGAAGTGTTCCTTTTTTAAATGCTTCCTTGACGTATCCTTACTAGCAGGCTTCGTACTTTCAAACCAAATGCTAACATTTCACACAACTTCGTACAGGTAGTTTTCAGCACTTTGAAAAAGTTTCAAGAACAGGCACAACAACACGCAGCTTCTCCTGAAATAGGTATTAATGTGGTGTCAGTCTCAAGAATAACAACTGTTCTCAGATTGCTTGAAGCTGAAAAATGCATCCAGATGCAGAAAAAATTAGCAGAGAGAAATGCCAGTTGCCAAGCGCTATTCAATGATGTTTTCATAACTTAAAACCACTTGTTTATTGAAGGGCTGCTTTGTTTAACACTATATTGAAGGGAAACTTTGTTGCTTTATGTTGACAAGAGTTGCAGCAACAATAAACAATTTCATTACAGAAAAACTGGAGTTGGAAGACGAAGCCTTGTGGGATACATTGGATGTTGTCAACGAGCCTTAAAATGCTCATCAACAACTCTTCCCCCTTTGTTATAGTTTTCACTCTTTTCTGTTTCTAGTAGAAAAAGCCCGATCTTTCTTTTCTTTTTTGTGTGAGGGAACGTGGTAGACCTGATCTAGCTAATACTTGAAATTTCATTCTATGGAAGTTCCCGCGGTAAGTTGTTCACAAAAATTGCAGCAGCAATAAACAACTCCATCAGATATATTAAAAAAGATTTATGATCTTTTTCAATGATCTGCATTATGTCCAAAATGATCTGAATATTATACACGATCCTTCTTCTTGTACTTTCTTTACCCAATGGTATTATTATTTGGGTTCAACATTAGTTTGGTGAAATATGTTACAGTAGAGCAAACATATCGAATATGAATAAATTATTAATATTCATATGACAAACTAATCACCAACTTTCCTAATTGTAAGAAAGAAAAAATGATTGTCGTTGAAAGCTTCACTTGAATATGCGGAAACCCTGTTAAAAGACAAAAAGAAGACGAAACACGTTGAACAAAATATAAAGGAACATAAATTTTAATTCAGTTTTGGAAAAAACAGGCTAGAAAAAGATATTAGGGAACTTACATGACTTTGCATAAAAGAAGTTACTAATGGTAGCTGAATTTCATTGTCGTTGCAAGTTATGATTTCAAAAAGGGACTTCTGGCGTAGAGCTTGTATATCATCCTTCAAATATTTTAAAAGAAGGTGGATTTTAAGAGCTGATATTTTGCAATAAATGACAAAAAAGAATGGCTGGCATACGAGTATAACTCTTACATTAGAGAAAAAGTCCAATCCGACACCTTTGAACTTTGTAATGTTCTCAAGAAGGAATATACCTGAGTCATACGTGTAGAAAAAAGAATGGAAAAATAAGTATTTGAATTATTGTTAATTTATGATACTTACACTTTGTTTTTTATTTTCTTAGGAAATAAAGAATCTTAACAATTATATAAGGTTAACGCCGAAAGTTCCAAGAAGACACACATGAAATTCACCTTGGGACCTGCTACAAATCTTGATTCAAAATTTCCTATGTTAAGAGAAGAATTTCCATATGTAGCAGCGAACAAAGTCTTGAAGTTGTACACAACAACACTAATTGTCGTCAAAAATGAATCGCCATTGTAGTATGGGTTCAAAATATCAAACAAAATTGCTTTGGAGTTAGCAACGATTAAAATCCATTGCTTTTCCTTGAAGACAAGCATTTTTACCTATGTAATTGTAGGAAGTAACAAAGTGTTAGTACAAACTCTTTCAAAAATTAAAAATATTTAATAGCATTTCAAACAATATAACTTTTCTTACCAAGGAAGCATTTAATAAACTGAACCCAACTTTACTTTCATGTAAGATTTGTTTCTTTCGAGGATCTGAATGATTTAGCATTGGGTTCATTAGCTTCTCCTATAGTTTTTTGCCATAGAAAAATTAGTAGTAAAAAAAGGAAAATATTGATGAATTGAAGACTATAAAAAAATTTCAAAATATAGGATGACCATGTCATCAGGGCTAACTATGTGCTCTACTAATTCACTGTTTGGTAGGAGCCCTTTCCTTCCTCGGTTCAGCTGGTCCTTATTCTCTAGTTTTGCGAAACATCCGACAACCCGAGGGTTCATGCAACCACCTGTCTTGAATGATAGAGTTATAGTATTTTGGTCCACCCGAACTCCTTCAAATCAAAAATCCTTTGGTTGTTCATGGCAAAAGAGGAACAACAATAAAAAAAAACTAAAAAGAGAAAAGTGTTCTAAATAGCAAGGGGAAACTTGTCAATTGGGAATACATATTCAAATCTAAAAAAAAGTGAAATATCATTTGATCAATGATATTGTTTGGGTGAAAGCTGCTACAGTATAAACTATAGTGTTCCTAGAAACAACCTCTACAATGTTCATAAGAACAAAGCTATAGAACAAAGTTGTGGAACAGCATAAACATGTTTATGTTCAAATGAAAATCAAGTAGAACATGTATGCTAAGCAATTGTCAAAAAACAGAGGTTATTTATACATACCTGTGAGTTAATTTGGGAATAACTCCAACCATCAATTGTTAGAAATCATTCTCTATTCCATTTGAAAGGTTTGTGCTCTTACTTGACATTTGATGTTCTTGAATTGCTAGTTCACAGATTTGAAACATTTGTTAGAACCTTGATGCCAAGTTCAAGGTTGCGTTGTTGAAAACTTATTGGACTGTCCTTCATGTTGTTCGAGAACTTGGACTAGCAAATGATCTTCAATCGGTGTGCCAATATTTTTTGGGTGCACTTTAGGTGATATGAAATCCAGTATCCTTATTGGGTTCTCTGTTGTAGGAATGGTTCACATGACTTAACTGAGTAGAGGAACCAAAGGTAAATGATTTGCCTGCTTCTGATATAATTCTATCATAATTCGAAAGAATATTATTAACTATGTCACTTGAATTTGTAATTGCATCAAAAGAAGGAGCATCTGCACTTTTGTATTGACTGGTATTAACAGGATCCATATTAGAATTGGCATGCACTTTTGTATTGTCAACTACCAAGAAAATTTCATCAACCAACCAACTTTTATCCAGTTGACAAGCGTTAAAATCTAGTTTACAAAGGAAAAACATATTAACAACTTAGTTCATCTGATTTCTGTGAAAAGAATCTTTGGTTTAAAGGAAGTTGGTAAAAAAATAACCTTCCAAATGGTCCCCTGGTAATAAGAATCTGGAGAGTGGTAAGCAGAATTTTTGTTCTTTTGCTGTTCTGTAACTGGATGTTGATTGAGACAAGTATTTTGGGAAAAAAAGATTCGTTATGTTTTATTTCATTATCTAATTGTGTAGAAAGGAAATAAATATTGAAATGCAAAGGTATAGAAGAGAAACTTACGATGTTACAAAGATGAAACATCAATGGCGGTGTTGCTTTTGGAATTTGTCTCTTCACCAATAGTTCTAGACACGTAAGCTCTTCGGATGTTGGTAGATTAAAACGGAGAGAAAAATTGGAGCTTGTTATGTTAACAGAGTCAGGAAGATCTTTGACCAAATGCTCAAGAATTTCATTTATGTTGATTTCTTTATATTCATCAATGATTGTTGGGACAGTTAGCATTGGAATGTTCGGAGGTGGTTCTATGGCCAACAATTTTTTAGTGGTAGGAACTTTGATTTCTTTTTCTGAATGGGCTGATTTAAATTGTAGATTCAGGCTGCTGGAAGATGTCCATGTCTTCAGAAATAAAGAATGCATATCATCTACATAGGTCTTCAAAGTAGGTGTTGAATTCCGAATGATATTCGTGAAGAATTTTTGAGCGTGCATTTGAAGTATTATCTTGTCCTGTGAAATGAGAGAGTATATCTTGTTAAACACACTTGAAAGATGACAAAGTGAGATTTTCATTGCTACGAAAACACAAGAAGGAACAACATAACTTACTTGTGTTAGACTTATATCAGTGAATTTGGAATCAATATAATCTCATATATCTTCAGGTAGTTCAATGGAAACTGAATCACTAAATGGAGTACAGGAGATATGTTTCCTCTGTTTGATAAGACCAAAACAAGAGCATGTTAAACATTATGAGAACTTTTTTTCAAAGTGTTTTAAAATTTGGAGCGTTATTATAACTATAATTTCTAATTTAATATTTTGTAAAAAGTCATATCTATAACGAGCAAAGGCATACTGGCAGTCTGCCATATTCATTGTTTTTGTCATGTAGTGCATCGAGTGCCATGTATGAAATTAGCATATTTGCCGACCATAGTGGTAGCCTTGGTTCAATTCTTGGCAACTTGAATTCAGTTATGATAAGGAACTCAAAGTAGGAAATCTGAAATTGAGAAGATAATTTCAGACAGAATGAGAGAAAATAAACAGTCATGTTGTTTCAAAAATAAACAGTGATGTTGTTTAAATTGGCAAGGTTGCCATAATTATAAAATAATTCAGTTCAAGGCAAATGAAAAGTGTGAAAAAGTGTGAAATGTCGTTCTTTTTCTTTTTGAAAATTATTTTGCACTAAGAAATTAAAGTAGTTTTTTCTTGGGAATTAGTCTTACCGTCAATAGTAATTTACTACCACCAGGAATGAACTTTTTGTTCCTTATGTTCTTCATTCTTGCTTTATTTATTGAATAAACCATGTAGCTTAGAGCAAGCAAGCACAAATCGTATTGGGAAATTCTCTCAATGTCAGCTATTGCATTGTACACAAACTTGCTAACAACTCCACTTGAATTGGGGACAACGAACGGAGATAGCGGAATGAGAATGAAGATTCGGCAAAATTTATCATCTGCAAGGTCATCAGAGATAATTGAAAAAGGTACTCAGTGGTGGGTGCAGTTGTCTGAAACTCATTGTTGATGAACTCATATGTAGATTCTGATGGTTTTGTGTTAACTGGAACTCCACCAATTGGTATGCCAAAAATCTTGTGAACACTTGAAGTTGTGATTGGGAATTTGAATCCATTTGCCATTTCAATAGAGCAAGAACTAGTGTTGAAATGGTTTTTCAGACAGAAGTAAATGGATTCAATATTGGACACGCTGGTCATTTCTAGGAATGACCAGAAACCCAATCTAGCTACATGATGCTTCCGACTTTCAGTTAATTCAGATGCAAGCTTCAGAGATGATTGAACAGGATGAAGTTGATTTGACTGCATGAAAAATTAAATAAAGAAAAATGAGATGTTAGAGCAATTTTTTTATTTCAGAAGAAAAATGATTGAATGATTAATTTGATTACCTTGCTTCTTTTCCCTTCATTGAAATTTTCTTGTGCTTCCCTCTTCTTTGTACATCCGTGTTCCATCTAGATTGAATGCAAGATCATTATTATTTGTGTTAATTAAATTAATTGAACGTAAGTAAAAAAAGAGAACAACATATATGGTTGGCCATCGCATGGAAGCTAAGATTTAGTACAATTCATAATATTTGTTGTTTTTTATTATGGATCACAAAGAACAACAACAAATGTAGTGGTAAAAAACTACAATTTTTCTTTATTCTGGTTGATGATTTTATTTTTGGATTTTCATCGGGAAAGGAGGGGAAAGTCCCTCAACCACCTGAATATTGTGCTATGAAGAAAAGGAGGGACCCCGGTCCTGAGTGGCAGATTTACATAGAAAAAGTGAGAAAGCCAGAAGGCACAAATGATTTGGTGTTTGGAACACTCTCTTGAATGGAAGGAATCCTGCACGATAACCGAGGGCGAACAAGAACATATCGTCAAAGTACACCTGATGTTGCAACGTAACCATTGCAACATCTTGAGCGGATGCCTTACCCGGAGAGGGTATAACTAAATTACACATCATCGTTACATATTAAGTGTTTGCTGATTTAGTAACTTTATATGGGTTCGAAGGGAGTAGTAAGTAAGTGGTATGGCAACATAAACCATTGAGCAGTCAAAAAGGCTGCATACAGAACATAAACAGATCCTAGAGTCCCCATTGAGTAGTAAGTAAGTAAGTGATTCAACTCTCTTCCAAGCATTCCTTCTTCAAATTAGCATGTGTACAATGAAAGGACACGTCATTTTTCCTTCCTACCCCACCCTACCCCTGAGACTGATGTCTCTGGTGTTCACTGGCTAATTGAATGCAGTAACAAGACTGTTACTGCATACTTACTTCCTCCTTTCAAGGAGAAAAGAATGCCAATAAGCAACGTAGTACATAGGCAGCTTTCTTTTCTTTTCTTTTCTTTGGAGCAAAGCTGGCTTTTCTTGCCTTTGGCGGCCGGTGCAGAGCTTTATTAGCAGGGTCAGAGACACATATCTCTCCTCCTTTCAAGGATAAAAGAAAAGAGGACTGACAGAAAAGAAAAAGGTTTCAAGGAAAGCACACAACCAATTCCTGGATAGATAGATGAGATCTGAAACAAAGCATCACCAGCAGCAGCACGAGGATGACCAGAATGCCAAGGAGCAGAGTGCAGTGTTTCTCAAAGCCATTGAGTCAGGATGGTTGGTGAAGAGAGGCGTCCAGGATGCAACTCAACTGGCTGAAATGTTTACAAAGATGAAAAATAAAACAAGAAACATTACTACTTGCTTGCCAACGCTACCCTACCCTTGCTTGCAAGCCAGGAGGTCAAGGAAGTCTCTCTCTCTATGTGTGTAGAGCTAAAAGGAACAACAACAGCCTCGATCTCCCAGCTTGACTTGGGACAGTAAAGAAGAAAAAAATGAACAAATATTATGGCTAAATCATCTTGGTAGAAAGAAACCAAGCAAAATCTGCTAGTACCACATGCATGGCATACGTGGAGTCAACATTGCATAACATAACATCTCTTTCCGTATAGGATGTAGTAACAAGATGTGTCAGGTAATCTCCTTCATAGTTGCAATCGGGTAAGAAGAGAGAAGTTAGGGGAATGAGAAGGGGACGACGAACCTTAAGATTGGATAGGAAATAGCAGCATCTGCGGAAATCTTCTGACGAAGAGAAGATCTGAGGAGAAGGTGTGATCTGAGGAGAAGGGGACAACAAGCAGAGATGCTAAGAACAGAGGTGAAATGTGGGGAAAGTACTTTCGGTGCTACGGCTCCACTTGTTTGTTGTTCAGCCGAAAAGACATTAAGAAAAAATAGAAAAGGAAAAAACCACTCATCCACCTGATAAGACTTGGGGGTTAGATGGCTCGGTTTCTTCCACTCATCCACCACAAAGGGGGTGGCAGTGTAGCGGCAGCGCCCCCAGCGCATCTTCTAACGGCGGCGGCGGCGCTTCAGCGGAGAGGTACGAAAACACTAAATTCTTGATCTACTTAGATTCTCGTTCATTGATCTTCTCGCACCGGGGACTTCCAGTAGGCAGAGAAAGCATTTTTGTTGGGAAACAACACAAGAACACGTAGATTTTATGTGGAATTGAAAGTGTTGGTTGATCTGCAAAATAGAGTTGGAAAACCAGTGATGTGTTATTTGTTGTCTATCTGCGAACATTGCTTTGATCAAAAAATATATTTATTCTATTGGTTGGTTTGCTCTTGCGGTAGCTGGTCTGAAGACTTGTAGGTTTTCCCTTTTAGACAACAATAATTTTCCCTTTTAGTAAACTTTGTGCAGGCAAGTATTCCCAAACCAGTAGCTGCAGCTAGACCAATTGTTAGACACATAAATCAAAATGAAAAAAATCATATGACCAGATGATACAGGGAAATAGATTTTTATTGTAAGTGAAGGTTCACATAATGAAGGTCATGTTGAACACACCCCGAATAGCTCACCGAAGTTCCAACTGAATCCCTTGTGCCTTTTTTTTCTCTTTTCTTGTTTATGTTTACTTTTCGTGGAACCTGCCTGTATGTTAGCGACAGTATACGACGGCTAGGAACACAGCGAGGATTAATCTTGCACGTAATATGAATACTCCGAGTATGCCAAAACGCATGTCATTATTTGTTGTTAGTTTTGCTTTTCCATAACTGGAATTTCTGAATTATGGTTGCAGCCTTATCAAGATGTAAGGTGAAAACAGTTATATGGAATCTGTTAACAAGGCAGTAACCAGTAAGAAGAAAAGGGTTACTTAGAAGGTTAGCCTCTACAAATCTTGTTTATATATAAATTTTTTACTCTGTTAATTTAATGTTACTTACTATAAACCATGCAGAATAGTAAACCGTGTGCTGTTTTCTGTTATATGCAGAAAGAAAGTGAAAAAATGACTGCATCCAATGGAAAAGATGTGAGGAAAACAAATAATAAAAATGAAAATAACCTGCTCAAGTCTACATCAGGTAAATGTGCTGCAAAATCTGCAAGTGTTATAAGACAGGTACCTTAATACATTCATCACCTTCACGCATACATTACACTAAGGACGAAAAATCATTAAAAGTGCTTTCACTTTTCTGTTAGGATGATGATTTCATGGACGAATTTGATCAGTTTGTTCAATACCAAAATTTGAGGAAAGAAACTGAGGTTGGTTCCGATTTCAAATAGTTTTGTTTTATGTTTCATTACGTTCACTGCCTTCTTATTAAAAAGTGTGATATGAACTAACAAAGAAATTTATGCCAAAATGGTGGACATGAACTCATTGAGAGTCAAGAAACTGAAATGGAATTTAATTTGTTTGGGTGTATTGAAGAAGAATTAGAAAAACATGCACCAGACATCATGAGTGTGCATTTAGGAATGCCAACAAACAATGAACAGACTATAAGTGGATACAAAGTGGTAGCGTGATTTTGATTGTAGCATATAATTTGGATGCACAAAAAAATGTGTAAGAAGATTGAAAGTTTGTTTTCATTCTTTTTGGTAGGCAATTGGCAGAAATGATGCGAACAACTGCATTATTACTGAATCTTCTTCACCAAAAGTACTAAGTTTGAGCAAGCAGGTTAATCTGGAAAAAAAACTGCAAGTAATTGACCATTTTATCAAATAGAGTGATCAAGTTTCCGTATACACTACTGGAATCTGCTAGTTTGCCGATAGCCAGAGCTGACGGCAAAGGACAGTTTAACTGATGGCAAAGGCTTTGCCGTCAGTGTGCTGTCGGCAAAGGAACCGGCCAAGATTTGATCGGCAATCACCTTCTTTGCCGTCAGCTGAAGGTCGACCGACGGCAAATACTTTGCCATCAGCTTTGTGGCACGGGCTGACGGCAAAGAGCAATGGCAGCAACGGCGCAGGCCGAGCCCCGTTAGAAGGTTAACGGCAAGCTTTGCCCACAGCCGTAGCAAAGCTGACGGCGAAGCCGAAACCCTGGATCCCCTAGGTCCCCTCTTTGCCCACAGCCGTAGCAAAGCTGACGGCAAAGCCGAAAACCAGGGTCCCCTTGGTCGCCTCTTTGTCGACAGCTGGAGCACAACTGACGGCAAAGCCGAAAATCTAGGAAAATTTGGTATTCCTAGAGTTGCGAGGATACACAGGCTGCCGCCAAGTGTCTTCTTTGCCGTCAGTCCACCGATGGCAAAGCCGTTGCCGTCAGTAAGCTGTAGGCAAATACCCTCTCTGCTTGTTTTTCATATTTGTTTTCTGTTAATTGCCTGCATTTGCAAAACATAGATAAAAACAACAACATATATATATTTGCCCAGCCCCTAAACAGCACCACAAGTGCATCACAAAGTGCAAACAGCACAACACAAGTGCATCACCAAGTGCAAACAGCACGAATATATGTAATTAAAGTGCAAACAAGATCACAAAGTATTACAAAGCATCACAAGTGCATCCACAAATACAAGTGCATTACGAAGTTCATCTAAGACTACACAAGTGCATTACAAAGTCCCTCGAGCATCCATCCATATGCCATGCTACTTTATCAAAATCTACATAATGAGAAAGAAGTTAGAAGAAGAATACAATAAGAAAGAAGTTATCTAAATTAAGCTAAGCAATTAGAAGAAGAAGGGGAAGTGGAAGAAGTGGAAGAAGAAGAAGAAGAAGATGGAGAAAAGGAAAGAAGAGAAGTTATCTTTTTCTCCTCTTTCTTCTTCTCTTATTTCTTCATCTCTTGTTTGTTCTTCTCTTCTGGTTTCTTTTAAAACTTTCTAAACTAATTATGTCATTTTTGAGCTCTAATATCAACTAGAATTTATTAAGCTAACTAAAGCATGGCTAATATCAACTATAATTTACTAAGCTAACTAAAGCATGGCATAATCTAAGTTGATCTAAACAATAAGAAGAATAAGAAGGAGATGAATAACTTACCGAATGCCAAGAAACGGAGGAGAAGCTCCATCTCCGTTGGTCGCTGGGTTCCTAGGGCTCTCACCAGGAGAAGTAAAGGGATCGTGGGATTCAACTATGGAATGATGTTGCAACAAGGCAAGAGTTAAAATATGTGGTAAGCACGGCGACAGACAATGGTATAAGACCGTGCAAGGTTGGTCATTGAAAGGGAACTCTCCGTTCCCACTTGAGAAGGCATCGGCGGAGGGGGCGGCAAACCTTGCTTCTCACATATAGCCTGCAAATTAGTTTTTGAGGAGTCAAAGAAATAGCCTTGTTGCCTCTCACACATAGCCTTGCTTCTCACACAACTGACTTACCGCAACGAAGTCATGCATGGCCTTCGCATGGGCATTATTGCGTGCCCTCTCCTCCTCAAGCAACCTCTGCGTATTCCGGTCCCTCTCCTCCAACAAGAGCCTGGTGGCCTCCATCTCCTTCATAAGTGCGGCCTGCAACCACTCCTCAAAAGGAATTTTCATCATCCATCGAGGGACAAAAGAACCGCGATGGCAAGATCAACTGGCCTCACGCGTTGCCGTATTACAGGAGCGGAGCTCGTTTGCCTCGCCTTGATCTGAGATAGAGTCTCAGTGATAGGGACGAAGCCATCACACATGGCCAGCGTTCCATGACTCTTACCGCCACCAGAGATCATTAACGCCTCTGGATCGATAGGATTCTGGCTCGCGTCAAAGTCAAGCCCGCGCAGCCGTTTGACCACCTCAGAATAAGACGGCATCTTGTTGTAGGCGGACATGCTTGTGTACGCCGACGGCCCGTCCCCCTCAGAATATGCCTTCGCCGTCTTGTACGAGCCATTATGGGCCATGCTAAACACCGTGTATCCCTCAGGCTCGGGCTGGTTATTGTGTTTGGCCTACACGAAAAGACAAAGAATTAGTACAACAAAAATCATGAACGAATGAATTATTGATGAAACAAAACAAGGCACACATACCCATTTTTTGGCGTATTGCTTGATGTTGGCATTGCCATAGTGGTGTGGCACACCAACCAATTGGGCATGGCGGTCCTTGGCCATAGTGTGGGTGCTCAACCAAGCCTCTGTGCACCACGTGTCCACTATCATCTCCCAACAATCCATCTTATCGGGCAACCATCTCGGGGGCACCTATGAATGTAAGTTAATGAAGAATGAAACTAAGTATTATAACTAAATAGACCTAACTAGCCCTAAGAATTGATCTTTGGAACGTACATACCTCCATGTACTCGGTCTTATCAAGGAAAATCTTTCGACATTCAGTCTTTGTCTTCGGCTCCCCGTGCTTGGCGTACCAATCTCGAACAACCTGAACACGCAGCTCGTGCCTCGTGTTATTCAATAAACTCTTGCACTCTTTCACGAGGTTCTTCTTGGCCGCCTCATCCGTCCCCTCCTCGACCCTAAAGTAACTCTGCAATTATGCCAAATAGATGCACAGATGAATAGTGAAATGATTTCGAAGGAAATAACAATATATAACATTGTATACTTTTTATTGGGTAAAATAATAGTTACCCAAAAATCAGCCAACACCTTGTCGGCCACGCTCACGCAAACAACACCATTGGCATGTGTGTTTTCCGGGAGCAGAGCGGCTTGGTAGTGCTCCCACTTCAGTCCTGGCTCAGGAACCATAACCTCACCGGGCAACTGCACTATCCCGGGGAAGTGCTCCCTAAGTAAAGCACCAAGGAGGCAGTTTGGATTCCGGGTATTTTGCGGGTAATCCCACCCCCTACATAATGATAAGGCAAAGACATTAGCAACTTGGTGAAATATAATGATATAAGGTACAAAATATATATCAACTTACTTCTCGCCATCTGGCTTAATGAACGCCCTGTGCTGCAACTCCAATCGGTCTGGAACTCGTGTCATACCACGTTGGTAGACCGACTTGCTGGCAGCCCCCTCAGCCTCTGCCTCAGCCCCCTCCGCCTCAGCCTCCGCCTCAGCACCCTCCGCCTCAGCCCCCTCCGCCTCAGCCTCCGCCTCAGCACCCTCCGCCTCAGCCTCCGCCTCAGCCCCCTGCATCGGTGTCTGCTCCTCGACGGGAGGATCCCGCACCGGTGACACTCTCGTCTGCAAGGGTGAAGTGGCTGAGACAGAAGTAGCCGAGGGTGGAATTCTCCATCATATGTTATTGGGTCAATTTGAGGTTCATAATCGTCTTCATTTGGGGGGGATGGTCTAAGATGTGGCGGCACATCGAACACGACATACCAACCTTCCAGGTTCTTAACACTTTCACGACAGTATGGCAGATAGAAAACTTGGGTGGCCCGTTGAGCCACAATATAGACATCGGCACCGCTTAACTGCCTGTCTTGTCGAATTTCGACAATCCCAAGTTGTTCATGAGTCCGTCTTGTCTTAGTAGGATCGAACCAATGACATTTGAACACAACAACGTTTGGAGGATTTTCACCATAATAATGAAGTTCGTAGACTTCTTCAAGTCTTCCATAATACTCGACACCTCCCTCGCCTATAGCAGAGACACCAGAATTGTTTGTTTTTCGACAGGGCATTGAAAGCTCTTTGCTAGCAGTACGAAAGCGATACCCGTTGATGTCGTACTTCTGAAATGTACGGACCTTAAAGTCAAAACTATTAGCTATTTGTCTCAATTCATCGTCGACTTGCTCATCTGAATTACCCTAGAAGTTAAGAAAAGATAGAGTTTGGTGTGTTACTCATGAGTAATAGCAACAAAGGAAATCACTTATTATATATAAGGGAGGTACCCTTTTTTTGAACCAAGAGATGAAACCGGGATAGCCGCCTCCTGTCTTTTCAAGAAGTTCATACTCGAGAATGGATTCTTTTTCGATTGCAACACCATTCGAGAATTGTTCGACGTATTGACTGTATCAATTAATAATAGTTGTTAGACACAAAACATGTTAAAAGATGCAAAACAATGTACAGGGCACTTACTCGATGTATGGACGAACTTCTATTAAGTTGTTCAATATATACATCGTTAGTGTGCGCCACTCCTGGATGCATAGCAACTTTGGTTTTCCCACACCAGAAGGTGCGAGCTTCCCTTTGAAGAGCCTAAGATTGGATTCACGTCGTTTGGGGTCGCCTAGATTGTACCGTGGCTTTGGATTATGCAAGCTGTGCATAGTGGCATCATAGTGTGCTGTTACGAAGTTTGCCGCCTCCTCGGTAATGAACGCCTCGGCCATCGATGCTTCAATTCTACGTTTATTTTTACATTTTCCTCGAAGTGTCTTCTGCATTCTTTCAGTTGCGTAGCACCAATGATGTTGCACAGGGCCACCCAATCTTTCCTCGGTTGGGAGATGCAAAATCATGTGTTGCATCGGATTAAAGAAGCCCGGTGGAAAAATCTTCTCTAACTTCCAGAGCAACTCAGGCGGCAACTCTTCCATGTCATCTATCAAGGCACGCGACAACTCTTTAGCACAAAGAACACGGAAGAAATAGCTCAACTCGGCCAATACTAGCCATTCAGCCTCGGGGATATAGCCGCGCAACATCACCGGCATTATCCGCTCAAGCCATATGTGCCAATCATGACTCTTGAGCCCAAAAAATTTTATTTTTTCAATGCTCGCTCCCCTCGCTTGATTCGCAGCATACCCATCTGGGAATAACATCTTTTTTTGTAGCCACAAGAGGATTTCCCTTATTGCTCCCTTCTCAAGATTGTACCAGGCAGGTGGTTTGGACCAATTTTTTCTTCCTTTCGGTTCTCGCATGTTTAGTGATGGTCTATCACACAGTGTCTCCTGGTCAACTCTAGCCTTTGTATTATCTTTTCCCTTATCAGTGCCGAAAAATGTGCCAAGAAGGGCCTCGTCGATTTTCTTTTCAGTGTGCATCATGTCAATGTTGTGTGGAAGTAAGAGGTCTTCGAAGTAGGGGAGATCCCAGATGCATGGCCTCTGGGTCGAGGCGTGTTCCCCATTATAACCCAAGAAATAACCTGTACGGTTAGGATCAGGCTCCATAGATTTTAATTGTTCATTAATTTGTGCCCCCATCAACGCAGGTGGTGCTGAGTGTTTGACAACTTTACCTTTCATGAAATTCTTCTTGTCTTTTCTGAATAGATGGTCCATAGGCAAGAACTGTCTAGGCAAGTCAAAGCAGGAATACTTCCCACCTGCCGGCAACCAATGAAACTTAAGAGCTGCCTTGCATTGTGGGCATGGGAACCTTCCATGCACACACGAGGCAACGAAAAGCGCAAATGCCGGTAGATCATGCAACGAGTATTGGTACCAAGAATACATTTGAAAGTTCTCTTTCTTAGCTGCGTCGTATGTGTTGACCCCATTCACCCAAGCTTCTTTCAAGTCATCCATCAGCGGTTGCATGTACACACTCATATTCTTCCCCGGGTAGTCTGGCCCTGGAACTATCAACGTCAGAAATATGTGCTTTCTTTGCATAATGGATGATTGTGGAAGATTGAGGGGAATGACAGATACAGGCCAGCAACTATATTGGGTAGCCGTCATACCAAAAGGATTGAACCCATCGAGGCTGATGGCGATTTGACAATTCCTTGGTTCTTTAGCTTTTTCCTTATGTATACTATCGAATGGCTTCCATGCGTCACCATCTGAAGGGTGTACCAACATCGGAACTCCGTGTTCATCTAATTCTTTCCTAATTCCATGTTTGTGCCATGTCATCTGTTTTGGTGTTTCTTCGAGCATGTAAAGTCGTTGAAGTCTTGGTAGGATCGGCAGATACCGTAGGACACTCACGGGTATTTTGCTCTGCTTCTTCTCACCTTCACCGTTTTCTACCTCAACATATCTGGAGGACTTGTGAAATGGACAATATGTTTCGTACGCATACTCTTTCCTAAGTAAGGCACATCCCTTCTCACAAGCATGTATCTGCTCATACGGCATCTTGAGTGCACTAAGGATTTTGTCTGACTCATATAGGTTTGAAGGCATAATATGACCTTCTGGTAGAAAGCACCCAAATAGGGTCATCACTGAGTCAAACAGGTCTCTTCCAATGTTGAACTGGGCTTTCAGAGCCATTACTTGTGCGATGGCATCTAGCTGAGAAATCTTAGTGTGCTCGTGAAGAGGACGTTTTGAAGACTCCAACATGGCATAGAAGGCTTTCACGGATTCCTCCATCTCTTCGTCCTTGTTCCGAGCATCATCAAAGTCATTCACCATGTCTTCAATCCCTGTAGCATAATCATCGGTGCGCCGACACAACACCTCGTCTCTGTTACGTTGGGCCGACTGACCATGAAATGTCCATAACATATAGCCGGGAGTAAAACCACGCATCTGCAGGTGTTTACCAATTACATCCTTTGTCTATCGCGAATAATTCTTGCACTTAGTGCAGGGGCACCATGTTTTTGGCTGGCCTTTAGAAAACGCCGTTTCCACGAATCCATAGGTTTTGCTCAACCATTCATCGGTCATATCTCTCTGACTATGGTGACCGGTGTACATCAATTCACGATCAGTCATTCTGGCAAGCTAGCTACATAGTATCCACATATAAAACAATATAAATTATCAGTTCATCAAGTATGTTAAATTAATTATGGCCATTTTTTAATCATGGTTAATACATTGGGATGCACGCCATGCACACCTACCAGCTACTAGGTAAAGATGGGTCCTAATCCCACCCGAGTATGTGTAGATTGGGTCATTTCCCCATGCTCTGCTCCCGACCCAACGCAAAATTTTGGCAGCACCTCCCCGTTGTTCTCCTGATACACGTCTCGGCAACTAACCGAGAGGATGTGTACCCAGAGAACAACAAGGAGGAGCTGTCGAAACTCCGCATGGGATCCGGAACAAAGCGTGGGAAATGACCCAATCTACACATACCTGGGCTATCCATGGATAACGTTGGACAATTCGAAAGAATCACCGTTATAAATATGCAAATGCATGCATATTTATGACAGGAACCCTTTTGAACGGGAGACGCATATTGGTTACGCAACAACTTTGCATTTTAATACTAAAAATACCTAGCTAGATAGTGTCATCAGCACGAAGTCCGGAACAGAGCAAAATAAAGGGGGTGGAGGAGGAGTTAACAAATGTGCTCACTTTCGAATGCAGGGGAGGTCGTCGAAAACCAATCCCTCGCGGAGAAGCTAGTGCACATTTAAATGCACTCAATCAACACAAATACGCACTCGCGGTAATTAAGATAAATAATACTAACATCTATTATTTATAATTTATTATTCAAGTTTTGTTACTCTTCTCTTCTTCTATTTCTTTTCTTCTTATTATTTTCTTTCTATTGCTAACAACTAGCTAACTAATAGTAACAGCTAGCTAAGTAATACTAACAGCTAGCTAACTAATACTTACATGTACTATCATCTATTGCTAACTAAATCTAACTCAAATACTACCACTAAGTAATTGCTAACTAAATTTAACTAAAAATCCACTACTAACAGATCTAACTAAGGCCTCCGTTGAGTTGAAGGATTTTTCATAGGAAAAACGAAGGAATGCAAATTCCATAGGATCTAACTAAGGCCTCCATTTCAAACGTTTCATTTGTTTCGTATTCATGTACTTTTCCTCTCTTTTTCAATCCTCAGTTTTACACATGCATCTTCTATTCTTAAATAGTTGCAACCCACAAAGTATTTTTCCTAAGCATGCAATGCTTCCACACCAACAAACCATGCATGTATGCCACATAATTAATCTACAATCCCACTAAATATATTTTCTATGCATGCAACCCTTTTCTATTCTTAAATAGTTGCAACCCACAAAGTATTTTTCTAAGCATGTAACGACTTCCACACCGACAAAACATGTATTTTCCTAAGCATCCAACGACTGCCAAATCAATAGTTCCGATAGTTTTCCTACATTTTTCCTATTCCTATGTTTTTGTGATCCTCTAAATCTAAGAGGCCCTAACATAGAAAAAATAAACTAAAAAAATAAAAAAAAGGGGGGAGGAGGAGCTCACCGTCGAGTCGGGGCGTGGCTGGCGCGGGGCGGTGGCGGGGCGGGGCTGGCGCGAGGCAGAGGCGAGTAGGGGCGGCGCGGGGCAGAGGCGGGTAGGGGCGGGCACGGGGCAGAGGCGAGTAGGGGAGGCGCGGGGCGGAGCCGGCGAGTACGAGCGGGCGCGGGGCAGCGCGGGGGCCGATGCCTCGGGGCGGGGCGATGGCGGGGCTGGGGCGGGGGGGCGCCGGCGAATAGGGGCGGCGCAGGGTGGGGCGGCGCAGGGCGAGTAGGGTCGACGACGGCGGCAGGTCGGGAGAGCAGGGTGGGTGAGGTGAGAGAGAAGAGGGGTTAGGTCGTGGCACGGGGGGGATAACCACCCGACTATGCCGTCAGCTCGCTGTCGGCAAAGACAGCCGTTAGGCTTTGCCGTCAGCTGGCTGTAGGCATAGACGGCTACCGTTAAGCCGTGGTCGAACGTGGGACCGAGAAACTCCCCATGCCGTTAGCCGCCCTTTGCCGTCAGTCTTTTGCTCCTTTGCCGTCAGCTGGCTGACGACTTAGATAGAGCCGACGGCATAGAGTTTCTATGCCGTCAGCCGCGCCTATGCCGTCAGCATTATTTTCGGCTGAGGGTGAAGCCTCTATGCCGTCAGCCCCGTGAAAATGCTGACGGCAAAGCCAAAAGCTGTTGGCAAATTAGGTTTTTCTAGTAGTGATACATTTTTAGAGCGTAGTGTTAGTGAGAACATCTGCACTGAATCTTTGGCAACAACACAAGAAGTGCAGAAAATCCGCAATGAGGTAAGATTCTGGATTTTAAAGAAAAAAGAATAAAAATAGACCTTCGACATATCAACATTATTTTCTGATATTTTTTATTCTGATCTTGAAAATTGTGTTTTTCCTGTTTGCACGTACTTTCTTTGGCTGAGAATTCTAAAAATGATAATGGAGGCAATTCTGACAGACAAGATTCTGAGGAAGATACAGTTGCTTGTGCTGGGAATGAAGAGTATGTGTTCCTTACACTACAAGAAGCACACAATGCTAATACACCAGAAGTTGGTATGGTGTTCTCAACACTGGATGATGCTTTCCGGTTTGGAAATATTTATGCGCAGTTGAATGGTTTTGCATTCATAAAAGGAAGGAATTATAATAATAGGAAGTTGTACTTCCAGTGCAACAGAAGTAAAAAAAGACAAAGTTTCAACACTGGTTAGAGGAAGAGGAAAAGAAGCATTATTGAAGGGACACACTGTCCAATGAATATAACAGTCAAGTTGGTGGATGACAAGTGGCATATTGCATCTATTAGTCTTGAGCATAACCATGATCTAATCAGGTCTCCATCACTTACCAATTTTTTCTTGAGTCATCAAAATATGAATGAGGCTGAAATAATCACTACTGGAATTCAGTTATTTGTCGTCAGCCTCTTCTTTGCCGTCTGCTGGCTGATGGCAAAGACCCTATTTGCCGTCAGTCACTAGAAAACTGACGGCAAAGAGGAGACTGATGGCAAAGATACTCTTTGCCATCAGTCTTGTCTTTGCCGTCTGCTGGCGCACGACAAAGAGCAAAAGGGCAGACGGCAAAGAGCACATATGGGTATGCTGCAAATCTAAAGAGGGGAGCGAGTCTTGAGAAATTGAAAATATTTGGTCTCAAGAGTCATGATTGGCACATATGGATTGAGCGGGTAATGTCGGTGATGTTGTGTGGCTTTATCCGTGAGGATGAACGGCTAGTACTGGCAGAGCTGAGATCTTTCTTCCGTTCTCTTTGTGCGAAAGAACTATCGTGTGGTGTGCAAGATGAAATGGAAGAGTTGGCGGCGGAGTTGATTTGCAAATTAGAAAAGATCTTTCCACCGGGCTTCTTTAATCCAATGCAGCATTTGATTTTGCATCTCCCGATCGAGGCAAGAATGGGGGGGCCCGTTCAAAATCGATGGTGCTACTCAAGTGTAAAAATAAATGTAGAGTTGAAGCATTGATGGTCGAGGCATTCATTACTGAGGAGGCGGCAAACTTCGTGACAGCACACTACGAAGCCAAAAATCATCATTTGCATAACCCGAAGCCTCGGTACAATGATGGCGATCGAAAAAAAGTTTGATCCAACCTCAGCCTATTCAAAGGTAAGCTCGCACCATCTGGTGCTTCAAAAGGGAAATCGTTGGATGTCGAAGAATGGTGGACCATTTCATTGTATATCTTCACCAACCTAACAGAAGTGCGGCCGTACATCGAGTAAGTTCTTGGTAAATTATTGTTCCGCAACTTCTAATTCCTTTGAACTACTCTTATTCCCGGATATTTTATATAGTCGATACGTCGCCAAATTCTCGGATGGAGCGGTCATCGAAAAGGATTCCGTCGAAGAGTATGAGCTTCTGGCAAAGCATGGAGGCGACTATCCCGGTTTCATCTCTTGGTTCAAACAAAGGGTAATTAATTACCATTAAGGTCCCAATTGATTTCTTGGTCTAATTTGCGGCTAATGCATCCATTCTTTGGTATTAAACTTGTAGGCTGATACAGAGCCTATGGACGCCGAGTTGAGACAAGTCGCTAATGGTTTTGACTATATGGTCCATTCATTTGAAAAATACAACATCAACGGGTATAACTTTCGTACCTTTGGCAAAGAGCTATCTATGCCCGACCTAAAGACTACAAATTGTTCTGTCTCTGCTATCGGCAAAGGAGGCACCGAGTATTATGGAAGAGTTGAAGCAATTTACGAACTTCTATTCTATGGTGAAAACCCACCGACCGTCGTAGTCTTCAAATGTTATTGGTTTGAGCCGAGGGAGACTAGAAGGACTCATGAACATATAGGACTAGTCGAAATCAACCAAAACACCCACTTAGATGTTCCCGATGTCTAAATTATGGCTCAACAGGCGACACAAGTTTTCTATCTACAGTGGGCCTGCCAAACTGATCCAAATCTCAAAGGTTGGGATGTCGTTTATGAAGTGCCACCACATTTTAGACCACCTACCCTCAATGAAGAGGATTACGAACCTCACATTAACCCAGACACATATGAAGGAAAATTCTTCCAAGAAACACTTATGTCCAAGAAACGTTTCAAGAACCGCTCTACTTCACTCCAGAACATTAAAGTAGACAGCGACAGTGAATCTGTCTTAACCCCTGAGCTCGAACAGGAAGAGCTGGAAGAAGAAGAGGTTACTGTTGCAGATGACCTGTCACTTCTTGACCGATTACATAATGGTGGCCTTCCACATCTTCTTCCTGATAGTGATGATGATGATGCATTTATTGATGATAGTGATGATCATGATGCATTTATTGACCCCGAAGCATATATAAACGAGCACGATTGTTATTAGTTCATGTCAGGTATTCAACTATTACTATATATAAATTTTGAGTTCATGTTAGGTATTCAATTTTTATAAGTCATGTTGGTATTTATGACGATGATACACTTAAATTATATACATTATATTACTCATGTTGGTATTTATGTTGTACTAATTTCATTTACTCTTTGTCATGACAGGTGTTGAAAGATGGTGGGAAAGGGTCGAAAGCACTGTGCGGCTCCTTCTTCGTCGGCGGGTGGTGGGATGGGTACTTCCATTCCTGCCTTGCCTCTTCGGAGAGCGTTGCTCTCGACTCTGCAAGGAGCGCCCTCCGTCAGAGGAGGTTGACCCCCCGCGAAGCCAAGAGGTACTAAAGGTACACATTGTATTCATGTTGGTATTTATGTTCTATGCATGTTGGTATTTATATACATTTTATTACTCATGTTTGTATTTATGTTGTACTAAAGGTACACGTGGTCGTAGGAGAGGTAGGGCGGTGGCTGCCACGCCTTCTGAGGTGGAGGCTACACGGTCTCCGCCACCACCCCAAGCTGATTCACCTGAGCACATGACTTCTAGGTGGATTCGTCTGAGGTGGAGGCTACACGGCCCCCGGTTCACGAGCCTCGGGTTGACGAGCCTCAGGTCGACGAGCCTTCAACCCACGAGACACGTGTCCCAGAGGCTTCGTTCCAGGCGACTCCGGAGCAAAGCAGGGATGAGGGTATGTCTCCAGATACCCAGTGGGATACCTCGGCTGAGCCAAGTGGCCATGCTGATAGCGACGATGAGCTGGGTGAGGGGGCTACCATCTACCAGCGTGGTAGTTCGGGGCTCCCGCTCGTGCCGGCGACCCGCGAGTAGAGGTGGTCGATTAAGCCAAATGGGGGCAAGTAAGTTAATTTACTCTTATTTAACCTTTTGCCTTCACATTTTCTCAAATATCTAATGTTTTGGCTTTAATTTGTCATACCGCAAGGGTTGGATTGTTGCCAAGGGTGTCCGCAAGCCCAACAGCGTCCTTGGTGTGCTTTGCCGTCAAAACTTCCCAGGGTTTGTTACGTTGCCCGGTCGGGAGCGAGAGGTAGGATTGACCTGGGAGCACTACTTGGGTGCCCCGGCCCCCGCCGGAGGTGGAGATCGACGGTGTTTTGTGCCACACGAGGGCCAACATGGTGATCCGATAGTTCTAGGTAATTTCTCCTTCACACAATTATAAATCAACCATAGCTAGTTATTGTACTAATCGGTGTTGTCTCATTTGCAAACCTACTACAGGTGTGAGGAGGGATACGAGGAGGACGCGACAAAGGTTATCGAAACCGAATGTCGCCACCTACTTCAAAACTTTCGGCATGAGGCGCGGGTCCAGGCTATTCGAGACTACTATGCCACACAGCGTATTACGAAGGACAAGGCGAAGTGCCAAGATTCTAAGATGGAGAAGGAGCATTACATGAAGGTAATTACATATTATTAAGGCTTTGTAGTTAGTTTCCTTGATTTAGTTCTTACGCGCTCAAATTTCTCTTTATTAACTTAGGTGCCCCTGAGATGGTGTGTGGATAAGATGGATTGTTGGGAGGCCTTGGTGGATCAGTGGTGCTCCGAAATGTTGGAGGCCAACCACAACAACGCCAAGGAGAGGCGTGGCAAAATGGTTGGTGTGCCACACCATCAAGGGAGCGTTAACTTAATCCAATTTGGCGAGAACTGGGTATGTGGTTTGCTTCATGCCTCATGCAATTCATTCTTAATGCTATCTTGAGCCCTTTACTAATACAATTTTCCTCTCTCTCTCTTTTAGGCGTGTCACAATAAGACGGAGGTGCCACAGATGTACGACCTGTATGCGATGGCCCATACTGCCTCGTACAAGAAGGTCAAGGCATTCTCTGAGTCTAACCTCGAGCATCCAGAAAACTTCACCAACATCTCCTCCCAACACAAGCTCGTGAAGTACAGAGATCACGAGAAGGCGAGGAAAGGGGAGGACTTTAACACGTGCGAGGGGCCTATAGATACAGAGCTGGTGATGATAGCTGGCAACGGGAGGCCCCATGGCTCGATCGCCATTGGAGACGGCCTTATACGTTGTCCTAGAACTCTTCGGCAGATAAAGGAACGCCAAACAAGCTCCTGTCCTAAGATAACACCTCGTCCACGGCCAGTCGAGCTCTCCATCGAGGTTAGTTTAATGGACTCAACTATCTTTCCGCATTATGTTGTGCGTTGGAACCAATATAATTACAATGCTAACAATGAGTTGTGTTGCAGGCTGCTATTCTGAAAGAGAGAGAGAGAGAGGCAACGCAGGCGGTTATGGAGGAGAAGGATAAGGAGATGAGGGAGCTAGAGGAGAGGATGACTGCATTGGTGGAGGCGGAGAGGGCACGGAATGATGCGTCTAACATGGCCATATACGAGCTCTTCGTGGTAAGTTTCTTCTTCATATTATTTCAAATCTTGCATTTTAATGTCCGTTCCATTTTAATGACATTATTAGCTTAGTTAGCTCGAAAATGGTCTATTTAATAAAAATAACATATACTTAGCTAATTATCCTCCAAAATGACATAATTAGCTCCAAAAAGGCATAATTAGCTAATTTAGCCCGAAGAAGGGGACAAGAGGAGAAGAAAGAGGAAAAATGAAAAGAAGGAAGAAGAAGAACAAGAGAAGGAGAAGATCCTCCTTCTCCTTCTACTCCTCCTTATTCTCCTTCTTCTTGTCCTTCTTCTTTTCTTCTTCTTCTCTTCTTCCTTCTCCTTCTCCTCCTCCTCCTCCTTCTTCTTTTTCTCTCCTTCTTCTTCTCTTTCTCTTCTTCTACGTAGCTTAGACTCATCAAACAAACACTAAATTGGCTAATTATCCTACAAAATGACATAATTAGCTTAGTTAGGTGAAAACATCAAAAGAACCTTGGTTAGCTCATTAAAATGACCAATTTAGCTCAAAAATGAAATAATAACCTCAAAATGGCATAAGAACTTTGGTTAGCTCATGAATATTATATAGTTAGCTTGGCTTCTACCTAAATGATATAATTAGCCAATTTATCTCCAATATGGCCTAATAAGCATAGTTAGCTCCAAAACGACATATTGTTAGCTTGGCTTCCACCTAAATGACATAATTACCTTAGTTAGCTCCAAAATGACCTATTTAATAAAAAATGACCTATACTTAACTAAGTTCTCTCCTAAATGACATAATAAGGCTAACTTAGCTACAAGATGACCTATTCCCGCTAACTTAGGTATTAAATTGCCTATAATTAGCTTAGCTAGATCCAAAATGGCTTAATAAGCATAGTTTGCTCCGGAATGACCTATTTGACCCAAGTTAGCTCCGAAATGACCTATAATTAGCTAGGCTTCCACCTAAATGACATAATTACCTTAGTTAGCTCCAAAATGGTCTATTTAATAAAAATGACATATGCTTAGCTAATTAACCTCCAAAATGACATAATTAGCTCCAAAAAGGCATAATTAGCTAATTTAGCTCGAAGAAGAGGACAAGAAGAGAAGAAAGAGGAAAAATGAAAAGAAGGAGAAGAGAAGAAGAAGGAGAAGGAGAAGGAGAAGGAGGAAGAAGAAGGAGAAGGAGGAGAGAAGCTCCTTCTACTTCTTCTCCTTCTTATTCTCCTTCTTCTTGTCCTTCTTCTTTTCTTCTTCTTCTCCTCTTCTTTCTCCTTCTCCTCCTCGTTCTCCTCCTCCTTCTTCTTCTTCTTTTACTTCTCATTCTTCTTCTCTTCTTGCTTATTCTCTTTCTCTTCTTCTACGTAGCTTAGACTCATCCAACAAAGACTAAATTGGTTAATTATCCTACAAAATGACATAATTAGCTTAGTTAGGTGAAAACATCATAAGAACCTTGGTTAGCTCATTAAAATGACCAATTTAGCTCAAAAATGAAATAATAAGCTCCAAATGGCATAAGAACCTTGGTTAGCTCATGAATATTTTATACTTAGCTTGGCTTCCACGTAAATCATATAATTAGCCAATTAGCTCCAATATGGCTTAATAAGCATAGTTAGCTCCGAAATGACATATTTAACCCAAGTTAGCTCCAAAACAATATATAGTTAGCTTGGCTTCCACCTAAATGACATAATTAGCTTAGTTAGCTCCAAAATGGTCTATTTAATAAAAATGACATATACTTAGCTAATTATCCTCCAAAATGACATATTTAACCCAAGTTAGCTCCAAAACGACATATAGTTAGCTTGGCTTCCACCTAAATGACATAATTAGCTTAGTTAGCTCCAAAATGAGCTATTTAAAAAAAATGACCTATACTTACCTAAGTTCTCTCCTAAATGACATAATAACGCTAACTTAGCTCCAAGATGACCTATTCCCCCTAACTTAGGTATTAAATGGCCTATAATTAGCTTAGCTAGATCCAAAATGGCTTAATAAGCATAGTTTGCTCCGGAATGACATATTTTACCCAAGTTAGTTCCGAAATGACCTATAGTTAGCTAGGCTTCCACCTAAATGACACAATTAGCTTAGTTAGGTGCAAAATGGTCTATTTAATAAAACATGACCTATACTTAGCTAATTATCCTTAAAATGACATAATTAGCTCCAAAAAAGGCATAATTCGCTAATTTAGCCTGAAGAAGGGGACAAGAGGAGAAGAAAGAGGAAAAATGAAAAGAAGGAAGAAGAACAAGAATAGAATAAGAAGGAGAAGGAGAAGAAGGAGAAGGAGCCCTCCTTCTTCTTCTCTCGTCCTTCTTTTCCTTCTTCCTTTCTTCTTCTTCTCCTCTTCCTTCTCCTTCTCCTTCTCCTCCTCCTCCTTCTTCTTCTTCTTTTTCTTATCCTCTTCTTCTCTTTCTTCTTCTACGTAGCTTATTTTCCCCAACATAGACATACTTAGCTAATTATCTTCCAAAATGACATAATTAGCTTAGTTAGGTAAAAACATCATAAGAACCTTGGTTAGCTCATCTAAATGACTAATTTAGCTCCAAAATGACATAATAAGCTCATAATGGCATAAGAACCTTGGTTAGCTCATGAATATTATATACTTAGCTTGTTTTCCTCTAAAATGACATAATTATCCCATTTAGATCCAAAAGACATACTTAGATAATTTAGCTCCAAGAAGAGGAGAAGAGGAGAAATGAAAAAAGAAGGAAGAAGAAGAAGAAGAAGAGAAGAAGAACAGAAGGAGAAGGAGAAAGAGAAGGAGAAGGAGGAGCCGTCTTCTCCTTCTCCTCCTCCTTCTTCTTCTTCTTCTTCTTCTTCTTCTTCTCTTATTCTTCTCTTCTTCTTCTTCTTCCTTCTTTTCATTTCTCCTCTTCTCCTCTTCTTGGAGCTAAATTAGCTAAGTATGTATTTTTGGAGCTAAATGGGTATGAAACTTACTTATTTCTTCTCCTCTTCATCTAGTCTTCTTCTTCTAACTTACTTATTTCCCATTTTGCAGATTACATTCAATTCACGGAAGCTTGGATCCGTATTGATGGAGTGCTTCAATATGGTTTCTTCTAAAATGGCTTCACAGAAGCTTGGATTGAAACTATTATAGTAAATGGATATGAAACTTTGTATGTATGGATGAAACTAGTGTAATATATGGTTTGGTATGGATGAAATTTGCATAATATGTATGGATTATGGATGAAACTTACTTTAATATGGTTATGAGTATGGGTAGTTTGTGTGAAATATATTATGTCATTTGGAGCCTTTGTGTGAAATATATTATGTCATTTGGGGCAGTTTGTGTGAAATATATTCCTGATTTGTGTGAAAATTGCTGGATATTATTAAAAATAAAATAAACAGTGGCAGTTTGGAGCCTTTGCCGTGTGCCCACCGACGGCAAAGGAGCTACAACAGACGGCAAAGGGCCCAAACTGGCCTGTTGAATCAAATTGGGTGCCCCTTTGCCGTCCATCGTACTGGTGGGAAGACGGGAAAGGTTAAAAGGGCAGACAACAAAGGGGCAAGTGAGAGGGGCTTTGCTGGTACCTTTGCCGCCAGCCCACCAGCACGGCGGATGGCAAAGGGGCAAAGGGCAGACGGCAAAGGGTCAAAGGGAAGATGGCAAAGGGGCAAATGAGAGGGGCTTTGGCGGTGCCTTTGTCGTCAGTCCACCAGCACGGCAGATGGCACAAGGGCAAAGGGCGGACGACAAACTATTTGTGGGCCGAGCAGGCCGCCGTTAGCACTTGACGGAGGTGCCCGCAGATGTGTCGTCCCGTATTCTTTGCCGTTAGCCCCTTACGGCAAAGATCCTTTGCCGTCCCAATGCAGATGGCAAAGAGGCCCTTCACCGGATTTTTGTTTGCCATCCAGTTTGTCGTCTGCTGACGGGCGGCAAAGGCCTTTGCCGTCTGGGGTGGCCCCCTTTGTCGTCCGGGGTGGCCCCCTTTGTCGTCTGCCATGGCAGACGGCAAAGTCTCAGATTCCTGTAGTGAATGTTGTCAAAGTTGCTACAAGAACACAGAGTCAAACCAAGAAGAATAATGAGTATATTCGGAAAGATTTGTGGTGGAAAGTTGTGAAACATTACCTTTGATGTCAAGAAACTAGATAATTTGAAACACGGAGAACGGGTTAGTAAAAAGGAGAACACATATATTGAATGGACATTGCAGTAGATTGAGAAACTACAGATTGACACTCCTGGTTTTTGCTACAAGATGCAAAGATATAAAGAGAACACAGTTCTCAATTTATTCTAGACAGATGCTCGTTCCCGAATGAACTATCGACTGTTTGCTGAAATAATTTCATTTGACACCACTTATATCACAAACAAATGTAACATGCCTTTTGCGCCTATAGTGGGAATTAATGGCCATGGAAGAACAATTGTTTTCGGTTGGCCCCTGTTGCAAGATGAGACTTCAGATGCTTTTGTATGGCTGTTTGAAGCTTTCATGGAGGTCATGCAGCGGAAAAAAACCAGGAATAATACTAACAGATCAAGATGCAGGGATGAAAGCTGCTATTCCTCAAGTATTTCCAGAAGCAGTACACAGGTTATGTCTTTGGCATATAGTTAAAAATGTCAGGGAAAACATGAGTGCCTTTATGTCTACTACGGAAAATATGGAGGAAGATATGACTAAGTGTTTATTGGAGTCCATCAGTGTTGATGAATTTGAAGAAAGATGGGAGAGATTTGTTCTGTAGTATAACTGTGCTGAACATGCTCATATAAAAAGGATGTGGGAGAACTCGACCTTCTTTGTTCAAGCCTATTTTTGAAGGTTGTTTTGTCCTTTTATTAGGTCAACTAACCGCAGCGAAAGCTTCAACTCAAATTTCAAAGATTATATCAAGAGGAAAGATACTATAGAGGCATTCATGAAACAGTACGTGTTATTCCAAGAGAATGTTATTCACATAGAAAACCAAGACAATTTTTTGTCCAATGAGAAGAATCCTGCGTTTTGGAGTCATCAGCCTATTGAACGGCATGCAACATCAATCTACACTAGAGGGATCTACTTGAAGTTTTTGACAGAATTAGTGAATTCAACAACTTTTAAAGTTATAGAAATTTAAAAGGAGAAAGTGTACAACTTGCAAAAACACATCAGATATGAGAAACCAGAATTCACAAGGGAAATGTTCAAAGTCAACGTGGACCTTTCTTCTCGTTCTTTTGAATGTTTCTGTGGTAAATTTGAGCGTGATGGTATTGTTTGTTGCCATATCCTCGGACTCTTTACGCAGTTTGACATTGCTCGTATCCCAGAGAAGCTGATTATTGAGAGTTGGACTATTTCCTTCCGGGAAAAGGAATTGGACAAGTGCAGAAAAGAGATGGTGCTCCTTACAGGTGATGACCAGTCACACAATGCGGTTAGATATGCTGTTTTGATGAGTAAAGTTGGTGAAGCTTGTTCAGACATGAGCAAACATTCTGAACTTAGCAAAGAACTTCTTGATGCTGTCACTCAAGTTCATAAGAAGTATTTGCAGGGATAGAAACCGCAAGAATGAGAGCAGTCTGAAAATTTGTTGAAAGATCCTCCTGTCCGGTCATCAAAGTCTGTAAACAAAGGGGAAAGATTGAAACCACAGTCTGAAAAGAAAACTAGGAAGAAGGCAGCTGGTAAAAAGAAGAATGACGGAAGCTTTTCACAAGGAAAAAATAAAAACTGGAAAAGTTCAACAAGGAAGAAGATATTTTTGTTTTTATGCTTTGCACTATTAGCTGAGAAAAACAAGAGAGATTTTAATAATGTTCGCTTGGTTAATATTGTCTGAATGAAGAAACATATTAAGTTACACTCTGTTTTCCTTGACTAATGTTCCCCGAGTGATGTTCTTATTTTCATGTACATTACATAATGTACCGCAAATATAATGTTGCCTAATTATTATTCCTTGAAATATTGTTACTGCAATAATTTTAACAACGAACACGAAAACATTTAGGTAAATTTACTAACAATTTTGTAATAAAAATTTGGAAAACATAATTTAGGTAAATTTTCTGAACATTTTTCACGTAACGTTACTCGTGGAACATTACTTAGGAACATTGCTTGAATGAGGAAAGGAAAATTATAGAGGCAAAATTTCCAAAAAAAACATTATTGAGGGAAGAAATGTTATTTTTTAGGCAACAATGTTCAGCGAACACTTTTTGAGGGGAATATTACTGGTGGATATTTATGGAACATTACTTAAATGAAGAAACATTTTTAAAAGGAATATTATTGCGTGAACTTTTATTAAAGAAATGAGCTAAAGATGATACATGTGGAAAACTATTTATGGAATTAAAGGAATATTTTTCCCAAAAAAAATAGCTTTATATAATTTTTGAGAGAACATTATTAGTGAAACATTTTTTGGGAAACAAATATTGACAGAACATTATTAATGAAATTCTTGATAAAAATAATATTATTGAGCGAACATTAAATAAATGAGTGAACATTATTAATAACATTTTTTGGGAAACAAATAGTTTCAAAAAATATTATTGAGAGAACATTAAAGAAATGAGATAAAGAAACATTATTAAGACATGTGCAAAATTGTTTTACGAAACTAAAGGAAATTTTTCCCCTAAAAATAGTTCTATACTATTATTGAGGGAACATTACTAGTGAAACATTTTCCAAGGAATAAATATTCAATGAATATTTTTTGTGGAACATTTTTGTGGGAAAGTTATTGAAGGAAATTATTTAAGGAAAATAAAGCAAAAATTAATAAAAGAACATTATTTTTGGAACATTATTGAGGGAATTTTATCGAAGGAACATTTTTCTCACATGAATTGAACGAATTAAAGGAACTTTGTTAAAGGAAAATTAATCGTTGTATTTTATTAATGAAACATTTTTCAAGGAACAATATTCGTCGGAGATTTTCAGGGAACATTACTCAAGTAACGATATTCATGGAACATTATTTAGGGAACATTATTTGAATGATGAAACGAACATTTTAATTAGAGGGAACATTTCTTAAGAGACATTAATGAGGAAAGAAACAATAATTTTTGGGGAACAATATTCAGCGAACATTTCTGAAGAAACATCATTGGTGGAACATTATTTAATTGAGCAAATATTTATTAAAAGAAATGAACATTATTTATGCAACATTTATTGTTGCATGAACTTTATTAGAGAAATGAGATAAAGAAAAATTATTTATGGAATTAAAGTATTTGTTTCCAAAAAATAGTTTTATAATATTACTGAGCGAACATTATTAACGAAACATTTTTCAAGAAATATTTTAGGGAATGTTATGAGGGAACATTATTTAAGGAATATTTATATAAAGAGAAATTATTAAAGGAATGTTATTTTGGAACTTTATTGAGTGATTTTTATGAAACGGCCATTTTTCCTACATGAATAGAACGAACTGAAGAAACTTTATTAAAGGAAAATTAATAAGTGAATTTTATTAATGAAGCATTTTCCAGGGAACAAATGTTCAACGAACATTTTTTAGGCAACATTTTTGGGGGAATTTTATGGAAGGAACATAAAGAAGAAATTAATAAAAGCAAATTACTTTTGAAACATTATTGAGGGAATTTTATCGAAGGAACATTTTTCTCACATGAATTGAATGAAAGAAAGGAACTTTATTAAAGGAAAATTAATCGTTGTATTTTATTAATGAAACATTTTTCAGGAAACAATATTCGTCGAAGATTTTCAGGGAACATTACTCATGTAACTATATTCATGGAACATTATTTGAATGGTGAAACGAACATTTTAGAGGGAACATTTCTAAAGAGACATTATTGAGGAAAGAAACATTATTTTATGGGGAACAATATTCAGCGAACATTTTTTAGGGAACATTATTGGTGGAACATTATTTAAATGACGAAACATTTACTAAAAGGAAATGAACATTACTTATGCAATATTAATTGTTGCATGAACTTTATTAGAGAAATGAGATTATTTAAATGAGGAAACATTTACTAAGAGGAAATGAACATTATTTATGAAACATTTATTGTTGCATGAACTTTATTAGAGAAATGAGATAAAGAAACATTATTGAAACATGTGGAAAGGTATTTATGGAACTAAAGGATTTTTTTCAAAAAAAATAGTTTTATAATATTATTGAGCGAACATTATTAGTGAAATATTTTTTAGGGGACAAATATTCATCGAACATTGTTAATGAAACATTTGTGAGGAAACATTTTTTAGGGAATGTTATGAAGGAACATTATTTAAGGAATATTTATATAAAGAAAATTATTAAAGGAACATTATTTTTGGAACTTTAGTGAGTGATTTTTATAAAATGGCAATTTTTCCCACATGAATTGACCGAATTAAGGGAACTTTATTAAAGGAAAACTAATCGTTGTATTTTTATTAATGAAACATTTTTCACAGAACAATATTCGTCGGAGATTTTCAAGGAACATTACTCAAGTAATGATATTAATGGAACATTATTTAGGGAACATTATTTGAATGATGAAACGAATATTTGAGAGGGAACATTTCTAAAGAGACATTATTGAGGACAGAAACATTATTCTATGGGGAACAATATTCAACGAACATTTTTTATGGAACATTATTTAAATGAGGAAACACTTACGAAAAGGAAATGAACATTATTTATGCAACATTTATTGTTGCATGAACTTTATTAGAGAAATGAGATAAAGAAACATTATTGAAACATGTGGAAAATTATTTGTGGAATGAAAGTAATTTTTTCCAAAAAATAGTTTTATAATATTATTGAGCGTACATTATTAATAAAACATTTTTTGGGAAACGTTTTTTAGGGAATGTTATCAAGGAACATTATTTAAGAAATATTTACATAAAGAGGAATTATTAAAGGACCGTTATTTTTGGAACTTTATTGGGTGATTTTTATGAAAGGGCCATTTTTCCCACATTAATTGAATGAACTGAAGGGACCTTATTAAAGGAAACTTAATAAGTGAATTTTATTAATGAAATTTTTTCTAGGGAACAAATATTCAACGAACATTTTTAAGGAACATTTTTGGGGGAATGTTACGGAAGGATATTATTTAAGGAACATAAAGGAGAAATTAATAAAAGAACATTATTTTTGGAACATTATTGAGGGAATTTTATCAAAGGAACATTTTTCTCACATGAATTGAACGAATTAAAGGATCTTTATTAAAGGAAAATTAATCGTTGTATTTTATTAATGAAACATTTTTCACGGAACAATATTCATCGGAGATTTTGAGGGAACATTACTCAAGTAACCATATTCATGGAACATTATTTGAATGATGAAACGAACATTTTAGAGGGACCATTATTGTAGAGACATTATTGAGGGAAGAAATATTATTTTACGGGGAACAATATTCAAGGAACATTTTTTAGGGAACATTATTAGTGGAACATTATTTAAATGAGGTAACATTCACTAAAAGGAAATGAACATTATTTATGCAACATTTATTGTTGCATGAACTTTTATAAAAGAAATGCGATAAGGAAACATTATTGAAACATGTGGAAAATTATTTATGGAACTAAAGGAAATTTTCCCAAAAAATAGTTTTATAATATTATTGAGCGAACATTATTAGTGAAACATTTTTTAGGGGACAAATATTCATCGAACATTACTAATGAAACATTTTTCAAGAAAAAATTTTAGGGAATGTTATGGAAGAACATTATTGCACGAAGATTTAAATAAACAGAAATTATTAATGGATCATTATTTTTGGACCTTTACTGAGTGGTTTTTATGAAAGGACCATTTTTCCCACATGAATTGAATGAACTAAAGGAACTTTATTAAAGGAAATTGATAAGTGAATTTTATTAATGAAACATTTTTCACGGAACCAATATTGAACGAACATTTTTTAGGGAACATTTTGGAGAATGTTATTGAAGAAATATTATTTAAGGAACATAAAGGAGAAATTAATAAAAGAACATTATTTTTGGAACTTTATTGAGGGAATTTAATCGAAGGAACCTTTTTCCAACGTGAATTGAATGAATTAAGGATTAAAGGACAATTATCGGTGGATTTTTTTAATGAAATTTTTTTCACGAATAATATTCATCGGAGATTTTCACAGAACATTGGACAAGTAACGATATTCATGGAACATTATTTAGGGAAACATTATTTGAATGATGAAACAAATATTTTAGAGGGAACATTTCTAAAGAAACATTAGTGAGGGAAGAAACAATATTTTATGGGGAACAATATTCCGTGAACATCTTTGAGGGAACATTATTGGTGAAACATTATTTACGGAATGAAAGGAAAATTTTCCCAAAGAGTAGATTTAAAATATTATTTAGCGAACATTATTTAAAAAACAATTTTCAGGGAACAATATTCATCAAACACTATTAATGAAACATATTTCAATGAAAATATTTGAGGGAATGTTACTGGAGAAACATTATTTAATGAACATGATTTATAAAGGAGAAACATTTATTAAAAGAAACGTTATTTAGAAAGCACAGTAAAAAGAAGAAATGTTTTTTTAGGGAACTATATTCAGCGAACATTATTTAGGGAACATTTATGGAATTAGTGGTAAGGAAATAATTATTTTTAGAAGAAGAAACATTATTTCAGCGAACATTATTATTGAAACATTTCCCAAATAACGTTATTCCAGGAAATTTATTCAGGCAACATGACTTAAATGAGGCAACGTTACTAAATGTACATTAATAAGAGGACATGATTTAAGTGTAGGAACATTACTAGAAGAACACTATTCACCAGCATGTTCGAATAATATTGCATTATCGGTCATCATAATCAGGTAGTCTAGTTGGAGCACAAAGAAACTCAAAAGTGTATTTACCTATATTTAAATAAGACCGCGTGACAACTTTGAACCCAATCCGAGGAAGTTTTATACACACTTTTAAACACAATATTTCAACAATGCCCCTGGCACGTGCGTGTGTGGTTAGTCTCGAAACGGTCAACGACAAAAACGGAGAGAAACAACAACTAACAACGAATGCAAGTTTTGAAAAATGACGAGAACGAATTGTCGATGCAATGCGGATGATGTGATTGATGCTATGATGAATGCGACAACCAAAATAAATCACACGACGATAATGGAATAAAAGGAGAATGTTCTGGAGCGTTGGTTCTGAGCTGTTACACTCACGGCTGTTATACGTAGACCACTCCGCTTTAAATTATGTTCTCGGAAGTTAGCGACCAAATATGCTAGTGCTACTTCAACCTCAACACTTAACATTTCCACACTCAATAACTTAATTACTCCCGATATCGTTGTCGCCAGATTGCTGAGTCCCCGGAGCTCACAGATTACTTCAACACCATAGGTTCAGGTACCATAGATCCATAGGCGTTCAATGCTTCGCAGCTCGAGTGGGAGTTCGATGAGGAGAGAAGGCGCATGTACATGACGTACCCCGACGAGTAGAGGGCCTTGATCGACTCCTGGGCTAGCGAGATAGAATTATTTCATTTTATCAATTGTTTTCATCCGTAGACGGACCCTGTCTTCCAGATGATTGAAATAAATGTTGAGTGACTTGTAATTTAGCATGTGGCAAGTGTAAGCCAATCCATCCACTCATTTTTCATAAATGTATCTCCAATGATTTCTGTACTTGAGAAACGCCGAGAGGCTCCACTATCCATGTTAAGGCCTCGTCCCCAAATATGGATAGAGTCATATCTTGGTCATTACAAGTTGGTAATCAGAGCCATACGACCATAGGAGCCTTTGCTTGATCGAACTTTGCCGAGTCGAGTGTAGTGAAAAACTATCTTGAGTCCTAGTTATATCAGAGAGTAGGATTCTTTTTAATCCTCTCACTTGCTCTGGAGAGGTTTACGACTTAGGAATTTTAATTCTACACCTCTTCATGCTCAAAAACAATTTAGGATCATGCTCGTATTTTTGAATCTATATGGTGTCGATGTGACGGAGCTCTGATTTGGTGCCTCCTATCTGACTTGTTTTCTTTTGGGGAGTTGAGCTCCAGGGGATTCTTGGCACATCATTATCATTCAGCTTCCTTAGTATCTCAGAATGCAGACATGGAAACGCATATATACTTTGCTTGTTGGCAAATAGTGTCATGACTTTTCCCTAGTAGTGGTGGAGATAGCATAGATGATCTACCGGGTTTGGTATCATTGTGTTTTCGAAGGTCTGAGGTATATGAATTTGCGGAACTTCTCGAATGTGAGTTAATAGTTGTGGGAAAGTTAGAGATGATTACACTGAATAGGTTCCCGGACTCGCAACCTGATCGCATAACCAAGAAATATTTCAGAAATTCTCAGGTGGGAATTCTATTAGTGTGGAGACATGTTTTTCAAAAAATAATTTCCAGAAAACATGTCTTTGTGTTTACCAGCCCCAGGATTGCTGATAGCTGGTAGACACTTACTTGCTACAGAATATCCGAGCAAAATACAAAAATCTGGGTTACAAGACGATGAAGGTCTACTAGGCTGAACAAAAGTCTGAGGTTGACGGCGGAAGCGACTTGAGGAATCTCAAGAGCCCATGGGACTCCATTCCGACAGGAACAACTGACCTGGATAAATTCCTATCTCACAAGGCTACTATCCTCGACTCCTAGGTTCCGGGGTTGACGGCATCATGCTCCTCTCCGAACGCAATCTGGCCAAGACAATAGCCAGGGACAAGCCAGTGAGTACTTTGAATGTACTTGCAAACATCAAGAAAACAAACATGTTAAGCAGGTGCGATGCATGCAGATTCCACTAATAGATATATCATGTCATTAAAGTTTAATTCATAGATGCATTCATTAAGATATGCTATGTTTCCACCAATGATTTATAAACAAGCAATGATGATAATGCTGAATAAGTAATAATATGTGTGCCATAGTCGGGCGTTTGAGCGAGACCACATAAAGGGCTTATATGAAACAATAAACATGCCACAGTTGGGCGTATGAGCGCCACCACATAAAGGGCTTATATGAAACAATAATAAATATCAAATATCCAAGCGTAGAACCGTCCGAGGGATATCCAGCAACATAATCATAGGGGTTAGTCTAGAGTAATAATCATAATATGATCATCCACCACATCATCATATGATTTACCACAACCATTATTATTGTCACCGTTTATACTCCAAAGACCGACTCTCGGACCGACACTTGACTCGTCAAACAACGTCCTTGACCGGGGACACGGCTTCTCGAATAGTTTTGACTGTACATATGGTGTACTCTTTACCCACAGGTCACGGCTTTCGATAGTCGATAAGACTAATCCCGCGTATGACATTTTAGAAGTGGACACTCAGAATCAGCACACATCAATTTTCCTCCGCGAAGCTCGGCTTCACCCGGACTACGCTACCAAAGCAGAACCATAAGACGGGGAGGCTCCGACCTTGCCAAGCATGGGCCCAAAATTTATACCACGCGCTCACTCCGAAGGGCCATTCCCTTTCGGTCCTAGACCGGAAACACCCATTCCCCCTGACCGGATGACCGGATTTATTTCAGGGCCATGGATACCTTCATACCGACCCCTCTACTTGGTGTCTGACTGATAATAGGTCTACAACCAACTTTATCGAATCCATTATCCAGGAAACTATGGTAGCACGTTATAGAAGTATGACATGGACAAGACCCGATCTAGGTCGATACTGGAGTTAACCAAGTTCTACCAGCATCATCGTGCACATGTCATGACCAGGCCATAACCTATCACGTTCCGCTTGACTAGGTTATTCCATGACATCAGATAACTAGCACATGCCATGACCATATTTCACCATTGTTATAATGTGAGTAACACGCATGGAGGTGCAAAGTATCATTTCATGTGATGCTAATATTAACATAGTCTCAGTTCAAGCGATATAGGTACCACCAAAATCATCACACAACTCATGCAAATATGGGTTCAAGATGCTTGCCTTAGGGGTTTGAGGAGGGTGATGTACCCCATGATCTTGAAGTAGGTATCCATTCTTGAAAGTCCTAGATTGAAATTATTTGAATTTAACACACACATTCAAAATAGTACACCAAAGTTGTTTAAATAATTTTGAAACAAATCTTAAAATAAACTAGATGAAATTTTAAACAGGTAGGAAAAAGAATCAAATGATTTGGAGTTTCCTATTAAAAGTTATAGCCAGTCAAACCTATTGGTCAAATCTGTTTTTAAAAATCAATATAAAGAAAACGCTTCGGGCTATTTACGCTTTCTGATAGGGGAAGTGTCTTTGCCAAGACATCTGCCAGGAAATACATTTTACTAAATAGAAAATGCACCAGGGGTTTTTGCGCCACTCGGGACTATGGCTGGCTCACCGATAGGTGGGGGCCACGTGTCGGGTTCTTCCCCCATCTCCCGCGCACGCACTCGACAGGGGACGGGGACACTCCGACGAGGCTCATTGGCGGCATAGGGCATCTCCCGCCATGCTCCAGCTATGTACAATCTCAGGAAGGTGTGCCACATCTAGTTTTGCCGGTTGGGGCAACTGCGGAGCTCGAGGTTGAGCAGCACCTCAACAATGGCGGATGAAGCTTCTGCCTTCTCGCTTCTTCGGTCTCAGGTGGCTCTCGGCTCAGCTCGACGGTGGGAATGGGCTCCTTGGGGTATGGGTAGGCTAGCAGGGATACTAGGAGGAGGAGAGGGACTCGGGGTTGCCGTAATCGAGCAGGGGGTTCAACGGTGGCACTGATGGCAGAGAGGTGCACAGAAGGCTTCTCTGGCTAAATTGGGCGATGGGGAGGAAAGATACTGGGCTTGGGAGGTTGCTGCTATGCTCAAAGTGCTCGGGGGCTCCTTAAATAGCTAGCTAGAATCGGTTCCGATGGAGCTTTGGATAAGACCGATGACGGCAATCACTAGCAAGGGCTCAGGTGCCCAGGAGTGGTGTCAGGGCGAAGCAGGGGAGCAGGGCAGCAATCAGCAGCAAGGGGAAGCGAGGCAGGGGAGGGACAACGACTTGCTCGTGCTCAAAGGGAGCTTGGGCGGTGCCATCCAGGGTAGGGAGGGGTTGGTCGTGGCTCTGCATCTGGCCAAAAGGTCGAGGGCACAGGGACGCGGCAACTCGGACAAGCGCGTGCAAAACGTGCGCTCTGGGTGAACCAAGAGCATGCACAACACCCGTTCGACGAAATGCCAGGGCATCCAAAGGAGCTCCAAAGCCATAGGGAAAGCACAGGGCTAGGCTAGGGGCTAGGGCAAGACTGTTGGACATGCTGGTTTGAGTGGAGTGGCAACTCCACAATGCAAACATAAACTCATGCCAAAACTGGTCATGCTCCCAAGGTGTTTGATGAAATGCTGGGGTCTCCAAATGGTCTTTGATGCCCACCAAACTTTCCAGATTAAGGTCTCTCTAGGAGCTAGCAATGGTGGTAGGGTTGGTTTGGCAAAAATGCAAACTTGCTAATGCAAACTTTTGAAAAGTGCAATTCTGGGCAGAAACTTGGGGCTGTTATCACATGATCTACTTTCATCCAATGGGGCTTAAATCCTGGGGTTAAGGTTTTGGAAGGGTTGCAAACAAGCATGCAAAATTTCAAAGCAATCAGAGCAAAGAAAATTAGGGTTGTAGTGTAAAGCACCAAATTGGATGAGAACAAAAAATGGTTGTACTACTAAAATTTTACAAATCACATAGTGGGATTTTTGCATAAAAGTGAATCTTATGTTATACTGGTAATCCCCAAATTTTTGTGGAATTAACTAAAGAATATTTCTAGGGGTTGTAGTACAAACTCAATTCTAGACCAGATTTGAAATGCATTTATTGTGCTTAAAATATTCAAAATACTTGAGTAGGGTTTTTGCACTAACGCGATTTAGGAACATCACAGGTTACCTACAAATTTTTATAGAATTTTTAGAAGAATTTATCACAAGTTTGCAGTGCAAAACAACCCTATAAAGAAAATACAATTCAGTTTTGATTAACAGAAATGTGGTAAAAAGGTTAGAAATAAATACCCCAAGGATTTACTAGAAGAAAAGAAATGTTTTTATGCAAGTATTCACATTCCAACATAAACTTTCAAAAACATTCTCCTAGGGAAATATCTTTATAAAGGAAAAGAAATGTTTCTAAGATTAATTAAAAATCTAGAAATTCAAATATCAAATGGACATAGCCAAAATAATATTGCCATCTAATTAAATAAATAATTAAAATGGTCTCAAGTAAGGGTTCAAGCATAAAAGATTTTTGAAAAGCCACTTGAAATAAAAAAATGGAAAGATGCTTTGAAAAGAGCCATGAAGCAATTCATTTTCTCAAACTTTTTATTCTTGGCAAAATTTTATTTCAGAAAAATCTTTTTAAAATTTGGGGTGGACAGAACTACCCCCCTTAAAAATAAATCTCATCCCCGAGATTTGCTTAGGAAAGAAAAATGATACACTCAGGAAAACACGGGACATGGTCAGTCAAATGCACGTGCAAACAAGAAAGTCACATGGCACACAATCTCTCATATGCAAGTGCAGACAATGCAATCAAATGATACACCACTATTCACATGGCATCAGGAAAACATACCACTAGAGTAACGTACACTCCGAGGACGGTCAACGGGATATAGGCAAGGGTTCCCAAGAAAATACTCTCGGTCGGGGAAAACATATATCACTTCTCCTATAAGGAGTCTTGGATAACATGTCCCGTTTGGTTTGACAACAATGAACTACCAAAGGAAATCTGTAAATTTTCCATTATCCTGCGTGTGGAATTATTCCACCTGCTGATGGGGCAACTCCCTTGATGATGACCTGAAGGGCAAGGGATGGGCAAACCAAAGCTACTCTATACTGGGTTGCGAGGCAACACGCTTACCATTGTGGGGTTGCATCCAGAATTTCCGGATGAGTCCTATTGGTTACTCATGGGGTATGGCTGGGGGCAGCGCACTTGGTGAGAAGTTCTTGGAGCGGTCATGGGTGACCTCAAGGGTACCTGGTTTAGTGACACACATAGTATGACACTGTGGTGGCCTGGTTTACCGGGGGAAAACTCGGGTATCAACCATCAAGTGATACCTCACTCGGGTAGCTGTCTTGGTGGCTAGGTGGTCACGCCCAAAATTTTACTCTAAGGCCACGCGGACTAGTTTACGCAAATTTTTACTTACAAAACAAGGGGTGTAGGCATCCTGCAATTTTATTAAAAATCGTTCTATTACAAACACGTGAATACTACGTTACATGGTAACGTGGTTACTAGGACTTGACAACTATTCTGACGGACTCGCTCTGCCTTCATTGGCCTCTGAGCTGACGGGCTCAGTAGACATTAAGGCTCCTCTATTTGCCGAGTCTCCTTAATCAATAGGGCCATGGAGTGGGGCTGGAGGGTTGCGGTAGTGACGACGTCTCGGACGACGCGCTCTTGGCACAACTTCATTGCAGAAGGCATCCAAACTGCGGTGAAGCTCTGCTGGGGTCATGGCTGGCGGGGCAATCCTTAAGGGTCTAACAGGTCTTCCAACAAAAATGTGCTGGTTGTTGGAGGCAGTTGCGGCTTCATAGCTTGCCGGGGTCCGGCGAGCAGTTGGCGTGCGGCTCATGACCAAGTCAGAGGTGATCTGATCGATGAGTGCCTCGTGCGCTCTCAAATAGCGCACAACTTGCACCAGGGCAGGGTCTGTCTCTTGGTCTTCGCTGGCAACTCGGGTTAGACTACCATAGCCTTCATGACTAGGATAGTAGAAGAACGGTCGGCTGTTCATCCATGGCGACAAATGTCGCATCTGGACTATAGCTTCTCGGGTTGCAAGCTGACGAGCTTGGGCTTCGTTGGTGCCTGCTCTACAAGTGAAATGGTGAGGGTACTCCAACGAGGGATTTCCTCCATAGATGTGCACCGAGGCCCAAAAGAAACGAATAGCATCACTCGTAGGCTCCTCATGCACAATATACACTGGAGGTTCTTCTATGCCAAAAACTTGGCGGTGCAGGTCGGCGAGGATGACAACAAAGTCTCCAGGCTCGGACATGGGTGTCTCATTGCAAGGAATGCGGCCACGCATTTTGCAAGTCAATGGGGTTACTAGGGTAGTGGCCTCAAGGTTGCTGTTTCCTGGGTTGGGGCAAGGCCTTCCTATATAGGCTAAGGAGTCTTTCATCGCACGCAAGGGGATGCGACGACTCCGGTGTCGGTCATAGACACATAGCTTAAGGGTTGAGCTGATAGGTTAGGCACCAACCGCCAAAAGGTGTCAGATGGCCACTGTGGTTTGCTAATGGGTTGGCTAGGCTTGGGGGTGCATATATAAATATCCGGTTTAGGGATAGCGACCTGGCTAAGATAGGTTTAGCCAACGGTCACCCTGGCTCTGGTACCAAGGATGTGGCGCGTGTTTTTCAGAAAATAATTTCCAGAAAACATGTCCCTGTGTTTACCAGCCCCAGGATTGCTGTTAGCTGGTAGACACTTACTTGATACAGAATATCCAAGCAAAATACAAAAATCTGGGATACAAGACCATGAAGGTCTACTGGGCTTTACAAAAGTCTCAGGTTGACGGCGGAAGCGACTCGAGAAATCTCAAGTGCCCATGGGACTCCATTCCCACAGGAACAGTTGACCTCGATAAATTCCTATCTCACAAGGCTGCTATCCTCGACTCCTAGGTTCCGGGGTTGATGACATCGTGCTCCTTTCCAAACGCAATCTGGCCAAGACAATTGCCAGGGACAAGCCAGTGAGTACTTTGAATGTACTCGCAAACATCAAGAAAACAAACATGTTACGTAGGTGAGATGCATGCAGATTCCACTAACAAATATATCATGTCATTAAAGTTTAATTCATGGATGCATTCATTAAGATATGCTATATTTCCACCAATGATTTATAAACAAGCCAGGATGATAATGATGAATAAGTAATAATATGCGTGCCACAGTCGGGCGTTTGAGCGACACCACATAAAGGGCTTATATGAAACAGTAAACATGCCACAGTCGGGTGTTTCAGTGACACCACATAAAGGGCTTATATGAAACAATAATAAATATTGAATATCGAGGGGGTAGAACCGTCCCAGGGATATCCAGCAACATAATCATAGGGGTTAGTCAGAGTAATAATAATAATATGATCATCCACCACATCATCATATGATTTACCACGACCACTATTATTATCACCGTTTATACTCCAAAGACCGACTCTAGGACCGACACTTGACTCGTCAAAAAACGTCCTTGACCGGGGACACGGCTACTCGAATAGTTTTGACTCTGCAGAGTGTGTACTCTTTACCCACAACTCATGGTTTTCGATAGTCGATAAGACTAATCCTGCGTACGGCATTTTAGAAGCGGACACTCAGAATCAGCATACACCAATTTTCCGTGTGAAGCCTGGCTTCACCCGGACTATGTTGCCAAGGAAAAACCATAAGACGGGGAGGCTCCAACCTCGACTAGCATGGGATCAAAAATTTATACCGCGCGCTCACTCGGAAGGGCCATTCCCTTCCGGTCCCAGACCGGAACCGGCCCCTCTACTTGGTGTGTGACTGATAATAGGTCTACAACTGACTTTATCGAATCCATTATCCAGGAAACTGTGGTAGCACGTTATAGAAGTATGACACGGACAAGACTCGATCTAGGTCGATACTGGAGTTAACGAAGTTTTACCAGCATCATCGTGCACATGTCATGACCAGGCCATAACCTATCTCGTTCCACGTGACTAGGTTATTCCACGACCTCTCATAACTAGCAAATGCCATAACCATATTTCACCATTGTTATAATGTGAGTGACATGCATGTAGGTGCAAAGTATCATTTCATGTGATGCTAGTTGTGACATCCCTGGATCCCTAACTAGGGTTTAGTATTTGTTCTCATGTTTTCTTCCATTGCATTCAAGTATTTGAAACAAACTCCAAAGAAGTGGTGCAACTCAAATCAAAAACCCTAGCCACTTCTAATTCAAGGAAATTCAAATCTTGCCAAAATCAATGTACCCAAAATGGCCTCAAGAAAAGTTCACCTTTTCTGATAAATTTTGAAAATAATTTATGAGGGGTGAAATCTAATTTCAAATCACTTTTGGCATTTTTAAACTTAAGTTAAAAGCTACTGAAAACAATGATATTTTTGTTTTCAGATAATTTAAAGTTTCCAAAAATGTTGCAAACTTTAAGAGTGGTTGGAAATATTCCAACTAACACTCGAGTATTTTTCAAACTATTTTAGGAACAGTTTGGATCCAAAAATAAAAACAAAACAAATAACAGAAAGAATAAAGCTGAAAACAGAAAATAGAAGAAATGAAAAAGACTTACCTAACGCTCACCTGAAGCCCAGCCCACCTTACCTATCGTCTTCCTCCCTGCCAGTCGGAGCAGGAGGTGGCCGCCGCTTGATTCGCTGCACCCACGCAGCTGCGTGCCTGCCTAACCGCCACGTTACACTGGCATGGTCGGGGATAAGCTCCCCGAGGCCTCCCCGAGCTCATCCCCTCCCCATTCTCCCCCCTGCTCTCTCTCCTCTCAGCCGCCATTGGAGGCCGAGCAGAGCTCGAGCTCGCCGTCGCTCTGGCCTGCCTCCATCCCTCCTGAGCCGCGCAGAAGAACCGCCAGGGTCCCCTGAAGCTTCCAACCCACGAGCTCAACGCCGAGACGCAGTGAATCACCGAGAAGCCGTCTTCTTCCTCCTCGGATTACCGACGTTCATCGCCGCCGTTCTTCCTCCTCAGGCCTCCCCCGAGACTACTTTCAACACCTCTGCACTCCTCGTGAGCTCATGATCCTTTCCCCTCTATTACCCCTCTTCATTCCGATCCCTAGCACCTGATTCCACCGGAGCCCGACGATGACCGCCGCGGTAGCTCGTCGCCGGTGGCTCTTCGGTGATTGGCTCGTTGATCTGAGGCTTGCAAACGCTTCGGCACATCGCGTAGATGCTATAAGAGCCTAGCCCCACGCGTGATGCCCCCTGTTTAGATGACCCCTATGATGCCCGAGCTTTGGCCGCCGCCAAGCTCGTCGCCGGCGTCATCTCCGGCCAGATCAGCCCCGGTTCTATGTAGAAATGGAACGACGGGTGAACGCTGGTCGGTCTGGTGCCTTCTGCCGCGCAAATGGTCGTCGGAATGGGATTTCAGAGCCCCTCCGCCGTTCTGGTGGTCACCGGAGGCTCACCGCCGGTGAGGACGACCTCGCTGCCGGTGGATCTGACCCCCCTGAGCATATGACAGGTGGGGGCCAGCCCCTGGTTAATTAAGTTTAAGATTAGTAAAAATAATTAATTAAATAAAAACATAAACAGTCACTGACTTGTGGGTCCAGCCTTGATAATTAATCTATTAACTGAAAATTAAACTAAAAACTGGCTAGTGTTACTGACCAGTGGGACCCACTGGTCAGGTTTGACTTTCAACGGGCAGTTGGACTTGGTGATGTCATGCTGATGCAATAAAGCTTTTTCTGATTTAAAAGAATTCCAGAAAATGCCCAAAACTTCGAAAAATCATAGAAAATAATCTGTAACTCCAATGAAAATAATTTATGTATGAAAAAGGATCACAAAAATCCAAGGAATCTGATTTTGATATTTTCAAACATGTTTGAAAATGTTAACATCACCAAAGAGATTAAATGATGAATAGGTTAACCTTATTAAATAATTTGGAGTTGGAATTTGAAATCCATTTGAATTCCACTTCAAACATTATGACTAAACAATGATCAAGAACAATCAACACTTAAAAATACCATCTTCATGCATGCTAAAACAATATTACCTGAGCATCAGGTAGAATCAATTAAAAGGGTATTTGAAAATACCTTGTTTGAAGAGATACTTGAATCTTCATTCAAATCAACTTCAACTTAAGAAATGGTAGTCACATTAGCCTACCACGTTTCATTTTCATGCCATGCTCATGCATCATCTTGTTGCATATGATTGTTATTGATTGATATTGTTCTTACCGGTAGGCCCCGCTCCTCCGGATTCCACCGAATATCCGACTAACGGATATTGTCCCTGTGCTGAGCAACAAGGCAAGCAACCATTTTGATCATCCCGATAAATCCCATGTTCTCGCTCCTGCTCTTATTTATTGCATTAGGGCAAATGCTTTCACTACTTTTACCACGTTAGTTGAACCCACTTCCTTTGCATGACCTGTCTTTGTCACAGTAAATAGCTGAACCTTGCAACCTAGCATACCTGGTAGATGCTTGAGCCATGATGTGCCTTATCCTGCTATGCATGCAATGCTTAGAGTTGTGTATGGTCTACCATCTAGGTGATGAACAGAATTGTGAGAATGTGTTTAGTAAGTAAAGGTTGTGTGTTGAACCTGATTTGGTAAAGGTACCGGTGAAAGGCTATGTAGGAGTACATGGCGGGTTGTTTCATTGGAACCGTCCTTAGGAACTGAGTTCCGTGTATGTAATCCAAGACGAGATACTACCACATGATGGGCCCTGAAATATGACCCCGCTCGACTTATTAATCTCTTAGTACTCGGTCCAGGAGTTGCAAGTAGTTTCTGGTGTTTATAGTCATGTTGGAGACTGTGCGTAGCGCTGACCTTAGAGGTGGGCTATGATGCGGTAGGAAGTGGCACGATGTACCAAGTGGCACCCGGATGGTGGGCTTGGGAACCCTGCGCACATCGTTTGGGGCCGTGGCGGAAACCTCGGGCGGACTTCCGTGCGGGTTACCCTCAGATAGGCGATAGACCTGGACTAAGTATTAGCATGGTTAACGGTCGTGGCCGACTCCCTCGCTGGGCTTCTGCTTGAAGGTTGCCGAGGTGCATGACGTGCACATGGCGATAAGTGGCGAGAGCGTGTGTGAAGAAGTACACCCCTGCAGGGTTATGATCTATTCGAATAGCCGCGTCCGTGGATATGGTCTACTTGGAAACATATGTTGTTCATAGTTAACTATAATGGCTACTCATAAAATTGCCAAGATAAGCGTGAGTGTCGTGGATGGCATTTCCGTAGGGAGACGGAATGATTCCACGATGGAGTATTGTTGTGGTGTTAGTGGACTCGTGTGCGAGAAATCAAAGTTGTCAAAACTATTTAAAAATGCAAGTTGTCTAGCCATGAGTCAAATGCTGGCTTTCCGCATGAAACCCCACAATTCCTTATTGATACATTGCATGAGTAGATAGCTTATCCTAAAGTCTTGCTGAGTACTTTTGTACTCACATTTTCTTAATAAATTGTTGCAGAGGTTGTTAATGACCCTAATGGAGGGTTCTACCTAGACATCAACGACGACGAGTAGCTGGTATCCCAGCTACGATCTGGCCCTAGGATGGGTCTGTAGATAGTCAGGCCATGTGCCTTTATCTTTCCATCTGTCTATACTCAGACAGCTTTACTCTTCTGCTGGTTTGTAAGAATTGTGTGTATGACTTGTGATGATGGGTCGTGAGACTCTTACCTTGTACTATTATGTGTGTGGCTCTTCCGAGCCTTCTAAATAAAGCTTGTATGTTTATGGTTATGCTGTGATGCCATCGATGTATCTATACATATTGGTATGCCATGCGTATGTATGTTGTACTTGATATGTATGGGGTTTGAATACCTAGCCGTACGCTTTAGTAGCACTCCTTACAGGGAAATGCCCCTTTGTGATTCCAACGAGCCATGGTAGTCCGCTACTACTCCGGACACATTGGTTGACCGGCATGTGTCCTTCTTAGCTGCTGTGTCTGTCCCTTTTGGGAAATGTCACGCGATGTAATGGTGTCCTTGTAGCTTGCTACGAGTCGTCTACATTCGCTGATGACGGACACCTGCTTTGCTGGGTCATGTATGCATGTCCCTGTGCGGAACTGCCGCTTTGGTTTATGGCTAGACATGTCGATCCGGGTTCTTTGTCATTGGATTGCTAGCGACACAATTGCATACGCGAGTCAAAAGGCGCAAACGGTCTCGGCTAAGGTAAGGCTGCATCCGTGGGGATAACCGTGCGTGAGACCGCAAAGAGATGTGATGTGTTACAGGCTGGATTCCTATGGCTTAGGATCAGGGTCCCGACACTAATATTAACATAATCTCAATTCAAGAGATATAGGTACCACCACAATCATCACACAACTCATGCAAATATGGGTTCAAGATGCTTGCCTTACGGGTTTGAGGAGGGTGATGTACCCCATCATCTTGAAGTAGGTATCCATTCTTCAAAATCCTAGTTTGAAATTAGTTGAATTAACAAACACATTCAAAACAGAACACAAACGTTCTTTAAATAATTTTTAAATAAATCTTGAAATAAACTAGATGAAATTCTAAACAGGTAGGAAAAACAATCAAATGATTTGGAGTTTCCCATTAAAAGTTATAGCAAGTGAAACCTACTCGTCAAATCTGTTTTTAAAAATCAATATAAAGAAAATGCTTCGGGCAATTTACGCTTTCTAATAGGGGAAGCGCCTTTGCTGAGACAGCTGCGAGGAAATATGTTTTACTAAATAGAAAACACACGAGGGGGTTTTGCGCCACTCGGGACTGTGGCTGGCTCATCGACAGGTGGGGGCCACCTGTCGGGTTCTTCCCCCACCTCCCGCGGACGCACTGGACAGGGGACAGCGACACTCCGACGAGGCACACCGGCGGCACAGGGCATCTCCCGCCACGCTCCAACTATGTACAAGGTCGGGAAGGAGTGCCACATCCATTTTTGCCGGTTGGGGCAGCTGCAGAGCTCGAGGTTGAGCAGCACCTCAACAATGGTGGACGAAGCTTCTGCCTTCTCGCTTCTTCGGTCTCATGTGGCTCTCGGCTAAGCTCGACGGTGGGAATGGGCTCCTTGGGGTCTGGGTAGGCTAGCAGGGGTTCTGGGAGGAGGAGAGGGACTCGGGGCTGTCGTAATCGAGCACGGGGTTCGACGGCGGTGCTGATGGCAGAGAGGTGTACAAAAGGCTTCTTTGGCTAAACTGGGCTATGCAGAGGAAAGCTACTCGGCTTGGGAGGTTTCCGCTATGCTCAAAGTGCTCGGGGGCTCCTTAAATAGCTAGCTAGAGTCGGTTTCGATCGAGCTTCGGATAAGATCGACGACGGTAAACACTAGAAGGGCTCACGTGCACAGGAGCGGCGACAGGGCTAAGCAGGGGTAGCAGGGAAGCGAGCAGCAACTTGGGGAAGCGAGGCAGGGGAGGGACCGCGGCTTGCTCGCGCTCGGAGGGAGCTTGGGTGGTGCCCGCCATGGCAAGAGCAGAGAAAAGGCCACGGCAATTGCTCTACCGTTGCACTGCTCGCGCACAGGGCGACGACCGACGGTCGGGGAGGGGTTGGTCGTGGCTCTGCATCAGGCCAAAAGGTCGAGGGCACGGGGACGCGTGGGCTTGGACAAGCACGTGCAAAACGTGCGCTCTGGGTGAACCCAGAGCATGCACAACACCCGTTCGACAAAATGCCAGGGCATCCAAAGGAGCTCCAAAGCCATAGGGAAAGCACAGGGCTAGGGCAAGACTGTTAGACATGCTGGTTTGAGTGGAGTGGCAACTCCACAATGCAAACATAAACTCATGCCAAAACTCGTCATGCTCCCAAGGTGTTTGATGAAATGCTAGGGGCTCCAAATGGTCTTTTATGCCCACCAAACTTTCCAGATCAATGTCTCTCTAGGAGCTAGCAATGGTGGTAGGGTTGGTTTGTCAAAAATCCGAACTTGCTAATGCAAACTTTTGAAAAGTGCAATTCTGGGCAGAAACTTGGGGCTGTTATCACATGCATCTACTTTCATCGAATGGGGCTCAAATCCCGGAGTTAAGGTTTTGGTAGGGTTGCAAACAAGCATGCAAAATTTTCAAAGCAATTAGAGCAAGGAAAATTAGGGTTGAAGTGTAAGGCACGAAACTGGACCAGAAGAGAAAAATGGTTGTACTGCTAAACTTTTACAAAGCACATAGTCGTATTTTTGCATAAAGGTGAATCTTATGCTATATGGGTAATCCCGAAATTTTTGTGGAATTAACTAAAGAATATTTCTAGGGGTTGTAGTACAAACTCAATTCTAGACCAGATTAGAAAAGTAGTTATTGTGCTTAAAATATTCAAAATACTTGAGTAGGTTTTTGCACAAATGTGATCTAGGAACATCACATGTTACCTACAAAGTTTTATAGAACTTTTAGAAGAATTTATCACAAGGTTCTAGTGCAAAACAACCCTATAAAGAAAATACAATTCAGTTTTGATTAAAAGAAATCTGGTAAAAAGGTTAGAAATAAATATCCCAAGGATTTACCAGAAGAAAAGAAATGTTTTTACGCAAGTATTCACATTCCAACATGAACTTTCAAAAACATTCTCCTAGGGAAAATATCTTTATAAAGGAAAAGAGTGTTTCTAAGATTAATTAAAATCCAAACATTCAAATATCAAATGGACATAGCCAAAATAATATTCCCATCTAATTAAATAAATAATTCAAATGGTCTCAAGTAAGGGTTCAAGCATAAAAGAATTTTGAAAAGCCACTTGAAATATATTTTTTGGAAAGAGGCGTTGAAAAGAGCCATGAAGCAATTCATTTTCTCCAACTTTTTAATCTAGGCAAAATTTTATTTCAGAAAAATCTTTTTCAAATTTTGGGGTGTGACAATCAGTCACCTAGGAAATTCTTTCATCGGATGTACATTAGGATATACATTTGTTCCGACTAATTCTAGCAGAAACTTGTCAATTGCAAGTGGCTTCTGAATCGTATGTTGTCGTCACCAATTCTATGGAAGCTTCCTTACTAATTATAGTTTGAATGCAAATTGCCAAGACTTTATGTTGCAATATTCAAGCCTTTGATTCAGCTTATCAGATTCATCTTTTCATTGGTGATCTAATATTCATGTCCGTCTACAGGATGGCTCCAGCAACTTGCCAGAATCCGAGTCGTGATGGGGAACCGGCAGACCCTCCGCAACCGCCTCATCCTTCCTACGGAGGCGTGGCAAGCTTTGATGGCCACAACCAATGCAAACACTCAGATGTTTCTTAAAATTATGGAAGAAAGGAACCAAGGCCAGTAAGGGAATTTCAACAACCAGAAGTAGTTTGCATCTCTCAATCAATTCCTATTAAATCAACCGAAGTCCTTCATGTGTTGTGACGAGCAGTTTGATGTGGATGATTGGCTACATGACAAGAGTAAACATTTCAAGTGGAGCAATGTTAGACCTAAGGACTATGCCAAATTTTCTACTTTCTAGCTGAAGGGTCACGCAGTAGAATGGTAACAGCACTTCAAGGATTGTAGAGGTGACCGTTTGATCAGTTGGGATGACTTTTGTCGTGATTTTTAGAGCTCATCATATTCTCACAAACTTTGTTGAGGGCATGCATGAGAAGTTCAGGAGTTTGAAGCAAGCAAGCTCGTCTATTCATCAATATAACATGGACTTACAGAACCTTGGCCGGTATGCCATGCAGGATGTTCCAGATGAAAAGAGCAGGATCTATCAATTCAGAGATGGTCTCAAGGAAGATTTGAAGCTTCCTCTTACCCTGCACGACCCTCCTGAGTTCAATCAGTTCTACAACTCAGCTCTCACGGCTGAGTCAGCTTTGCTCAGGGTCGAGAATTCCAGAAAGCAATTCAGAGACTCTAATTCGTCGTCGTCCTCAGCTCGGATTGTTCCAAAGGAACATAAGTTTTGGGTTCCTCCTCGGCCTCGTCCTCCTAAGAAGTTGAAGAAGAACAATGGTCGTGGATCTTCCCACCCAGCCAACCTAGGTTTCCAACAGAAGTCTTAGCCACCTAAGTCAGGAGCTCCTCCAGCTCACTCCCGTCCGCTATCGTAGGTTACTTGTCATAAGTGTGGTCAGAAGGGTCACTACTCCAACAAGTGTACCAACAAGCAGCGTATTCCGCCCCCTCCTCCAATCAGCCCCTAGGCAATGAAGTGGTGAAACATAATGCCAAGTCAGCAAGAGTGAATATGGTCAATGCAGCTGAAGTAGAGGAGTCATCAGATGTAATAATGGGTAATCTCTTGGTTAATACTATTCATCCAAGAGTTTTGTTTGATTTGGGTACATTGCATTGTTTCATGTCTAAACCATTTGTTACCAAGCTTGATTTACTTATGGAAGTTTTGGAAAATCCTTTCCGTGTGGTATCTTCGTGTAACAACCCATAACCGACACCCCAAAAGATTCCCCTTTTACTTAGTTGTCGTCGTGTGATTTATTTGGTTGTCACATTCATCATTGCATCATGCGCATCATCGACATTGCATCAGCACTCCGTTGCCGTCATTTTTAAAACTTGCATCCATTGTTAGTTGTCGGTTGTCTCATTTTGTCGTTGACCATTTCGAGACCAGCCACAAATGCACCCGCCCGCGGCATCATTTAAATCTTGTTTTTGGAACTGTGTATAAAACTTTCTCACATTGGGTAGAAACTTGGCGTGCGGTCTTATTTTAATGTAGGTAGCCCGATTGACAAATATTGTCGCAAAGGGATGTCGTTTGATACCAGAACCGTTAAACCTATATTGGCACTATGGCCGGTTTATTCGTTGGACGTTTAAGTATTTAAAATTCATGTCTCGGGCCGCAAAAACCTCCCTCTATTCTTGGCCTAACCCCATCTACACAACCCACTAAGCCTATCCCAACACCCTTCACTTCCAGACCATCCGATCGACATCAAACAGTCCAAAAACGGAATAAAACCACTAACCCTAGACCCCTTTCCTATTTGAATGGCCTCCCCATGCCTAATTAGAGAACTCTAGCCTTCCACCTCGGAATCCGCACAAACCCAACCCTCAGCCGCCACCACCCACACCTTCTCCTCCGCCCACCATCCAGGCCCGCCCAGGCCTGAAATAGGCCCGCCTGAGCCAGTATAGACCGCATAAGCCTACTCCCACAGCCAGCCGCAGTCAGTCGTCGCTGCCCCGAGCACCTGCCAGCCTCCACCCCGCACGCCAACCCGTCGGCAACCTCGCCGGAGCATTGCCGGTCCAGGCTAGACCCCTCGCTTGCGCCTCCTCTCCTCCCCCCATTCTCCCTTCGCTCTACGTCACCCAACTCTCTTCTCTCTCTCTATCCCGTAGGACCTCCCTGCCATGGACGTGCATGAGAAGCTCCCACCTCGCCTCGAGACAGCCAAGACGGATGGGTCCAGGCAGCCCCGCCATAGATCCATTGTCCCGTCCTTCGGATCACCGCGTCGATGCTGCCGTCCACCGCGTTGACCACGAGCCGCCGCCTCCTCCCTCTTCTCACGAGAGGAGGCGGACTACCGTACCCGAGCGCCCCGCTCGGCCTCTCGCTCACCTGGGCCAGCACCAGCGCAGTGGGCTGCCTCGCCCGCAAGCCCATCTCGCCCCACCGCTTGGGTCCGCCTCGGCCACGACCACGCCCAGCCGGCCCAAGATCTGCGTGAGCCTGCCTCATTCCCTACCCCGATCGGGCCAAGCCCGCAATGGTGAGCGCTCGCTGAACCCCGCTCGGTGCAAAAATTAGTATGTTGCCCATTGGCATGTCAGATTCGGCCCAATGTGGGGTTTTTATTCTGTGCAATGAATTTCCTAATTACGAGTGCATTATTAATTACAGAAATTTGCAAGATTTTAAAATGGCAATAAATAACCGTGCACCAGATTGAAACAATTTATATAGGTAAAATCTCTAGAATTTTGTGTAGATTAATAATATTCCACTTTCATGCATGTTAAACATAATTAAACTTGTTGTTTGCATTGTTTTGCGTGATGCCATTTGAAAATGATTTAGTTGATAGCAAATTAACTCTGCATCGGATTTAAAACCTTTATACATGAAAAATGCTTAGAATTTTATGTAGTTTCACAATAACCAACTCTCATCCATGTTAAAAGTATTTTACTTGTTGTTTTCATCTAATTTGCATAAATACCATGTTAAAATGATTTATTTTGTAACTAATTAACCGTAGCTCTGATGAATTTGTTCCACATATCTAACTTGACTAGAATTATGTGTAGAACAACATGGTGGCATTTATTTTGCCATTTAACAATTCGAAAATTGTGTTATAGGCAGAAAAGTACCCAAACCTTAATTTGCATATGGGGACTTTCCAGAATTGTCATTTGTTATCGTGCATCATTTAAACTTTCGTAGAATTTTATTTAGCTCCACGATATCATGTGCATCCATGATTTAACATGTTGTGGCTATCATTGGCATACATTTAGCATTCGTGACATATCACCTTGTGTTGCTCATATCTTTTAGACCATAGCTTCATTTGTAATGATCTATATATGTAAACCGACTAGATTGACGTGTAGAATCACATGGTCCACTTTATTTTTCTCTTTAATAAATATAAGATGTGTTTATTACGAATCTGGACCAATTTCCAAATTAACATATGGGGTCGCTTTGGAATTACTATAAGTTCTTTCCGACCTCATTTGAAATGCCTAAATAGTTGTTTTTTGGTGCTTCATCTCTTGCCATGTTTATCAACATTTAATATTGTCGTGTACCTAAATGGGAGTGAACTAAGTAATTCAAATGTGGAGATTCGTCAATATGCAACTCGTTGCATCTTGAGCTTCATTTAAATTGTAATATTTGATTGTAGTGCTTTGTCATGTCATGCATAATTAAATGGACGTGCATCATAATTGCTTGCCCATCATGTCATGAATGTGTTGTGGTGTTTATCATGTGTTTGTCGTGCCTCTGGGACCGGGGGTACCTAGTCCCATCGGCTTGCGGCCCCGGGCATGACGCGGCTGGGCAAACCTAGTTCGGCCCATCGGCAAGCTCGGCAAGGAAGACGGTCACGCGGGACCCTGCCTCGCGAGGCAAGCGTTTGGGGATTATCGCCGAGGATCACGAGGGGTCGCTCGCAACAAGGACGCATCCCAAGGCTACCCCTGAGCCTCTCGTGAGGCAGGCTCGTCGGGGGCGACATCGCAAGGTCCTACGTCCCTGTGCCTCCGCATGGGTGATGTAGGCTGCGCAGGCGGCACAGAAGCGGTGCCAGCGGGCACAGATAGGGAGGATTCCTACTTTCATGCTAAGGAAGCGAGGCTAGCTGGAAGACTGCCAAAGCGACTCCCAAAGGTTTGTGCAAGTAGACTAAGGCCACCAGCACGTCATGAATAAATTCTTTTGCACGCGAAGACCACCTTTGTGATGGTGGACTGTAGTCCTGTCCCCTTTCAAAATGGGTGTTGTAGTAACCCTTCTCATCAATGTTTCTCGGGGGGGGGGGGGGCGGAGGGAAGATGACCTAGGCTGGTATAATAGAGAGGCCCAACCTCCATAGAAGGGGATCTGGTGCCCATTATCTCTGCTAGGGCAAGAACCCACCTTTGTACTTGTCCAACTCCAACAATCCCAAAAAACAAGCAGGAGTAGGGTTTTACACCGCAAGGTGGCCCAAACCTGGGAAATATGTCGTATTTCTAGCTTGCTTCCCTTAGCTCGTGCTGCCAGAGGTTCGTCGTGAAGTTGAGAGGTAGAACAAGGTTGAATAGCGAGGGCACCCCAGAGTTTGAACCTTTTCTTAGGTCTGCAGAGCCCAACTCCGACAGTGTTGATTACTCATTTCCAGATTGTTTCTTCTCGATAGAGTTGCGAAAGCGTTTCGGAGTAAGGATTCGTTCGACTACGTTGGTTCAACTTCTTCAAGGATTAATTCTTCTTCCGAGCGGGATCGAAGGTAAGATGATCATTTCCATGGATACCACTACTATCATTGCCATGCTAGTTGTCTTGTTTCTATCGCTATGTGTCATTGCCTACCACCTATTATGTGAGCCTCCCAACATTGTCATGGAAAAGCCTCTAACCCTCCACATCCCAACAAACCACTGTTTGGCTATGTTACCGCTTGCTCAAACTTCTTATAGAATTGCTAGTTGTAGGTGTAGTTGCTTCCATGAGAAAACATGGGTCCCTTGTAGTGTAACTATATTATAGATATTTAATTTAATGCACCTATATACTTGGTAAAAGGTGGAAGGCTTGCCCCTCTAGCCAGGTGTTTTGTTCCATCTTTGGTGCCCTAGTTACTTGTGTACCGGTGTTATGTTCCATAATTAAGCGCTCCTTACATGCTTGGGGTTCTTATGGGGATCCCCTTGACTTTCATTTTGGGATAAAACTGTTCTAGAAAGGCCAAACAATGGTACTACATTTGACTAATAAGTGATAAAAAGCATAGGGACCCGCCGACACCCATGGATAATTAATCAACGCCTCGGCCAGTGATCCTAATGAGTGTTGGTCCAAACAAGAACCACTTGTGGGCCACCCGGGACAATTCGGGGGGATTTCTATCCGGCCACCATATGTAGTGCTTATCTATCGTGTCCTGACAATGAGAGACACGACTCCTATCGGTTTTGTCAACACATCGGGCGGCCTTCGTGGTTTTATTTTACCTTTCTCGAACGTATTGTGCAAGGGAATCCTAGCATACTTTGGGCTAGGTCGAGGTTGAGGTTTTCCACCAAGAATCCGAGGAGATGACGGGGTTTTCGTAGTCGAAGTTTTCGACGCAGCTTGTGTTAGTTTGTGATGGAATAGTTGGAGCACCCCTGCAAGATTAAAGCTTTCTAGGAGCCGTGCCCGCGGTTATGTGGCAACTTGGAAACTTTGTTTAACATCCGGTCATAGCAAATTTGAAGTTAACTTAATTAAACTATGCCAACTATGCGCATAACCATGACTATCTCTTCTCGTGAGTTATTATACGAGAGAGTACACGATGGTGTTATGTTTGACATAAGTAGGTGTTCAGGATCACTTCAGATCATTGTTCGTTCACGTCCGTTTATGTGTAGACCAACCCCCTTTTATTCTTGTACTCGTAAGTTAACCACGTCAAATAAATGCTTAGTTGCTTGTTGCAGCGTCACCACTTAACAATACCTCACCCATTAAGCTTTGATAGTCTTGATACCTTTGTAAATGAGATTGTTGAGTCCATGGGGCTCACAGATTACTACAACAACAGTTGCAGGTACAAGTAAGGCGATACTTTGACGTGAGCGCGATGATTGTTCCATTAGGGGTTTTCTTCTTCTTCTTCATTGTCGATCTAGGCTGGGTTCCAGGCCGGGAGCCTGGGATAGCAAGGATGTACGTCATTCTTTTATCGTTCATTTTTTTGTCCGTAGTCGGACCCTACTCTTCCACATGATGATTGAATGTATTGTAGTATTGAGATGTTCATGATGTAGCTTGTGGTGAGTGTAATCCAATTCCATATACTCATACTTGTAACGGTATCCATTCTTGCGAAACAACGAGATGCACTTCTATCCCTGTCGAGGCCTCCGTGCCAAAAATAAGGATAGGATCGCATCTTGGGTGTTACACTCCGGTTATGCGAATGAGTTCTCATATGTGGTTCCAGATGTATCTATCAAGATGGGCAATTATTACTTTCTAGATTCTTAATTTGTTCTCGGTAATTGATATATTGATCTAATTCTTGGCATGTATTTTTGGCAATGAACAAGGCATAAACTGATTGTGTGGCCAAAGAAGTCCAATTGACTCATCCTTCTGAAGTCGTGATCATTTTCGCTGCTCGCAATGACATGATTCGTCTATTTTCTCTCAATGAGAAGGGTGAAATCTCAACCATTTCTCAAGTGCTTGTTGTTTGTGAGTATGAAGATGTCTTTCGAGAAGAATGGCCATGAATACCTCCTCACCGGCCAATAGAGTTTCTGATTGAACTCGAGCCTGGAACTAAACTGGTTTGCAAGAGTCCTTACAAACTTGGTCCCGAAGAGCTGAAAGAGTTGAAGAAGCACCTACATGAACAAGAATGTGTGGTTTTGATGAGACCAAGTTCTTATCGTTGGGGTTGTGGTGTTCTTTTTGTCAAGAAGAAATATCGCACGGACAGGCTTCGTGTTGATTACCGTCCATTGAACAAGAAGACAGTCAGAAACAAGTATCCACTTCCCAACATCAATGAGTTGTTTAACAAATTGAAAGGGCCCAAGGTTTTCTCCAAGCTTGATCTTCGGATGGGCTATCATCAAATCTGCATTCAGGAAGAATAGATTCCTAAGTAGCTTTCGGGACAAGCTTTGGCTCTTATGAGTACATGATGATGTCTTTTGGTCTCGCCAATGCTCCTTCGACTTACTCTCACATGATGAATTATGTCTTATCTCCCTTCAAGAACGAATTCATCTTGGTGTATCTTGATGACATTCTAGTCTTCTCAGAGACTGAGGAATAACATGCAGAACATCGCTGGCTTGTTCTTGATAAGCTAAGAGAGCATAAGTTCTATGCTAAGTTCTCAAAGTGTGAATTTTGGCTCAATGAAGTGGTGTACCTTGGGCATATCATCTCTGTCGAGGGCATCAAGGTGTATCCTAAAAAGTTTCAAGACATTGTGAAGTGGGAGCTTCCTCAGAATGTGAAGAAACTTTGAAGCTTTCTCGGGCTTGCAAGCTATTGCAAAAGATTCGTTGAGAACTTGTCCAGGATTGCCAAGCCTTTGTCCAACCTTCTTCACAAGAGCGTAAAATAAGACTAGACTCCAGAGTGTGATTTGGCTTTCAATAAACTCACGGAGAAGCTCACCTCAGCTACGGTTCTAACTCCCGATGATTCCAAGCCATTCCACGTGTTTTGAGATGCATCTTTGCAAGGTGTGGTGGTTTTTTGATGCAAGACAATAGAGTGGTAGCTTATACCTCTCGACAGTTGAAGCCAAGTGAGGAAAACTAGACCACTCACAATCTTTAGTTGGCGGGAGTTGTCCATGCTTTGGTGACTTGGAGACACCTCTTGTTGGGAAGACATGTTGAAATCTACACCAACCACAAGGGTTTGAAATATATCTTCACTCAACCGAACCTCAATCTTCATAGAACTCATTGGGTGGATATGATCCAAGATTAGAATCCAAGCATTGACTACACTCCAGGCAAAGCAAATGTAGTTGTAGATGCTTTGAGCAGAAAGGCTTACAACAATAATATCATTCTCAAGCCATTCCAGCGTGATCTCTCTCTGAGTCTTTCAGGAAGCTCAACCTTCAAGTAGTTCCTCAAGGATTTATTGCCAACCTCTAGATTTCTCCTACCTTAGAAGAACATGTCCGCCAAGCTTAACTTCTTGATGCTATGGTGTAGAAAGTGAAGATAGGCTTGGCAAAGAGCATGCCAAGGTATACGTGCTTCCGTGTTGATGACAAAGGCACTTTGTTCTTCGAGGAACGACTTACGGTTTCAAAAGGAGAGCTCAGAAAAGCTATCATGGACTAAGCCCACAATTTTCTCCTCTCGATACATCTAGGTAGTTCTAAGATGTATTAGGATCTAAAGAAAACCTTCTCGTGGACTCGCAGGAAACATGAGATTGCTCAGTTTGTGAACGAGTGTGATGTGTGTCGTAGAGTGAAGGAGGAACATCAATGTCCAACAGGTCTTCTTCATCCTTTGCCTATACCCGAGTGGAGCTTCGATCATGTGGATATGGATTTTGTCACTCGGTTTCCCAAGTCCAAGAGAGGCAACGATGCCATCGTTGTGGTCATCGACAAGGTGACTAAAGTTGCCTACTTCCTTCCTGTCAAAAAATCTATCTCAATAGCTCAGCTGGCACAACTATACTCTTTAGCGATAGTTTCTTTGCATGGTACTCCTATGCTTATATCTTAAGACCTAGGAAGCATCTTTACTTCCAAGTTCTTGGATTGCTTCCAAACTTCAATGGGCACCAAAGTCCATTTCATTATAGCCTTCCATCCTCAGACAAGTCGTCAAGTGGAGAGAGTCAATAAAATTATTGAAGACATGCTCAGAGCCTGTGTTTTCCATTTTGACATGAAGTGGGAATAGTGCCTCCTATTTCCTGAATTTTCCTACAACAATAGTTTTCATGCAAGTTCAAGCAAGCCACCTTCAAGATTCTCTATGGAAGGAAGTGTTGTACCCCGCTCAATTGGTCTCAAGCTGGTGAGCGTCAAATTCTTGGGAATGCCATGATCACTAAAGTAGAAGACATGTGTCGTGTCATTCAGGATAATCTCAAAGCATCTCAATCTCGTCTGAAGAGTTACTATGATACCACGCATAACGACTTCACATTCCAGATCGACGATTTTGTCTATCTTCAGTATCTCCCATGAAAGGTACTCAACGCTTTGGCATCAAAGGAAAGCTTGCTCCATGCTTTGTGGGTCCTTTCAAGATTGTTGCCAAAAGAGGTGACCTTGCTTATCAACTAGAGCTTCCTCCCAGTTTCTCCAATGTGCATGATGTCTTTAATGTATATCAGCTCTGAAGTGTTTCAAGACTCCTGAGCGCACCGTTGACTTCCAAGACATTCATCTTTGGCTAGGACTTTCTTATCATGAGCATCTAGTTTCTATTTTTGAAGAGACCAAGCACAAGACTTGCAACAATTCTATCAAATTCCTCAAAGATAAATGGTCACACCATTCCGGTAAAGAACCCACTTGGGAACGTGAGGACCTTCTCTGTTCCGAATATCCTGAGTTTTTCCAATCCTAGATCTCGGAGTGAGATCCTCTTGTTGTGTGGAAGAGTTGTAACATCCCAAGTGTGTTACCCAAGCTTGTAAGCATATTATTGAAACCATCATGTTGAGTGTATGCCATGTTTGTCATGTGTGTTGCATCTTGCACTTCATCATCATGCCAACTCATGGCGAGATCCGGGCCAGGTGGACCCCATATGTGACCACCGCTAGCCCCAAGCCCCTCACCGGAGTGTGAGCCGCCGTAGTCGCTATTGACATCTTCCCCAATTTAGGCCGTGGGAGAACGACGCCCACCCGCTCGCGAGTCCCTAGGCCTCGGCTTGAGCCGGGCCTCGACTGACTATAGTCGCCCCAACCCAGCACACCTCCGTGTCGGCCAAGTGTGGCCTCGCCGCATCCGTCTCCCTAAGGCCTCCTAGGCGGCCTGCTCGCATGGGCCTCTCATGGGCGTCCCCCATCTATCCCTTGCTCCATGCGTTATCTAGTTATGTCGTGCTTGATCTGCTGATTAGCCCATTTGATAGATTCGGCCCACCTTGTATTTTTTCTTTGAACGAATTACCTAATTAACCAGTGATTTTGTAATTACACAAACATGCATATTTTAAGATTGCTAATAACTAAATAACCGTGCATCGGAATAAAATTATATATATATATGTAACATGTCCAGAATTTCATGTAGTTTCACGATATGCCACTTTCACACATGTTTAAAAATACTTAAGTTGTTGTCTTTATGTAATTTGCACAAATGGCATGTTAAAATAGTTTAAATCAGCACAAATTAACTATAGCTTTGTTTAAAATGTTTTATATTTGTAACTTGTGTAGAAAAATGTGTAGAATAACAAGGTGGCATTTATTGTGCTGTTTAACGATTCTAAAATGGTGTTATAGGCAGAATAGTACCAAAATCTTAATTTGCATGGGGACTTTCCAGAATTATTATTTGTTGTTCCGGCCTCATTTAAATTTTCCTAGAATTTCATGTAGTTCCATAATATATTGTTGCATCCATTTTAAGATGTTTGTGGTTGTCATTTGCATACATTTTGCATTCCTGCCATATCGTCTTGTGTTGGTCATATATTTTAGATCGTAACTCCGTTTCGAATGATCCATATATGTAAATCAACTAGAATGAAGTGTAGAATAACATGGGCCACTTTATTTTGTTGTTTAAAAATATAAAATATGTTTATTTCAGATCTGAACTAATTTGGAAATTAACATATGGGGTCATTTCAGTAATGCTATATATTGTTTTAGACCTCATTTAAAATGCCTATGTAGTGTAGTTTATTTATGGTTCACCTCTTGCCATGTTTAACAACATTTAACATTGTCAAGTATATAAACGGGAGTAAACTAAGTATTTCAAATATGGAGTCTCGTCAATATGCAACTCGTTGCATATTGAGCTTCACTTAATGTGTAGGTCTTGATTGTTGTGCTTCATCGTGTCTTGCATAATTAAATGGACATGCATCATATTTGTTTGTGCACTATATCATGGATATGTTGTCGTGTTAATCATGTGTTGATTGTTATTTATGAATTGTTTCTTCTCGATAGAGTTCCAAACCGCTTTGGAGTGTGAGGATTCGTTCGACTACGTTGGTTCGTCTACTTCACGGATTCGTTCTTCTTCCAACTAGGATCTCATGCAAGATGGTCAATTCCCTAGATACCACTACTATCATTGCTATGCTAGTTGTATTTTTCCTATCTCTATGTCTCTCGGCCTACCACCTGTTATGTCAAGCCTTCCAACATAGCCATTGAAAGCCTATAACCCCCTCCACTTCCCAGCAAACCCTTGTTTGGCTATGTTGCCGCTTGCTCAGCCCTTCTTATAGCGTTGCTAGTTGCAGGTGCAGTTTCTTCCATGTGACAACATGGATTCTTTGTTATATCCCCACATAATCGCTATTTAATTAAATGCACCTATATACTTGGTAAAAGGTGGAAGGCTTGGCCTTCAAGCTTGGTGTTTTGTTCCATCTTGTCGCCGTAGTTACTTGTGAACTAGTGTTATGTTCAATATTGAGTGCTCCTAACATGTTTGGGGTTGTTAGGGGGACCCCCTTGTTTTCGTGTTGGGATAAAGCTCTTTCGGCAAGTCCGAACACTCGTACTATATTTTCTGAATATAATAATACTAATCATAGTTATTAAAACATAGGGCGTCATGAACACGAGGAGTAATTCAAGATAATATAGGGAGGGCCAGTGCTGATGGTGGTGGTCCTAAACAGAGCACTGTGCGGGGCCAATTCAGGGCAACCTTGGTGATTTCTATCAGACCTCCATACGCGTAGCTTATCTGACATGTCTTGAGAACGAGATACACGACTCTTATCGAGGTCGTCACGATGTTGGGAGGTCTTGCTGGATCTTTTTTACCCTTCTTGAACGTAATGTGCACAGGATTCTGAAGATACTTTGTGCTATCTCGAGGTTGAGGTTTTCCATCAGAATTTCTGAGGATACCACGGGTCTTTCATGGTTGAGGTTATTCCACGCAGCTTGTGGTAGTCTGTAATGGACAAGTTGGAGCACCCTTGCAGTGTTAAATCTTTCGGAAAGCCATGCTCGTGGTTATGTGGAAACATGGAAACTTTGTTTAACACCCGATCAAATCAACTCGAAGTAAACTTAATTAAAATATGCCAACTGTGTGCGTAACCGTGAATGTCTCTACTCGTGAGTTCTGCATCCGAGAGAGGACACGGTGGGGTTATGTTTGACGTAAGTAGGTGTTGAGAATCACTTCGTGATCACTTCTAGTTCATATCTGTTTGTGCGTAGATCACTCCTCTCTTATTCTTGTACTCTTAAGTTAGCCACCTCAAACAAATGCTTAGTTGCTTGCTGCAGACTCACCGATTAACCTTATCTCACCCATTAAGCTTTGCTAGTCTTGATACCTTTGGAAATGAGATTGCCGAATCCCTGTGGGAGCGATGATTGTTCTATTTGGAGTTTGTTCTTTTTATTCTTCATCATCGATCATAGGATGGGTTCCAGGACAACAACTTGGGATAGTAAGGATGGATGCCATTATTTTATCGTTCGATTTCGTCCGTAGTCGGAACCTGCTCTTCTACATGTTGTTTGAACGTATTGTTGTATTGACATGTCCTTATTGTAGCTTATGGAGAGTGTAAGACAATACCAAATAGTCATCTCTTCTGTACTTGTACTTGTAATGAGCCATTCTATTAAAACTATGAGATGCGCTTCTATCCTTGTCGAGGCCCTCGAGGCAAAATAAGGACAAGATCGCATCTTGGACGTTACAAGTTGCTATCAGAGCAGTACCGACCTAGGAGCGCCCTTGATTGATCGAACTTGGCCGAGTCGAGTCTAGAAAAAACTAGTTTGACTCTAGTTATATATGGGATAGTAGGACTCTTTTTACTCCTCTTCTATGCTACGGTAAGGAATCGTGAGGTAGTATTTTTAATTCTACCCTCTTCTCGGTCAAAAAAACTGTAGGATCACACACTTATTTTGGAGCCTGTATGATGTTGATGTGACGGATTCTAACTTGGTGCCTCCTGTTATCGAGTAGTAGATCTCCAACGGGTTTTCGACACATTGTTATTGATTAGATTCCTTAGTATCCCACGACGCACACATCAAAACTCTTCAATACTTCGCTTGGTGGCAAATAGTCTCGGGACTTTTCCTCAGTACTGGTGGAGATAGCTCAGATGATTAACCAGGCCTATTATCGTTGTTTTTTTCGAAGGTCCAAGGTAGATGAATTTGCAGAACTTCTCGGATATGTGTTGACAGTTGCAGGAAAGGTTTCTAGCAGATTACACTGAGTAGGTCTTCGGACCCGCAACCTGATAGCATAACCATGAAAGATTTCAGAAGTTCTTAGTTGGCAATTTAAGTAGTTATCTAGGATTATCTTCCAGCAGATGCTTGATGTGAGGTTGGGGTTCAACATCTAATGGATTTATTTGTTCACTAACTTTTTTAAACAAGATAGTCTCGGTATGTTTCGTCAAGCCTTGTAGTTTGCTATGCCAACGAAGCATATCCGAGTGTCATTTCAGTATGACAATCCGATGTACGATTGAGCCCGTGCGAACCTTACCACGAAAATATCGAATGTTATCGATGTTATGTATTTGATCCTGGCTTGTTTCATAAGCCACATCCTTTTTTTGTTGGAGTGTGGTAATTCGAGTTGCTTCGATGTCAAGTGGTGATTTCAGATATTTTCTATGTGGTGTTCTCGTATTTATATGGTAGTGTTATTCCTTTTGTTCAACCAGAGTTGACATGAAATGCTTTCCAACCGGTGTGCTTCTCATCAAGTTAATTCAAACCTCTCCAATATTTTCAATATAAATTCTCTCGTTTCTTTTTCCACCGCTCATCGTATCTATCCCAAGTTGTCCTTACTTTTTCCCACCCTTTCTTTTCAACTGTGCTTCACTTTCTTGTCTTCTGTATCGTATCAAGTGATTCATTGTGAAATTGCTCAGACGCTAAGTTCATCGTTTGTCATTCATGTGTTCATCACCGGTGGATTCAATTCCACCTCTCGGTGTTCATCATATCCTTTCCATCCTTTAAATGATTCCTTTGTTGGGAATTCTTATTCAAGCCTCTTCTATTTAATCATCCATCTTTATTCTATCCGAAGTGCTGAAGATATCTATGAAGATTTATGTTTTCACTAAAATCCTCCAAATTATTTTGAGGGTCTCACCTCATCATGTTTTTTATTTATACCGATGCAACCTCTCTTCTAAGAATTTTTCCGATGGTGTTTTCTTCGAGTTGGCCCATAACACACAAGTTTCTCTAGGATATACCTGGCTCTTCTAATCTTTTCGGAGATATCCAATTCTTTTCAAGTATGATGTAAGAATTATTTCCTCCAGTCATACTCCTTTTCAAAGTTCAATTTGAATTATTTTCATCGTTAGCTCAACTTTTTCCTTACTCGTCATTCCGGAGTGTCTCAATGATTCTTGGTCGTGTTTCTCGCCTTTATTTGCATCTTGAAGGACCTAAGGAGAGTTTCTCTTAAATCTTTATCTATTCATTTGAAGAATGTCATCTTAGCTTCGTGCTACACTTCTAAATTGTTTCCAATCATGAAATTCCTTCCATATCTATCCGGTGCATTTCAGAATTGTTTATATTTGTCAATCGTCCAAAGGCCATCGTTTCAGAAGATTACTTCGTCCTCAGCTTTCAGCTTTCATTCTCAAATTCTTGTGAGTTGTTGTCTCTTCGTTCGTATCTTAATTATTCCAGTGCTTCGTTCAAGTTCGCTGCTAGGCGGATCATCATCTATCTTGATTCATTCTTGGTATCCTCATTCATTTGTGAATTCTTACCGGTGTTTCATTGAAGACTTCCTCAAGTTTTTGCTCATATCTCTCCTCATTCTTTCAAGAAGAATAAGTGGTATGCTAAATCCGTTGCTTGTCATCAATTTAACTTGGTGAAGGATAAGCATAACTTAATTCTTATTATTGTTCCTTTGAGTGAATTCAATCCTTCTTTCGGATTAGTTCATGATATCAAATTCTTGATGACAAGTGCTCATCTTTTATTTTCGGAGTTCAAATTTTCTCAATTATATCTTCGTGAAGCTCCATATAAATCTTTGCAATGTCATAATCTAATTATTTTCGACCTTGAGTGATTTTGATCATTCTTTTGTACACAGAGGTCCTTCATGGTGGTTGGTTAAGGATGTAATTCTTTTTGAAGTATTCATCAAGATTGTTGTAGTAGTACCTTAAGTGTTCTTTCTCTTGCATTTCGAAATGCAAACTCTTCCTCCATTTTCCTTTGAGGTGGTGGTATAGCATTCTTGATCCATGAGGAGTCTCGAAGAGGAATTATTTCAACCATGAGATATTTAAACCCACCAATTTCTTCGATCATGAGATATTCTCAACCCATGATGTCTTCATTTAAGTTATCTTGGATTGGATTTCACCTAAATATTTTTCTAAGGATTGTTGCTATTATGGTGATTATAGTTGATCCAAGTACCCAATATATCGTCTTACTGAAGAAGTTTGGAATATCTAGTTGTTCCTAAGCAATCTTTGTATTCGTTAGTCCCCGGTTGACACCTCATTATTTGAGATTGTTTCCATAATCCCACAACAAGGTTGTTCTTTTCGTTGTTGATTTCCCAACTAACTTTTGCCCAACTAACTTGATCATCTTGACTAACACGTAGGGAGACCCTGATCTGGTGATTTTTTGTGGTCAGAGGAGCTTTTTAGGTTCCCATGTCATTTGGTCGAACACCTAGAGTACATGTCTAGATCTGGCATGATAGTTCCTTGCATTTTAGAGTAGCTCCCCTCACCCTAAAACCTTGTCGATCACAGTAGCCTTAACCCATAGCATGAACCTGGTGAGATTAGCCAGTTTTGGATGAGTGTAGAAGTGTCGGGCTTTGTGTCGAGCACCTGATGTGCATGCTCTCGGTGCGCCCAGGGCGCACGTTTTGCACGCGTGCAACCGAGCCATCACGTGTGCGCTTCCTTGCCCCTAGTCAACCGCAGATATGCGTCAACCCTCCCCCCTCCCGACCAATTGTTAGCCTGCCCTTTGTCGTGCAGCGCTTCGGCCATGTGAGCATGGGCAGCTTGCTGACGGCAACAGTCTGCTGCAGCAATGGTAGCGCCGCACGTTCCCATCCTACACGCTAGCTGGCTTCAGTCCCTCCCCTGCATCGTCCTCCTGATGCTGCTGCACCTGCTAAGCCGTGCTGTCAACCCTGCTCCCTCCCCTGTGCTGCCGTATGGTTGTACCCGACGAGCTTATCCCCTGTCTGCTGCGGAACCGACCCGAAGCCGGCTATAAATAGCCTCTCGAGAGGCTGCTACGTGCCCCATCCCTCTCCTCAAGCCATAGGAAGCTGCTCCCAAGCAGTAGCTCAACGAGAGGCCCTTTCTCCCCTCACCTTGGGCCGAAGCCCCATCATGCCCGAAGCCTTCCGCACTTTGCGAGGTCCTTCCCTGCCTAGACCTCCCCAGGCCCTCGTCCACCCTCCTCGAGGTGCAGCTCATCCTCCCGAGCACGTAGATAGGCTGAACGTCAAGAACGATGGCCCGTGCCGCCGGCAATTGCTGCCGGATCCCGCCCCGATTCTGTTCGAGAGCGCGAGAGGAAGGAGACAAACCTGATAGGTGGCCCCACCTCTCGGTGAGCCATCCACTGTGCTAGGTGGCACATCCCCCATGGTATGTTTTCAATCGGTTAAGGCATAGTTTGCCATACCTGTTTCGGTAAATACGCTTTCTTTGCTGGGAAGCATATTCATTCTGAAGCGCTTTTCTTTTGTTGGTTTTATAAAAAAACAGATTTGACCAGGATCTTTAGACGAAGCTAACTTTTTATAGAAAACTCCAAATGGACTGATTCTTTTTCCTACCTCTTTCAAATTGCCTCTAGTTTATTTACATGTTTATTTCAAAAAAAATTAAACTAATTTTGTGTGTTAATTAAAATATTTTCAAAATAGGAGTGGGAGAGAGGAGGCTTGTTTCAAGATTTTGGGGTGCACCTCACCCTCGTCCAACTCCAAAGGAAAGCATCTTGAACTCTGATTTGCATAAAGTGGTGTGATATTTGTTGTGGTGCATCTATTGTGTGATTTTAGATTGTGTTAATAAAAATCTCTCATGAAATCATACCTTGCATAAGAGCATGTGATGGATATTGTGGTTGCTAAGTGTGTGGAAGGCAAGTGGTTAGTGGTTACTGCCTCATACTTCGTATGCTATGTTGGTCTGGACATCCTCGGAGTAAGGTGTGTATGGTGGCAATGAGACCATGGGCTGACACCTCGTGGGGCGAGAGTGGTCACTGAAAGCATGTCGGGGTGTAATGGTAGTAACCCTGAGTTAATTCCTTCAGCAAGATTGTGTGGTGCTAACCCTTGCAGGAAAATAGTAAACCTCCTAAGTCAACCATAGAGCAAGTCTTGTCTATGTGTCACCTTACCTTCGTGCCGCCACAAATCTTTCTGAAAGGGAATGCGGTCTAGTAGGTCGTAAATCTATTACCAAATACACACCAAGTAGAGAGGCCAGGATGAAGGTATCCATGGCCCTGGACTAAATCCAGTAATACGGTTAGGGGGCATGGGTGTTTCCGGTCTGGGACTGAGAGGGAGCGATCGTTCCCTTGTAGCGCGCGATATAAATTTGATCCCATGCTAGTCGAGGTTGGAGCCTCCCCTACTTATTGTTTTTCTCTGGCAGCATAGTCCGAGTGATGTCGGTCTTTGCAGGAGAAAAATGGGTGTGGACTGGTTCTGAGAATTTAATTCTAAAAACCGTACGCGGGATTAGTCCGAGTGACTATTGAAACCCGTGGGTTGTGGCTAAAGGGTACACCCTCTGCAGAGACAAAACTATTCGAGTAGCCACGTCCACGATTAAGGATGACTAATTGACTAGTCAAGTGTCCGTCTGAGTGTCGGCCTTTGGAGGAAGTTAAAGAAATCGTGAGACTAATCGGGAAATGGGGTGGATGATCATACTATTATTTTACTATGGACTAATCCCTATGATTATGATTGTTGGATATCCCCGGGACGGTTCTACCTCCCAGATATTCAATATTTATTATTGTTTCTTATTAATCCCTTTGTGTGGAGTTGCTGAGGCACCCGACTGAGGAATGCTTATTATTATTTCTTATAAGCCCTTTCTGTGGTGTCGCTTAGACGCGAGACTGAGGTATGCTTATTATTATTTCTTATAAGCTCTTTCTGTGATGTCGCGTGGACGACCGACTATGGCATGTTCGTTATTATTTATTATAAGCCTTTTATGTGGCAACTGTTAATACTTGCATGTGAGCCCTTTAGGTGGTGCCGCTCCAACGCCCTACTACGGCACGCATATTATTACTTATTCATAGTTACCTTCCTTGCTTGTTCATACAACATTGGTGGAAATTGCTTATCTGCATGAATGCATCCATGAATTAAATTCTTATGGCATGGTAGAGTTATTAAGTTGATTATGCATGCATCTCACCTGCTTTATCTTATTTGTTTTCTTGATGTTTGCGAGTACATTCAAAGTACTCATTGGATTGTCCCTTGCTATTGTCTTGGCCAGATTTCATTCGGAGAGGAGCGCGATGCCGTCAACTCCGTAACCTAGGAGTCTAGGATAATAGCCTTGTGAGATAGGAATTTATATAGGCCAATTGTACATGTGGGAATGGAGTCCCAGGGACACCAGAGATTCTTCGAGTCACTTCCGCCGTCAACCTCATATTTTTGTCCAAAGCAGTAGGTCTTTATGGTCTTGTGACCCAAATTTTGTATTTTGCTTGGATATTCTGTATCAATTGTGTGTGTAACAGCTAACAGTAGTCCAGGGGCTGGTGAACACAAAGACCTATTTTTTGGAAATTATTTTTCTAAAAAATCGGTTGCTACAACCTTGGTATCAAAGCTAGCCTGACCATTGGCTAAACCTATATTAGCCATCTTGCTATCCCTACCCCGGATATTCATATATCCACAACCCAGCCTAACCAACCCAATAGCCGACCACAGTGGCCATCTGACACCTTTTGACAGTTGGTGCATAACCTGTCTGCCCAGCCCTTAAGCTTTGTGTCAATGACCGACACCGGAGCTACCACATCCCCTAGCGTGCGATGAAAGACTCCCTACCCTATATAGGAAGGCCTTGCCTCAACCCAGCAACCCGCAACTTTGAGACCACTACTGTAGTAAATCCCCTTGACTTGCAAGATTCCTGGCCACGTCCTTTGCAAGGAGACCATCGTGTCTGAACCTGGAGACTTCATAGTCATCCTTGCCGACGTGTGCCACCAAGTTTTTGGCATAGAAAATCCTCTAGTGTATGTTGTACATGAGGAGCCTACGAGTGATGTTATTCGTTACTTTTAGGCCTCGGTGCACCTCTATTGAGGGAATTCCTCGTTGGAGTGCCCTCACCATTTTACTGGTATAGTAGCTGCTAGTGAAGCCAAAGCATGTTAGATTAAAGCCCGAGAGGCTATAGTCTAGTTGCGACATTTGTCGCCGTGGATGAATAGCTGACAATTCAGCTACTATCCTAGTCGTGAAGGCTATGGTAGTCCGATCTGAGTGGCCAGCGAAAACCTTGAGGCAAACTCTGCTCTGGTGTAGGTTGTTCGCTATTTGAGAGCGCATGAGGCACTCATCGATCAAATCACCTCTGACTTGGTCAGGAACCGCGCGCCAACTGCTCACCGGACCCCGGCAAGCCATGAAGCCTCAACCTCCTCCAGTAACCAGCACATCTTGGTTGGAAGACCTATTGTATCTCTAAGGTATGCCCCAACCTTTATGTTAGCCGAGCCGACCATGACCCCGGCGGAGCTTCACTAGAGTTTGGATGCCTTCTGGAATGAAGCTATGCCAAGGGCACGTCGTCTGAGACGTCGTCACCACCGCAACCCTACAGCCCCGTTCCATGGCCCTGTTGACTCTAGAGCCATGGTAAATGGAGGAGCCTTATTGGCTGCTGAGCTCGTCCTCTCAGAGCCCAATGAAGGCGGAGCGAGTCCGTCGAACTAGCTCTTTCGCCTTAGTACCACGTGTTGCCCTATAAAGTTGTAGTCGCATAATTGTGATAAACCTGTTTTTCATAAAATTACACGATGCATGCACACCCTTGTTTTTAAAGGTGGAATTGCGTAGACCAGTCCGCGTGGCCTTAGCACAAATATTTGGCGTGACCACCTAGCCACCAAGTCAGCTAACCGAGTGATGTGTCACTTGGGAATTGATACGCAAGCTTCCACCCCGATGGCCCAGGTCACACCAGCATTATAATGGGTGTCCCTAACCATACACCTAGTGAGACCACCCATGATCGCTCCTAGCACTCCTCACCAAATGCTCTACCCTGAGCCAGTCCTCCCCATGACTACCGACTAGGATTCATCCGGAAATTATGGATGCAACCCCACAAGGGTAACCGCGTTGCCTCGCAGCCCAGTATAGAGTAGCCCTAGTGTGCCCATCCCTTGTCCTTCAGGCCATCACCTAGGGTATTGACCCATCAACGGGCAAATAAATTCCACACTCCTTCTACTGATTTTTTTTCTTCAGATTTTCCATTGGTGGGTCGTTGTTGTCACACTAAAGAGAAAACGCTCTCTAGACTCGTTCTAGGAGAAGTGAAATGTGTTTTCCCCGATTGTTGGGGATATTACCCACGGTATGACCCGACCTATTGGGCCGGGTCAGGTGAACGGCGATTCAATATTCATAATCCAGATATGCCTTGGCCCAGGGTTTGAGATGCGCGAGGAGAACTTCAATGGAGAGCCGGCAGGTCCCATGAGCCTAGATGGCGGTTCAAGATTACGAAGAAGATAAGTCGCCGTGGCGGTTTCCTAGCTTGAAAGACACGGCAGTTTAGAGATATGGCAGGCAACGATTTGTAATGTGGCCTGGACTTTGTAAACCCTAGGGCCTCGACCTGTATATAAAGGCGAGTCCCTAGGGCAGATAGGTTAAGTATAAATCCATCGAGAGCTAGGTCAGGCGAGTTTGGCCCTCCTTGTAATCGATCCCACCATCAATATACACAAAGCAAGACGTAGGATTTTACCAATGTGTGATGGCTCCATCACTAAGTCATTTCATGAGGACATCTGCCGTGACAAAACCACGACAGTTGGCGCCCACCATGGGGCTAGCGCACGGTGGAGTTGAGTTCTCAAAGGGAGCCCTTCCAGGGTTTGGGAGCTACGCGGTCGGCATCATGACTAATATCTGCCATGGAAAGTACTACATCGACAACTCTTAGTGGGGGCCTGAGGCTGATTCAATCGAATCTGGATACAAGGTCCCCTTCGGCAAGATTCATCTCTTCATTGGCAAGTTTGGGGATCCCGTACCTAAGCCGGACACCTTCACTGACACCGTGGAGCCGGCCCGGTATGCCCATCCTACCAAGCATCAAGTTAGGAGATGCCAAGCCTTCGTTGGTTTTACGCAGGGAATCTACCTACCAGATGAGCCAGTGATCCAGGAGAACACCCATGTCAACTTGGACAGCTTAGGGGATTCCCTGAGGCGGTGATCTCTGAGGACGTTGAAGGACCCCATCGTCAGGTCGCAATTTACATGGCGAGAGCAGCGGCCTCTCACCCAAACGCGGCTGGCAACAACAAAGCTAGCGGATCAGGGAAGACTCCGGCTCAAGCCATGTCGGATTTGGTAGCAAAGGTGGCCAAACTCACGACAATTACTGTGAAGGCGGAGAATCAGAAATAGGTCAATGCCGAGTTTGCAAAACTAAGGGAGGAGATGGCCAAAATCCAGCATGACATTGAAGGTGAAGCCGCCAGGATGGCAACCCAACAGGCCCAGCTCACCGCGGACATAGAGTCGCTAACTGTTGAGGGATGGCGGCTTGAACGACAACATCGAGCTTCCGATGCGATTCACCAGAGGAGGCATCAAATTCGTCTGCCAGCCGATTTGAACCCAACTCGACTCTTCGATAGCCCACATACGCCTGGGATGGAGCCTAACCGGCCATTGAAAGTCACCTAGCGTGTTGACCCGGCTCAGCCGCCGCCCAACCCACAGGCACCGTAGCCGGCCTCGGCTCAAGCACCACGCTTTCAGATGCCGCGGGGTCACTTTTCAAACCCCGTTGATAACGTGTTGGTGGCAACCCGCAACCTTGAATCTCTTCCCATCCACAGAAACTCTCTAGCTAAGGTAAAGGCAAGGAATGCCATTGAGATGTTGAAAACGACGGTCGTTCAATAGGCACATTATTCATATAGCCGCGGGCGGCTACACTCCACACCCCAAGCAAGTCATTCTAGGAGTCTTCATGATGACCCGCCCGCGGTGTACAACAGTGAACGATGACGTCCTCCGCGCATCAACCTTGTGGATGCAGCACGAGCGGCCCGCCTGATGGAGACGGCGGCCGCGGCGGGTCAAGGTGATCCGGCTTATGTGCTGCCTCCCCCCACGCAGGCCGTGTTAGGTGGAAGGAACGTTGGGATACCTTGTCTATCGCCGGCCATCCGCAACGAGCGCATGCTGACGGATTTCAAAGGTCGACACAAAGTTCCCAATTACACGCCGGATCTAGAGCAGGAGTTTTCGTACTGAGGCGGTCAAAAACAGGCAAGGAGGCAGTCATAGCGGACACCCAGATTAGTTTGCTTCGGGCGGTTCACACAGAAATCCGTTTGGTGGTTTTCCTAACCCAGGCCCTCAGGGCGGGTCACAGGCTAATGTTGGGCGGTATCAAGTCCAGAACAGTCAACAATATAACGCGCAGGGCGGTTTTCAGTAGCAACTTCAACAAGGCGGCTCACACCAGCAGAATGATAGCGGCGACTTCTAGAATAATCCTAAGCAGTTGAACAGCGGGCAGTATCACGTGTTCACCACCACTACTTGCAAAAGGGACCAAAAGGTCAAGCACAAAACCTTCAGCGTCATTCAGTCGTCGCTCCCCAGGTAACTCAATTGGTCTGAGCAGCCCATTGTATGGAGTAGCGAGGATCACCCGCCCCGGGTTGACAACCCTGGCGACTTAGCTTTGGTCGTGGCGCCATAGGTAGGGGGTTGTACCCTCTCCAAGGTCCTCATGAACAGACGAATCAACATCAACATATTATACTACGATACTTTTCGACAAATGAATTTATGGGAAGGCGACTTGATGCCATCGTCCACGGTCTTCCACGGCATAGTCCCGGGTAAGTTGGCATACTCTGTTGGGTGGATTAAACTTAATGTGGATTTTGGCACAGAGCCTAACTATAGGAGCGAGTCCCTCATGTTTGAGGTGGTAAAGATCAAGAGTCCTTACCACACGCTTTTTGGTCAGCCGACTTACGACCGTTTTATGGCCCGCCCATGTTATTTCTACCTCAAGCTCAAGATGCCAGGACCTAAAGGAACTATCACGATCAGTCGAGACCGGAAGATAGCTCAAGAATGCAAGGAGGGAGACATGGCTTACGCTGAGTCGGCTTGCACAGCTGAGGAACTCAAGTTACATCAGGCCAATGTCGACCCAACGGACATGACTCCCCTCAAGAAACCCGCGATCGATTCAGAGCCGCCCCTCAAGTTCAAGCCAACAGATGACACTAAGTTGGTGGATCTCACGCCCGGCGACTCTTCCAAGCAATTCACCATTGGGAGGGTCTGGATCCCAAATAGGAAGCTCATCGAATTCATCTGTGGGAATTGGGACATCTTTGCATGGAAACCTTCTGGCGTGTCGGTTCTACCAAGAGAATTCACTAAACACCAACTTAAAATTGATCCTAAGATCAAGTCGATTCGGCAATAACTTCGTTGGTTTAACGAAGAAAGGCGTAAAGCGATTGGGGAGGAAGTAGCCCAACTTTTGGCTGCTCGTTTCATTGTGGAGGTTGTTGATCCAGAATGGTTGTCTAATCCAGTTCTGGTACTCAAGAAGAATGGTACCTTCTGCACATGCATTGACTACACCGACCTAAACAAATCCTGCCCAAAAATCCTTTCGCCCTCCCTCGTATTGATCAAAACATTGACTCTACGGCGGGTTGCGAGCGGTTGTGTTTTTGGATGCATACTTAGGTTACCACCAGATAAAATGGCTTTGGAGGATCAGGAGAAGACGTCGTTCATAACTCCCTTTGGTGCCTTTTGTTATGTGTCTATGCCATTTCGGCTCAGGAGCGTGGGGGTGACTTATCAACGCTACATCCAAAATTGCCTACACAGTCAAATTGAGCGACGTTCATGTCTATGTTGATGACATAGTGGTGAAATCCCAGAAGAAAAAGTCACTCTTGGAAGACCTTAGGGAGACTTTTGTCAATTTGCGCGTGTATCAGATGAGCCTTAACCAACGAAATGTGTTTTCGTTGTTCTTGTTGGGAAGTTATTGGGCTTCTTGGTGTTAGAACGAGGCATTGAGGCTAACCCGGACAAAATCAAGGCGATTACTTCACTCGGCAAGCCAGCCAATATCAACCAAGTTTAGCGCATGGTAGGTCATATTGCGGCTCTAAGCCGCTTCATAAGTCTCCTTGGGGAGAAGGCCATCCCTCTTTATCAGCTGCTCACGAAAACAGACTATTTTGTCTCGACGGATGAGGCCAATGAAGCTTTCGAGGCCTTGAAGAAACAATTGGCTAAGCCGCCCGTTTTAGCCGGTCCTGTTGACATAGAACCTATGCTCCTATACATTGCTGCCAACTCTAAAGCAATAAGTGTTGTAGTAGTTGTCAAGCGCAAGGAAGAGGGAAAGGAATATCTGGTTCAAACACCGGTATATTTTATCAGCGAAGTCTTAACACTCTCCAAACAGTGTTATCCACACTGGCAGAAGTTGGTTTTTGGGATCTTCATGGCGAGTCGGAAACTGAAACACTACTTCTAGGAGCACCCGATCACAGTAGTGAGCTCAGCGCCACTTGGCAACATTATACAAAACCACGAAGCAACTAGGCGAATTGCTAAGTGAGCCATCGAGCTTGGCCCTCACCATGTGAGATATACGCCCCGCACGGCTATTAAGTCTCAGGCCTTAGTGGATTTCATCAATGATTGGACCGAGCTGCAAATCCCAGAAGATAGACCTGACCACATGTATTGGACTATCCTTTTTGATGGGTCTAGACAGCTGGACGGCTCGAGGGCTGGCGTGGTACTAACTTCACCACAGGGTGACAAATTTTGCTATGTCCTCTAACTGATGTTCCCATGTACTAACAACCCGGCGGAATATGAAGCTTTTCTCCATGGGCTTAGAATCGCCAAAGAGATGAACCTCAGTCGATTCAGATGCCTGGGCGACTCAGATTTGGTGGCACATCTAGTCTCTAGAACGTGGGATTCCAAAGATCCCTTGTTGTCGTCTTACAGGTGTGCTGTGTCAGACGTGTCGGGTCACTTTCATGGTTATCAGGTCGATCATATTGATCGTCAACTCAACGAGGCAGCTGATGCTCTTTCATGACTCAGGTCGAAGCGTAAGCCGGTTCCCCCTAACGTATTTTTAGATATTTTGCATAACCCGTTGGTGAAATTGCCTTTTGAGGAGGATATAGCAGTTCCTGACCCCGAGTCTCATCTTGTGGGGGCTCCCCGCGCCACTCCGGATTGGGCGGTCCCTTACATGGCATATCTGGCGTGAGGCGAGTTACCTGCTAATGAGTTGCTGGCCCGCCAAATTATACGGCAATGCAAATCCATGGTTATACATAAAGGTGGGTTGCATAAGCGACGCACTTCTGGAGTCTTTCAAAGGTGCGTCTCGTCTGAAGAAGGGTGTGCGATTCTTAACGAGATTCACGCACGCGATTATGGTCATCACGCTGGGTCGCACTCTTTGGTATCCAAAGCCTTTAGGCATGGATTCTACTGGTAAAAAACTCATGTAGATGATGAGGGCATAGTGCGCAGATATGACGGATGCCAGAAGTTTGGGCGTAAGATGCATGTGTCGTCTCAGGAATTGCGGATGAACCCAATTACATGGCCTTTTGCGGTCTGGGGACTGGACATGGTTGGCCCCTTCAAGATGTCATCCAACGAAAAGACTCAACTACTGGTGGCGGTTGACAAGTTTAACAAGTGGGTCGAAGCAGAGCCGGTCAGTAGTTTTGATGCAAACACGGCCGTCAAGTTCCTCAATAAGTTGATTTTTCGCTTCGGGTATCCTCATAGTATCATTACTAATAATGGTACTAATCCATCCAAAGGCACCATGCAAGAATTTTGTGAGAAAGAGCACATCCGGCTTGATGTCTCTGTAGTTTCACACCCCCAATCCAATGGACAGGCGGAGGGGGCGAATCAAGAAATTTTGCGGGGGATCAAGCCCCAACTTATGGTTCCTATGGAACGTGCCCCAGGATGTTGGGTTGAAGAGCTACCTTCGGTTTTATGGAGCATCAGAACTACTCCTAATCAATCTACTTGTTACACGCCCTTTTTCTCGGTTTATGGAGTCGAGGCGGTGTTACCAAGTGACATTAGGCACGACTCGCCACGAGTCGCCACTTATGTTGAGAAACAGAATGATCTGGCGCGTCAAGATTCGTTGTATGCCTTGGAGGAGGAACGTGACTTGGCAGCATCACGGTTGGTGATTTACCAGCAAGACTTGCGACGCTATCATAACCACCGAGTCAAAAGCCGAGTCTTTCAGGAGGGCGACTTAGTGCTCCGTTTGATTCAGGATCATACTGGTATGCATAAGCTACCCCCTACGTGGGAGGGACCGTTCGTCGTCAGCAAGAGTCTTCACAATGGTTCCTACTACGTGGTAGATCTTCACACAAATAGGCCAACTACAGAGGTTGAAACAACCCGACCCTGTATCATTGCCCACTTGCGGCCTTATTGTACTTAGAGCCACTCGCTCCTTATCTGTACACATAGCTTAAACATTGTAATCTCTTTCTATATATATATATATCTATAGCAATAAAGCCGATGCCCACGAACTTCGGGGTTTCCGCTGTTTCAGGTTCTTGAGAGAACGAGTCTTTATTGTTTCATAAGTCATCCAAGCATGGACGCTATGAATATCAAAGAGCATAAGTCGCCATGCTGCGCTTATTTCAAAACTGGATACTGGCACGGCAAAGAGGACCAAAGTTGCCACGTTGCACGGTTCAAACATAGGCAACCTACATGGTTTTGAATATCAAGCCGGCTTACATGGGGGCTACTAGCTCCCAAGTCGTTTTTCAGTAAGAGCGTAAACGCTTCTGTAATCCTAGGTATGGCTTTTCCCTAATCGTAGGTCACTTGGGGGCTTCTACTCATTGAGTTCAGCCTGAATACCCTCTTGGCTAGCGAAAAATCAACGCATTACAATGGTTATACTGGACTATCTGTTTGGCGAATCGACCTATGGTCCCATGTACTCTTGGCGAGTCAGCCCACTTTTTGGACCCTGAACTTGCCTAGGTTAAAACATGAAGGGTGCTAGCGGGAGCCGGCATATGGAAAATAGACAAACCATGGGTTTACTGAACCTGCTTCCCTGAAGCTTGACTCGCGCCTGATCAGCCGGTCTAAACAACTCAGGCTGTTGCCAAAGCCTTCCTGGGGTAGCACTAGAGTCTTGCAAACTCGTCCTACCCTGTCGTGACTCATTGAGCCGGCAACCTTTATGAATACAAAGTATCTTTGTAGCGTAGCTAAGAGTTTTATAAAAACTCCATTCTAAACCGCCGCGACTCATTGAGCCGGCTTATCTTTTCTTCTAGAACAAACAAGGGAAGTGATTATCTATCATACATGGCAAAAACGCCTGGTAAGACGATTCTTATTAATGAAAGGTTGAGACTTCAAGGTCAGCAAAAGGTACAGTTGTATCATAATATTGTTTCCGTCTCTAGTGTATTATATGTCTTAGAAGGCCATATCAGATGACATAACCCGACATTGGATGTTTAAACTAATTTCCACGGGTGATCTTCAAGTAACTCCTGGCTCAAACCGCCTCCGAATTATCCTGCCTCGAGCTTTCGCCATCTTGGATCTGTAAGTCGTCCAATTTCCAATCGCAATTGGTCAAGGCATGGAACTCATCCTCGTCAGTCAAGATGGTGAACAGATCGGCATCAGAGTCAAAAGGATGCTTACGACGCTGCGAATTCAGAACGATGATTTCATATCAAGGAGAAGTAACCCGTTTGCAGTGCTCATCATAAGCCGCATGATATTTGGTTAAATCCAGGCTGGCTGGCAGTTGAGTCACCATGAAGCGAGATTCTTTCACACAGCAATGGTAATCCTCTTCAGTAAACTCTGACCCGTCGTCTTTAAGCTCTTGAAATCTGCAAGTTATTTCTTCTAGCTTAAGCTCTCGAGCATGGGCAAGCACCGGCTCAAGGTGGTCAGTGCCCCTTTATGGGCGGATGACCTATTCAGCTCCTCTATATGGCGTGGCAGCGTGGACAAGCATCCCAACATATACTTGATTGATTTTATGGGTTCCTTGTCGCCCATGACGGCCTTCATAGTCATCACGCCACCAATGTATAGTTGCTCTGTCAAGGTATATATTTCCTTCAATTTTGAAATACAATCATCCTAAAGAGTGGCGGCTCGAGGACCTGAAGTAAATATGCGCAATCATAAGTCGCCGGAATATCTTACATCACGACTTTAGAAGGAAATAATGGATACTTACCAAACACAACATGGGCCATCTTTGAGATATGATGTTTTAATCCGGACAGTTCTTGCTTGGCGGCTTTCATATTCTCTTCGGCTTGTTCCGCCCTTCTCAGTAAGGCGGCTTGCTCAATGTTGGCCTTGTTCTCAAGCTCTTTGTGCTCTGCTTTCATTTTTTCCATGTCAGCCAGTGCAAGGCGAAGCTTCTCTTCAAATTTAGCTCGAGCGTCTTGCTGCTCAGCTAGAATTTGCTTCAAGCCGGCCACAGTTGAGTCGGCCCGAGACAATGAATCCAGCCTAACATCAGGGAATTAAGTTTCATGCACATTGCAAGCAACATCCCTGACACTTGGGGGCTAATGTACGATTCATTTTTCCTAAGGTAATACCTTCAAGCAAGACCCGACTCATCTTTAAAAAGATGACTCGGCCCTTCGGGGCTACAGGTTGAATATTTTCTTCTAATACATGCTAAAGACCCGACTCATAATTAAAAAGATGAACCGGCCCTTGTGGGCTACAGGTTGAAGCTTTTCTTCAGATACATGCTAACTACCCGACTCATCTTTAAAAAGATAACCCGGCCCTTGGGGGCTACAGGTTGAAGCTTTTCTTCAAATACATGCTAAAGACCCGACTCATCTTTAAAAAGATGAGCCGGCCATTGGGGGATACATGTTGAAGCTTTCTTCAAGTACGAACTAAAAGATCGGCTCATCTTTAAAAAGATGAACTGACCCTTGGGGGCTACACGTTGAAAGATTATTCAAATCACGATTCGTCAAAGATGACTCGCCCTTTGGAGGGCTAATGGGAGGACATGTCAAGAAGGTTAACAGGTACCATACCTCATGTTTTCTTCGCATCCTGTTAACTAAGCTTTTTTCCATTTCATGGCTCGTCTCCAGGCGGCTCACAAAACTAGAGTACACGTCATCAAACTCTAGTTTTTCTTAATTGGGAAGCTTCAGTTTGGTGATGTCCTTCTCTACAAAGGTTGGGGCATCTTTGGGTGCATGGTTGGTTAAAACCGCGGTTGCACGTTTGGAAAAACTGGTACCAGTGACGACGATTAGATCTGGGTCAGGTATCACGTCTTCAGCCGCCTCGTGAGAACTGGGCGGATTGAGGTCTTCAGTTAACTCCCTGTGAGGACTTGGAAGCTCGTCCTGGATGTCAGGGAAATCATCAAAGGCCTCAGCATGAGTCTCAGCCGCCTCGTCTTGAGATTCTGGGATGGAAGTACTCATTCCAAATATTTCAGCCGCCTTGGGAGCACAAGATGACTCGCCGGTTTTCCTCTTCTTTGCTTGAGCCCTGCGGAACGATGGTAGAAATGTTAAAATAGAAACATTGACACCCAGAAAGAGCATGTTGATGAAATAACTTACCCCTGAAGGCGGATCAATGGGGGAAGAGCTGAGGCAGCTGAGTTTTGAGATGAAGGAGGTGAAACCTATTGGATGAAAGATTTAAAGATTGGGTAAATCGCAAGAATGGTTTGCACAGGAAGAAAGGATGTTTAATTAAAATGTACCTCGTTCAGTAGTTTACGACTAGCCGTTTTCTTGGGCAAGCTGGACAAAAGGTTCCTCGAGTGGCTTCGAGTAAGACGCTTGGGCGTAAAACTCGCCTTCTTCAAAAGGAAATTGGGATCCAGGTAAGCATCCGGGTGAGATACGGGAACTTTCCTACAGATTTGCCTTGTCGGCTTGGGAGGAAAAGAGTTTGAGACGGAAGAAATGGAAATTATCACGACGTCTTCATGTTGGCTCTCAAAGTCATCATCCTATAAATATAAGCAGCAAAGCATGAGTACAAGTCAGATTAAAACAATAAGGACGAAGAACATTTACCTCTGATTGTTCTTCGGCGACCCGAGACTCACCCACAACGGATGACTCCTTTGTGGTGGCCTTGCCCTTGGTTTTGTTTTTCCTTGGGGCGGGTTTGGGCACTTTCTTCATGATGGTTTTGGGCCTTCGATTCCAGAAGGCCGAACCACTCTGATCGAAATAATTAAAGCCCAGATCATAGACAAGCATGAGTATATTACAAGTTAGAAGGGCGAGTTGGGATGTTTTACCTTTGGAGCCGGGTTATAAACGCAGAAAGGTTTTAACCCGATCTTGGAGCAGTTCTCAACATGCTCGCCACTTGGCTTCTCCACAATTTCGACAATATCCTCTTCCTCAACCCTCACGCTGTAGAAGCATTGAGGGTGGTTTAAGTCGCCATTGAACTCGCACATTAAGCCATTCTGGCGGCTCAAGGGCATAATTCTCCACTCCACCCAGTAGTGGATCAGATCGATCCCGGTAAGACCATTGGCAGTAAGGGCCTTGAGCTTTGCAAAGATGGGGACAAATGAAGCTTCTTCCTCTCGAGTTAGCTTTTCAAGAAGCTCGAAATCCATGGGTAGACGTTCCTCCCGGAAAGCCGGTAAGGGTTTCTCATCGGGTGGAGAGGTGTCGCGACACTAAAACCAATTTTTTACCCAACTGTGACACCCCGGTAATTAAGCTACAGTAACCGCGCCCTAATGATGCTCGGTCATCATATTTAACTGAGCTAGGTTGTCACTTAATAAAAATCAAAACAGTTATCATTTTTAATTTAAAGACAAACGAATTAAATTTTCAGATGTAAGAAAAATAAAAATGTTTGAGTTGTAGCAGATAATAATGGTTAATATATTTTCTAAACTATAATGCAGAAAAAAAATATATAGAAAGAAATAAGCAAAAGGGTAAAATAAGACTGAAAATGAAATACAAATAAAGAAAGAGAAACAAAAAAAATAAAAGAAAAGCAAAACACCCCCCACCCCTGGCCGAGATGGGCCAAGAGGCCCGACTGGCGAAGCCCCAACCGCCCCCCCATCACCGAACCCTAGCACTCCCCTGCGTTCCCCCTCGCTACTCCCCCCGCATCGCCGCCAGCCTCATCCCCTCGAGGGGGTCCCTTCCCCAACGCCCCCCACGGGCCCCCAACCCCTCGTGGGGGCTCCACCCCCACCGACACCTCCCATTCTCTCGTAACCCCCCTCCCCGCGAGAGACCCCCAAATCTCTCCCGCACCTGCCCCGCTCCCGAGCCCCACCGATCTCTCCTCTCCCCTCGGCTCCTCCCTCCTCTTCCCTCGAGATCGAGAGGACCCCAGGAACCCAGCGACCGACCCTCCCAGTTCCCCCCACCTACCGCTCACCTCCTCTCTCCCTCAAATCCACCCCGAGCCCTCCCTCTCTGGCGGCCTCCCCACCTCCCGTCGGCCTCTCTCCCGTCGGCAGCCACCGCCTCCCCGTGCTCTCTCCTCTCATCCACCTCACCCCCCCACTAGCCCCGGTGCCTCTCCAGCCCCGTCGCCCCACCGCGAGGGCCTCCCCTTGCCGGCCCTTTAGGCCTTCCTTCGTCGGCCTCCTCCGGCCCCTCCACCCAGCGCCGGCTCGCCCTCACCCGCGCCTTCCTTGACCCGACGGATCCGCCTCGCCACCCGGATCGGCCATCTCCGCCACAGCCTCCACGCCGGAGCTCCTCCACCTACCTCGCCGGACTGCAGCATCACGTCGGCCGTCGCCCTCCCTGGACCCCGCTTTGCACCTCTACGGGCTCGGTGAGAACACCCCTTCTTCTCCTCTCCCCCCTCCGAATCCGTTCCGATGAACGCAACCGCATTCCGACGCCGTTAGGATCATGCAGGTGGAGATGGGGTTGTCACCTTCCTCTCTCTGTTGAGAGAGCAGCTGAGAGTTGCACAGAGAGATGTAGAGGAGAGAGTAAAATAATAAAATGCGTACGTATGTATATGAAAAAGTATGTATGTATGAATTCTTGCATGTATGTACGTATAACAGCTGTTACTCGATGTGTGAGTATGTGTGTTGTGTATGTGTGTGCGTGTAGTGTTTGCGTGCTCGTTGTCCCAATGACATGCGGGACCATGTCCCGAAAGATAATAATAATAATGAATAATTAGTTATATTAATTAATTAGTTAATTAATTAATTGGGCAATTAGAATAATTAGAGCATAACACGTGGGTCCCCCACTAAATTAATCTAATTAATTAATATTTAATATTAATTAAAACTTGTGCCTATGACGTTCGGGACCCAGTGGTTAGTTGACCAGTCAACTGTTGATTTCAGCATGACATCATGTGATGTCATAATTGTTTTTAATTAAATCATTTAACTCTGTTTTTAATTCCTAATCATTGAATAAAACTTTAAATTTTAATATAAAATAATCCGTAAGTCGGATCAAAATGTTTTCAACATGAAAGTTGATTAGTAGAACGAGACAAACCCGGATACACGCTCCATTAGTCTGACACGCGTCCCTAGCATAGAAAACATGGAACATTTCCATCGTTTCCAGTATGAACGGTAGTAGCCCGAGACCCGGGAAATATCGTCAGATATTCTTCCAACCCGTCTATGACCGATGTTGCGGCGTTAGCTCATGTCTAGCTTGCATCTTGCCATGTCATGGATCATGTCGCATCTGTTGCTATGATTTATTGTTTCTTCCCCCCTCTTCTTACCGGTAGACCCCGAGACTGACGCTGCTGCCAGGTACATCTACGACCCTGCCGATCAGTCCTTTGCCGCAGAGCAGCAAGGCAAGCAAACCCCCCTTGATCATTCCTATATCGCCTATGTCTTCCTTCCTACTGCTTGCATTAGTATTTTGCTATTGTTGTAGTTTGCTCCTATATCTGATGCATAGCCTATTTTTGATGAACTGCTACTTTCAGTCATGTACCTTTAATCTGCTTAGTATAGGTGGAGCAGTCATCCCCTCTGACCCCGTAGTTCGGTTGCCCCGCTTGTTTTCAAATCTCGATCCCTGATCGACGAGCCAGACCTGACACAGCACATACACCCCCCTTAGCTATACGACGCTACAGAGATACTATCGGGTACCGAGGGTGACACCTCGCTAAGTACTCCTGATGATATCTCCGTAGTATAGCTAGTCGGTCGTGGTTATCGAGGGTGATTCCTCTTTCACCATTCCCGACGATGCCTCTGTCGTACAACCCCTCAAGTGTGGGACCCTCGAGGGTGATTCCTCCAAGCCCACCTTGATGGATACATCGTTCGGAATCCAACAAGGGTGATACCTCGGATTCCCCCCGATGTTACAACCACACAGTTACTCGACCATGTTACTGGGATAATTGGTGATTAGTTGTAAGATGGGTGGATTCCCGTGAGACGGTGTTGATGGCCTAATTAAAATGTTAATGGATTTGGGTATTTGATCTGGGTTGGTGGGAGACCTTTTCGCACTAACCGGCTACGCGGGAAGAATTATGGGTACTCGGCGTCGCGGTATCAGCCGAAGCTTCTCAGATGTCAGCAATGTAGCAGCGCGCGCCCGAGTGGTCCCGAGATGCATCGCTCTTGTGATTAAGGGATGCTAGGACTGACGTCGGCCGCTCACGCCACGTGCAGGAGCGCGAAGGGGAACTGGGCCCACGAACCCTTTGTGCTTAGGAGTTAGACCGACGTGCTGGCCTCTCTGTTTTGTCTTTGGTGGGGATGCGACGTGTCGATATTCCGAGGCCGGGCAGGACCCAGAAAAGTATGTCCGGCCAGAGTCTTATCGAGCGTGACAGGACATGTGGTGAACCCCTGTAGGGATGAAAATTAACTATTCGAATAGCCGTGTCCATGGTTACAGAACGACTTGGAGTTGTGCCCTGATCTTATACAACTACAATTGTTACTTAACTGCAACTTTAGTTTGCCTCAGGATTGCTTCCTCGCAAGGAGTCGAGGGAGGATCTTTGGGCGTGACCTCACTTTAATATTGCTGCAACAATATGACTATTATGTTTTACCCCTGTTCTACTCTCGTCTATTGCTGCAAGACCCTGAAGATGCTAGTCTTCGATAGGACTAGGCGTTGTCTCTCTATTCTCGCATTGCTGCAGTCAGTCCACATATAACACCCCCCTTTGATACTGATGCATACTTAGAATAGTTCTGATGTAAGACTTGCGAGTACTTTGGATGAGTACTCACCGCTGCTTTGCTCCCCCCTTGTCCCCTTGATCCGTTTGCTGCGACCAGATGATGGAGCCGAGGAGATGGAGTTTCCTGCCGACGCCTGCCGCCCCGATGGTGTCCTCTTCATGGAGGCCGCTGCAGACCAGGAGTAGTTTAGGAGGTTCCCAGGCAGGAGGCCTCGCCTCGTTCGATCGTGTTTCTTTTGTGCTAGCCTTCTCTAAGGCACCCCATGTTTTATGTCTGTACTCAGATTTTGTAGCTTCCGCTGACTCGTGTGTTTATCGAGCTTCCGTATTCTAGCCCTCGAGGCCCCTGCCTTGTAATGTTAAGCTGGTGTTATTTTCTATGTGTCTAGAGTTGTGTTGTGATATCTTCCCGTGAGTCCTTGGCTTTGATCGTACGCATTCGCGTGTATGATTAGCGTACGATTAAACCGAGGGCGTCACACCAACCCTTGGAATAACTGGGCAGTGTAGCAGCCAAGAACCTGAATTCTCGTTGTCGCTGGATGTTGACTCCCCCAAGCTCTAGGCAGGGCCCGTTGGCAAACTCTGTTTGGCGGTTCAAATAAAAGAACTTCCTGAAAAAAAGTATAGTAGGCTCTATCTGCAGGTAAGCCTTGCAGAACACTTGGAACTGGCAAAGGTTGCTGATGGAGTTTGGGCCTAAGTCTTGGGGATGGAGGTTGAAGAAATGCAAGGCGTCCCTGAAGAACTTTGAGCCAGGCGGTGTGAAGCCTCGCTCGAGGTGATCAAAAAAAATGATTACTTCCCCTTCAGTGGGTTGCGGGCGTTGCTCTCCTAGGGCGGTTCACCAACCGATCGTTTCTTGCAGCGCTAGATTGCCCACTTTTACAAAGTTTGCGAGGTAGGCGTCGTCAACTTCTGTTGGTAACTAGTTGCACTTGGAGATGGAACCCATGACTGCAAGCTTAGAAAGATGGGGACATAGATCTGCATAAAAAGGATTGGCGGGTCCTAAGGACCTACAAAATGGTAACTCGCCAGCCAGTAGCTGAGAGCATGTCTAAAGGGGGGTTGTGACTCGCCACACCATTGAGGGCGGGTTGCGGTTCTAAAATTTTCCTTAGAATACTTCTAATCGAGGATACTTTATAATATTTTTTTTGAATAAAATAATGCCTAGAATAATTTTTTTGAGAAATAATTTACTTCATGACTCTTTTGAAAGCCTCTTTCCAAAAACTTTTCCTTTCTAGTGGTATTTTAAAGATCATTTAGTGCTTCAGCCCTTGCTTGAGACCATTTTAAATTCTTTATTAAATTAAATGGGGATATTATTTTGGTCATGTTTATTTAAAATCTGAATTTCTGGGTTTTCAATTGATTTTTGAACCTCTCACTTTCCTATTATGATATTCTTTATCTAAGTAAATGTTTTGAAAATTATGTTGGAATTTGAGTGCTTGCATCAAAACATTTCTTTTCTTCTAAAAAATTCATTGGAGATTTTATTTTTAATATTTTCCCAAGGTCTCTTTTATTCAAAAATGATTTTTATTTCCTTTAAGGGCCTATTTTACACTAAAACCTTTTGTATAACTTTTTCTAAAAATTCCACAAAAATTTGTAAGTGACAGGTGAGGTCCCTGGATCATATTTTTGTAAAAACTTAGCCAAGTGTTTTGAAAAATTTGAGCACATTAACATCATTTATATTGTGGCCCAAAGTGGAGTTTGTACTAAAAAATCTAGTTATAACCCATCAAAAATTCTTTAAAAATTTGGGATGTCAAGTGAGGCATGATATTCACTTTTATGCAAGAACCCAACCTTGTGCTTTGGAAAAATTTAGCACAACAACTCATTTTTTGTTCTTGTCCAGTTTGGTGCTTTGTACTGCAATCATGTTTTTCCTTGCTCCGTTTTCCTTAAAAATTTTCATGCTTGTGTAACACCCTAACAAAACCTTAACTCCATGAGTTGAGCCTCATTGGATGATTTGAAATACATGTGATTTTAGCCTCGACTTTCTGTTCAGAAATGATTTTTTCTAACAATTGCATTACCACGTTTAACCTTTTTCCCAACTAACTTGATCGTCTTGACTAACACCTAGGGAGACCCTGATGTGGTGATTTTGGTGGTGAGAGGAGCTATCTAGGTGCCCGTGTCAGTTGGTCGAACACCTAGAGTACATGTCCAGATCTGGCATGATAGTTCCTTGCATTTTAGAGTAGCTCCCTTGACCCTAAAACATTGTCCATCACATTGGACTTAACCCATAGCATGAACCTGGTGAGTTTAGGGAGTTTTGGGTGAGTGTAGAAGTGTCGGGCTTTGTGTCGAGCACCTGATGTGCGTGCTGTGGGCGCGCCCAGGGCACACGTTTTGCACGCGCGCACCCGAGCAGCCCCCCCACCCCCGATGGTGCCATGCAGCGCTTCGGTCGTGGCACCACTGGCAGCTTGCAGACGGCAACAGTCTGCCGCAGCGATGGCAGCGCCGCCCATGCACCTCTATCGTGCCACCTGGCCGCGGTCCCTCCCTTGTGTCATCGTCCTGCTGCCACTGCACCTCCTAAGCCTTGTTGCCGACCCTGCTGCCTCCCCTGTGTTGCCGTATGGCTATCCCCGGCAAGCTTATCCCTTGACCATCGCGGAACCAACTCCGAGCTTCCTATAAATAGCCTACACATAGGTGGCTGCATGCCCCATCCCTCTCCTCGAGCCATACGAAGCTCCTCCCGAGTAGCAGCGCAACCATAGCCCCATTCTCCCATCACCTCCGGCCGAAGCCCCGTCGTGCCCGAAACCTTCCAGACTTGGCGAGGTCCTGCCCCGTCTAGAGCTCCCCAGGCCGTCCTCCACCCTCCTCGAGGTGCAGCTCGTCCTCCCGAGCGTGTAGATAAACCGAACGTCGAGAACGGTGGCCCATGCGCCAGCAATCGCTGCAGGAGCCCGCCCCGATTCTGTTCCAGAGCGCGCAACGAAGGAGACAAACCCAACAGGTGGCCCCCTCCTGTCGGCGAGCCATCCACTGCGCTAGGTGGTGTATCCCCCGTGGGACGTTTTGAATCAGTTAATGCGTAGTTTATCATAGGCGTTTAGGTAAATACGCTTTCTCAGCTGGGAAGCGTATTAATTCCGAAGCGCTTTTCTTTTCCTGGTATTATTAAAAACAAATTTGACCAGGATGTTTAGATGGCTCTAACTTTTTATAGAAAACTCCAAATGGACTGATTCTTTTTACTACCTCTTTGAAATTGCCTCTAGTTTATTTACATATTTATTTAAAAAATATTCAAGTAAATTTTGTGTGTTATTTTGTGTTTGTTTGTTAATTTAAATATTTTGAAAATAGGACTCGGAGAGGGGAGGCTTGTTCGAAGATTTTGGGGTGCACCTCACCCTCCTCCAACTCAAAAGGCAGGCAGCTTGAACTTTGATTTGCATAAAGCGGTGTGATGTTTGGTGTGGTGCATCTATTGTGTGATTTTAGATTATGTTAGTAACAATCTCGCATGAAATCATACCTTGCATAAGAGCATGTGATGGGTATTGTTGTTGCTAAGTCTGTGGAAGGCAAGTGGTGAGTGGTTACTTCCTTATACTTCGTATGCTATGTTGGTCAGGACAACCTCGACGTAAGGTGTCTCTGGTTGAAATGAGATCATGGGATGATATCTCATGGGACGAGCTTGGTCAGTGAAAGCATGTTAGGGTGTGATGGTAGTAACCCTGAGCTAGTTCCTTCAGCAAGATTGTGTGGTGCTAACCCTTGCAGGAAAATACTAAACCTCGTAAGTCGATCGTAGATCGTGTCTTGTCTATGTGTCACCTTACCTTCGTGGTGCCACAAAATTTTTCGAAAGGGAATGCGGTCTAGTAGTTCGTAAATCTATTACCAGGTACACACCAAGTAGAGAGGCCAGGATGAAGGTATCCATGGCCGTGGACTAAATCCAGTCATTCGGTCAGGGGCCATGGGTGCCGTTCCCTTGTAGCGCGTGGTATATATTTAATCCCATGCTAGTCGAGATTGGAGCCTCCCCGTCTTATGGTTTTTCTCTAGCAGCGTAGTCCGAGTGATGTCGGTCTTCGCGGGAGAAAAATAAGTGTGTACTGGTTCTGAGAGTTTACTTCTAAAAACCGTACGCGCGATTAGTCCAAGTGACTATTGAAACCCATGGGTTGTGGGTAAAGAGTACACCCTCTATAGAGTCCAAACTATTCGAGTAGCCGCATCCACGGTCAAGGGCGACTGGTTGACTAGTCAAGTGTCGGTCTTCGAAGGAAGTTAAATAAATCGTGAGACTAATCACGAAATGTGGTGGATGATCATACTATTAATTAACTATGGACTAACCCCTATGATTATGATTGTTGGATATCCCTCGGACGGTTCTGCCTCCTGTATATTCAATACTTATTATTGTTTCTTGTTAAGCCCTTTCTATGGTGTCGCTCAGACGGCCGACTCACACATGCTTTTTAATATTTCTTATAAGCCCATTTTGTGGTGTCGCTGAGATGCCCGACTGAGGCATGCTTATTTTTATTTCTTATTGGCCCTTTCTGTGGTGTCGCTCAGACGCCCGACTGAGGCATGCTTATTATTAGTTCCTATATGTCCTTCCTGTGATGTCGCGTAGATGTGTGACTGTGGCATGCTCGTTGTTATTTATTATAAGCCTTTTCTGCGGCAACTATTAATACTTTCATGCGATCCCTTTAAGTGGCGCCTCTCTGTAGCGACCCGACTCAAAACGAGTCAAGCCTCTGTGTTTCTGTGCCATCCCTGGATCAGTATGCTGGCACACACAGTACATCAATGTATATATCAAAGTGCAATCACATGTAAATAGCGTAAAACTGATATATACCTTAAATATCTCAGCGGAAGCAGTCAAGGGAGTGGAGTCCCAATAAACACCAACGGCAAGTTGAGTGTAGACCGTAACCCTGAATCGTACTCTTACTCATCGAAGAAAAATATCTGCAACATAAGACGTTGCAGCCGTGTAGGTCAGCATATTGAATATGCCGGCAAGTCACATAAGAGAGGGGTGAAAAGTAATCATGTATACTATATGCATATATGGCAGGTGGGGCTATAAGTTTTTAGCGAAAAGCAAGTTTTCTCCTACGTCAAGAGAGGGCTAAAAGCAAAATGTTACTACATTGTTGGTTGTTAACGAGATGGTTCCGCCAACCAGTTCTCGTACCTGAGTTGTCAATAATTCCAACATCAATATTATTATTTGTGTTGAGAATTTCAGATAACTTCAGTTCCTTTGGCTCAAGTTGTCCATGACCGTGGACACGGCTAATCGATTAGGTTTGAGTACTCTGCAGAGTTTTGCACACGTTCCCCACAAGATTTGATCGCCTCCGAGTATGTCCTCGCACTTCAGGGTGTTTGAAGACCGGATGATCAAAACATGGTCTTTCAACGGGACCCTCTGAATCCCTGTTGGTGCCCATCCATTCCTACCGTTCTTCTACATCTGCTAGCACCGCCTGTCCAGAGTCGCCGCGTTGTCCAACCAAGCCAGAGCCCATAATGACTTGTGGCTGTGCAAGTAAGCCTTGGGTCTTGAAAATATCCGTCCGTCTCTTTGAGCCTGGGTGAAGCTTTCCGCAGGATGTCATGGCCTCTCCAGCATCCCGGGTCATCCACTGGGTTCTCCAGGGAGCCGATCAACCGTCCTTCACCCAGAGTTGCATTGCGTCCGAGGTCTTGAAAATCTTGTCTTAACCGGTCTTGATTATTTAATCAACCTTGCATCACTCGTTTTATGCACTCAACCGAAATCTCGTCTACTCAAGCATAGCAATATGAAATGTTTCGTCCCGGGGCCAAGTATCGGGGTTGTTGTGTGCCTACCACATGATACTACAATCTATACTAAAATTTCCAAGTACCTACTCAGCATGCAATTGGGCATAGGATGGTAGAACTACGATGCATAAAACATAGGCGATAGTATGATCAAAGTGACTTGCCTGGTGATGTTGACGAAGAAGAATTTCTCGAGAAAATAACTTGATAGATTACTCGTCCCTCTCCGATGAAATCTATATAACAAACATATCATTCACATAAGCACTCATACTAGCAATCATTCTAGCAATCAAAACGAAGAAGAGAGTGAATAAGAATCCGAAAGAAACTTCAAATAAGACTAGGGAGTCTTCTACTACGTCAAACACTAAATAGTTTTTGTCTAACAGAAATTAATAACAAGGAACTAAGATATAAATCTAACTAAGATAAAATAAAGTATTTTTCACAAAACTTTTTGAAAGTATTCCCAAACGGGATTTGAAACAGTGCGGAAACCAATTGCAGGTTACTAAGGAACTAGAATTGATTTCATGGAAACAAATAAAACTAAAATAAAAACTTGTTGCAAAACTACTGTTAATTAACATAAACAAAACAATAATGTTTCTGAAATAATAAAGAAAATATTTTAAAACAAAAGTAGAAAAGGAATTAGCCGAAATCCTAAAAGAGGTGAAATAGAAATTGTTTCACAAGAAACAGTGAGCTAAAATACTCAAACAAATCTGAAATTTTTACCACTGATAAATAAGATCACTAGTGATCAGTACCAAAAGGAATCAAATTAAAAGCTATTTTTAAACTCCTGTAATAGGCAAAACAAGGTTTAAACTAAATCTGATCTAACTTATGTGTGAAAATTTCTAACATAGACAAATTATATGTTTTTACAAACTACAGAAAAATTGGAGTCTACTGGAACAAGAATCAATGTCATTGGACTTTGGGATCAAAAGTTGTGGCCAAAACAAAACAGAAACTTTCTGTTTTTGCAATTTAGACAGAAAAACTGAAGCTAACTAGTAAATAACAGAGGGGTACACGTGGCATGTTGCGATAGTCTGCGGGCGCGTTTGTTGCATGGTTAGGAGCAAACGGCCGAGGGCTAGTAGAACATGCTGGATAAATGTTTAAGTGAAATAAAACCGCTGGTTTTCCACTCTAAACCAAAGGGTTATTCTAGGATCTAATCTAAACCACACATCTAAGATCTAACGGCTACAAAAGAAAAAAAGAAAGAACAGAGAGGGGAGAGAAGCTACCGTGGCTGTGGGAGGTTACTCCGGCGGGAGGGTGGTCGCCGGGGAGGGGAGAGCTCCGGGGGGGCGGTGGAGAGGACGGGGCGGCGGCGGCGGTGGTCCTCCTTTGAGGGGAAGCGTCGGGCGAAGCGAAGAGGGGCGCCGGGGTGCTGCTTCAGGGGGGCCGATGTGCAGCAGGAGCTCGGCTCCGGCGAGGGACGGCTCTGGTGGCGGTTCGTCGAGGTTAGGTTGGGAACGGGGGCGGCCGGGGCGGGGGAGTATATATAGGCCAGGGAGGAGGAGAGGAAAGGAAGGAGGAGAGAGGGGATCGGCAGGGGATCCCGAGGTTCCTGGCGGGCTCGGTCTCGGGCAGACATTAGGAAGGGGAGGGAGAAGATGACCGATAGCGGGAGAAGGGTCGGCCAGTGGGCCCATCGGGCAGAGAGAGAGAGTGGGGAAGGAAGGGGTCGGTCGGCCGGTAATTCAGGGATTCATCCCTGGCGGCGGGGGATTCGGCCCAAGGCCTATAATGCGCTCGGGGGCGGCGGCTAAAACTTTCCTATTTTAAATCCTTTTCCGAATTAGAAAATAAAAGCGAATAAAGAGGAAGTAAATCAAAATATTAATATAGGGTATTATATACCAAAAAATCAGAAAAATATCCTCTACCCGAATAACATTTTTCCAAAGCAATAATAAAAACTTTAAAAAAATGTTTTTTTTCAGAAATTCCCAAATTTGTTTTTGTTCTTTTTGCAAATAATCTTTGGGTTTCTTGGCTCAAATATTTCAGAAATTTGCCCGCACTTTGGAGGGTCATTTTCCTCCGCTCTCTCTCTTGCGTGCAAGAGAGTATTTCTCCGGGCTTTTCTCGTGCGAGGAAAAATGGAAATGCAAAAGAATTCAATGCAAATATCTCCACTCAAATTATTTATAGTTGAAGAAGTCATGTCATCTTCTCTCTTTGCTTTTAAAAGCTTGAATTTGAATTCACCGGAGAAGGGGAAAGTCATTTTATTCCCTCTCATTCAAAAGTTTCGAAAAGTTTCAAATTTCACACAAGTTTCAGTCACTCAGCAAACAAACAAACAATCAATCTAATAATTATATTAACATTCCAAAATTTATAATTTTGGGATGTTACAAACTACCACAATTAAAATGAATCTCATCCTCGAGATTCAAAGAGGCTAGAAAGAAAGGTTAGGGTTTGGGGGTCTTCTAACAATTCCAATCTCCTGCAAAGTGGATGCTACCACACTTAAAATGAGAGATACTGGTCCCTCAAAATGCTTTAACGATCCTCTGGGGTTTTGGCAACTGACAACGCACAGTCTTCATATTAAATCCTTTGGTGATGCTCTCCCGTTGATATAAGCTTCTTTCGTCTCTGGGTCTTCTTAACTGACAGTCTCGTGGTCAATTCTAACTACCCTATCGATGGTTCTCATGGTGGTCTACCATTTGTGGTTATCCTGTAGAGAGAGGGGTCTTGGTTTCATCCTCACCGTAAAATTTCCTACGCGTGACAACAAATGCCATGTACATGGGGCTTTCATCATACCATTCTAAGGCTTAAACAAAAGTTTCAAAGAACGTCGTCTCTCTCTATGGGTAAGTCTCTCAGATTTACCATTCCGAATAGCAAGATAAATGATAAGAGTAAGTCGTCATGGTGATCAATCCATTCCGCACCCAAATCATTTCTCTGTATAAGTTTTAGCGAATCTCGCATTCTAACACTAGGGCACCCTCACAAGCGTTGCAGAATTTCTCTTCTCCACGAACGAAGTTCGGATAATCCATTGGTTCTGCAAGCTGAACAAAACATCTATCGTATCTTCACAACTCTCAGGTTGTCGTATGCTCCTAAGGAAAACGTTTGATGATCCATCATAGCTTCTTCCACAAATAATATTCATTTCATAATCAATCCTTTATTACATCCTTAATTTCTTATCAAAAACTCCAATTCAAAAGTACTCTATTACAAATGCTGCCATCCACATGGTTCAGTATGGTCGAGCATTTCTGCCAACTTATTCATTCGTCTCTCTTGGAGGTACTTTAGTTCCACTCAAACTTTCCAATGTGCTCCTGGAAATCATCCATCTTTTGCTTCATCATGGTGGTCATGAGCTTCATCTCCATCATCTCCGCACGTACCTCACTCAGGTATTCCTGGGTATGACGGAGTCTTGCTTCAAGTATTTCTCCAATCTGACGTATGGCTTCCATGGCAGCTTCACGAACAACATCAAAGAAGGTTGCTCGTGGTACACGTGAAATGAAAAAGTATTGCCCCATAGTCTTTGGACAAACTCCTTTCACATGGTGGAGGTGTACTTCCACGTACCAAAGTTCTACTCCACTTTCCATGAATGGGTAGCCTTTGTAGACTGCATCTCCTTCAAGATGAATGTGCTTCATCATGCCCTTCAGGATCTTTGGGTAATCATGGTCACTGGTCAGGGTCATGATCGTTTCTGGGCCCTTGAGGAATGACTCGTAGAGAGTTGTCATCTGCAGGCGTCAGTAAATAGGTACTCAGAGGAATGTATGTGTCTCCTTGGTAATCATGGTACACTCCTACTCAATGGATCCTGTGGGGTTTACCGATTACTACCACACTTAAATGAATTATACTCATGCCTGCATAGACCATATTTCTCATATCCTCATAATGTTCAGAGATCCTTGTTCGAAGAGGAACATCGCATACATTTTCAACATAGACAATCATGAGACAATAAATTCCATTTATTCATGATGTTATTACAATCTCAGGGACAAAAATTTCACTCCATGATCTTATGAAAAACAAGAGTGCTTCGGATTACACTTATTGCCATGGTCAAAACTTAACTACTCCATTCTAGCTTTCTTCCTTTGTGGAGAATCGCTGGCAAAATGTCCTGCTTCCTTGCAGCAAAAGCAAATGATTTTTGACAAGTCTCGAGGCGTCTTAGTGGTTGGCTTTGCTCCTTGGGTTCCCGGCTTCCTTCCTGAGCACATGTATTTGTGGTGGCCAAATTTCATACACTTGTAACATCTGACATGACTCAGGTCTATGTCTGCAGAGATTTGGCTCTTCCGAGGGTACTTTTTCTTCTTTCCACACTCCTTTATTTTGGCCAGTTCTTCTATTTCAAGTGGATCAAACTCCACTTTTTCCGTCGAGCAGTTTCCCAGATACTCTTGGCTTTTCTTTGTGCAGTCCTGTGAATAATGTCCTTCTTCTCCACATGAGTAGCATGCATTGGAGAAAAATCTGGTCAGACCTTGTCCATCAGGGTCTTCAATATTTTCGTTCATCACCGGTTCTTCTAGAATCTTCTTCTTGAGGGTTTCCTTCACTCATCTTTCTGCTCCTTGACAACTTGTTGCACCTTGGGGTAAATGTGACACTGAGCTGGGTAGTGGGTGGTTCCCTCACAAAGGAAACAAGTCACCTGACTACTTGGGCACTCCTCAGCTGGGTGATTTTCTTCACAATGAGTGCATCCATCCATGTGTTCTTCCTGGGTGTGTCCTATTTCTCCACAGATCTTGCATGCACAAGTCTTCTCCTTCGGACTATCATAGCACTTCTGAATAAGTCGGGATCTTAACAGAGTGTTCCTGAATTCGTCCCAAGTTTCTGTTCCACTAAATCCTCGTATGGCGTGGTGCATTTTCCACCAGATTGCAGCACTTTGTGTAAAGTACTGAAGAGCATGTTCCACTTCATACTTCCTTGAGATCAAGTTGCTCCCGAAGTGGTTCTCCATGTTCTGAATCCATATCTCAGCCTCCAGCTGGGTCATTGGTCCAGAGACTACAAGTCGAGCTTCATACTCCATCTGGTAGGGTTGAGGTTTTGGGGATGAGACGGGTAAGAGAGGGAGGGAGATACACACAATGCAAACAATATTTTTGAGAATAGGTTTTATTTGTGGCCGTCAGAAAACACACACCAATGATAGCTCACAAATCATCGTAACTAACGGGTATGTAACAGGGATTTGGACTTCTAATGGTCATATAATTATTCAAACACTTCAGAGTCTTCGAATTCTTCGGGTCTTCTTAGTCTTCAATTGGTGTAGCTTCGATTCGTCAATTGCATGGTGAAATCCTCTTTACTTTGGGGTAGAACTCAGTTGATTCTTCATGAGGTCAAAAGAGGAAAGGGTGTTGCATAACTATTTAAGGTGAGAGAGAACATTTGATGAAATCAGAAGAGATGAGAAGAGAAAGGTGTTTTCGAAAATAAGATTTTTGAGAGATCCTATCCTAAGAAGTTTCCAGTTTCTAGGGTCACGTCCTACAATCAACATGTGCTCTGATACCATCTCTTTAGCGTCCCGACTCAAAACGAGTCAAGCCTCTGTGTTTCTGTGCCATCCCTGGATCAGTATGCTGGCACACACAGTACATCAATGTATATATCAAAGTGCAATCACATGTAAATAGCGTAAAACTGATATATACCTTAAATATCTCAGCGGAAGCAGTCAAGGGAGTGGAGTCCCAATAAACACCAACGGCAAGTTGAGTGTAGACCGTAACCCTGAATCGTACTCTTACTCATCGAAGAAAAATATCTGCAACATAAGACGTTGCAGCCGTGTAGGTCAGCATATTGAATATGTCGGCAAGTCACATAAGAGAGGGGTGAAAAGTAATCATGTATACTATATGCATATATGGCAGGTGGGGCTATAAGTTTTTAGCGAAAAGCAAGTTTTCTCCTACGTCAAGAGAGGGCTAAAAGCAAAATGTTACTACATTGTTGGTTGTTAACGAGATGGTTCCGCCAACCAGTTCTCGTACCTGAGTTGTCAATAATTCCAACATCAATATTATTATTTGTGTTGAGAATTTCAGATAACTTCAGTTCCTTTGGCTCAAGTTGTCCATGACCGTGGACACGGCTAATCGATTAGGTTTGAGTACTCCGCAGAGTTTTGCACACGTTCCCCACAAGATTTGATCGCCTCCGAGTATGTCCTCGCACTTCAGGGTGTTTGAAGACCGGATGATCAAAACATGGTCTTTCAACGGGACCCTCTGAATCCCTGTCGGTGCCCATCCATTCCTACCGTTCTTCTACATCTGCTAGCACCGCCTGTCCAGAGTCGCCGCGTTGTCCAACCAAGCCAGAGCCCATAATGACTTGTGGCTGTGCAGGTAAGCCTTGGGTCTTGACAATATCCGTCCGTCTCTTTGAGCCTGGGTGAAGCATTCCGCAGGATGTCATGGCCTCTCCAGCATCCCGGGTCATCCACTGGGTTCTCCAGGGAGCCGATCAACCGTCCTTCACCCAGAGTTGCATTGCGTCCGAGGTCTTGAAAATCTTGTCTTAACCGGTCTTGATTATTTAATCAACCTTGCATCACTCGTGTTATGCACTCAACCGAAATCTCGTCTACTAAAGCATAGCAATATGAAATTTGTCGTCCCGGGGCCAAGTATCGGCGTTGTTGTGTGCCTACCACATGATACTACAATCTATACTAAAATTTCCAAGTACCTACTCAGCATGCAATTGGGCATAGGATGGTAGAACTACGATGCATAAAACATAGGCGATAGTATGATCAAAGTGACTTGCCTGGTGATGTTGACGAAGAAGAATTTCTCGAGAAAATAACTTGATAGACTACTCGTCACTCTCCGATGAAATCTATATAACAAACATATCATTCACATAAGCACTCATACAAGCAATCATGCTAGCAATCAAAACGAAGAAGAGAGTGAATAAGAATTCGAAAGAAACTTCAAATAAGACTAGGGAGTCTTCTACTACGTCAAACACTAAATAGTTTTTGTCTAACAGAAAATAATAACAAGGAACTAAGATATAAATCTAACTAAGATGAAATAAAGTATTTTTCACAAAATTTTTTGAAAGTATTCCCAAACGGGATTTGAAACAGTGCGGAAACCAATTGCAGGTTACTAAGGAACTAGAATTGATTTCATGAAAACAAATAAAAATAAAATAAAAAATTGTTGCAAAACTACTGTTAATTAAAATAAACAAAACAATAATGTTTTAGAAATAATAAAGAAAATATTTTAAAACAAAAGTAGAAAAGGAATTAGCCGAAATCCTAAAAGAGGTGAAACAGAAATTGTTTCACATGAAACAGTGAGCTAAAATACTCAAAAAAATTTGAAAGTTTTACCACTGATAAATAAGATCACTAGTGATCAGTACCAAAAGGAATCAAATTAAAAGCTATTTTTAAACTCCTGGAATAGGCAAAATAAGGTTTAAACTAAATCTGATCTAACTTATATTTGAAAATTTCAAACATAGACAAATTATATGTTTTGAAAAACTACATAAATATTGGAGTCTACTGGAACAAGAATCAATGTCATTGGACTTCGGGATCAAAAGTTGGGCCAAAACAAAACAGAAACTTTCTGTTTTTGCAATTTAGACAGAAAAACTGAAACTAACTAGTAACTAACAGAGGGGTACACGTGGCATGTTGTGATAGGCTGCGGGGGCGTTTGTTGCAGGGTTAGGAGCAAACGGCCGAGGTCTAGTAAAACTTGCTGGCTAAATGTTTAAGTGAAATAAAACCGCCGGTTTTCCACTGTAAACCGAAGGGTTATTCTAGGATCTAATGTAAACCACACATCTAAGATCTAACGGCTACAAAAGAAAAAAAAAGAAAGAACAGAGAGGGGAGAGAAGCTACCGTGGCTGTGGGAGGTTACTCCGGCGGGAGGGTGGTCGCCGGCGAGGGGAGAGCTCCGGGGGGGCGGTGGAGAGGACGGGGCGGCGGCGGCGGTGGTCCTCCTCCGAGGGGAAGCGTCGGGGGAGCGAAGAGGGGCGCCGGGGTGCTGCTCCAGGGGGGCCGAAGTGCAACAGGAGCTCGGCTCCGGCGAGGGACGGCTTGGGCGGCGGTTCGTCGAGGTTAGGGTGGGAACGGGGGCGGCCGGGGCGGGGGAGTATATATAGGACAGGGGGGAGGAGAGGAAAGGAAGGAGGAGAGAGGGGATCGGCAGGGGATCCCGAGGTTCCTGGCGGGCTCGGTCTCGGGCAGACATTAGGAAGGGGAGGGAGAAGATGGCCGGCGGGGGGAGAAGGGTCGGCCAGTGGGCCCATCGGGCAGAGAGAGAGAGTGGGGAAGGAAGGGGTCGGTCGGCCGGTAATTTAGGGATTCATCCCTGGCGGCGAGGGATTCGGCCCAAGGCCTATAATGCGCTCGGGGGCGGCGGCTAAAACTTTCCTATTTCAAATCCTTTTCCGAATCAGAAAATAAAAGCGAATAACGAGGAAGTAAATCAAAATATTAATATAGGGTATTATATACCAAAAAAATCAGAAAAATATCCTCTACCCGAATAATATTTTTCCAAAGCAAAAATAAAGACTTTAAAAAAATGTTTTTTTTCAGAAATTCCCAAATTTGTTTTATTTCTTTTTGCCAATTTTTTTGCAAATAATCTTTGGGTTTCTTGGCTCAAATATTTCAGAAATTTGCCCGCACTTTGGAGGGTCATTTTCCTCCGCTCTCTCTCTTGCGTGCAAGAGAGTATTCCTCCGGGCTTTTCTCGTGCGAGGAAAAATGGAAATGCAAAAGAATTCAATGCAAATATCTCCGCTCAAATTATTTATAGTTGAAGAAGTCATGTCATCTTCTCTCTTTGCTTTTAAAAGCTTGAATTTGAATTCACCGGAGAAGGGGAAAGTCATTTTATTCCCTTTCATTCAAAAGTTTCGAAAAGTTTCAAATTTCACACAAGTTTCAGTCACTCAGCAAACAAACAAACAATCAGTCTAATAATTATATTAACATTCCAAAATTTATAATTTTGGGATGTTACACTCTCCGACGCCCGACTGTGACACGCATGTTATTACTTATTCATACTTACCTTCCTTGCTTGTTCATACAACATTCGTGGAAATTGCTTATCTGCATGAATGCATCCATGAATTAAATTCTTATGGCATGGTAGACTTATTAAGTGCATTATGCCTGCATCTCACCTGCTTTAACTTATTTATTTTCTTGATATTTGCGAGTACATTCAAATTACTCACTGGCTTGTCCCTGGCTATTATCTTGGCTAGATTTCATTCGGAGAGGAGCATGATGCCTTCAACACCGGAACCTAGGTGTCCAAGATAGCAGACTTGTGAAATAGGAATTTATCCAGGTGAGCTGTTCCTATGGGAATAGAGTCCCAGGGACACTGGAGATTCTTCGAGTCGCTTCCGTCGTCAACCTCGGATTTTTGTCCATAGGAATACGCCATTATGGTCTTGTAACCCAGATTTTGTATTTTGTTTGGATATTATGTATTGTCACGCCATGTATTTAGCTTTCGTGACTAATTAACTTATTTCAAAAATTAGGGCCAATTTAAAAGTTTTGGGAATGCATGTGATGCTTGATGTTACTGTTGTTTGCTTGCTTGCTGGTATGCTTGTGTTGATTCTCAATAATTCTTGCTACTCTCTAGACTCACCTCCTTAGCCCAAAACTCCTACCTAATGATCATGCCATGTGTTTAGGACCAACAACTGTTTTTACCAAATATTATTATCACCAAAAAGCATTTCTTTGAATTAAACTTTCAAACCCCTGAGATGAGATTTGTACTACAAGTCCTCAAATTAAGGAATTTGTTTTGTCTCCGACAGGTCCTCTCTGGCGGGCAACCAAGCCAGGAAGCCCCTCACAGCCACCCCCTATCCATTCCCGCAGCTAGGAGTCATGGGGCTTCTTCGCATCGTCGGCCCCGTCGTCGTCGGCGGCGTGCACCCAGGACTCCACTGCATCAGGCTGCTCCAACACCACCGTTGCTGCGCCCCCTCCTCGCCTTCGCTGATCCGTCGTCGGTAGCCAATCCCGAGGTGAAGCTCGAGCCATTCCCCCTCCCTCTACGTTCGGTTTCCGGTAGTTGTCGTCGCCGCCGTGCGTCCGAGAGGACCCTGTTTCGTGGTATCGCGCCCTTCCTATGTGCGTAGCAGCGGCAGCGCACCCTCGTAGCCGTGCAGTCCCGGCAGCCTCGCACACCCCTGCTCTTTGCAGCCATGCGCTGTCGCGCCGCCCCCAGCCACCCGCAGGCCCGCGCATGTCTATCGCCACGTTCGTTAGTGAAACAAGCCCCGCACGTAAATCATACTCCCCCCGTCCCAAATAAGTCTCTCAACTTCATACTAGCTCTCATACAAAATTGTACTAAGCTTGAGACAGTTATTTTCGGACGGAGGGAGTAGATACCAAGACTCCTACTAGTTCAGACGCCACATCGTAACCTAGTGGTAACCGAGCCACCCTTCCATCAAGCACGTCTTGGATTCGATCTCTCTCTGCGGCGAAATAAACCACAATTTTTGACTATGTTGTGGTGAGGCTCTCATTATAGGCCCTCGGCCCACATGTCATCCTCAAAGGGGGCCCTCGTGACTACCAGTGGGACCCCCCAAGTGATATTGATGTGTGAGCATATTTTTTCAGTTTTATGAACTTACCAGATTTAGAATTGCCCCAATATGGACCTGCCAAATCTGGTAGTGCCCCAAATAGGAAGGTTTTGACTTATGTTTGATATAAAAAAATATACTCCCTCCATTCCTAAATATAAGACTTTTTAGAGATTGCACTATAAACTACATACGGATGTACTTAGACATATTTTAGAGTGTAGATTCATTCATTTTTCTCCATATGTAGTCTCCTAGTGAAATCTCTAAAAGGTCTTATATTTTGAAATGGAGGGAGTACGTGTTTTTCTTTTTAGTGTTGTGGGTGTTTTCCTTAGTGCAAGTATATGAGTGTGATATATGGAATTGGGGTAGAAAATCCCAAGGAATCCAACCATTGGATTCCACTTTGGAGCAAGTTTGTGAAAATGTAATTTTGTGATGAGGTGGCATTTTGTTATTTTTGTAGTATTATTTCTGTGCATGCTATGAAGTTTGTGCCAACATGAAAGTTCTGGCACTTTATGTTGACTACGGCCTGGTATTCCTGTCTAGCATCATACTCTTGTGAATTAGTGGATCCTTTGCTGTTTTCAAGGGGTAAAAATGTTGTTGTTTGGCGATATAAACCACAATTTTTGACTATGTTGTGGTGAGGCTCTCATTAAGGGCCTTCGGCACACATGTCATCCTCAAAGGGGGCCCTGGTGACTACCAGCGGGACCCCCCAAGTGATATTGATGCGCGAGCATATTTTTTCCAGTTTTATGAACTTACCAGATTTAGAATTGCCCCAATATGGACCTGCCAAATCTGGAGGTGGCCCAAATAGGAAGGTTTTGACTTATGTTTGATATAAAAAATATAGGTGTTTTTCTTTTCAGGTGTTGTGGTTGTTTTCCTTAGTGCAAGTATATGAGTGTGATATATGGAATTGGGGATTCCATTTTGAAGCAAGTTTGTGAAAATGTAATTTTGTGATGAGGTGGCATTTTGATATTTTTGTAGTATTATTTCTGTGCATGCTACGAAGTTTGTGCCAACAAGAAAGTTCTGGCACTTTATGTTGACTAGGGTCTGGTATTCCTGTCTAGCATCATACTCTAGTGAATTAGTGGATCCTTTGCTGTCTTCAAGGGGTAAAAACGTTGTTGTTTGGGTAGCTAGAAATATTTTTATGCGGGAACCATTATTTTCTTCCCCTGTTGTGAGCATGGTTTCCATGAGTGTGTTAATCTTTGATGGTTGCACCAATGGCATGAAATGTTGTTGTTTGACCCCTCTACACATCGATGTCTCCAATTTGTTCATAGGACTTTGCATTGTAGTTCATTTCCCTGTCAAAGCAGGCACTTTGTTGGAAATGGCACAAAGTGAAAACATGGGATTTTCACCAAGTCTCAGTTTCCGCTATTATTTTCATGCCCTGTTGATCTGTTCCTATTAAGTTTTGTGTGGGGATTTAGCCGAAGCAATGAACTAGTGATTGCTAGAATTTGTATTCCTCTACAGTCTGTTAAATTTCATGCCTTATGGTCGGCTGTAGCAACTTAATTCCTGTGAGTAAAATGGTAACATGATGGATGTGGAGAGATTGTGTGCGATAATGTTTTGGGCTTTGTGTGACCTATGTTCGATGGACTTGTGTGTTATTTAGCTCTATTCCACCTAGAATTTGACGCTTGTTCGAGTGGTAACCTTGCTATTCCAAGTGGATGCAAATAGACAGTGGTATTTTGCTGTTATATCTTTGTAGCCCTCGTAACTTGTTTTATAGTTTCCGAGAGCTACGTAACTCGGTTTGCGACGTTCTTTATATGCTTTTGCACCGTCTTCGCATGCTGCATACATTCCTGCCATGTTCATGCAAGTCTAAAAAAGATAACTTCGGGTGCTGTCAAGAATAGTAATTACTCAAGTAATGCATGAAAGATGACTAGTGTAGAAATGCCATGTTTCCTTTCATGCAACACATGCATCATATTGCTTGTAGCATTGTCATTTGTTGGTGATTATTAGATGTTCTTTTCTTTTGGGTAGCATAGGGAGCCGAGAAGGAGTTCGAGGATTCTGTTGAGTACGTTCAGGAAGATCAAGAGCAGTTCCACTTTGAAGATCTCACAGGCAAGATGATCGTGACTTTGCCACTGTTTCTAGCTTGGTTATGCATAGTTGATTCGTTTCCATCGTTATTCTCCGCTGCCTACCACCTTATATATAGGCTATCAAACATTGGCATGAAACCTCTAACACTTCCCCTCCTAGCAAATACGGTTTGGCTAAGTTAGGCTTGCTCAACCATTTCATTAGCGTTACTAGTTGCAGGTGCAAGATGGTCCATGTGATAACATGGGCAATTTGATTATCATCTTATTTAAATACTATTTAATTAATGCACCTAACTACTTGGTAAAGGGCGGAAGGCCTGGCCTTTTGCCAGGTGATTTGTTCCGTTTTTGCCACCTTAGTTCTGGCTACCGGTGTTTTATTCCATATCTGAGCATTCCTAACACGTTCGGGGCTGTTATGGGGACCCCCTTGGTAAATCGTTTAGCGCTAAGGCTTGTCTGGCAAGACCCAACTTTGGTGTTAAATTTTCTAATAATTAAATAATTAAAGCATAGTTAATAGCTACCGCGAGGAGACTTAATCAAGAACCCGGTTGTAACGCCCCGGTCACAGCCGCCGACGATCGTTACTCCTGGCGGGATCTAGACTGGACCCATATATCAATACTAGTATTTTCTGTGCACTTTGTCCTCACTCATGCGCACCCGGGATCAACTTCTCGGTCGTTCACCCATCTTAGAACTACTCCAAGCCGAGCACGCTTAACCTGAGAGTTCTGTTTGAATGGGCTCCCAAAAAAGAAGGAATTCCTTATTGATATGAGTAGTCTATCATCCCTAATAAGCCAGGCTATCACATACACCACCACTCAGAGGAACCGACGTCCTCATCGGGCCACAGGAGTTTTCCCTCTTGGCACAAACGTATGTGCATCCAGTCCAGCACATGTACCATGCCGTGTGCCACGACAGGTCACAAACGTTAGGAACAACATGACTGCACACCTGTCCGCAAGCATCCGTGTAACCACGAGGGTCGGCTCTGATACCAACTTGTAACGCCCCAGACACACCCGCCGACGGTTGTTACTCCTGGTGGGATCTAGACTGGCCCCACATATCAATACTAGTCTTTTTCTACGCACTTTTTCCTCACTCATGCGCACCCGGGATCAACTTCCCGGTCGGTCACGCATCCTAGAACTACTCCAAGCCGAGCATGCTTAACGTGAGAGTTCTATTTGAATGGGCTCCCGGAAAAGAAGGAATTCCTTATTGATATGAGTAGTCTATCATCCCAATAAGCCAGGCTATCACACCGGTCCAGTTCTTCTCATGAGTGTTTGTGGGGGCCCCGACTTGCGAGTCGAGATCGCCGAATGAACGTGCTCATGATCCCAGAGATCAATGCTCAGCGAACACACAAATACTGAATATTAAAAGTCTTACATCCAAACATACCGTTTGATACAACAAATGACCATCATGGTCAAGTCTCACATAGGTAGGGCCTATAAGGCCAATCACACCGATACATCTACTAGCATAAATCTTGGTAATAAACGGGAGCCCATGCCATCAGCCTTCACCAACATGGATTCTGACTGGGAAGCGTCCTAGTTCGCCTGCCTGTCATCGATGACGAATTGTTCTCCAAACTCCGGTTCTTCCATGTCTGGTCAATAACATAACCAGTGGCAAACGAGTGAGTACTTTGAATGTACTCGCAAGTAGGGCATGATATGGATAATGCAGTTGGTATAATAATAAAATAATATATAGCCTTTGTGGAACGCAAGTTTTACTTAAGGATATGCATGGTCTATTACTTCTATGGATATGCATCATAAACTAGATGGTAATGTCACGCCCAAGATGCGACCCTATCCTCAATTTGGCACAATGGCCTCATCAGGGATAGAAGCGCATCTCGTCGTGTCGCAAGAATGGATATCGTTACAAGTACATGTACTGAAAAGAAGAGCTATATATACACAATTGGCTTACACTCGCCACAAGCTACATCAGAGTCACAACAGTACATTACATATTCATCAAGAGTAAGAGCATGGTCCGACTACGGACGAAAACAAACGACAAAAGAAGAACGACATCCATCCTTGCTATCCCAGGCTGCCTACCTGGAACCCATCCTAGATCGATGAAGAAGAAGAAGAAAAGGCAACTCTAAATGAACAATCAACGCGCTCGCGTCAAGTAACCTTTACCTGTACCTGCAACTGGTGTTGTAGTAATCTGTGAGCCACAGGGGGACTCATCAATCTCATTTCCAAAGGTATCAAGACTAGCAAAGCTTAATGGGTGCGGTATGGTTAAGTGGTGAGGTTGCAGCAGCGGCTAAGCATATATTTGGTGGACTTACGAGTACAAGAAATAAGAGGGGGAAGATCTAGGCGTAACGGGCATGAACTACTCATGATCAAATGAATGATCCTGAACACCTACCTAAGTTAGACATAACCCCACCGTGTCCTCGATCGGAGAAGGAACTCACGAAAGAGACAGTCACGGTTACACACACAGTTGGCATATTTTAATTAAGTTAACTTCAAGTTATCTAGAACTAGTGTTAAACAAAGTTTCCACGTTGCCACATAACCGCGGGCACGGCTTTCCGAAAAGATTTAACCCTGCAGGGGTGCTCCAACTAGTCCATCACAAATTACCACAAGCCGCATAGAAATCCTCAATCACGAAGCTCGCGATCTCGTTGGATTCCCTAGTGCAAAACCTCAACTCTGAGATTACCCAAAGCATCACCGGAATCCCGATGCACAAGATATCTCGTCAAAGGTAAAGCTAATCCAGCAAGGCCGCCCGACGTGTCGACGGACCCGATAGGAGCCGCGTATCTCGTTCCTAGGACACGACGGATGGAAAAGCCTACAGGTGCCAAACCTCGAGTTGCCCCGTGGTGGCCCACAGTCTGTCCTTTTTGCACCAACACTCATGAGGAGCACTGGCCCGGGGTTGATTAAATTATCCTCGGGGTCCGGAAAGTCCCTATGCAATTTTATTAGGTGATTAGGCAAATGGAGTACCAAAGTTGGGCCTTACCAGACCAGCTTTGATCTAAAACGGAATTATCAAGGGGGTACCCATAACAACCCCGATCGTGTTAGGAGCCCTCAATCATGGAACATAACACTAGTAGCCGAAACTAAGGGGGCAAAGGTGGAACAAAACACCAAGCTAGAAAGGCCGAGCCTTCCACCTTTTACCAAGTATATAGGTGCATTAAATTAAATAGCATTTAATATGGTGATATGACAAGGAACCCATGCTTTTACATGGAAGAAACTGCACCTGCAACTAGCAACGCTAACACATGGTTAAGCAATCAGTAACATATCGAATCAGTGGTTTGCTAGGTCGAACAGGTTGAAGGTTATCATGGCATTGTAGAGAGGCTGATATTTAACATGTGGTAGGCAACGAGACATAATCGATAGAAGCGATAAAACTAGCTTGGCAATGATAGTAATGGTATCTGGGGAAATGGTCATCTTGCGTGAGATCCCGCTTGGAAGAAGAATGCCTCCGTGAAGCAGACGAACCGATGTAGTCGAATTGGTCCTCACAATCCGACACGCTGCGGAACTCTATCGACACGAAGCAAACCGGAAAAAAAAATCAACACACGATATACACCACACGATGCACAACACATATGATGCATGAGCATCTGAAAACATGCAACTCACGGCATGACAATCCACCACAAACGAACACTACACATCAAGTGAAGTTCAATATGCAACGAGTTGCATATTGACGAAACTCCACGCTTAATAATTTAGTTCTATCCCGATTAGATACACGGCAATATTAAATGTGGTTAACCATGGCAAGGGGTGAAGCGCAATTAATCTACCTATCTAGGCATTTTAAATGAGTACAGAAATGACATATAGCACCTCCGAGACGACCTCACATGTTAATTTACAATTCTGTCCAGATCTGAACTAACACAATTAGTTATTTGTTAAACAGCAAAACAAATAGGATCACGTGATTCTACGCGTCATTTCAAGCAATCTCCACACAGAGAACATCTCCAATGGAGCTACGGATCAAAAGATACAAGCACCGCAACATATGATGACATGAATGCAATATGTGTGCAACGACGGTCACAAACACTTCAAAATCATACAAACAGCAAGAGAAAATGAAACTACACGATATTCTAAGCGAGTTTCATGTAGGACACGGTCAAATCGGAGCTACGGTTCAACAACTACGAGCAAAACAAGAAATCTCTACAATCTGCCAAAATTAGCCACATAGCATTTTCTACACCCCACAACTACGGGCTACACAACTCCGATAAACTCAAGCAAGGCATGACACGAAAGAGGGCAAGAAGAACTACTACAAACAACTAACAACAACTAGCATGGCATCATGGATCACTACGGAAGGAAGACACAAAATGGCATCCCACTCACTATTTCAGACTTAGTGAAAATTACACCTCATGAAAGTGCAGTTTTTGATCTGAAGCCATACTGAAAGAAGCAAAACCTATATCTACAGGTCTCCAAATTGCATAAAAATTCACAGCCTGCTAGAGAAACACAAGGGCTACAACAAACTCCATTGGACCAACCTCAAAAGAGCTATAGATCACAAGATAGAAGCAAGACAACACATCGACAAAATATAACAGATATCAGACTTAGAAATATTTCAGCTCTTCCAAATCAGCACTATTTCTTGCAACTTAAGAGCAAGCAAACCACACCTAAACATGCATTTCTATTGCAACCAAAATTACCAGGGGCTAGACTAAACATCAAAGAACAACTCCGTAGTTGACAACTTAATCAAACAGAGCACGGAATAAATCCTACGAAATAAACAAGAGGGCAACACGGCAAAATATCGCGTGAACTAACTTGCTCAAAAGCTAAAACTAATTGCACAGAAAAATACATGGGATTTTTCTACCCCGAAAACATATAAAATATGTGGGGTTGCAACACGAAAATAACGCCACACGTAAATGCGAGAAAAATAACCTATACACGGAAAAATAAACTAACGGCAAATCCCTACACGCAAAAATACAATTGACCGCTCTAAAATACATGGAAAATAGGTTCCTAAAACATGGGCATTTTATCTATGCATACGAGCAACCCGGACACGCGCGAAAAATAGCTACGGCAATATCCTATCTAGACAGCACGTAAACCTAGGCATTAGGCATGCTAAACTAAATCAAACAAATATGCAAGTTGCGCCAACGTAATCTACATGCAAAAATAGACGAAATCCATATACTACTCGGTCCGATCCAACACACGGGTAAAAAGTTACAGACGTATTAACATCTATATATTTTTCTGGAATTTAATTAATTCCGAAAACTCTAAAAATAATAATACTATCGGGCCTAATGCTATCGGGACGAAACTAGGGTGCATCATTGCTAACAAACGCCACGGGCACGGAATAGGTTCGCGGGCTCACCTTGGCTGGCGGGAGCTGGGCCTCGGGAGCCGACTGGGCCGAAGGCCTCGGCGCTGCAGGCTCGGGCGAACTGGGCCGGGGGCGCGCCTGGCGAGGCCCAGCTGGGGTCGCGGGGAGGCGGTCGAGCGGCACGGGGGTTGCCCTCGTCCTCCCGTGCGGTAGCCCTGGCGGCGGCCGGGATGGGGCTCCAGCGAAGGAGCGCCACAGGCGCTGTGGCAGTCGAGGCGGCGGGTTCTCGGGCCGGATCGAGCCGGTCCCTGGCCGTAGGCGACACGGAGGCCGGCCACGCCATGGCTGCACGGGGAGGCGGCTACGCGAGCGGAACTCGCGCGAGGCGACGGCCGGATCTGGCGGCGATTGCTGGCGGCGGGGAGGCAAGGCGGCGGCCATCTGCGGCTGCGACGCGGAAGGCGGCCAGCGGGGCTCCGGCGAGGCGCGAGCGTTGGGGCTGGTGGCGCAGTGGGAGGAGCTCGGGCAGGGAGGTGCGGCGGCGCTCGGGCCCAGATGGGTTTCGGGCGGGCCTGACCCAGGCTCGGGCGGGCCCGGGGGCCGGTGGGAGAGAGAGAGCGCTGGGGTGGCGGCTAGGGTTAGGTGGGCGGCACGGAAATCGAGGTGGATGGGGGTTGGCTTCCTAAACTGTACTGGGAACTATATATAGACAAATGGGGGGGCTAGATTTAGTGAAATCTCGACCCGGATCGAACCGTGCGGTCGGATTCGGGTAATTTTGAACGCGGGAACGGTTACGAGGCCGTGTAGAGTGGTTACCCGAAGACAAGAGGGAGAACGGGGGCGCAACAATGAATTTATAAAACACCGACAGACGTCCGACGGTAGACCGAATACGGTGCCGCTAGGGTCGACCGTTCGGGTACCAGATGAATCCCGATCGCGACGAAATTCGACAGGTGGCCTAGCTATATTAAAATAACACCGCACGTCAAATCTCAACCCGATCAGAGAAAGTTTTACGCACACTTATAAAATAGGGTTTCGAACGATGCCGCGGGCGTGTGCGAGTGCGGTCGGGCTCAGAACGAACAACGACGAGAACCGGCAACTAACAACGGATGCAAGTTTGAAAAACTGGTGGCAACGGATATGCCGATGGAATGCTGATGATGCGATGATGATGAAACAAATAAAAATACCAACACGACGGAAACGGAAAAGAAGGGGAATCTTCTGGAACATCGTCATCGCGCTGTCAAAACTCTCCTACACTACAAGAGGATCTCGCCCCGAGGTCCAAGAATGAAAGGGGGAGAGGATGAGAAAGCAAGGGGTAAAACTTAGTCGCTTCTTTGACAAATGAGTGAAATCAACGATCCTTGAAGGTTGCAAAGAGATGAGAATGATATGAGAAAGAAGCAATAATTCACGGAAAATTTCGGCAGCACTTCGGTACGAAAATGGGACAAAAATTCGATAAGAAGGAAGAATTAGACATTATTCATAACAAACAACTAAATAGAACAAGGGAACACCATGATCTTTACAGAACAAGAAGCTAGACCCAAAAGAGCAACATCAGAAAGCCTCCGGAACAATAGAATAGGAACTAGCTCATACGGAAGAAGAGAATGAAGAGAGAATGACAACTACTAACTCCAATGAACTTGACAAGCACCCTTGCGAGAAGAATTGAACGGAGTTGTTGAAAAAACAACAACGAAAAGAACAAGACAGTAAAGGACTTATGGAAACCCTTTTCAAACTAATGAAGTGACAACCAACCACTAACAGAAACAAGGATTGATTGGGAGAAACAAGATATGAACAATTTCTTAGACCAAGAGGATACATTGAGAACTTGGATTAATGACGAGCACCATGATAGCAACAATCCATAGGAAGGATTTTAGGTGAAAACTAAGCCAAGATAGCTCAATGAAGAAATGATGGGTTGCAAATATCTCATGATCATATAATTGGTGGTTTTAATTATCTCATACTTGAAAGGAAGTCTCTTCGAGGCTCCTACACTAACAAGAATGCTATAATACCACCTCAAAGGATAAGGAAGAACAATGCACTTGGAAATGCACGAGAATAACACTTGAGGTTCCCCAATAAGAATCTTGAAGAATACTTGAGAATGTATCACATCCTTGAAGAACCACCATGAAGGAACTTCGTATACAAATGAATGATGCAATGATAAAAAGGTAGAAAAGAATAAGATTATGACCTTGCCAAGATTAAGATGAAGCCTCGCAAAGAGATACTTAAAAGAACTTGGAACTCTGAAAAAGAAATATAGGCACTTGAGAAAAGAATTGATATCATGAGCCACTCCGGAAGAAGAATTGAAAACACTATGAAACAGGAATAAGAATTATGTTATGCTTATCCTTCATCAAATTAAATTGATGACAAGCAACGGATTTAGCGTAGCACTTATTTTTCTTGAAATGAATCTTGAAGAGACAGAGAGATAAGCACCACTTGAAGTATGATTGAAGAAACCACCGGTAAGAATTCACAATTGAATGGGGATACCAAGAATGAATGGAGATACAAGAGAATGAAGAGATCTTGAGCCACCTAACAGAAAACTAGAACAAGGCACCGGATAAACGAGAGACGAACGAAGAGACAACAATTGAGAAGAATTGAGGATGAAAGCCGAACGCTGAGAACGAAGAATCTTCTGAAATGATGGCCTTCGGAGGATCGAGAATGAAAACAATTCAGAAAAACACCGGATATCAAGAAATGAATCACTCATGACTGAAAACAAATTCAAGACGATAACACAAAGCTGAAATGACGAATATCCAATAGAATAGACCAATATTTGATAGAAACACTCCTTCGAATTTGCAAGCTGAGAATTATGACGATAAACATTACCAAGGATAATGAGACACTCCAGAATAAAGAAGAATGGAAGGTTGAGCCAAATATGAGAATTAATTCAAAAAGATCTTGAAGAAGTAATATGACTGATGGACATCATACTTACGTGATAGTTGAAAAGAGTTAATGATCTCCGGGAAAAGATTAAAAGAGCCAGGAAAGATCCTGGGAAGAACCTATGGGTTATGGGCCCACTCAAAGAAACCACCGTAGAAAATATTGCTTAGAAGAGAGATATTGCACCGGTATGAAGAGAACTAGATGAGGTTAGTACCTCGAAATAACTGAAGGGTTGAAAACGAGAACTTCTGAAATATCTTGTACACTCTGGATAGAAAGAGAGAGGAATTAATAAACAAGATAGGCTGAAAGAATTTCCAATGTCGAAAAGAATTTAATTGTTGAAAAGGACATGATGACCATGGATAACGGAACTGAATTCACCGGTAAGGATGACAAGAATGAATAAAGATGAACACGAAGCTCCAGAGAATTTTCACAACGAATCACCGGCTACGGAAGGAAGAAGAGATAGCAGAAGCCTCACTGAAAATAAAGGCACTTAGATGACATCCAATCACCGAAGAAAAGGGCGGGAGGGCGGGGAAAACAAAGACAACATGGGACAGATGAGATGACTCCGGAAAGAAATGAGAGATTGATCTTGCAAAATTGGAGAGGATTGAATTTACTTGGAGAGAAACACACCGGTTGAAAAGACTTGACAACTCCGGTTGACAAAATTGATAATACAATTGATTGAGCAAAAGGATTAGCAATCTCATAGAAATATGAGAACCACTCTTGGAAAGATATGAAATCACCATCTGACATCGAAGGAACTCGAATACCACATTCAACAAAACAAAGGGTGCGGCTTATGAAACAAGCCGGAACAAACTCATGAGAAAGATTTCGTCCGATATTTTCGTGGACAGGAATCCACTAGATGTCGAACCCCAACCTAACATCATGCATTTGTTAGAAGATTGTCCTATAAACAACTACTTGATTTCCCACCTATGAATTCCCGAAATATCTGGTCATGCAATCTGGTACACGGATACAAGGAGTAATATCACACAACTCCTATACTAACCCGTCACCTGTATCACATCGGTCAACACACAACCAGAATCTCGGACCTTCATCTACAACAGACCCTCGTGATCACAACGATACAAAGTATGGTACTACTCCCGAACAATCTGCACCTGTACTGGGGACATCGGGGTTATCTTGCCACTACTAATATTGAAGCAATTACAAACATCCTTCGTTCTGAGATACTAAGAAATATGAATGATAACGATGTGCTCAAGAATCACCTGGAGCTCAACTCCCCTGAAACTCAAAGCAGATAGGAGGCACCAAGACAGAACTCCGTCACATCGGCATCATATAGATTCCAAAAATATCCGTGTGATCCTAATTTTTTTTGAGTTAGAAGAGGAGTAGAATTAAAATATTACGTCAAGATTCCTCACCAGAGCATAGAAGAGGAGAGAAAAGAATCCTACTCTCTGATATATAACTAGACTCAAAGCAGTTTTCCACTAGACTCGACTCGGCCCAGTTCGATCAATCAAGGGGGCTCCTAGGTCGATACTGCTCTGATACCAACTTGTCACGCCCAAGATGCGACCCTATCCTCAATTTGGCAGGAAGGCCTAATAAGGGATAGAAGCACATCTCGAAGTGTCGCAAGAATGGATATCGTTACAAGTACATGTACTGAAAAGAAGAGATATATATACAGAATTGGCTTACACTCGCCACAAGCTACATCAGAGTCACAACAGTACATTACTTATTCATCAAGAGTAAGAGAAGGGTCCGACTACGGACGAAAACCAAAGACAAAAGAAGAACGACGTCCATCCTTGCTATCCCAGGCTGCCGACCTGGAACCCATCCTAGATCGATGATGAAGAAGAAGAAGAAGCAACTCCAAATGAACAATCAACGCGCTCGCGTCAAGTATCCTTTACCTGTACCTGCAACTGGTGTTGTAGTAATCTGTGAGCCACAGGGGGACTCAGCAATCTCATTTCCAAAGGTATCAAGACTAGCAAAGCTTAATGGGTGCGGTATGGTTAAGTGGTGAGGTTGCAGCAGCGGCTAATCATATATTTGGTGGCTAGACTTACGAGTACAAGAAATAAGAGGGGGAAGATCTACGCGTAACGGACGTGAACTACTCATGATCAAATGAATGATCCTGAACACCTACCTATGTTAGACATAACCCCACCGTGTCCCCGATCGGAGAAGGAAATCACGAAAGAGACAGTCTCGGTTACACACACAGTTGGCATATTTTAATTAAGTTAACTTCAATTTATCTAGAACCAGTGTTAAACAAAGTTTCCACGTTGCCACATAACCGCGGGCACGGCTTTCCGAAAAGATTTAACCCTGCAGGGGTGCTCCAACTAGTCCATCACAAATTACCACAAGCCGCATAGAAATCCTCAATCATGAAGCTCGCGATCTCGTCGGATTCCCTAGTGGAAAACCTCAACTCTAAAATTACCCAAAGCATCACCGGAATCCCCATGCACAAGATATCTCGTCAAAGGTAAAACTAATCCAGCAAGGTTGCCCGAGGTGTCGACGAACCCGATAGGAGCCACGTATCTCGTTCTCAGGACACGACGGATGGAAAAGCCTACAGATGCCAAACCTCAAGTTGCCCCGTGGTGGCCCGCAGTCTGTCCTTTTTGGACCAACACTCATCAGGAGCACTAGCCCGGGGGTTGATAAAATTATCCTCGGGGTGCGGAAAGTCCCTATGCAATTTTATTAGGTGATTAGGCAAATGGAGTACCAAAGTTGGGCCTTGCCAGACTAGCTTTAATCTAAAACGAATTATCAAGGGGGTCCCCATAACAATCCCGATCGTGTTAGGAGCGCTCAATTATGGAACATAACACTAGTAACCGAAACTAAGGGGGCAAAGGTGGAACAAAACACTAGTCTAGAAAGGTCGAGCCTTCCACCGTTTACCAAGTATATAGGTGCATTAAATTTAATAGCATTTAATATGGTGATATGACAAGGAACCCATGCTTTCACATGGAAGCAACTGCACCTGCAGCTAGCAACACGAACACATGGTTAAGCAAGCAGTAACATAGCCAATCAGTGGTTTCCTAGGTCGAACATGTTGAAGGTTATCATGGCATTGTAGAGAGGCTGATATTTAACATGTGGTAGGCAACGTGACATAATCGATAGAAGCGATAAAACTAGCATGGCAATGATAGTAATGGTATCTGGGGAAATGGTCATCTTGCCTGAGATCCCGCTTGGAAGAAGAATGCCTCCGTGAAGCAGACGAACCGATGTAGTCGAACGGGTCCTCACAATCCGACACGCCGCGGAACTCTATCGAGACGAAGCAAACTAGAAACACAAATCAACACACGATATACACCACACGATGCACAACACATATGATGCATGAGCAGCTGAAAACATGCAAGTCACGGCATGACAATCCACGACAAACAAACACAACACATTAAGTGAAGTTCAATATGCAACGAGTTGCATATTGACGAAACTCCACGCTTAATTATTTAGTTCTATCCCGATTAGATACAAGGCAATATTAAATGTGGTTAACCATGGCAAGGCGTGAAGCGCAATTAATCTACCTATCTAGGCATTTCAAATGAGGTCGGAAATGACATATAACACCTCCGAAACGACCTCACATGTTAATTTACAATTCTGTCCAGATCTGAACTAACACATTTAATTAGTTGCTAAACAGCAAAAAAAATAGGTTCACGTGATTCTACGCGTAATTTCAAGCAATCTACACATAGAGAACATCTCCAACGGATCTACGGATCAAAAGATACAAGCACCGCAAGATATGATGGCATGAATGCAATATGTGTGCAACGACGGTCACGAGCACTTCAAAATCATACAACCAGCAAGATAAAATGAAACTACACGAGATTCTTTGAAAGTTTCATGTAGGACACGATCAAATCGGAGCTACGGTTCAACAACTACGAGCAAAACAAGAAATCTCTACAATCTGCCAAAATCAGCCACATAGCATTTTCTACGCCCCACAACTACGGGCTACACGACTCCGATAAACTCAAGAAAGGCATGACACGAAAGAGGGCAAGAAGCACTACTACAAACAACTAACAACAACTAGCATGGCATCATGGATCACTAGGGAGGGAAGACACAAAATGGCATCCCACTCACTATTTCAGACTTAGTGAAAATTACACCTCATGAAAGTGCAGTTTTCGATCTGAAGCCATATTGACAGCAGCAAAACCTGTAGCTACAGGTCTTCAAATGGCATGAAAATTCGTAGCCTGCTCGAGAAACACAAGGGCTACAACTACCTCCATTGGACCAACCTCAAAAGAGCTACAGATCACAAGACAGAAGCAAGACAAGACAACAACAAAATATAACAGATTCCAGACTTAGAAATATTTCAGCTCTTCCAAATCAGCACTATTTCTAGCAACTTGAGAGCAAGAAAACCACACCTAAACATGCATTTATATTGCAACCAAAATTACCAGGGGCTGAACTAAACATCAAAGAACAACTCCCTAGTTGACAACTTAATCAAACGGAGCACGAAGTAAATCCTACGAAATAAACAAGAGGGCAACACGGCAGAATATCGCGCGAACTAACTTGCTCAAAAGCTAAAACTAATTGCACAGAAAAATCCATGTAATTTTTCTACCACGAAAACATATAAAATATGTGGGGTTGCAACACGAAAATAACGCCACACGTGAATGCAAGAAAAATAACCTATACACGGAAAAATAAACTAACGGCAAATCCCTACACGCAAAAATACAATTGACCGCTCTAAAATACATGGAAAATAGGTTCATAAAACATGGGCGTTTTATCTATGGCATACGAGCAACCCGGATACGCGCGAAAAATAGCTACGGCAATATCCTATCTAGACAGCACGTAAACCTAGGCATTAGGCATGCTAAACTAAATCAAGCAAATATGCAAGTTGCACCAACGTAATCTACGCGCAAAAATACACGAAATCCATATATTACTCGCTCCGATCCGACACACGGGTAAAAAGTTACGGACGTATTAACATCTATATATTTTTCTGGAATTTAATTAATTCCGAAAACTCTAAAAATAATAATACTATCGGGCCTAATGCTATCGGGCCGAAACAAGGGTGCATCATTCCTAACAAACGCCACGGGCGCAGAATAGGTTCGCGGGCTCACCTTGGCTGGCGGGAGCTGGGCCTCGGGAGCCGACTTAGGCCGAAGTCCTCGGCGCTGTAGGCACGGGCGAACTGGGCCTGGGGCGCGCCTGGCGAGGCCCAGCTGGGGTCGTGGGGAGGCGGTCGAGCGGCACGGGGGTTGCCCTCGTCCTCTCGTGCGGTAGCCCTGGCGGCGGCCGGGATGGGGCTCCGGCGAAGGAGCGCCACAGGCGCTGGGGCAGTCGAGGCGGCGGGTTCCCGGGCTGGGTCGAGCCGGTCCCTGGCCGGAGGCGACGCGGAGGCCGGCGACGCCATGGCTGCGCGGGGAGGCGGCGGCGCGAGCGGAGCTGGCGCGAGGCGGTGGCCGGATCTGGCGGCGGTTGCCGGCGGCGGGGAGGCAAGGCGGCGACCAGCTGCGGCTGCGGCGCGGGAGGCTGCCAGCGGTGCTCCGGTGAGGCGCGAGCGGCAGGGCTGGTGGCCTAGTGGGAGGAGCTCGGGCAGGGAGGTGCGGCGGCGCTCGAGCCCAGATGGGTTTCGGGCGGGCCTGACCCGGGCTCGGGCGGGCCCGGCGGCCGGTGGGAGAGAGAGCGCTGGGGTGGTGGCTAGGGTTAGGTGGGCGGCGCGGAAATCGAGGTGGAGGGGGGTTGGCTGCCTAAACTGCACTTGGGAACTATATATAGACAACTGGGGGGGGGCTAGATTTAGTTAAATCTCGACCCGGATCCAACCGTGCGGTCGGATTCTGGTAATTTCGAACGCGGGAACGGTTACGAGGCCGTGTAGAGTGGTTATCTGAAGACGAGAGGAAGAACGGGTGGCGCGGCAATGAATTTTTAAAACGCCGACAACCGTCCGACGGTAGACCGAATACGGTGCCGCTAGGGTCGACCGTTCGGGTACCAGACGAACTCCGATCGCGACGATATTCGACAGGCGGCCTAGCTATGTTAAAATAAGACCGCACGTCAAATCCCAACCCGATCAGCGAAAGTTTTACGCACACTTTTAAAACAAGGTTTTGAACGATGTTGCGGGCGTGTGCGAGTGCGGTCGGGCTCACAACGGACAACAACGAGAACCGGCAACTAACAACGGATGCAAGTTTGAAAAAACTGGCGGCAACGGAGATGCCGATGCAATGCTGATGATGCGCATGATGCGATGATGAGGCAACAAATAAAAATACCCACATGACGGAAACGGAAAAGAAGGGGAATCTTCTGGAACGTCGGCATCGGGCTGTCATAGGTAATCATAAGAACAGGTTACAAATATCAACATATCTGCTGAGGTATGAATACTTCAGGTTCACCTGATATGCCAGGTCACCAAACTTGACCATATCAACTCTTTCATAGCAAACCATGATCACACACATACACACACACTTGGTTTATGCGGAAACGACTAGACGTAGTTTAAGCAGCACCACCCAACTGTCCTTGACCGTGGAGACGTCTATTCGAATAGTTTTACACTCTGAAGAGGTTCTCCGCTGTACCAACGAGATCCGAAAACTTCCGTGTCATCCATGACTCGCGGTATATAACATACCCGAGGTAAGTACCCGATCATTGCATTTCCCCTGACAACACTAGACAAAGAGTCCACTCGATTGGTACCCAGCCCACATGATGTACATCTTACGTGCATGAACTCTAGACCATATCATCCATGCGGGGACCAACGGTGTGCCCGGAACAAGTAAAAACAACATATCCCTCCCGCCAGTAGTAGTGTGGCTCTTTGCTAGCACCGACCAAAGTAATCAACAAAGCCCCATCACATAAAGGGGTATCGTGGTCGCACACGTAAGGTTGGGACAGTCGACACATCATAAATCTAATCCCATTTCCGAAACCACTGACACAAAATATTCCTGGTGCACCTTTTCTTTTACGAGTGGCCACCTAACTTAACATCATAACCCTCGGGCATTAGTGGCACCCAACGGGGTTTTCGTAAAAACCTTTGATATCAACTCTGTGTTACCATCATCATGCACATGCTCTTTCTATGCGCAACACTACTGTCTACTTGTCAACATAATATCAGCGTGACCCTCATAGATGATAGGTTCATGCTCAATGCAAGTGCTCCAGGGGAGCTATCAGAAACACCATGCCGGCGTGCACCGATTAACCTTAACTATATGCACCGGAATAAATAATCTACACATCATGCATAAAACCTTTTCTTAGACATGGTCAAATGGCTGCTTTCCTTGATCAACTAGGTATCCGGGGTCTTCGGGTCCATGTCCTTCGTCGAACGCGGAATCTATCATCGTAATAATAGTAATAAAATAAGAAGCTCATTCAAAAGTAGAGCACAAACTCACTTTAAAAATGTTATCCTACTCTGATAAATCTTCATTGTAGTTTGAAAAATATTTGTTTCTAGTTTTGATGTAAAAAGGTATTTTAAAACCTAACTAACACGGGCTAAAATATGTAAACTAGGTATTTTAATCAAATCTATGTATAAAAGTTTTTACAAAAATTAGTGCAACAACACTAATAAATTCCACACATTTTTAGAAGAATTGTGGTGGAAAAATATTTAAATATGATTAAATATTTAATACTACAAAAAATCATTTAGAATCTAAATAAAAAGAAAAAGGAAAAAGGGCTTAACCCTGGCCTGTCTCGGCCACTGGCTGGTCGACCCAACTGGCCAACCGGCGAGCTAGCCAACAAGTAGCCCAGCTGCGCGTGCGCCTTCATGTTTAAACCTGACGCGCAGGCCCCTGCGGTCAGGGCAAAGAGAGGAGATAGGGGGAGAGACTGACCATCGACAGGTGGGGCATGCCTGTCGGGGTCTTCTTCCTCCTCTGGACAGAGGGGAGGGGAGGCACGCCGGTGGCGATTCCAGTGCCCTCGAGGCCATGTGACGGCAGGAACGACACTGTGGCATCATCGCCTACCTACTGGTGGTCGAATGAACGACGGGGAGGCCCTAGGTCATCGGCGACGAGGTGGCCACGACGGAGGTGCTACGGTGTTGGGAACGTCGCATGGGAAACAAAAAATTTCTTACGCGCACGCAAACCTATCATGGTGATGGTCATCTACGAGTGGGATTTCAGATCTACGTACCCTTGTACATCGCACAACAGAAGCGTTAATAAACGCGGTTGATGTAGTGGAACGTCCTCACGTCCCTCGATCCACCCCGCGAATCGTCCGACAAACCGTCCCGCGATCCGTCCCACGTTCCCCTCCGATCTAGTGCCGAACGGATGGCACCTCTACGTTCAGCACACGTACAACTCGACGATGATCTCGGCCTTCTTGATCCAGCAACAGAGACGGAGAGGTAGATGAGTTCTCCGGCAGCATGACGGCGCTCCGGAGGTTGGTGGTGATCTAATCTCAGCAGGGCTCCGCCCGAGCTCCGCAGAAACGTGATCTAGAGGAAAAACCATGGAGGTATGTGGTCGGGCTGCCGTGAAAAAGTTGTCTCAAATCAGCCCTAAAACCTCCCTATATATAGGTGGGAGGGGAGGGGACTTGCCTTGGGGCTCAAGAGGCCCCAAGGGGTTCGGCCGAGGGGGCGGGAGGAGGATTCCTCCTCCAATCCTAGTCCAACTAGGATTGGAAGGTGGAGTCCTTCCCTCCCTTCCCACTTCCCCCTTTTTTTAATTTTCTCTTTGATTTTATTATCTCCCGTGCATGGGCCTATCTGGGCTTCCCCACCAGCCCACTAAGGGCTGGTGCGGCACCCCTAAGGCCTATGGGCTTCCCCGAGGTGGGTGCCCCCCCGGTGAACATCCGGCACCCATTCGTCATTCCCGGTACATTCCCGGTAATTCCGAAAACCTTCCGGTATATATATCAATCTTTGTTTCCGGACCATTCCGGAAACCCTCGTGACGTCCGTGATCTCATCCAGGACTCGGAACAACATTCGGTGACCTACCATATAACTCAAATACGCATAAAACAGCGTCGAACCTAATTGTGCAGACCCTGCGGGTTCGAGAAGTATGTAGACATGACCCGAGGGACTCCTCGGTCAATATCCAATAGCGGGACCTAGATGCCCATATTGGATCCTACTTATTCTACGAAGATCTTATCGTTTGAACCTCACTGCCAAGGATTCATACAATCCCGTATGTCATTCCCTTCGTCCTTCGGTATGTTACTTGCCCGAGATTTGATCGTCAGTATCCGCATACCTAATTCAATCTCGTTTACCAGCAAGTCTCTTTACTAGTTCCATAATTCAAGATACCAGAACTTACACTAAGTCACATTGCTTGCAAGGCTTGTGTGTGATGTTGTATTACCGAGTGGGCCCCGAGATACCTCTCCATCACACAGAGTGACAAATTCCAGTCTTGATCCATACTAACTCAACGGACACCTTCGGAGATACCTGTAGACCATCTTTATAGCCACCCAGTTACGTTGTGACGTTTGATACACACAAAGCATTCCTCCGGTGTCAGTGAGTTATATGATCTCATGGTCATAGGAATAAATACTTGACACGCAGAAAACAGTAGCAACAAAATGACACGATCAACATGCTACATCTATTAGTTTGGGTCTAGTCCATCACATGATTCTCCCAATGATCTGATCCAGTCATCAAGCAACAACACCTTGCACATAGTCAGAAGACCCTGACTGTCCTTGATCAACTGGCTAGCCAACTAGAGGCTTGCTAGGGATAGTATTTTGTCTATGTATCCACACATGTATCTAAGTTTTCATTCAATACAATTATAGCATGGATAATAAACGATTATCTTGATACATGAATTATAATAATAACTTATTTATCATTGCCTCTAGGGCATAATTCCAACAGTCTCCCACTTGCACTACAGTCAATAATCTAGCCCTCACATCACCATGCGAATTACATTGTAATAAATCTAACAGCCATGAAGTTCTGGTGTTGATCATGCTTTGCTCGTGGAAGAGGTTTAGTCAGCGGGTCTTTTACATTCTGATCCGTGTGCACTTTGCATATATTTATGTCCTCCCCTTCGACGTAGTCGCAGATGAGGTTGAAGCATCGTTTGATGTGTCTGGTCTTCTTATGAAACCGTGGTTCCTTTGCTAAGGCAATGGCACCCGTGTTGTCACAGAACAAGGTTATTAGATTCAGTGCGCTTGGCACCACTCCAAGATCCGTCATGAACTGCTTCATCCAGACACCCTCCTTAGCCGCCTCCGAGGCATCCATGTACTCCGCTTCACATGTAGAATCAGCTACAATGCTTTGTTGGAACTGCAACAGCTTACCGCACCCCCGTTAAGAATAAATACATATCCAGTATGCGACTTAGAGTCGTCCGGATCTGATTCAAAGCCTGCATCGACGTAACCTTTTATGGTGAGCTCTTCGTCACCTCCAAACACGAGAAACATCTCCTTAGTCCTTTTCAAGTACTTCAGGATATTCTTGACCGCCGTCCAGTCATCCACTCCTAGATTACTCTGGAACTTGCCTGCCATACTTATGGCCAGGCTAACGTCCGGTCTAGTGCACAACATTGCATACATGATAGAACCTATGGCCGAAGCATAGGGGACGGTGCTCATATGCTCTCTATCTTTATCAGTTGCTGGGCACTAAGTCTTACTCAATCTCATACCTTGTAAAACTGGCAAGAACCCCTTCTTGGACTGTTCCATTTTGAACCTCTTCAAAACTTTATCAAGGTATGTGCTTTGTGAAAGTCCTATCACGCGTTTTGATCTATCCCTATAGATCTTAATGCCTATAATGTAAGCAGCTTCTCCTAGGTCCTTCATAGAGAAACTTTTATTCAAGTAATCCTTTATGCTCTCCAAAAACTCCAAGTTGTTTCCAATCAACAATATGTCACCCACATATAATATTAGAAATGCCACAGAGCTCCCACTCACTTTCTTGTAAATACAAGATTCTCCAACCACTTGTATAAACCCAAATGCTTTGATCACCTCATCAAAGCGTTTATTCCAACTCCGAGGTGCTTGCACCAATCCATAAATGGTCGCTGGAGCTTGCATACTTTGTTAGAATTTTTAGGATCGACAAAACCTTCGGCTTGCATCATATACAACTCTTCCTTAAGGAAACCGTTAAGGAACGCAATTTTGACATCCATCTACCAGATTTCATAATCGAAAAATGATGCTATTGCTAACTTGATTCTCACTGACTTAAGCATCGCTACGGGTGAGAAAGTATCATCGTAGTCAACTCCTTGAACATGTGAAAAACCCTTTGCCAGAAGTCGAGCTTTATAAACGGTCACATTACCATCAGCGTCAGTCTTCTTCTTAAAGATCCATTTGTTCTAAATAGCCTTGCGGCCATCAGGTAGTACTTCCAAAGTCCACACTTTGTTTTCATACATGGATCCTATCTCGGACTTCATGGCCTCCAGCCATTTGTTGGAATCTAGGCCCACCATTGCTTCTTCATAATTCGCAGGCTCATTGTTGTCTAACAACATAATTGATAAGACGGGATTACTGTACCACTCTGGAGTAGTACGCGGTCTCGTCGACCTGCGATGTTCGATAGGAACTTGATACGTAGTTTGATGATCATCATCATTAACTTCCTCCTCAACCCGCGTCGCAACGACAGGGTTTTCCCTTGCCCCGCGCCACCATCCAGAGGGATGAGAGGTTCGACAACCTCATCAAGTTCTATCTTCCTCCCACTCAATTCTCTCGAGAGAAACTCCTTCTCGAGAAAAGCTCCGTTCTTAGCAACAAACACTTTGCCCTCGGATTTGAGATAGAAGGTGTACCGAACTTCCTCTTTCGGGTAACCTATGAAGATGCACTTTTCCGCTTTGGGTTCTAGCTTTTCAGGCTGAAGCTTTTTGACATAAGCATCACATCCCCAAACTTTAAGAAACGACAACTTTGGTCTTTTGCCATACCACAGTTCGTATGGTGTTGTCTCAACGAATTTTGATGGTGCCCTATTTAAAGTGAATGCAGCTGTTTCTAATGCATAACCCCAAAACGATAACGGCAGTTCTGTAAGAGACATCATAGATCGCACCATTTCTAATAAAGTACGATTACAACGTTCGTACACACCATTACGCTGTGGTGTTCCAGGCGGTGTCAACTGTGAAACAATTCCACATTGTCTTAAGTGAGAACAAAAATCGAAACTCAGATATTCACCCCCACGACCAGACCGTAGGAATTTGATCTTCTTGTTACGATGATTTTCAACTTCACTCTGAAAGTGCTTGAACTTTTCAAATGTTTCAGACTTGTGCTTCATTAAGTAGACATAACAATATCTACTCAAATCGTCAGTGAAGGTGAGAAAATAACTATATCCACCGCGTGCCTCCATGCTCATCGGACCACACACATCGGAATGTATGATTTCCAACAAGTCACTTGCATGCGCCATTGTTCTGGAGAACGGATTTTTAGTCATCTTGCCCATGAGGCATGGTTCGCACGTGTCAAGTGAATCAAAGTCAAGTGACTCCAAAAGTCCATCGGTATGGAGTTTCTTCATGCGCTTTACACCAATATGACATAAGCGGCAGTGCCACAAAAACATGGCGCTATCATTGTTAACTCTAACTCTTTTTGTCTCAATGTTATGTATATGTGTATTATCACTATCAAGATTCAATATGAACAATCCTCTCACATTGGGTGCATGACCATAAAAGATATTACTCATAGAAATAGAACAACCATTATTCTATGACTTAAACGAGTAACCGTCTCGCAATAAACAAGATCTAATATAATGTTCATGCTTAACGCAGGCACTAAATAACTATTATTCAAGTTCATAACTAATCCTGATGGTAACGGAAGTGAAACTGTGCCGACGGCGATTGCATCAACCTTGGAACCATTTCCCACGCGCATCGTCACTTCATCTTTCGCCAGCCTTCGCCTATTCCGCAGTTCCTGTTTCGAGTTGCAAATATGAGCAACAGAACCGGTATCGAATACCCACGCACTACTACGAGAGCTGGTTAAGTACACATCAATAACATGTATATCAAATATACCTGATTTTTTTGGCCGCCTTCTTATCAGCCAGATGTTGGAAATATGCCCTAGAGGCAATAATAAATTATTTATTATTATATTTCTTTGTTCATGATAATCGTTTATTATCCATGCTATAATTGTATTGATTGGAAACACAGTGCATGTGTGGATACATAGACAAAACACTGTCCCTAGTAAGCCTCTAGTTGACTAGCTCGTTGAACAAAGATGGTCAAGGTTTCCTAACCATAGGCAAGTGTTGTCACTTGATAACGGGATCACATCATTAGGAGAATCATGTGATGGACTAGACCCAAACTAATAGACGTAGCATGTTGATCGTGTCATTTTGTTGCTGCTGTTTTCTGCGTGTCAAGTATTTGTTCCTATGACCATGAGATCATATAACTCACTGACACCAAAGGAATGCTTTATGTGTATCAAACGTCGCAACGTAACTGGGTGACTAGAAAGATGCTCTACAGGTATCTCCGAAGGTGTTCGTTGAGTTAGTATGGATCGAGACTGGGATTTGTCACTCCGTGTGAAGGAGAGGTATCTCGGGGCCCACTCGGTAATACAACATCACACACAAGCCTTGCAAGCAATGTGACTTAGTGTAAGTTGCGGGATCTTGTATTACGGAACTAGTAAAGAGACTTGCCGATAAACGAGATTGAAATAGGTATGCGGATACTGACGATCGAATCTCGGGCAAGTAACATACCGAAGGACAAAGGGAATGACATACGGGATTATATGAATCCTTGACACTGAGGTTCAACCGATAAGATCTTCAGATGATATGTAGGATCCAATATGGGCATCCAGGTTCCGCTATTGGATATTGACCTAGGAGTCACTCGAGTCATGTCTACATAGTTCTCGAACCCGCAGGGTCTGCACACTTAAGGTTCGACGTGCTTTTATGCGTATTTGAGTTATATGGTTGGTTACCGAATGTTGTTCGGAGTCCGGGATGAGATCCAGGACGTCACGAGGAGCTCCGAAATGGTCCGGAGGTAAAGATTGACATATAGGAAGTCCTGGTTTGGTCACCGGAAAAGTTTTGGGCTCATCGGTAGTGTATCGGGACTGCCGGGAGGGGTGCGAGGGACCATCGGGAGGGGTGTCATGCCCCAAGGGGTCTCATGTGCTATGGGAAGAGATAAACCAGCCCTTAGTGGGCTGGAATAAGTTCCCACTAAGGCCCATAAGGTTTGAGAAGGAAAAACACAAGGTGGAATGAGTTTCCAAGTGGGAAGGTGGAATCCTACTCCAAGTAGGATTGGAGTAGGACTCCTCCACCTCCAATTTCGGCCAAACCTTGAGGGTTTGAGGCTGCCTCTTCCCTCCCCCTCCCTCCTATATATACTGAGGTATTAGGGCTGATTTGAGACAACTTTTGCCACGGCAGCCCGACCACATACCTCCACGGTTTTTCCTCTAGATCGCGTTTCTCGGAGCTCGGGCGGAGCCCTGCTGAGATGAGATCACCACCAACCTCCGGAGCGCCGTCACGCTGCCGGAGAACTCATCTACCTCTCCGTCTCTCTTGCTGGATCAAGAAGGCCGAGATCATCGTCGAGCTGTACGTGTGCTTAACGCGGAGGTGCCGTCCGCTCGGCACTAGATCGGAGCGGATCGTGGGACGGATCGCGGGACGATTCGTGGGACGGTTCGCGGGGCGGATCGAGGGACGTGAGGACGTTCCACTACATCAACCGTGTTCACTAACGCTTTTGTTGTGCAATCTACGAGGGTACGTAGATCGGAAATCCCCTCTCGTAGATGGACATCACCATGATAGGTCTTTGTGCGCGTAGGAAAATTTTTGTTTCCCATGCGACGTTCCCCAACAGAGGCATCATGAGCTAGGTTCATGCGTAGATGTCTTCTCAAGTAGAACACAAAAGTTTTTCTGGGCGGTGATGTGCGTTTTGCTGCCCTCCTTAGTCTTTTCTTGATTCCGCGGTATTGTTGGATCGAAGCAGCTCGGACCGACATTACTCGTACGCTTACGAGAGACTGGTTTCGTCGCTACGAGTTGCTCCGTTGCTCAAAGATGACCGGCGTGTGTCGGTTTCTCCAACTTTAGTTGAATCAGATTTGACTGAGGTGGTCCTTGGATGAGGTTAAATAGCAATTCATATATCTCCGTTGTGGTGTTTGCGTAAGTAAGATGCCATCCTACTAGATACCCATGGTCACCACGTAAAACATGCAACAACAATTAGAGGACGTCTAACTTGTTTTTGCAGGGTATGCTTGTGATGTGATATGCCCAACGATGTGATGTGATATATTGGATGTATGAGATGATCATGTTGTAATAGTTAATATCGACTTGCACGTCGATGGTACGGCAACCGACAGGAGCCATAGGGCTGTCTTTAAACTAAAGTTTGTGCTTGCAGATGCGTTTACTATATTGCTAGGACGGAGCTTTAGTAGTAATAGCATGAGTAGCACGACAACCCCAATGGCGACATGTCGATGGAGATCATGATGATGGAGATCATGGTGTGACGCCGGTGACAAGAAGATCGTGTCGGCGCTTTGTGATGGAGATCAAGAAGCACATGATGATGGCCATATCATGTCACTTATGAATTGCATGTGATGTTAATCCTTTATGCACCTTATCTTGCTTAGAACGACGGTAGCATTATGAAGTGATCCCTCACTAAAATTTCAAGACGAAATTGAGTTCTCCCCGACTGTGCACCATTGCGACAGTTCTTCGTTTCGAGACACCACGTGATGATCGGGTGTGATAGACTCAACGTTCACATACAACGGGTGCAAAACAGTTGCACACGCGGAACACTCGGGTTAAGCTTGACGAGCCTAGCATGTGCAGACATGGCCTTGGAACACATGAGACCGAAAGGTCGAGCATGAATCATATAATTGATATGATTAGCATAGAGATGCTTACCACTGAAACTATTCTCGACTCACGTGATGATCGGACTGGAGATGGTGGATTTGGATCATGTACCACTCAAATGACTAGAGAGATGTACTTTTTGAGTGGGAGTTCTTAAGTAATATGATTAATTGAACTAATTGTCATGAACATAGTCTAATGGTCTTTGCGAATTACGATGTAGCTTGCGCTATAGCTCTACTGTTTTTATATGTTCCTAGAGAAAATTTAGTTGAAAGTTGATAGTTGCAAACTTTGCAGACTGAGTCTGTAAAACCGAGGATTGTCCTCGTTGCTGCGCGGAAGGCTTATGTCCTTAATGCACCACTCGGTGTGCTGCACCTCGATCGTCGTCTATAGATGTTGTGAACATCCGACATACACGTTTCTGATGACTACACGATAGTTCAGTACAAAATACTTAATGGCTTAGAAGCAAGGCGCCGGAGACATTTTGAAACATCACGGAACATAAGAGATGTTCTAAAGAGATGAAATTGTGATTTCATGCTTGTGCCCTTGTTAAGAGGTATGAGACCTCCGACAAGATTCTTTGTCCACGAAGTAAAGGAGAAAAGCTCAATCGTTGAGCGTGTGCTCAGATTATCTGAGTACGACAATCGCTTGAATCAAGTGGGAGTTGATCTTCCAGATAAGATAGTGATGGTTCTCCAAAGTCACTGCCACCAAGCTGTGAGAGCTTCGTGATGAACTATAACATATCAAGGATAGATACAATGATCCTTGAGCGATTCGCGATGTTTGACAATGCGAAAGTAGAAATCAAGAAGGAGCATCAATAGTTGATGGTTCGTAAAACCACTAAGTTTCGAGAAAGGCAAGGGCTAGAAGGGATAGTTCATGAAACGGCAAAGCAGTTGCTGCACTAATGAAGAGACCCGTGATTAAACCCAAGCCCCATACTAAGTGCTTCTGTTATGAGGGGAACGGTCACTGAGGCGGAGCAACTCTAGATACTTGGTAGATAAGAAGGCTGGCAAAAGTCAAAAGAAGTATATTTGATATACATGATGTTGATGTGTACTTTACTAGTACTCCTAGTAGCACAAGGGTATTGGATACCGATTCGGTTGCTATGTGATTAGTAACACGAAATGAAAGCTACGGCATAAACGGAGACTAGCTAAAGGCGAGGTGACGATACGTGTTGGAAGTGTTTCCAAGGTTGATATGATCAAACGTCGCACACTCCCCCTACCATCGGGATTGGTGTTAAACCTAACTAATTGTTATTTGGTGCTTGCATTAAGCATGAACATGATTGGATCGTGTTTATTGCAATACGATTATTTATTTAAAGAGAATAATGGTTACTCTATTTGCTTGAATAATCACCTTCAATGGTTTATTGAATCTTGATCGTAGTGTTACACATGTTCATGATATTGGTGCCAAAAGATACGAGGTAATGATGATAGTACCACTTACTTGTGGCACTGCCGCTTGAGTCATGTTGGTATAAATTGCATGAAGAGGCTCCATGCTGATCGATCTTTATACTCACTTGATTTTGAATCACTAGTGACATGCAAATCATACCACATGAGCAAGGCCTTGTTTTCATTGAGATGAAACAAGATAGTAACTTGTTGGAAGTGATACATTTTGATGTATGCAGTCCAATGGGTGCTGAGGCACGCAGTGGATATCATTATGTTCTTACTTCAATGACGATTTGAGTAGATACAAGAGTATTTACTTAATGAGTCACAAGTCCGAAATATTGAAAAGTTCAATTCTGTTTCAGGAGTGAAGTTCGTCGTAACAAGAGGATAAACTGTCTACGATATGATCATAGAAATGAATATCTGAGTTACGAGTTTTGGTACGCAGTTAAGACAATGTGGAAATTGTTTCGCAGTTCATGCCACCTAGAACATCATAGTGTGATGATGTGTTTGAACGTCATAGCCACGCACTATTTGGTATGGTGCATGCTATGATGTCTCTTATCGAATTACCACTATCGTTTATGGGTTATGCGTTAGAGACAACCGCATTCACTTTAAATAGGGCACCGCGTATTTCCGTTGAGATGACACAGTATAGACTGAGGTTTAGAGAAATCTAAACTGTCGTTTCTTGAAAGCTTGGGGCTTCGACACTTGTGTGAAAAAGTTTCAGTCGAATAAGCTCTAACCCAAAGCGGATAAATGCATCTTCATAGGATATCCAAAACAGTTGGGCACATCTCCTATCTCAGATCCGAAAGCAAAGTGTTTGTTTCTAGAAACGGATCCTTTCTCGAGGAAAGGTTTCTCTCGAAAGAATAGAGTGGGAGGGTGGTAGAACTTGATGAGGTTATTGAACCATCACTTCAACCAGTGTGTAGGAGGGCGCAGGAAGTTGTTCCCGCGGCGCCTACAATAATTGAAGTGAAAGCTGATGATGGTGATCATCGAGCATCAGATCAAGTTACTACAAACCTTGTAGGTTGACAAGGTCGCGTACTACTGCAGAGTGGTACCGTAACCCTGTCTTGGAGGTCATGTTGTTGAGCAACAGTGAACCTACGAGTTATGGAGAAAGCAATGGTGGGCCCGGATTCCGACAAATGGCTGGAAGCCATGAAATCTGAGAGAGGATCCATGTATGAAAACAAAGTGTAGACTTTGGAAGAACTACTTGATGGTCATAGGACTATTGAGTAAAGATGGATCTTTAAAAGGAAGACAGACGATGATGGTGATAAGTCACTATTAAGAAAAGCTCGACTTGTCGCAAAGATGTTTCCGACAAGATCAAACAGTTGACTATGATGAGACTTTCTCACTCGTAGAGATGTTGAAAGTCTGTTAGAATTATGTTAGTAGTTGCTGCATTATTTATGAAATATTGCACATAGGATGTCAAAACATTGTTTCCTCGACGGTTTCCTTGAGCAAACATTGTATGTGATAGAACCAGGAGGTTTTGTCGATCCTAAAGATACTAGCAAGTATGCAAGCTCCAGCAATCCTTCAATGGACTGGTGCAAGCATCTCGGAGTTGGAATATACACTTTGATGAGATGATCAAAGATTTTGGGTTTGTACAAGGTTTATGAGAAACTTGTATTTCCAAAGAAGTGAGTGGGAGCACTATAGAATTTGTGATAAGTATATGTAGCTGACAAATTGTGGATCAGAAGTAATGTAGAATTTCTGTAAAGCATACAAGGTTGTTTGAAAGGAGTTTTCAAAGGAGTACTTGGATTGCGCTACTTGAACGTTGAGCATCAAAGATCTATGGAGATAGATCGAAAGCGCTTAATGGAAGTTTCAACAAGATGCATGCCTTGACAAGTTTTTGAAGGAGTTCAAAATAGATTAGCAAAGAAGGAGTTCTTGGTTGCGTTGTGAGGTGTGAATTTGAGTAAGACTCAAAACCCGACCCCGGCAGAATAAAGAGAATAGACGAAGGTCGTCTTCTATGCCTTGGCCGTAGAATCTGAAGTATGCCATGCTGGGTACCGCACCTGATGTGTGTCTTGACTCAAAGACTGTTGAGAGATACAGAGAGTGATCCATGATTGAATCACTAGCAGCGGTCAAAATTTATCCTTAGTAACCGATGGACTAAGAAATTTTTCTCGATTATGGAGCTGGTTAAAGAGTTTGTCGTAAAGGGTTACGTCGATGCAAGCTTTGACACTAATCCGAATAACTATGAGTAGTGAAACAGATTCGTATAGTAGAGTAGATATTTGGAGTATTTCCCAATAGCACATAGTAGCAGCATCTATAAGATGACATAAAGATTTGTAAAGAACACACGGATGTGAAAGTTTCAAAACCGCTGACTAAAACCTCTCTGACGAGCAAGACGTGATCAGACACCATAACTATATGGGTGTTGGATTCGTTGGAATCACATGGTGATGTGAACTAGATCATTGACTCTAGTGCAAGTGGGAGACTGTTGGAAATATGCCCTAGAGGCAATAATAATTTAGATATTATGATATTTCTTTGTTCATGATAATCGTTTATTATCCATGCTATAATTGTATTGATTGGAAACACAGTGCATGTGTGGATACATAGACAAAACACTGTCCCTAGTAAGCCTCTAGTTGACTAGCTCGTTGAACAAAGATGGTCAAGGTTTCCTGACCATAGGCATGTGTTGTCACTTGATAACGGGATCACATCATTAGGAGAATAATGTGATGGACTAGACCCAAACTAATAGACGTAGCATGTTGATCGTGTCATTTTGTTGCTACTGTTTTCTGCGTGTCAAGTATTTGTTCCTATGACCATGAGATCATATAACTCACTTACACCGGAGGAATGCTTTGTGTGTATCAAACGTCGCAACGTAACTGGGTGACTATAAAGATGCTCTACAGGTATCTCCGAAGGTGTTCGTTGAGTTAGTATGGATCGAGACTGGGATTTGTCACTCCGTGTGAAGGAGAGGTATCTCGGGGCCCACTCGGTAATACAACATCACACACAAGCCTTGCAAGCAATGTGACTTAGTGTAAGTTGCGGGATCTTGTATTACGGAACGAGTAAAGAGACTTGCCTGTAAACGAGATTGAAATAGGTATGCAGATACTGACGATCGAATCTCGGGCAAGTAACATACCGAAGGAGAAAGGGAATGACATACGGGATTATATGAATCCTTGACACTGAGGTTCAACCGATAAGATCTTCGGATGATATGTAGGATCCAATATGGGCATCTAGGTCCCGCTATAGGATATTGACCTAGGAGTCACTCGGGTCATGTCTACATAGTTCTCGAACCCGCAGGGTCTGCACACTTAAGGTTCGACGTGCTTTGATGCGTATTTGAGTTATATGGTTTGTTACCGAATGTTGTTCGGAGTCCGGGATGAGAGCCAGGACGTCACGAGGAGCTCCGAAATGGTCCGGAGGTAAAGATTGACATATAGGAAGTCGTGGTTTGGTCACCGGAAAAGTTTCGGGCTCATCGGTAGTGTACCGGGACTGCTGGGAGAGGTGCCAGGGACCATCGGGAGGGGTGTCACGCCCCAAGGGGTCTCATGGGCTATGGGAAGAGATAAACCAGCCCCTAGTGGGCTGGAATAAGTTCCCACTAAGGCCCATAAGGTTTGAGAAGGAAAAAACGCAAGGTGGAAAGAGTTTCCAAGTGGGAAGGTGGAATCCTAGTCCAGGTAGGATTGGAGTAGGACTCCTCCACCTCCAATTTCGGCCAAACCTTGAGGGTTTGAGGCTGCCTCTTCCCTCCCCCTCCCTCCTATATATACTGAGGTATTAGGGCTGATTTGAGACAACTTTTGCCACGGCAGCCAGACCACATACCTCCACGGTTTTTCCTCTAGATCGCGTTTCTCGGAACTCGGGCGGAGCCCTGCTGAGATTAGATCACCACCAACCTCCGGAGCGCCGTCACGCTGTCGGAGAACTCATCTACCTCTCCGTCTCTCTTGCTGGATCAAGAAGGCCGAGACCATCGTCGAGCTGTACGTGTGCTGAACGCGGAGGTGCCGTCCGTTCGGCACTAGATCGGAGCGGATCGTGGAACGGATCGCGGGACTGTTCGCGGGGAGGATCGAGGGACGTAAGGACGTTCCACTACATCAACCGCGTTCACTAACGCTTCTGCTGTACGATCTTCGAGGGTACGTAGAACGGAAATCCCCTCTCGTAGATGGACATCACCATGATAGGTCTTTGTGCGCGTAGGAAAATTTTTGTTTCCCATCCGATGTTCCCGAACACCAGATACTTGGGGCAGTTGCGCTTCCAGTGACCCATACCCTTGCAATAATAGCACTCCGTTTCAGGCTTAGTTCCAGCTTTGGGTTTCTTCGTCAGATTAGCAACAGGTTTGCCGCTCTTCTTTGAATTACCCTTCTTTCCATTGTCGTTTCTCTTGAAACTAGTGGTCTTATTCACCATCAACACTTGATGTTCTTTACGGAGTTCTGACTCTGCGACTTTCAGCATCGCAAACAACTCGCCGGGTGACTTGTTCATCCCTTGCATGTTGCACTTCAGCACAAAGCCCTTATAGCTTGGCGGCAGTGATTGAACAATTCTGTCAGTGATAGCCTCTTGCTCAGCTAGACGGTTTGAGTACCCAGACATTTTGAGCACGTGTTCACTGACAGACGAATTCTCCTCCATCTTGCAAGCATAGAATTTATCGGAGGTCTCATACCTCTCGATCCAGGCGTTCTTCTGAAAGATAAACTTAAACTCCTGGAACATCTCATATGCTCCATGACGCTCAAAGCGACGTTGAAGTCCCGGTTCTAATCCATGCAAGAGTGCACATTGAACTACTGAGCAGTCCTCCTTACGTGATAACCAAGCGTTCTTAACATCTTGGTCAGCCATAGCGGGTGGTTCATCTCCTAGCGCAGCATCAAGGACATAATCCTTCTTCCCAGCTTGTAGGATCAACTTAAGATTACGACCCCAGTCTACAAAGTTGCTTCCATCATCTTTCAACTTACCTTTCTCTAGGAACGTATTAAAATTCAGGGTGACTGTTGCGTGAGCCATGATCTACAACACAAATATATTCAAAGTGGACTTAGACTATGTTCAAGATAACTAGAGTTTAACTTAATCAAATTACTTGCTAAACTCCCACTCAAAAAGTACATCTCTCTAGTCATTTGAGTGGTTCATGATCCCCGATCATCACGTGAGTTGAGGATAGTTTCAGTGGTAAGCATCGCTATGCTAATCATATCAACTATATGATTCATGATCAACCTTTCGGTCTCATGTGTTCCGAGTCCATGTCTGTACATGGTAGGCTCATCAAGCTTAACCCGAGTGTTCCGCGTGTGCAACTGTTTTGCACCCGTTGTATGTGAACGTTAAGTCTATCACACCCGATCATCACGTGGTGTCTCGAAACGACGAAGTGTAGCAATGGTGCACAGTTGGGGAGAACACAATTTCATCTTGAAATTTTAGTGAGAGATCACCTCATAATGCTACCGTCGTTCTAAGCAAAATAAGGTGCATAAAAGGATTAACATCACTTGCAATTCATAAGTGACATGATATGGCCATCATCACGTGCCTCTTGATCTCCATCACCAAAGCACCGACACGATCTTCTTTGTCACCGGCGCCACACCATGATCTCCATCAACGTGTCGCCATCGGGGTTGTCGTGCTACTCATTCTATTACTACTAAAGCTACATCCTACCAATATATTAAACGCATCTGCAAGCACAAACGTTAGTTTAAAGACAACCCTATGGCTCCTGCCGGTTGCCGTACCATCGACGTGCAAGTCGATAGTAACTATTACAACATGATCATCTCATACATCCAATATATCACATCACATCGTTGGCCATATCACATCACAAGCATACCCTGCAAAAATAAGTTAGACGTCCTCTAATTGTTGTTGCATGTTTTACGTGGTGACCATGGGTATCTAGTAGGATCGCATCTTACTTACGCAAACACCACAAGGGAGATATATGAATTGCTATTTAACCTCATCCAAGGACCTCCTCGGTCAAATCCGATTCAAGTAAAGTTGGAGAAACCGACACTTGCTAGTCATCTTTCAGCAACGGAGTTACTCGTAGCAATGAAACCAGTCTCTCGTAAGCGCATGAGTAATGTCGGTCCGAGTCGCTTCGATCCAACAATACCGCGGAATCAAGAAAAGACAAAGGAGGGTAGCAAATCGCACATCACTGCCCACAAAAACGTTTGTGTTCTACTCGAGAAGACATCTACGCATGAACCTAGCTCTGATGCTACTGTTGGGGAACGTCGCATGGGAAACAAAAAATTTCCTATGCGCTCGCAAACCTATCATGGTGCTGTTCATCTATGAGGGGGATTTCAGATCTACGTACCCTTGTAGGTCGCACAACAGAAGCGTTAATAAACATGGTTGATGTAGTGGAACGTCCTCACGTCCCTCGATCCGCCCCACGAACAGTCCCACGAACCATCCCGCAATCCGTCCCATGATACGCTCCGATCTAGTGCCGAAGGGACGACACCTCCGCGTTCAGCACACGTGCAGCTCGATGATGATCTCAGCCTTCTTGATCCAGTGAGAGAGACGGAGAGGTAGATGAGTTCTCCGGCAGCGTGACGGCGCTCCGGAGGTTGGTGGTGATCTAATCTCAGCAGGGCTCCGCCCGAGCTCCGCAGAAACGCGATCTAGAGGAAAAACCATGGAGGTATGTGGTCGGGGTGCCGTGGAAAAGTTGTCTCAAATCAGCCCTAAAACCTCCGTATATATAGGTGGGAGGGGAGGGGCCTTGCCTTGGGGATCAGGAGGCCCCAAGGGTTCGGCCAATGGGGGGAGGAGGATTCCTCCTCCAATCCTAGTCCAACCAGGATTGGAAGGTGGAGTCCTTCCCTTCCTTTCGACTTCCCCCTTATTTTTCTCTTTGATTTTCTTATTTCCTCTGTCGGGGCCTCTCTGGGCTTGCCCACCAGCCCACTAAGGGCTGGTGCGGCACCCCTAAGGCCTATGGGCTTCCCCGGGGTGGTCTGCCCCCCGGTGAACATCCAGAACCCATTCGTCATTCCCGGTACATTCCCGGTAATTCCGAAAACCTTCCGGTAATCAAAGGAGGTCATCCTATATATCAATATTCATTTCCGGATCATTCCGGAAACCCTCGTGACGTCCATGATCTCATCGGGACTCCGAACAACATTCGGTAACCAACCATATAGCTCAAATACGCATAAAACAACGTCGAACCGTAAGTGTGCACACCCTGCGGGTTCGAGAACTATGTAGACATGACCCGAGGGACTCCTCGGTCAATATCCAGTAGCGGGACCTCGATGCCCATATTGGATCCTACATGTTCTACGAAGATCTTATCGTTTGAACCTCAGTGCCAAGGATTCATATAATCCCGTATGTCATTCCATTTGTCCTTCGGTATGTTACTTGCCCGAGATTCGATCGTCAGTATCCGCATACCTATTTCAATCTCCTTTACCGGCAAGTCTCTTTACTCGTTCCGTAATACAAGATCCCACAACTTAGCCCCCGTCACATTGCTTGCAAGGCTTGTGTGTGATGTTTTATTACTGAGTGGGCCCCGAGATAACTCTCCGTCACACGGAGTGACAAATCCCAGTCTTGATCTATACTAACTCAACGGACACCTTCGGAGATACCTGTAGAGCATCTTTATAGCCACCCAGTTACGTTGTGACGTTTGATACACACAAAGCATTCCTCCGGTGTCAGTGAGTTATATGATCTCATGGTCATAGGAATAAGTACTTGACACGCAGAAAACAGTAGCAATAAAATGACAAGATCAACATGCTACGTCTATTAGTTTGGGTCTAGTCCATCACATGATTCTCCCAATGATGTGATCTAGTCATCAAGCAACAACACCTTGTACATAGTCAAAAGACCCTGACTATCCTTGATCAACTGGCTAGCCAACTAGAGGCTTCCTAGGGATAGTATTTTGTCTATGTATCCACACATGTATCTAAGTCTTCATTCAATACAATTATAGCATGGCTAATAAATGATTATCTTGATACAGGAATTATAATAATAACTTATTTATCATTTCCTTTAGGGCATTATTCCAACATATGGGTGGTGGTGGAGTTGGGTGTTACGGGCAGGCAAATGCTCGGGGAAGAGGTGGGGAGGCTTCCTGAGCTCACTATGGTCGCAGAGGTGGTGAGATGAGCGCGAGAGCTGGCTTATAGCCCGAGATCGATGGGGCTCCGAAGCGGCGGGGCCTCGGTCGATCTCGAGCACCGTACCTATTTCTTCTCGAGTGGGGTGGCTAGGGCCTCGATTTAGGGTCTGGAGAAGTGGTGTGAGGTATTGGAGTGAAGGCGGATAGCCTTTTTATAGGCCAGCAGCGGTGCACCTGGCGGGGGAGCACCGGTGGTTTCATCGTGGCTAGATGAGAGGGAGAGAGGGCTCGGCGTCGATACCATGGTTTTGCAGACATGGTTTGAGACCCCAGAGACTCAATGAGAGACAAAGGAGGCTCAGTGCGCGCGTGCTGCGGGGCCGTGCTCTTCTGGCCGAATCTTGCATGCGCGGGCACGCATCGCCCTGGTCAGCAGAGAGGGGGAGAAGGGGCCCTAGGGAATCCCCGAGTCAGGAGGTTTGTAGGAGACGTGGAGAGACACCGAGGGGACGTGAGAACCGGCTGGGGATTGCCTGCTTTGCCTTAGGTGTGCCCTGTAGCATGCCAGAGTGCAGATTTGGCATACCACGGCATGCTGGCATGCTCTGGGTGCTTTGGCCCTATCTGACGTGTCCGGCTGTCGGCTTAGATGCCGCTTAACCATTTTGGAGCCGAGGGTCTCACTGCTGGTCAAAGGAAGTGCTTGGAGAGGAGTTGTCAGCCTTGGTTCAGAATGTAAATTGAGGATATTGGCTCACCGGCTTAGAACTAGAGAGGGGCCCCTCGTCTGCACTTGAGGAGTGGTGCTGGCAGCTTGCACTAAGAGTTTAGTGGAAATGGAGTGGGTGTAGAGGGTGTTAAGTGATGTTTGACCATACTGGCAGAAGGTGTTTGATATGGGTTTGGGGTAGTTAACCTTCACCACTCATGCTGAAAGTTAACATGATTGCGTTTTATGCAAAAGTAGGATGCTCCACCAAATTTGAGCTCCATTGGACAAGTTTGACAGTGTAAGCTTGAAAACACCCCCAAATGGGTAGTTCTGTCCTTTTAAAAGAGAATGTGGGTAATTTAATCCCCACAAATCCATTTTTGGTGGGGTCTCCTCATTTTGGGTGTTGAGCACACATGCAAAGTTTAAGGTCATTTGTACAAACTTTGCTATGTAGGGATGCTACAACTTGATTCTGGACAGGGGAGGCTTTAGGGATATTTGGTGAACCAAACCATCCTTGAATGAGGTGAAACTTGGCATGACCACCAAATATAGTTCGGGAAGCATGCTAGAAATTTCTCTGAATTTATGGAAAAAAATTCCTTTCGAAATAATTCAAAAGGTCAAAAGAGACAAAATAAGTTTTCAAGGACTTGCTCAAATATTTTGAACATAAATAGGAGTTGAAAACCTTACATATGGAAAATATATGTCCTGTGAGTATCTCCAAAGTTTCTCAGATTTTTCTAAGGCAGAAAAATAATTTTCCATTCAGAAATATCATTTCTGGCCTTAGAAAAGGACATGAAAATAAAATAGAAACATGTTTTATAAGATAATTATTTTATGATTTTGGAGAGTTATAATAGTGCCAAAATCAGAATTCAATCTTTGGGTGAAGGCACTCCCTTGGAATCAGGGTCTTGTAGTGCAAACCCAAAGCAAGGTTTTTGAAATAGTCAAAAATGAGAAAAGGATCTTTTTGGAAATATCATGTAATAAAATATTGTTTTTTGAATCCACACACTCATGCACACACACAAACAATGGCAATCATGGCACTCATAGCACTTTCTTAATTTTCTTTAGGAAACTCAGGTTTTGAAGAGGCTACAGTTGAGATAAGGTAAAAACAGGTTGGGACAGACCTATCCCCCTTACAACAATCTCGTCCCCAAGATTCCTAAGCTATGTGCTAAAAAGGTACGGAAATTTGGGTCAAAGATAGTATTCACTCTCCCATATTGCTTCCGCTTCTGTGTGGTTGCTCTACTGAACCTTGAAGTACTTGATGGTGTGGCTCCCGGTACAACGTTCGGATTTGTCCAGGATGCGTATTGGCCTCTCACGATAAGGGAGGTCAGGTTGAAGGTCAATGGCTTGATGGTCGATGTCCTTATAAAGATCTGGATAGTTCGGCGCGTGAAGGCACTTCCTATGTTGTGACACGTGGAAGACGTTGTGCACACCCGAAAGTTCCGGAGGTAGCTCCAACTGGTAAGCAACTTCTCCACACCTTGCCGTGATCTTAAAAATTCCAATGAACCTTGGAGCAAGTTTCCCCTTGATGTGGAAACTCTTAGTTCCCTTGAGAGGTGTCACGTGAAGGTACACCTGGTCTCCGGGTTGAACTCTAGTTCTGTGCGGTGAGAATCCGCATAGCTCTTCTGTCGCGACTTGGCTTCTTTCTGGTGCTCCTTGACAAGTCGGACCTTGTCTTCTGCTTCACAAAGAAAGTCTGGCCCGAAAATAAATCCTTCACCGGTTTCGGACCAGTTGAGTGGGGTGCGACACTTTTGTCCGTATAGCACTTCAAATGGGGTCATCTGGAGACTGGACTGATAGCTATTGTTGTATAAGAACTCAGCGAATGGCAGACAGTCTTCCCGTTTGGTCCAATGTTCTAAGACACAAGCGCGGAGCATATCTTCAAGTATCGGATTCACTCGCTCCGTGTGTCCGCCCGTCTGCAGGTGGAAGGCGGTGGTGAATGAGAGCTTGGTTTCCAGAGCTTCTTCGAATTTCTTCGAGAATCTTGAGGTGGACTGCATCCCTCGGTCAGATACAATTTCCTTGGTAACTCCATGGAGGCTAACAATACGATGGATATACAGGCTGGCCAATTGGCTACCATCGTTAGTGGTGTTGACCGGAATAAAATGGGCCACCTTGGTTAGGTGGTCAACAATGACCCATATGGAATCGTGTCCTTTGCCTGACTTTGTAGACCGGTGATAAAGTCCATGCCGACCCTGTCCCACTTCCATTCAGGCACCTAGAGAGGTTGTAACAGCCCAACAGGTCGCTGGTGCTCACCCTTGACACGTTGGCACACATCGCACCTGGTGATATAGAAAGTTATTTCCCTCTTCATGCCATGCCACCAGAACCTTTCCCGGAGATCTTGATACATTTTGGTCCCACCGAGGTGAATCGAGTAGGGTGTGTGGTGGGCTTCTTGCAAGATTCAATTATTGAGTTCATCCTTGTTGGATACGCATAAAACTTTCCCAAACCACACAAGTCCTTGTTCATCCACTGGGAATTCTGGGGCCTTGCCTTCCTGTATCTTCTTCTTGATGCCTTCAATGCTCTCGTCTCCCTTCTGGGCCTCTTTGATGTCGTATGCCAGAGTGGGTTTGACTTCGAGGTTAGCTAGGAATCCTAGTTCAACCAACTCCAACCCGAAGCTCTCCAGCTCGTCATGAAGGGCGAGTAGCCTTTCCTTGATTATCACATTCAAGGTGGAGGCCTTCCGTCTCAAGGCATCGGCCACCACATTGGCCTTACCGGGGTGGTATTGAATGCTGAGGTCGTAGTCTTTGTTCAGTTCCAACCACCTTCGTTTCCTCATGTTCAACTCCCTTTGAGTAAAAATATACTTCATACTCTTGTGCTCAGTGTATATTTCACATCGCTTCCCCAGAAGGTAATGTCGACATGTCTTGAGGGTATGCTCTACTGCTGCCAACTCGAGGTCATGCATGGCATAGTTCTCCTCATGCAGGCGTAGTTGTCGTGACAGGTAAGCTACAACCCTAACGTCTTGCATTAGGATGCTAGCGAGCCCGATTTTGGAGGCATCACAGTATATCACGAACTCCTTGTTGATATCTAGAGTAGCTAGTACCGGGGCGGTAGTAAATCTCTTCTTTAGTTCCTGGAAGCTTTCCTCGCACTCCGGCGTCCATTCGAAATTCTTGCCCTTCTTCAAGAGCTGAGTCATTGGTCGGGCAATGCGGGAGAATCCTTCCACGAACTTGTGGTAGTACCCCGCGAGTCCGAGGAAGCTTCTGACTTACTTCACGTCGATTGGTGACTCCTATTTGGTTACCATGGTAATCTTGGAAGGATCGACTGCCAGTCCGTTTGCCGTCATGGTATGACCCAAGCATCCAACTTCTTGCAGCCAGAATTTGCATTTGCTAAACTTGGCATAAAGTTTGTGCTTTCATAGCGTTTCCAACACTAGCCTTAAGTGTTGCTCATGTTCTTCTTCGGCCTTGGAGAAGATTTATATGTCACCGATGAAGACGACAACAAACTTATCCAGGTATTCCATCAAGACTTTATTCATGAGGTACATGAAGTATGTGGGGCATTGGTCAACCCAAACGACATGGCTGTGCACTCGTATAGACTGTACTGGGTCACGAATGTCGTCTTATGTATGTCCTCGGGTCGGATCTTCAGCTGGTAATATCCAGATATGAGGTCAATCTGGGAAAATACCTTGGCACCATTTTACTAGTCAAATTGGTCTTTAATCTTGGGGTGTGGGTATTTGTTCTTTATTATGATTTCATTGAGGGAACGGTAATCGATGCGGAGCCTGATAGTCTCATCCTTCTTGGACACGAACAGAACAGGTGATCCCCGAGGTGATGCACTCGGGGGGATGAATCCCTTCGTGAGTTGCTCATCGAACTGCTTCTTCAATTCTGCCAGCTCTTCAGATCCCATCCTATAGCGCTTCTTATAGATAGGCCTTGACCTGGGCATGAGCTCAATGATGAACTCGATGTCTCAGTCAGGAGGCATCCCAAGCAGCTAATCAGGAAAGAAGTCCAGCTATTCGCACACTACTCATACTCGGTCCAACTCTTCTTCCGAAAGGTAATTAACCTGAGGGACTTCAGTGAAGGTAGGTTCAGGGACATACTTGACTTTGACCCCTTGGTCACTTGTCATGGTAATAGCCCTTCTGGCGCAGTCCAGTATGGTTTGGTGACTGGCCAACCAATCCATACCAAGGATCACGTCCAATCATTGCAACTTAAGGACAATGAGATCTGCTACGAAGCTTATCCCATTGATGTTGATCCCGACTCCTCTACATCCTAGGTTGGTCCTTAGCACTGCTCCCGGGGTATGTTTCAAACCACATTTTCCCATTAAGGAGGGTAGGCTTCAAACCACACTTTTCCGCAAAGTTTTGGGTGGCAAAAGAATGCGAAGCACCACAATCAAACAGTACTGTTGCTGGGGTGGAGTTGACGAGGAACGTACAGAACATTTTGTCCGGGTCCTCCTGGGCTTCTTCTGTAGAGATGTGATTCATGCATCCCCTCCTGTGGTACTCCTCATTGCGGGGAGCTTGGTTCCTGCTTGGCGCTCCATGACCTTGTCCTTGATTAGGCGCATTGGGGCGTGGTGCATCGGGCTTTTTCTTGGGGGCACTGCCTTGAGTAGTGCCTACGCTGACCACATCCAAAGCAGGTAACCTGCCCTGGAATGTTGGAATTGACTCCACTACTGTTGGGCGGATTGATTGCTGGCTTGGAGTTGGCATGCTGCTGGGGCTTGTAGTTCTCATGGAACGTTGGTGCCTTATACTGTTGTTGCTGATAGCTAGGTTTTATCGTGGCGGATTGGCACGAACGTGCCTTGTGCTTACTGGAACCTTTATTGCCCATCAGCTTACGCTTGCGGGTGTCATCCATCGCACGAGCTTATCTTCCAGCATGAGGGCCTTGTTTACCAGATCGCAGAATGTCCGGCATTCAGAGTCAACAGGTTGATACTGAAGCGACTACTGAACTCCTTCCATGAAGCATTCCACCTTCGCGGCTTCAGTGTTGACGTCTTTTGGTGCATACATTGACAAAAGGTTAGACTTCTGCAGGTACTCCTTGACTGTCCTGCTACCTTGCCTCAGAGCTCGGAATTCCCGCTTCTTAATGGTCATCATTCCAAAGCGAATGTGAGTGGCACGGAATCCGTCCTTGAAGACAGACCAAGAGATAGCATGTCCTTCCCGCATGATTTGGGACCCGTCCCACCAAGCCGTGGCCGTGCCTCCGAGACAGTGAGAAGCATAAAGTACTTTCTCATGGTCGTCGGTGCATTTAACCACCACGAGGAGGCCTTCAATGGTGCGGATCTAGTCATCAGCATCCAAGGGTTCAGTTATCTCCGTGAATATGGGAGGCGTAGTGCTCATAAAATCAGACAGAGTGGACCGATCGTTGCCATTTACGTTTTGCGGCGGATTGTTCACTAAGTCTAGAGCCAACTGCTAGATGGCAGCATTGTTGGCTTGACGTTCCTCTCGGAGAGCCTGGAGGAACTGAGCCACGATCATGCTCTCCGGAGGAGGCCGGGGCGGGGGAATGTCGCCTTGCTGCTGCTCGGGGTGATCTCGAGCTTAGCCAGACCCATCGGTTCCTGGCTACTGGCTAGAAGTGCCAGTGCTGGGTGATTCGTCCATTTTGCATCATGCTTTCATGTTCATATTTATCGCTTTATGGGCTGTTATATTACCTTGTGGTACCATACTTATGCCTTTTCTCTCTTATTTTGCAAGGTTTATTTGAAGAGGGAGAATACCGGCAGCTGGAATTCTGGACTTGAAAAGGAGCAAGTCTAACTCCTCTATTTTGCACAACTCCAAATGCCCTGAAAATCAACGTGGAATTTTCAGGAATATATAAAAAATACTGGGCGAAAGAAGTACCAGAGGGGAGCTACCAGGGCCCCACAAGCCTGGTAGCCGCCACCACCTGGTGGCGGCTACACGGCTTGTGGCTCCCTGACAGCCCACAGCCCCCCTCTTTTGCTATATGAAGGGCTTCGTTCCAGAAAAAAACAAGGAGGAGCTTTTTCGTGGTTTCACCGCCACCACGAGGCGGAACTTGAGCAGATCCAATCTAGAGCTCCGGCAGGATGATCCTGCCGGGGAAACTTCCCTTCCGGAGGGGGAAATCATCGCTATCGTCATCACAAACACTCCTCTCGTCTAAGGGGAGTCATCTCCATCAACATCTTCATCAGCACCATCTCCTCTCCAATCCCTAGTTCATGTCTTGTAACCAATCTCCATCTCGCCACTCCGATTGGTACTTGTAAGGTTGCTAGTAGTGTTGATTACTATTTGTAGTTGATGCTAGTTGGATTACTTCGTGGAAGAGTTTATGGTCAGATCCTTGATGCTATTCATTACACCTCTGATCATGATTATGCTTATGCTTTGTGAGTATTTACTTCTGTTCCCGAGGACATGGGATAAGTCATGCTGTTAATAGTCATGTGAATTTGGTATTCGTTCGGTATTTTGATATGATGTATGTTGTCTTTTCCTCTAGTGGTGTTATCTGAACGTCGACTACATAACACTTCACCATATTTGGGCCTAGAGGAAGGCATTGGGGAGTAGTAAGTAGATGATGGGTTGCTAGAGTGACAGAAGCTTAAACCCCAGTCTATGCGTTGCTTCGTAAGGGGCTGATTTGTATCCAGTTTAATGCTATGGTTAGACGTTGTCCTAATTCTTCTTTCGTAGTTGCGGATGCTTATGGGAGGGGTTAATCATAAGTGGGATGCTTTTCCAACTAAGGGCAGTACCCAAGCGCCGGTCCACCCACATATCAAACTATCAAAGTAACGAACGCGAATCACATGAACATGATGAAACTAGCATGGCAGAAATTCCCGTGTGTCCTCGGGAGCGTTTTTCCTTCTATAAGACTTTGTTCAGGCTTGTCCCTTGCTACAAAAGGGATTGGGCCACTTGCTGCACCGTTGCTACTACTTGTTACTTGTTACTTTTCGCTTGCTACGTTTCACCTTGCTACACCATTACTTGTTACCGCTACTTTCAGTGCTTGCCGTTATTACCTTGCTGAAAACTGTTTATCAGAGCCTTCTGCTCCTCGTTGGGTTTGACACTCTTACTTATCGAAAGGACTACGATTGATCCCCTATACATGTGGGTCATGAAGACTCTTTTCTGGCACCGTTGCCGGGGAGTGAAGCGCCTTTGGTAAGTGGGATTTGGTAAGGAAACATTTATATACAGTGCTGAAATTTATTGTCACTTGTCACTATCGAAACTGTACCTTTGAGGAATTTGTTCGGGGTATCTTCACCACGAACGGAAGCACGAGGAGTTGTTCCTCAACCTGAGGTACCAACTGAAAATATCTTTTATGAAATTCCTTCGGGTATGTTTGAAAAACTGCTAGCTAATCCTTTTACACGAGATGTATCTTCACATCCAGACTTGCATCTGATCTATGTAGATGAAGTTTGTGGTTTATTTAAGCTTGCAGGTTTGCCCGATGATGAGGTAAATAAGAAAGTCTTTCCTTTATCTTTGAAGGATAAGGCGTTGACATGGTAGAGGCTATGTGATGATACTGGATCATGGGACTACAATCGGTTGAAATTGGAATTTCATCAAAAGTTCTATCCTATGCATTTAGTACATCGTGATCGGAATTATATTTATAACTTTTGGCCTCGTGACATGGAAAGCATAGCTCAAGCTTGGGGGAGGCTTAAATCAATGTTATATTCATGCCACAATCATGAAGTCTTGAGAGAAATTATCACTCAAAACTTTTATGCTCGACTTTCTCAAGAAGATCGTACCATGCTTGACACTTCTTGTACCGGTTCTTTTATGAAGAAGGATATTGACCACAAGTGGAATTTATTGGAAAGAATCAAACGTAACTCTGAAGATTGGGAGCTGGAAGAAGGTAAGGAGTCAGGTATGAATTGCCAGTTTGATTGCGTTAAATCTTTTGTTGAAACAAACACTTCTATAGATTTTAGCGCTAAGTATGGACTTGACTCTGAGATAGTAGCTTCTCTATGTGAATCTTTTGCTGCTCATGTTGATCTTCTCAAAGAGAAGTGGTTTAAATATCGCCCTCCTGTAGAAGTCAACATAGCTAAACCCAATCTAGTTTAGGAGAAAGTCATTTCTTTTAGTGATCCTATTGTTCCTTGTGCCTACACTGAGAAACCACCTTACCCTGCTAGAAAAAGGATTATTCTAAAGCTCCAACTGTGATACGTAGGGGTTACATTATACCACTTGCACCCCCTGAGGAAATTAGAGTTGAACCTAGTGTTGCTATTATCAAATATATCTTAGCCGAAGACATAGACGGGCATGTTATCAAATTCTGTGAGGACTCTGCTAGAATTGCTAAACCTCACACGAAAGACAAATACAGACCTGTAGTTGGCTTGCCCGTTGTTTCTGTCAAGATAGGAGATCACTGTTATCATGGTTTATGTTATATGGGTGCTAGTGTTAGTGCAATACCCCGTTCCCTATATGATGAAATCAATGATGAGATTGCACATGCTGAGTTAGCACCCATTGATGTCACTATTACACTAGCTAATAGAGACACTATCTGCCCTCTGCGAATTGTGAGAGACGTAGAAGTCCTGTGTGGTAAGACGATGTATCCTACTGATTTCCTCGTCCTTGCTACTGCACAAGATAGCTTTTGTCCCATCATATTCGGTAGACACTTTCTCAACACTGTCAATGCTCACATTGATTGCATTAAACAGACTATCACTGTTAGTTTCAAGGGTGTGTCTCATGAATTTAACTTCTCCAAGTTTGGAAGACATCCCCATGAAAAAGAGTCGTCTAGTAGGGATGAAATCATTGCTCTTGCCTCTTTTGTTGTACCTCCTTCGAATCCTTTGGAGCAATATCTTCTTGAGCATGAAAATGATGTGCATATGGATGAAAGAGATGAGATAGATAAAATTGTCTTAGAGCAATATCCTATTCTCAAGAATAATCTGCCTGTTGAACTGCTTGAGGATCCTCCCACACCGAAGGGTGATACTCTGTTCGAGCTAAAACAGTTGGCTGATACTCTTAATTATGCCTATCTTGATGAGAAGGAGATATATCCTGTTATTATTAGTGCTCTCCTCTCGAATCACGAAGAGAAGATGTTACTAAAAACCTTGAGGAAGCACAGTGCGGCTATTGGATATACTCTTGATGATTTTAAGGGTATTAGTCCCACTCTATGTCAGCACAAGATTAAAACTGATCCTGACTTTAAACCAGTTGCTGATCATCAAAGGAGATTAAATCCTAAGATGAAAGAGGTCGTAAGAAAAGAAATATTAAAGCTTCTGGAAGCAGGAATCATTTATCATGTTGCTCATGGCGATTGGGTAAGTCCAGTACATTGCGTACCTAAGAAGGGAGGTATCACCGTCGTTCCTAATGATAAGAATGAATTAATCCCACAAAGGATTATTACTTCTATAGGATGGTGATAGACTTCCGGAAACTGAACAAGGCAACCAGGAAAGACCATTATCCTTTGTCGTTTATCGACCAAATGCTAGAAAGGCTATCCAAACAGACATACTTCTGCTTTCTAGACGGTTATTCAGGTTTCTCGCAAATATCTGTTGCACAATCTGATAAGGAGAAAACCATTTTCACCTGCCACTTCGGTACCTTTGCTTATTGACGTATGCCTCTTGGCTTATGCAATGCACCTCCCACCTTTCAAAGATGTATGATGGCTATATTCTCTGACTTTTGTGAAAAGATTGTCGAGGTTTTCATGGATGAGTTCTCCGTTTACGGGTCTTCCTTTGACGATTTCCTCAGCAACCTTGATCGAGTCTTACAGAGATGCAAAGATACCAACCTTGTCTTGAACTGGGAGAAGGGCCACTTTATGGTTAATGAAGGCATCGTCTTGGGACATAAAATTTCTGAAAGAGGCATTGAAGTTGATAAGGCAAAGGTTGATGCAATTGAGAAAATGCCTTGTCCCACAAATATCGGAGGTATACGAAGTTTCCTAGGTCATGCTGGTTTCTATAGAAGGTTCATTTAAGACTTCTCTAAGATTTCTAGGCCTCTTACCAACCTCTTGCAGAAGGATGTTCCTTTTGTTTTTGATGAGGATTGTGAGGAAGCTTTCGAAATACTTAAGAAGGCCTTGATAACTGCACCTATTGTTCAACCACCTGATTGTAACTCGCCCTTTGAAATCATGTGCGACGCTAGTGGTTATGCTGTTGGTGATGTTCTAGGACAAAGAGTTGACAAGAAGTTGAATGTTATTCACTACGCTAGTAAAAGTCCAGATAGTGCACAAAGAAACTATGCCACTACAGAAAAGGAGTTTTTAACAGTCGCGTTTGCATGTGAAAAGTTCAGATCTTATATAGTTGACTCCAAAGTCACTACTCACTGTGATCATGCTCCTATTAAGTACCTTATGGAGAAGAAGGACGCTAAGCCTAGGCTAATTAGATGGGTTCTCCTGCTATAGGAATTTGATTTGCACGTTGTTGACCGAAAGGGTGTTGATAACCCGGTAGAAGATAACTTGTCCAGGCTAGAGAATGTCCTTGATGACCCACGACCTATTGATGACAGCTTTCCTGATGAGCAACTAAATGTCATCCGCACTTCACATAGTGCATCGTGGTATGCTGATTACGCAAACTATATCGTAGCCAAATACATACCACCCAGTTTCACCTACCAGCAAAAGAAGAAATTCTTCTTTGATTTGAGACACTACTTCTGGGATGATCCTCACCTTTACAAGGAAGGAGTACATGGTGTTATTAGACGTTGTGTGCATGAATATGAACAGGGACAGATATTGCAGAAGTGTCATTCCGAAGCCTACGGAGGACACCATGCTGGAGATAGAATTGCTCATAAGGTATTGCAATCAGGTTTCTATTGGCCCACTCTCTTCAAGGATGCCCGTAAGTTTGTCTTGTCTTGTGACGAATGCCAAAGAATAGGGAATATCAGTAAGCGTCAGGAAATGCATATGAACTATTCACTTGTCATTGAACTGTTTGATGTCTGGGGCTTTGATTATATGGGACCCTTCCTGAGTTCCAATGGGTACACTCACATCTTAGTTGCTGTGGATTACGTCACTAAGTTGGTAGAAGCTATCCCCACTAGAAATACTGATCACCACACCTGTATTAAGATGCTTAAAGAAGTCATTTTCCCAAGATTTGGAGTCCCTAGATATCTGATGACTGATGGCGGTTCACACTTCATTCATGGTGTTTTCCGCAAGATGCTCCCTAAGTATGATGTCAACCATAGAGTTGCATCTCCTTATCATCCTTAGTCTAGTGGTCAAGTGGAGTTGAGTAATAGGGAGATTAAATTCATCTGACAAAAGACCATCAATAGATCTTGAAAGAATTGGGCTAGCAAACTTGATGATGCACTATGGGCTTATAGGACTGCTTATAAGAATCCCATGGGCATGTCGCCGTATAAAATGGTTTACGGTAAGGCTTGTCATTTACCTCTTGAGCTGGAACACAAAGCTTATTGGGCAATCAAAGAGCTCAACTTCGATTTCAAACTTGCTGGTGAGAAGCGGTTGTTTGATATCAGCTCATTAGATGAATGGAGGGCCCAGGTATATGAGAATGCCAAGTTGTTCAAGGAAAAAGTTAAGAGATGGCACAATAAAAGAATACAGAAACGACAGTTTAAGGTATGTGATTATGTCCTGCTATACAATTCTCGCTTAAGATTCTTCGCACGCAAGCTTCTCTCTAAATGGGAAGGTCCTTACATTGTCGAGGAAGTATATCGTTCCGGTGCCATCAAAATCAATAACACGGAATAAAATTTTCCTACAATGGTAAATGGGCAAAGAATCAAGCATTACATCTCTCGTACTCCCATAAATGTTGAGACCAATATCATCGATATCATAACTCCAAAGGAGTACATAAGGGATGTTTATCAGCCTGTTTCAAACCCTGAAAACGAAGAGGTATCCGTTTATGTAAGTAATTGGACTCCGAAACTTTTCCAATAGGAAATTTTCTCCGTTTTGGAATTTTTGGAAGATTAGAAAAATAAAAAGCAGTCCGGAGAGCGCACGAGGCGGCCACAAGCTTGGTAGCCGCCACCTACCCCCTAGCGGCGGATACAGGGCTTGTGGGCACCTCGTGTGCCTCCCGGACTTCGTTTTCTTGCGGAGCACTCCTTTTGGTCCAGAAAAAATCATTATATATACGCCCGAGGGTTTTGATCTCCATATCACGCAGTTTTCCTCTGTTTTCGTTACGAGCATGTTTTCTGCCGCAGATTTAGGTCAAGATGTCTTCTCAAGATTCAGAAGAAGAGATCTATGTGGCCGATGATCGTGCTAACTCTAGGATTAATGGGGACTTGGAACCATATGGCTCGACCACTGACGATGAAGAGGACTATGAGCCCAAGGGGAAGGAACAAACGAGTTCCGATGAAGAGGAGGCTCCTTTACCTCAACCTGCAAACACCCATGTGGAGTTAAAGAAGTCAAGCCTCCCCAACTCCAGGAAAAGAAGCATAAGACCATATTTATCCCCTCTCATCTCTTGCAGGAGAGTAAGTAGGAACTTTTCCATAGAATGTTGAAACTTGAGGAGGAAAATGACGATCTGAGGGAGCAAATCTTTTTTCTCAAGTGGAAATTAGACAAGCACAAGACTGCTTCAACAACTCCACCACCATCACCACCAAAGGAGGACAACTAAGCATTGGTATGGGCAATCCCCTTGGCTTTTGCCAAGCTTGGGAGAGTTGCGGTAGTATCGTATCACCTTTATATATTTTTCTTTTACCTTTGTTTTAGTTCTTTCCTTTTTAGTTTTTATTTCTTCTTTTAGTGGAATAAATATTTGGTGTTTAGTTTGAGTCTTTTGTTTTGTGTTCCCCCGATGTATTCAAGCCTGCGAGCTATATAATAAAGAGTATATTAGTCAAGGGCTTTGTTTTGTACCGTGATAAAAAGTATGAAAAGAACTATAGCATGAAAGATCATGAGATGATCTTATGGAAAGTGATAGCTTCACATATGACAAGTATGATGACTGAAACTTGTTGAGAATAAATCAATATAGACCTTAGTCATTGTTGCAATTAATAAGAAGTAATAATGAAAGAGAGGTTCACATATAAATATATCATCTTAGACACTTTCTATAATTGTGAGCACTCACCAAACTATTACATGCTTAGAAGTAGATGTCGGACAAGGAAGACAACATAATGAATTATGTTTGCTTGGTTCCAAACAATGTGACGATTCCTTCCACCTCATATTACCCCAAAACTCCAGCACCAAGTAGAGATACTACTTGTGCATCTATAAACCTTCAAACCAGTTTTGCCATGAGAGTCCGCCATACCTACCTATGGATTGAATAAGATCCCTCAAGTAAGTTGTCATCGGTGCAAGCAATAAAAATTGCTCTCTAATATGTATGATCTATTAGTGTGTGGAAAATAAGCTTTATACGAACATGTGATGAGGAAGACATAAAAGCGACAGACTGCATAATAAAGTTCTTTATCATAGGAGGCAATATAAAGTGACGTTCCTCCGCACTAAGAGGACACGCATCCAAACCTCAAAAGCGCATGACAACCTCTACTTCCCTCTGCGAAGGGCCTATCTTGTACCTTTACTTTTTGCCCTTGTAAGAGTCATGGTGACCTTCACCAATTCCCTATTTTGCCTTTATCTTGGCTACCGTCACATGCTTGGGAAAGATTTATATTCATATATCAACTTGGAGATGAGTAGTTATGCTTTATTATTGTTGACTTTACCCTTGAGGTAAATGGTTGGGAGGCAAAACTATAAGCCCCTATCTTGCTCTGTGTCCAGCCGAAACTTTGATCCCATGAGTACCACGTGAGTTGTAACAATTGTGGAAAACAAAAGAGATGATTGAGTCTGTGGGTTTGCTTTACAAGCTCTTATTTGACTCTTTCTGATGTTATGATAAATTGCAATTGCTTCAATTACTATGGACTGTTGTTGGCTACTTCTCGGTAAGATTTTTCCTTCATACTTTGCTTTGTGAATGAATTGTTACTTTCCCATAAGAATCTTTATGATGTATTGTTGTTCTATGTGTGATCATGATGCCCTCATGTCCGTATTTTGTTTTATCGACACCTTCATCCCTTAACATTTGGACATGTTTATGGAACTTGGTTTTCGCTTGAGGACAAGTGAGGTCTAAGCTTGGGGGAGTTGATACGTCCATTTTGCATCATGCTTTCATGTTGATATTTATCGCTTCATGGGCTATTATATTACCTTGTGGTACCATACTAATTCCTTTTCTCTCTTATTTTGCAAGGTTTATTTGAAGAGGGAGAATACCGGCAGCTGGAATTCTGGACTGGAAAAGGAGCATGTCTGAGCCCTTTATTCTACACAACTCCAAATGCCCCGAAAATCAACGTGGAATTTTTTGGGAATATGTAAAAAATACTGGGCGAAAGAAGTACCAGAGGGGAGCTACCCGGGCCCCACAAGCGTGCTAGCTGCCACCCCGTGGTGGCGGCTACAGGGCTTGTGGGCTCCGTGACGGCCCACTAGCCCCCCTCTTTTGCTATATGAAGGGTTTCGTTCCAGAAAAAAATCAAGGAGGACCTTTTCGTGATTTCGCCGCCGCCATGAGGCGGAACTTGAGCAGATCCAATATAGAGCTCCGGCAGGACGATCCTGCCGGGGAAACTTCCCTTCCGGAGGGGGAAATCGTCGCCATCGTCATCACCAACACTCCTCTCGTTGGAGGGGAGTCATCTCCATCAACATCTTCATCAGCACCATCTCATCTCCAATCCCAAGTTCATCTCTTGTAACCAATCTCCGTCTCGCGACTCCGATTGGTACTTGTAAGGTTGCTAGTAGTGTTGATTACTCTTTGTAGTTGATGCTAGTTGGATTACTTGGTGGAAGAGTTTATGTTCAGATCCTTGATGCTATTCATTACACCTCTGATCTTGATTATGATTATGCTTTGTGAGTAGTTACTTTTGTTCCCGAGGACATGGGATAAGTCATGCTGAAAATAGTCATGTGAATTTGGTATTCGTTAGGTATTTTGATATGCTGTATGTTGTCTTTTCCTCTAGTGGTGTTATGTGAACGTCGACTACATAACACTTCACCATATTTGGGCCTATAGGAAGGCATTGGGGAGTAGTAAGTAGATGATGGGTTGCTAGAGTGACAGAAGCTTAAACCCTAGTCTATGCGTTGCTTCGTAAGGGGCTGATTTGGATCCACTAGTTTAATGCTATGGTTAGACGTTGTGTTAATTCTTCTTTCGTAGTTGCGGATGCTTGCGAGAGGGGTTAATCATAAGTGGGATGCTTGTCCAAGTAAGGGCAGTACCCAAGCACCGGTCCACCCACATATCAAACTATCAAAGTAACGAACGCAAATCACATGAACATGATGAAACTAGCATGACAGAAATTCCCGTGCGTCCTCAGGAGCGTTTTTCCTTCTATAAGACTTTGGTTAGGCTTTTCCCTTGCTACAAAAGGGATTGGGCCACTTGCTGCACCATTGCTACTACTTGTTACTTGTTACTTTTCGCTTGCTACGTTTCATCTTGCTACACCATCACTTGTTACCGCTACTTTCAGTGCTTGCAGTTACTACCTTGCTCAAAACTATTTATCAGAGCCTTCTGCTCCTTGTTGGGTTCGACACTCTTACTTATCAAAAGGACTACGATTGATGCGCTATACTTGTGGGTCATCACTGGGGTTGCGGAAGGTGCTGGTGCGAGTAGAAATCACCATCCTGATTGGGAGCAGACATGTCAATATTCCGAAGTGGTCGGGGGAATCATAAGGGATGACGCGCCTAGATAAGGGGGTTAGCTAGAGTGTAAATGTGTTAGACAACAAAAAGGTTTTAGGAACCTTATGCAAATACTTCAATTAAAAAAGGTGATGCAGTCGCTTACATGTTGCCTAAGGTATAAATACGGCTTGTATCAAAAACATGAATAGGAAGCAGGCAACGCTCTTAGTTCTCATGAACCGATACACGGACTCGACTTCACAGGGGAGACTCCTATGTTGCCTAAGACGTTCCTCGAAGCGGCGGACTGCTCGGTCTCGTTTGTAGATTCTATAGGGTCTTCGTATTCATCCTCGTTGGTGTCTTCTTCCTTCAGAGGTGTGGTGGAGGGAAGAGGTCCATCATGACATCGCTTTGTTAGCGAAGCGGTGAGGAGCTCAGTTGTAACACCCAGGATGCGACCCTATCCTCAATTTGGCATGAGGGCCTCGTCAGGGATAAAAGCGCTTCTCGTCATTTCGCAAGAATGGATAACGTTACAAGTACATGTACTGAATATATGAGACATATGGAATTGGCTTACACTCGCCACAAGCTACATCAGAGTCACATCAGTACAATACATAATCATCATGAAGAAGAGCAGGGTCCGACTATGGACGAAATCAAACGAGAAAAGAAGAACGACGTCCATCCTTACTATCCCAAGCTGCCGGCCTGGAACCCATCCTAGATCGAAGAAGAAGAAGAAGAAGAAGCTACTTCAAATGAACAATCAATGCGCTCGCATCAAGTAATCTTTACGTGTACCTGCAACTGGTGTTGTAGTAATCTGTGAGCCACAGGGGACTCAGCACTCTCATTTCCAAAGGTACCAAGACTAGCAAAGCTTAATGGGTGAGGTAAGGTTAAGTGGTGAGGATGCAGCAAGCGCCTAAGCATACATGAGGTGGCTAACTTACGAGTACAATAATATAGATGGGATGATCTACGCATAACGGACGTGAACTACTGATGATCAAATGAGTGATCCTGAACACCTACTTACGTCAGACATAACCCCACCGTGTCCTCGATCGGAGAAGGAACTCACGAAAGAGATAGTCACGGTTACGCACTCAGTTGGCATATTTTAATTAAGTTAACTTGAAGTTATCTAGAACCAGTGTTAAACAAAGTTTCCACGTTGCCACATTACCGCGAGCACGACTTTCCGAAAATTTAACCATGCAGGGGTGCTCCAACTAGTCCATCACAAATTACCACAAGCCGCATAGATATCCTTGATCACGAAGCTCGCGACTTCGTCGGATTCCTTAGTGGAAAACCTCAACTCTGTGATTACGCAAAGCATCACTGGGATCCCGATGCACAAGATATCTAATCGAAGGTAAAACTAATCCAGCAAGGCCACTCGGTGTGTCGACGAACCCGATAGGAGCCATGTATCTCGTTCTCAGGACACACCGTCTATGCATAGTCGACGGTAGCCAAACGCTCGAGTTGCCCCGAGGTGGCACCGCCGACTGCTAGGTGGGTAGACCAACACTCATGCGGAGCAATGGCCCAGGGTTGATTAATTATCCTCGGGGTCCGGAAAGTCCCTATGCAATTTTATTAGGTTATTAGACAAATGTAAAACCATAGTCGGGCCTTGCGAGACCAGCTTTAATCCAAAACGAATTATCAAGCGGGTCCCCATAACAACCCCGATCGTGTTAGGAGCGCTCAATTATGGAACATAACACCGGTAGCCAAAACTAAGGGGGCAAAGGTGGAACAAAACAACAGGCTAGAAATGCCGAGCCTTCCACCTTTTACCAAGTATATAGGTGCATTAAATTGAATAACATTTAATATGGTGATATAACAAGAAACCCATGTTATCACATGGAAGCAACTGCACCTGCAACTAGCAACGCTAACACATGGTGAAGCAAGTGGTAACATAGCCAATCAATAGTTTGCTAGGTTCTGAACAGGTTGAAGGTTTTCATGGCATTGTTTAGAGGCTGATATTTAACATGTGGTAGGCAACGAGACATAATCGATAGAGGCGATAAAACTAGCATGACAATGATAGTAATGGTATCTTGGTAAATGGTCATCTTGCCTGAGATCCCGCTTGGAAGAAGAATGACTCTGTGAAGCAGACGAACCGAAGTAGTCGAACGGGTCCTCACTTTCCGTCACGCTTGATGAACTCTATCGAGACGAAGGAAACCGGAAACAAGAATCAACACATGATATTCACCACACGATGCACAACACATATGATGCATGACGAGAAGAATATATGCAACACATGGCATGGCAATTCACAACAATCAAACACTACACATTAAGTGAAGTTCAATATGCAACGAGTTGCATATTGACGTAAGTCCACATACAAGTTGTTTAGTTCAATCCCGATTGGGTACAGGAAAATATTAAATGTGGTTACACATGGCAAGAGGTCAAGCGTAATTAAACTACCTATCTAGGCATTTTAAATGAGGTTGGAAATGACATATAGCACCTCCGAGGCGACCTCACATGTTAATTTATAATTCTGTCCAGATATGAACTAACACATTTAAATGGTTGTTAAACAGAAAATTAATTAGGTTCACGTGATTCTACGGGTCGTTACAAGTAATTTACACATAGATAACATCTCTAAAAGAGCTACGGTTCAAAAGATACGAGCACCGCAAGATATGATGGCATGAACGTAAAATGTGTGCAACGACAGTCACAAGCACCAAAAAACAAATAACCAGCAAGAGAATACGAAACTACACGAGATTCTAAGCAAGTTTCATATAGGACACGATCAAAACGGAGCAACGGTTCAACAACTACGAGCTAAACAAGAAATCACTACAATTTGCCAAAATCAGCCACATAGCATTTTCTACACCGCACAACTACGAGCTACACAAATCTACTATAATCAACCAAGGCATGAGACGATAGAGGGCAAGAAGCACTACGAGATGCAACTTATAACACCTAGCATGGAAGCATGGATCACTAGGAAAAGAAGTCACCTAGCATGAAACTGCATTTTTCGATCTGAAGGCATATTGACAGCAGCAAAACCATAAGCTACATGACTCCAAATGGCATGAAAACTAACAGCATGCTAGAGAATCCTAAAGTCTACAACTAACTCCATTGCACCAACCTCAAAAGATCTACAAAACACCACATAAACTCATGCAAAGACAACAACAAAATATAAAAGATTTTAGACTTATAAATATTTCAGCATCTCCAAATTAGCACTATTTCCTAGCATGTTGAGAGCAAGAAAACCACACCTAAACATGGATTGCTATTGCAACCAAAATTACCAGGAGCTATACTAAACATCCAAGGGCATATCTCTAGTTGACAACTCCTACATATCACGCACGGATTAAATCCCACAAAATAAGCAAAAGGCAACACGACAAAATATCACGCGAACTAACTATCTCAAAAGTTATAACTAAATGCACAGTTAAATTCTATGGACTTTTCTACCCAGAAAACATATATAACATGAGAGGTTCCAAAATAAAAACAACGCCACACGTATATGTGGGAATATGTCCTAAACATGGTATAGGAAACTAGCTACGGAATTGTACATGCAAAAATACCAACGACTACTCTAAAATAGATGGAAAAAGGGTTCCTAAAACATGAACATTTTATCTACAGAGTTTGAGCAATCCGGACACGCACAGAAAATAAATACGGAACAAATTAGTGGGATAGCACACAAAACTAGGCATTTGGTAGTTCAAACTAATTCAAAGATTTATGCAAGTTGCAAATTCGTAATCTACGTGAATTTCTACACGAGTTCCATATAAAACACGTCACGATCCGACACACGAGTTAAAAGATACGGCCATTTTAATATATCTATATTCCTGAAAATAACTAATTCGAAAACTCTAAAAAAATAAAGCTATCGGGCCTAAACTTCTAACAGGCGAAAAAAGGACAGAGGCGCAACATTGTTAAAACACGCCACGGGCGCGGGATAAAGAACATGGCTCACCTTGGGGCCTTGGCCCGGCTAGAGGTGGGCCGCTGGGAAGAGGAGGCAGCCGGTCGGTGCAGGTGGGCCAGGGAGGGCGCTGGGTCGCACTGCTGGAGCTGGTGCGAGGAGCTGGGCCCAGGCGGCTTGCGCGGGTCGCCACCCGGGCGCGGAGGCGGCGCTCGGGCGGTTCCTCGAGGACGAGCTGGTTGAGCCTTCCGATCGAAGGCCATGGCGGCGGCCACGAATCGCCACGGCGAGGGTGACAGACGCAGGGAGGCGGCGGTTGCCGGCGGGGACCGGATCCGTGTATGGCCGGCCGGATCTGGCGTCGCCAAGACCGGGCTCACGACAGGTGAAGCGGCGGCTGCGAGTGCCATGCCGACAGGTAGGAAGATTGGGGTGGCGCGACGGGGAAACTCCGACCGGGGGGCGAGGCCAGCGTCTACGGGCGGCGGTACAAGGTGTTGGCGGCGTGAGAGAGGTAGATGCTCCGGCGAGGAGCTCCGGCTTGTGCGGGGGCTGCGCGGTGACGAGGAAGGCGCGGGTTGCTGCTGCGGCTCGGGAGTCGCTCTCCCCGAGCGAACAGAGGGCACGGGCGGCGGTGCGGATCCGAGCCCGGCAGGGCTCGGATGGGATCGGGCGGGCCCGCGGCGGCTGGAGGCTCAGGAGTGAGGAGGTGGGAGGAGAGAGTGGCTAGGGTTGGGTGGATCCCGAGGCAGGGTTAGGGAGAGGCTAAAATGGAAGGGGAGGTGTCTACTTATAGCCAAAGAGGGGCTAGGTTTAGCGGAATTTTGCCCCGGTTTCAACCGCGCGGTCGGACTCGAACAATTCCGAACGCGGGACGGACTAAGTGGCCGTGTATAGTAGGTTAGCCGGAGAAGAGAGTGAAACGACACCGGGCGACATATTTGAAAACACCGACAAACGTCCGACGATAGACCGAAGACGCTGCCGCTAAGTCGACTGTTCGGGTACCAGACGGACTCCGATTGCGACGAAATTCGACAGGCGGCCTACCTATATTATCTTAAGACCGCACGTCAAGTTTCAACTCAATTAGAGCAAGTTTACACTCACTTTTAAAAACAAGATGTCGACGATGCCCCGGGCGCGGGCGAGTGCGGTCGCGCTCAGAATGGACAACGACGAGAACCGGCAACTAACAATGGATGCAAGTTTGAAAACTGTTGGCAACGGGATGCCGATGCAATGCTAATGATGTGCATGATGTGACAAATAAAATAGACAGACAACGAAAACAGAATAAAGGGGGGGGGGAATCTTGTGGAACGTCGGCATCGTGTTGTCACATCAATGTACTCTTCTGCGGTCAGACGGTGACTCTGTATAGGAGTGGCCTGGAGCGGCGTTATTCCTCCTTGGAAGGCAATGGTAGACTGCCCTCCGGGTGCTCCATCCTTCTTGACCTTGCGGGTCTTCATATTTTCCAGGTGAAGTACGTCCTTGACTTGGTGTAAATCTTGGCGAAGTGTGATAGATTCCTTGATCAAAAGATGTGTCGGTGTGTCGGTGGATAGGCTGTAGTAGGTTTGATACCTGACTGGTGTCCCGTCCTCCGGGGATGGGTTGAGTGTCCAGCTCCCGTCAAACCCTTCCTTAACAAAAGGAAGGTGACGAGTATCCGGCTTGTTGGCCATCTCGGGAAGGATATCGCAGAGATGCACAAGCGCCTCTCGTGCTTCTGTCTCCACCGCTAACACTAGGTTCTCCATCTGTGGTCCTTCAAAGAACCAACTAGCTGGGCAGTCGTTTGCCTTCACTATCATGTCTGCGTGATATTCCTTTATGTCGGCATTGACCCAGTGCTCGTGGTAGAGGAAATGAGCGTGCGGTGTACTTGACACTTCTCCAGGTTGTCTCCCAAAAGCAAGGGGAAGCCAGTTTCCTGAAGCGTCTCAGGTACGACAACCATCTACAAGGTTTTTAGGAGAGGGTTAGAAATTTGTGGGTGGTATGAAATGGTAGTAGGGTGTAGAAATTTCAAGTGTAAGGGTTGAGTGTGCTAATCGTCTCGGCTATTGTCCATGCTACCTAAGGCTTCCTACATTCAGGATGGCTCTGATACCAGCTCTGTAGGGATCCTGACTTGCTAGTCGAGATCGCCGAATGAACGTGCTCAGTGATCCCATAGATCAGTGCTCATCGAACACACAGATACTGAATATTAAGTGTCTTACATCCAAACATACCGTTTGATACAACAAATGACCATTATGGTCAAGTCTCACATAGGTAGGGCCTATCAGGCCAATCACACCGATACATCTACTAGCGAAAATCTTGGTAGTAAACGGGAGCCCATGCCATCAGCCTTCACCAACATGCATTCTAACTGGGAAGCGTCCTAGTTCGCGTGCCCGTCACCGATGACGAATTCTTCTCCGAACTCCGTTTCCTCCATGTGTGGTCAATAACATAATAAGTGGCAGGCAAGTGAGTACTTTGAATGTACTCGCAAACAACCCATGATATGGATAATGCAGTTGGTACGATAATAAAATAACATGCAGCCTTTGCGGCAAGCAAGTTTTAATTAAGAATATGCATGGTCTATTACTTGTATGGATATGCATCATAAACTAGATGGTAATCATAACATACGTTTATAGATATCAACATATCTGCTGAGGGCTGAATACTTCAGGTTTAGCCGATGTGCCAGGTCACCAAACTTGACCATATCAACTCTTTCGTAGCACACCATGCTCACACACACACACACACACACACACTTGGTTTATGCGGAAACGATTGGACGTAGTTTAAGCAGCAGCACCCAACTGTCCTTGACCGTGGACACGACTATTCAAATAGTTTTACACTCTGCAGAGATTGTACGTTATACGTATGAGATCCGGGAAACTTCCGTCGCATCCTCGACTCATGGTATATAACATACCCGAGGTAAGTACCCGATCATTACCTTTCCCCTGACGACACTACACTAAGAGTCCACTCGATTGGTCTCCAACCTACATGATGTACGTCTTACAAGCACTGACTCTAGACCATATCATCCATGCGGGGACCAAAGGTGTGCCCGCAACACGTAAAAACGGCATAGTCGACCTACCTGGTACGACCCGGTCACGATAGTGACCACATATCTCTCCCGCCACTAGTAATGTGGCTCTTTGCTCGCACCGACCAAAGTAATCAACAAAGCCCCGTCCCATAAAGGGGTATCTTGGTCGCACATGTAAGGTTGGGATGGTCGACACATCATAAATCTAATCCCATTTCCTAAGCCACTCACACAAAATATTCCCGGTGCACCACTTCTTTCACAAGTGGTCACCTAACTCAACACCATCACCCTCGGGCCTTTGTGGCACAACCTTTGATATCAACTTTGTGTTACCATCATCATGCACATGCTTTTTCTATGCGTAGCACTACTGCCTACTTGTCAACATAATATCGACGTGACCTTTATAGATGATAGGGTCATGCTCAATGCAAGTGCACCAGGGGAGCTATCGAAAACAGCATGCTGGGGTGCACCGATTAACCTTAACTATATGCATCAGAATAAATAATCTACATGTTATAAAATAATTATTTTATGATTTTGTAGAGTTATAATAGTGCCAAAATCAGAATACATGCAAATATTTCAAAATCTTTGGGTGAAGGCACTCCCTTGGAATCAGGGCCTGGTAGTGCAAACCCAAAGCAAGGTTTTTGAAATAGTCAAAAATGAGAAAAAGGATCTTTTTGGAAATACCTTGTTATAAAATTATTGTTTTTGAATCCACCCACTCAAGCATACACACAAACAATGGCAATCATGGCACTCATAGCACTTGCTTAAATGTTTTTAATAAACTCGGGTTTTGAATAGACTACAACTCAGGTTAGGGAAAAACAGGGTGTGACAGTGTTGGTCCCAAACGGACTGCCCACGGGGCCACCATGAGGAAACTCGAGGATTAGTTTTCCCCATAGCTAGTTCCATCCGTCTCGTCCTGAGAACAAGATACGCGACTATTATCGGGTGTGTCGACACGTCGGGTGGTCTTGCTAGACACGTCGGGTGGGATTCCGGTGAGACTTTGGGTCTTCTCAAAGTTGAGGTTTTCCAGTAAGTAATCCGACGAGATCGTGAGCTCCGTGATCGAGGATTTCTATGTGGCCTGTGGTAATTTGTGATGGATTAGTTGGAGCACCCCTGTAGTGTTAAATCTTTCGGAAAGCCATGCCCGCGGTGATGTGGCAATCATGGATACTTTGTTAACATCCGATTCTAGATAACTTAAAGTAACTTAAATAAAACTTGCCAACTGTGTGAATTATCGTGATTGTCTCCTTCAGAGTTCCTTCTCTAATCGAGAACGTGGTGGGGTTATGAATGATGTAAGTAGGTGTTCAAGATCACTTAGTGATTATTCTTACTTCACAACCGTCATGAGTAGTCCACTATATCTTTAATTCTTGTTCAACGTAAGTTAGGAACCATAAATGCTTAGGTTGCTGCAAACTCAAACACAAAGCCTACCCTCCCCTAATGGCTTAGTTAGATTCGTTACCAAGGTCAAGAGATTGCTGAGTCTTTGTGGCTCATAGATTACTACAACCACCCATAGGTACAGGTACCCCAAATACCAACTGAAATGGGAGTTTGACGAGGCTAGTGGCGACAGGTCGTATCTCGAGGACTAGAGGCACTTGGTCGTGATCATGGGCCTAGCAAGGCGGGATAGCATTGGCTTTCGTCGTTTATCTTGTCAGTATTCAAACCCTGTTTTTCTATCCACAATATGTATAATTGCGCAGATCTGTAATTTAGCTTTTGGCGAGTGTAAGCCTAATGTTATTACTCTTCCATCTATTATATAATGCAATATTTATCCTGCTTGCAAAACTCTTACATGCGACTCTTTCCCCTTTTGAGGCCTCGCCGCCAAATAAGGAAAGTGCTACAACTTAGTCGTTGCAAGTTGGTAATAAGAACCTTACAACCATAGGATCCTTAGGTTGATCGAACTTGGCCGAGTCGAGTCTAGTAAAACTATTTTGAGTCTAAGTTATATTGGAGAGTAGGTTTCTTTTTTCTCCTCTTCTATTCTCTGGTGAGGTTCATGACTTAGGAAATTTTCATTCTACTCCTCTTCTCGCTCAAATATTTTAGGATCACGAGGATATTGTGGAATCTATATGATGCCGACGTGATAGAGTTCTGTCCTGGTGCCTCCTGTATGACTTGACTTCTTCCGGGGAATTGAGCTTGAGGGGATTCTTGAGCACATCGTTGTCGTTCAGATTTCTTAGTATCTCAGCACGGAGGATGTTTGAAATTTCTTCAATACTAGTAGTGGCGCGAGGAGTCTGGCTTCCCCACTACTGGTGCAGATAGGTCCGGATGTATCGCCATACTTACTATCGTTGTGATTACGAGGGTCTGAGATAGATGAGGATCCGAAATTCTGGTTATGTGTTGATGGATGTGATACATTGGATGGGTTACATGCTAGGAGTTGACTAATGAATTCCTCCTTGTATCCATGGACCCGATTGCATGTCCATAAATTTTGGAAGTTCTTAGGTGGGAATTCCGTTAGTAACATAGGAATTCTTTCATCAGATGTATGTTGGGAATATACATTTGTTCCGAGCAATTCTAGCACATCCTTGATGATTGCAAGTGGCTTTTCAATCAGATGTTGTCTATAGTTATTTTGAAGAAGCATTCTTACTAAATACAGTTCGAGTGCAATTTCTGCAATTCTATTCAGATATTTCTGTTCATTGATTAGGCTTCATCATTAAATTTTTCATATCCAGTCTAATGTTGTTGTCTGTCTCCACGATAGATCCACCAACTCACCAGAATCCGGGTCGTGAGGGTGAGCAGTCAAACCCTCCAGCTCCTCCTCACGAGGCATGGCAAGCTATGATGGCTGCAACTAATGCAAACACTCAGATGTTGCTCGTGTTGTTGCAAGAGAGGAACCAAGGGCACCAGCGTAATTTCAACAATGATGGTCAACAATTTGCATCCCTGAATGAATTCCTGGCAAACGAGACGAAGTCCTTCACCTCGTGTGACCGACCATTCGATGCGGATGACTAGATCCTTAACATTCACAAGCACTTTGAGTGCAGTAATGTCAAACCAGAGGACATTGTTAAGTTTGCAACATTCTAGCTCTAGGGGCACGCAACAGAATGGTGGGAGCAATGGAAGTATTGCAGAGGTGACAGAGTGATCAACTGGTATGATTTTTCCAGGGATGTCAGGGCTCACTATATTCCAGCAATTTTTGTGGAAGAGATGCATGAGAAATTCAAGCGCTTGAAGCAAGGGAGTTTGTCTCTGTACAACTACAATGTGGAGTTCCAGGATCTGGTTCATTATGCTAAGCTAGACATTCCAGATCAGAAGAGCAAGATCTATCAGTTCTGTGGTGGTCTGAAGGAAGACTTGCAGGTGGCCCTTTCCTTGAACGATCCCACTGAGTTCGACGAGTTCTACAATTTGGCTCTCAAGGATGAGTCAGCCTCGCTCAAAGTTGAGAACTCAAGGAATTGTTTTAGAGACTCCAGTTCCTCTTCCTCAACACAAGTGGTTCTGAAGCAATAGAAATACTGGATTTCTCCTCCTCCTCGACAGCCTAAGCAGTCCAAGCAGTCTGGTGGTCGTGGTTCTTCCCACCGACCCAACCGAGCTTTCCAGAAGAAATACCAGCTAGAGAAGCAAGGAAGTCCTCAAGTGCAATTCCGTTCGGTGTCACAGGTGACTTGTCACAATTGTGGTTAGAAGGGTCATTACTCTAACAAGTGCACCAACCAGCAGCCTCTTCCGCCTCCTCCTCCAATCAGGACTCCAAGCAATGCAATGGTGAAGTTTAATCCCAACTCAGCAAGGGTGAACATGATGAATGCAACTGAAGCAGATAACTCCTCGAATGGGATCATGGGTAATCTCTTGCTTAATTATATTCCAGCAAAGGTTTTATTTGACACACGTGCATAGCATACTTTTATGTCATTTCCCTTTGCAACTGGCAATAATTTTTCAACCGAGTTTTTACCAAAGGCATTGCAAGTTGTCTCTCCGAGCAAACGTCTCAGTTCCATTTTGGTCGTTCCGAATATCTCTATCAAGATGGGAAACTATTCCTTTGTGGGTTCTCAAATTGTCTTTGGCAAGTCGGATATTGACGTGATCCTTCGCATGGATTTCCTGGCGATGAACAAGGCATTTTTCGATTGTGAAGCCAAATAAGTCAAGTTCACTCATCCTTCCAAGGACGTGATCATTTTCGCTGCTCGCGATGACACGATCCGTCTCTTTTCCCTCAATGAGAAAGGGGAGATTTCACCCATTTCTCAAGTTCTAGTGGTCTGTGAGTATGACGATGTCTTTCCAGAAGAATCGCCAGGAATTCCCCCGCATCGGCGAGTTGAGTTCGTAATTGATATCGAACCTGGAACTGAACCGTATAAACTTGGTCCCGAAGAGCTGAAGGAGTTGAAGTAGAAGCTTGATGAGAAAGAACATCTGGGTCTGATCACACCAAGATCATCTCCTTGGGGTTGTGGTGTCCTGTTTGTCAAGAAGAAGGATGGCACAAACTGACTCTGTATCGATTACCCTCCATTGAATAAGAATACAATCAGAAACAAGTATCCACTTCCCAACATCAATGAATTGTTCGAGCAATTGAAAGGGGCCAAGATTTTCTCTAAGCTTGACCTCCAGATGGGCTATCATCAGATCCACATTCGTGAAGAAGATAGTCCCAAGACTGCCTTCAGGACAAGCTTTGGCTCTTATGAGTACACAGTGATGTCTTTTGGTCTCGCCAATGCTCCTCCGACTTTCTCTCGGATGATGAATAATATCTTCTCTCCCTACAAAAATGAATTTTTCATGGTGTATCTTGATGACACTCCGATCTTTTATGATACTGAGGAAGAGCATGAAAAACATCTCCAGCTTGTGCTTGATAAGCTAAGAGAGCATAAGTTCTATGTGAAGTTTTCCAAATGTGAATTTTGGTTTAAGGAAATTGGGTACCTCAGGCACATCATCTCTGCCGAAGGGATCAAGGTTGATCCTACAAAGGTTCATGGCATTGTTCGGTGGGAGCCTCCTCAGAATGTGAAGCAGCTTCGATACTTTCTTGGGCTTGCAAGCTATTGGAGAAGGCCCGATGAGAACTTCTCCAAGATTGCTAAGCCTCTGTCTAACCTTCTTCAGAAGAGTGTGAAGTATATCTGGTGTCCCGAGTGTCAATTGTCTTTCGATACACTCAAAGAGAAGTTCATCTCAGCTCCAGTCTTGACTCCTAATGATGATTCTAAGACTTATCAAGTGTTCTGTGATGCCTCTCTCCAAAGTCTTGGTGCAGTCCTGATGCAAGAGAAGAAAGTGGTAGCGTATATCTCGAAGCAGTTGAAACCAAGCGAAAAGAACTATCCCACTCATGATCTTGAGTTGGCGGCAGTGGTTCATGCTTCGCTGACTTGGGGACACCTCTTGTTGGGAAGACAGGTTGAAGTCTACACTGATCACAAGAGTTTAAAATACATCTTCACCCAAGTAGTCTCAATATTCAGCGAATTCATTGGATGGAAATGATCCCAGATTATAATCCAAACATCGACTTTACTTCGGGAAAAGAAATGTCATTGCATATGCTTTGAGAAGAAAGACTTACTGCAACAGTCTGATCCTGAAGCATCTCTAGCCTGATCTTTGTGAAACTTTCAGGAAGTTCAACCTGCAGATAGTATCTCAGGGATTTCTTGATAATCTCTAGATTTCTCCTACATTGGAAGACCAAGTCCGCCAAGCTCAACTTCTTGATGCTATGGTGAAGAAAGTGAAGATTAGCTTCGCAAAGAGAATTCCGAAATATAAGTGCTTCCATGTTGATGACACAAATACCTTGTCCTTCCAGGACCGCCTTGTCGTTCCGAAAGGAGAACTCTTGAAAGTTATCATGCATGGATCCCTTAATTCCCTCCTCTCGATACATCCAGGTACCTCCAAAATGTATCAAGATCTGAAGCAGACCTGCTGGTGGACTCGCATGAAATGTGAAATTTCTCAGTTCGTGAACGAGTGTGATGTTTGTCGCAGAGTGAAGGTGGAGAACCAACGTCCAGTAGGCCTCACTACAGGAATCAACTTCTTTTCCGTCAGCCATAACAGACGGCAAAGACTAATTCCCGGACGGCAAAGAGAACACCACACACGACAAAGAATCTCACGGCCGGCAAAATTTCTGCGTCAGCCTACGATGGCATAGGACCTTCTTTGCCGTTTGTCCCCCCAAAGCGCACGACAAAGCTCTTTGCCGTCAACTTTCCTTAGGAGCAGTCGGCAAAGTACTCGAGACGGAAGCCGATAGGCGTTGCCTTCGGTAGGTGTTAATGGAGGCTTTGCCGTCTGCCTCCCCCTTATTCTTTGTCGTCTTCCTCCCCCTTGTTCTTTGCCGTCTGCCTCCTCCTCCTCCCCCCTCCACTCTATGCCGTCTGCCTCCTCCTCCCCCTCCTTTGTGCCCTCTACTTTGCTGTCTGCCCACCCTGGAGGAAGACGGCAAAGAGCCTATATAGACACCCCAGGATGCACAGCTGGGTGCCATGTGGCACCTTTGCCATCTGCCAGCTGATGGCAAAGGTCTTTGCCATCAGCTGGCAGACAGCAAAGAGCCCATATAGTACCTGTTTTTTTGTTTTATATTATTTCACATCACATATATATATACATATATATATATATATTTGACATCACATTTATACAATTCACCACACCTATATGATATATAGTTCACCACACATATACTTGCCAACACATATATATAATTCACCACACATATATGATATACATATAAATCAATGTACATCCACATATATCGAAAGAACCAACATACAAAGTATTGCACTGTTTATCCATATATACATATACATATAGTTCAACATTTTTCATCAACTCAAATGAAAACTAGATGCTATACATATAAAGTTCATCCATCGACATTGTTCAACTCCATGAATGCCAGCTTCCATGCATGTAGTATATCCAATCTGCAAAAATATGAATAAGAAATTCAGAAGAAAAACAAAATATGAAGTTTTTCAGCTAATTATGTCATTTTTAGAGGAAAACAAGCTAAGAATATCATATTCATGAGCTAACCAAGGTTCTTATGCCATTTTTAGCTTATTATGGCATTTTGGAGCTAAATGGGTTAATGAAAGCAAGGATAATATGAAAGAGGAGAAGAAAGAGGAGGAGGAGGAGAAGAAGAAAAAATCAAGGAGGAGAAGGAGGAGAAGGACTAGAAGGTCCTTGGCCTTCTCCTCCTCCTCCTCCTTCTCCTTCTTCTCTTCTTCTTCTTCTTTTTCTTCTTTCTTTTCATTTTGCCTATTTCTTCTCCTCTTCTCCTCTTGTTGGAGCTAAATTACCTAATTATGTATTTTTGGAGCTAAATGGGTTAATTATCCCATTTTAGATGAAAACAAGCTAATTATATAATATTCATGAGCTAACCAAGGTTCTTATGCCATTTTGAGCTTATTATGGTATTTTGGAGCTAAATGGGCTAATTATGTCATTGTTGGGGAAATTAAAGCAAATATACTATGAAAGAGGAGAAGAAATAGGAGGAGGAGGAGAAGAAGAAGAAATCAAGAAGAAGGAGGAGAAGGAGGAGGAGGGGAAGGACTAGAAGGTCCCTGGCCTTCTCCTTCTCCTCCTCCTCCTCCTCCTTCTCCTTATTCTCTTCTTCTTCTTCTTCTTCTTCTTCTTCTTTCTTTTCATTTTTCCTATTTCTTCTCCTCCTCTCCTCTTTTTGGAGCTAAATTACCTAATTATGTCTTTTTGGAGCTAAATGGGCTAATTATCCCATTTTAGAGGAAAACAAGCTAAGTGTATAATATTCATGAGCTAACCTAGGTTCTGATGCCATTTTGAGCTTATTACGGTATTTTGAAGCTAAATGGGCTAATTATGTAATTGTTGGGGAAATTAAATCAAGGATAATATGAAAGAGGATAATGAAGATGAGGGGGAGGAGAAGAGGAAGAAATCAAGAAGAAGGAGGAGAAGGAGGAGGAGGAGGAGGAGGAGAAGGACTAGAAGGTCCATGGCCTTCTCCTCCTCCTCCACCACCTTCTCCTTGTTCTGTTCTTCTTCTTGTTCTTCTTATTATTTCTTTTATTTTTCATATTTCTTCTCCTCTTCTCCTCTTGATGGAGCTAAATTACCTAATTATGTCTTTTTGGAGCTAAATGGGCTAATTATCCCATTTTAGAGGAAAACAAGCTAAGTATATAATATTCATGAGCTAACCAAGGTTCTTATGCCATTTTGAGCTTATTATGGCATTTTGGGGCTAAATGGGCTAATTATGTCATTGTTGGGGAAATTAATATGAAAGAGGAGAATAAAGAGGAGGAGGAGGAGAAGAAGAAGAAATCAAGATGAATCTGGAGAAGGAGGAGGAGGAGAAAGACTAGAAGGTCCTTGGCCTTCTACTCCTCCTTCTCGTTCTTCTCTTCTTCTTCTTCTTCTTCTTTCTTTTCATTTTTCCTATTTCTTCTCCTCTTCTCCTCTTGTTGGAGCTAAATTACCTAATTATGTCTTTTTGGAGCTAAATGGGATAATTATCCCATTTTAGAGGAAAACAAGCTAAGTATATAATATTCATGAGCTAACCAAGGTTCTTATGCCATTTTGAGCTTATTATGGCATTTTGGAGCTAAATGGGCTAATTATGTCATTGTTGGGGAACATAAAGCAAGGATAATATGAAAGAGGAGAAGAAAGAGGAGGAGTAGGAGAAGAAGAAGAAATCAAGAAGAAGGAGGAGGAGAAGTACTAGAAGGTCCTTGGCCTTCTCCTCCTTCTCCTCCTCCTTCTCCTTCTCCTCCTTCTCCTTCTTCTCTTCTTCTTCTTCTTTCTTTCTTTTCATTTTTTCCTATTTCTTCTCCTCTTCTTGGAGCTAAATTACCTAATTATGTCTTTTTGGAGCTAAATGGGCTAATTATCTCATTTTATAGGAAAAAAAGCTAAGTATATAATATTCATGAGCTAACCAAGGTTCTTATGCCATTTTGAGGTTATTATGGCATTTTGGAGCTAAATGTGCTAATTATGTCTTTTTCAGGAAATTAAAGCAAGGATAATATGAAAGAGGAGAAGAAAGAGGAGGAGGAGGAGAAGAATAAGAAATCAAGAAGAAGGAGGAGAAGGAGGAGAAGGAGGAGGAGAAGGACTAGAAGGTCCTTGGCCTTCTCTTCCTTCTCTTCCTCCTCCTCCTCCTCCTCCTCCTTATCCTTCTTCTCTTCTTCTTCTTCTTCTTTCTTTTCATTTTTCCCATTTCTTCTCCTCTTCTCCTCTTCTCCTATTCTTGGAGCTAAATTATCTAATTATGTCTTTTTGGAGCTAAATGGCTAATTATCTCATTTTAGAGGAAAACAAGCTAAGTATATAATATTCATGAGCTAACCAAGGTTCTTATGCCATTTTGAGGTTATTATGGCATTTTGGAGCTAAATGGGCTAATTATGTCTTTTTGGGGAAATTAAAGCAAGGATAATATGAAAGAGGAGAAGAGAAACTTATCGTAGTGGTCATCAAGGAGGAGAAACACCACGGTTGCTCGCGGCGGCTTTGTTTGGAGACGGTTGCCCTGGAGAAGGGTCGTGCGATGCCGCTTGGGAGTTATTCTATAGAAAAGATATTTTGCAATGTCTCAGTTAGCTTGATGACACTCAATTATTAATACTAGTTTATAATGGAACTCACCGTGCCAATCGAAGAAAAGACGTGCATCGGTGGAGGGACTTAACCGCTCTTCTCGCACAGACCCTGAAGAGTGGGTCATATTAGTTAGTAATGAAACAGACATTACACACATGATTTGGCTAATGTGAAGAAAACATACCACAAAAAGCTCGTACAGGGCCTATTGACCCGCCTCATTCCGGGCCCTCTCCTCCTCAATCAATCGTGCCATGGTATGGTCCCTCTCATCAAGAGCAGCCTGAAGAGCAGCCTGGCTTGCCAATCTCTCTTTCTCAAGAGCAGCCTATTTTGCTGCTCTCTCTTTCCGAAGAGCAGCCTGAAACACCATTCCTTGTTACCATAGTAATGATCTATGGTGACACACATAATGAAATGGATGAAAGTGTTCTTAGTCCGTACAACTAACCTCGATGGCAAGTTCGACTAGCCGTGGACGACGCGTTATCTCAGGACAGCTGCTCGACTGGCGCGCCTTGATCTCCGGAAGAGTGAGTGGACAACGTATTATCCCATCTCCAATGGCTCTCGAGCCATGGGGCCTCCCGCCACCATATATCATCACCAGCTCTGGATACAAAGGTTCCTGGCTAGGTTTAAAGTCATCCCCTTTCGTAGCCTTCCCCGCGTCCCTGTATGCCACGAGCTTCTGGGAGGATGATATGTTGGTGAAGTTATTGGGATCATCCAGGTCAGACTCAGAGAATGCCTTCGCCTTCTTGTACGAGGAAGTATGGGCCATGCCATAAAGGTCGTACAAGTGTGGCATCTCTGTCTTATTGTGATGCGCCTATAAGAGAGGAACAAAATATTCGCATCAAAAATGAATTGCATGAATCATGAAGCAAATCACATACCCAGTTTCGTCCAAACTGAAGTAAGTTGGCGCTGCCTTGATGATGTGGCACACCAACCATTTGGCTACGCCGATCCTTCGCATTCTCGTGGACGGCTCGCCAGCTGCCTGTGCACCACTCATCAACCAACGCCTCCCAACAATCCATCTTATCCGCACACCATCTCAAGGGCACCTATAAGTTATTAGAAAGAATTTTCAGCGCTACACCTATGAATGAAATCAAGAAAACTACATAGAAGGACTTAAGAATAGGTAATTACCTTCATGTATTGCTCCTTCTTCAGAAACTTTCCACGACAATCCTTCTTCTGCTTCTTAATACCACGCGTGGCGTAGTAATCTCGAATAGCCTGTGGCCGAGCCTCGGGGCGCAAGTTCTGTAGTAACCGCCTACACTCGGCCTCGAGAACCCTGGCCGCCTCCTCCTCATATCCATCCTCACATCTATAGAAGGTCTGCAATCAAACGTGAAAACACCGATTAGTACAATAATTAGCTATATTGTTAATTTTAGATTGTGTAAAAGGATAATTTACCCAAAAGGTCTTGATCACCATCTCGGCCCTCGTGTGGCACAAGACACCATCTATAATCTCCTCCGGCGGGGCCTACGCAGCCTGGTAGTGCTCCCAGGAAAATCCTAGTGTATGAACCTGACCCTTACGAGGCAACGTGACAAACCCCGGGAAATTTTTCCGACAAAGAACACCAAGGACAAAGTTCGGCCTGCGGACTCCAAGAGGGTGTACCCATCCCCTGCAGTATGATAAGGTCAACGCATTAGATATTTGAACAAACTTGAAGGAAAAAGCTAAAAAAAGAGTAAATGTACTTACCTATCTCCTTCAGGTCTAATCACCGGCCTCTGCTCGCGGGTAGCCGGCGCGACCGGGAGACGTGTACTACCACGCTTATACACGGTGGCCCCGTCCACCTGCACATCACCCTCACTATCCGTAAGCTCATCCCCGCCGTCCCCGCCCCCTGAGCCACACGGACCCTTGGTCCAATCCGGCAACTCGGTACGATCCGGCCAAGTCTCCCATCCGGGCCTCTCCACGTCGGGTGAAGCCTCCGGAACTGTAGTCTCCTCCGGCTGCTCCTGGGCCGAATGCACCTCGACCCGAGGCTGCTCCTGGACCGGAGTCTCATGGGACGAATTCCCGTCAACAAAAGGCTCCTGGAACGGAGGCCCCGTAGCCTCCTCCACAAACGGGTCGACCATACTAGTCCTATGCTCGGGGTGAATGAGCTGGTGGTTGTGGCGAGGACGGCTCAGCAGTCCACCTAGATCTTCCGCAGCCACCACCTCTCCCTGTACCCTTCCCCTTCTTCCCTACCTGACCAGCACCTCTCCCAGTGGGCAATTCCGCCGACGAAAAAGAACCCACGGGTAGTGTCGACAGACTGTCTGCCAAGGCTCTACGGAGAGATAGGGGTGGAAGGGAAGTACCACCCCTCGTGCGGGGCGCCTGGGAAGAACCCGTCGAGCGATCTGGACCAGCGCCCACCATCTTTCCACACGTGGTGACCTGCCATGATAAAGATGAAAAGAAATTAGTACAACATAAAAAAAATTGAATAACTGACATGAATAATAATATGTACATGAATAATAAAGATTAAAATATATATAATTTAAGTTGTGAATCTTACAAACTAACAATCATCATCAATAAATGCATCATCATCATCACTATCACACATGTCTTCATGAATGACGTGCTCGTCGGGTTCAACGGCGTGAAGTTGTGAAAGGCCTTCCTTTAATCGTTGAAGCATTGAGAGGTCATCCGCATCAGTAACCTCTATGAGTTCTAGGTCTTCTGGTTCCGGCTCAAGGCTGGAGTCCGATTCATTGTCGCTGTCTACTTCCATGTTCTTGGGTGAAGCACGACAGTTCTTGAAACGTTTCTTGGAAAGACGTGTTTCTTGGAAGAATTCTCCATCATATGTGTCTGGGTTAATCTGAGGTTCATAATCCTATTCATCTCGGACAGGTGGTCTGACATGTGGCGGCACTTCATAAACAACATACCAACCTTCCAGATTCTTATCCGTTTGGCATGCCCACGGTAGATAGAAAACTTGGGTCGCCTGTTGAGCCGTAATATAGACATCGGGAACATCTAAATGGGTGTTTGGATTGATTTCGACTAGTCCTATATGTTCATGAGTCCTTCTAGTCTTTTTCGGCTGGAACCAATAACATTTGAAGACTACGACGTTCGGTGGGTTTTCACCATAGAATTGAAGTTCATAAATTGCTTCAACTCTTATCCCATCCGAGTATGTGTAGATTGGGTTCATTTTCCCATGCTCTGCTCCGGATCCAACGCAAAATTTTGGCAGCACCTCCCCGCTGTTCTCCTGATACATGTCTCCGCAATAAACAGAGAGGATGTGCATCCGGAGAACAACAGGGAGGCACTGACGAAATTCCGCATCGGATCCAGAGCACAGCATACGGGAAAACGAACCCAATCTACACATACTCGGGCTGTCCATGGATAATGTTGGACAATTTGAAAGGATGGCGGTTATAAATATGCAAAGACATGCATATTTATAGATGTCGCCCTTTCGAACAGGAGACGCATACTGGTCACGCATACTGATAAATTAATTGAATTATCTAAATCTAGAAAGTTTCATCCGGAAACCGAGCCACAGTAAATGAAGGGGCAAGGAGGAGATGAAATTTGTACTGACCCACGAATGCAGGGGCGGAGCTCGTACAACGCACGGGCAGGTCTTCGCACACCAGACCTCACAGTGACGAGACAACTATCACATGTAAATCCACCCGATCAACACAAATATTCTAATTATGTCATTTTAGAGGAAAACAAGTTAAGAATATAATATTCATGATCTAACCAAGGTTTTTATGCCATTTTGTAGCTAAATGGGCTAATTATCTCATTGTTGGGGAAAATAAGGTCAGGAGAATAAGATAGAGGAGAAGAAAGAGAAGGAGGAGAATAATAAGAAGAAATCAAGAAGAAGGAGAGGGAGGAGGAGGAGAAGAAGGAGGAGAAGAAGGAGGAGGAGAAGGTATTCTTCTTCTCTTCTTCTCTTCTTCTTCTCTTTTCTTCTTCTTTTCTGCTTCTCCTTCTTATTTTTGTCTTCTCCTCCTCCTATTCTTCTTCTTCTTCTTCTTCTTCTTCTTCTTCTTCTTCTCCTCCTCCTCCTCCTCTTCTCCTCTTCTCCTCGTCCTCCTCTTCTTCTTCTTCCTATTTTTTCTATTAAGCTAACTAACTAACTAACCTAACTAACTAACTAACTAACTAACCTAACTAACCTAGATAGCACTAAACAACAAATAAAAAAAAAAAACAGAATCTACCACTATAACAAAAATAGAATCTACCACTAAGTAACTAAAAAAGATTCTAGCTACCACTAAATACCAAACAATAAAAAATCAACTTCTTATAATTTTTTCTCTTCTTCTCCTTCTTATTTTTTTCTTCTCCTCCTCTTCTTCTTCTTCTTCTTCTTCTTTTTCTTCTCCTCCTCCTCCTCCTCCTACTCCACTTCTTCTTCTCCTCTTCTTGTCCTCCTCCTCCTTTTCTTCTCCTCTTCTCCTCCTCCACCTAACTAACCAAGCTAACTAACTAACCTAACTAAAACTACTAACCTAACTAAATCTACCACTAAAGCTACTAACAATAACAACTACTAAAACTACTAAAACTACTAAAAATTAATAAAACTACTAAAAAATAATGCGGGTGGTGGGGGGGTGGGGGTGTGGGGGCTCACGTGCAGGGGCGGCTGTGGAGGGGCCGGGGTGTTGGGGGTGGTGGCGCGACGGTGGTGTGGCAGCGGCAGCGGGGGCGAGGTGGGAGAGAGAGAGTAGCGGTTGTGGGGGCCACAGGGGCGGCAGTGGGGGCGACAGTGGCGGCGGCGGGGGCGATAGGGGCGGCGACGCGACGGGGGCAGCGCCGCGACGGTGGTGGCGGCGGCCGTTACAGAGAGAGGGGCGCACGGGGTGGGGAGAGAGAGAGAGGGGCGCGTGGGGTGACCGTTATAGAGAGAGAGAGGGGCGGGGAGGGGGGAAGGAGCCTTTAATGGTGTTAGAGCGTTGCCGTCTGCCTCCGGACTCTTTGCCGTCCGCTAGCAGATGGCAAAGGTCCGACTCCAGTTTGACCTAGCCACCCCGCGGTCAGGTGGGCCTATCTATATCTCTGATGTCTGCCTCTGGACTATTTGTCGTCCGCTAGCAGACGACAAAGATGTGACAGATGGCAAAAATACTTTATGCCATCAGCCTGTGCTTTGTCGTCTGTTTTGCTGAAGCTGACGGCAAAGACACTCTTTGCCATCAGCTAGGAGATGGCAAAGACTAGGCAGATGGCAAAAAACTGTTTTCCAGTAGTGCCTCCTTCATCCTTTGCCCATACCCTAGTGGAAATTCAATCATGTGTAAATGGAATTTTTCACTGGGTTTCCAAAGTCCAAGAGAGGCAACGATGCCATCTTCGTCGTCATCGACAAGTTGACCAAAGTTGCTCATTTCCTTCCGGTCAAAGAATCTATCTCGTCAGCTGAGCTTGCAGAGTTGTATACGTCAAGGAGAGTCTCTTCGCATGGTGTTCCTATGCTTATTTCTTTAGATCATAGAAGCATCTTTACTTCTAAGTTCTAGGATTCCTTTCGGACTGCGATTGGTACTAAGGTCCGTTTTAGTACATCTTTCCATCCTCAGACAAGTTGTCAAGTTGAGAGAGTCAATCACATCCTTGAAGATATGTTCAGAACTTGTGTGATTTCTTTTCACATGAAGTGGGAAGATTGCCTCCTTTGCTGAGTTCTCATACAACAACAGTTTTCAAGCAAGCTCAGGCAAGGCTCCATTCGAGATTCTATATGGTAGGAAATGTCGTACCCCGCTCAATTGTCCAGAGACTAGTGAGTGCCAGATTCCTCGGAATGACATGATTGCTGAAGCAGAAGCAATGTGCCGTGTCATTCGGGATAATCTCAAAGCAGCTCAGTCCCGTCAGAACAACTACTACGATAGCAAGCATCATGACATGAATTTTCAGCTCGATGATTTTGTGTATCTCAAAGTGTCTCCCATGAAGGGCACTCATCGCTTCAGCATCAAAGGAAAGCTTGCTCCTCACTTTGTTGGTCCTTTCAAAGTTGTTAGCAAGAGAGGTGATCTTGAATATCAGTTGCAGCTTCCATCCAACTTCTCCAATGTACATGATGTGTTTCATGTCTCTCAACTCCGAAGATGCTTCAAGACTCCCGAGTGCACAGTTGATCTTCAAGATATTCATCTCCAACCACACCTCTCCTACCATGAGAATCCTATAGCAATTCTTGAAAGTACTGAGCGCAAGACCCGCAATAAGTCCATAAAGTTCCTCAAAGTTCAATGGTCACATCATTCCGACAAAGAAGCCACTTGGGAGCGTGAGGACCACCTCCGTTCCGAGTACCCAGAGTTCTTCCAGTCATATATCTCAGGTCGAGATCCTCTTGTATTGGATGTGAATAAAAAGTTTAAGCTTGGCCTTATTCACTTGTTGCATCATGGCATCATGACATAATATCATGTCATCATGTTCTCTTGTGTTGCATCTTGCTTGTTTGAATGTGTGAGGTGCTATGAGAGTGTGTGTGTGATTTCATCAAATAGCAAACCCTTTCTTTTCAAGTTATTTGGAGCCGTGTTAAAAGTTTTTGGTTTCGGTCCAATAAAAATGTTGCATCTCCCACAAATATCCTGGTTGGAATTGTGGTGAAGTTTGTTCTGATGTGAATTCTTTTTGTGCCTCCAAATCTTGCAAAACATGGGACTTTTGCATAAAAGGATTTTATGTGCTGTTTTAGAAAACCGCCAGATCATTTTTCTAAATTAGCACATATTTAGGTGGAGCCAGGCATATTTTCTTTTCTTCCGAAAACATCCCCTATTTTTTGGTGTGATTTTTGCATGTGATGTTCTACTTATATGAGGAAGTCGGCCTGCTATTTTATTTCAGAGGGGAGAGCCAGCTTGGGCCAGCTCCTTCCCCTCAGTGCGTCCCAACAACGCCTAGTAGAGCAATTGCAGCCCAGCAACCCCTCCTCGCGAGGTGACTCCAGCGTGGCACCTGTGAAGGGCCCACCTATACTATCTCATGGCCCGGGTTTTCTTCATCCTCTCGTTGCGCTCGCCCTAAAATGGACAGGGGCATGGCACAGTGGCCATGCCCCCAATTCCCCTCGCCCTCCTATAAAGCAGCAGCGGCTGCTAGGGATTTTTCTTCCTCCCTCGCGCCGCCACCTCTCTCCTCCCTCTCCATCCTTCCTCCTTCCCCGCAGGTAAGTCTGTATAGAGAGTTGATAGCAGTAGCAGAGAGAGCAGATCACCATCGCTGCCGTATCGCATTCCCCCTCGTCTCCGACAGCTCCTCTTCGACGGGCAACCGTGCCGAGAAGGGCCTCACACCCTCCCCCGATCCATTCCCATAGCTAGGAGTTGTGGGGCTTCTTCGCATCGCCGGCCCCATCGGTGGCGGCGGCGTGTACCCGGGACTCCGCTGCATGAGGGTGCTCCAACACCTCGGCTGCTGCACCTCCTCCTCGCCTTTGCCACTCCGTCGTCGGCAGCCAACCCCGAGGTGAAGCTCGACCCATTTCCCCGTCCCTATGTTTTTGATTGCGGGTAGTCGCCGTCGCTGCCGTGCGTACGAGAGGACCCTGTTTTGTGGTATCGCGCCCTGCCTAGGTCGTAGCAGCAACAACGCGCGCCCGTAGCCGTGCAGTCCCTTTACGGTTCGACATGGAGAGAGGGATGCACCAAGAGTAGAACCAACGATCAACGCGGGGGGATTTTACCCATGTTCGGGCCGCCGAGAAGCGTAAAACCCTACTCCTGCTTTAGGTGTATTCAGTGTTCTTAGGCTCTGGCTATAGGAGCGCTATGTGATACACAACACCTACGTACACTAACTCACCCAGAAGCCTCCCTTTCTGAGAGTCTGAAACCCTAGAGTCCAACACCCCTTCTGAGAGTCTTAAAACCGGATCCTCCTTCTGCTACACCTTCAACCTCCTTTTACACGTCGAAGGGGTCACCAACAGTGGCGAACATGGCACGCGTGAGATGCACAATTTGCAGTGTTTACTGAAGTATCAAGACAAACACATTAAATGCTTTCATCAGGCGTCCCTGACCTTCTATGACATGGGACGGGGACCCGTCCCATCGGCATCCTCAGCCCCCACCATTGCTGGTTGCCGCACTGGAGCGGTGGCAGGTTGGTGGGATCTTGCCGGGTGCATGTATTCCCGGGGCTCCGCTAGGTACCCCGACAGTATCTAGTCGGGATCCCAGACTTTCGTATTATGTCTTCTGGTTGTTGAGTTCAATGTTTTCTTGACATCTTCGTATTTTCCTTCGGCTGTCCCTCGACAGGCCTTGCTGCTGGCGAGGCTACAACTTCCTATGCACAAGTGTGGGGTACTAAAGACCCAAACATTAGTACATGGACAGGAGCCTCGGGGCCTAGTCCATGCAGGGGTTCGAGGCGTTGTTGGGCTAGGCCCAAACCGTGCACGGGCACGCGTGGCAGGAGTCTGCGATTGTAATCATTTCAGTTACTGCACCCTCCCCCCACGACACACGTTGAATGAACGACATGGGAGACCTGCGTGGAGCGGCCGAAATGATCATGCGCTTGCAGAAGCGTTTTCTGGCTAGCGAAGAGGCGGCCCCGTGTCTTCCCCATAAAGAGGAGACCGCAGAGGCGCTTACCTATTACTTCCTCCCCTTACCAATCTTGGAACCGCTGCCGTCTTCTTCCTAGAGCGTGAAACAAAGCTTCCCTATCCATCCGCCTCTTCCAAGCACCCACCATCTTCGGCCTCTGCTCCCATCTTCACCAAGCTGTCGAAGGCAAGCAATGGCAAGGAGGGGAAAAGCACCATCCCGGAGAGTGAGCTGGCGAAGATGCGGAAGGAGGTTGTTGTCTTCCCGAGTGCTTGATGCGAAAGCTCTGGGGATCGATATCTGTGCATGTGGGCGAGGGAGACGAAGGCGCACCCCGCTACTCGCGTGAGTCCAGGTTCTTCCAGTGGTGGCTCGGACAAATTTCTTTGCTTTACCGACTACTTTTTCTTCGTCGACATCATGTACACATATGGCTTCTAACTCTTTGATTTTACGCCGAATGTGGTAACATGCATGTCTGTCTTCCCACATCTTTGCGAAAACTTTGCCGGAGTAACCCCCAACACAGCCCTCTTCCACCTTTACTTGATTCCCCGTATCCAAAGAGGAGACGCCCTTTCTGTTTCTATCACCTGGATCCCAAGGACATGGAGCAAGGATATATACCCAGAAGGGGTCTTCCACGAGAAGTGGGAAGAATGGCGGGCAAAGTGGTGCTGGATTCAGGAGAGGGACCCCAGCCTTTCTATTTTCCCCGAGTAACCAAGATTGCGCGTGATACGTCTCAAACATATCGACTTTTCCAAAGACTTATAATATTGTTTTGGCCTCATTCTTCCATGATTTGAATGAAACTAACCCGGACTGACGCTGTTTTCAGTAGAGCTGCCTGTATGGTTTTGTTGTGTGCAGGAAAATGAATATTTTGATGCCCCGGAAAAATCCCATAAAAAATAGAGAAAATCCACGCACCGGGAGGGACCATGGGTTAGAAGATGGGCCATAGGGGAGCCACACGGCCCCCAGGCGACCTATTGGCGTGGCCTGCCCCCTGGCCATGCCGGCAGGCCGCCTGGGAAGGGCCCACCCCCTCTGGTGCCCTACTTTGGCTCCTATTTTTACCCGTGACGAGGAAATTCTAGAATAGAAGTCGGTTTGCAAGTTCTCGATGCGGAGCCGCCGCCACCCTCGGTTCTTCTTCGAGAGAGCTAATCTGGAGGCTGTTGTGGCCTCCAGACAGGGGAAATCATCGCCATCGTCATCACCATCACCACTCCATCCTCCTTCCATGTCTTCTCCCATCATGTGTGAGTAATTCCCTACTGTAGGTGAAGGGCATGGGTGAGATTGGATGAGTTAGATCATTTAATAGTTCGTCGGATTGTTGGGGATATGTTACCTATCATCTACTATGGTGTTTATCATCTTTACTACTACTTGTTACTCTTAATGCTTGTCACTTTGGGCCTGAGTGCCATGATTTCAGATCTGAATTCACTATGTTTTCATGAATATATTTGTGTTCTAGATCCTATCTATGAGTAGTATCCACCTATTATAGTCCGAAACTGGCGATCCCAATTGTGACAGCTTGGGACACCAAAGGGGATAGGCTATACTTTGAGGATTCCATGTATCCATTGATTGTTAATGCTTTGTTCCAGTGCTCTTTGATAGGAGCACCTTAATCTCCATAAGTTCCTTTTGGCCCTGTTGATAGCGGGACGGTAGGACAACGGATGTTGTGCAAGTTCTTATTGCAAGCACGCACAACTACCTCGGGATACATGCCTAATGTTTGATATATGCCTAGATGATCATTACTTTTCTATGTGCCTTGCCCCATGTTAAATACATGATATCTCTCATCCATGACCAATCATCCATCTCCTTAGCCTACAGTGTTTTAATGCTGCTAGTCAAAAGTTACTTTACTATCGCCGTTTTACTTTCATTGCTTTGCCACTTTTATTTCCATTGCCGCCATCACTTCCATATTACCGTTGCTACTAGTATTCCGTTGCCAAGCAAGTATCTTTCACGTGCGGTTGAATTGACAACTCAACTGTTAAAGCTTATAAATATTCTTTGGCTCCCCTTGTGTTGAATCAATAAATTGGGTTAAGTTACCCGCGAAGACTGTGGCGATCCCCTACACTTGTGGGCTATCAAGACCTTTTTGTCGCGCCGTTGCTGGGGAGCATAGCTTTATTTACATGTCTACTTGGAGTTATTTTTCTTGCTGCGATTTACTTACTATGGGTAAGAAAGGAGACCCCAAGGTTCCAATTTTACCATCCATTACAAGAAAAGGTACGGTCCTTAGCACTAGTGATACACTTGATTCACCTTCCATTATGAGTAAGTTCGCTTCACCACCACACATGCTACTTCTACAGACTCTGTTACTGTTCCTGATACTTTTGATGATGCTTCTACTATGATTGATGGGCATGGTTTGCTTAGTTATTTTATTGAGACTCAAATAGCTAAGGCTGCTAAGCAGTCTGGAATGGAACTTCCTGTTACACGCTACCCGATTGGTAGATCTTTTGGTTACCCAGACTTGAGTGGTCCCAAGGAAAGAATTCTTGATGATGATTATATTGAACTTGATGATGAGTTATGCAGGGAACTTACAAAGTGTGCTGACTCTCACCCTGCTTCTGTTAGGAAGCTGCTTGAAAAGCATTCTATGAAGAACAAGTTTACTCCTAATCCTAAGTTTGCTTCATCTCCTATTTGCATTGATGATGCTGATTTTGATTTCTTTGTTGATATTTCACTTATATCCATAGTTGAAGCCGACTGCTTTTACGGCAGAGAAGATGACAATGCTATTGCACACCCTACTAGACTCACTGAGTTGGGTGGCTTATTCCCTACAGAGGACAAGAAGAGAACTTATTACATTACTAAGCTACTTCCTTTCTCTTTGAAGGAAGATCCTAAAGCATGGTATGATGCACTACCATGTGGTTCCATTAAGAGTCCTCAAGATTTAGCTCAATCTTTTGTTGCTAAATATTTTCCTCCTCATAAGCAACATGCTGCTTTACAAAGAATTTATAATTGTAAACAATTGCAGGATGAGCACCTCCCTAAAGCTTGGGGGAGGTATTGCACTTTGCTTAAGGCTAGAACGGTACATGGAATTCCTACGAATGAATTGCTTGATATATTTTATGCTGGTCTAACCGGTGAATCTAGAACCTACCTGGAGAGTTGTGCTCGTTGTGTTTTCAGGGAAAGAACACCGGACGATGCCGAAGAATTAATGGGCAAGATAGATAAGAATCATGATGATTGTTCCGTTCCTGAACCACCTCCATCACCCAGGAAGAGAGGTATGCTTTTCTTAAGTCCAGAAGTTATGCAAGAAGCTAAGAAGTCCATGATAGAGAGAGGTAATAAAGCTGAAGATGTGAATAATCTACCTCCTATTGAGCAATTATGTGAGCCTACCACTCACCCACCTAAGGTAGAGGTACACTCCCTTTTAGAATTCAATGCAAGTGACGTCCCTCATGGTAAGCCTCGTGACCAATGTTTAGTTGAGCTTGATAATTTCACTGTCAAGCAAAATCACTTTAATGAGCAGATTCAAAGCCAATTGCATGATAATTCCCTTGTTATCATAAGTTTGCTTGATGTTTTAAGTAGAACTGTTAATTATGTTAAAGGTCTTGTTAACCATTTTCATATGGTTCAAACTCATCTTGAACAAGTTTCTAATGTGCAAAAATATTTGCTTGCTAACAATGCCAAGCAAGTTGATACGCAGGCATGTGGTATAAAGACCCGAGGAGGTACACATACCCAGGACCCCCTTTATCTGGAGGGACATCTAAAGAGGATAGAGCAAGATTCTCAATTGCACGAAGAAGACATTGTCAGCTCCCAGAAGAAGAAGAAGAAATACAGGGAGGCAGACAACTCCAATGATCCCATAATTGATGAAGAACCTATTGTTGATACTGAAACTGAAGATGATGTTCAACATGATAAAGATAATGAGAAGATTAATCCTCCTGGGATACGAGAAGAAGAACCACCAGACAAGCACAAAATATATACTAGAGAAGATTTTGTTGCAAGAAAACATGGGAAGGAAAGAGAACCATGGGTACAAAAATTAATGCCCTTTCCAGGTAAGTCTTTCAAAACTAAACAAGAAGAGCATTACACTAAATTTTGTGAATGGATGAAACCTCTTTTTCTTCAAATTCCGTACTCAAGGTATATGAAAGATATTGTTACTAACAAAAGAAAAGTTCCTAATGAGATAATATCTACTATGCTTGCTAATTACTCTTTCAGTGGCAAGATTCCTGAGAAGCTTGGTGATCCAGGCATACCCACCATTATTTTCTTGATAAAAAATAATTAGGTCAGAACTACTTTAGGTGATCTTGGTGCAGGAGTGAGTGTTATTCATTTCTCTCTTTACAAAAGGTTATTTCTTGATAAACTAATCCCTATAGATATCTCTCTTGAAGTGGCTGATAAGTCAACAGCCGTTCTTGTTGGTATTTGTTAGGATGTTCCCGTTGAAGTTGCTAATTGCTTGATCCTTATTTATTTTGTTGTGCATGACATGTCCGAGGATTGGACCATGTATATTATTGTTGGTAGACCTTTTCTTAATACCGCAGGTGCTATTATTGATTGCAATAAAGGAAAGGTGACCTTCAATGTTAATGAGAAGGAGCACACGGCATATTTTCCAAAAAAGATTGATAAAGGCATGGCCGTAATTCTATTGCGAATATTGAGACCGTGAAGATTGGAGAGTGGGATTGTCCTCTACATGTGCACCACAAATACAAAACCATTATGGTGGGGACAATATCCATTGAGATAAAGGTGCCATGATTACTTTATGAGAAGTGAAACTTTTTGCTTAATATAACATCTGTTTGGTAGTGAGACTTGATCAACCTTGCTAATAAATATGTTTTATATGAGTAAAAAGAGAAGCTTGTTGTGTTTCCATTTCCTTTATCTTTCTTTCTCCTTGATTTACCAAAGTTTTATGTTTTTGAAACTTCATATGTTTAAGTATAGTTTCGAGCTTATCGGAAGTTTTGCAGCTTTTAGTATTTCGTTTTTTTTCAAAAGTGAAGTTGTCAGAAAAATTCCAAAAAATTCAAAATAAATATTTCCTACCAAAATGGGACGTACGGGCACCAGGGGCCAGCCAGGTGGGCCACCCTCTGTCCAGGCGGCCAGCTGGCGCGGCCTGCCCCATGGCCGCGCCACCAAGTCGCCTGGGCCCACCTGGGCCCATTTGCAGGTACTCCTTCCTCCCTTCTCTCTCTCACTCCAAAAGTCCTGATTTTCTGCACGAGCTCTAGTTCTTGCTGTTCTTGGTGGCAAATTTCGATCTCTCTCTATGACCCATCATTTGCATTGAGAATTTGAGCATTTGCTCCCTGGTATGTGACTCCTTCAGCCTTCCAATTAAAATTTTGATTGGTGGTCTTATTTGTGAGTATTTAGGAGCTCTTGGTGCGGTTCATATGAGCTTGCTTGCATGCTTAGAAATTTATTTGTGAAGTTTCGATCCAAGATTATGCATAAGGGGAGTGAGTAGAATAGTTTGCTCCAACTAATTTTGGCTTAAACCTCCATTTTTGTGGTGAACCAAAAATTTCAGAAATGAGCTTGTTTGGAAAGGCAAAGGGATGGCTTGGGAAGAAGATACCCGAGCCTACTGATAGATTAACTAGAGCTGCAACTTCATCCTCTACCGTGAGGACAAGTTACGATGATAATATCGTGTCACCGGAGTTATTCCACGAGACGGACACTGCACGTGCCATGGCATACCCGTGTTCAGATTTTCTTATGGTGGTAGGTATTAAGAATGAGTTTGATAACCTCTGTGCAGCTGCAGGTTTGACACACTCGTGACACGACGTGTGCAACAATATCCAAAGCTCACTTATTATTTTGTCAATTGGTTTAGATATAATGATAAAACTTCCGTGATTGAATTCAGATTATATGAGGATGTCTTTACCATGTCTTTGGAAGAATTTTGTGATATTATAGGTGTGCGGAATGTCGGGAAGATGACCAAAATGAACGTTCAGCCATACGACATGAAATCCCTATTCGCTTCCCTTTGCAGTAAGGACCCGCGAGAAATTCACCGGGGGAAGATCAACAACAGTTTTACCCCACGTCAGGTATTTTGCATATTATAATGCTCGAGGGGTGTAAGCTCATGACAACACAAGCAACATTTCGGCTTCGGATCTCGCTATCTTGGCAGCCGCCCTCTTTCCACGTATAATATTGGTGCTCTGATTGCTCGTCGCCTCGTCGCTAACGGCGCCAAAGGGCCTCACTTTGGTGGCATTTATGCCAGGCTTATCCTCGAGCACCTTGGGCGCACTGTACATGTGGATGATGTGCCTTTTTCATTCATAAGCCTTGATCTTACCTCTATGAAGAGGCATGAGTTTCGTACTAAACTTCCGAGTATCGTAACCTTTTTTATATTATGAGATTTGGCGAGCTTACTACTCGCGAGACCCGTCTACCTGCACCACTTTTGTTTGATTACACTAGGAGGAATGGATGGTCTTTCACCTCGATGGAGCTGGACGAGTTCATGATCCAGCAGCAGTTCGACAACCCCATGGAGGAGGTTGTTCCCGAGGAAGAAGAACCATCTCCTTGGGAGGCCAGCCTGGCATGAGTGTACGCGCCTGAGGCTTGGTATGATTCTTGGAGCCACTAGTACCACTCCCGAGCCAGAGGAAGCTCCTAGAGCACGCAGTAGCTGAGCTCAACTTAGGCAAAAAGCCTAAGCTTGGGGAGGACGTATCTTTCTCCCCTTCTATTGTATCATCCATAGTTTCCTTTTAAAGTAGCGCTAGGGGGGAGATGGAGGCAGTGAATAGCTTAGGGGTCGGACGCGGTCATTTCTTGTTTTTCTGTCGCTTTTCAAGTTGTGGCCCTCAGGGGCGTCCTCTTTTTGTATTTTGAGCTATCAAAGGCTCGAAGATCTCTTTCCTTCATGTTTTGAAAAGAAAAGAAGGGCGGGGATTTCTTCTCTATGTTTCTCTCGAGTCCTCTTTCTTCTTTTCTTTTGTTTGGTGTTTCGTGGAAACCACAAGAGACCGTTGGGTCTCCCGAGGCAACCACAAAGGGGGCGGAATGAGGAATCGCTCAAGCGCTAAAGGGGTCTCCTGAGGCGCGCCTCAAGAGCCTTACCGGTCTTAAGGCCACTTTCCCTCCTTAATGCCGTCCTGGAATTCCGGTCGGTATCAGGGGGGCGGGGCCAGGTCCCTTAGATGCGCCCTTCGTGGCCATACCTCATGTGGGTGGCAAAATGTGCGGGACTGGCACCTGTCGACGTAGAGTGGTTTGAGTGTCAAGGGGGACTCCTGAGAAACACGCCTCCGGAGCCTTACCGGTCGCAAGGCCACTCAACCACCCATGTGCCACCCATGTTCGCACCCAAGGCGTGGGGGCTTTGCCCCGTGTGGGACCACATTGGTAACGGGTTGTGCCTCACGAAGACAGGGAAATGTGCGGGACCGGGACCTGTAGACATAGAGTGCCGAAAGCGTCCTCAAACTGCCCCACAAGTAGGGAGGAGGCACCATGAATGAAGCCACGCTCATGGGGCTAGACTGTCAGTGTCGCGACAATACGGGCTCGTAGCGGCGATGACCAGGAGGGAAGTATCGTGCGCACCTCGACTTCAGAAAACGCGTTTAAAGGTACCCACCAGATACATCAAAGTTGTTGTTAAAGTTAACACATAACCTTATCAGGAGAACAAAGTGGCGGATCATGGGGTCGCATCGTCGCCAGAGTCCATGCTGTGACCTTCGGGAGTAAGCATTGCAACCATGTATTCCACGTGAACGTGGACCCATTCAGCCAAGGCGGCGCAGACCATCTCCGTTATGGGATCCAGCACTTCAGCGAAGTCGAAGTCTGGGTAGATGCAAAGGAGGAGGCTGAGGACGTCCGAGGCTGCTTGACTCAGGTGGTCACGGCTCTTTTCCTCCACGAGGGCGAGGGACTTTGTGGAACATGCCTCGGGATGCTCCACTACACGTAGGAAGAAGCCCAAGTACCGAGTGTCGTCAGGGACCTGGGGGCTGGAGGCACTCTCGCCACAGATGTCGCTCAAACCGCGGGAGGCTCTCCTCTCGAGGGTCGGGAACATCCGGGAGCGTTCACATTGGAGGCCGCGAGCATGGGCCGCCTCCTCGGAAGCCTCTCCAACCTTAGAAGCCGCGCCTTTCACCTGTTTGGAAACATGAGACAGTTTACCTTCGGCAGTGGTCTAAGCGTCCAACATGACTTGTCGATGTTTCACTTCCTGATCCAACCTCCTCCGGAGGGCATTGACCTCGTTTTTCAGGTGACCACGACGCTCGAGGAAGTGGGACTCCTGGAGCCACAACTTCGCACGGTAGTCGAGAAGAAGGGAGTGCTGAGCCTCTGTCAGCCCTCTGTCTATGACCTCCTGGAGCTTCGCTTCACGAGAGGTGAGGGATTCCTGAGCAAGCGACACCTGGCGCTCCCTCATCTCCAGACGCTCCTGCATCAGGCTCTGCTCCACCTCTACAAGCACTAGAGAATCGGCGGACGCTCGAGAACCCTTGCCGGCCAGGAAGGACTCCGTCGGCGGACCCCCTAGGGTTGCCCTCAACGGGGCTTGCTCTTCAAGATCTGCGATGAGGATGCAAATCTCCTTGTGACGATCTTCGAAGGCCGTGCGTCGACAATCAGCCTCCTGAGTTTCGAAAAGAGCGCGCTCACGGGCTTCTACCGCTGCAGCGATGGAGGCCTGTGTCTGTGCGCAGGCATGCTCTCGCTACAAACGACCAAGGTTCACGATGACGTCTAGCTGGCGCCACCCTCACTCCAGGTGCCGACGCTAACTTTCCCGCCAGGCTTTGTGACAGGCAAGCCCCGCCCCCAGGCGTTGAAGCGCACCCACCGCAGTACGGAGCAACCACCACGGCGTGGCATGCAAACCCACGACAGGATCCAGTGGCCAACAATAATCCTCACCTTCTGCGCCACAAATGGGAGAGGCGCGCGGGAGTCACCCGACCCGAGTCCATGCTCGGGGGCTGGAGGCTCACGCGCAGATGTTTCGCCGGAAGAAAGAGCCCCATGAGGCCCTGCATCGCCAAGCAGAAGGGGGTGCAGCACGACCCTATGAGGGGCCAGAGGCGAGGGGAGTGTCACTCCCTCGGAGAGCGGGAGCCTGCGGGCAAGGAAGACCGCACGAGTCTCACACGCGAGAGAACCGGAAGGTTGAACTCCTCGGGATGCAAGGGAAGAGACCGCAAGATGCTCGGTTATCTCAAGTGCAGGTAGTGCTGACCCGCCTCCTCCATCGCCAGTGGGAAGCCTGTGGAAGAAAGTCTGAGAAGGAAGACGCGGAATGAAAGGGCGAAGTAGGATCAAACACTTACTCATATATGGCGATCCACTTTTTCTTCACGGGAGCCCGCCGAGTTTGGGGGCGGCCGCCCTTAAGCGACCTCCTTTTCCAGCTGGTGTGGGTGGCCTGGTAAGGGGTCTCGGCGGCCCTTGGGTGAAGCCCGAGGGCAGGGGCCAAAATTTCCACCATTGACCGGTGGCCACCGCCGACCCCGGTCTACCCGGAGCAAAGGCCAGGGGTGCAGGCGGAGATGCATCGCCCGCTCTCGCTGTGGGAGGAGAGACACGACCAGAGTTCCTGTGGGCCTGAAACCCAAGGGATGAAACCCCGAGAGGCCGCCTCCTTCGTTTGGAGTAACCCTCACTCATCGAATAGCGGCATCTCCGCGGCGAGGGCTTCCGGCGCCTTGAAGTTATATAATGGAAGGCCATTCTCGGGAAGCTCGTTGGGATTGCCACCAGTGAGCCGATGGAGTAGCACGCACAAGACGTCGGAGGGAAGAGGCATGAACTGGATCCTCATTGGCTCTCGATGTCCTACATAGGCCCACATTGGATAGGAGTGGCGCTGGAGAGGAGCAATCCGCCGACAGATAAACTCTCGCACCACCATCGCCATCGTCACCCACACCCGCTTCAGTCTCTCCAGCCAGGTCAGGACCGGAATGAGCTGGGGATCATCAAGCTCCTCGCGCATCCAGCCCCGCTTTGGTGTTGCGGGGGTCGATGGGGGCTGGAACATGGCCCCTGTCTTGATAATCTTTACCTGTACCCATTGCCGCCGGAACCCCTCTCCTACGGGGAAGAGCTCGGCACCAAGGTCCGCCCGGACCGATGCGTTGGCCACTTTCAAGGACACAGATCCAGAGCATTGCCCTGCGGATATCGATTCAAGGAAGAAGAAGTGGCGGAGAAATTCCATGGAAGGGGCGACACCCACAAAGGTCTCGCACAAGAACGCGAAGGCTGAAAGGAGAACCAAAGAGCTGGGGTCAAGATGGAGCGCGTAGATCTGGTAATGTGAAAGCACTTCACCGAGGAAGCTCGAGAACGGCGGCAGTACATTAGAAAGGAGGGCGTGGATATGAAGATGGACTGGGAGGGACGCCATCTCGCCCCAAGGCCATGAACCTGGACAGATCTAGGTGGCCCCACTCATTGGAGATGGCCGCAACCACCAGTCGTACCTTCTCCAACCCCTCAAATTTCACCATTGTTGACCGGCCCAACGCGGGCCGAGGCACACCTTTGGAAGACATGGTGAAAAGAATGTGGGAAACGCGCCGCGGCACGTGGGATTCGGGAGGAAGAACCGACGGCGAAATCAATAAGAAGATAAGGCGGCGTGCAAGCGCAGGTCAGTAGCTCCTGTGCGGAGAAGATGTGTCCCTCATTTAAAAGCCCCCCCGCAGGGTTTTAGGGCCCGCGATGCTTCGGGCCGACCTCGGGTCTTCGCCAAGAAGCCAACCCGGGCGTGCCTTGCACCCGGGGGCTACTGTGGGCTTTCTGGGAATGGGGGTACCCAGACCTGCGTGCCTGCGGCCCAGGGCTAGCCCACTTCATCAACCACACACCTGAAGGATCGGCGTCACTGAAGGCGAGGCTCTCACGAGGGGCCAAGCCTCGCAAGGATGAACGGCATCAGGACCCACATCTGCCTCCTCAGAACCCCTTTGGAGCGGCGGATATTCCGAGGCGAGTCCCAACCTCGGGAGTTTAGGATGATGCAGAGAAAGGACAGGCGGGTAGTGGACAGCAGGACGAAGCAGTTTCCCCTTTGATGCAAAGCGGGGAAAGGACGAACACAGGTTCGCAAGGCATCCCCTAAAGGTTGGGACGCCCTACGACGCTCCACCACCTCGCCGGCCAGAGTTCGCACCGGACATGCTACCAATGAGCGTCGGGGGATGCCGCCTTCACAAACCACATGGCATCCCCCCATCGCCCCGACCCTTCCACGCGTCCAGGCTGTTACTCTCCCCTTCTGAGTCTGTCAGCACGTGACGTACAGATATGTCATGCTTCTGGTGCCGCATGAGCTCACGCGTCGACACGCCGCCCGCCGCCGCCGCGTCGACGCGCACAGGCGCGCTCTTGGGCGTGACATCGCCAGCGAGACCCAATCGCGCCCCCGTGGGAACCGCGCTCGTCATCCCGGATCGCTAGGGGCTACAACGGGGGAACCACGCGGGCGCATTCCAAACATTCACCTAGGCCCGGACCCACTAGGAATTCGGCGGGAGCTGTTGGAGGCACAAGATTTAGCCGCCCTAGGGAGTCATCATCCAGTGTCCCTCGACATGCTTCACGAAACGAGGAGGGAGTACCGGAGCCCGACTACATCAACCCTGGAGGCGCGCACAGTTCGACAACGACCGCGTCAGCACACGTCTGGGCTACGGAGGAAGCAGCGCAGGCCATCACTGCGGTAGGAGGCACGCGCGTGACCCTGCGGGCAACCCCCATGCAAACAGGTATGAACAGCACCATGGGGGTGGCCCACAGGGGTGGCTTCGCGGGGACGCCCACCGCGGGTGTCCTCGCAGGGCACACCTGCTGGCCGGGAGCTGCTTTGGGCAGACGTCTTGGTCCGGGAACCGGGGACCTCTCGCTTGGGACAGGGTGGATGCACCCTTGTATCCAGGCCGAGAGGCCCCAGCCTAAGAACGGAGGGTGGAGTACACGCCCATGTTCCCGGGCCAGACGATCCTAACCTGGAGGCCAGGGTGGTATATCCGCCCCTCCTCCGGGGCGCGCGACTCCCGCTTGGGGATGAGGGTGGAACACACGCCCATGTCACAAGTGTGAGCTTCGTTCGATCGCCATTGGGTGTTCGGGTACCCGCGGTTGCCCTCAGCTTGGGCTAGCTCGGCCTGGGGGCACGGCCCAGGTTACGAACATGGGAAATTGGGGGGCCCAGCGAAGCGCGTTGGGGCAACACCCCAGGGACTCAGGACATACTGTCTCGGCAAGCTCTCCGGCCAGCGAGCGTTGGGGGCTCCTCCCACACTCGAGGGCTCGCTCAAGGCGGACCACGCCACACCGCTACGAGCCCATGGACCATGAGGAGGGCACACTCCTATGAGGCGTGGGGCTCCCGAAGCGCCTCCGGGACCTGCATCAACCCGTAGCACCTCTGGATCGTCCTTCAATCCTTCCGGAACCTACTTCATACCGTGACACTCTCACGTAATAATGAGTTGCGGCTGTATACGCCCGGGGCCCCCCGAGGACGCGGAGGGGTCCCTTCCATGCCTAGTGGCAGCCCTATGCTACGTGCTGGGGAGAAGACGAAGGCAATCGACATAGTCCAGCAATGACTATGACCGACGCAGAAGGAATTAGGCGCCTATGCCTTGGGGGTAGGGACACTCGTGAGGCCATAGCGTCCTCGCGACCTGCGAGATAGACCCCCACCGTGACACTCTCACGTAATACCGAGTCGAGGCTCTATACGCCCGGGGGCCCCCGAGGATGCGAAGGGGACCCTCCCACGCCTAGTCGAAGGCCTATGCTCCGCGTTGGGGGGAGACAGAGGCGGTGAATAGCTTAGGTACCGGACGCGGCCGTTTTCTCGTTCCTTTCTTGCTTTTCATGTTACGACCCCCAAGGGCCTCCCCTTTTGTATTTTGAGCTATCAAAGGTTTGAAGATATCTTTGCTTAATGTTTTGAAAAGAAAAGAAGGGCGGGGATTTCTTCTCTATATTCTCTCGTTTTACCAAACACGAGTTCTCTTTCTCCCTTTGTTTTGATTGGTGTTTCGTGGAAACCTCGGTTGACCGTCGGGCCTCCTGAGGAAACCACAAGATGGGCGGAATGGGGAATCGCTCGAGCGCCAAAGGGGACTCCTGAGGCACGCCTCAGGAGTCTTAAAGGTCATAAGGCCACTTGCCTCTTTGATGCCGTCCAGGAATCCCGGTCGGTATTAGGGGAGGCTGGGCCCCGCCCCTTAGACGCGCCGTTCGTGGCCGTACCTAATGGTGGTGGGGAAATGTGCAGGAGTGGGGTTTGTCGACGTGGAACGGTTTGAGTGTCAAGGGGGAATAATGAGCAACATGCCTGAGGAGGCTTACCGGTCGCAAGGCCACTCGGCCACCCAGGTGCCGCCCATGCCGGCACCCAGGGCGTCGGGGCTATAGCCCGTGAGGAACAACCTTGGCAACGGGCTGCGCCTCGCTGTGGCAGGGAAATGTTCAGGACCGGGATCTGCAGACACAGAGTGCCTAAAGGGTCCTCAAACTACCCCACAAGCAGGGAGGAAGCGCCATGAACGGAGCCATGCTCGCGGGCTAGACCGTCAGCGTCGCGACAACATGGGGCTGACAGCGGCCACGACCAGGAGGAAAGCATTGTGCACACCTCGTCTTCAGAGAACACATTGAAAGGTACCCTCCATATACATGAAAGTTTTTGTTAAATCTAGTACATGACCCTATTAGGAGAACAAGGCAGCGGATCAGGAGGACGCATTGTTGCTAGAGCTCACGCCGCAGCCTTCGAGAGCAATCCTTGTCTCCAGGTCCTCCACGTGGACCTCGACCCATTCGGCCAGGGCGGCGCGGATCGTCTCTGGCACTGTACCCAACAATGCGGCAAAGTCAAAGTCTGGGTCGAGGCAAAGGAGGTGGCTGAAGACGTCCGAGGCCGCTTTGTCAGATTTCGGACTCCGCAATACCCTATAGATTCGAACTCATGGGCGTGTGTGAAGATCTCTCACGGCCTAACCTTGCTCAGCACTCTACTCGAATGGAATGGCGAGGAACTCACTCGATTGTGAGGGAAACAGAGAACAAAACAATTTTACCCAGGTTCGGGCCACTCGGAAGGGTAAAATCCTACTCCTGCTTTGGTGGATTGCCTCTCGTGGAGGTTGGTGGACGAACTAGTACAGTGCGTGGGCACCTCCGGAGGCTAGATAACCTTGCCGAGTGTTGGCGAATGGGTGGTTCGGGAATCAGATCTCCTTCTACGAAGCAACCTATCCTCTATTTATAGTGGCAGCCCCGGTCTTGTTCCCTTATCGTTTCGGTGGCAAGGGGTCCCACATTGGCCAATTTTGAAGGGGAACAGGGGAACATGCTCCCCTGCCCAAAGGTGGTCTTCGCGTGCAAAGTAGCTGCCAGCGCTGTAGGGGGCGGACCAGGGATGACTCCCGTCCTGCCGGCGGGCGGCTAGGGTCTTGTTGCACAAGAATGGAAACCTTTGGAATATTCCTTGGAACCCACGTACGTCCTTGCCCCCTTTGCACCAAAGGGGGAACTACACCGTCCCGCTGTCTGCTGCCCTCCTGTCCTTCCTCGGTGTCTGTCGGCGTTCTGGAAATGGGGGTACCCAGACTTGTCTGCCTGCGGCCAAGGGCTGGTCTACTTCGTCAAAACAAGATCGGAATGGAACAACACCACCTTGAACAAGGCCCTCGTGAGAGGCCAAGCCTCACGAGGAGGAGCACTATCAACACCCGCAGGGGGGCCTCCTGAGGAGCCCTTCGGAGTGGCGGATCTTCCGAGGTAAAACTGGGCCTCATGAGTCAAAGGTGACGCTAGGAAAGGGCAGGCGATCAGGAGGTGGCAGGATAGGACAGCTTCCCCTTTTGGTGCAAAGATGGCGGGAGCGAATCAGGACTCCAAACATGCTCTAAAGGTTTCCCTTCCGGTGAAACATCACCCTCGTCGCCCGCTGGCAGGACGGACGTCATCCCTGCACTCACCTCTGCGGTGCTAGCAGCGGATTTGCAGGCGAATACCACTTTTGACACGGAACGCATGTTGTCACAGCCCAAGTTTGCCTTGCTTGCCATTGCATTTCATGCATGCATTCAAATTGCATTGAATCTGAAAATGGGAAGTGATCAACCCCAAATGAGTTGAAATTTGACAAAAAGGCAATAAAAATATTACCTTAAAAGGAACCAGTAAAATGTTCCAAATATTTGGGAAAATAGTGACACGGAATAAATTTGTCAAACCAAAATTTTAAGTCACAAGAACATTTTGAAAAGGATTTTTGATTTGATCAAATAACTATTTGGAATGGAGTTATTTTGTTTTCTTTTAAAATGAAAGTTTCAAAAATGTTTAAACTATTTGGTGGCATTGATTATTTTTATCTGTGTCACATAACACTAATTTAGGGTTTTATAAAATATTTAAACATTTTGTTTTAAACCTAAATCTAAATACCAGAAAGAAATAAAACAAAAAAATAGGAAAATAGAGAGAAAAATCTTACCTCACGCTCCTGGCCCAGCCCAGCCCACCACGGGCACCACTGTCTTCCTCGTGGCAGGAGGAGAAGCAGCTGCATGCCCGACGCATCGCCGGGCACGGCCACGTCCTGTGGGCACCTCCTGCTTGCCCGAGCCATGCAGACGGCGGGGATGAGTACCCCGTGCATGCACCCTCCTGATCCACCCCTCTCTGGCTCCCCTCCGTCTCTCTCTCGCTCTCTCCCAGCATGGCCGAGCACTGCTTGTCGCCGCCGATCGTCGTAGCCGTGGCGACCGGCCCTCTCTAACCCAGCAAATGTATCCCAGTGCTCCGCCGTGCTCCTCGCCGTTTCCTGGAAGAAAGAATCAAGCCCGGAGTCCCCCTGTCGTCGACATCGCCGCCATCTTCTCCACCTCCGGCCACCGGACCTCTTCCGTCGATTCGCTCCCCTCGGCGCACCCCCGAGCCCTCCAACAACACCATCGGAACCGTCGTGAGCTCGTCATCATATCCGCTCTCATCCCACGCTCTTCCGTGCCCCGTAGACTCGTTCCCCACCATGGCCAAGATCCCCTCGCCGCCATTGCCGTCGTTGCCGTCGTTGTGGTCCGCTACTGACGCATCTGAGCCCTAGGACTCCGTGGATGCTGTCAAGCCCCTCACCTGCCCTTGCGTGCTCTGTAGCCACCACCCACACAAGGCCGAGCTCCGGCCACCGCCTCTGCCATCGTTGCCGTCAGCTCCGGCCACCCCGGTGCCTCAAACCCATCGGAATGGATGTGATGCATTGCCACCTTCCCGTAGATCCCAACCAGGTGCAAATCCGAAGCCTGTAGCGCAAGATCGAGAAATTTCGGCGAGCCTCCGCCACAGTTTTGGTCGCCGCCGGCCACATTCCGGTGAGCGCCGATGTGGCCTGGTGATTAGCACCTAATTAGCCCCCAGTCACAGCTAGAGGGCCCCACGCATGGGTCAAACCCCACTTAGTTCAGGTCAACACGGGATTAGCCCCTGGGTCACTAACCAGTGGACCCCACTAGTCAGGTTTGACCTGACCCAGGTGCTATTGACTGATGACGCCAGTCTGACGTCGCAGTGATGCAATAAAGCTGTTCTGATTTAAAGAAATTCCAAAAATTCCTAAAACTTCTAAAAATCATTGAAAATAAGTTGTAAGTCCAATGAAAATAATTTATATATGAAAAATGATCAGAAAAATTCAAGTAATCTGATTATGACATTATAATGCATGTTTGAGAAAGTTAACATCACCAAATAGGTAAAATGATGATTAGGATAAATTTAATAAATAGTTTGGAGTTGGAATGTGATACCTATTTGAATTCCACTTCAACTAACAAGACCAAACATTAAGCCAGGAAAACCAGTACCTCAAAATGCCATCTTCATGCATGATAAAACAACTTATACCTGAGCATCAGGTCGAATCAATTAAAAGGGTCTCCGGAAAATACCTTACTTGAAGTGATATTTGAATTCAAATTCAAATCCAGCTTCAACCTAAGAAATGGTAGCTATATTGGTCCTGCCACATTTCTTTTCCATTTCTTGATCATGCATCATAGTGTTGCATTTCCATGAAGTAGTTGTTGTTCCTTTCTTGTTTTCCGGTGTCGTAGACGATCGTTCCGACGATGTGATCGTTGACATTGATGAACACACATTGCTATCTTCAGACGTCTCAGGCAAGCAAACCCCTTGAGCATATTGATATAAAACCACTCTCTCACTCCTTTTCTCTTTTACTGCATTAGGACAAACACGATTCAACCGTACATGTTATCGGTAGTTGAACCCATTCCTCTGCATGACCTAATTCTGTCACAATAAATAGTTAAAACCACTTAGCATGAGTAGCAACTGCTTGAGCCTTGTTGTGCTTACTCATCCATGCTTTCTTACAATGCCTGCTATGCTTAGAGTCGTGTCGGGTCTGATCCATCTGGATGATTAATCGGAATGGTTGTGTTCATGTCCTACAGAGTGAGACTAAAAGTGTTAATTCGATTTGGTAAAGGTAGCGATGAGAGGCCATGTAGGAGTACATGGTGGGTTGTCTCATCGAGCCCGTCCTTAAGAACTGAGTTCTGTGTATGTTACCCAAGTCAAGATACTACCACAGATACACAGATACTTAATTGAACCTCTTGGCTTATTAATCGCCTAGATCTCTGTCCAGGAGTTGCAACTAGTTTGTGGTGTTTGTAGGAAAAGTGTTGGCGGCCGTGTTTAGCTCTGCCCGACGGGGTAGGCTTCTCTGCGGTAGATACACAGTGGCACGGTGTACCAAGTGGCACCCGGATGGTGGGCTTGGGAACCCTGCGCACATCGTTTGGGGCCGTAGAGGAAACCTCGGCCGGACTTCCTTGCGGGTTACTGTCAGATAGGCGATAAACCTTGACTAGGGTCTTGTGTGGTTAACGGTCGTGGCCGACACCCACGCCAGTGCTTCCTCTTGAAGGTTGCCGAGATGCATGACGTGCATATGGTGCTAAGTGGTGAGAGCATGTGTGTAGAAGTATACCCCTGCAGGGTGAATCAATCTGTTCGAATAGCGGCGTCCTCGGATATGGACTACATGGAAACATTACGTGGTACATAGACACTTAAATGGACACTCTAAAACATGCGAAATAAGTGTGAGTGCTATGCAAGGCCTTCTCGTAGGGAGACGAGAGTGGATCCATAGTGGTGTATTGCTTTGGTGAATATGTGGCCTCGTGTGCGCTATCTCACTGATAACTCACAAGTATAGGGGATCAATTTAAGGCTTTCACGATAAGTAAGAGTGTCGAACCCAACGAGGAGCTAAAGGTAGGACAAATATTCCTTCAAGTTCTATCGACCACCGATACAACTCTACGCACACTTTACGTTCGCTTTACCAAGAACAAGTATGAAACTAGAAGTACTTCGAAGGAGGGATATGATAGGCTTGCAAGAAAGTAAAGAACACGTAAATAAAACGAGGGGCTGGTTAGAGAAAGGAACAAATACGAGTGTCTAACGAGTGTGGAAAAGTCGTGGTAGGAGTTGCGGAATTGTCCCTAAGCAATTGACTACGTTACTAGATCAATAGCAAGTATCATGTGGGAGAGGCCTCTGCTAGCATGTCATACCTTACTTGGAATTCTATGCACTTATGATTGGAACTATTAGCAAGCGTCCGCAACTACTAACGTTCATTAAGGTAAAACCCAACCATAGCAATAAGATATATTGGTCCCCCTTCAATCCCATATGCATCAATTTCTATGCCAGGTTTGAAGCTTCTGTCACTGTAGCCTGCCAATACATAGTCCTATCAACATACAACTTACCCTATGGTGTGATCCACGCGCGCTATCATATGATGGGCACCAAAGGACAGCAACATAACCACAAGCAAATTAAACCAACCATAGCAATTCATCAATCACCGATAGGACAACGATTATCTACTCAAACATCATAGGATAGCAACATATAATTGGATAATAATATGTAGCATAAAGCACCATATTCAAGTAGAGGGTACAGCGGGTTGCGGGAGAGTGAACTGCTGAATATAGATGGAGGAAGATGATGGAGATGTTGGTGAAGATGACGAAGGTGTTGGTGTAGATCGCCGTCACACGATGATGTCCCGGGCGGCGTTCCGACGCCGCCGGGAGAGAGGGGGAGTGAGCCCCCCTCCTTCTTCTTCTTCCTTGACCTCCTCCCTAGATGGGAGAAGGGTTTCCCCTCTTGTCCATGGTCTCCATGGCGGCGGAGGGGTGAGAGCCCCTCCGAGATTGGATCTCTCTCTCTGATTCCTTCTGTTTCTGCGCTCCCAGATTTTGCGTTTCACTGTTTCTTATATTGCCGGAGATCCGTAACTCCGATTGGGCTGAAATGTTAACACGATTTTCTTCCAGATATTATATTTATTGCGCCGAAAGAAGGGATCCAACCGCCTTAAGGAGTAGCCACAAACCTGCCAGCCTCCACCGTACCTCCTGATGGCGGCTACAGGGCTTGTGGTCCCTCCGTGCATCGCCTCACGTTTATTCTTCTTCCCAAAAATCATAAATATTCGAAAAAAATCCTCGTAAGTTTTTATTACGTTTGGACTTCGTTTGGTATGGATATTCTGCGAAAAAAAACATGCAACAAACAGGAACTGGCACTGGGCACTGGATCAATATGTTAGTCCCAAAAATAGTATAAATAGTTGCCAAAAGTATATGAAAGTTGTAGAATATTGGCATGAAACAATAAAAAATTATAGATACGACGGAGACGTATCAACATCTCCAAGCTTAATTCCTCCTCGTCCTCGAGTAGGTAAATGATAAAAAAGATAATTTTTGATGTGGAATGCTACCTAGCATAATCTTGATCATATAATCTAGTCATGGCATGAATACTAAAACACGAGTTATTCGAAGCAATAGTCTATCATTTGACATAAAGACAATAATATTTCAAGCATACTAACAAAGCAATCATGTCTTCTCCAAATATCATGGCCAAAGAAAGTTATCCCTACAAAATCATATAGTCTGGCTATGCTCCATCTTCCCCACACAACGTATTTAAATCATGCACAACCCCGGTTTTAGCCAAGCAATTGTTTCCTACTTTAGTGTTCTCAAACCTTTTCAACTTTCACGCAATACATGAGCGTGAGCCATGGATATAGCATTATAGGTGGAATAGAATATGGTGGTTGCGGAGAAGACAAAAAGGAGGAGATAGTCTCACATCAACTAGGTGTATCAACGGGCTATGGAGATGCCCATCAATAGATATCAATGTGAGTGAGTAGGGATTGCCATGCAACGGATGCACTAGAGCTCATAAGTGTATGAAAGCTCACAAATGAAACTAGTGGGTGTGCACCCAACTTGCTTGCTCACGAAGACCTAGGGCAATTTTGAGGAAGCCCATCATTGGAATGTACAAGCCAAGTTATATAATGAAAATTTCCCACTAGTATATGGAAGTGACAACATAGGAGACTCTCTGTCATGAAGATCATAGTGCTATTTTAAGCACAAGTGTGGAAAGAGAATAGTAGCAATTGCGCCTTCTCTCTTTTCTCTCAATTTTTTTCATGGGCTCTTTGGCCTCTTTTTTTTATTTTTATTATTTTATTTTTGTGGGCATCTTTGGCCTCTTTTTTATAAATGGACTTCGCTGGCCTCTTTTATTTCCTCACATGGGACAATGCTCTATTAATAATGATCATCACACTTATAACTCAATACTTAGAGCAATTATGACTCTATATGAAATGCCTTCGGTAGTGTACCGTGACAATGATCTAGCATAGCAATGACATCAAAAAATGGACAAGCCATGGAAACATCATGCTAGCTATCTTACGATCATGCAATGGCAATATGGAAGTGGTAGCACATGTCATGACACGGAACGGTGGTAGTTGCATGGCAATATATCTCGAAATGGCTATGAAAATGCCATAATAGGTAGGTATGGTGGCTGTTTTGAGGGAGGCTATATGGTGGGTGTAATGCATCGGCGAAAATTGCGCGGTACTAGAGAGGCTAGCAATGGTGGAAGGGTGAGAGTGCATATAATCCATGGACTCAACATTAGTCATAAAGAACTCACATACTTATTGCAAAAGTCTATTAGTCATCGAAACAAGGTGATACACGCATGCTCCTAGGGGAAAGGTTGGTAGGAGTTAACCATCGCGCGATCCCGACCTCCACACAAAGGATGACAATCAATAAATAAATCATGCTCCGACTTCATCACATAACGGTTCACCATATGTGCATGCTACGGGAATCACAAACCTTAGCACAAGTATTTCTAAAAAAACACAACTACTCACTAGCATGACTCTAATATCACATATTCATGTCGCAAAACTGTTGCAAGGAATCAAACATATCATATTCAGTGATCTACAAGTTTATGTAGGATTTTATGACTAACCATGTGAATGACCAACTCCTGTTAACTATCTAAATAGGTATAAGTGAAGCATGAGAGTTCAATTCTTTCTACAAAATATATGCCCGGCTCTAACAAATATAAGTGAAGCAAAAGAGCATTCTACAAATGGCGATTTTCTATGTGTAGGGAAACAGGCAATCCAAACTTCGAAAGATATAAGTGAAGCACAAGAAGCATTCTATAAAGCCAACCAAGGACTATCTCATACCAGCATGGTGCATAAAAGAAAAAGGAAAAATAAACACAAAAGACGCTCCAAGCATTTGCACATATCATGTGACGAATTAAAATATAGCTCCGAGTAAAATTACCGATAGATTGTAGACGAAAGAGGGGATGCCTTCTGGGCATCCCCATGCTTAGACGCTTGAGTCTTCCTTGAATATTACCTTGGGTGCCTCGGGAATCCCCAAGCTTAGGCTCTTGCCTCTCCTTATTCCTTCATCCCTCGTGCTCTCACCCAAAACTTCAAAACTTCAATCACAGAAAACTCAACAAAACTTCGTGAGATCCGTTAGTATAATAAAATAAATCACCACTTCAAGTACTGTTGTGAACTCATTCTAAATTCATATTAGAATTATATCTACTGTAATCCAACTTCACCATGGTTCATACCCACCGATACTACCCATAGATTCATCAAAATAAGAGAACAATGCATAGAAAACAGAATCTATCAAAATAGAACAGTCTGTAGAAATCTGTATATTCCGTATACCTCTAATATCTCAAAAAATCTGAACAATTACAGCCGGCTGGAAAATTTGCATATCAATCAGAAGCAAAAAGAATCAACTCAAAAGATCTTCCAGAATAAAAATGAAAATTAATTTCGTGAGCAGAAAGTTTCTGTCTTTTCTCAGCGTGATCAAACAACTATCACCCAAACTAATCGTAAAGGCTTTGCTTGGCACATTATTTTTAAAAACGCAAAGGAATTTTACAAGGGGATAATTATTTTTGTGAGAAACTTCCATGAAAAATTCTACATTGTTTCCATGAGCATGAACACAGGTGTTCAAGGTCGACCCTCACTTCCACAATGCATCACCTTTCAATCACTTCTCTTTTTTGAAAAAGTTTTAAGTTCCCCTCTATATTTTTTTTGTTTTTGAACTAAATAAAAGCACTCAACAGAAATAAATGACTCTCTAAAACTTCCGGATTGTCTCCCAGGCAGCGCTTTCTTTAAAGCCATTAAGTTATGCATAAAGTGCTCAAGTAATGGATCCGCCCAGATCCCAAGGTATATCAAAGCCAATTTTAATTAGCAATGATTTAAAATTTAGTAGTGAGCACAAGGTAACATATATCATGCAATGAAGAAGTCTAACTGTCTTCCTATGCATTGGCATGTCATAAAAGAACAATTTATGCACATCAAGTAAAGGCCAATACATAGCCTAATCAGTTTCTTGGAATTTTATCGTATTGGAAACATAGAGAGGTGGAGATGTAGTTCCTCTCTCATAATAATTGCAAGTAGGAGCAGCAAGCACGTGCATATTATATTCATCAAAATCATTATGTGTAACATAAGGAACTATAGCTCACTACTAGGAAAAGGCCTGCTAGTGGCGCACTACAGGGGCGCCACTAGAATCACGCCATTAGAATTTTTTACTAATGGCGCACCACAGGTGCGCCATTAGTATATGGTATAGTAATGGCGCACCAGGCGGTGCGCCATTAGTATAGCCCATGGTGCGCCATTAGTATGCCTCCCAGTGTGCCATTAGTATAGCTCATGGTGCGCCATTAGTATCTGGCTTACTAATGGCGCACTAGTTGACAATGCGCCACTACTGTGCTTTTTGAAGTGCGCCACTAAAGTGTTGAGTGATGCGCCACTAGTATGAATATTAGGTATTATTTTTCCCTTTCTTTTTTTATATTTACACAGGTTACAAAACATATTACTGCACAGAATATAGAGAGCACAACATATAAACAACAGATTTATCGAATACAATAGAAGATTAATTTCCGAATACAATTCATCATATTAGTCTCCGAATTTAAAATACCGAACAAAGTTAGAACATTACAAGTCTCGAGACCGCGAGTAGAGAGTTTGTCTTCACATTACAAGTCGATATCGATCATCTAAACTACCATCACATAGAAGAGAGTTGCGGTCATCACGATGAGCATAATCGTGATGAAACTGGTCTTCATCCGGTTCCTCCAACGCTCCCTCCTCTCTCCCGCTAGATAGCGTGCGTATCTAACTTCCGCCTCCACCCTAGTGGTGTACCGTTTGTAACTGTTACCGCTGAAACGGTGAACCTGTCATCTGTGCATGCACTTCCATCATCAGTGCTACCATCATCAATGAAGCGCCTTGGGAGACCAAAATCGGGAATTTTCGGGATCATTTTATCATCCAACAATATATTTGTAGGCTTAAGATCTAAGTGGACAATACGCTGCTCAACATGGAGATAATGTAAGCCTTCATAGGTTTCTTTGAAGATCCGATAGCGCTCTATCCATTCAAGTACACAAGATACTCCTATAATGGGCGAGAAGAAAGAGGGGTCCAATATCAGAGATACTTTGGTAGGTCGTGCACAACACAAAACATGATTAGTTATATCCCTTCTATAATTCTACAATGTTTTGTTTAGCCTCATCGTGCTATAATTGTGGAATGCTTGAACCATATAATATTTAATCAATGATAAATAACATGAAGAAGAAGTTGAGAGTGGGGGCTGAAACACATGATACGTGCCAGATGACCTTACCAGTGATATACTTATCAAGACTCCCTGTAGGTAGATACTCGAAGCAAAGGAACATTTGTCGTACATCTGCCATTACGGACCCTCCCTCATGTTCTACAATTACTCCAGGGAACTGTTGTGTAAAACATCTCAGATTTGGGGAATCCGTTTTCCCTATATTTGAATGAACATAAATATAAACAATCAAAAGGAAAGAAAATGCAATACAAGATTTAGTAAAACAATAGGGCAAACTCTTTGGGCAAAGCCAATGATTCAAGTATAACAATTTACTAGTTGGATACATGCTTTGAAAGTAACAAGATATCAAGTATTAGTTTCCCTGCCATTTATGCCCTCCATTCAAAAATATAAGATGTTTTGGATATTTCAATATGGACTACATACGGACTGACAAATATAGCAGTCGAGTAAGATGAGAAAGTGTAGTTTGCCGGTAGAGAATATGATAACCATCTTGCTCGCCAGCAAAGGAAAGCATCGAGGCGGACTTGCTCCATCATGGAAGCCTGTCCCTGACAACATAAGTGTAGTAGGGGGCCGGCAATGCCACCTTGCTACTCTGCGCATAGTACAGGAAGGAAAGCAGGTCTCCATTGTCGATGCTCGAGCAAGAGCTGCAGACTTGCTCGGCTTGGTCAATTCATCAAACACCTCGCAGGTGCTAGAGCATGGCGACCTGGAACTCTTGTCCTGAGAGAAAAAAATCATCCCGAGCAACATAAAGATAGAAGGACCTTGCACATTGGGTTAGCGTGCTGAGTTGCTTTGCCCTCAACATGATTAGCAATATAAAGTTTACATAGTGTTAGCAAGTAGAAAGATTCTGTTTTCATAACCTGGATTAAAAAAATACAAGGTCATGAAAACATTTGTTTCAGTGGACTATTATCATCGAAGCCACAAAAACCGCAGAAATAGTACAAGCCACAAGGAAAAATAAGCTACAGAGAACAGGACATGAATATTATCAAGTGAATGCCGACAGCTTGCCATTTCTTGTCTGTGATACAATCGTGACCGTTAACCAATAAGCCATAGTCTAAAGCATATTTACAAGTTACATGACAGTTTTTTTAATACTGGTCACATAAAAGAATCAGATTGCACGTCTGCACAATGACTGCTGGCATGCATTACACTGCATAATGACTAAGTAATGTAGCTATTAAGTTCAGGAATTACATCTAGCCTTGCTTCTTACGATTAATTTAGCAAGATTTGTTTTCCCTGCAGTTTTCCCAAATTGAATATACAAAACACCATATTATGGTGCTCCATTTTAGCTATTGAGAACTCACTAATATCAACAAAATGCACTAAGGTTATATTAGGAATGTAATTGCCACCCAGTTGCATGTTCGAGGACCCTTCTCATTCAAATGATAAGCATAACAGCATACAGTTGGATAGACAACAAGGTGGTGTTTAACTAGAAAAGTTTTCAAGCCAGATATGGTGCATAAATGGGCTACAAGCTTAATGTGATTTCTTGACTCATTTCATGTGCTCATCTAGTCATATATTCTGTCTTTTAAGAACATGAGAGAATGATAGTATGTATTGTGAAGGATATAATTTAATACTCCCTCCGTCCCAAAATAAGTGTCACAAAACAAGCATGCGTAAATGTAGGTTAGGGAGGGGGAAGGGACTTACTGGTTAATAAATTAATCAACGAATTTCAAGAATGCGAATATATGTGGACTTCTACCCACCAAGTGGAGGGTGGACTCCTTATGGATGTTGTAGTCAACCAGAGTGCGCCCATCCATCCTCAAGCTGCTTGCCAGCGAAGATGAGACGCTGCTGGTACGGTGGGATGCCCTCCTTGTCCTGGATCTTGGCCTTGACATTGTCAATGGTGTCAGAGGACTCGACCTCAAGGGTGATGGTCTTGCCGGTGAGGGTCTTCACAAAGATCTGCATCTATAAATAAATACAAACATACCATACAAGGGTAAGGCATGATAAAGGGAAATCTAAAGTTCATCAAATGATACACAAACCAGATTGCACAACAGGGATGTAATTGTAACTCAGAATCCCCTAGCGAAAACTGATGACAGTGTTAAATTTCGGAACAACTCCTAGCAGGCTAGCACAATAGGGAGTATATATGATCTAGTTGTACCAAACAAGCTGGTTAAGCCATGGTGGATAATATCTTCAAACCCAGATGAATATAAGAGTAGAATTGAAAGGCTACACTGACAGGCAGCTATAAGACCGACCACAAGAGGGTCTAATATGTATCTTAGAGAATATAATATGATCGGTCTAAAGAGAGAACTATACTTGAATTTAATTCAGAATTATCATACAAATAAACAAAATCCTGAGAAAACAACCAAAACATACTTGAATCGTTTCAACACCAGCTTCCTAAAGCAACACTTTGTAGATGCGTCGAGCAAATGAGTTGATTATGTTGGATGTATCCCTTATAGAACAGGCTTATTAGTTGCAATATGAGGGGTACAAAAGCAGAAATCCACGAGAATACTAGAAGATTTATTGACAAACGAGGAGAATCGGATAAGTAAAACTAATGGATGGACCGAAAAACCAGAAATCGCATCGCAGTCGGCAGATCTGCTCTAAAATCCAGTCATAATCGAGAGCGATTCCCCTACAACAGAGCCTACTCAACCTAGACTAAACGAACGAGCAGCAATCGACAATCAACAATAGCGCGTCGACCCATGGATCTAGTTCTGTCCATCCAAACTACTAACAACAATCGAGAGGAACGAACAATAATCTACCTGGCCTGATAATAATCTATGAAGAGGAGGCAAAGGCGGAGGGATGGGTCGGAGGCACGCATGCATACCATGAGGAGGGGGAGGAGAGAGCCTTCGCTTTCGATCGGTGGAAGGAGATTTTCTGGCGATATGGGACGGGAATGGGAAGGGGGAGGGGGAGGTGGGGGGAGCTTACGGAAGAGGATGAGGCCCAGAAGGCGCCGACAAGGGAGGAGTAGGCGACGTGGCGGATGGAGAGGTCGAGGAAGGCGTCCCACTTGGCGTCCAGGTCATACCGCGGAGGGATCCCGGAGCTGGTGGGCGGGGACGTCTTCGCCGCCAGCGACGGGACCGTGGTTGGGGCGAGGGCGGCAGGTGGCGCGGGCGCGGGCGCCGCGGCGGCGTTCTCAGATGACTCCGCCATGGGAGGGAGGATAGGAAGGGACGATGGTTTCTCGCGACACAGACGAGGAGGAGAGGGGGTGGGGTGGGGTGAGACGCGAATGGGGGAGAGAAAGGCGGAGGATGGGTGGGGGGTGGAGAGAAGCAACGCGAATGCTTGCCGCTGCGGTCGGTCCCCAAAAGTACTAATGGCGCATCACCTACAAATGCGCCATTAGTAACCCTGGTTACTAATGGCGCACCAGCTGGTGGTGCGCCATTAGTAGTTTTGCAAAAAAAATATAGTAGTGGCGCACTGGGTGAGTGGTGCACCATTACTAGTTAAACTAGTAATGGCGCACTCTGCCCCGGTGCGCCATTAGTATTTTTGGAAAAAAAAGAAAATAAAATTTTAGTAGTGGCGCACCGTGTGTGTGGTGCGCCATTAGTGTCCCTCACACTAATGGCGCACCTGCACATGATGTGCCACTTCTATATAGTAGTGGCGCACCACTTGTTTGGTGCGCCATTAGTGTCTATATTATCTATAGCCATTTTCCTAGTAGTGGCTAGCTCATCTTCATAAGCATCATTCATATTGGCATCATGGCCACAAGCATCAAGTTCATCAAAAATGAATATTTGAAACGAATCCAAGGGATCATAGCATTCATCCTTCGGTAAGAACGAAGGGAATTTAAACAATGTATGAGTTGAAGAGTTACTCTCATTGGAAGGTGGGCACGGGTAGCTAGTCCGCTCTTCCTCCTTTTGTTGTTCGCTCTCCTCGTCATCTTTTTCATCTAATGAGCTCACAATTTCAGCATTTTCTTCTTCCATTGTTTCCTGCAAAATAATAGTCTCTTCTTGAGCAGCATAGGATTTCTCCTTAAATCGTTCAATATGGGCATTATATTCATAATTAGTATAACAATAACGAAGAATAGCCAAATTTTCAGATCGGTAAGGAGTATCATCATTATCATCATACCTTTTAAACAGAGCCTCAATTTCATAAGCACCCATAAAAGCAACAAACTCTTCTATTTGATCCACATCGTAGTAATCATATATACCATTAGCATAAGAAGCCAAGGTTCTATGATCATTAAACTCACAAGAAAAAGGAAGGTGTGGAGCCTTCATCCTAGAGCAACAAGTAACACCATGTCTCTTGCATAGTTCCCAAGCATACCATTTCAACAAATGGATTTGATTCCATAAAAGTTTCCCTTTTTGAGTCAAGCGATAATCCCTAAAGTATTCACATTGATCCAACGTGTATTCCATTATATAATTGAATGGGGCTTTCTCAGGATTATTGAAGAAGTATATAATATTTTCCACATAAGGAGCCTCGAGGGTTTTAGGAGGTTCCCCATCTCCATGAATAGCAAGTACACCTAATTTTTTGGTATTTCATGTTCCATATCCATAACTAAAGATAGAGAACAACTTAGAACAACAAATAAATCTACTTAGTGATAAAGGAAACAAGCACACATGAGGATATTCACCCCGCGCTATTGCAACCCGGCAACGGCACCAGAAAAAGGTCTTGATAACCCACAAGTATAGGGGATCAATTGTAGCCTTTCTCTATAAGTAAGAGTGTCCAACCCAACGAAGAGCTAAAGGTAGGACAAATATTCCCTCAAGTTCTATCGACCACCGATACAACTCTACACACACTTTACGTTCTCTTAACCTAGAACAAGTATGAAACTAGAAGTACTTTGAAGGAGGGATAGGATAGGCTTGCAAGAAAGTAAAGAACACGTAAATAGAACTAGGGGCTGGTTAGAAAAAGAAACAAATACGAGTGTCTAACGAGTGTGGAAAAGTGGTGGTAGGAGTTGCGGAATTGTCCCTAAGAAATTGACTACGTTACTAGATCAATAGCAAGTATCACGTGGGAGAGGCCTCTGCTAGCATGTCATCCCTTACTTGGAATTCTATGCACTTAAGATTGGAACTATTAGCAAGCGTCCGCAACTACTAACGTTCATTAAGGTAAAACCCAACCATAGCAATAAGATATATTGGTCCCCCTTCAATCGCATATGCATCAATTTTTATGCTAGGTTTGAAGCGTCTGTCACTCTAGCCTGCCAATTAATAGTCCTATCAACATACAACTTAACCTATGGTGTGATCCACGTGCGCTATCATATGATGGGCACCAAAGGACAGCAACATAACCACAGGAAAATTAAACCAACCATAGCAATTCATCAATCACCGATAGGACAACGATAATCTACTCAAACATCATAGGATAGCAACACATAATTGGATAATAATATGTATCATAAAGATCCACATTCAAGTAGAGGGTACAGCGGGTTGCGGGAGAGTGAACCTCTCAATATAGATGAGGGAAGACGATGGAGATGTTGGTGAAGATGACGGACGTGTTGGTGTAGATCGCCGTCACACGATGATGTCTCGGGCGGCGTTCCGGCGCTGCCGGGAGAGAGGGGGAGAGAGCCCCCTCCTTCTTCTTCTTCCCTGACCTCCTCCCTAGATGGGAGAAGGGTTTCCCCTCTGGTCCGTGGTCTCCATGGCGGCGGAGGGGCGAGAGCCCCTCCGAGATTGGATCTCTCTCTTTGTGTCCTTCTGTTTCTGCGCTCCCAGATTTTGCGTTTCACCGTTTCTTAAATTCCCGGAAATCCGTAACTCCGAATGGGATGAAAGTTTAACACGATTTTCTTTCGGATATTATCTTTTTGCGGCGGAAGAAGGGCTCCAGGCGCCTTAAGGAGTGGCCACAAGCCTGCATGCCGCCACCGTACTTCCTGGTGGCGGCTCCAGGGTTTCTGGCCCCTCCGTGCATCGCCTCTCGTTGATTCTTCTTCCCCAAAATCATAAATATTCCAAAAAAATCCCCATAAGTTTTGATTACGTTTGGACTTCGTTTGGTATGGATATTCTGCGAAAGAAAAAACATGCAACAAACAGGAACTGGCACTGGGCATTGGATAAATATGTTATTCCGAGAAATAGTATAAAAAGTTGCCAAAAGTATATGAAAGTTGTAGAATATTGGCATGAAACAATCAAAAATTATAGATACGACGGAGACGTATCACCCACCTCAAAGAAAGAGCTTGTAGTCGTAGTACATGTTAGCCAAGAGTCAAAGTTAGCTTGCTACAATCAAACCACACAATCCTTTCATTGAAACATGATGCATATGTAGATAGTTCTGATGTAAGTCTTGCTGAGTACCTTTGTACTCACGGTTGCTTTGTTTATGTTTTTGCAGAGAAGATTTGGACTCATTAAAAGGTTCTATGAGATGTGTTCGATGTTGACCTTAATAGCTTGGGAATCCCAAACAGAGGTATGGTTCCTTTGGTAGGGTCGTTGTAACTTTTCAGGCTCTTCCAACCACTTTTAGTAGATGTCTGTACCGTGACATGTTTTTCTTCCGCTTGATGTGTATGACTTGAGTGACGGGTAATGAGACCCCTGTTTGTAATATCATACTATGTTGATTCCTATGAGTCTTTAATAAAATCTTGACTCATAGAGTTATGTTGTGATGCCATGGTGTATCTACGCATATAGTGCATAATGTGTGTATGTTATGAAATGCATTATATGTGTGGGATTCGACACCTAGTTGTATGCCTTTAGGAGTACTCTTTACGGGGAAATGCCTCTTTGTGCTTCCACCGAGCCTTGGTAGCTTGCTACTCTGCTCCGGACACGTTGATTGACCGGCATGTATCCTTCTTTGTTGTTGTGTCTGTCCCTTTGGGGAAATGTCACACGGTGTAATGGAGTCCTTGTAGCTTGCTACGACCCGTCTACACACCCTAATGACCGACACCTGCTTTGCTGGGTTATGTATGCCTATCCCTGTACGGATGTACCACTTGGGTTTATAACTAGCCATGTCGACCCGGGTTCTTGTCGTTTGAATGCTAGCGACACATTCATATACGTGAGCCAAAATACGCAAACGGTCCCGGCGAAGGTAAGGTGGCAGCCGTGGAGTTTACCGTGCGTCAGGCCGCAAAGTGATGTGATGTGTTATAGGCCGGGTTTTTATGATTCAGGATCAGGGTCCTGACACATGTTCCCTTGTGTCTTGCTGAAACTGGCTGTTGTGGGATCCCTTCCCGCCTACGATAAGAAAAGAGGACCTCGGCCTCCACTATAAATTGGGAGGGTAGGATACTTGATAAAGGGATCGGAGAATCATAACCCTAGAACAACACACCAACTCACTTGGCGTCCGGAGGAACAAAAGCACTGTACTATCTCGTTTATCACCCTCGTGAGAGGCAATCCACCAAAGCAGGAGTAGGGTTTTACGCTTCGCAGCGGCCCAAACCTGGGTAAGCTATTATGTTCTGTGTTCTCCTCACTTTTGAGTGAGTTCTTCGCCATTCCCATCGAGTAGCGGGCTAGGCGGGGTGAAGCAGGGAGGAACCTACGTATACGCCCAAGTGTTTGAATCGTTAGGGTTTTGCGGAGCCCAAATCAGACATTTGGCGTGCTAGGTAGGATGCGTGTGAAGGATTTCTTCCATCTCCTCGTCCTAGACCGTTGCACCGATGTCTAGCGACAAACCGGCTCCTCCGAGCCTCGTCGAGCTGAAGTCTGACCACCACGGTCACATCGGCTGCAGTCTTGCATAAATGTGTCGTGGGACCAGGCGTCTCGTACCAGGCCGTCAACATCGTCTCCGTCGTGACGGCCACCCATGCCACCCAGGAGCATGGGGGCTAGGCGGTGACCTCGCACCCGCAATGTGCCGCATTGACTTGGAGGACCTCAGCGCACACGACGCATTGCGGATGACAAGAGAGATGCTCCACCAACGACCGACTCCAGGGGGCTTTCACGCTTTGGCGGACCACATCATGGAGCTAATCGCCATCGCCCAGAAGACCATCATGCCTGGTATATCTTCAAGGCCATAGGCGCCGAGCGCCGGGGGCCCGCACCGCGTGCTGGCCCCCGAACCTGCAAGCTTCGGGGCCCTGCCCGCGCTGGGCGGGGCCGAGAGAGATGCGCTCCGCGCTGCCCTCCACCTCCTCTAGACGGCAGAGACCGGACCTGAAGCGCACCACACCGATAACCACCAGGGACGAGAAGCCAATGAAGGGGACGACCGACGTGCACGCTGGCACGCATCACCAAGACTAGGTTGCCCCCCCGACAGCCAGGGGCGGATAGATAGGAATGCTCCCTACGACGCAGCCATACAGAGGGCAGAGGCGATGGCACAAATGAATTATGACAACAGAGCCGCGACGGGACACCAAGGATGGAATCAGCATCGGGCGGCGCCAGGACCAGCTCGACGGCAACAAGAACAAGTGACTCAGCACGGAGGCTTATCGTAGGAAGATCTCCAAGCAGCGTGGCAGGGGGATCCCCCTCCACTGCCAAGAGGGACCTCCACCATCGCACTGATGACCGAGCGCGGGGGACGGGTGAGTGTGTACATGGAATCGTACGTGCCAGAGTACGCGGTAACTGCATGACCCCCCCCCCCCCCCCCCCCCCGAGGAGGAAGAGCTTCACGTGTCGAACCGGGGCACCTCACTCCCCCCCACCTCATGAGTGAAGGGTGTTAGGGGGGCCTTCACCCCTGGACCGGGCCCGTGAGGGGCCCGGCTAGGGGGGTGCCCTCATGTTGCGGGGAGTGGCAACCAGCCATCTTCCACGTGAGGCCAAACTCACAGGCTTCGGGAGGGAGAAGCAAACACCCCCACGAGAGGCTAGCTGCACGGATCATGCGCGACGACCAAGATTCACACATAGGCGTCGGGGAGCGGGCCCCGTGGGGCGTTCCTGAAGCGCAAGGGGGCTTCAAACTATTCGACGAGGTATTTTTTTGGATTTACTCCCTTAAGGAGTGTCTGCTTACCGTAGGGACTCCAACTACCTAGGGCATACTCCGTCAAGTTTCTTCGTTAAAGCCACTTGGCAAACATGACCCGCTGCTTTGCTTGCATCGCGGCGACGCCTGGCCACAACGCACCGCCCCATCGTGGGAATTCTGGAGCGTCGCGCCCCCTCAAGATCACGATCAACAGGATAAAATCAGAATCGCTTGAGCGTCCAAGGGGGCCCGGAACGTGCTACTCTAGGAGCCTTATCAGTCACAAACGCCACCTGCCATCCTTGATATCATCCACGCACATTCGTTCGTTATCAGGGGTGGCAGGGCTTGACCCCATAGCTAAATACATTCAATTTGTCACACGCGACGGCGGTCGGGGAAATGTGCGGGACCGGGTCCTGGCAACGAAGAGTTGCTTGAGCGTCAAAGAGGGGCTCCTGAGAATCGCGCCTCAGGGGCCTTATCGGTCACAAGGCCACCTCCCGCCCTTGATATCGTAAACGGACATTCGGTCTTTGTCAGGGGTGGGCAGGGCTTCACCCTGTAGCTACATTCGTTCAATCGGTCACACACAACGACGGTTGGGAAATGTGCAGGACTAAGTCTTAGGGACGTACGGCCCTCCAACGTTAAAGTGGGCTCCTGAGCATCGCGCCTCAAGAGCCTTACCGGTCAAAAAGCCACTTGACCACCCTGGTGCCGCCCAGTCTCGGTCGACATCTGGGGTGTCGGGGCCTTGCCTCGTGAGGCGCCTCACGACAGTAGGGGATACGTGCGGTACTGGGGCGTGTCAACGTAGAGTCATTAAAAGCCCTATAATTGGCCTCCTGGGAAGGAGCACAAGCACACTAGACCCGCATCAATCCGTCGCACCTCTACATCATCCTTCAATCCTTCCGGACCTACTTCATCCCTTGACACTCTCACGTAATAACGAGCCGAGGCTGTATACACCCAGGCCCCCCTAGGACGCGGAAGGGTGCACCCCACGCCTAGTGGATAGACCTTAGCTCCTCATTTGGTTCAACATGGTCCCCAATTACTCTAGAAGCTCAGGCCCCAATGCATTAGGGTTAGGGACGCTCGCGAGTCCAAAGTGTCCTCACGACCTCCCATATACACCCCCACCGTGACACTCTCACGTAATAACGAGCCGAGGCTGTATATGCCCAGGGCCCCGCGAGGATGCGGAAGGGTTCCACCCCACACCTAGTCGAAGACCTTAGCTCCGCGTTAGGTACAGATACAAAGGCAGTCAGCATGGCCTGCAAATGACCATGCTCGCAGCTGGCAAGGACACCCATATAGTCCACTAATAACTATGCAAGTTTTAAATGTCGGACGCTACACTTGCTTTCTTTTGGATTCGGACTATTTTTTCAGTGGGTTTGAACTGGCTGATTTCTTAAGTTGGTTTTCTCTACGCTTAATGCCTGATGTTTGAAAAATGAAAAAGAAAGGAAAAGCTCTTTGTGGCATTTCTTTTTTCAACTAATCCACGCCACCATAAAGAGTCTCAGGAGGCCTCAGCCCCCCCCCCCCCGGGGCATTGACCAAAGGGACAAGGTGCGGAATCGCTCCGGCGCCAGAAATGGGGTTCTTGGGCGCGCCTCAGGAGCCTTATCGGCCATTAAGACCGGGGCCTCACGATGCATAGCGTCTCGAGTGTCAAAGGGGGCTCCTGACGAGCGCACCTCAGGAGCCTTCCGGGTCGCAAAGCCACTCAGCTCCCCCAGGTGTCGGAGCCTTGCCCCGTGAGGTACAGCCTTGGTAACGGGTTGGACCTCACGGAGGCGAGGAAATTTGCGGGACCTGGACCTGCAGACAAAGAGTGCCGAAAGGGTCTTCACCTCATCCCGCTTGCGAAACAGGAGCTGCAACAGAGGAACTACGCGAGGGACCGATGCAAATCTGCAAGCTAAGAGCCTCACAAGCCCTGACCGGGACCCCCTCGCTTTACGCAAACCAACAGTGAATCGAAATATGCACACTAACGAAGGATGCATGGCGTAAGGATTCAGCAGCACCAAGGAGCAAATCCGGCACTCAAGCACGCGGCGGCACGAGGGGTACCTCGGGAAGGTAGCACTCCTGGAAGGTCACGCAACCCTCATCACTCTCAAGCTATGGCAGTTGCGGCAATGGGCCCTAAGCTTTGCAGCTCCGCTACAACGACCATCGTCACGCAAACTCTCATCCCAAGAGCCAAAGAAAATAGGAGAGCAACAGAGGTAATAACAGCAAAAGCTTAACGCCTAGCAGGGCAGAGTTCTTGGTTCACCATTACAAGAGAGCAGCAAAGGAGCTTGGGGCACTAAGGGGATGGGCTGCCAACATCACCCATGGCGTCGACCAGCGTAGCGTGAGGACCACCCTGCTCACTCGAGGAGGGCACCTAGACATACCGCCCCACCAGGGCGTCGACATGAGGGCGGCCCTCATCCTGGAGAAGGCGGGGAGGCTTTACGGGCGCCGGCTCGACGACACGACGGAGGTCGAGCTCCGGGGCAAAGGCAGCACAAGTTCGTGAAGACAAGCGTGAGGGCAAGGCCCAGAAATTTGTGCACGGTAGACGCGCTGTCCTCCTCCATGCGCTGGACGCCGGCCTCCAGCGCCTCCATGACCTCTTGGAAGAAGACGAGGTAGCCCCCGTCGCTCCTCACGATGGGCAGTGCCGGGGTCCTCCCCGCAAACCGACGCGTCACGCCGACCGCTCCGATCGGTGATGTCGGTGAACTACATGGTGTGCGGGGATTCCATCATCCTGGCGTATGATGTCTCGTCCTGGGCAACTTGTACTATGTCCACCGCTTCCCGGACCTACTGCTGCAGCGATGCTAGCTCCTCCTTGGCCTCTGCCTCGCCTCGGCAAGCGGCGTCGAGGGCGGCCTGGATGCTGTAAAGCCGGGCCTGAAGCTCTACCACCTCCTCCTGGAGCTCGCCGAGCTTCGGCCACTTGGAGGAGGGGTCCTGAAGAAGAAGGAAGATCAACCCAAGGACAGCAGACGGAGCAACAAACAAAGGAAACACAACGAAGGACTTACTCATCAACCATCACCCATCGGGAGCGGAAGCGTGATGGTCTCGTAGGCCCTCCGCCACTGCCCCCGGCAGCGGATGAGGGTGCAGGAGGTGCCACACACTTTCCCCGGCCAGAACCATCTCCGAGGGATGCCATGAAGATGAAGAGCGAAGGAGGGGAGGCAGCCTCCTCGCGGGGGACGGGTGAAAGAGAGAAGGAGCTCAATGTTATGGTGCCTCCCCCCGCGGGGTGTTGGGCATATTAATTGATGAGCCCTGGCCACCAACCATCGCGGGAGCATGGGCGTCGCACAATTCAGGAAGGCCGCAAGGTGGACCGACAAAAGCGTAGTCGCCCATGTCGCCTAGCCTATCCATCGGTCGGTAACATCCGCTAAGGCCGTTGTATGCGGTCACGCTCAATTAGGCAAAATGATGGCCTGCGCGACTCTTGGGAATCGCAACGTCGTGGCCTGGCACCGCCGGTGCACCTCGAGGAGTGAGGGCGACGCCGCATAGCTTCGATACACGTGGGTTGCCCAAACCGCAGGCAAATGGGGCCCGCGACGTTTCGCGCCGTCTTCAAGGATTTGCCAGGAAGCCAACCTAGGCGAGCCTTAGGCCCGGGGGCTAATGTCGGCATTCTGGGAATGGGGGTAACTAGACCTGCCTGTCTGCGGCCCAGGTCTGGCCCACTTCATCGACACAAGATCGGCAAGTAACAACACCACATTGAACAAGGCCCTTGTGAGGGGCCAAGCCTCACGAGGAGGAGCAGCATCAAGACCCGCAGGGGGGCCTCGTTAGGACCCCATCAGAGCAGCGGATATTCTGAGGTAAGGGTGGGCCTCACGAGTCAAGGGTGACGCGAGGAAAGGGCATGCAATCAGGAGGTGGCAGGATAGGACAGCTTCCCCTCTTGGTGCAAAGAAGGCGGGAGAGAATCAGCACTCCAAATGCATCTTCTAAAGGTTTCCCTTCCGGTGCACCAAGACCCTGGTCGCCCGCCGGCAGGACGGACGTCATCCCTACGCTCACCTTTGCGGTGCTAGCAGCGGCTTTGAAGGTGAAGGACCACTTTTGACAGAGAAGGCATGTTCCCAAAATTGGCCGTTGTGGGATCCCTTCCCGCCTACGATAAGGGAAGAGGACCCTGGCCTCCACTATAAATAGGGAGGGTAGGATACCTGAGAAAGGAATCGGAGAATCATAATCCTTGAACAACACACCAAGCCACTTGGCCTCCGGAGGAACAAAAGCACTGTACTATCTCGTTCATCAATCTCTGTGAGAGGCAAGAGTAGGGTTTTATGCTTCGCAGCGGAACGAACCTGGGTAAACTACTGTGTTCTATGTGCTCCTCACATTCGAGTGACTTCTTCGCCGTTCCCATCGAGTAGCGGGCTAGGCGGGGTGAAGGAGGGAGGAACCTACATATCCGCCCCAGAGTTCGAATGCTTAGGGTTTTGCGGAGCCCGAAATCCGACATCATCATCCTTGACAGTTGAGGCTGGGCCTCGCCTCGGAATATCCGCCGCTCCGGAGGGGTCCTAAGGAGGCCCCTGTGGGTCTTGATGTTGGTCCTCCTCGTGAGGCTTGGCCCCTCGCGAGGGACTTGTCCTGAGTGACGCCAGGTCCATTGGTTCTAGGTCGATGAAGTGGGCTAGCCCTGGGCCACATGCAGGCAGGTCTGGGTACCCCCCATTCCTAGAATGCCGACAGTAGCCCCCGGGGCCAAGTGCGCACTTGCGAAGCCTTGAGGGCGGTCCGAAGCGTCGCGGGCCCTAGTAGCCGGCACGCTAGGCGGGACACCTGTCTAGCAGCTGTGTGGTGACGCTCTCGCTCCTCGAGGTGTCCGGCGTGCGACAGGCCATGATGGCATGATCTCCGTGAATCACGTAGTACATCATTGTTATCATTGAATGGCGTTTGCCACCCCGGAGCTCGACCTTCGGCGCGTCGTCGAGCCGGCGCCCGCTGAGTCTCGTCGTCTTCGCCGGGACGAAGTCCGCCCACACGTGGGTGTCTAGGTGGAGTGGTATGTCCGGGTGCCCGTCTCCAGCAAGGAGGAGGGCCCTGACGTCGAGCCTGTCGGCACCAAGCGTGGCGTCAGCGGCCTCTCCCCCTAGGCACCCCCAGCTTATGTTTACCTTCGTCGTTCTCTTTTTTCCTTCTGCTCCTGGATTGGTGGCTTGCTCGCCGATGGTCGCTGCGGCTTGGCTTCGGCGTTTATGATCCGTCATTGCCCCAGCCATTGGTCGGGGATGACAGGGCCAAGACCCTCAGGAGATCCTGTCCTCCCGAGGCACCGCTTGTGTCGCCGCACCCTCGGTCGATGGCCCCAGTCTGGGCCTGCGGGGTACTTAGCTCATGGGTTTGCCCCGGTCCCTTGCGTAGTCCCCTCCTGAGTAGCTCCTGTTTTGTAGGTGGGACGGGGTGAAGACCCTTTCGACACTCTATCTCTGCAGGTCCCGGTCCCGCGCATTTCCTTGCCTCCGTAGGGCGCAACCCATTACCAAGGTTGCCCCCAGAGGGCAAGGCCCTGACCCAAAGACCAGGTGGCCTTTTGACCGGTAAGGCTCCTGAGGCGTGATGCTCAGGAGCTCCCCTTAACACGCAAAGCCGCTCTGCTTCGTCTGGCTCCAACCCCGCACATTTCCCCACCGCCGTAAGGCTCGCGCTTCACTGGGCGCCCCCCCGCCATTCCTAACGTCGACCGGGGCTCCCGGACGGCGCCAATAGTGGCGAGTGGCATTATGGCCGGTAAGGCGCCTCAGGCATGCCGAGGAGCCCCCTTTCTGCCGCTCGAGTGATTTCGCACTCTGTTCCTTTGTTCATCGCACAGGGAGCCCTGAGGCCTCCAGAGACTCTTTGTGGTGGTATCAAGTTTCGGTCCGGAGCCCCGAGAAGGGGTTGACTACTGAAAATGTTTGCCCCTAGGGTGGCAAGTCCTTGCTTTCATGCTCTTCGACTCCTAGTGGTGGTGCGGAGCGTTCATCTCCAAACATGTCCCCCGTACGGGAAGTTTTAAATTTAGTGGAATAAGAAAGCACAAGAGAAATTTCCCCCCCCTTTTTGTTTTTCAAACATCAAGCAAAGAGAATCAGAAAACAACTTTTGGAAGCACAGAGAATTGGAAAACATCAAGGAAATGTCGCGTCGGGCACTCTGGCTAGCATAGTCATTGGTGGACTATATGTACTTCCTTGCCAGCTGCAGGCATAGTCATTGGTGGATTGTGTTGATTGCCTTTGCCTTGTCCCAGCGCGGAGCGTAGGGCTGCCACTAGGCGTGGGATGGACCCCTCCGCGTCCTCGGGGGAAAGGGGGGGCTGGGTGTATACAACCTCGGCTCTTATTACATGAGAGTGTCACGGTAGGGTGTATATGGGAGGTCGTGAGGACGCTTTGGCCTCGCAAGCGTCCCTACCCCCGAGGCATTGGGCCTGAGCTTCGGGAAGTTATTGGTGGATTGCGTTGATTTCCTCCGTCTATACCCAGTGCGGAGCATAGGTCTTCCACTAGGCGTGGGGTGGACCCCTTCCGCGTCCTCATTGGTCCCTGGGCGTTTCAACCTCGGCTCGTTATTACATGACAGTGCCACGGGATGAAGTAGGTTCCGGAAGGATTGAAGGACGACGGGTTTATGTAGGTCCCGCGTGCTCCTGCCCCGGAGGCTAGTTAAGGGTTTACTATGGCTCCACATCGTCAGGTCCCAGTCCTGCACATTTCCCTGCCGTCGTGAGGTGCCTCACGAGGCAATGCCCCAACATCCCCCGATACTGACCAAGGCTGGGCGGCACCAGTGTGGTCAAGTGGCTTTGTGACCGATAAGGCTCCTAAGGCATCATGCTCAGGAGCCCCCCTTAACGTTCGAACAACTCTACATTGCCAGGATCCAGTCCCGCACATTTCCCAACCATCGTCGCGTGTGACCGAGTGAACGGATGTGGCTACGGGGTCAGGCCCTGCCACCACTGATAACGACCGGATAACCAAGGACGATTTCAAGGGCGGGCAGGTGGCCTTATGATCGGTAAGTTCATTGAGGCGCGATGCTCAGGAGCCCCCTTTTTACGGTCAAGCGGCTCTGCGTCGCCAGGACCCGGTCCTGCGCATTTCTTGACCGCCGTTGCTTGCGACAGAATGACCGATCTCAGCTATCGGGTCAAGCCATGCCACCCGTGATAACAACCGGATAACCGAGGACGATATCAAGGGCGGCAGGTGGCCTTGTGACCGGTAAGGCCCGTGAGGCGCGATGCTCAGCAGCCCCCCCTTGACGCTCAAGCGACTCTGATTTTATCCTGTCAATAGTGGTCCTGGGGAGCCGTGGGGCTTCCCCAGTCCCCCGCGTCAGGGCAAACGCGCACCGTTGGAGCCCCCCGAGTGAGGGAGGTAGATCGCCCAAAGATGCAAGCAAGGTAGTGTGTGAGGTCACCAAGTGGGTGCAGCAGAAATTATAAAATATTGCGCAAACGATATGACAGGCAGAAGCATGCTCTGAATATTTGAAGTCCCTGTGGTCAGTAACACTTCCTGAGGCAGTAAATCCAAATAATTACCTCGAATAGCTCCCTTGTGCCTGAGGAGTGGCTCGCGAGCCCTGGCCCTCGGTGCCCACACGTGGATCATGGTTGCCGCGGGTGACCCACGCCGCTTGTGTCTCGTCGCTGCACTCGACTCGTCCTCCTGGGGCGTGGGGTTTGGCCTTACGTAGTTCTTCCGCGGGGAAGGCGGCTCGCAACATGACCCGTGGCTTGAGGGCGCCTCCCTGCCCGCGCCCCTTGGGCCTGGCTCAAGGAGGGGCCCCATTGCATCCAGCCCCAGGGGGCGGCATGAGGTACGAGCCCCCGGAGCCTGTCGCCTGCGGCCTTGAAGAAGAGCGGGGTTGGATGGTCTTCTCGGTGATGGCTATCAGCTCCATGATGTGGTCCGCCCGGGCGTCAAAGCCCCCTTGCGTTGGTCGTTGGCGGAGCATCTTGCTCGCCATGTGCAATGCATCGTTGGCGCCGAGGTCCCCCAAGTTGATCTGGGCGCGTCACGGGTGTCGGGGGCACCACCCACCCGCTGTGCTCGTGGGTGCCGAGGGGTGGTTGCGATGGTGGAGACGACGTTGACGACCTGGTACAAGCGTGCGTGCTCCTGACCGTCATGATGTAGTGGTTAGAAGCCAACTCAATGAGGCTCACAGAAGCTGATTGGACGCCGACCATTGGAGCAGCGGTCCTAGGGAAGATGAAGCTCGGAGAAGACCTTAACACGCCCCCTACCTGGCCTAACCTCTCCCATAACTCTACTCGATGGGAACTACGACGAACTCGATCGATGGTGAGGCAAACATAGAACACAACAATTTACCCACGTTCGTGGCTGTTGCAAAGCATAAATCCCCTACTCCTGCTTTGGTGGATTGCCTCGCGTGGAGGTTGATGGATGAACTAGTACAGTGCGTGGGCGCCTCCGGAGGCTGGATGACCTTGCGGAGTGCTAGTGAATGGGTGGTTTGGGAATCGGATCTCCTTCTATGAAGCAACCTATCCTCTATTTATAGTGGCGGCCCCGGTCCTCTTCCCTTATCATTTCGACGGGAAGGGATCCCACAATGGCCAATTTTGAAGGGGAACAGGGGAACATGCTCCCCTGTTGAAAGGTGGTCTTCGCGTGCAAAGTAGCTGCCAACGCTGCAGGGGTCGGACAAGGGATGACGTCCGTCCTGCCGGTAGGCGGCTAGGGTCTTGTTGCACCAGAATGGAAACCTTTGAAAGATGACTTGGGAATCCACATACGTCCTTGCCCCCTTTGCACCAAAGGGGAAACTGCACCGTCCTGCTGTCTGTTTCCTGCCTGTCCTTCCTCTGCGTCATCCTTGAACTCTTGAGGCCGGGCCTCACCTTGAAATATGCGCCGCTCCGGAGGGGTCCTTAGGAGGTCCCTGCGTGTCTTGATGCTGCTCCTCCTTGCGAGCATCGCCCCTCTCGAGGGCCTTGTCCTGAGTGACGCCGGGCCCATTGGTTTTAGGTCGATGAAGTCGGCCAGCCCTGGGGCCGCAAGCAGGCAGGTCTGGGTACCCCCATTCCAAGAACGCCGTCACGCTTGACCCAAGAGGTCACGGCTCTTCTCCCCTGCGAGCGCATGGGCCTTCTAAGAACCCCGCCTCAAGACATTCCACAACATGGGAGAAGAAGCACAAGTACCCAACATCGTCGGGGACCAGCGGGCTTGAGATACCCTCACCACAGATGTCGCTCATAATCCCGGAGGCTCTCCTCTCGAGGGATTGGATCATTCGGGAGCATTCAAGATGGAGGCCGTGAGCATGGATCGCCTCTTCAGAGGCCTCTCCAACCAGGGAAGCCGTGCCTTTCACCTATTTGTATAGAAGGAGACAGTTTACCTTCAGTAGTAGCTTGGGCGTCCAGTGCGACCTGCCGACGTTTCACTTCCTGATCCAACCTTTTCCAGAGGGCATCAACCTCGTTTTTCAAGGTGGCCACGGCGCTCGCGGAAGCGAGACTCCCGGAGCCTCAGCTTCGCACGATAGTCAAGAAGAAGGGAACGTTGAGCCTCCGCCACCCCCGTGTTGATGTCTTTCTGAAGCTTCACCTCACGAGAGGCAAGGGATTCCTCAGCAAGCAACACCTGGTGCTCCATAACCTCTAGAGACTCCTGCTCCAGGCTCTGCTCCACCGCTACAAGCGCCAGTGAATCAGCGGACGCTCGAAAGCCCACGCTGGCAGGGAAGAACTCAGCAGGCGGACCCCCTAGGGTGGCCCTCGGCTGAGCCTGCTCGTCAAAATCACCGACGAGGGCCCAAAGCTCCCTATGGCGATCCTCGGAGGCCCTGTGTCGACAATCAGCCTCCCCAGCCTCGGAGAGAGCACGCTCGCGGGATAATGCCGCCATGGCAAGGGACCCCTCTGCCTCCGCGCGGGCACGCTCACGATGCAGACGGTCGAGGTTCATGGAAACTTCAAGCTGGCGCCACCCCCGACGCAAGGTGCCGGCGCTCATCCTGCAGGAGGACTTCATTGCCGAGAAGCCCCACTCCTAGACGTTGAAGTGCGTCCGCCGCGGTGCGGAGCAATCCCCACGGCGTGACACACAAACCTTCAACAGGCTCCGGTGGCCCACAATACCTCTCACTTTCCACGTGGAAAATGGGAGAGGCGCGCGAGGAGTCTCTAAGCCCGAATCCATGCTCGGGGGCTTGGGGGCTCACGCGCAGGTGCTTCGTCGAAAAGGTAGCGCCCCCTGAGGCCCCACGTTACCAAATAGAAGGCGTCCGGAAAGAAGGTGCAGCACGATCCTAGGAGGGGCCGTAGGCGAGGGGAATGGCACTCTTCTGGGGAGCCGGAGGCTGCGGGCGAGGAACACGGCGGAGGCTCAAGCGCGAGGGACTCAGGAGGTTGAATCCCCCTCGGGTGCGAGGGAAGAAACCACAAGATTCTCAGTGATCTCAGGGGCGGGTATCACCGACCCGCCCCCCTTGTCATCGGTGGAGAGCCTACAGAAGAAATGCTCATAAGGGAGGCATAGAAAGAAAGGACGAAGGAGGGTACGGGCGCTTACTCGTCTACAGCGACCCACTTCTTCTTCACTGGAGTCCACCGCATCGTGGGGCGTCCGCACCCAGGCGATCTCCTCTTCCGGCCGATGCAGGTGGCCTGGCGTGAAAACCCGGCGACCCTCCGATTAAGCTTGAAGGAGGGGGCAGCGACTTCCACTGTTGACCAGTCGTTACCACCAACCCCGGCTCGACCGGGAGTAAGAGCCGGGGGAGCAGGAGGTGATACACCACCCACCCTAGCTACGGGAGGGGCTGCACGACAAGAGCTTTCGTGGGCCTGAACCCCCATGGGTCGAGGCCCCCCGGGGGCGCGTGAACCGCCCAAGGAGGAACCCCCACTCATCGAAGAGCGGCATCTCCACGACGAGAGCTTCCGGGGCCTTGAATTTATACAATGGGAGGCCATTCTGGGGAAACTCGTCAGGATCGCCACCAGTTAGCCGACGGAGCAACTCACGCAAGGCGTCCGGGGAGAGAGGCAGCACCTGGATCCTCATTGGTTCATGAGGTCCCGCGTAGGCCCACATCAGACAGAAGTGGCCCTGGAGAGGAGCGATCCACCGACAGATAAACTCCCGCACCACCATCGCCATCGTGACCCCCGCCCCGCTTCAGTTTCTCTAGCCAGGTCAGGACCGCCCTGAGCCGGGGGTCCTTAAGCTCCTCGCGCATACACCCTCGGATCAACGTTGCGGGCGTCGACGGGGGCTGGAACAGGGCTCCGGCCTCGGCAATTTCTACCTACACCCACTGCCATCGGTACCCCCTCTGCTTTGGGGAGGAGCTCGGTGTCGAGGGCCCCCGGGGCCGACGCGACAACTGTTTTCAAGGATGCACACCCGGAGCACTATTCCTCAGAGACCAATTGAAGGGAGAAGAAGTGGCGAAGCAATGCCACGGAAGAGGTCACGCCAACAAAGGCCACATACAAGAACACAAAGGCCGAGAGGAGAACCAAATAACTGGGTTAAGGTGGAGCCCGTGGATCTGATAACGCGAAAACACTGCGTTGAGGAAGCCCAAGAACAGTGGCAGTACACAAGAAAGAAGAGAATGGATATGAAGGGGAACCACGGGGGTCGCCATCTCGCCCCGAGGCCATGAACATGGACAAATCTTGGTGGCTCCCCACTCATTTGAGTCGGTCGCGACTACTAGTCGGACCTTCCCCAACCCCTCAAAGGTCACCACCGTTGACCGGCCCAATGCGGGCCGAGGCGCCGTTGAGACGATCTGACCCATGAGCCTCCGCTTTCCCCCATTAAGCGGGCATGGCAAGGAGAATGAGGAGAAAAAACGAAGCAGCACGCGTGAGCTTGAAGGAGGGAGCTGGGATCTAACACGACGAAGAACCAACGGTGAAATCGATGAGGAACCCATGAGCTCGCGGATGCGGGTCAAGTGTTTCGGTGAGCCTTGTTGAGGCTGGTCTGGCACGGAGAAGAGGGGAAGACAAGCTTACAGTTTCCATTTATAGGGCCTGGCCCATAGGCAATCAGGACCCGCGGCGCTTGGGGCCGCCCCCAATGCTTCGCCGAGAAGCTAGCTCGAGCATGTCTTGGGCCCGTGGGCTACTGTCGGCGTTATGGGAACAGGTTACTCAGACCTGCCTGCCTATGGCCCAGGGTTGGCCCACTTCATCGACCAAAACCCAACAGGTCGGACACCACTCAAGGCAAGGCCCTCGCGAGGGGAAAAGCCTCGCGAGGAGGAATAGCATCAAGACCCGCACGGGGCCTCCTCAGTACCCCCTCCGGAGCGGCGGAGACTCCGAGGCAAGACCCGGCCTCAGGAGTCAAGGATGACGGGCGAAAGGACATGCGAGTAGCGGATTGCATGGTGGTGCAGTTTCCCCCTTTCGTGCAAAGGAGGGAAGGACGTACGCGGGTTCCCAAGGCTTCTCCCAAAGGTTTCCTTTCTGGTGCAACAAGGCCATCACCGCCCGCCAGCAAGGCACACGTCATCCCTGGACCCGTCCCTACAGCGCAGGCAGCCACTTGGCAGGCGAAGACTACCTTTGGGTAGGGGAAGCATGTTCCCCTTTTCCCCTTAAAAATTGGTTGTTGTGGGATTCCTTCCCGCCCTTGCGATATGGGAAGAGGACCCAGGACTCCGCTATATATAGAGGACATGTTACTTCGCAGAGGGGGGGCCCGATCTATTCATTCGCCCACTGGCACCAAACAAAGGCCACCCCATTCTCCGGAGGCCCTAGAGCACTATGCTAGTTCATCCATCAACCTCCACGAGAGGCAGTACACCAAAGCAGGAGTAGGGTATTACGGTTCTCAGCGTCCCAAACCAGGGTAAACTGTCGTGTTTTGTGTCTTCCTCACCATCGAGTGAGTTCTGTGCCATCCCCCATCGAGTAGCGAGTTAGGTTTAGGCGAGCCCGTGAGAGATCTTAGTACACGCCCCTGAGTTGGAATCTTTAGGGTTTTGCGGAGCCCGAAATCCGACACCTTATCCTTATGCCGCTTTTCATACTCAGCCTTTTGCCTCTCGGGAAGCTGTTCATCTTGTCGACAGTTTTGGAGATTGCGGCCCTTGGTGTGATGGATCTTGCAATAGTGTTTGTCGCGCCAATAATGTCGGGGTACATCACCTATGGGATCACGTGGATCCCTTAGAGAGGCGTGCACCAAGAGCAGAACCAACGATTAACACGAGGGGATTTTACCCAAGTACGGGCCACTGAGAAGCGTAAAACCCTACTCCCTCTTTAGGTGTATTCATTGTTCTTGGGCTCAGGCTACATGAGCGCTATGTGGTACACATCATCTACGTACACTAACTCACCAAGAAGCCTCCCTTTGTAAGAGGCTAAAACCCTAGAGTTCAACGCCCCTCCTGAGTGTCTCAAAATCGTATCCTCCTTCTGCTATGCCTTGGGCCTCCATTTATACATCGAAGGGGTCACCAACAGTGGCGAACATGGCACACACGGGATGCACAATTTACAGTGTTTACTAACGTCTCAAGACGAATGCATTAAATGCTTCCATCAGGCGTCCCTAACCTTCTATGACACGGGACAAGGACCCGTCCCATCGACACCGCTCAACCCCCACCATTGCTAGTGCCTTGACACGTATCGAGGAGGAATGATAGCTGGTTTCTACACTTGAGTGGTGGCAAGTTGGTGGGATCTTGCCTGGTGCACGTCTTGCCGAGGCTCCGCTAGCTACCCCAACAAAGATCTTGCCAAGATCCCAGCCTTTGGCCTTCTATCTTTTGGTTGTTGAATTAAACGTTTTCTTAACATCTTGGTATTTCCCTTGTACTATCCACCGGCAGGCCTTGCCGCTGTCGTGGCTACAATTGCCCATGCACAAGTATGGGTTACTAAAGACCCAAACTTTAGTACACCCCCACACCCGCAGGCCCGCGCCTGCCTATCGTCGGGTTCATAAGTGAAACGAGCCCGCACATAAATCATAGACACCGAGCCCCCTACTAGTACACATGCCACAACGTAGCCCAGTGGCAACCGAGCCACGCTTCCAACCATCATGTCTTCAATTCGATCCCTCTCCGTGGCGTTATGAACCCCATGTTTTGACTATGTTGTGGTGAGGCTCTGACAGTTGGCCCGCATGTCATCCTCAAAGGGGGGCCCTAGTGACTGCCAGTGGGACCCCACAGTGATATTGATTTGTGAGCATATATTTTTTACCTATTTTATGAACATACCAGATTTGTAATTGCCCCAATATGGACCTACCAAATCTAGCAGTGGCCCAAATAGGAAGGTTTTGACTTATGTTTGATATCAGAATGTAGGTGTTTTTCTTTTCTGTGTTGTGGGTGTTTTCCCTATTGCAAGTATATGAGTGAGATATATGGAATTGGGGCAGAAATTCCAAGGAATCCAATGGTGACATTGGATTTCACTTTGGAGAAAGTTTGTGAAAATGTCATTTTGTGATGAGGTGGCATTTTGTCATTTGTGTGGTATTATTATTGTGCATGCCATGATGTTTGTGCCAACATGAAAGTTCTGGCACTTTATGCTGACTAGGGCCTGGTATTTCTCTCTAGGATGATACTCTTGTGAATTTGTGGATCCTTTGCTTTTTTCAAGGGGTGAAAAGGATGTTGTTTGGGTAGCTAGAAATATTTCTATGTGTGGGAACCGTTATTTTTTTCCACTATTGTGAGCATGGTTTCCATGAGTGTGTTGATCTTTGATCGTTGCACCGATGGCATGAAATGTAGTGGTTTAAGCCCTCTACACATTGATGTATACATTTTCTTGATAGGACTTTGCAAATGGCAGAAAATGAAAATCTGGGATTTTCACCAAGTCTGAGTTTCTACTATTATTTTCCTGCCCTATTGATCTATTCCTCTTAAGTTTTGTGTGGGGATTGAGCCCAAGCAATGGACTAGTGATTGCTAGCATTTGTGTTCCTCTACAGGGCTCTTAAATTTCATGCCTTATGGTGGGATGTAGCTACTGAATTCCTATGACTAAAATCGTAACATGCTGGATGTGGACAGCTTTTGTGCGATAATGTTTTGGGCTTTGTGTGAGCTAAGTTTGATGGAGTTGTGTGTTCTTTAGCTCTATTCCACCTAGAATTTGATGCTCGTTCCAGTGGCAACCTTGGAATGCCAAGTGGATGCCCAAAGCTACTCTTATTTCCCGTTACATCTTTGTAGCCCACGTAACTTGCTTTGTAGATTCCAAGAGCTACGTAACTCGGTTCACGATGTTCTTTATATGGTTTTCACCATCTTTGCGTGTTGCATCCATTCCTTCCATTTTCATGCAATTCTAAATAAGATAACTTGGGGTTCTGTCCAAAATAATAATGACTCAAGTAATGCATGAAAGATGACTAGTGTAGAAATGCCATGCTTACTTTCATGCCACACATGCATCATATTGCTTGTAGCATTGTCATTTCCTGGTGTTTATTGGCTGTTATTTTCTGTTGGGTAGCATTAGGAACCGAGAACGAGTTTGAGGATTCTGTTGAGTATTATCAGGAAGATCAAGAGCAGTTCCAGTCTGAAGATCTCATAGGGAAGATGATCGTGACCTTGATAAAGTTTCCAGCTTTGTTATGCATAGTTTATTTGTTTCCATCGTTATTCTCCGCTGCCTACCACTTGATTTATAGGCCATCAAACATTGCCATGAAACCTCTAACACTTTCCCTCCTAGAAAATACTGTTCAGCTAAGTTAGGCTTGCTCAACCATTTCATTAGCGTTACTAGTTGCAGGTGCAAGATGGTCCATGTGATAACATGGGCAATTTGATTATCAGCTTAAATGATATTTAATTAATGCACTTAAATATTTGGTAAAGGGTGGAAGGCCTGGCCTTCTGCCGAGTTATTTGTTCCGTTTTTGCCGCCTTAGTTTCGGCTACCGGTGTTTTTACTCCATACCTGATCATTCCTAACACGTTCGAGGTTGTTATGGGGACCCCCTTGGTAAATAGTTTAGCGTTAAGGCTTGTCTGGCAAGACCCAACTTTGGTGTTAAATTTTCTAATAACTTAATAATTAAAGCATAGGGAATAGCTACCCCGAGGAGAGTTATCCAACAACCCGGGCCAGTGCTCCTCATGAGTGTTGGTCCAAAACAGACTGCCTGCAGGATCACCACGGGTTCATCGACACGTCGGTTGGGGATGCTGGACTTGTCTTACCTTAACAATATATCTTGTACATTGGGATTCCGGTGAGACTTTGGGTCTTCTCAAAGTTGAGGTTTTCCACTAAGGAATCCTACGAGATCACGAGCTTCGTGATCGAGGATTTCTATGCGGCCTATGGTAATTTGTGATGGGTTAGTTGGAGCACCCCTGTAGGGTTAAATCTTTCAAAGAGCCATGGATGCGATTATATGGCAATCATGGATACTTTGTTAACATCCGGTTCTAGATAACTCTAAGTAACTTAACTAAAACCTATAAACTATGTGCGTAACTGTGACTATCTCCTTCAGAGTTCCTTCTCTGATCGAGAACATCGTGGGGTTATGAATGATGTAAGTAGGTGCTCAGGATCACTTAGTGATCATTCTTAATTCACGACCGTCATGTGTAGTCCACTATATCTTTAATTCTTGTTTAACATAAGTTAGCCACCGGAAATGCTTAGGTTGCCGCAAACTCAAACACATACCCCATCCTCACCTAATGACTTAGTTAGATTCGATACCAAGGTCATGAGATTGTTGAGTTCTTGTGGTTCACACATTACTACAACCACCCACAGGTACATCTACCCCAGACACAGATTCTTCCGAGGATACCCAGCTGAAGTGGGAGTTTGACGAGGACAGTGGCCGACTGTACGTGTCATATCCGAACGACTAGAGGCAGTTGGTCGTGATCTTGGGCCTAGCAAGGCGGGATAACATTGGCTTTTGTCATTTATTTTGTCCGTAGTCGGACACTGTTTTTCTGTCTCCAATATGTATAGTTGTGTGGATCTGTAATTTATCTTGTGGCGAGTGTAAGCCGAATCTTATTACTCTTCCATCTATTATTTGATGCAATGGTTATCCTGTTTGAGAAACACATAGATGCAACTCATTCCCCTTTTGAGGCCTCGCCCCCAAATAAGGAAAGTGTCGCATGTGAGTTGTCATACTTAAAGGACTGGAATTAGGTTCGGAGGAGCCATGTGGGCTCCGAAGGCCATTAGGGCACGGGGGGGGGGGGGTGGCGATGCCCTCTTGGCCTGTGGCCCACAGGCATCCCCTTGTGGTGGTTCTTTCCTCCAAAATTCATCATATATTCTTGATGGGGTTATAGTCCTAGGGTAGGGTCATAGGCCTGCCCTATAAGTCCTACCCAAGGACTACCCCTCATAAGGGACAGGACCCTTAGTCAGTTCTGACTGAATTAAGGAGTCCCCATCATCCAGTCGGCAACAGGTCCTCGACCATCCAGTCGGAGACTAGCATTCGGAGAACATCCAACTAACCGACTGGATGCCCCTCGAGACATCGTACCCCCCCTCGAGGTAAACGGTCGTACGTTTCCCTATGCATTTACTAGCATTTAGGACGTACGTTACCGGTAACGTACGCATTCAATCGCCACTACTCCACCCCTGTACCGGAACCGTTGTGGAGGACAGCGCACTCTATATAAGCCACCCTCCCCCTCTGGTGCAGGGGTTAGCAACTCATTTGTATTCCATATTCCACTCGATAACAAGCTCCCAGAGCACTGAGACGTAGGGCTATTACCTCCACCGCAGAGGGGCCTGAACTCATACAACCTCGCCGTAGCCAAGGCTCTGCCCCTCCTTTTCGTACCCTACACATCTACTGTCAGGCTTATACCCACGACAGTTGGCGCCCACCGTGGGGCAGGCCTCTAAGCGACTTCCGGCGAGTTTGCGACTACTTCCTTTCGTCATGTCGTCCGGTGGAGATTCGAGCATGAGTCACCAGATGTTCTTCAGCGCTCTCTCCTTCATCGTCGACGATTCGTCGTGGCTTCGGGATGCGCCCCTCGACGTCGAGGCGCTTCCCCGTCGTGGGTCTACGCACTTCCGTGCCGGCGCCCACAACATTCTTCTTCTCCAACAGTCGACTCCGGTGTCGACCTACACCGCCGTCACGCGCCGCAGCAAGCGATACCGCCCTCCGCGACTTTAGCGTTGGGTGCAACACGCCTAGGCACGCCGGAACGCGTCTTGACAAGTGGCGGTTCTAGAGTCTGTTGTGGTTGCCCCGCAGTCCCAACACTCGGGCTCGGTTCCGACTGAGTTTCCTTCCGAATACGCGGGTCACGGGCCTGCAGCAGAAGTACACATGGACAACTCCCATGAAGATCCCCGTCAAGCTGGCCGGAACGAGCACGAGATCGGTGAAACGTCCGGCGCGCGTCGTCCGCCTCGCCGTTCTGCCAGTCGACACACTCGGCGGAGCAACGTAGAGTTGTTCCGCACACCCCTCCTCAACTTGGCTGCAGCAGCCAAGATAGCCGATTCCCTCCAGCCGACTGATTCAGAGGCTGGTAGGGGAATCGAGCAGATCCGAGCCCTGTTGCACACGGCGCAGCAGCAGAATTCGGCAGTCTCCCAGTCGCATAACAGGATCCATAATAGTTCCGTTGATGCGAATACGCATCGGTCGGTTCATAGCCCTGGTTCCCATCAGCGGCACAGAGGAGGCAGCCGTTCCATAAATCACAAAGATCGCTGCCGTTCACGCACCCCTCCGCGGGGTGGGCCCTACGGACCCCGACATCATGATGATCGGCGTTTAGTCGGTCACACTTACGACCCATGGCCTGACGCAAGAGAGCGTATCGCTCATCAAAGGGTCGACAGGGGCCGAGCCAACCTCGAGGGTTATGATATGGACCGTCCGAGCGGAAGCAAGACCATTATGTCTGGTCCCGAGTGTTTCAGTCGAGCCATCCGTTCGGCTGACATCCCGCCAAACTTCAGATTGGCGACGGGAATCAGCAAATTTACAGGAGAGTCCAAGCCAGAAACGTGGCTGGATGACTACCGAGTGGCAGTCCAGATCGGAGGAGGGGACGACCATGTCGCCATGAAGCACCTCCCTCTGATGCTCGACGGCTCGGCTCGAGCGTGGCTGAACCAGTTGGCCCCCTCAAGCATCTACAGGTGGGGAGATCTGGCCCGGGTGTTCATCAGGACCTTCGAAGGGACGTGCAAGCGCCCTGCTGGCCTCGTGGAGCTCCAGCATTGCGTCCAAAAGCAGAATGAGCCCCTGCGAGACTTCATCCAGCGTTGGACAACTCTCTACCACATGGTGGAGAACGTCACCGAGCATCAAGAAGTCTGCGCCTTCAAGGCAGGCGTGCGGTACAGAGATGTGTATCTGAAATTCAGCCGAACAGGCGACATCTCCATGAGCAAGATAATGGAAATAGCGACGCACTATGCTAATGGAGAAGAAGAAGACCGCATCCGAAGCGGCAAGCACAAAACAGTCATTGATGGAGATGGAGGCAACACTCGGAAGCAGAAGCAGAAAGCTCCGACTGCTCCGCAAGCAGAAGCCGCAGCCATAACAAATGCCAAGTTCAAGGGCAAAGGGAAGGCTCAGTTCACCCCCAAGAAGAAGCAGTTCAATAACCCCATCCTGGACCAGCCATGTCCGGTTCATATGAAGATGGATGAAGAGGGCAACCCCATATATGCGAAGCATACCACTCGACAGTGTCGCCTCCTGATCCAGGGGTTCGGCGAAGGGCAACCGAGTGAAAAGGACAACGAACAGGATGAGGAGGACAAGGAGGATCCGTTCTCCCAAGTCCATGCAACTCTCATGAGTTTTGCTGACGTTGAGAGAAAGTGTCGACTGAAGCTGGTGAACAGAGAGGTGAACATGGCCACCCCCACCAATCCCTAGTTCCTCAAATGGTCTCAGACTGCGATCACCTTCGACCAGTCGGATCATCCGGCACATGTACCCACCCCGGGAAGACAGGATCTGGTCGTCGACCCGGTGGTGGAAGGAGTTCGACTGCGCAAAGTCCTCATGGACGGCAGCAGTGGCTTGAACATCATGTTCGCCGACACACTCAAGGGGATGGGCATCCCGATGTCCAAACTCAGCGAGAGCAGCATGCAGTTCCACGGAGTCGTCCCTGGACGGAATGCCAAGTCACTCGGTCAGATCACGTTGGACGTCGTTTTCGGCTCCGACAAGAACTTCCGCAAGGAAAAGCTGACGTTCGAAGTGGTCGACTTCCAGAGCGCTTATCGCCCAGCGTATGCACGTTTCATGGCACGTCCATGTTACATATACCTGAAGCTGAAGATGCCAGGCCCGAAGGGTGTGATCACCATCACAGGCAATCGGCAGCGAGCCGAAGAGTGTCTGTAGCAGGGATCTAGAATCGTCGACCAGCAGATGGCCGTCCTCGAGCTTGACGAGTATAAGAAAACAGTCGACCCCGCCGACCTGATGCGCTCGAAGAAGCCAGCTTCAGTGTCTACATTTCAGTCGGCGGGAGAGACAAAGAAGGTCAGCATCCACCCGACGGACGACACTACTGCCCCGACGAACATCTCCACCACCCTCGATCCTAAATAGGAAGCCGAGCTCACCCAATTCCTCCGTGAGAACTGGGACATCTTTGCATGGAAGCCCTCTAACATGCCAGGTGTACCCAGGGAGTTGGCTGAGCACCGACTGCATGCGGATTCCACTGCTCGGCCTGTCCGACAGCGCCTGCGCCGGTCCGCCGCGCACAAGAGGAAGGCAATCGGGGAAGAGGTGGCCAAGCTGCTGGCGGCCAACTTCATTCGTGAGGTTCACCACTCCGAGTGGCTCGCCAATGTTGTCATGGTGCCCAATAAGGATAAGTCGCTCCGAATGTGCATCGACTTCAAGCATCTCAATAAGGTCTGCCTGAAAGACCATTTTCCGCTCCCCCGCATAGATCAAATTGTCGATTCGACTGCGGGTTGCGAGCGTGTGTCATTTCTTGATGCCTATTCGGGCTATCATCAGATCTGTCTGTATTGTCCCGATGAGTTAAAAACAGCCTTCATCACCCCATTCGGGTGCTTCTGCTACATCACTATGCCATTCGGTTTGAAGAATGCAGGAGCTACCTTTATGCGCATGATCCGAAAATGTCTCCTCGACCAGATCGGTCGGAATGTGGAGGCGTATATGGATGATATCGTAGTCAAGTCACGCAAAGGTTCCGACCTGCTGACTGAGTTGGCAGAAACATTCGCCAACCTTCGTAGGTACGATATCAAGCTCAACCCCGCCAAATGTTCATTCGGCGTTCCCAGCGGAAAGTTACTCGGTTTCTTCGTTTCCTAACGAGGGTTCGATGTCAACCCCGAAAAGATCGGGACCATCGTCAGAATGGAGAGGCCGGTTAGAATACACGTTGTTCAACGGCTCACAGGTTGCCTAGCGGCTTTGAGGAGGTTCATCAGTCGACTCGGCGAGAAAGCACTTCCTGTGTACCGACTCATGAAGAAATCAGATACTTTCGAGTGGACAGACGAAGCCCAAGCCGCATTCGACGACCTCAAAGTCCTACTTTCCACCCAGCCGATTCTTACTACTCCGCTCAGTAAAGAGCCCCTTCTTCTGTACATTGCGGCTACAAATCAAGTCGTCAGTACAGTTCTTACCTTCTGCTGTACATTCCGGCTACAAATAAAGTCGTCAGTACTGTTCTTATAGTCGAACGAGAAGAAGAAAGCAAAGCATACAAAGTTCAGCGGCCAGTGTACTACGTCTCCGAAGTCCTGAATCCTTCCAAGCAGAGGTATCCCCACTATCAAAAGCTTATCTATGGGACCTACATGACTGCGAAGAAGGTGGCCCATTATTTCCAAGACCAGTCGGTGTCTGTCGTTTCGGATGCTCCATTGTCAGAAATTCTCCACAATCGAGACGCGTCAGGCCGAGTGGCGAAGTGGGCGATGGAGATGTTGTACTGCGATATCAAGTTCGAGGCGAAGAAAGCGATTAAGTATCAAGCTCTGGCTGACTTCATAGCAGAATGGGTAGAACAACAGCAACCAAACCACATCTACTCGGCCCATTGGACAATGTTCATCGATGGGTCCAAGATGTTGAATGGCTCCGGCGCTGGCGTTGTGATCATATCGCCAAAGGGCGACAAGCTCAAGTACGTGCTACAGATACACTTCGATTCCTCCAACAACGAGGCAGAGTATGAAGGTCTCCTCTACGGGTTGCGTATGGCCATCTCACTCGGCGTCCGTCGCCTGATGGTCTACGACGATTCGGATTTGGTGGTCAATCAAGTGATGAAAGAGTGGGACGTCAGGAACCCCACATTACCACATACTGCAATGCAGTGAGGAAGCTTGAGAAGAAGTTTGAAGGTCTAGAACTTCACTATGTTCCGAGACTGAAGAACCAAGCAGCGGATGAGTTGGAAAAACTCGGATCCACTCGGAGACCAGTCCCGACTGACGTCTGCCTCGAGCACCTCCACCTTCCCTCAGTCAAAGAAGATCCTTTTACAGAGGAACCAGTACAACCAAAGAGTTCAACAGATCCGACTGAAGTCGATGTACCTGCTGTGGTTGATCTGGTCATGGAGATTCTTGCTGTCATCCCCGATTGGACTGTGCCGATCATTGCATATATCCTGAGGCAGGAACTGCGAGAAGACGAAGTCCAGCCTAGGCTGATAGTACGCAGGTCGAAGTCATTCACTGTCATTGATGGCCAATTGTACAAGGAAAGCGTTTCAGGCGTTCTTCAATGATGCATCTCCCTAGAAGAGGGGCAGCTGATCCTGGAAGATATTCACTCGGGAACCTGCGGTCATCACGCTTCTTTGAGAGCAATCGTCGCCAAGGCATTCAGGTCTGGTTTCTTCTGGCTGCAGGCAAACGAGATGGCTAAAGATATGGTTGGCCGATGTGAGGGCTGCCAGTTCTACACCAATAAGTCCCACAAGCCGACGTCTGCGTTGAAGACGATCCCTCTTGTGTGGCCGTTTGCAGTGTGGGGATTAGATACGGTCGGTCCACTCAAGACAGGCCAAGGTGGATACACGCATCTGTTGGTGGCAGTCGACAAGTTCACGAAATGGATCGAAGCCAAGCCCATCAAGAACCTCGACGCCTCAGCAACAGTCAAGTTTGTCAGGGACATCATCTTCAGATTCGGTGTACCTCACATCATAATCACGGACAACGGGACAAACTTTGAGTTGGACAGATTCAAAGGTTTCTGTACAAGCAAAGGTATGCGAGTGGACTTTGCTTCCGTGGCGCACCCACAGTCCAATGGACAAGCAGAGCGGGCGAACGGACTTATTTTGCAAGGTTTGAAGCCCCGACTCCTGCGAGAGATAGGACATGCCGCTGGCGCTTGGGTCACCGAGCTACCTTCAGTGCTTTGGGGTCTTCGCACAACCCCTAACAGATCTATAGGGCGATCACCGTTCTTCCTCGTCTACGGAGCAGAAGCAGTCCTTCCGAGTGACTTACTTCACAACGCTCCATGAGTCAAACTCTTCTCCGAAGCTGAAGCAGAACAAGCAAGGCAAGACGGAGTGGACCTTCTAGAGGAGCAGCGCGAGATGGCATTGACTCGCTCAACCATTTATCAACAAGATCTGCGGCATTTTCACGCGCGACACGTCAGGAGTCGTACGCTCCAAGCAGGCGACCTAGTGCTCCGAGTGGATCAGCAAAGACCTCACAAGTCGGCTTCTGCCTGGGAAGGACCCTTCATCATCACAAAGGTGCTGAACAATAGAGCATACATACTTTATAACGTCGGCAGGGAGATAGACGAGCCGCGAGCATGGAACGGAGATCTCCTGAAGCGCTTCTACACATGACCGTCGACTAAAGCAATGTAAAGAACAAGTATTGGTGAAATAATATAAAGCAGATTGAGTTTTTTGCAGGTTCAAAGTTCTTCCGCGGTTGCAGACTCCGGTTTCAAAAAAAAACTTAGCTGCGATCCAGAATCGCCTAAGTATGAACTTTCTCCGAGTTTGCACTTAACGTCACACTCGGGGACTTAGCTCCGATCCAGAATCGCCTAAGTATGAACTTTCTCCTAGTGTGCACTTAACGTCACACTCGGGGACTTAGCTGCGATCTAGAATCGCCTAAGTATGAACTTAATCCGAGTGTGCACTTAACGTCACACTCGGGGACTTAGCTGCGATCCTGAATCGCCTAAGTATGAACTTTCTCCGAGTGTGCACCTACCATCACACTCGGGGACTTAGCTGCGATCCAGAATCGCCTAAGTATGAACTTTCTCCGGGTGTGCACTTAACGTCACACTCGGGGACTTAGCTACGATCCAGAATCGCCTAAGTATGAAATTTCTCCGAGTGTGCACTTAACGTCACACTCGAGGACTTAGCTGCGATCCAGAATCGCCTAAGTATGAACTTTCTCCGAGTGTGCACTTAACGTCACACTCGGGGACTTAGCTGCGATCCAGAATCCCCTAAGTATGAACTTTCTCCGAGTGTGCACTTAACGTCACACTCGGGGACTTAGCTGCGATGCAGAATCGACTAAGTATGAACTTTCTCCGAGCGTGCACTTAACGTCACACTCGAGGACTTAGCTGCGATCCAGAATCGCCTAAGTATGAACTTTCTCCGAGTGTGCACTTAACGTCACACTCGGGGACTTAGCTGCGATCCAGAATCGCCTAAGTATGAACTTTCTCCGAGTGTGCACTCAATGTCACACTCGGGGACTTAGCTGCAATCCAGAATCGCCTAAGTATGAACTGTCTCCGAGTGTGGACTTAACGTCACACTCGGGGACTTAGCTGCAATCCAGAATCGCCTAAGTACGAAGTTTCTCCGAGTGTGCACTTAACGTCACACTCGGGGACTTAGGTGCGATCCAGAATCGCCAAAGTATGTACTTTCTCTGAGTGTGCACTTTACGTCACACTCGGGGACTTAGGTGCGATCCAAAATCACCTAAGTATGAACTTTCTCCGAGTGTGCACTTTACGTCACACTCGGGGACTTAGCTGCGATCCAGAATCGCCTAAGTATGAACTTTCTCCGAGTGTGCACTTAACGTCACACTCGGGGACTTAGCTGCGATCCAGAATCGCCTAAGTATGAACTGTCTCCGAGTGTGGACATAACGTCACACTCGGGGACTTAGCTGCGATCCAGAATCGCCTAAGTATGAACTTTCTCCAAGTGTGCACTTAACGTCACACTCGGGGACTTAGCTGCGATCCAGAATCGCCTAAGTATGAACTTTCTCCGAGTGTGCACTTAACGTCATACTCGGGGACATAGCTGCGATCCAGAATCGCCTAAGTATGAACTTTCTCTGAGTGTGCACTTAACGTCACATTCGGGGACTTAGCTGCGATCCAGAATCGCCTAAGTATGAACTTTCTCCGAGTGTGCACTTAACGTCACACTCGGGGACTTAGCTGCGATCCAGAATCGCCTAAGTATGAAATTTCTCCGAGTGTGCACTTAACGTTACAGTCGAGGACTTAGCTGCGATCCAGAATCGCCTAAGTATGAACTTTCTCCGAGTGTGCACTTGACGTTACACTCGGGGACTTAGCTACGATCCAGAATCGCCTAAGTATGAACATTCTCCGAGTGTGCACTTAACGTCACACTCGGGGACTTAGCTGCGATCCAGAATCGCCTCAGTATGAACTTTCTCCGAGTGTGCACTTAACGTCACACTCGAGGACTTAGTTGCGATCCAGAATCGCCTAAGTATGAACTTTCTCCGAGTGTGCACTTAACGTCACACTTGGGGACTTAGCTGCGATCCAGAATCGCCTAAGTATGAACTTTCTCCGAGTGTGCACTCAACGTCACACTCGGGGACTTAGCTGCAATCCAGAATCGCCTAAGTATGAACTGTCTCCGAGTGTGGACTTAACGTCACACTCGGGGACTTAGCTGCGATCCAGAATCGCCTAAGTACGAAGTTTCTACGAGTGTGCACTTAACGTCACACTCGGGGACTTAGGTGCGATCCAGAATCGCCAAAGTATGTACTTTCTCCGAGTGTGCACTTTACGTCACACTCGGGGACTTAGCTGCGATCCAGAATCGCCTAAGTATGAACTTTCTCCGAGTGTGCACTTTACGTCACACTCGGGGACTTAGCTGCGATCCAGAATCGCCTAAGTATGAACTTTCCCCGAGTGTGCACTTAACGTCACACTCGGGGACTTAGCTGCGATCCAGAATCGCCTAAGTATGAACTTTCTCCGAGTGTGTACTTAACGTCACACTCGGGGACTTAGCTGCGATACAGAATCGCCTAAGTATGAACTTTCTTCGAGTGTGAACTTAACGTCACACTCGGGGACTTAGCTGCGATCCAGAATCACCAAATATGAACTTTCTCCGAGTGTGCACTTAATGTCACACTCGGGGACTTAGCTACGATCCAGAATCGCCTAAGTATGAACTTTCTCCAAGTGTGCACTTAACGTCACACTCGGGGACTTAGCTGCGATCCAGAATCGCCTAAGTATGAACTTTCTCCGAGTGTGCACTTAACGTCATACTCGGGGACTTAGCTGCGATCCAGAATCGCCTAAGTATGAACTTTCTCCGAGTGTGCACTTGACGTTACACTCGGGGACTTAGCTACGATCCAGAATCGCCTAAGTATGAACATTCTCCGAGTGTGCACTTAACGTCACACTCGGGGACTTAGCTGCGATCCAGAATCGCCTCAGTATGAACTTTCTCCGAGTGTGCACTTAACGTCACACTCGGGGACTTAGCTGCGATCCAGAATCGCCTAAGTATGAACTGTCTCCGAGTGTGGACTTAACGTCACACTCGGGGACTTAGCTGCGATCCAGAATCGCCTAAGTATGAACTTTCTCCGAGTGTGGACTTAACGTCACACTCGGGGACTTAGCTGCGATCCAGAATCGCCAAAGTATGAACTTTCTCCGAGTGTGCACTAAACATCACACTCGGGGACTTAGCTGCGATCCAGAATCTCCTAAGTATGAACTTTCTCCGAGTGTGCACTTAACGTCACACTCGGGGCCTTAGCTGCGATCCAGAATCGCCTAAGTATGAACTTTCTCCGAGTGTGCACTTAACGTCACACTCGGGGACTTAGTTGCGATCCAGAATCGCCTAAGTATGAACTTTCTCCGAGTGTGCACTTAACGTCACACTCGGGGACTTAGCTGCGATCCAGAATCTCCAAAGTATGAACTTTCTCCGAGTGTGCACTAAACGTCACACTCGGGGACTTAGCTGCGATCCAGAATCACCTAAGTATGAAATTTCTCCGAGTGTGCACTTAACATCACACTCGGGGACTTAGCTGCGATCCAGAATCGACTAAGTATGAACTTTCTCCGAGTGTGCACTTAACGTCACACTCGGGGACTTAGCTGCGATCAAGAATCGCCTAAGTATGAACTTTCTCCGAGTGTGCACTTAACGTCACACTCGGGGACTTAGCTGCGATCCAGAATGGCCTAAGTATGAAATTTCTCCGAGTGTGCACTTAACGTCACACTCGAGGACTTAGCTGCGATGCAGAATCGCCTAAGTATGAACTTTCTCCGAGTGTGCACTTAACGTCACACTTGGGGACTTAGCTACGATCCAGAATCGCCTAAGTATGAACTTTCTCCGAGTGTGCACTTAACGTCACACTCGGGGACTTAGCTGCGATCCAGAATCGCCTAAGTATGAACTGTCTCCGAGTGTGGACTTAACGTCACACTCGGGGACTTAGCTGCGATCCGGAATCGCCTAAGTATGAAGTTTCTCCGAGTGTGCACTTAACGTCACACTCGGGGACTTAGGTGCGATCCAGAATCGCCAAAGTATGAACTTTCTCCGAGTGTGCACTTTACGTCACACTCGGGGACTTAGCTGCGATCCAGAATCGCCTAAGTATGAACTTTCTCCGAGTGTGCACTTTACGTCACACTCGGGGACTTAGTTGCGATCCAGAATCGCCTAAGTATGAACTTTCTCCGAGTGTGCACTTAACGTCACACTCGAGGACTTAGCTGCGATCCAGAATCGCCTAAGTATGAAATTTCTCCGAGTGTGCACTTAACGTCACACTCGGGGACTTAGCTGCGATCCAGAATCGCCTAAGTATGAACTTTCTCCGAGTGTGCACTCAACGTCACACTCGGGGACTTAGCTGCAATCCAGAATCGCCTAAGTATGAACTGTCTTCGAGTATGGACTTAACGTCACACTCGGGGACTTAGCTGCGATCCAGAATCGCCTAAGTACGAAGTTTCTCCGAGTGTGCACTGAACGTCACACTCGGGGACATAGGTGCGATCCAGAATCGCCAAAGTATGTACTTTCTCCGAGTGTGCACTTTACCTCACACTCGGGGACTTAGCTGCGATCCAGAATCGCCTAAGTATGAACTTTCTCCGAGTGTGCACTTTACGTCACACTCGGGGACTTAGCTGCGATCCAGAATCGCCTAAGTATGAACTTTCCCCGAGTGTGCACTTAACGTCACACTCGGGGACTTAGCTGCGATCCAGAATCGCCTAAGTATGAACTTTCTCCGAGTGTGTACTTAACGTCACACTCGGGGACTTAGATGCGATACAGAATCGCCTAAGTATGAACTTTCTTCGAGTGTGAACTTAACGTCACACTCGGGGACTTAGCTGCGATCCAGAATCACCAAATATGAACTTTCTCCGAGTGTGCACTTAATGTCACACTCGGGGACTTAGCTGCGATCCAGAATCGCCTAAGTATGAACTTTCTCCAAGTGTGCACTTAACGTCACACTCGGGGACTTAGCTGCGATCCAGAATCGCCTAAGTATGAACTTGCTCCGAGTGTGCACTTAACATCATACTCGGGGACTTAGCTGCGATCCAGAATCGCCTAAGTATGAACTGTCTCCGAGTGTGGACTTAACGTCACACTCGGGGACTTAGCTGCGATCCAGAATCGCCAAAGTATGAACTTTCTCCGAGTGTGCACTAAACATCACACTCGGGGACTTAGCTGCGATCCAGAATCTCCTAAGTATGAACTTTCTCCGAGTGTGCACTTAACGTCACACTCGGGGCCTTAGCTGCGATCCAGAATCGCCTAAGTATGAACTTTCTCCGAGTGTGCACTTAACGTCACACTCGGGGACTTAGTTGTGATCCAGAATCGCCTAAGTATGAACTTTCTCCGAGTGTGCACTTAACGTCACACTCGGGGACTTAGCTGCGATCCAGAATCTCCAAAGTATGAACTTTCTCCGGGTGTGCACTAAACGTCACACTCGGGGACTTAGCTGCGATCCAGAATCACCTAAGTATGAAATTTCTCCGAGTGTGCACTTAACGTCACACTCGGGGACTTAGCTGCGATCCAGAATCGACTAAGTATGAACTTTCTCCGAGTGTGCACTTAACGTCACACTCGGGGACTTAGCTGTGAGCAAGAATCGCCTAAGTATGAACTTTCTCCGAGTGTGCACTTAACGTCACACTCAGGGACTTAGCTGCGATCCAGAATGGCCTAAGTATGAAATTTCTCCGAGTGTGAACTTAACGTCACACTCGAGGACTTAGCTGCGATGCAGAATCGCCTAAGTATGAATTTTCTCCGAGTGTGCACTTAACGTCACACTCGGGGACTTAGCTACGATCCAGAATCGCCTAAGTATGAACTTTCTCCGAGTGTGCACTTAACGTCACACCCGGGGACTTAGCTGCGATCCAGAATCGCCTAAGTATGAACTGTCTCCGAGTGTGGACTTAACGTCACACTCGGGGACTTAGCTGCGATCCGGAATCGCCTAAGTATGAAGTTTCTCCGAGTGTGCACTTAACGTCACACTCGGGGACTTAGGTGCGATCCAGAATCGCCAAAGTATGAACTTTCTCCGAGTGTGCACTTTACGTCACACTCGGGGACTTAGCTGCGATCCAGAATCGCCTAAGTATGAACTTTCTCTGAGTGTGCACTTTACGTCACACTCGGGGACTTAGTTGCGATCCAGAATCGCCTAAGTATGAACTTTCTCCGAGTGTGGACTTAACGTCACACTCGGGGACTTAGCTGCGATCTAGAATCGCCTAAGTATGAAGTTTCTCCGAGTGTGCACTTAACGTCACACTCGGGGACTTAGGTGCGATCCAGAATCGCCAAAGTTTGAACTTTCTCCGAGTGTGCACTTAACGTCACACTCGGGGACTTAGGTGCGATCCAGAATCGCCAAAGTATGAACTTTCTCCGAGTGTGCACTTAACGTCACACTCGGGGACTTAGGTGCGATCCAGAATCGCCTAAGTATGAACTTTCCCCGAGTGTGCACTTAACGTCACACTCGGGGACTTAGCTGCGATCCAGAATCGCCTAAGTATGAACTTTCTCCGAGTGTGTACTTAACGTCACACTCGGGGACTTAGATGCGATACAGAATCGCCTAAGTATGAACTTTCTTCGAGTGTGAACTTAACGTCACACTCGGGGACTTAGCTGCGATCCAGAATCACCAAATATGAACTTTCTCGGAGTGTGCACTTAATGTCACACTCGGGGACTTAGCTGCGATCCAGAATCGCCTAAGTATGAACTTTCTCCAAGTGTGCACTTAACGTCACACTCGGGGACTTAGCTGCGATCCAGAATCGCCTAAGTATGAACTTGCTCCGAGTGTGCACTTAACATCATACTCGGGGACTTAGCTGCGATCCAGAATCGCCTAAGTATGAACTGTCTCCGAGTGTGGACTTAACGTCACACTCGGGGACTTAGCTGCGATCCAGAATCGCCAAAGTATGAACTTTCTCCGAGTGTGCACTAAACATCACACTCGGGGACTTAGCTGCGATCCAGAATCTCCTAAGTATGAACTTTCTCCGAGTGTGCACTTAACGTCACACTCGGGGCCTTAGCTGCGATCCAGAATCGCCTAAGTATGAACTTTCTCCGAGTGTGCACTTAACGTCACACTCGGGGACTTAGCTGCGATCCAGAATCGCCTAAGTATGAACTTTCTCCGAGTGTGCACTTAACGTCACACTCGGGGACTTAGGTGCGATCCAGAATCTCCAAAGTATGAACTTTCTCCGGGTGTGCACTAAACGTCACACTCGGGGACTTAGCTGCGATCCAGAATCACCTAAGTATGAAATTTCTCCGAGTGTGCACTTAACGTCACACTCGGGGACTTAGCTGCGATCCAGAATCGACTAAGTATGAACTTTCTCCGAGTGTGCACTTAACGTCACACTCGGGGACTTAGCTGTGAGCAAGAATCGCCTAAGTATGAACTTTCTCCGAGTGTGCTCTTAACGTCACACTCGGGGACTTAGCTGCGATCCAGAATGGCCTAAGTATGAACTTTCTCCGAGTGTGAACTTAACGTCACACTCGAGGACTTAGCTGCGATGCAGAATCGCCTAAGTATGAACTTTCTCCGAGTGTGCACTTAACGTCACACTCGGGGACTTAGCTACGATCCAGAATCGCCTAAGTATGAACTTTCTCCGAGTGTGCACTTAACGTCACACTCGGGGACTTAGCTGCGATCCAGAATCGCCTAAGTATGAACTGTCTCCGAGTGTGGACTTAACGTCACACTCGGGGACTTAGCTGCGATCCGGAATCGCCTAAGTATGAAGTTTCTCCGAGTGTGCACTTAACGTCACATTCGGGGACTTAGGTGCGATCCAGAATCGCCTAAGTACGAAGTTTCTCCGAGTGTGCAATTAACGTCACACTCGGGGACTTAGGTGCGATCCAGAATCGCCAAAGTATGTACTTTCTCCGAGTGTGCACTTTACGTCACACTCGGGGACTTAGCTGAGATCCAGAATCGCCTAAGTATGAACTTTCTCCAAGTGTGCACTTAACGTCACACTCGGGGACTTAGCTGCGATCCAGAATCGCCTAAGTATGAACTTTCCCCGAGTGTGCACTTAACGTCACACTCGGGGACTTAGCTGCGATCCAGAATCGCCTAAGTATGAACTTTCTCTGAGTGTGTACTTAACGTCACACTCGGGGACTTAGCTGCGATACAGAATCGCCTAAGTATGAACTTTCTTCGAGTGTGAACTTAACGTCACACTCGGGGACTTACCTGCGATCCAGAATCACCAAATATGAACTTTCTCCGAGTGTGCACTTAATGTCACACTCGGGGACTTAGCTGCGATCCAGAATCGCCTAAGTATGAACTTTCTCCGAGTGTGCACTTAACGTCACACTCGGGGACTTAGCTGCGATCCAGAATCGCCTAAGTATGAACTTTCTCCGAGTGTGCACTTAACGTCATACTCGGGGACTTAGCTGCGATCCAGAATCGTCTAAGTATGAACTTTCTCCGAGTGTGGACTTAACGTCGCACTCGGGGCCTTAGCTGCGATCCAGAATCACCTAAGTATGAACATTCTCCGAGTGTGCACTTAACGTCACACTCGGGGACTTAGCTGCGATCCAGAATCGCCTAAGTATGAACTTTCTCCGAGTGTGCACTTAACGTCACACTCGGGGACTTAGCTGCGATCCAGAATCGTCTAAGCATGAACTGTCTCCGAGTGTGGACTTAACGTCACACTCGGGGACTTTGCTGCGATCCAGAATCGCCTAAGTATGAACTTTCTCCGAGTGTGCACTTAACGTCACACTCGGGGACTTAGCTGCGATCCAGAATCGCCTAAGTATGAACTGTCTCCGAGTGTGGACTTAACGTCACACTCGAGGACTTAGCTGCGATCCAGAATCGCCTAAGTATGAAGTTTCTCCGAGTGTGCACTTAACGTCACACTCGGGGACTTAGCTGCGATCCAGAATCGCCAAAGTATGAACTTTCTCCGAGTGTGCACTTTACGTCACACTCGGGGACTTAGCTGCGATCCAGAATCGCCTAAGTATGAACTTTCCCCGAGTGTGCGGGGACTTAGCTGCGATCCAGAATCGCCTAAGTATGAACTTTCTCCGAGTGTGCATTTAACGTCACACTCGGGGACTTAGGTGCGATCCAGAATCGCCAAAGAATGAACTTTCTCCGAGCGTGCACTTTACGTCACACTCGGGGACTTAGCTGCGATTCTCCGAGCGTGCACTTTACGTCACACTCGGGGACTTAGCTGCGATCCAGAATCGCCTAAGTATGAACCTTCTCCGAGTGTGCACTTTACGTCACACTCGGGGACTTAGCTGCGATCCAGAATCGCCTAAGTATGAACTTTCCCCGAGTGTGCACTTAACGTCACACTCGGGGACTTAGCTGCGATCCAGAATCGCCTAAGTATGAACTTTGTCCGAGTGTGTACTTAACGTCACACTCGAGGACTTAGCTGCGATACAGAATCGCCTAAGTATGAACTTTCTTCGAGTGTGCACTTAACATCACACTCGGGGACTTAGCTGCGATCCAGAATCGCCAAATATGAACTTTCTCCGAGTGTGCACTTAACGTCACACTCGGGGACTTAGCTGCGATCCATAATCGCCTAAGTATGAACTTTCTCCGAGTGTGCACTTAACGTCACACTCGGGGACTTAGCTGCGATCCAGAATCGCCTAAGTATGAACTTTCTCCGAGTGTGCACTTAACGTCACACTCGGGGACTTAGCTGCGATCCAGAATCGCCTAAGTATGAACTTTCTCCGAGTGTGCACTTAATGTCACATTCGGGGACTTAGCTGCGATCCAGAATCGCCAAATATGAACTTTCTCCGAGCGTGCACTTAACGTCACACTCGGGGACTTAGCTGCGATCCAGAATCGCCTAAGTATGAACTTTCTCCGAGTGTGCACTTAACGTCACACTCGGGGACTTAGCTGCGATCCAGAATCGCCTAAGTATGAACTTTCTCTGAGTGTGCACTTAACGTCACACCCGGGGACTTAGCTACGATCCAGAATCGCCTAAGTATGAACATTCTCCGAGTGTGCACTTAACGTCACACTCGGGGACTTAGCTGCGATCCAGAATCGCCTAAGTATGAACTTTCTCCGAGTGTGCACTTAACGTCACACTCGGGGACTTAGCTGCGATCCAGATTCTCCTAAGTATGAACTTTCTCCGAGTGTGCACTTAACGTCACACTCGGGGCCTTAGCTGCGATCCAGAATCGCCTAAGTATGAACTTTCTCCGAGTGTGCACTTAACGTCACAGTCGGGGACTTAGTTGCGATCCAGAATCGTCTAAGTATGAACTTGCTCCGAGTGTGCACTTAACGTCACACTCGGGGACTTAGATGCGATCCAGAATCTCCAAAGTATGAACTTTCTCCGGGTGTGCACTAAACGTCACACTCGGGGACTTAGCTGTGATCCAGAATCACCTAAGTATGAAATTTCTCCGAGTGTGCACTTAACGTCACACTCGGGGACTTAGCTGCGATCCAGAATCGACTAAGTATGAACTTTCTCCGAGTGTGCACTTAACGTCACACTCGGGGACTTAGCTGTGAGCAAAAATCGCCTAAGTATGAACTTTCTCCGAGTGTGCACTTAACGTCACACTCGGGGACTTAGCTGCGATCCAGAATGGCCTAAGTATGAAATTTCTCCGAGTGTGAACTTAACGTCACACTCGAGGACTTAGCTGCGATGCAGAATCGCCTAAGTATGAACTTTCTCCGAGTGTGCACTTAACGTCACACTCGGGGACTTAGCTACGATCCAGAATCGCCTAAGTATGAACTTTCTCCGAGTGTGCACTTAACGTCACACTCGGGGACTTAGCTGCGATCCAGAATCGCCTAAGTATGAACTGTCTCCGAGTGTGGACTTAACATCACACTCGGGGACTTAGCTGCGATCCGGAATCGCCTAAGTATGAAGTTTCTCCGAGTGTGCACTTAACGTCACACTCGGGGACTTAGGTGCGATCCAGAATCGCCAAAGTATGAACTTTCTCCGAGTGTGCACTTTACGTCACACTCGGGGACTTAGCTGCGATCCAGAATCGCCTAAGTATGGACTTTCTCCGAGTGTGCACTTTACGTCACACTCGGGGACTTAGTTGCGATCCAGAATCGCCTAAGTATGAACTTTCTCCGAGTGTGGACTTAACGTCACACTCGGGGACTTAGCTGCGATCCAGAATCGCCTAAGTATGAAGTTTCTCCGAGTGTGCACTTAACGTCACACTCGGGGACTTAGGTGCGATCCAGAATCGCCAAAGTTTGAACTTTCTCCGAGTGTGCACTTTACGTCACACTCGGGGACTTAGCTGCGATCCAGAATCGCCTAAGTATGGACTTTCTCCGAGTGTGCACTTTACGTCACACTCGGGGACTTAGCTGCGATCCAGAATCGCCTAAGTATGAACTTTCTCCGAGTGTGGACTTAACGTCACACTCGGGGACTTAGCTGCGATCCAGAATCGCCTAAGTATGAAGTTTCTCTGAGTGTGCACTTAACGTCACACTCGGGGACTTAGGTGGGATCCAGAATCGCCAAAGTATGAACTTTCTCTGAGTGTGCACTTTACGTCACACTCGGGGACTTAGTTGCGATCCAGAATCGCCTAAGTATGAACTTTCTCCGAGTGTGCACTTTACGTCACACTCGGGGACTTAGCTGCGATCCAGAATGGCCTAAGTATGAACTTTCTCCGAGTGTGCACTTAACGTCACACTCGGGGACTTAGCTGCGATCCAGAATCGTCTAAGTATGAACTTTCTCCGAGTGTGCACTCAACGTCACATTCGGGGACTTAGCTGCAATCCAGAATCGCCTAAGTATGAACTGTCTCCGAGTGTGGACTTAACGTCACACTCGGGGACTTAGCTGCGATCCAGAATCGCCTAAGTACGAAGTTTCTCCGAGTGTGCAATTAACGTCACACTCGGGGACTTAGGTGCGATCCAGAATCGCCAAAGTATGTACTTTCTCCGAGTGTGCACTTTACGTCACACTCGGGGACTTAGCTGAGATCCAGAATCGCCTAAGTATGAACTTTCTCCAAGTGTGCACTTAACGTCACACTCGGGGACTTAGCTGCGATCCAGAATCGCATAAGTATGAACTTTCCCCGAGTGTGCACTTAACGTCACACTCGGGGACTTAGCTGCGATCCAGAATCGCCTAAGTATGAACTTTCTCTGAGTGTGTACTTAACGTCACACTCGGGGACTTAGCTGCGATACAGAATCGCCTAAGTATGAACTTTCTTCGAGTGTGAACTTAACGTCACACTCGGGGACTTAGCTGCGATCCAGAATCGACTAAGTATGAACTTTCTCCGAGTGTGCACTTAACGTCACACTCGGGGACTTAGCTGTGAGCAAAAATCGCCTAAGTATGAACTTTCTCCGAGTGTGCACTTAACGTCACACTCGGGGACTTAGCTGCGATCCAGAATGGCCTAAGTATGAAATTTCTCCGAGTGTGAACTTAACGTCACACTCGAGGACTTAGCTGTGATGCAGAATCGCCTAAGTATGAACCTTCTCCGAGTGTGCACTTAACGTCACACTCGGGGACTTAGGTGCGATCCAGAATCGCCAAAGTATGAACTTTCTCCGAGTGTGCACTTTACGTCACACTCGGGGACTTAGCTGCGATCCAGAATCGCCTAAGTATGAACTTTCTCCGAGTGTGCACTTTACGTCACACTCGGGGACTTAGTTGCGATCCAGAATCGCCTAAGTATGAACTTTCTCCGAGTGTGGACTTAACGTCACACTCGGGGACTTAGCTGCGATCCAGAATCGCCTAAGTATGAAGTTTCTCCGAGTGTGCACTTAACGTCACACTCGGGGACTTAGGTGCGATCCAGAATCGCCAAAGTTTGAACTTTCACCGAGTGTGCACTTTACGTCACACTCGGGGACTTAGCTGCGATCCAGAATCGCCTAAGTATGGACTTTCTCCGAGTGTGCACTTTACGTCACACTCGGGGACTTAGCTGCGATCCAGAATCGCCTAAGTATGAACTTTCTCCGAGTGTGGACTTAACGTCACACTCGGGGACTTAGCTGCGATCCAGAATCGCCTAAGTATGAAGTTTCTCTGAGTGTGCACTTAACGTCACACTCGGGGACTTAGGTGGGATCCAGAATCGCCAAAGTATGAACTTTCTCTGAGTGTGCACTTTACGTCACACTCGGGGACTTAGTTGCGATCCAGAATCGCCTAAGTATGAACTTTCTCCGAGTGTGCACTTTACGTCACACTCGGGGACTTAGCTGCGATCCAGAATGGCCTAAGTATGAACTTTCTCCGAGTGTGCACTTAACGTCACACTCGGGGACTTAGCTGCGATCCAGAATCGTCTAAGTATGAACTTTCTCCGAGTGTGCACTCAACGTCACATTCGGGGACTTAGCTGCAATCCAGAATCGCCTAAGTATGAACTGTCTCCGAGTGTGGACTTAACGTCACACTCGGGGACTTAGCTGCGATCCAGAATCGCCTAAGTACGAAGTTTCTCCGAGTGTGCAATTAACGTCACACTCGGGGACTTAGGTGCGATCCAGAATCGCCAAAGTATGTACTTTCTCCGAGTGTGCACTTTACGTCACACTCGGGGACTTAGCTGAGATCCAGAATCGCCTAAGTATGAACTTTCTCCAAGTGTGCACTTAACGTCACACTCGGGGACTTAGCTGCGATCCAGAATCGCATAAGTATGAACTTTCCCCGAGTGTGCACTTAACGTCACACTCGGGGACTTAGCTGCGATCCAGAATCGCCTAAGTATGAACTTTCTTTGAGTGTGTACTTAACGTCACACTCGGGGACTTAGCTGCGATACAGAATCGCCTAAGTATGAACTTTCTTCGAGTGTGAACTTAACGTCACACTCGGGGACTTAGCTGCGATCCAGAATCGACTAAGTATGAACTTTCTCCGAGTGTGCACTTAACGTCACACTCGGGGACTTAGCTGTGAGCAAAAATCGCCTAAGTATGAACTTTCTCCGAGTGTGCACTTAACGTCACACTCGGGGACTTAGCTGCGATCCAGAATGGCCTAAGTATGAAATTTCTCCGAGTGTGAACTTAACGTCACACTCGAGGACTTAGCTGTGATGCAGAATCGCCTAAGTATGAACTTTCTCCGAGTGTGCACTTAACGTCACACTCGGGGACTTAGCTACGATCCAGAATCGCCTAAGTATGAACTTTCTCCGAGTGTGCACTTAACGTCACACTCGGGGACTTAGCTGCGATCCAGAATCGCCTAAGTATGAACTGTCTCCGAGTGTGGACTTAACATCACACTCGGGGACTTAGCTGCGATCCGGAATCGCCTAAGTATGAAGTTTCTCCGAGTGTGCACTTAACGTCACACTCGGGGACTTAGGTGCGATCCAGAATCGCCAAAGTATGAACTTTCTCCGAGTGTGCACTTTACGTCACACTCGGGGACTTAGCTGCGATCCAGAATCGCCTAAGTATGAACTTTCTCCGAGTGTGCACTTTACGTCACACTCGGGGACTTAGTTGCGATCCAGAATCGCCTAAGTATGAACTTTCTCCGAGTGTGGACTTAACGTCACACTCGGGGACTTAGCTGCGATCCAGAATCGCCTAAGTATGAAGTTTCTCCGAGTGTGCACTTAACGTCACACTCGGGGACTTAGGTGCGATCCAGAATCGCCAAAGTTTGAACTTTCTCCGAGTGTGCACTTTACGTCACACTCGGGGACTTAGCTGCGATCCAGAATCGCCTAAGTATGGATTTTCTCCGAGTGTGCACTTTACGTCACACTCGGGGACTTAGCTGCGATCCAGAATCGCCTAAGTATGAACTTTCTCCGAGTGTGGACTTAACGTCACACTCGGGGACTTAGCTGCGATCCAGAATCGCCTAAGTATGAAGTTTCTCTGAGTGTGCACTTAACGTCACACTCGGGGACTTAGGTGGGATCCAGAATCGCCAAAGTATGAACTTTCTCTGAGTGTGCACTTTACGTCACACTCGGGGACTTAGTTGCGATCCAGAATCGCCTAAGTATGACCTTTCTCCGAGTGTGCGCATTACGTCACACTCGGGGACTTAGCTGCGATCCAGAATGGCCTAAGTATGAACTTTCTCCGAGTGTGCACTTAACGTCACACTCGGGGACTTAGCTGCGATCCAGAATCGTCTAAGTATGAACTTTCTCCGAGTGTGCACTCAACGTCACATTCGGGGACTTAGCTGCAATCCAGAATCGCCTAAGTATGAACTGTCTCCGAGTGTGGACTTAACGTCACACTCGGGGACTTAGCTGCGATCCAGAATCGCCTAAGTACGAAGTTTCTCCGAGTGTGCAATTAACGTCACACTCGGGGACTTAGGTGCGATCCAGAATCACCAAAGTATGTACTTTCTCCGAGTGTGCACTTTACGTCACACTCGGGGACTTAGCTGAGATCCAGAATCGCCTAAGTATGAACTTTCTCCAAGTGTGCACTTAACGTCACACTCGGGGACTTAGCTGCGATCCAGAATCGCATAAGTATGAACTTTCCCCGAGTGTGCACTTAACGTCACACTCGGGGACTTAGCTGCGATCCAGAATCGCCTAAGTATGAACTTTCTCTGAGTGTGTACTTAACGTCACACTCGGGGACTTAGCTGCGATACAGAATCGCCTAAGTATGAACTTTCTTCGAGTGTGAACTTAACGTCACACTCGGGGACTTAGCTGCGATCCAGAATCGACTAAGTATGAACTTTCTCCGAGTGTGCACTTAACGTCACACTCGGGGACTTAGCTGTGAGCAAAAATCGCCTAAGTATGAACTTTCTCCGAGTGTGCACTTAACGTCACACTCGGGGACTTAGCTGCGATCCAGAATGGCCTAAGTATGAAATTTCTCCGAGTGTGAACTTAACGTCACACTCGAGGACTTAGCTGTGATGCAGAATCGCCTAAGTATGAACTTTCTCCGAGTGTGCACTTAACGTCACACTCGGGGACTTAGCTACGATCCAGAATCGCCTAAGTATGAACTTTCTCCGAGTGTGCACTTAACGTCACACTCGGGGACTTAGCTGCGATCCAGAATCGCCTAAGTATGAACTGTCTCCGAGTGTGGACTTAACATCACACTCGGGGACTTAGCTGCGATCCGGAATCGCCTAAGTATGAAGTTTCTCCGAGTGTGCACTTAACGTCACACTCGGGGACTTAGGTGCGATCCAGAATCGCCAAAGTATGAACTTTCTCCGAGTGTGCACTTTACGTCACACTCGGGGACTTAGCTGCGATCCAGAATCGCCTAAGTATGAACTTTCTCCGAGTGTGCACTTTACGTCACACTCGGGGACTTAGTTGCGATCCAGAATCGCCTAAGTATGAACTTTCTTCGAGTGTGGACTTAACGTCACACTCGGGGACTTAGCTGCGATCCAGAATCGCCTAAGTATGAAGTTTCTCCGAGTGTGCACTTAACGTCACACTCGGGGACTTAGGTGCGATCCAGAATCGCCAAAGTTTGAACTTTCTCCGAGTGTGCACTTTACGTCACACTCGGGGACTTAGCTGCGATCCAGAATCGCCTAAGTATGGACTTTCTCCGAGTGTGCACTTTACGTCACACTCGGGGACTTAGCTGCGATCCAGAATCGCCTAAGTATGAACTTTCTCCGAGTGTGGACTTAACGTCACACTTGGGGACTTAGCTGCGATCCAGAATCGCCTAAGTATGAAGTTTCTCTGAGTGTGCACTTAACGTCACACTCGGGGACTTAGGTGGGATCCAGAATCGCCAAAGTATGAACTTTCTCTGAGTGTGCACTTTACGTCACACTCGGGGACTTAGTTGCGATCCAGAATCGCCTAAGTATGAACTTTCTCCGAGTGTGCACTTTACGTCACACTCGGGGACTTAGCTGCGATCCAGAATGGCCTAAGTATGAACTTTCTCCGAGTGTGCACTTAACGTCACACTCGGGGACTTAGCTGCGATCCAGAATCGTCTAAGTATGAACTTTCTCCGAGTGTGCACTCAACGTCACATTCGGGGACTTAGCTGCAATCCAGAATCGCCAAAGTATGAACTGTCTCCGAGTGTGGACTTAACGTCACACTCGGGGACTTAGCTGCGATCCAGAATCGCCTAAGTACGAAGTTTCTCCGAGTGTGCAATTAACGTCACACTCGGGGACTTAGGTGCGATCCAGAATCGCCAAAGTATGTACTTTCTCCGAGTGTGCACTTTACGTCACACTCGGGGACTTAGCTGAGATCCAGAATCGCCTAAGTATGAACTTTCTCCAAGTGTGCACTTAACGTCACACTCGGGGACTTAGCTGCGATCCAGAATCGCATAAGTATGAACTTTCCCCGAGTGTGCACTTAACGTCACACTCGGGGACTTAGCTGCGATCCAGAATCGCCTAAGTATGAACTTTCTCTGAGTGTGTACTTAACGTCACACTCGGGGACTTAGCTGCGATACAGAATCGCCTAAGTATGAACTTTCTTCGAGTGTGAACTTAACGTCACACTCGGGGACTTACCTGCGATCCAGAATCACCAAATATGAACTTCCTCCGAGTGTGCACTTAATGTCACACTCGGGGACTTAGCTGCGATCCAGAATCGCCTAAGTATGAACTTTCTCCGAGTGTGCACTTAACGTCACACTCGGGGACTTAGCTGCGATCCAGAATCGCCTAAGTATGAACTTTCTCCGAGTGTGCACTTAACGTCATACTCGGGGACTTAGCTGCGATCCAGAATCGTCTAAGTATGAACTTTCTCCGAGTGTGGACTTAACGTCACACTCGGGGCCTTAGCTGCGATCCAGAATCACCTAAGTATGAACATTCTCCGAGTGTGCACTTAACGTCACACTCGGGGACTTAGCTGCGATCCAGAATCGCCTAAGTATGAACTTTCTCCGAGTGTGCACTTAACGTCACACTCGGGGACTTAGCTGCGATCCAGAATCGCCTAAGCATGAACTGTCTCCGAGTGTGGACTTAACGTCACACTCGGGGACTTTGCTGCGATCCAGAATCGCCTAAGTATGAACTTTCTCCGAGTGTGCACTTAACGTCACACTCGGGGACTTAGCTGCGATCCAGAATCGCCTAAGCATGAACTGTCTCCGAGTGTGGACTTAACGTCACACTCGGGGACTTTGCTGCGATCCAGAATCGCCTAAGTATGAACTTTCTCCGAGTGTGCACTTAACGTCACACTCGGGGACTTAGCTGCGATCCAGAATCGCCTAAGTATGAACTGTCTCCGAGTGTGGACTTAACGTCACACTCGAGGACTTAGCTGCGATCCAGAATCGCCTAAGTATGAAGTTTCTCCGAGTGTGCACTTAACGTCACACTCGGGGACTTAGCTGCGATCCAGAATCGCCAAAGTATGAACTTTCTCCGAGTGTGCACTTTACGTCACACTCGGGGACTTAGCTGCGATCCAGAATCGCCTAAGTATGAACTTTCCCCGAGTGTGCGGGGACTTAGCTGCGATCCAGAATCGCCTAAGTATGAACTTTCTCCGAGTGTGCATTTAACGTCACACTCGGGGACTTAGGTGCGATCCAGAATCGCCAAAGTATGAACTTTCTCCGAGCGTGCACTATACGTCACACTCGGGGACTTAGCTGCGATCCAGAATCACCTAAGTATGAACCTTCTCCGAGTGTGCACTTTACGTCACACTCGGGGACTTAGCTGCGATCCAGAATCGCCTAAGTATGAACTTTCCCCGAGTGTGCACTTAACGTCACACTCGGGGACTTAGCTGCGATCCAGAATCGCCTAAGTATGAACTTTGTCCGAGTGTGTACTTAACGTCACACTCGGGGACTTAGCTGCGATACAGAATCGCCTAAGTATGAACTTTCTTCGAGTGTGCACTTAACATCACACTCGGGGACTTAGCTGCGATCCAGAATCGCCAAATATGAACTTTCTCCGAGTGTGCACTTAATGTCACACTCGGGGACTTAGCTGCGATCTAGAATCGCCTAAGTATGAACTTTCTCCGAGTGTGCACTTAACGTCACACTCGGGGACTTAGCTGCGATCCAGAATCGCCTAAGTATGAACTTTCTCCGAGTGTGCACTTAACGTCACACTCGGGGACTTAGCTGCGATCCAGAATCGCCTAAGTATGAACTTTCTCCGAGTGTGCACTTAACGTCACATTCGGGGACTTAGCTGCGATCCAGAATCGCCAAATATGAACTTTCTCCGAGTGTTCACTTAACGTCACACTCGGGGACTTAGCTGCGATCCAGAATCGCCTAAGTATGAACTTTCTCCGAGTGTGCACTTAACGTCACACTCGGGGACTTAGCTGCGATCCAGAATCGCCTAAGTATGAACTTTCTCTGAGTGTGCACTTAACGTCACACTCGGGGACTTAGCTACGATCCAGAATCGCCTAAGTATGAACATTCTCCGAGTGTGCACTTAACGTCACACTCGGGGACTTAGCTGCGATCCAGAATCGCCTAAGTATGAACTTTCTCCGAGTGTGCACTTAACGTCTCACTCGGGGACTTAGTTGCGATCCAGAATCGCCTAAGTATGAACTTTCACCGAGTGTGTACTTAACATCACACTCGGGGACTTAGCTGCGATACAGAATCGCCTAAGTATGAACTTTCTCCGAGTGTGCACTTAACGTCAGAGTCGGGGACTTAGTTGCGATCCAGAATCGTCAAATATGAACTTCCACCGAGTGTGCACTTACAATAACACTCGGGGACTGAGCTGCGATCCAGAATCGCATAAGTATGAACTTTCTCCGAGTGCGCACGTAACGTCACACTCGGGGACTTAGCTACGATCACGAATTGCCTAAGTTTTAACTTTCTTCCAGTGTGCACTTATCGCCACACTCGGGGACTTAGGTGCGATGCAGAATCGTCTAAGCACCCACATGCCTTCGACTGTATCCTACAGGTACACTCGGGTAATCAACTGACAACTACATGAGTTGGAGACCCTCATTGAGGCTCATGTGGATGTCAAAACAACTGACAACTACATGAGTTGCAGACCCTCATTGAGGCTCAGGTGGATGTCAAAACAACTGACAACTACATGAGTTCCAGACCCTCATTGAGGCTCATGTGGATGTCAAAACAACTGACAACTACATGAGTTGCAGACCCTCATTGAGGCTCATGTGGAGGTCATAAAAACTGACATCTACATGAGTTGCAGACCCTCATTGAGGTTCATGTGGATGTCAAAACAACTGACAACTACATGAGTTGTAAACCCTTATTGAGACTCATGTGGATGTCAAAACAACTGACAACTACATCAGTACCAACTCGCCCTGAGTGCGACCTGATAGTCGCACTCGACAACCTAGCTGCGATCCCGCATCGCCCAAGTACTCTTCAATCTCCGAGTACGCCCTACCGACCCACTCGACGATCCTACCGATCTACTCCGTGACAATACAGATCCAATCGGAAATTCCTCGGACCCTCAATGAGGTTCATGCAGATGTCAAGACAACTAACATGTTCTGAATTTTTGCCTTTGGCTTCACCAAGAAACGCCAAACAAAAAACTCGAGTCAAAATTCCAACACAAGAGCAAAAGATTCGATTCAAAGTTCAACCAAAGATAGTGGCTCAGTGTGGATCAAGCTTACCCACACCGAAACAAGAATGTGACGACCAACAGCAGTGGCCAAAGTTTCTTACAAATCAACACTCGGCATACCGAGGATAAAGTTTTCTTACGCGTCGTCTGGATCGGCGCCAGGACTGGATGTCTCCATGAAGGTGTCCAGGTTGATTCCGTCGGCGATGCGAGTGGCACTTTCGAGGAAGGTTTCCATGAAGTCTTCAAATTGAAGTTTCTTCGTGTTGGCGACCTTCAACGTTTTCATCTTCTCCTCGTGCACCTCCTTGCAATGAACTCGGACCAAGGACAGAGCAACATCTGCACCACAACGAGCCGCAGATTTCTTCCATGACTGCACTCGGTCGGGGACCTCCTCCAATCGACTCAGCAAGTTTTCCATCTCCTGCCACCACTCATCCTCAGGCCAAAGCTCCTTGTCAATCCGGCCGACGATTTCCTTCAGTCAACCGATGAAAGGGCCAAATTTGCCCACGCCGATATGCGCTCGGAGCAGATCTCGATTGGCGTCCTCGCCGAGTGGAACGTTCTCGCGAATCAACCGTTCCACATCAGCTGCTTCGGCTTCAGCGTCAATGCAAAAATCTGCAACAGCAGGACAAGCAATCAATAAATGCCGAGTGTGACGCACATACCACAACCACTTGGAAAAAGCAGGACTTACCAGCCAGACGCGTCATCATCTGCTGAGCCCAGTCACTGACGTATTTCTCCTGCGCTCTACACCGTTTGTTCAGCACGTCCATTTGTCCCATCAGAGCAGTCCTTTGTTTCCCCATCTTCTCAACTTCCTCAGTCAGCACTTTGCTCGCTTCACGAGCCTCCTCCAACGACTTCTCTTGCTCCGCCAGAACCACCTTCATACCATCCATTGCAAGCAGTGCCGCATCCCGCTCACCAGCAAACTGAATCTTCTCCACCCTCAGAGTCTCATATGATGTCCCCATTTCACAAGTTTTCTGCGAGCCAGCACCAAGACACAATCAGATAATTCAGCAATAAAAGTCTAAGTTCTTCAGACCCCTGTCGACGCAAGCAGTCGACAGCGGTCTCGGGGACTACATCCAGTTGGTTCACTGAGAGTGACCCCACTGGCATGCAACTCAAGCAGGCCCGCCCTATTGAGATACATGTTACCACCCACGCCTACGAGGCTAATACTACCCGACCTGAGTAAATTTACTCTCCTGGATTCCTACAGTAAGCGCACCCCGACTGCCACAACTGTTTGCTGTCGATCATACTATTTCAAGATCTGACCAAGGCAAAAACAATATGTATAAAGACAACTGCCGGTGCAAGCACTCGACAGAAGTCTCGGGGAGTACACCCACTGGGTTCACTCAGAGTGAACCCATTGCAAACATCATCCGATATCCGAAAACACCCAGTGGGTTACAAGAGAAAAGTAAATACTTACTAGCCCACTTACTCGGATATCTTCCCGTAGCTCCAAACTCCGCTGGTACAGGGATGGGATGGAGTCGTATGCCCTCTTGGCTTCTCCCGCCATCAGCTCCGCCTGCACCATGGCCCCCTTGGCCGCTCCCACTTGCTCCTCCGGGAGACGCTGGATGTTGAAATCGACATTCGACGAGCCTGGCATCGTTGGAAGTTCCTGGGGCATCTCAAGACCTGCTCCAGTAGGTTCATCAGCCACCAGCGCCGTTTCAGTCGGCGGCATCGCCTCGGTCGGCAGCACGTGTGCAGCGAGAGCAGTGACTGGAGGGGCAGCCTCAACAACAGGCTCCGCGGCTTGCTCAGGTCTTCCCTGGTCACCCTCGTCCATGTAAATCGCCCCTGATAGACCGAACGGCACGAGATCTCAGAAAAAGAAAGAGGCCAGACTTAAGATAGAATTCGCGTCGCGATAGCATAACACTCACGGAGTCACTACAACGTACCTGGCTGGGACGAGACGACGTTGTCCGCGTCCATGGGATCATCCTCCTGGCGCGCCGGAGAGGTGCCAGAGGTGGCAACCCTGTCGAGTGAAATTCATTCGACCTTCAAACAGGAGTTCAACCGAATATCATGAGAAGTTGGAGGAACACAGCTCTTACATCGAGGTGACGGGAACGACGACCCTTATCCGCAGCAAAGCCTTCCGAGGTTTAGACCCACTCGGTTTGGCCGCCTTGGAAGGCTGACCCACGGGCTCGACAGCAGCGCCCCAGGCCCTCTTGGTGCTCCGAGCACTCGGAACCACAGGAGCAGCAGGCGGAGCACTCGAGGATGCCGGAGGGGCCGAAGGAACCGCAGGTTCATGTCGGCGCTTGGTCAAGTGCTCTAGCAGCGGAGGCGGCGAGTCCTGCTCCTCATCATCCTCCTCTTCTTCACCAGACTCCTCCTCCGTCTCCCCACTGTCGGAGACATACTCGCCGCTCTACACACTGCCTTCCTGGCTGCCTTCTTCCTCCTCCTCGTTCGGGTCCCCGTTCGAGACAGGAGAAAACCAGTTGGTCCACTTCTGCGCGAAAAACAGTCGGCGACATCAAACGATAGGCAGAGATTCAAGAAAGCGATAAAACTAAAACCGATACGTGCACTCGAGAAATGGTATTCACCTGGTTTGGAGGAGGATTGTCCGCGCTGAAAGCCCTCACTCGCCGAGACCCTCTGGGGTTCTCGCAGGCGCCTGTGATCTGGAGCACCCACGACGCCACCTTCTCCTCGGTCACACTCAAGACGTTGGTCCGAGTGGAGTCTTCAGGCCCCGCGTAATGCCAGATGGCGTGGTCGCGAGTCTGTAGTGGTCGTATGCGCCGACCAAGGAAAGTCTCCAGCAAATTCATGCCGGTGACTGCCCTTCTGATGACGTCAACGAGTGCGTCAACCAGGGGCTGGATGTGGATCTTCTCCACCTTCGTGAGCGCGAGCTGCTTAGGTGGAGCGGGACGATCTAAGCTGAAAGGAGGCAACCCTGTCCAGGCATTCGGGCAGGCGACGTCTTGGCAGTAGAACCACGTCGACTGCTAGTTCCTAACCGACTAACTCAGCTGAAGAGCAGGATAACTACTCCGACTCTTTTTCTGGAAACCTAAGCCTCCGCAGAGTTGGAGAAGATGCGTCTTATCATCCGACTGCTAAGTCGTTTGATAGTTTGAGATCTAGCAGAGAATATATGTTTGAACAACCCCCAATGGGGAGGGCATCCGATGAAGCACTCGCACATAACTATGAAAGCAGAAAGATGAGCAATAGCATTCGGAGGGAAGTGGTGAAGCTGTGCCCCGAAGTGGTTCATAATGCCCTTCAAGAAAGGATGCGGGGGCAGAGAGAAACCTCGATAGACATGGCTGAGCAACAGGACGCGGTCCCCCTTCCGGGGTGCCGGCTCGACCTCACTCTCCGCCGGCAGCCTCCAAGACTTGTGCACGATCATCCCGTCTTCCACCAGCTGCAGTAGATCCCCCTCCGTCACCGTGGAGGGGAGGAAGTCGCCTTGAATCCACCACGCCGGCAACGGCCGCTGCCGCCGCTGAGCAGGAGCCGCCGCCTTCCCCTTCTTCTTCCTCGCCTCCATCTTGCTGGTCTGACGCTTGGTCATGGCGGAAGTTGCGAATCCGCAAAGGGGAAGGAGGAGTGGAGAGGTTGGGTGCGCTGGAGGCGGCGAGGAGGAAGAAGTAGAGGCAAGATTAGGTGCGCTGGAGACGGCGAGGAGGATGAAGCAAAGGAAAAAGATCCGGCGGGCGTAACGAAAAACCCTCGCCGCTGGGATTTAAATAAGGTTCCGACTGGGCTGCTGGCAGGTGGCCTCGAAACCGTATCCACCGACCGACCGCGGCGATATCAGTGGAGAAGTTGAAGGCGCGAGAATCGAGGCGTCAGGCGCTACTCGAGCGCGCTGGCGTCATCCCCGCTGAGCGCGCGGAAACCGAAATTTGAGGATCCCGGAAAATCCGCTGCTGTCAGTTGACTGGTCACGTCAAGAGATACCTTGGGAGCACTCGGTTTCCGACAGTTTGTTCCACAAAGATTTCCACTCGGATGGTTGGTCAGAGAAGATAAAATGGATCAAGGCAGACAACGCCAAAGTCACATCCGTTCCAGTCGGATACAAACTTCAAGCACCGCTTCGTCGTTCCAACCCCAATCCATTCGGGGACTAATGATGGGGTTATAGTCCTAGGGTAGGGTCATAGGCTGCCCTATAAGTCCTACCCAAGGACTACCCCTCATAAGGGACAGGACCCTTAGTCAGTTCCGACTGAACTAAGGAGTCCCCATCATCCAGTCGGCAACAGGTCCTCGACCATCCAGTCGGAGACTAGCATTCGGAGAACATCCAACTAACCGACTGGATGCCACTCGGGACATCGTAACCCCCTTGGAGGGAAACGGTCGTACGTTTCCGTGTGCATTTACTAGCATTTAGGACGTGCGTTACCGGTAACGTACGGATTCAATCGCCATTACTCCACCCCTGTACCGGAACCGTTGTGGAGGACATCGCACTCTATATAAGCTACCCTCCCCCTCTGGTGCAGGGGTTAGCAACTCATTTGTATTCCATATTCCACTCGATAACAAGCTCCCAGAGCACTAAGACGTAGGGCTATTACCTCCACCGCAGAGGGGCCTGAACTCATACAACCTCGCCGTAGCCAAGGCTCTACCCATCCTTTTCGTACCCTACACATCTACTGTCAGGCTTATACCCACGAAAATTCTAGAAATAATTCACAAAATGTTTCTTCCAATTCCGAAAACTTTTATTTCTGCACAAAAATAACACGAGGGTAGATTTACTGAAAACAGCGTGAGTCGATTAGTTCCATTCAAATCATGCAAATTAGAGGCCAAAACGAGAGCAAAAGTGATTGGATATGTAGATACATTGGAGACATATCAACTCCCCCAAGCTTAACTCATTGCTTGTCCTCAAGCAGTGCAGTTGATAAACTGAAAGTGAGAAAGAAAACTTTTATGAACTCTTTTGTTCTCATTGTCGTATATACTTAGTGAGTGTTCAGGTTTTCAGTGTAAAGCATATAATCATATCGATGATAACAATTATGCATCAAATTCAATCATGGCAATACATAACCAACTAGCGCGCAATAATAAAATATCTCACATGCCAATAATTTGTCAAAACAATCATGACATAATATGGTAACATGGTATCATGCTAGCCCTTTATGAGACCACAAACCATAAATGCAGAGCATCTTTGAGGTTTAAGCAGCGACTAAACATTCTAGTTCACGAAAGAAATGATCCAGTTCATGCTCACATCCACATTAACTAGACTCGATGCATAAGAATGACATTAGTGCTCTCTGGGCTGGTGCTTTTAGTAAGAGGATGATGACTCAACATAAAAGTAAATAGATAGGACCTTCGTAGAGGAAATCATTGATTTGTAGAGGTGCCACAGCTCACGTTTTAAAACAAGAATGACAATATCGTTTTTGATTGGTGTTCTTTATGTCAATGTTACGACAAAGGTTTTTAGTATCTTCCATGCTGAACTCGTTATTGGTGGTTCCCAAACAGAATTGTAAAGTTTACACCTATCCACCATCCATTCACAAACCATGGCTAGCCGAATTCATGAGTACCCTCCAACATATCAACTTTCCCAAGGAGTTTTGTTTATTTTAATTTTGATTATGCACGAATGGGCATCCTTTTTACCAACCTCTCTCATGCAATGATTTCGAATAAACGCCCGCCTTGAGAATAACTTACTTAGCATGGAACATACCAATCGCCCTGTTGCTATATGAGCGATACGAGTGCACAAAACAAATGTTTGTGTGAATATTTAGAGGTGTAACATGAAAATTTACTTGGAACGACACGTTAATGCCACATATAGGTGGGCATACACTATAATACCGCATATAGGTCGAATAACTAGGGTTAAGGATTTTGGATGCACAAGCAGCAATCCGCTTAGTATAGGTGAAGGCTAGTAATAGATTGCGAAGCGACCAGCTACAGAGCAACAATGGTCATGAACATGCATTGCGAATAGTTAACATTGGATATTATCATGAGTTGGATATGATCACTTTTAATTTAAACATCATGAAGCCTACATTGGTTTTGAATCAACTACATGTTTGCAGATGGGATAAGTCAAGCCACTTGAATCACTAAGACGGAAATACCATACTTCCATACCACATCATAACCATATTAATGAATGTTGACACACGATATAAATCATTATCCACTACTAACTATTTAAGCATGACATGAAAAACTATAATCTATAATTGTCATCATAAACATGTTCACACATGACATATAAATCAAGATTGAGCGAGCTAAACATATATACAAAAACGAAAAACGAGAAGAGTTCTTACCCGCTTCCTTTCCCATGATCACTTCATCAAATATTGTCATTAGTGCCTTCAACTTGCACGACCGAATGATGTGATAATAATAACAATGCGTGTGTGTCATGGACTAAGATGTAATTTGCAAGGTATTTGTGCACAGGAGAAGACATGGTCATATTGGATCTTTATTAGATCAACAATAAATCATATGAGAGCCACTCAACATTTTCATCACGGTCTTCTCCTTTGAACGACTCATAGTATAGAAAACAAATTAAGAGAAACACACTAAAATATTTTTGGAGTTTTTGGTTTTCCTCACGGGGAAAGAAAGATAGAAAAGGAAAAAAAGAAAAAAAATGTTTACACAGAAGAGATCCCAACAAGTAAAGGAAATCTTTTGGGCTTTTCTTTAATACTACCACTAATTAAACAACAAAGAAAAAACGAAATGTAGCGAGAATTATTTTTGGATTTTCTTAAATTTTTCAAACACACGAGAAGAAAGAGAAAAAAATAAAATTAACATGATTTATATTGAAACAGGATGAACGCCGACAATTTATATGAAGTATGCGAACATGAATTTAATGACGGTGAGAAATAAGTACTCCCCCAACCTTAGCCGTTTGCCTAGCTTGGTGATCACCAATGTTGGTCCGGATAGTAGTCTAAGTGGTAACTCGAGGAGGCGTTCCGTGCCGCCTCCTCCGCCAAGTTAGCTGCATCCACTCCAGCATTGTGTTCATGCACCTCGCTCTGAAGAACATAATATCTCCGTTTATTCTAAAAAACAAAGAGAGCACACGCAGCAAAAGTGACAGTAACAAGATTATATTTGTTAAATATTAAGTTATACTCATATCCTATGGCATTATTCACAATGAACTCATGACGGTGCATAGCTTCAAAGTCTAAATATCTCTCAGATAGCATAGGGTCATTAGGTTGGGGTGAAATGTTCAAATTTGCGGCTACATGGGTAGCATAAATACCGCCATATAGGTCACCACTAGCTACGCTAGAATGCAACCTCGGAGCCACAATGGCATCGAGGTTATAATGCCTCTGTCCAGTGATCACAGTGTGAATAAGGCTCAAATATTAGGCTCACAAAGCGCTACAATTCTGCTTACCGACTACACATTTTCCATTAAACAGTGCAAAGTAGCAAACACATAGAAATTGAATACTTTTTATTTTAGCTTGTGTCACCCCTCTATCTTCTCCAATGCAAAGGTTTTCTAGGAACAAACTATAATCATATTTTTGCAGTTTCCCTAGTGAGCCCCAATAAGGAAGTTTGCATGCGTCGCAAAATTCTTCTAAAGATAGACTAGAAGACTTGTGGTAGAGATTAAACAAAATTCTAGAAGTATGAGGATGCTAAGGAAATCCATGCTTGAATATATGAGTAATCTCATAGTGTTGGACACACTTATCTATAAAAAAGTTGGCAAGGTCGGTATTGTAAATGTAGTGATTAAATTCCTCCTTAATGTCTGCATGGATCATGAACTCATCACATGGCCAACGACATGATTTAGCATCTGACATAATTGTCAGGCTGACTGTGGGTTCCACATAAGCTTTCCGAACTGAGCTCTTGCTCGATGACTCGCCCGAAGAATGCCTCCTTGAGGAACTCCTCGTCAACAAGTTTGTTTCCCTACACAAAAATTTCTGAAATTTGGACCCCAAAATTGTGCGAGTAAAACTTTGCATGGTTGCTAGCAACTACTCATATGGATGCCTAGAGGACCTACCAAGCATTACCACTATTTGGAACTCAAATAATTAAACATGCAAGCTCCTTTTCAGTAGCACCAAGTATAGCAAAATAGGCAAAATATAAACCACTAGAGGAAAAACTAATTGTATGAATGGGATAGTCACATACCAGGGAGATATTTTTCGAAGAGTTTTAGAAATGGAGTTTTGAGCAAAGAGATCGAAAATTTGAGCTTCTGGAGGAAGAACCCAAGAGAGAGAACTAGAGGATTTTTAGGGAGGTAGGTGATGAAGTGAGCTAAATGGATAAGGCAAGGGGGATAGGGGCCCCACAAGCCAATAGGGCGCGGCTAGGGGGTGGCCACACCATGTTCGCTTGTGGCCCAAAGATGCACCTCCTTGCTGCAATTTTTATACTCAAAAATCTTAAATATTCCAGAAAAAATCATGTTAAAGTTGTGTGGCAATCTGAGACTTTTTTTTGGGTTATTTTTCTCTTGCACGGGAAACTTAGAAAACAAGAAAATCATGGCATTATATTTTTCTTAACTAAGAAAACAGGGAATGTACTTGTGGTACAAAGAGTTGAGAATACTCGATTCATCAGTCACACGTCTTTCAAAAAGGACTCATTAATAAGGTTGATCAAGTCTTATTAACAACCGTTTGCGATTGACATGAAACCGAAGAATTTTCATATATCATTAGGTTACCTCAATGGGGATTTGCATATGCCCAACAATAAGATTGTAATATCTTTTCTTGGAAGTAGATACATGGATTTTTAAATCTCCAACAATAACCGTGGCACAAGGTTCAATGACGTTAATATTATTAACCAAGGCTTCCTTCTTCGGAAAATGCACGGTATGTTGCTTGTGATTGACATGAAAAGTAACCATGATTTTGTTGCAATCAATAACAACCCATGTAGTACTTAGATAGGGTCTACCAAGGATGATCGACATATTGCCTTCCTAAGGCATATCAAGAATAAAAAAGTATGTTAAGATAGTACTATTTGCAACCACAAGAGAAACATCCTCGCAAATTCCAATAGGTTAAGCTGTGGATTTATAAGCCATTTACAAAGATATCTTAGCGGGTGTAAGCCTACTCAAGTCCAATTTTTATATAGAGAGGAAGGCATAACACTAACACTAGCTCCTAAATCACATAGAGCAGTTTTAACATAGTTTCATTTAATAGAGCAAGGTATAGTGGGTATTCTAGTATCCCCCAACTTCTTAGGTATTCTAGTGTCAAAAGAATAATTAGCAAGCCTAGTAGCAATTTTAGCTTCAGTTATTTTCCTTTTGTCGGTAATAATATCCTTCATATACTTAGCATAGAGAGGCATTTTATATATAATCAATCAAGCGAGTGCGCAAAAATATAGGTCTAATCATTTCAGCAAATCGCTCAAATTCTTTCACGTCCTTACCTTTAGAAGGCTTACGAGGGAAGGTCATGGTTTTCTAAACCCATGGATCTCTTTATTTCCCATGCTTTCTAGCAACAAAGTTTCTTTTATCATATTGTTTATTCTTAGGAGGTGGGTTATCAAGATCTTCAGCGGGTTCAATTTCCATATCATTATTGGGTTCTTTATTACTATCTGGTGAATCTTCTATATTAACATCCATATTATCTTTATCATTATCACTAAGTTCATGTTCACTACCAGATTGTGTCTCAACATTAGAAATAGAAACATCATTATGATTCTCAAGAGGTTTTTCAATATCAGGCTCACTAGGAGCATGCAATGTCCTATCCATTTTCTTTTTTTCTTTTTCTTCTTAGAAGGACTAGGTGTATTATCATTAATTCTCAGAGAATCCTGGTCTATTCTTTTAGGTTGACCCTCGGGATAAAGAAGTTCTTGAGTCATTCTACCTCCTCTAATCATTAATCTAGCAACATGATCATTCACATTATTATTTAATTCAGCAAGCAAATCATTTTGTGACTTAGCAACTTGGTCTAGTTGGGTGTGAACCATATAAGCACGATTAGCTAGACCTTTCACATCATTAGCCATTCTAAACATCAAGTCACTTAAGCGGTATATCATTATGGTATTACGTCCGAGTTTATCCTTAACATAGTTATTGAAGTGATTTTGATTAACAACGTAATTAGGAAATTCATCCATGCATTCACTAGGAGTCTTAGTATAAGGTACATCACTTTGAGTAAAGTAACGGAAAGAATTTACCTCTACTACCTGTTTCGGGATATCAAGTCCATGTATTTCTTCGATAGGTGGTAAATTCTTAACATCTTTAATTCTAATACCTTTTTCTTTCATAGATCTTTTTTTCTTCTTGCATATCTTCAGGGATGAGTTATAGAATACCTCTCTTATTTTGAATAGGTTTTAGAGGTGGTTCGGGAAGAGTCCAATTATCGGTATTTTGCAATAAGTTATTCAATAATTCTTCGGCTTACCTAACAGTTCTTTCCGTGAAAATACAACTAGCAGAACTCTCTAGGAACTCCATAGAAGCATCGGTTAGCCCATTATAAAATATATCAAGAATTTCATTCTTCTTAACAGGATGATCACGTAAAGCTCTAAGTAACGGGAGAAGCTTCCCCCAAGCTTGAGGGAGATTCTCTTATTCAATTTGCACGAAGTAAAATATTTCCTGTAAGGCAGGTTGTTTCTTATGAGTAGGAAAATATTTTTCACTAAACTAATAAAGCATATCCCAGGGACTACACATACAACTAGTAACCAAAAAAAGGAACCATTCCTTGGCCTCACCTTTCACCGAGAAAGGAAAAAGCTTAAGGATATAATAGTAACATATCTTTTCATCATTTGTAAACAAAGCAGCAATATCATTCTGTTTCATTGGATGTTCGACAATAGTTTCATTTTCAGAACCATCGAAGGGATCGGACTCAACTATAGGAATCAATTCAGGATCTATAGAGTATTCATTGTCCTTATCAGTGAAAAATGTAGGAGAAGTGGAAACTTTAGGATCATGGTTCATTTTCTCCATCATATATTTTTCTTTAAGATTGCATAGTAGTTTCTTCAGATCATTCCTATCTTAACAAGCAAGGAAGTCCATCACTACTTCCTCATCCATAACATAGCCTTCACGTAAAAAACGCAATTCATATCTTTTAGGAGAGCGAGGGGTAGCAGGTGATTCTAGATCTTCATCAGCATTTTCAAGTTCTCTAGCTTTAGCAGGATGAGCATCAAGTAATCCACTCATTAGCACAATTTTAAAATTATCAAATATAGCAGTAGTATGAACATTAATTTCAGAAGTAGTATCATAAAGTTCATGTGCCATATCACGAGGAGCAACACGTAGTGGTGTAACAAGCTGATTCAAAATAGTAAGTGAATCAAAAGATGAGCAAGATGGCAGTTCCTTACCTCCTCTCAGGCAAGAGGGGATGATCTTAGTTCAAGTATCTTTCAGATTCTTCATAGTAGAAATTGGATAGCCTCAAGGAAATTGGATATCCTCAAGTTAACACAATAAATATAGTTATGCTCCCCGCCAACGGTGCCAGAAAAAAGTCTTGATAACCCACAAGTATAGGGTATCACGAAAGTATTCATGTGGTAGTATTTCACCCTCATTTATTGATTCAACACAAGGGGAGCCAACGAATATTTTTAGGCCTTTACAATTGATTTGTCAATTGAATTCCTCCAAGATTTTGTAGCACAACAAATAACAGTAGTAATGGTAACATTGATAGCAACAATATTGGTAACAGCGATAACAACAACAATTGAGTAGAAGGTGTGACAACATCAGCAGCAGAAGCAGTAGTAACTTAGCAAGAATGAATATTTGTAAAGCGTAGGCACATGGATCAACGATGGAAAGATATGGATGACATCAATTATGTAACAGTTACAAACTAGAGTGACACAAAACTAGCTCCAATTCATCAATATAATGTTAGCATGTATTTCATATATAGTCATACATGCTTGCGATAAGAACTTGCATGCCATCTTTTATCCTACCCTCCCGTGGCAGTGTCTTCCTATTGGAAACTTAGGATATTAAGGTCTCCTTTTAATAGAGAATTGTAACAAAGCATTAACACATAGTGAATACATGAAGTCCTCAAACTACGATAATCACGCGAAAGTATCCCAATTATTGTCACCTTCGTTTATGCAGATCAAGACACGAAATAGGTGCAACAACTTACAAGATAGGGTCCAAAATACTTTTCATATTCAAGGAGAACATAACAAGTTTAGCTCTGAAATCGTGGCACTTGGGCTTTAATGATGAGCATTAAGCATAGCCAACTCAATCTCAGAACATAGTGGATACTAGGGATCAAACCCTATCTAACTTAACTCGGTTACATGGTCAATCGCATCAAAACCTCATCCCCATCTAGCGAGCCTACTAAGTAATTACTCACAACCAGTGGTGAGAATCATGGAATTGTTGATTAAAAAGGGTTGACGATGATGACGACAACGAATCCCCCTCCGTAGAGCCCCAAACAAACTCTAGATTAGCCCTCCCGAGGAAGAACAGGAGGTGGTGGCGGCTGCGGCTTGTAAAACGCGATGACATATTCTCTCTTTTTTCTTCGAGAACAGGAATATTTTGGACTGGAATTAGGGTTGGAGGAGCCACATGGGCCCCACAAGCAGCCCCCTCTGATGATTCTTTGCTCCGAAAGTCATCATATATTCCAGAAATAATTCACTAAAAAATTCGTCCAATTTTGAGAACTATTATTTCTGCATAAAAATAAGACCAAGGTAGTTCTGCTGAAAACAACATCAGTCCGGGTTAGTTCCATTCAAATCATCCAAATTAGAATCCAAAACTAGAGAAAAAGTGTTTGGAGAAGTAGATACGTTGGAGACATATCACCGGGGTGAGGCGAGGCCATGAAGGAGGAGTCAAGCGAGGCAGGGTGAAAAGAGGCTATGATGGAGGACTAGCAATCCATGGCTGAGAGGGCCGGCTCGAGGCTAGACTAGCTACATAGGAGGCGGGTGTCGGATGTCAGGCTCCGCAAAACCCTAAAGATTCAAACTCAGGGGCGTGTACGAAGATCTCTCGCGGGTTCGCCTCACCTAGCTCAAAACTCACAGGGGACGGCAAATAACTGACTCGATAGTGAGGAAGACACATAACACAGCAGTTTACCCAGGTTCGGGCCGCTGAGAAGCGTAATACCCTACTCCTGCTTTGGTGGATTGCCTCTCGTGGAGGTTGGTGGATGAACTAGTATAGTGTTCGAGGGCCTCAGGAGGCTGGGTGGCCTTTGTGTGGGTGTATGAATGAATGGATTGGATCCGATCAGGGTTGATTGGATCCCCTTCTACGAAGTAACTTGTCCTCTATATATAGCGGCGTCCCGGGTCCTCTTTGCTCATCGCAAGGGCGGGAAGGGATCCCACAACGGCCAAGTTTGAAAGCGAACAGGGAAACATGCTTCCCTTCCCAAAGGTGGTCTTCGCCTACAAAAGCGGCTACCAACGCTGCAGGGATGGGTCCAGGGATGACGTCCGTCCTGCTGGTCGGTGACGATGGCTTTGTTGCAGCAGAAAGCAAACCTTTGGGAGATGCCTTGGCAACCCGCGTACGTCGTTCCCGCCTTTGCACAAAACAAGGAACTGCACCATCCTGCTGTCAGCTGATCAGTGATGATGAGATGATGTATATACTTATCGCCCCTTGTTGGTTACCCCAAGTGGAAGGTGGAGATGTAGTCATCAACAAATTTCCCTTACACGGACACTCTAAGGTTTATCGAACCAGGAGGACTCCTAGCCTCAACAAGTAGGTATATTACACCAACAAATAACTTTTCTCCCAACGAGTACAGAGAGGTTGTCAATCTCTCTGTCCTTGTAGTTCGCAAAGGATCAAAACACAAGCGGGAAGGTAAGAGTGATTGCAACGGAAAAGTAAAGAAACTGGTAAATAGTTGAGGTGTAAGCAATGATGGTGATATGGACCGGAGTCACATGATGTTCACTAGTGATGTCTCTCTCCCAAAAGGCGATAAACAACTATTCCAGGGTAAACAAATCATAGTTGGGAAATGGATAGAATTATGATTACACCGCCATGCTAATTATGCTCCTTGATAGTTAGAGGTACAATAGTAATGGGCAGTACGCCAAGACAAGTAGACCGCTTATTCATCAGCATCTACTTACTAATCATCCACCTTGAGTTATCTATCCAGAACATCTCTCCGGTATTAAGTTGCGAGCCCCACCCAAAGTGTAAACTCAAAGCAACAGACAAGTGCTTTAAGGAACTATGCGTAAGGTAAACAATCCTTGCAACCGTGGTCACAAGCATCGTTGTTTTCTCCCTAGTGGCAACAAGCACATCCCCTAGTCTCATGTTTCTGTCACTCAAGCTAGACATCGGGGGTCCCGAACCCACAATCATGCATAATGCTCCCTGTTGGAGTTACGATCTATTACTTGGCTAAAGCAATAAAAAGAAACATAGAACATGTATGAATCACCAAGGAACATAATATAAAAAGTATAATCAAATATATAACTCATAACAATGTGAACTTAATCTCATAATCCATCGAATCCCAACAAACCGAGCATAGCAAAAGCAAGAGGATTACATAGATGCCTTGATCATGTAGGGCCCCTCACAAGTCTAACCATTGAAGCACAAGATTGGAGAGAAGACATCACATAGCTACTGGTCATGGACTCATGGTCCAAGAAAAACTACTCACGACACGTCCGGGAAGCATCCCTTACGGTGGAGAAGCTCCCGGAGGTCAATCCTCCCTCAGGCAGGGTGCCGAGAAGAATTCTCCTGACGCTCCCGATCTTGGAAGTGCTGCCGCGGCAGAACGATTGAGAAATTCGCTATTCCAGAAAGTCTGCTAGGGTTTCCTCACGGATTTCTAAATATAGGCCAACGGAGGGCACCGGAGGAGGTGGGACCCACCCAGGCGACCTCCTGGCACGACCTAGGGCCTGGACGCGCCAGCAGCCGCCTGGGAGACCCCTGGCTCCCCTCTGGCCCTCCTTCGATGATCCCGAAGCTTCTATTTTGCTGATTCTTTTACATATTTTTCTGGACTTTTTCGGGCTTTGGTAAATTGGGTAAAAGCCCCTGTAGAAAAGACATCAGCAGACAGAATCTCGCACTGGGTGCACTGAGTTAGTAGGTTACTCCAAATATATGTAAAATGATATAAAAGTGTAGCAAAACATGTAATAGTGTCCCCGAAAGATCATGGAACAAGCAGAAATTATAGATACTTTTGGGACGTATCATCCCCAAGCTTAATTATAGATAAATGATAACACAATAATTTATGTGGTGACATGCTAACAAACATATAAGTACTTCAAAGTAAAGCAAGTGAGATATGCAATTCAAGTCAAGACAATAACAAGCAAGAGTCTATATCTAGTATTGAATTTAGCAAACTAAGATAAAGGTGCAAGAGCTCTCGCTGTCCGTGACTCGAATGTCTTGAAATGGTGTTTGCGTGCAGGAAGTCCAAGATGGGTTCAGATATAAAATATGTTTTTATTTGAGAACTCAATCTACTAAACCTCACACTTAGACTCCTTCAGAATCTTATTTTGACTCGTCCCGAGACCACTTGTCAGGCACACGTCAAAATGATCCTCTCCCTTTTGATTTTGAGCACTCATTCAATGAATGAGCATAAGCAAGATATGTTGGCACTTAGGATGGCAAATAGAATAATGACGGGGAAGGAAGACAAAAAGTGTGTGAAAGGCTCAAATCAACGAGGACAACCATAGGCGAGAGAAAGCAAATGATAGATATGATGTGAGGAGTAGGGATTGCCATGTAACGCATGCACATATGAGCTAAGATAAGCCCTCCAATGGAACTAGTGGGGGTGCATCCAACTTGTTTGCTCATGAACACCTAGAGCTCATTTGAGGAGGCTCGTCATTGGAATATGCAAACCAAGTTCTATAGTGTAGGGCTCCCCACATAGTTATGCATGAATGATAATCTCTATGTAGTACCAATATTGTAGTGGAGTACGAGTGTGGATCTTTCAAAAGGAATAGTGGTGTTACCCCCTTCTCTCTTTTTATTTCTTTTTCTTTTTCTCTTTTTTATTTTTTGTGGCTTCTTTGGCTCTTTCTTTTTATCTCTCATTTGTCCTCCTTGGGATCTTTTGTTTTGTCCTCTTTGGGATCTTTTCCTCACTTAAGGGCAACACTCTATGTTTTACATAAAAAGAAAGAAAATCATCACACTCTATAAGAATTACTCAACATAAAGACTAGTGAAAACTATCATGATGGATGCAAATGTATGCCGTTGCCAGTGTAGCAGGATATGCAATGATACGAGCGCATCATGTAGCAGTAATGAGGGCAAGGCCCAACTAGCAGGCGACTCTATGATCAAGCAAAAGCATGTATGACATGAAGATGAAGTCATGAGATGATGGATATTACATGGAAATGTATTTTGGAAAGGCTATGGAAATGCCTTAATAGGTAGGTATGGTGGCTGTTTTGAGGAAACATATAATGAGGCTTATGTATGACAGAGCGTATCATGTCATGGTATTGGATGCACCGTCGGAGTTTGCACCAATCTCATGTGAGAAAGGTAATTGCATGGTACCGAAGAGGCTAGCAAAATATGGATAGTGGAAGTGCCAACAATTGAATACTCACATTAGTTCGAAGAACTCAAACACTTATTATCGGTAACTCTCTATCTAGTTAGGAAATTCACAAAGATACAAGTACCCCAAGGAGGAATGTTTGGGGGTTTGGTTATCCTTGCGCATCCTCGGCTCGTGGTAACGCGAAGGTACTCTATATATTCCAACCCTTCCAGAGGTTAGCGATCAATTTAGTAGCTAGCATTCTCAACTAATTTTAGTTTTTGAAAAACACACGGGTTTCCCAAAATACAACACCTATCACTAATAGGCTCGAGATCTTGGCACCAATAGTCCAAACATTACTCAAATCAATACCTCAAAAGTTGCTACTATACTTAAATAGCAACCTCAATTACCTACTCATGCAAGACACACAACTCAGTGCAACAAGCCAACTCTCTAGACAAGATAAGCATGATAACTCAAGAGAGTTCCAAAAATCAACCTAGGTGAAAGCTCTTAAAAACATAAGCATGAATGCTAAGAGCTAAGTATGATAGTAGCTACGAAAAGATGAAGAACACACAAAAAAGATAAGCATGAAAAGCTATGTTGTGTTCTAGAGTGGAATGGAGCGTGTGTCTATCCCAAACATGGTAGGCTAGGTTCGGACTTGTTATGACCAGCAAACTAAACTAAAACAAAACTAAAAATCAAATAGCGGGTGGCTGCAAGTATAGCACATAACATATGAAGTGATAAAAATATATCATGGAGATGGACGAACTGATGATTGTTGATAGAGAAGGGGATGCACGGGGGCATCCCCAAGATTAGATGCTTGTGTCTCCTTGAATATTTCTTGGGATGCATGGGGGAATCCCCAAGCTTAAGCGTTTGACACTCCTTTATCTTCTTTCATCATCTCTCCCATCGCAATACTTGAAAACTCCCTTCATACAAAACTCATCATAAGGTGATTAGAATGGTTAGTTCTCTTAATAAAATAATTCAATACCTTCATGAAATAAAGCATTTCATGAAAAGCTACTGCTTCTCATGAATCCCAAAGGGTTTCTTTAAATAAAAAGCAAGCTTAGAATTCGCAAAACAATGAAAACACAAAACATGGCAGAATCTGTGAAACATAGAACAACATGTAGTAAATAATTTATTGGGGGCACTTCTGCAACTCAAATCAAAAAACTCAGAATAGATGCCAGAAATACAATTACACAGAGCATGCTATCAAAATAATTCAGATCAAAAAGACCATCTGGTGATTTTTCGAGAATTCTTTCGTCAAGCAGAAAAAATCTGTTTCTGGACAGCATGTCACATTTTTTGAACTTTCTTGCAATCGGAGGCTATAACTTGGCACAAAGATTAAAAATAAAGATACAATGATGTTGCTACAGTAGTAACACACATCAAGACCACGAAAACAAAAAGTAAAAACATAATTGGGTTGACTCCCGACAAGCGCTCTCTATTATGCCTTTGAGCTAGGCACAATGCAAGAAGATCAAGTGTTATCGACTCCAAAAGACTAACTTGCCCGTGTAACAGACTCATCAGGTAACTTAATTTTCTTTCTAGGGAATTGTTCCATTCCATTTTTAAGAGGAAATTGGAATTTAATAATTCACTCTTTCATGTCAATGATAGCACCAACGGTGCAGAGAAATGGACATCCCAAAATAATTGGACATGAAGGCTCACATTCAATGTACATAATAAGAAAATCAACAGGCACATAATTATCATTGACAATAATAAGAATATAATCAATTCTCCCTAATGGTTTCTTTATGGAAGAATCAACGAGACGAACTCCAAAATAACATGGATCATAAGGTTTCCAATGAAGCATGTCATACATTATTTTGGGCATAACAGAGGCACTAGCTCCAACATCACACAATGCAAAACAAGAGATAGTATTGAATTTAATTTTGACCATAGGATCCCAACCATCTTCTAGTTTCCTAGGGATAGAAGTCTCTAGCTTGAGCTTCTCCTCCCTACCTTTGATAAGAGCATTGGTAATATGCTCGGTAAAGGCAATATTGAGTATACTAGTGTGGGGGTCTTTGGCCATTCTTTGCAAAAAGGTGATGACTTCGGAGAGACTACAATTGTGAAAATCAAGGTTGCTGCCATTAATTAAAGTGGTGGTAATGTCATCTAAGCTCATTCTTTTGGTTGTCTCTAAATTCATAGTACCTTCTTGTCCTATAGTTGAGGTATTAGCATCACCATTAATGGGTCCATTGGGACTAGGAGTGCGATGGGTGCTACAAGTTTTGAGATCCTCAACAACTTGTATAGTACCAATGGTAGTGTGTGTAGGAAGGCTCTTAATTCTATCTTCCTCTACTTGAGGTACAACCACTTCGGGTTTGGATGCCATTTGATTTATCAAAGTGGCCTGTGTGTGACACATATTGGAAACTTGGGTTTTTGTGGTGGTGAGTCTAGTTTGGAGGTTGGAAATCTCACTATTCAGGCTCGCAAGTTGTCTTCCAATGTTTTGCAAAATAGAAGTATACTCATCTAATTGTCTACAGAATACTTTGTTTTGTTCATATTGTGTGTGCATATAAGTCTTTTTAGCCTTCTCTATCTCGAAAAGTTTCTCATAACTAGGCATTCTTCTATCATTAGGAGTGTCTCTATTCCCATAGTTGTTGGATGGGAACGGTCTAGGATTGCTACAAAAATTACTCCTATAAGCATTGTTATTGAAGTAGTTCCTAGAAATAAAATTAACATCCACTTGCTCTCTTTCTTGAGAAACCAAGGAATTAAAAGGAACATCTGGAGGATAAATAGGACCTTGCTTAGTAAGTAGAGTCATGATTATATCAACCTTATCATTAAGGGAGGAAACCTCCTCAACAGAGTTTACCTTCCTACCTGTTGGATCTCTCTCGGTGTGCCATTGAGAATAATTTCTCATCATCTCATGCAACAGCTTTGTGGCAGCACCTAGTGTAGTTGACATAAAGGTTCCTCCCGTGGCCGAGTCTAACAGATTCTGCGAGGTAAAATTCAATACTGCATAAAAAAATTGGATAACCATCCATGTAGTCAAACCATGAGTAGGGCAATTCTTAACAAGAGATTACATACGTACCCAAGCTTGAGCAACATGTTCATTATCCAGTTGCCTAAAATTCATAATGTTACTCCTCAACTGGATGATCTTAGCAGGCAGGTAATACTTCCCAATAAAAGCATCTTTGCACTTATCCCAAGAATCTATGCTATTCCTAGGCAAATATTGATGCCATACTTTAGCTCCCCCTCTCAAGGAGAAAGGAAAAAGCTTAAGTTTAACAATATCACCATCTACTTCTTTATATATTTGCATATCACAGAGCTCAACAAAATTGGTCAAGTGCAAGGAAGCATCATCTCTAGCACCGGAGAATTGATCTTTAATAACTAGGTTCAGCAAAGCAGGTTTAATCTCATATGACGTGGCCTCAGTGGCGGGAGCAGCAATAGGTGTGCAGATAAAGTCATTGTTGTTGTGACTAGTGAAGTAACACAACTTGGTGTTCTCAGTGGAACCCATAGCAACGGCAACAAGCAAGAGCAAAGTAACTAATTTTTTGTTGTTTTTGGTAAAGGACTCTAAAGAAAAAACTAGAAAGCAAAATAACAAGACTAAAAAGCGAAGGTAAAGGATAGTGTGCAACTACTCTATCTTAAAGAGTGGAGTCCCTGGCAACAGCGCCAGAAATTCGCTTGATGACGAGATGATGTATATACTTCTCGCACCTCGTTGGTTACCCCAAGTGGAAGGTGGAGATGTAGTCAGCATCAAATTTCCCTTACACGGAGACTATAAGGTTTATCGAACCAGGAGGACTCCTAGGATCAACAAGTAGATGTCTTCCACCCTGTCACTAGAAGAAGACGTGGACCAGCACACACAACAACTAAATTTGCTACCAACGAGTACAGAGAGGTTGTCAATCTCTCCGGCCTTGTAGTTTGCAAAGGATCAAAACACAAGCGGGAAGGTAATAGTGATTGCAACGGAAAAGTAAAGAAAGCGGTAAATAGTTGAGGTGTAAGTAATGATGGTGATATGGACCAGAGTCACATGATGTTCACTAGTGATGTCTCTCTCCCAAAAGACGATAAACAAATATGCCAGGGTAAACAAATCACAGTTGGGCAATTGACAAAATTATGATCACACCCCAATGCTAATTATGCTCCTTGATAGTTAGAGGTTCAATAATAATGGGCAGTACGCCAACACAAGTAGACCGTTTATTCATCAACATCTACTTACTAATCATCCACCTTGAGATATCTATCAAGAAAATCTCTCTGGTATTAAGTTGAGAGCACCACCCAAAGTGTAAACTCAAACCAAAGGATAACTGCATTAACGAACTACGCGTAAGGTAAACAATCCTTTCAACCGTGGTTACAAGCACCGTTGTTTTCTCCCTTGTGGCAACAATCACACCCCCTAGTCTAAAGTTTTTATCACTCAAGCTAGACATCGAGGGGCCCGAACCCACAATCATGCATAACGCTCCCTCTTGGAGTTACTATCTACTACTTGGCCAAAGCAATAAAAACCAACGAACAACATGCATGAATCACTAAGGAACATATTATAAAAGTATAATCAAATATATAACTCATAACATGTGACAGCCCGATGCCGACGTTCCAGAAAATTCCCCTTTTCTTTCCGTTTCCGTCGTGTGTCTATTTTTATTTGTCGCGTCATCATCGCATCATGCACATCATCTGCATTTCATCGGCATCTCCGTTGCCGTCAGTTTTCAAAAACTTGCATCCGTTAGTAGTTGCCGGTTCTCGACGTTGTCCGTTCTGAGTCCGACCGCACTCCCACGCGCCCGCGGCAGAGTTCGAAACCCTGTTTTTAATGTGTGCGTAAAACTTTCTCTGATTGGGTTGAGATTTGACGTGCGGTGATATTTTAATATAGCCAGGTCGCCTGTCGAATTTTGTCACGATCGGAGACCGTCTGGTACCCGAACGGTCGACCGTAGCGGCACCGTATTCGGGCAACCGTCGACGTCTATCGGTGTTTTAAGATTCATTGCCGCGCCACCCGTTTTCCCTCTCGTCTCCGGAAAACCACTCTTCACAGCCACTCGTCCGTCCTTCATTCGTAATTACTCGAATCCGACCCCGCGGTTGGATCCGGGTCGAAATTTCGCTAATCCTAGCACCTTTCCTATTTAAACACATTTCCCCTTCCCTTTTAGACAACCCCCTCTCCCCTGCCCCAAAAACCGTGCCAACCCTAGCCTCCCGCACCCTCTCTCTCCTCCCCTCGGTCTCTCAGCCGCCGCCAGGGCCCGCCGAGCCCAGATCGGGCCCGGGCAGGCCCGAAACCGCCGCCGCCGCCCGTTCTACTCCTGTGCCCGTGCCTCTGGTGGAGATCTGCCGGGCTGTCCGCGCCACACCACGCTCTCCAGGCCCCGCCGTCGGCTGCCCCTCGCCAGAGAGCCCGAGCCGGCCGCTCCCGCCGGCCGAGGCTGTCACAGCCGAGACCTTCGATGCTCCCTCGCCTCGCCGGAGCACCGACGTTAAGCCGCCGCCAGATCGAGCCGACCCGTGCGGGCGAGATCGAGCCTCGTCGCCAGCCGCACCTTGCCTTCTCACCGGATCCCGCAGCGCCACCGTTCCTCGGCCTCCCCTCCGGCAAGCCCCGCCTCGCTGTGCCCTGTGGTTGCCCCCCCTCGCCGGCCGCCGCAGCAAGCGCCCAGCGCCGCCGCTCGCTCGTCCCGCTCGGGATCGAGCATGGGACAACGCAGCGCTCCAACGCATGGGCCCCGAGCCGGCCCAGCTAGGACGGCCCACCGCCTCGCCTCCTCCCTCCAGGTGGCCCAGGTGAGACCCCCCCCCCCTGTTCGGCCCAGTAGTTAATTAGGTTTATTCCGTTTAACAAATTCCAGAATATAGACGATTTTAGAATGTCCGTAGATTTTATTTCGTAAGTCGGATTGAGGCGTGTTGTATATGGATTTTATGTAGAATTTCGCGTAGTATCCGTTTTTGCAACTTGCATAAATGTTTGATGAGGTTTGACCCACTGTTTTCCTAGAGTAACGTGCTGTCCCATTAGAATAGTGCCCGTAAGTATTTTTTGCGCGTGTCCGGGTTGCTCGTATGCAATAGATAAAATGTCCATGTTTTAGGAGCCACTTTTCCATGTATTTTAGAGCAGTCATTTATATTTTTGCGCGTAGGGATTTGCCGCTAGATTATTTTCCGTGTATAGGTAATTTACTCGCTTTTACGTGTGGCATTATTTTTGTTGTGCAACCCCACACATTTTATATGTTTTCCGGGTAGAAAAATCCATGGGATTTTTCTATGTAATTAGGTTTAGCTTTTGAGTAGGTTATTTCACATGATATTTTGCCGTGATGCCCTTTTGTTTATTTCGTAGGATTTATTCCATGCTTCGTTTGACGGAGTTGTCAACTAGAGAGTTGATCTTGGATGTTTTGTTTAGCCCCTGGTATTTTTGGTTGCAATAGAAATGTATGTTTAGGTGTGGTTTGCTTGCTCTCAAGTTGCTAGAAATAGTGCTGTTTTGGAGGAGCTGAAATATTTCTAACTCTGGAATCTGTTATTATTTTGTTGTTGTCTTGTCTTGCTTGTATCTTGTTATGTGTAGCTCTTTTGAGGTTGGTCCAATGGAGTTAGTTGTAGACCTTGTGTTTATCTAGTATGCTGTAAATTTTCATCCCTTTTGGAGACCTGTAGCTTATGATTTTGCTGCTGTCAATATTGCTTCAGATCGAAAACTGCACTCACATCAGGTGTAATTTTCACTCAGTCTGAAATAGTGCGCGAGATGCCATTTTCTGTCTTCTCTTCCTAGTGCTCCATGATGCCATGCTAGTTGTTGTTAGTTGTTTTTAGTAGTGTTTCTTGCCCTCTTTCGCGTCATGCCTGGCTTGAGTTTATTTGAGTTGAGTACCTCGTAGTTGTGCGGCGTATAAGATGCTATGTGGCTGATTTTGGCAGATTGTAGTCAGTTCTTGTTTTGCTCGTAGTTTTTGAATCGTAGCTCCGTTTTGATCGTGTCCTATATGAAACTTTCTTAGAATCTCGTGTAGTTTCATGTTCTCTTGCTGTTTGTATGTTTTGAAGTGCTCGTGACCGTCGTTGCACACATATTGCATTCATGCCATCAGATCTTGCGGTGCTTGTAACTTTTGATCCGTAGCTCCATTGGAGATGTTCTCTTTGTGTAGATTGCCTTCCATGATGCGTAGAATCATGTGAACCTATTTGTTTTTCTGTTTAACAACTAATTAAGTGCATTAGTTCAGATCTAGACAGAATTGTAAATTAACATGTGAGGTCGTCTCGGAGGTGCTATATGTCATTTGCGACCTCATTTAAAATGCCTAGATAGGTAGTTTAATTACGCCTCACCTCTTGCCATGTTTAACCACATTTAATATTGTCGTGTACCTAATCGGGATAGAACTAAATAAATTAACGTGGAGTTTCGTCAATATGCAACTCGTTGCATATTGAACTTCACTTAATGTGTAGTGTTTGATTGTGTGAATTGTCATGCCGTGTCATGCATGTATTCAGCTGCTCATGCATCATTTGTGTTGTGCATCGTGTGGTGAATTCCGTGTGTTGATGCTTGTTTCCGGTTTTCCCCGTCTCGATAGAGTTCCGCAAGCGTGTCGGATGTGAGGACCCATTCGACTACGTCGGTTCGTCTGCTTCACGGAGTCATTCTTCTTTCAAGCGGGATCTCAGGCAAGATGACCATTTCCCCAGATACCATTACTATCATTGCCATGCTAGTTTTATTGCTTCTATCGATTATGTCTCGTTGCCTACCACATGTTAAATATCAGCCTCTCGACAATGCCATGAAACCTTCAACCTGTTCAACCTAGCAAACCACTGATTGGCTATGTTATCGCTTGCTTAACCCTGTGTTAGCGTTGCTAGTTGCAGGTGCAGTTGCTTCCATGTGATAACAAGGGTTCTTTGTTATATCACCATATTAAATGTTATTCAATTTAATGCACCTATATACTTAGTAAAAGGTGGAAGGCTCGGCCTTTCTAGCCTGGTGTTTTGTTCCAACTTTGCCCCCCTTAGTTTCCGGCTACCGGTGTTATGTTCCATAATTGAGCGCTCCTAACACGATCCGGGTTGTTATGGGGACCCCCTTGATAATTCGTTTTAGATTAAAACTGGTCCCGCAAGGCCCAACTTTGGTACTACATTTGCCTCATCACCTAATAAAATTGCATAGGGACCCGCCGGCACCCGCGGACTATTTTATTCAACCCCCGGGCCAGTGTCCTCATGAGTGTTGGTCCAAAACAAAGCAGCTTATTAACGCTACCCGGGGCAACTCGGCGTTTGGCGTGGTAACCATCGCTCATCCGTCGTGACCTGAGAACGAGGTACGCGACTCCTATCGGGATCGTCGACACGTCGGGCGGCCTTGCTGGATTAGTTTTACCTTTGACGAAATATCTTGTGCATCGGGATTCTGGTGATGCTTTGGGTAATACCAGAGTTGAAGTTTTCCACCAGGGAATCCGACGAGATGGAGAGCTTTGTGATTGAGGATTTCTATGCGGCTTGTGGTAATTTGTGATGGACTAGTTGGAGCACCCCTACAGGGTTAAATCTTTTCGGAAAGCCGTGCCCGCGGTTATGTGGCAACGTGGAAACTTTGTTTAACACTGGTTCTAGATAACTTGAAGTTAACTTAATTAAAACATACCAACGGTGTGCGTAACCGTGACTGTCTCTTTCGTGAGTTCTTACTCCGATCGAGGACACGGTGGGGTTATGTCGGACGTAGGTAGGTGTTCAGGATCATTCTTTTAATCATCAGTAGCCCCGACCGATAGGCGTAGATCTTCCCCCTCTTATTCTTGTACTCGTAAGTTTAGCCACCAAATATATGCTTAGCCGTTGCTGCAACCTCACCAATTAAGCTTTGCTAGTCTTGATACCTTTGGAAATGAGATTGCTGAGTCCCCTGTGGCTCACAGATTACTGCAACACCAGTTGCAGGTACAGGTAAAGTTTACTTGACGCGAGCGCGTTGATTGTGCATTTGGAGTTGCTTCTTCTCCTTCTTCATCGATCTAGGATGGGTTCCAGGCCGGCAGCCTGGGATAGCAAGGATGGACGTCGTTCTTATTTTTCTCGTTTCTTTTCGTCCGTAGTCGGACCCTGCCCTTACTCTTGATGATTATGTAATGTACTGTTGTGACTCTGATGTAGCTTGTGGCGAGTGTAAGCCAACTCTGTTATATACCTGTTCTTTTCAGTACATGTACTTGTAACAACATCCATTCTTGCGACACGACGAGATGCGCTTCTATCCCTGACAAGGCCTTCATGCCAAATTGAGGATATGGTCGCATCTTGGGTGTGACATAACAATCGAAACATAATATCATAATCCATAGGATCCCAACAAACCGAGCATAGATGCCTTGATCATGTAGGGCAGCTCACAAGGACAAACCATTGAAGCACAAGATTGCAGAGAAGACATCACATAGCTACTGTTCATGGACTCATGGTCCAAGGAAAACTACTCACGGCACATCCAGGAAGTTTCCATGGCGGTCGAGAATCTCCCGGAGGTCAATCCTCCCTCCAGCAGGGTGCCGGGAAGAGGTCTCCAGACGCTCCCAATCTTGCAAGTGTTGTGGCGGCAGAACGCTGGAGAAATTCGCGATTCCGGAAAGTCTGCGAGGGTTTCCTCACGGATCTCTAAATATCGGCCAAAGGAGGGCACCAGAGGAGGTGGGACCAACCCAGGCAACCTCCTTGCGCGGCCTAGGTCCTGGCCGCGCCAGCAGGACGCCTGGGAGGCCAATGTCCCCCCTCTAGCCCTCCTTCGGTGATCCCGAAGCTTCTGTTTCGCTGATATTTTTGTACATTTTTCTAAAAAAATTCGGGCTTCGGTAAGTTGGGTAAAAGCCCCTGCAAAAAAGACAGAAACTGGCACTGGGTGCACTGAGTTAGTAGGTTAAAGCAAATATGTGTAAAATGATATAAGAGTGTAGCAAAACATGTAACAATGTCACCCGAAAGATCATGGAACAAGTAGGAATTATAGATACATTCGGGACGTATCAATCACCAGTCCTTTCTTTGTGTCATCCTTCAACCATGAGTCCGGGTCTTGCCTCGGAATATCCGCCGCTCCGGAGGGGTCTTATGGAGCCCCCCTGCCAGTCATGAGGCTGTTCCTCCTCGCGAGGCTTGGCCCCTCATGAGGACCTTGCCTTGAGTGGTGCCGGGACGGTTGCTTTTTGGTGGATGGAGTGGGCCAACCCTGGGCTGCAGGCAGGCAGGTCTGGGTAGCCCCATTCCTAGAACGTCGACGGTAGCCCCCGCGCCCAAGGCGCGCCTGGGCTGGCTTAACGGCGATGCCTTGAGGGCGGCATGAAGCATCGCAGGCCCTCATTGCGTGCGGGCCAGGCGGCACATGTGTCCAGCAACCATGCGGCGATGCTCTCGCTCGTCGACGCGTCCGGGGTGCACCAGACCACGATGGCACGATCTCCAAGAGCCGTGCCGGCCATGATTGCTACTCATTGAATGGCATCGGCGCGACCTACCCATGCCCAATGGCCCTCACGGACGTGACCGCTCGGTTGACAGGTGACGCAACATGGGCGGCAATGCTCCCGCCGGCCCACCTCGCGGCCCCGGAGGGGCGCGTGACGCTCGCGCTCCCCCGACGGTTGTTGGATTTGGTTCGCCTATAAACCCGCCCCGCCCTGGAAAGGGGAGGCACCGCGATCTTGCGCTTCCTCTTTGCTTCCTTTACTCCGCCAAGAAAAACCTCTTCGCCCCTTCGTTTCTTCGTCTCCCATGGCCGCCCCAGGAGCTGATCCTCGCAGGGGGAAGCGCGTGGCTCCATCCGCGCCCTTGTCCGCCCCTGGGAGCAGCGGCGGAGGGCCCTTAGGGTCACCACCCGTCCGCCGCTGTTGGGCTCTATCTGATGAGTAAGTCCCTCGTTTGCACTCCCTTTCCTTGTAGTCCCGTCCGCTGCATGGTAGTTGATGTTCCCTCTTCTCCAGGGCGCCCGTAGCCAAGAAGCTCAAGCTCGGTGAGCTTCAAGAGGAGGCGGAGGGGCTGCGGGCTCAGCTCGAGAGCACCGAGGCCGCCCGCGAGGGTGAGGAGGAGGCCAAGACGGAGTTGGCATCGCTATAGAGTCCGGTCCAGGAGGCGTCCAACACCGTTCAGGCCGCCCAAAACGAGGCAACGTACGCCCGGATGTTGGAGTCCCAGCGAGTCAAACAGTTCGAGGGCATCGCCGGTCGGGCGGCGCGTGTGAAGCGCCGATTCGTGGGGGATGCCCCGGCACTTCCAAGGGTGAGCAGCGACGAGGTCTATCTTTCCTTCTTCCAGAAGGTGGTGGAAAGACTGGAGGCCGACATCTCCCGCAAGAAGGAGCACAACGCGTCTGACACGCACGAGCTTCTGGGCCTTGCCTTGACGCTCATCTTATCGAACCTGTGCCTCCTCGTCCCGAAGCTTGACCTCGAGCACGTCGTTGAGTCGGTGCCCGCTCAGTCCCAGCACCTTCTCCGAGACGAAGTCCGCCAACGAGTGGATGCCCTGGTGGAGCTGTACGTCTGGGTGTCCGTCCCCAGTGAGGAGGAGGACTCTGACACTGAGCCTACTTGCGCCAAGGGTGGTGGAGGCGGCCTCTCCCCTTAGGTGTCCCACAGCTTCTGTTTCCATCTTCCCGTAATAGTGGACCACGAACTCTACCCCATAGGGCGTTAAACTTTTGCATGTTACCTTTGTTGTTCTCCCTTCTCCTTTCGCTCTTGAATCAACGGCTCGCTCGCTGGTAGTCATTGCGTCTTGTCTTCCTTGCATAGGGCCCGTCGATGACCCGGCCGTTGCTCCGCGGCAACGGCAGCCAGGGCCCTCAGGAGGTCCCATCCTCCAGAGGCATCGTTTTTGCTGCTGCACACTTGGTCGATGGCCTCATTCTTTGCCACAACTTAGTCCTTAGGCACTGCATTCTTTCATTAGTACATGTTCTTTTAATTCGTTCTTGGTTCGACGCGAAACCAGAGGGTCCCCGTCTGAGATAACGGGGTAATTAGCTCGTGGGTTTGCGTCCGTCCCTTTCGCAGCTCCTCGCGAGTAGTGCTACCTCTTGAGCATGTGTTGGTTTTTCCCTTGAAGAGGAAAGGTTGATGTAGCACAGTAGTGATATGTATTTCCCTCAGTTTGAGAACCAAGGTATCAATCCAGTAGGAGTATCAAGGTGAGGCACCAATGTACCTGCGCAAAAACAAACAAACTTGCACCCAACGCTATAAAGGGGTTGTCAATCCCATCATGATTATTTGCAAGGTGAGATCTGAAGTTGAAAATTGCAACAAAGTGAAACTGTAGATCTGAAAATATGATGTGAAGTAGACCCGGGGGCCATAATGTTCACTAAAGGCTTCTCTCATGATAGCAAGTATTACGGTGGGTGAACGAAATACTGTCGAGCAATTGATAGAATAGCGGAAAGTCATGACGATTTCTAATGCAATGATCATACATATAGGCATCACGTCCGAGACAAGTAGACTTTCTGCATCTACTACTATTACTGCACACATCGACCGCTATCGAGCACGCATGTAGTGTATTGAGTTCATAACAAACAGAGTAACGCCTTAAGCAAGATGACATGATGTAGATGGATAGATTCATGCAATATGATATAAACCCCATATTTTTACCCTTGATGGCAATAACACGATGCGTGCCTCGCTACCCCTTCTGTCACTAGGTGAGGACACCGCACGGTATGAACCCAAAACCAAGCATTTCTCCCATTGCAAGAATTATAGATCAAGTTGGCCAAACAAAACCCACAACTCGAAGAGAATTATAAAGATATGAAATCATGCGTATAAGAGATCAGAGGAGACTCAAATAATATTCATAGATAATCTGATCATAAATCCACAATTCATCGGATCTCAACAAACACACCGCAAAAGAAGGTTACATTGGATAGATCTCCATGAAGATCATGGAGAACTTTGTATTGAAGATACAAGAGAGAGAGGAAGCCATCTAGCTACTAGCTATGGACACGAAGGTCTGTAGTGAACTACTCACGCATCATCGAAGAGGAAATGGTGTTGATGAAGAAGCCCTCCGTGTCATAATCCCCCTCCGGCAGGGCATCAGAACGGTCCCCAGATGGGATCTTGCAGAGACAGAAGCTTGCGGCGGCGGAAAAGTATTTTCGTGGCTCTCTTTGGTGGTTTTGGATTTTTAGAGAATTTATAGGCGAAAGAGGTAGGGCAAAGGAGCCACGGGGGGCCCACACGCCTGCTAGGCGCGGTCCCCCAGGCCGCGACTAGGGGGCTTGTGACCTCCCCCGAGGTCCTTTGCCTTGGTTCTCAAGTCCCCTGCGTATCTTCTCTTATGGAAAAAATCATCCCGCGGGTTTTATTCCGTTTGGACTCTGTTTAATATTCTTTCTGAAAAAGGTCAAAAACACGGAAAAAACAGAAACTGGCACTTGGCACTGAGTTAATAGGTTAGTCCCAAAAAAGATATAAAATAGCATATTCATGCATACAAAACATCCAAACATGACAAGATAATAGCATGGAACCATCAAAAAATATAGATACGTTGGAGGCGTATGAACTAGCTCCTGCTTTGTCGGTGGGATAGGGGGGACCCTTTGGTCATCGCCTCGCGGTGCCCTGAGGCTTCCCGACACTCTTGGTGGTGATACCATGCTTCCATCCGAGCCCCCGAGCGGTGGTCCAACGTTGAAAATGTTTGTCCCTGGGACGGCAAGTCCTTCCTAGGGGCAGTGCGGAGGTGCAGCTCCCCAGAAAATGTCGTCCAGAAAAGGAGGCTTCAAAGCAGGCGAATGAGAAAGCGCAAGAGAAAGTCCCCCCGCCCCCCTTCTTGTTTTTCAAACATGATATTTTGAAATCGACAAGTTTAAGTCCACCAAAGGATAAATCGAGCTCCAGGAAGAAGCAAGCAAATGCCGCGTCCGGCACCTAGGCTAGTCTCCACCGCCATTTCCCCCCAGCTATGGGCATAATCATTGGCGGACTAAGCTGATTGCCTCCATCTTCTCCCCAGCGCGGAGCGTAGGGCTGCCACTAGGCGTGGTATGGACACCTTCCACGTCCTCGGGGGGCCCTGGGAGTATACAGCCTCGGATCGTTATTACGTGAGAGTGTCACGGTGGGGGTGTATCTGGGAGGTCGCAAGGACGCTTTGGCCTCGCGAGTGTCCCTACCCCCGAGGCATAGGTGCCTGATTCCTTTGGGTCATTGGTGGACCATGTTGATTGCCTCCGTCTTCACCCAGCATGGAGCATAGGTCATCCACTCGGCATGGGATGGACCCCTTCCGCGTCCTCGAGGGGCCCTAGGCGTATACAGCCTTGCCTCTTATTACGTGAGAGTGTCACGGGATGAAGTAGGTTCCGAAAGGATTGAAGGACGATGCAAAGGTGCCACGGCTTTAAGCAGGTCAGGTGGGGGCTGTAGGATAAACGAGAGGGTGCTCCAGCCTCGCGATGTCTCCTCCTTGGGGGCGGTTTGCTCCTTCTCCTGAGACTAGTTGAGGGCTTTTCTACTACTCTACGTCAGCTGGTCCCAGTCCCGCACATTTCCCTGCCGTCGTGAGGCGCCTCATGGGGAAAGCCCCTGGCACCCCTGATGCCGACCGAATGTGCCTAGACGGCACCATATTCGCCAAGTGCCTTTGTGACCGGTAAGGTTCCTGAAGCGCGATGCTCAAGAGCCCCATTTGACGTTCGAGCGGGTCTGCGTCGCCAAGACCCGGTCTCGCACATTTCCCGACCGCCGTTGCTTGCGACCGAGTGAACGAACACAACTACGGGGTCAAGCCCTGCAACCCCTGATAACGACCGATTGTCCGTGGACGGCATCAAGGTTGGCAGGTGGCCTTACGACCGGTAAGGCTCCTAAGGCCCGCTGCTCAGGAGCCCCCTTTTGACGCTCAAGCGGGCCCCATTTCATCCTGTTGATTATGGTCTTGGGGAGCTGCGGGGCCTCCCCGGGTCTTGGGGGGGTAGATTGCCCAAAGTTGCAAGCGAGGTAAGATGTCTGATTGTCGAATAGATGCAGTAGAGGTTATGGAAGCATGAGTAAATGATACGATGGGAAAAGGTGTGCCCTGAACACTTGAAGTTCATGCGGCCAGCAAACACCCCCTAGTGCAGTGAACCCAAAAAATTACCTCACATAGTTTCTTTGCGGGGGTGGTGGCTGGCGTCATGCCCCGCCGCTTGGGGCGCGTCCCTGCCCGTGCCTCTTGGGCGCAATGCTCCGCCATCGAGAGCCCTAGGGTGTGGCTCAAAGGGGAGTCCCAGGACGTTCCTTACTCCTGAGGAGGACTAGCGCTTGGGGTGGACGCGTGAGGCTCTTCCACGTCGGGAGGGTCAAGTGGTGTTACATAACATGCTCGATCGACCTCCAAAGAAGTGCAGGAGCGCGACGGTGGCGGTCCCTCTCGGCGGTGGGGGAGGTCCCCCCGATCGTGTTGCTTGGAGTTCTTCTTGCGACGGGCCTCCGCATGAAGTCTCTTGTTCTAGTTGCCGCCGTTGGGTGGTCCTGGCATTGCTCGGTGCAGACTCCTCCCTTCGTACCCTGGCGCGTCTCCAGTGTCGTGTTTCGCTTGCGCCGGCGCCTCCGCCTCCCGCTGATGGCTGCGACTGAGGGAGCACTCCTGCATGGCCGCCCCGGGTTGTCGAGGGCCGACCTGGTCTTGGTGATGTGCGCCGCCATGTGCATCGAACGTCTTGCTATTCTCCTCGCGTCCCTAGTGGTTGCCGGCATACTACGCCTTGAGGTCGGCCACCGGAATCTGGAGGAGGAGGAGGGCAGCATGCGACCCATCCTTCTCCGCCATGTCCAGCGCCGGAGGGGCCCCGCTGCTTGGAGACCCGAGGGTCGGTAGGGGTTGCAAGCACCCGGTGCCAGGCGCCTGTGGCTCTAAAGAAGAGTGGGATCGGATGGCCTTCTAGGCCATGGCGGTCAGCTCCATGATGTGGTCCGCCCAGTCGTCGAAGCCCCCTTGCGTCAGTTGCTGGTGGAGCATCTCGCTCGCAATCTGCACCGCATCGTGCGCGCCGAGGTCCTCCAAGTTGATGCAGCGCGTCATGGATGCCCGGGGCGCCGCGCAGCCTCCATGCGCCTAGGTGGCACGGGTGGTTGCGATGGTGGAGACGATATCGACAATCTTGTATGAGCCATCTGGTACCGTAACACCGGTACACGTGCTTTCGGCCGATGTAGTATGATGGTTGGAAGCCAGCTTGAAGAGGCTCGAAGTAGCTTGTCGGGCGTCGTTCATCGGAGCAACGGGGCTTAGGGAAGATGAAGCTCGGAGAAGACCTTGACACGGCCCCTACCTGGTGCGCCAAATGTTAGATTTCGGGCTCTGCAAAACCCTAAAGATTCGAACTCAGGGGCATGTACGAAGATCTCTCACGGGATCGCCTCACCTAGATCACTACTCGCAGGGGACTGCAAAGAACTCACTCAATGGTGAGGAACACACATAACCCGGCAGTTTACTCAGGTTCGGGCCGCTGAGAAGCGTACTACCCTACTCCTGCTTTGGTGGATTACCTCTCATGGGGGTTGGTGGATGAACTAGTACAGTGTTCGAGGGCCTCCACAAGCTGCGTGGCCTTTGTGTGGTCGTGTGAATGAATGCATTGGATCTGATCGCGGTGGATGGTATGCCCTTCTATGAAATAACTTGTCCCCTATGTATAGAGGCAGCCTGGGTCCTCTTCCCTCATCGCAAGGCCGGGAAGGGATCCCACAACGGCCAACTTTGAAGGCGAACAGGGGAACATGCTCCGCTGCCCAAAGGTGGTCTTCGCCTACAAAAGTGGTTAACAGCGTTGCAGGGGCGGGTCCAGGCATGACGTATGTCCTGCTGGCCGGCGGCGATGGCTTTGTTGCAGCAGAAAGGAAACCTTTGAGAGATGCTGTGGGAACCCGCGTACATCCTTCCCTCCATTGCAAAAAAAAGGAGGAACTGCACCGTCCTGATGTTAGTTGGTCACCTGTCCTTTCTTCGCGTCACCCTTGACTCCTCGGGCCAGGTCTTGCCTCGGAATATCCGCCGCTCCGGAGGGGTCCTGAGGAGGCCCCCTGCGGGTCTTGAGGCTGTTCCTCCTCAAGAGGCTTGGTCCCTCGAGACGGCCTTGCCTTGAGTGGTGCAGGGCCTGTTGGTTTTTGGTCAAAAGAGTGGGCCAACCCTAGTTCACAAGCAGGCAGGTCTGGTTACCCCCATTCCCACAACGCCGACAGCGGGCGAGGTGGACCGACACGGGGCGCGGCGATGCGGCTCAACGCGAGGCGAGGCCATGGAGGAGATGGGGTGGACTCGGGTGGGGTGCGACGGTCCGGCTCAAGGGGAGGCGAGTCCACGGTAGAGGTTGGGCAGGGTAGAGCTGGGAGGTTCACGGTGATGCAGCTGAAAGCGAGGCAAGGCAAGCCATGGCGGAGTCAGACGGGCAAGACGAGCCCACGGCGGAGGGTCGGCTCAGGCCTAGGTGAGGCGAGCCATGGCGAAGTAGGACAAGCGAGGTGAGTCCATGGTGGAGGGTCAGCTCAGGGAGAGGTGAGACCAAGGTGGATGGGACGCGAGCCGGCGAAGGCCGGCTCGGCATGGCGAGGCCGCGGTGACGGAGGCAAGTCGAAGCCATGGCGGAGTCAAATAGGCGAGGTGAGGCCACGACGGACAGTCGGATCATGGCAAAGTGAGGCCACTACGGCTCGAACACAAGGCCGCGGAGGCCGGCTCACCAGGGCGAGGCCGCGGTAGTGGAGGCGAGATGATGCCGTGGGCGGTGGAGGCCAAGTCCACGTCTGTTGCTATCTTGTGTCACATTTCTTTTTTAGAAGAAACCATGTCTATGTCTATCTCCAGGAAGTCGTGGTCTTCTCATTTTTGTTTCTTTTTCATGTGGATCTTGCAAGAAGACGAATGTGGTTGTGTTGACATGCAGCAATTAGAAAACATACATTTGTTTTTTTTTCAGGAGTGGTAGAAGCCATGAATATTGATTGCTTGCTGATGCAGTTGATTGAATTGGTGTTGATCTCGACTGCCGTAGAAATCCATTCGTCCTCGAATTGACAAATAACCAGAGACACGTGTGACTGCACATACAACAAAACTCTAGCTTCTCTTGAACTAAAACTCGTATATGTCGTTCCAAAGTTTTAATCTTGACTCTGATCAGAAAAATATGAATATCTGTCGGCTCTGCCTCAAGGTTGCCCCATGTCGGGTTATCCTGTGCGTGTGTTCCATGTTGCTTCTTATTCATCCAATAAATCATGATCTTCTCGATGATTGAAGAACTCCCTTGAAAAACTAAACACCACTGTACATAGGCCCCATGGTGGGTGCCAATTGTAGTAGTTTTGTCACGGCAGATGTCCTCATGACATAACTTACGTGTGAGGCCATCACAGGTAGGTGGCGTCTTAAACGGGGTTGGTCGGAATCGAGAGACTGAGTTTTACCCAGGTTCGGCCGGTTGTGGCGGATGTGAAAACCTACATCCTGCTTGATTGCTATTGACGATGATGATGATCTCGATTACAAGGTTCTTATTTTCCTACCTCTAGTCTTGAGGGTTTCTAATGTGTCTATCTCTAATTAATAAACTTGTCCCTCTTGGGGTGCCCTGGCCCTCCTTATATAAGCTGAAGGGTCAGGCTTACATGTAGATTCCTACTAGGACTACAACTAGTCTCTCTTTTATTACAAGCTGAATCCTAGTATGGGTCTTGCTTCCCTTTTGAGGGAACTTTTCCTCCTCTTGGACCTAATCTTTGAGCCGAGCCTTCTAGCCTCTCCATGAGCCACCTTCTATCGGGTTGCACATTGGGCTTCAAGCCTTGTCGTCCAGGTCAACCTGGTAAGTGAGGTGACCCATGAGCCGCCAAGTGATGGGTCGGGTCATACCTCCTGGCCCGGTCAAACCGTGGGGAATATTCCCAACAGTTTTGGATGCCCTCCCCCTACCCTCTAGCCTATATATAGATGGGGGAGGTGCATGGGGGCAGCCAACCCTTCACTCTTGGCCATTGGTTCTCCAAACTCCTCCCACGTGTCTCGGGTACGCGCTTGGCGAAGCCCTGCTGGAATTCCGCTTCCACCGCCACCACACCATCGTGTTAGTTTACATACTATCTACCTATTCTCCCTCTCTTGCTAGATCAAGAAGAAGGATAGGTGACTGTGTTGGACGTGTGCTAAACTCGGAGATGTCTCACATGCGGTGCTTGGATCGGATTGGATTATAGTGCGAGTACTACTACTCCAACCATGATCTCTAGATTGTTAACTCTTTCGTTCTACAAGGGTATGTAGACACCTCTCTCTCTATCGTTGCTACCATCTCCATAAAATAGATCATGGGTTTTTCATAGGAAATTTTTGGTTTCCCATGCTTCCCCAAATAGTGGCATCATGAGCTAGGTCTATGCGTAGATGATATGCATGTGCTGAACACAAATTATTTGTGGGCATTGATTTTCAGATAGCTTACCTCCTTAGTCTTGTTTCGGTTCGACGGTTTTGTGAGATGAAGCAGCTCAGACCAACGTTACTTGTCCTTGCACAAGAGACAGGTTCCACCGTATGACATGCAACTTGTTTGCATAAAGGTGGTTGGCGAGTGTTTGCCTCTCCCACTTTAGTTGAATCGGATTCGATAGATGTGGTCCATGTAGAAGGTTAAAATGCAACTCAAATATCACCTTGTGACTTTCCATAGGTAAGAACGGTTCTTGCTAGTTTCCCTTATTAGCCACGTAGAACTTGAAACAATAAAGTAAAGGACGTCTACCTTGTTTTCGTAGGGCATCTTGTGACGTGATATGTCCAAGGAGTGATTTGATATATGTGATGTATGAGATGATCATGTTTTGTAATAGTTATCATGATTTTCATGTTGATGAGTATGATAATCGACAGGAGTCATAGGGTTGTATTTAATTTATTTTATGTCGTTTTCTTAACTTTATTGCTATGAGTGAGGAACAGTTGTACAAGCAATAGTTCGCGCGACTACTACATGACTACATAATGATGGAGATGATGATGACTGAAATCATGGTGTAATGCAAGTGATGATGGAGATCATACCGGTGCTTTGTCGAGGGAGATCAAAAGCACAAGATGATGATGGCCATATCATATCACATATATGATTTGCATGTGATGTTTATCCTTGTATGCATCTTACTTTTCTTAGGACGATGGTAGCATTATAAGATGATCTCTCACTAATTTTCAAGATAAAATTATGTTCTCCCTAAGTATGCAACATTGTGAAATTTCTTCGTTTTGAAGCACCTCGTGATGAACTTGAAGATCCTAGCATGTACACATATGGCCTCGGAACACAGGAGACCAAAAGGTCGAACATGAGTCATATAGTAGAGATGATCAACATGGAGATGTTCACCATTGAAACCATGTCATCTCATGTGATGGTTAGACTTGGGTTGGTGGATTTGGATCACATCACACTTAAACAACTCGAGGGATGTTGATTTGAGAGGGAGTTCATTAGTAAGTTAATTAAATGAACTAATTATCATTAACATAGTCTAAAGTTGTCTTTGCACGTTATGTTGTAGCTCAATGGCTCGCGCAGTTGCTTCCTGAATTTTAATGCATTCCTAGAGAAAGCTAAGAAAGATGATGGAAGTAACTATGCGGACTGGGTCTTTAATACGATGGTTACCCTCATGCCTTCGCAAAATTCTTATGTCCTTGATGTACCGCTCGGTGCGCCACCCCCTCTAGTGTCGTCTGCAGATGTTGTGAATGTCTGGCAGGCGCGTTCTGAAGACTACTCAACGGTTCTGTGCGCCATGTTGTATGCCACAGAATCGGGACTTCGAAGGTGTTTTGAATGCTGTGGAGCATAAGAGATGTTCCAGGAGTTGAAATTAGTATTTCAAGCTAATGCCCAGATTGGGAGATACGAGACCTCCAATAAGTTCTTCGCCTCCAAGATAGAGGAGAATAGTTCTGTCAGTGAGCACATAATCAGAACGTTTGGGTACTACAACCATTGGAATTAGTGGGGAGTTGAGCTTCCATTTGAGACGGCCATTGACAGAGTTATCCAGTCACCGCCACCTAGCTCAAGGGGTTCGTGTTGAACTCTAATATGACAGCGAGGAACAAGTCAATCTCCAAGCTATTCGGGATGCTGAAAGTCGCGGAAGTAGAAACAAAAAAGGAGCATCAAGTGTTGATGGTCAATAAAACCACTAGTTTCAAGAAATGCAAGGTAAAGAAGGGAAACTTGAAGAAGAATGGCAAGCAAGTTGATGCTCCCTTGACGAAACCCAATGCTGGACCCAAGCCTAAGACCGAGTGCTTCTACTGCAAGGGGATTGGCCACTCGAAGCGGAATAGCCCCAAGTACGTGGCTGATAAGAAGGTTGGCAACATCAACAAAGGTATGCTGGATATACATGTTATTAATGTGTACCTTACTAGATCTTGTAGTAGTGCATTGGTATTTGATACGGAAGAAAAAGAGGTTTGCAAAGGACAAGGTGACAATGTGAGTCAGAAATGGTTCCAAGGTTGATGTGATCGCCATCGGCATGCTCTCTCTTCGATTACCATCAGAATTAGTTTAAAACCTAAATAATTGCTATTTGTTGCCTACGTTGAGCATGAACATCATATCTGGATCTTATTTATTGCAAGGGAGTTATTCATTTAAATCGGGGAATAATTGTTTTTCTATTTATATGAGTAATATTTTTTTACGGTCATGCACCCAATGTGAATGGTTTATTCTTGTTGAATCTTGATCATAGTGATACATATGTTCATTACATTGATGCCAAAAGATGCAATGCTAGTAATGATAGTACCAATTTCTCGTGGCAATGTCGGTTAAGTCATATTGGTGTAAAGCACATGGAGAAACTCCAGACTGATGTACTTTTGGAATCACTCAATTTTGAATCGCTTGATACATGCGAACCATGCCCATGGGCAAGATGACCCCATTCTCCGGAACAATGGAGTAGGCATGTGACTTGTTGGAAATCATACATATTGATGTGTGCGGTCCAATGAGAATTGAAGCATGTGTTGTATATCGTTATTTTCTTACCTTCACTAATGATTTCAGTAGATATGGGTATGTTTACTTGTTGCAACACAAGTCTGAAATGTTTGAAAAGTTCAATAAATTTTAGAGTGAAGTTGAGCATCATCATGACAAGAAGATAAAGTTTGTATAACATGATCATGGTGGAGAATATTAGAGTTATGAGTTTGGTATGCATTCAAGATAGCGTGGAATTGTTTCACGCCTAACTCCACCTGGAACACCAAACTGTAATGGTGTGTCCGAGCTTGATAATCGTACTCTATTGGATATAGTGTGATCTGTGATGTCTCTTAGTCATATGAAACTATCGTTTTGGGGATATGCATTAGAGACAACTGCATTCACTTTAAATAGGACACCATCTAAATCTGTTGAGGTGACACCATATGAATTATGGTTTGTCAAGGAAGCTAATATGTCGTTTCTAAAGGTTTGGGGTTGCGACACTTACGTGAAAAGGTTTCAGCCTGATAATATCGAACCTAAAGCAGAGAAGTGTGTCTCCACAGGACACCCTAAGGAACAATTGGGTGCACCTTCTATGTCACATCCGAAGGTAAAGTCTTTGTTGCCAACAATGGGTCCTTTCTTGACAAGGAATTTCTGTCGAAAGAATTGAATGGGACGTAGGTAGAACTTGATGAGCTTGTTGAACCATAACTTCAATTGGAGAGTATCACGACACAAAAGATATTTCTGTGATGCCTACACCAAGTGAAGGGGAAGCTAATGATGATGATCATGAAGATTGGATCAAGTCACTACCCAGCCTTGTAGGTCGACAAGGACATGTACCGCCCGTGACTGGTACAACTATCCTATCATCGGGGTCATGTTATTATACAAAACTTAACCAACGATCTATAAAGAAGCAATGGTGGGCCTAGATTCTAAAAAATATCTAGAACCCATGAAATCCGAAGTAGGATCCATGTATGAGAATAAAGTATGGACTTTTGAGGACTTACTTGATGATCGTAAGGCCATTCATAACAAATGGATCTTTAAGAAAAAGATAGACGCGGGGGGTAATGTCACCGTCTATAAAGAACGACTTGTTGCAAAAGGATTTTCAGATGTTCATGGAGTTGACTATGATTAGACTTTCTCTCCCGTAGCGATGCCTAAGTCTGTAAGCGTTATGTTAGCAATAGCTGCCTTTTTAGATTATGACATTTGCCAGATGGATGTAAATACAACATTCCTTAATGGTTTCTTAGGAAGAGTTGTATATGATGCAACCAAAAGGTTTTGTCGATCCTAAAAATGCGGACATAGTATGCAAGCTCCTGCGATCCAGTTATGTGTTGGTGCAAGCATCTCGAAGTTGGAATCTTTGCTTTGATGAGCTGATCAAGGCGTTTGGGTTCATTCAAGTTTATGGAGAAGCCTGTATTTACCAAAAAGTGAGTGGGAGATCTATATCATTTCTAATATTGTAAATGGACGACATATTGCTAATTGGAAACAATATAGAACTTTTGGAAAGTGTGAAGATATATTTGAACAAGGGTTTTCCAATGAAAGACCTCAGAGAAGTTGCTTACCTATTAGGCATCAAGATCTATAACGATAGATTGATACGCTTAATAGGACCTTCACAAAGTGCATACGTTGATAAGGTTTTGAAGAAGTTCAAATTGGATCAGTCCAAGAAAGGGTTCTTCCTGTCTTACAAGGTGTGAAGTTGCGTAAGACTCCATTCCCAACAAGTACAGAAGATAGAGAAAAGATGATTGTCGTCCCGTATGCCTCAACCATAGGCTCTATCATGTATGCAATGTTGTGAACAAGATCGGATGTGAACCTTGCCATAAGTATGACCGGAAGGTTTGAAAGTGATCCAAGAGTGGAACACTGGACAACGATAAAAAATATCCTTAAGTACTTAAAGAGGACTAAGGAGATGTTTCTCATTTATGGATGTGATGAAGAGCTTTTCGTAAAGGGTTACATTTATTCTAGATTTGACCCAGATCCGGATGACTCTAAGTCTCAAACCGGATGCGTATTTATTTTGAATGGTGGAGCAGTTAGTTGGTGTAGTTCCAAGCATATTCTACATGTGAGGCGGAGTACATAGCTGCTTCAGAAGCAGAAAAGGAGGGTGTGTCGATGAAAGAGTTCATGACGGATCTTGGAGTTGTGCCTAGTGCACTGGATTCGATGACTATCTTTTCTGAGAACACCTGTGGGGACCCCGACTTACGAGTCGAGATCGGCAAATGAACGTGCTCAGTGATCCCAGAGATCAATGCTCACCGAGAACACACACACTGAATAATAAGAGTCTTACATCCAAGTACCGAATTATTACATCACGTGACTGAGAGGTCAATTTCACAAGGTAGGGCCTACAAGGCCAAATCACACGAATACAACTAGTGGAGGAAATCTTGGGGCTAAGAGGGTGCCCATGCCATCAGCCTACACCAACAGGCATTCTGACTGGGAAGCGTCCTAGTTCGAAGGGCTGTCTCCGAAGACGTACTCTTCTCCAAACTCTAGTCCTTCCATGTCTGGTAAATAATATAACCAGTGGCAAGCCAATGAGTACTTTTGAATGTACTCGCAAACAGCCCATGATAAGAACAATGCAATTGAAAGTATAACAAGTTATATGCATCTTTTGTGGATAACTCCTTATCTATGAATAAACTTGATCAAGGATATGCATCATAAACTAGATGTTGATTTGAAGAACAGGTTAGAGATATCAACATATCTGTCAAGGGTTGAATACTCCGGATTCAGCCTTTATGCCAACTCACCAAACTTGGTCATATCAACTCTTTCATATTAACACTATTGACCACACACTCACACTTGGTTTATGCGAAAACGACTGGACATAGTTTAAGCACCACCACCCAACTGTCCTTGACCGTGGACATGGCTATTCAAATAGTTTTACACTTTGTAGAGGTAGTACACTGGACCCACGAGATCTGGGACACTTCTGTGTCATCCACGTCTCGCGGTATATAACGTACCCGAGGTAAGCCCCTGATCAATGGTTTCCCCTGACGATACAAGACAAGGAGATCCACTCGATTGGTACCCAGCCCACATGATGTACATCTTACGAGCACCAACTCTGGATAGTATCATCCATGCGGGGACCAACGGTGTGCCTGGAACTCATAAAAATGGCATAGTCGTCCTACCTGGCATGACCGTATCCCGAGAGTGACCACACATCAATCCCGCCACTAGTAATGTGGCTCTTTGCTAGCACCGACCAGAGTAATCAAGAAAGCCTCATCCCATAAAGGGGTAACATGGTCATACATGTAAGGTTGGCATGGTCGACACATCATAAATCCATTCCAATTTCCGAAACCATACACCCTCAAAGTACCCGATGCACCACTTCTCCAAAAGTGGCCACCTAACTCATCATCATCCTCGGACATTAGTGGCTCTCGACGGGGTTTTCATAAACCTTTGATTTATACCAACATCATCCTCATGCTACTACGCTTATCTCTACTTGCGAACATGATAATAGCGTGACCCTCATAGGTGGTAGGATCATGCTCATAATGCAAGTCCTCCGGAGGAGCCATCGGTAACATCACTTCAATGATTTACGGAGGCTTATGATCACATGCAACGAAAATATTTGTGCTACTTGGCATGAAATATAACATATGCTCAAACATGGTCAAAGGGATGCTTGTCTTGGTCAGCTAGGTATCCGGGGTCTTCGAGGTCTTCAAGTCCAACTCCTTCATCACTTGGGTTATCTATCGTCGTAATAAATCAAAAGCAATAAGTGGCTCACTCCAAAACAGATAAGAAAGTCACTTCAAAAATGTTGTTTATTTCTCATAAATCCATATTGTTATTTTAAAAATATTTGTCTTTGGTTTTAGTGAAAGTATATTTTTAAAATCAATATAACAAAAGCCAAACTATTCCAAATTAACCCTTTTTATTATTATAAAACAGAATAGTTGTTGCAAAAGTTCATCCAACGGTTGTGTTAAATACTACACATTTTTAGAAAAATAAAAGTGAAAGAATCGTAATTTTTCACTCGTTAAATGTTTTTACAAAAATCATTTAAAATCAAGTTTTAAATAAAAACAAAAGGGCTACAGCCCTTGGCCTGGCTTGGCCTGGGACAGGGCCGGCCCACTGGCTAGCCAACCAGCCTGCCCAGGCGCGTGCGCCGTCAGGTTTGAACCTGACGCGCGGGCACCTATGATGAGTGGTTGCGGGAAGCGAGGGAGAGAGAGATGGGCCACTGACAGGTGGGGCACACCTATTGGGGTCGTCTCCTAGATCTGGCCACAGAGGAGGAGGACCATGCTGGCATGGCTAGCGACGTCCTCGGGCCCTAATGACGACAGGAATGGGTCCAGCTCGTCGTTGCCTACCTGCTGGTGGTCGAGTCGATGACAGAGGGGCTCTGGTTCACAGGCGACGAGGTAGCCGCAGCGGAGAAGTTTCGGGTGAAGGTGGAGGTGGCAGCTACGGGAATGGATTCGCTCGGGAAAGAGGGGGGAAAGCCTCCCCGGGTCATGGGAGTGCTCTAGGGGGCAGAGGGACGCGCGAACCGACGTGTAGCTAAGGTTAGGAGGGGTTTTACCCAACTGTCAGAAGGTGCTCACCAGTGGTTTGGGGCGGTTGCACCCCACCACTAGCTTTGCAACTTAACATGATTGGGTTTGGTGCTAAAACATGGGGCTTCACCAAGTTTGAGCTCCATTGGACAAGTTTAGCTTTGTTAATTTGAAAACATCCCTAAATGACCAGATATGTTCCATCCAAAGGGAGTGTGGGAAAATCAACTCCCACAAATCCCATTTTTGGCATGGAGTCGTCATTTGAGGTATTAGGCAATCCTGCAAAGTTTTAGCTCCATTGGATAAACTTTACTATGTAGAGTTGCTCTAACTTCATACTGGACAGAATGGGTTTTGCAATTATTTGGTGACCTTAACCACCTTGGATCAAGGTGAAACTTTATGTGGGCACCAAATATGGCTTAGGGATACCAATGGAATATTCTAGGAATTTATTGAGAATATTTCCTTTGGAAATATTTCAAAAGGTCAAAACAGACGGAAAAGGTTTTCAGGGTTTTACTCAAATAATTATAATATAAATAGGGGCTCGAAATCTTATGTATGGAAAATATATGTCCTTCTGTGTATCTCCAAATTTTCTCAGATTTTTCTAAGGCAGAAAAGTATTTTTCCATACAGGAATATCATTTCTGGCCTCAAAAATGGACATGCAAATAAAATAGGAAAATAATTCATAAAATAATTATTTTATGGTTTTGGTGAGCTATAATGGTTTTAGAACCAAATCACCAACTTTGCGTGAGAGCACTTCTTGCCATCATGGACTTGTTGTGCAACCCAAAGCAGGGTTCTGCATTTACCTGAAATAAGAAAAAGGTTTTTTAAATAAATAGTTTAGGTGAAATATGGTTTTTATATCACATAATCAATCATACAAGCATACAATTACAATCCTGGCACACACAACATTAGTTTTGAAAAAGTTTTAATAAACTCATATATTTGAATTACAGAAAAAGTGATAGTGAAAACAGGGTGTGACACACCTATTCCCCTTAAAAGAATCTCGTCCCCGAGATTTCTAAGCTAGGTGCTAAAAAGGTACGGAAACTCAGAACGGAGATAGTCTTCATGCTCCCATGTTACCTCTGCTTTGGTGTGGTTGCTCCACTGAAGCTTGAAATACTTGATGGTGTGTCTTCTGCTGCAACGCTCTGCTTCATCCAGGATGTGGATCGGCCTCTCACTACAAGTGAGATCTGGCTGAAGGTCAATGGCCTTATGGTCAATATGTTTCTAAAGATCCGGACAGTTTGATGCTTGGCGGCACTTCCGAAGCTGTGACACATGGAAATCGTTGTGCACACCCGAAAGTTCCGAAGGTAGCTTCAACTGGTAAGCAACTTCTCCACGCCTTGTCGTGATCTTAAAAGGTACAGTGAACCTTGGAGAAAGTTCCCCTTGACGTGGAAACGCTTGGTTCCCTTGAGAGGTGTGACGCGGAGGTACACCTGGTCTTCAAGGTTGGACTCCAATTCTCTGCGGTGAGAATCTGCATAGCTCTTCTGTCGCGACGTGGTTGCCTTCAAGTTTTCTCGGACAAGCTGCACCTTACGTTCTGCCTCTTGCAGAACTTCCGGCCCGAAAAGCAATCCTTCATCGGTTTTAGACAAGTTGAGCGGGGTGCGGTACTTTCGTCCGTACAACACTTCAAATGGGCCATCTGGAGACTGGACTAGTAGTTGTTGTTGTATGAGAACATAGTGAATGGCGGACATTCTTCCCATTTGGCACCATGTGCCAAGACACAAGCATGGAGCATATCTTCGAGTATCTGATTCACTCTTTACGTTTGTCCACCCGTCTGTGGGTGGAAAGCGGTGCTGACAGAGAGCTTGATTCCGAGGGCTTCTTGGAACTTCCGCCAAAATGTTGAGGTGAACTGTGTGCCTCGGTCAGATATAATATCCTTGGGAACTCTGTGAAGGCTCACAATACGATGGATGCACAAACTAGCCAACTGGCTTCCATCATAAGTGGTGTTGACTGGAATGAAATGGGCCACCTTGGTCAGATGGTCAACAATAACCCATATAGAGTTATGCCCTTTGCTTAACCTGGGCAATCGAGTGATGAAGTCCATGACGACTTTGTCCCACTTCCATTCAGGCACTTGGAGAGGTTGTAGCAGTCCAGCAGGTCGCTGATGCTCAGCCTTGACTCGCTGGCACACGTCGCACTTGGCATCATAATACGCTATTTCCCTCTTCATGCCATGCCACCAGAATCTTTCTCAGAGATCTTGATACATCTTGGTAATACCGGGGCGAACAGAGTAGGGTGTGTCATAAGCTTCCTGTAGTATCAAGTCCTTCGGTTCTGCCTTGTTGGGTACGCATAAACGTTTCCCAAACCACACTACTCCTTGTTCATCCACCGAGAATTCTGGGGCCTTGCTTTCCTGGATCTTCTTTTTGATGCCTTCAATGCTCTTGTGCCCCCTTCTCGGTCTCCTTGATATCGTCAGCCAGCGTTGGTTTGACTTCGAGGTTAGTTAGGAATCCTGGTTCAACTAGCTCCAACACGAAGATTTCCCTTCCTTCTTATAAGGCGGGTAGCCTTTCCTTGAGCATAAAATTCAAGGGGCTAGCCTTCCTGCTTAAGGCATCAGCAACTACATTGGCCTTACCGGGGTGGTATTGAATGATGAGGTCGTAGTCTTTTATTAACTCCAACCATCTTTGTTGCCTGATATTCAATTCCCTTTGAGTAAAGATATACTTCAAACTTTTGTGGTCAGTGTATATTTCACATCGCTTCCCCAGAGGGTAATGTCACCTAGTCTTCAGGGCATGCACTACTTGTGCCAACTCGAGGTCATGGGTGGTATAATTCTCCTCATGCGGGCGCAGTTGCCGTGACAGATATGCCACGACTCTGTCGTCTTGCATTAGGACTCCACCGAGCCCGGTTCTGGAGGCATCATAGTATATCACAAACTCCTTGCTGATATCCGGAGTAGCCAATACCGGGGCGGTAGTCAATCTCTTCTTCAACTTATAGAAGATTTCTTCACAATCCGATGACCATTCGAACTTGTTGCCTTTATTCAAGAGCTGAGTCATGGGTCGAGCGATGTGGGAGAATCCTTATACAAAATTGCGGTAATATCCCGCGAGCCCGAGGAAGCTCATGCCTTCCTTCACATCGATTGGCCACTCCCAGTTGGTTACTGTAGTAATCTTGGAAGGATCAACCGCCAATCCACTTGCCTTCATGGTGTGACCCAAGAATCCAACTTCGTTCAGCCAGAATTAGCATTTGTTGAATTTCGCATAAAGTTGGTGCTCTCGAAGCTTCTCCAATGCTAACCTCAAGTGTTTCTCATGCTCTTCTTCGGACATAGAGAAGATTAATATGTCATCAATAAATATGACGACAAACTTATGCACGTATTCCATGAAGACCTTGTTCATGAGGTACGTGAAGCAAGTTGGGGCATTTGTCAAGCCGAAAGACATGACACTTCACACGTATAAACTGTGCCGAGTCACGAATGCAGTCCTGGGTATGTCTTCAGGTTGGATCTTCAGCTGTTAATATCCAGATCGGATATCGATCTTGGAAAATACCTTGGCTCCATTTAACTGGTCAAACAAGTCTTTAATCTTGGGGAGTGGGTACTTGTTCTTGAGAGAATGGTAATCATGACCTCCTTGAGAGATCGATAATCGACGCAGAGTCCGATAGTCCCATCCTTCTTAGACACGCCCAGAACAGGTGATCCCCAAGGTGATGCACTCAGACGAATGAATCCCTTCCTGAGTTGCTCACCCAGCTGCTTCTTCAGCTCTGCTTGCTCTTCGGATCCCATCCTATAAGGCTTCTTATACATAGGCCTCGATCCGGGCATGAGATCAATGGTGAAATTGATGTCTCGGTAAGGAGGCATATCCCTGGTAGCTCATCAGGAAAGACGTCCGGGGACTCACAGACTATTGGCACTCGGTCCAGCTCTTCTCCCGACAAGCTATTAACCTAGGGTACTCGAGTGGATACTCGCTCAGAGACATACTTGCCTTTGACCCCTTGGTCGCTTGTCATGGTAATAGCCCCGTTGGCACCGTCCAAGATGCTCTGGTCTTTGGCCAACCGGTCCATACCAAGAATTACTTCTAGGCCTTGTGACTTAATGACGATGAGATTTGTTGAGAAGCTTATCCCATTGATAACAATCTTGACCCCTCTACACCCTAGGTTGGTCATTAACACTACTCTTAGGGTATGTACTACCATTTGCCCGTTAAGCAGGGTAGGCTTCAAACCACATTTTTCCGCAAATTTCTGAGTAACAAAAGAATGAGAAGCACCACAATCAAACTATATTGTTGTTGGGGTGGAGTTGACGAGGAACGTACCGAGAATGCAGTCTGGGTCTTCCTATGCCTCTTCTGCAGAGATGTGATTAATACGTCCCCTGTTGTGATACTCCTGATTGGGGGGAGCTTCATTCCTGCCTGGTGCTCCTTGACCTTGATTTGGCGCATTGGGGAGCGGTGCGTCGGGCTTCTTGTTGGGTCACTGCCTGGAATAGTGCCCAGTATGTCCACATCCAAATTAGGTAACTTGTCCTGGAAGGTTGGTCTTGACTCCTCCCTTGTTCAGTGGGTTGAATGCTGTCTTGGTGTTGACTTGCTTCGGAGGCTGGTAGTTCTGGCGAAATGTTGGAGCCTTATACTGGTGCTGATGATAACTGGGTCTTGCTGGAGCTGACTGCCATGGGCGTGGCTTCGGATTACTCAGTCCTCCACTACCCATCCGCATGCGCTTATGGGTTTCATCCATTGCACGACGCTTATCTTCCAACATAAGGGCCTTATTAACCAGATCGCAGAAGGTTCGACATTCACAAACAACCAGTTGATACTGGAGTGACTGTTGCAGTCCTTCCATAAAGCGGTCCACATTTGCGGCCTCAGTGTTGACATCCTCTGGTGCATATCTTGGCAGGAGGTTAAACTTCTCCAAATATTCCTTGACGGTTCCACTGTGTTGCCTTAAGGCTCGGAATTCCCGCTTCTTAACGGTGATCATTCCGGGGGGAATGTGAGCAGCGCGGAATCCTTCCTTGAACATTGCCCAAGTGATGACTTGTCCTGCTCGCTTGATTTGGAATCCATCCCACCAAGCTATGGTTGTGCCTCCAAGACAGTGAGAAGCATAAAGGACTTTCTCGCGATCATCAGTGCACTTGACCAACATGAGGAGGTCTTCGATAGTATGGATCCAATCATCGGCATCCAATGGTTTAGTCATCTCCGTGAATATGGGTGGCGTAGTCCTCATAAACTCAGATAGAGTAGAATGACCGTTGCCATTCCCGTTCTACGGTGGGTTGTTCATCAAGACTTGAGCCAGCTGCTGGATAGCGTCATTACTGGCTTGACATTCCGCTCGGAGAACTTGAAGGAACTGAGCCATAGTCAAGCTTTCTGGAGGAGGCGGTGGCGGTGGAATATCGCCTTGCTGCTGCTCGTGGTGATCTCTAGCTTTAGCGTTCCCTGTGGTTCCTTGCTGCTCACCTGAAGAGGCAGAGCCGGGGTTGCCGAAGGTGCAAGTGCAAGTTGAAATCACCATCCTGTCAGGGGGTAGACAGGTCAATATGTCGCACTGGCCGGAATCATAAGGGATGATGCTCTATTAAAGGGGGTTTCGTGTCGTGCTAGTGTGAGATTTTTAAACCAAGATTTTTAGGGAACGCTAATGCATTAGATTAAAAACAAGTGATGTAGTTGCTTACAAGCTACCTAAGGCACAAATGCGGTTGGCATCAAACATACTTACACAACACTCATGGTTCGCATGAACCGATACATGAACTCACTATGCTTGGGGAGACTCCTAATTGCCTAAGCTGTAATCCTAAACGGGGGACTGCTCGGTCTCATAGGCAGGTTCTGCAGGGTCTTCGTCTTCATCGTCATTGGTGCATTCCTCCTTCAGAGGAGTAGGAGAAGGAAGTGGTCCATCACGGTTTCTCTTAGTTGGCGAAGCAGTGAGGAGCTTAGTGTACTCTTCCACGGTAAGGCGGCGACTCTGAATAAGAGTGGCCTGAAGTGGTGGTACTCCTCCTCGGAAGGCAATGGTTGATCCTTCCATCTTAACCTTGCGGGTCTTCATCTTCTCCATGCGAAGTATGTCCTTGACTTCGTGTAGTTCTTGGCGAATCTTTGTTGACTCCTTGATCAAAAGGTGCCTCAAAGTGTCAGAGAAGAGACTGAAGTAGGTGTGAAACCTTAGTGGCTGTCACAACCTGTTTTCATGACCACTTTTTCTGTAATTAAGAAAAACTGAGTTTATTAAAACTTTTTCAAAACTAATGCTTGATCATGTGATATCACAAACCACATTTCTCATGACTTATATATTTTCAAAACCCTTTTTCTTATTTCTGGTTAAAGTAAAACCTTGCTTTGGGTTGCACTACAAGTCCTTGATGGCAAGGAGTGTTCTTACCCAAAGTTGGTGATCTGGTTCTAGCACCCTTTTAGAACACCAAAACAATAAAATAATTATTTTATGAATTATTTTCCTAATTTATTTGCATGTCCATTTTTGAGGCCAGAAATGGTATTCCTATGTGGAAAAATACTTTTCTGCCTTAGAAAAATCAGAGAAAATTTGGAGATGATGAGAAGGACATATATTTTCCATAGATAAGATTTACAACCCCTATTTATATTATTATTATCTGAGTAAAACCCTGAAAACCCTTCTCTCTATTTTGACCTTTTGAAATATTTCTAAAGGAAATATTCTCAATAAATTACTAGAAAATTTCAGGGGTATCCCTAATCCATATTTGGTGCCCATATTAAATTTCAACTTGATCCAAGTTCATTAAGGACACCAAATAATTACAAAACCCCTTCTGTCCACAATGAAGTTAGAGCAACTCTACATAGCAAAGTTTGTCCAATTGAGTTGAAACTTTGCAGGAGTGCCTAATACCTCAAATGAGGGCTCCATGCCAGAAATGGGATTTGTGGGACTTGATTTGCCCACACTCTCGTTGGAAGGAACACATCTGGTCATTTGGTGATGTTTTCAAGTTTGCAAAGCTAAACTTGTCCAATGGAGCTCAAAATTGGTGAAACCCCATGTTTAGCACCAAACCCAATCCTATTAAGTTGCAAAGCCAGTGGTGGGGTGCAACCACCCCAAACCACTATCGAGCACCTTCTGACAGATGGGTAAAACCCTCCTAACCTTAGATAAACCCCAACCCTTTCTCCCAATCTCTCAGATTAGGTGGCTGGTATAAATGCCAAGCCTGAGTCAACTGGCCCCTCTCTGGTTCAAAGTATAAATGCCAAAAACCCTAATCTAAGCTTCAACTCAAGGCTGACAACACCTGTTTTCCTTGTCCCCCTTGACCAGCCGAAGCTCCCACGGGTCTCCGATGGCTAGGCATCTCTCAGCCAGTGCCGAGGACACGCTAGACATGTCCAAGGCACCCCAGGGTGCGCCAGCATGCCGTAACATGCCAAAGCTGCGCTCTAGGCACGCTACAGGGAGCCACCAAGTTGGGGGCAACCCTCTCGGCCAGTTCCAGCCTCGCCCGATGTGTCTATCATCTCCCACGACAACCCATCTGCATCAGGCGAAAATTAGGGCCCCTTCTGTCCAGCGCTAAGAGCTGGTGCGACGCGTGCCCCCGCGCACCAGAACCGGCCAGAGATGCGTGGCCACGGTAGCTCGCATCTTCTCTCTCTCTCTCTCGCATTGAGTTCTGGAGGTCCAAAACCACATCCTGAGACCGTGGTTCGACCCCAGCTTCTCTCTGCACCCCCATGAACGCCACGGTGAATCACCGGTGCTTCCGAGTCGGCTCACCATCGCGGGACTATAAATAGCCCCTCCCCTCGCTCCAGCACCCCTCATTCCTCTTCGGAGCAACCTCAATCACCTCCCTAGCCACCCTAGTAAGCTAGCAGAGCCTCGGTGCTCGAGATCGACCGAGGCCCCTCAGCCTCGGAGATCCGGTCGATCGCCGGCTACACATCGGCTCCCGCGTTCCTCTGCCCACCAAACGACTCCCCGTGACCTCAGGAAGCTTTCCCCTCTCTTCCCCGAGAAAATCCGTGCCCTAGGTACCACCTCCACCTTCGCCCAAAACCCCTCTGTCGCGGCTACTTCGTCGCCGGTGAACCTGAGCCCCTCCGACGTTGTCTCGACCACCATCAGGTAGGCGACGACGAGCCGGACCCTTTCCCGTAGTCGTTAGGCCCCGAGGTCGTAGGTAGCCACGCCGGCGTGCTCCTCCTCCTCTCTACCCAGAGGTAGGAGACGACCCCGACAGGTGTGCCCCACCTGTCGGTGGCCCATCTATCTCTCCCTCTCTGCCCGCAGCCACTGACCGCAGTGGCCCGCTATAGTGCCCCAAGTGTAAAGCTTTCCCTTTTTGTAACCTTCCATGTGGGAACACCTTGACATTGAAATGAGAGATTCCTTTTGCATGTATGATTTCATGTGTCTCTTATTTTTGTCTCCCTTGCATGCATGCATACCATAATGTTTTATGACATGTGTTCTTGTTGTTGCAATGTGGACATATGATTCCATGTGGTGTTTGTGGTCTTGTGTTGGATATGATCTTGTGAGTACATGTGATGATGCTCATCTGATTATGTGGTGTGAAGTAGTGGAGTGTGGTGCTTGGCATTCTTTTTAAACCCCCTTATTAGTTTCAAACCTTTTCTCTCTTTTATTCCCGAGTTCAAATCCTACTTGCTCCGATGCTGTTTTAAAAATGTTACACCTTTAGTGCATTTTAGTTGGAGTGTGGGCATGTAGGAGAGGGGCTTTTAAAACCTCTTTTGTTTGAGGTTTTCCTTTATTTCATATTTAACTAAATCTGATTGGCAATTATTTTTAGTTGCTCAAATAGTCATTTTGGTATTTTATTTATTTGGGGCATAATTCCCTTATGCCCAGGGATATTTTATCTCTATTTTTTATGCCCCTGGTTTTTCCTAGGATTTTAGTTGCATGTGTTGTTGTTTTTAATTAGAGAGGGCCTCAGGTTTTCCCTCCTTCTCTCACTAGCGCTACCGTAGCCCATTATCTCCCAGGCCCATAACCCTTCGTAGCACAGCAGCCCAGCGCCGTCCCTCTTCTTCCTCCCGTCGACGTCACGCCTGTACGACCATAGCTCGACCTCCCGATCGCCTTCCCTCCAATCCAGTGGCTCAAGCGCGTCCCCCGAAGTGATTTAAGCTGCAGGAACCCTCCTCCTTCCCTAGGTTTCCCTCTCCTTCCTCCAGTGCGCCACCATCTCCTTCCCCATCTCTCTTCTCCTCCTTCTGGTAAGTTTCTGTAGGTAGATAGAAGAGAGAGAGAGAGAGAGCAGCCCGCCGGCATCTAGCCCCCTCTCTCGTCGACGGCCGCGCCTTCCGCCATGTCCAGGGGCGAGGGGTTGCTCCCGCGTCCCATTCCCGACCTCCTTGAGGCCGGGGAACCCCCTCCTCATCGGCCGAAAGCTCGTCCACGCCCCGGCTCCGGTGAACTCCAAGCCCTTCATCGGTTATGCAGCAGGAGACTGTGGATCGGCGTCACGGACCTGCTCCGGTCGTCTTCTTCCCCTCCGAGTCTCCTCCTCTTCGGCCGGACTCCTCCACCGTGCGCCCTCTCTTCCTCCCTAGGTGAGCTGGCGACCTTCTCCCTTCTCCCTCGCATGGATCCGGCGAGCCGTGTAGTGTGCGTTCCTGTCCCGAGAATGGTAGTGATGTGTGCGTACATGTAGCTTGAGAGCTGCTCGTGTAGAAGTAGAGTTGGCGCGGGCGAGCAACGCGCAACAGTGTTGTAGTTGCCATAGAGGTACACCTCGTGGTGCAGTAGCACTGCAGAGAAGCCACAGCGGCCTCCCTGTCGCTGGTGCTTCTCTGTGCTGTGCAGAGCAGAGCATGCAGAAGAGGATGTATACCTTGCAAACCTTCCTACTCTGTCAAGCTCCCGTGTCGTAGCGCAGTGGTGTGTGTCTGTGTTTGTTCTCGAGAGATGCAGGGATCGAATCCCAGATGGTGCACCCCCTTTTTTTGATTTATTTTCCTGTGTTGCCAGTAGTTTAGCTGCAGCAGAGGGACATCTCTGTAAGCCCCCCTTGTCTGTCGAGTACAGTGGCAATAGTAGGGTGGCAAGAGTAGCAGAGTATGTCTAGGGGGTTTGGGTTCGAAATCAAGATCTACCCTTTTATTTTTTTGTGCTTCCTTTGCTTTATTTCCTGTTTTCGCTTGATAGTTTAGGGCTGGTTTGATCATCAGCTGTTCTAGTATTTTTTTTAAGATCTAAACAGTATGTGGTGCTGGGTGAACTAGCTAACTTGTAGATACTTTGGTGTAGGTTGTGTGGTTGGTCTTGCTTACATGTTAGAATATGTTGGGTAGTTGATGTGTGTGTGCACCTTGTGGCTTTGCACATACCTAGAGTTGTGTGTGAGAGAGCATCTCATCCTCTTGGGGAGGAGTTGATGCACTAGTGAATGTAATTTGGTGATGTGTGTGTGTATGAGTTTCCCACATACCTAGTGTGTATATATTTCATGTATAGGTGATATCTTTATGAAGGGCTTGTTGCTTGTGATGGTGTGGTGATGTGCCAAAGCACATAGTCATGAGGACTACCTCTCATGTACCCCCATTGATATTGTGATCTTGTGCATGCTTATGTAGGTGTGATATAGTGAATAGCACATGTGATGATGCACTATTCACTATATGTATGACTCCATGTGGATTTGCTTTCCTAGTTTGAGCTCTTTTTCCAAGCAAGTGCACAGGTATTATATATGATTTTGGGGTAGAATCTCCCTAAGAATCCATTGGTGAACTTAGTTTTTCCATTGGAACATATTCTGGAGATGACATATTATCATTTTCTTCTATGTTTAGAGATTGGTTCCATGTGATTTGTTGAGCGCAAAGGTTTGCTTCTTGGTTGTGCTAGTAGAGGGTGACCCCCTCTACCTCATGTTGATTTCATCTCATGATGAGGAATCCATATGTGCAAGTTATGCCCACTCAAAATAGGCATGTGACTGAAATTCCAGATTTCATTAAGTCTGAGAATGTGTTTATATTTTCTTCTCCTGTTGATGAGGTTGTGCAGGTCAATGTGTTGTGATCTAGCCTTAGGTTTCAACTGGAAAGTTGGAGCTAATATGTTTGTAGAGCTCCGTGTAAAATTTCATGCCATTTGGAGTCCTGTAGATATTGTTTTGTCTGCTGTCAAAATTCTTCAGAGCATAGACAAAAAGTGAGAATCTGGAATTTTCACTAACTCCGTGAGAACTGATATTTTTGGGCAAGTTTGCAGCCTTGTAACCTTCTGTGTTTAATTCATTTTTGAGTGATTCTTGCTTTTTCTTGTAGTATTCTTGGATAGCTATAGCCACATGCATTATATGTCATATTTGGGTGGCTGTAGGTGTTTTGCATGTAGCTCACAAAGTGCAATGACGCATTTTATGGCAGCTTGTGTACTTTTCACATTTTGATGTTTGTGAGTACTTAGTAGATGATGTGGTGTTCCTATTTGCTCCACCCCATTCATGTTGGTTAATTTTATGTCTTGGCTACCTGGAAATACCAGAGTTGTGCCATTTGAGTGTGTGGTGATGATTTAAACACGTAGGGCTTCATATCTTGTTTCGTTGATTCCCGTTGATGCGTAGGTCCGATTGTAATGTTCTTTATATGCTTCTGCATCGTTTTCTCGAGACACATCTGATCATGTCATTCTCATGCATGTCAAATTGGCTAAGGATGCAGTTCTGTCCAGCAACATGTATTCACTCTTTATGCTTGTGCTAGGGATAGAAATAGTGATGCATGCTCATATTCATCTCGTGCATCATGTTCTTGTTGTATCTTGAAGTGTCGTTGTTCATTGGATGTTATTCTTATGTTGGGTAGCACCGGGATCGGAGAACGAGTACATGGATTCAGGAGAGAACATGTAGGACGAAAAAGAACCATTCCAAGCTGAGGATATCACAAGCAAGATGATATGACCTTGATTCCACCTCTAGACTTGTTATGCTAGAGTACGTTTCCTTTGCCATATGCTCGCTTCCTACCACTGAAATATATTTCCTCCTGATATGCCATGAAACCAAACACTTATGCCTTCCTAGCAAACTTGAATGGCTAAGTAGGCTTTGCTCAGCTACTAATGTTAGCGTTGCTAGATGCAGGTGCTTTGTCTCATGTGATAACATGAGCTTGATATCATTATCTTAAATTATTTTATTTAATTAATGCACCTATATACCTGGTAAATAACGGAAGGCCTAGCCTTTTCCTGGGTGCCTTGTTCCGTTATTGCCGCCATAGTTACCGGCTACCGGTGTTTGATTCCATATTGATCACTCCTAACATGTTTGGGGTTGTTATGGGGACCCCCTCGATAAATCGCGAAGTGTTAAGACTTGTCCGGCAGGACCCAACATTGGTGTTAATTGTTAATCACTTAATAATAATATTCATAGGGAATGATCACCCCGAGGATATTTAATCAACAACCCGGGCCAGTGCTCCTCATGAGTGTTGGTCCAAACTGGTCTGCGTGCGGGGCCACCACAAGGAAACTTGAGGTTTGGCACTCATAGCTAGTTCCATCCGGCGTGTCCTGAGACTGAGATACGCGGCTCTTATCAGGGTCGTCGACACGTTGGGAGGTCCTGCTAGTCTTGTCTTACCTTAGCGATATATCTTGCGTATAGGAATCCCGGTGAAGCTTTGGTTCTCCCTAGAGTTGAGGTTTTTCCTCTAAGGAATCCGACGAGATAAAGAGATTCATGATGAGGATTACTTCGCGGCCCGTGTACGTTTGTGATGGACTACTTGGAGCACCCCTGCAGGGTTTAATCTTTCGAAAAGTCGTGCCCACGATTATGTGGCAACTTGGAATATTTTGTTAATATCCGGTATTAGATAACTTAAACATAAGCTAATAAAATTGCCAACTGAGTGCGTAACCGTGACTGTCCCCTCGAAGATCTCTCTTCGATCGGGAACAAGGTGGGGTTATGAATGATGTAGGTAGGTGTTCATGATCACTTAGTGATCAAGTATTCTCGACAGCTAGTATAGACCACCTTCATAAATGTTCTACGTAAGTTAGCCACCATATCAAGCTTAGGATGATGCAACCTTAAACACTCTACCTTACCAACCTAATAACTTGACTAGTTCTGGCATCGAGGTCATAGATTGCTGAGTCCCCGTGGCTCACAGATTCCTTCACAACACCAAGAGGTTCAGGTATCCGAGAAAAAGGTGATCCCAACGGCACGCAGCTGGCGTCGCAGTATGACGAGGAGAACGACCACCTATACGTGAACTATCCAGAAGATTGAGCCATGGTCATGATCGTGGGCTTGCAGGCAGGGTAGCATAGCCTTTTCCCTTGTTCTGGAACTACTTTGATTGTATGCGTGATGTACTTTGATATATTTATGAGATGGCAATTGAACCCCTGATTGTCAGTCTGTTATTATTATGTATGTGCTATGACACCTTGTTTGCGAGATGCTTAGATGCGCTCCTTTCCAATTCGGGGCCTCGATCCCCATATCGGAAAGGACCGCATCGTAGTCGTTACAAATTTGCAATCACAGCCTTACAACCATAGGAGCCATTGTGTGATCGTACATGGCCGAGTCGAGTCTAGTAAAATGTTTTGAGTCTTAGTTATATCGCGGAGTAGAATTCTTTTTTCTCCTCTTCCATGCTTTGGTGAGGTTCCCGTCTTAGGAAATCTTTAATTCTACTCCTCTTCTCGCTCAAAAAAAATTTTAGGATCACGCGGGTATTTGTGAAATCTATATGATTTCGATGTGACGGAGTCCTGTCTTGGTGCCTCCTGTCTGCTTTGATTTCATCCGGGGAGTTGAGCTCCTGGGGATTCTTGCGGACATCGCCATCATTCATGTTTCTGAGTATCTAAGAACGAAGGATGTTCGTTCTTTCTTCAATACTGGTAGTGGCGAGATAACCCTGATGTCCCCAGTACTTGTGCAGATTGTTCGGGAGTACTGCCATACCTAGTATCGTTGTGATCACGAGGGTCTGTTGTAGATGAAGGTCCGAGATGCTGGTTGTGTGTTGACGGATGTGATACAGGTGACGGGTTAGTATAGGAGTTTGGTGATGTTACTCCTTGTATCCGTGTACCAGATTGCATGACCAGTTATTTTGGGAATTCATAGGTGGGATATCAAGTAGTATCTTATAGGACTATCTTCCTACAGATGCATGATTCAGGTTGGGGAAATCTCTATCATATGTTTGTTCCAAGCAGTTCTAGCTCATACTTGTTTGCAGTGGTCTTAATCGGAATTTTGTCGTCCGTCACTTTGAGGAAGCATTCTTACTATTTTGTTCGAGTGCAATTGCTTATTCCTGTTCAGATATTCCTATCTTTTGATTCAGCAATATATTTAAGTTAATCTGTGGGCTAATATGCTGTCCGTCTTGAGGATGGCTCCACCAACTCGTCAGAACCCATGGCGTGAGGATATGCCGCCGCCTCCTCCTCCTCCTCCTCAGAATCTTCCACCGCCGCCGCCTCCTCCTGCAGAGGCCTGGCAAGTGGTGACGGCTGCTACTAATGCAAACTCCCAGATGCTGCTACAGTTGTTGCAAGAAAGAGCCAATCAGCTGCAAGGCAATTTCCAGCATGGTGGCAATCAGTTTGCTAGTATGTGTCAGTTCCTGTCGAACAAGCCAAAGACTTTCACTTCTTGCGACCAGCCATTTGATGCAGAGGACTGGATCTGTGATATGAACAAGCATTTCGAGTGTAGCAATGTGCGTCTTGAGGATTTCGTCAAATTTGCAACATTCCAGTTGAAGGGGCAGGCTTCCATCTGGTGGCAACAGCTGAAGGACTCCAGAGGCGCTAGGGTGATTTATTGGGATGAGTTTTGTCGTGACTTCAGGTCCCACTACATTCCTTCCAGCTTTGTGGAGGAGATGCATGAGAAGTTCAGGCGTTTGAAGCAGGGTGGCAATTCCGTGTACAAGTACAACGTTGAGTTCCACGAGTTGGCCCGTTACGCGCTGCAGGATATCCCGGATGAGAAGAGCAAGATTAATCAGTTCAGAGGTGGCTTGTAAGAAGATTTGCAGTTAGCTCTTGCTTTGCACGATCTTGAGGAGTTCGACAAGTTCTACAACCAAGCTCTTAGAACAGAGGCAGCCTTGCTCAGGGTGGAGAATTCTAAGAAGCGCTTCAGAGATTCCAGCTCTTCCTCGACTCAGGTGGTTCAGAAGCAATAGAAGTTCTGGGTGTCTCCTCCTCCTCCTTGGCACTCGCAGCAGCTCAAGCACTCTAGTGGTTGTGGTTCTTCCCACCCACCCAACCCTGTCTTCCTGCAGAGATAGCAGCATCAGAAGCAAGCGCCTCCTCAGTCTCAGTACCGGCAGCTAGTAGAGGTGACTTGTCACAAGTGTGGGCAGAAGGGTCACTATGCCAACAAGTGTACTTCTCAGCTCCGACTGCCGCCTCCTCCTCCAGGCAAACCTCTCAACTTCAACCCCAGATCAGCTCGAGTCAACATGGTGAATGCAGTTGAGGCAGAAAACTCGTCAGATGTGATCATGGGTAACCTCCTCGTCAATGATATTCCTGCTAAAGTGTTATTTGATTCTGGTGCTTCGCATTCCTTCATGTCATACCCCTTTGCATTTGGTAATAATATTGCGACCGAGTTCCTTCCCAAGTCATTGCAAGTTGTGTCTCTGGGTATGCGGATGAGCTCTCAGTTGTTCGTCCCGGATGTTTCTGTCAAGATGGGTGCTTATGCTTTTCTGGCGTCTCCTATTGTCTCGGGTAATTCTGACATCGACTTAATCCTTGGTATGGAGTCGCTAGCCATGCACAAGGCATCAATTGATTGGGAAGAGAAAGAAGTGAAGCTTACCCACTCTTCGGAGGACGTGATTATATTCACGGCGTGCGATGATACAATCCGTATGTTCTCTTTGAATGAAAAGGGTGAGATCAATCCTATTTCGCAAGTCCGAGTGGTCTGCGAATTTGAAGATGTGTTTCCTGTAGAGCTGCCAGGCATGCCTCCGCACAAAGAAGTTGAGTTTGTGATTAAGCTTGAGCCAGGCACAGAGCTTGTGTGGAAACGGCCGTATAAGCTAGGTCCAGAAGAATTGAAGGACCAGAAGAGGCAACTCGATGAGCAGGAGCGTTTGGGTTTGATCAGACCGAGCTCGTCTCCGTGGGGCTGTGGTGTTCTGTTTGTCAAGAAGAAGGATGGCACGGACCGGCTGTGTGTCGATTACCGTCCATTGGACAAGAAGACAATCAGGAACGAATATCCACTTCCGAACATAACTGAGTTGTTCGAACAGTTGAAAGCTGCTAAGGTCTTCTCCAAGCTTGATATCAGAATGGGCTATCATCAAATTCGCATTCGCGAGGAAGATATTTCGAAGACTGCCTTCAGGACTAGTTTTGGCTCGTATGAGTATACCGTCATGTATTTTGGTCTAGCAAATGCTCCTCCGACATTATGTCTATTGATGAACTACATATTCTCTCCGTTCAAGAATGACTTTGTCTTGCTCTACCTCGACGACATTCCGGTCTTTTCTGAAACTGAGGAAGAACATGAAGAACATCTCAGATTGGTGCTTGATAAGCTGAGAGAGTACAAGTTGTATGCCAAGTTTTCCAAGTGCGAGTTGTGGCTGAAAGAAGTGGTGTATCTTGGGCACATTATCTCTGCCGAGGGCATTAAGGTTGATCTGTCCAAGGTTCAGGCCATTGTTGAATGGGAGCATCTGCAGAATGTGAAGCAGCTTCGAAGCTTTCTCGGGCTTGCAGGATATTGCAGAAGGTTCGTTGAGAACTTCTCCAAGATCGCCAAGCCGCTCTCAAGTCTTCTTCAAAAGGGTGTTAAGTATGCTTGGTTTCCAGAGTGTCAGTTGGCCTTCGACACACTCAAAGAGAAGCTTTCGTCGACCCCAGTCTTGGTTCCTCCGGATGATTCCAAGTCTTACCAGGTCTTCTACAACGCTTCTCTCCAGGGTCTTGGTGCAGTCCTGATGCAAGATAAGAAGGTGGTTGCTTATACCTCCAGGCAGTTGAAGCCAGTAGAGAAGAACTATCACGTGCATGATCTTGAGCTAGCAGCTGTGGTACACGCTCTGATGACTTTGAGACACCTCTTGTTGGAACGTAAGGTTGAAGTTTTCACCGATCACAAGAGTCTCAAGTACATCTTCACTCAGCCTAACTTGAATCTTTCGCAAACGCGTTGGGTGGAAATGCTCGAGGATTTTAATCCGAGTGTTGAGTACACGCCAGGCAAAGCTAATGTCGTGGCGGATGCTTTGAGCAGGAAGGCATACTGCAAAAGTCTGATTTTGCAACCTCTCCAGCCTGGTCTTTCTGAGTCTTTCAGGAAGCTCAACCTTCAGCTAGTACCTTAGGGATTTCTTGCAAACCTTCAGATATCTCCTACCTTGGAAGATCAGGTCCGAGCAGCACAACTTCTTGACGCTATGGTGAAGAAGGTGAATATTGGCGTGGGAAAGAGTCTCCCCAAGAATAAGTGCTTCACTTTGATGCCAGAGACACGTTGTTCTTCGAGGATCGCCTTGTCATCCCGAAAGGTGATCTCAGGAAGGTAATCATGGAGGAAGCTCATAACTCTCTGCTCTCTATTCATCCTGGAAGCTCCAAAATGTACCACGACTTGAAATAGACCTTCTAGTGGACTCGTATGAAGTGTGAGATTGCTCAGTTCGTAAATGAATGTGATGTATGTCGAAGGGTCAAAGCAGAGCATCAATGTCCAGCAGGTCTTTTACATCCATTGCCCATTCCTGAGTGGAAGTTCGATCACATTGAGATGGATTTCGTCACCTGGTTTCCGAAGTCCAAGAAGGGTAATGATGCCATCTTCGTCGTCATCGACAAGTTGAGTAAAGTGGCTCATTTTCTTCCAGTCAAGGAGTCCATTTCAGGAGCTCAGGTGGCAGAGTTGTACACCTCCAGGATTGTCTCTTTGCACAGCGTGCCTATGATGATCTGTTCGGATCGCGGAAGTGTCTTCACTTCCAAGTTCTCAGACTCCTTTCAGTCTGCTATGGGCATGAAGATCCGCTTCAACACATCGTTCCATCCTCAGACTAGTGGTCAAGTGGAGAGAGTGAATCAAGTTCTTGAGGATATGCTGAGAGCATGTGTTATCTCTTTTGGCATGAAGTGGGAAGATTGTCTGCCTTTTGCGGAGTTCTCGTATAACAACAGTTATCAAGCTAGTTCTGGCAAGGCTCCGTTTGAAATTCTCTATAGCAGGAAGTGTCGTACCCCGCTCAACTGGTCCGAGACCGGCGAGCGTCAGATCCTTGGGAATGATTTGATAGAAGAAGCTGAGGAGATGTGTCGATTCATTCGCGACAACCTCATAGCAGCTCAGTCCCGTCAGAAGAGCTATTATGATAGCAAGCAGCAGGACATGTCTTATGAGCTTGATGACTTCGTCTATCTCAAGGTGTCGCCTATGAAGGGTATGCAGCGCTTTGGCATCAAAGGCAAGCTTGCGCCTCATTTCGTTGGTCCGTTCAGAGTGGTTGGCAAGAGAGGCAACCTTGCGTACCAGCTCGAGCTTCCTACAAACTTTGCAAATGTCCATGATGTGTTCCATGTTTCTCAGCTTCGGAGGTGCTTCAACACCCCCGAGCGCACTGTTCATCTTCGAGACATCGACCTTCAGCCTGACCTTTCTTATCGTGAGAATCCAGTTGCGGTTCTCGAGGCGACTGAGCGCAAGACCCGCAACATGACCGTCAAATTTCTCAAAGTGCAGTGGTCACACCATTTCGATAAAGAGGCTACATGGGAACGTGAGGATCACCTCCGTTCCGAATTTCCGGAGTTCTTTGAGGCGTAGATCTCGGGGCGAGATCTTTTTTGTAGTGTGGGAGAGTTTGTAGTGCTCCAAGTGTAAATCATTCCCTTTTTGTAACCTTCCATGTGGGACCACCTTGACATTGAAATGAGAGAGTCCTTTTGCATGTATGATTTCATGTGTCTCTTAGCTTTGTATCCCTTGCATGCATGCATACCATAATATTTCATGCCATGTGTTCTTGTTGTTGCAATGTGGACATATGATTCCATGTGGTGTTTGTGGTCTTGTGTTGGATGTGATCTTCTGATTACATGTGATGATGCTCTTGTGATGATGTGGTGTGAAGTAGTGGAGAGTGGTGCTTGGCATTATTTTCAAACCCCCTTGTTAGTTTCAAACCTTTTCTCTCTTTCATTCCCAAGTTCAAATCCTACTTGCTCCGATGTTGTTTTAAAAATGTTACACCTTTAGTGCATTTTAGTTGGAGTGTGGGCATGTAGGAGAAGCGTTTTTAAAACCTCTTTTGTTTGAGGTTTTCCTTTATTGCAGATTTAATTAAATCTGAATGGAAATTATTTTTAGTTCCCCAAATAGTCATTTTGGTATTTTATTTATTTGGGGCATAACTCCATTATGCCGAGGGATATTTTATCTTTATTTTTTATGCCCTTAGTTTTTCCTAGGATTTTAGTTGCATGTGTTGTTGTTTTTAATTAAAGAGGGCCTCAGGTTTTCCCTCCTTCTCTCACTAGTGCTACCGTAGCCCATTATCTCCGAGGCCCATAACACTTCGCAGCACAGCAGCCCAGCGCCGTCCCTCTTCTTCCTCCCGTCGACGTCACGCCTGTACGACCATAGCTCCACCTCCCGATCGCCTTCCGTCCAATCCAGCGGCTGAAGCGCGTCCCCCGAAGTGATTTAAGCTGCAGGAACCCTCCTCCTTCCCTAGGTTTCCCTCTCCTCCCTCCAGTGCGCCACCATCTCCTTCCCCATCTCTCTTCTCCTCCTTCTGGTAAGTTTCTGTAGGTAGGTAGAAGAGAGAGAGAGCAGCCCGCCGGCGTCTAGCCCCCGCTCGCGTCGACGGCCGCGCCTTCCGCCATGTCCAGGGGCGAGGGGTTGCTCGCCGCGTCCCATTCCCGACCTCGTTGAGGCCGGGGAACGCCCTCCTCGTCGGCCAGGAGCTCGTCCACGCCCGGGCTCCGGTGAACTCCAAGCCCTTCCTCGGTTCTGCAAGAGGAGACTGTGGATCGGCGTTAGGGAGCTTCTCTGGTCGTCTTCTTCCCCTCCGAGTCTCCTCCTCTTCGGCCGGACTCCTCCACCGTGCGCCCTCTCTTCCTCCCTAGGTGAGCCGGCCACCTTCTCCCTTCCCCCTCATATGGATCCGGCGAGCTGTGTAGTGTGCGTTCCTGTCCCGAGCATGGTAGTGATGTGTGCGTACATGTAGCTTGAGGGCTGCTCGTGTAGAAGCAGAGTTGGCGCGGGCGAGCAATGCGCAGGAGTGTTGTAGTTGCCGTACAGGTACCCCTCGTGGTGCAGCAGTAGTGCAGAGAAGCCACGGGGCCTCCCTGTCGCCGACGCTTCTCTGTGCTATGCATAGTAGAGCATGCATAAGAGGTTGTATACCTGGCAAACCTCCCTACTCTGTCAGATGGTGCAGTGGTGTGTGCCTGTGTTTGTTCTCGAGAGATGCAGGGATCGAATCCCAGATGGTGCACCCCCTTTTTTGATTTATTTTCCTGTGTTGCCAGTAATTTAGCTGCAACAGAGGGACTTCTCTGTAAGCCCCCTTCCCTGTCGAATACAGTGGCAACAACAGGGTGGCAAGAGTAGCAGAGTATGTCCAGGGGTCTTGGATTCGAAACCAAGATCTACCCTTTTATTTTTTTGTGCTTCCTTTGCTTTATTTCCTATTTTGGCTTGATAGTTTAGGACTGATTTGATCATCAGCTGTTGTATTATTTTTTTGTTAAGTTCTAAACAGTATCTGGTGCTTGGTGAACTAGATAACTTGTAGATACTTTGGTGTAGGTTGTGTGGTTGGTCTTGCTTACATGTTAGAATATGTTGGGTAGTTGATGTGTGTGTGCACCTTGTGGCTTTGCACATACCTAGAGTTGCGTGTGTGTGAGCATCTCATCCTCTTGGGGAGGAGTTGATGCACTAGTAAATGTAATTTGGTGATGTGTGTGTGTGGGTTTCCCACATACCTAGTGTGTGTAGATTTCATGTATAGGTGATATCTTTATGAAGGGCTTGTTGCTTGTGATGGTGTGGTGATGTGCCAAAGCACATAGTCATGAGGACTACCTCTCATGTACCCCAATTCATATTGTGATCATGTGCATGCTTATGTAGGTGTGATATAGTGAATAGCACATGTGATGATGCACTATTATCTATATGTATGATTCCATGTGGATTTCCTTTCCTAGTTTGAGCTCTTTTGTTACAAGCAAGTGCATAGGTATTATATATGATTTTGGGGTAGAATCTCCGAAAGAATCCATTGGTGAACTTAGTTTTTCCATTGGAACATTTTCTGGAGATGGCATATTATCATTTTCTTCTATGTTTAGAGCTTGGTTCCATGTGATTTGTTGAGCACAAACGTTTGCTTCTTGGTTGTGCTAGTAGAGGGTGACCCCCTCTACCTCATGTTGGTTCCATATCATGATTAGGAATCCATATGTGCAAGTTATGCCCACTCAAAGTAGGCATGTGACTGAAATTCCAGATTAGTGAAAATCTGAGATTTTCACTGTCTGAGAATCTGTTTATATTTTCTTCTCCTGTTGATCAGGTTGTGCAGGTCAATGTGTTGTGATCTAGCCTTAGCTTTCAACTAGAAAGTTGCAGCTGATATGTTTGTCTAGCTCCCTGTAAAATTTCGTGCTATTTGGAGTCTTATAGATATTGTTTTGGCTGCTGTCAAAATGCTTCAGAGCATAGACAGAAAGTAAGAATCTGGAATTTTTACGAAGTCCCTGTAAACTGATATTTTTGGGCAAGTTTGCAGCCTTGTAACTTTCCTTGTTTAATTCCTTTTTGAGTGATTCTTGCTTGTGTTTGTAGTATTCTTGGATAGTTACAGCCACATACATTATTTGTCATATTTGGGTGTCCGTAGGTGCTTTGCATGTAGCTCACAAAGTGCAATGATGCAGTTTAGGGCAGATTGTGTAGTTTCGAAATTTTGATGTTTGTGAGTACTTAGTTGATGATGTGGTGTTCGTCTTTGCTCCACCCCATTCATGTTGGTTAGTTTTATGTCCTGGCTACGTGGAAATACCAGAGTAGTGCCATTTGAGTGTGTGGTGATGATTTTAACACGTAGGGCTTCATATCTTGTTTCGTTGATTCCCGCTGATCCGTAGCTCCGATTGTAATGTTCTTTATATGCTTTTGCATCATTTTCTCGAGACGCATCTGATCATGTCATTCTCATGCATGTCAAATTAGCTTAGTATGCAGTTCTTTCCAGCAACATGTATTCACTCTTTATGCTTGTGCTAGGGATAGAAATAGTGAAGCATGCTCATATTCATCTGTTGCATCATGTGCTTGTTGCATCTTGAAGTGCCGTTGTTCATTGGATGTTATTCTTATGTTGGGTAGCACCGGGATCGGAGAACGAGTACGTGGATTTAGGAGAGAACGTGTAGGACGAACAAGAACCATTCCAAGCTGAGGATATCACACGCAAGATGATATGACCTTGATTCCATCTCTAGACTGGTTATGCTAGAGTATGTTTCCTTTGCCATATGCTTTCTTCCTACCACTGAAATATATTGCCTCCTGATATGCCATGAAACCAAACACTTATCCCTTCCTAACAAACTTGAATAGCTAAGTAGGCTTTGCTCAGCTACTAATGTTAGCGTTGCTAGATGCAGGTGCTTTGTCTCATGTGATAACATGAGCTTGATATCATTATCTTAAATTATGTTATTTAATTAATGCACCTATATATTTGGTAAATAACGGAAGGCCTAGCCTTTTTCCGTCTGCCTTGTTCCGTTCTTGCCGCCATATTTACCGGCTACCGGTGTTTGATTCCATATTAATCGCTCCTAACACGTTCGGGGTTGTTATGGGGACCCCCGCGATAAGTCGCGTAGTGTTAAGACTTGTCCGGCAGGACCCAACATTTGTGTTAATTGCTAATCACTTAATAATAATCTGCATAGGGAATGATCACCCCGAGGATCTTTAATCAACAACCCTAGCCAGTGCTCCTCATGAGTGTTGGTCCAAACTGGTCTGCCTGCGGGGCCACCACAAGGAAACTTGAGGTTTGGCACTCGTACCTAGTTCCATCCGGCCTGTCCTGAGACTGAGATATGCGGCTCTTATCAGGGTCGTCGACACGTTGGGAGGTCCTGCTAGTCTTGTCTTACCTTAGCGATATATCTCGCGTATAGGAATCCCGGTGAAGCTTTGGTTCTCCCCGGAGTTGAGGTTTTTCCTCTAAGGAATCCGACGAGATCACAAGATTCGTGATAGAGGTTTACTTTGCGGCCCGTGTACGTTTGTGATGGACTAGTTGGAGCACTCCTGCAGGGTTTAATCTCTCGGAAAGCCGTGCCCGCGGTTAGGTGGAAACTTGGAATATTTTGTTAACATCCGGTATTAGATAACTTAAACATAAGCTAATAAAATTGCCATATGAGTGCATAACCGTGACTGTCTCCTCGAACATCTCTCTTCAATCGGGAACACAGTGGGGTTATGAATAACGTAGGTAGGTGTTCAGGATCACTTAGTGATCAAGTATTCTCGACCGCTAGTATAGACCACCTTCATAAATGTTCTACGTAAGTTAGCCACCATATCAAGCTTAGGATGTTGCAACCTTAAACACTCTACCCTATCCAACCTAATAACTTGACTAGTTCTGGCATCGAGGTCATAGATTGCCGAGTCCCCGTGGCTCACAGATTCCTTCACAACACCAATAGGTTCAGGTACCCCTGAGACAGGTGATCCCGGCAGCATGCAGCTGGCGTGGCAGTACGACGAGGAGAACGACCGCATGTACGTGAACTATCCAGCAGATTCAGGCGTGGTCTTGATCGTGGGCCTGCAGGCAGGGTAGCATAGCCTTTTCCCTTATTTTGTAGTCCGTAGTGGAGCTACATTGATTGTGTGCGTGATGTACTCTGATATATTTATGAGAGGCAATTGAACCCCTGATTGTCTATGTGTTATTATTATGCATGTGCTATGACACCATGTTTGCGAGACGCTTAGATGCGCTCCTTTCCAATTCGGGGCCTCGATCCCCAGATCCGAAAGGACCGCATCGTAGTCGTTACACCCGCGCGTTAGGTTCAAACCTGACGGAGGGCACGCCTGGGCAGGCTCGTTGGCTGGCCGTTGGGCCGGCCCAGTCCAAGGCCAAGCCAAGCCAGGATGTGTAGCCTTTTTCTTTTTGATTTTAAACGTGAGTTTAAATGATTTTTATAAAAATATTTAACCAGTGTAAAAATATAAGTTTTCAAGTGTTATTCTTCTAAAAATGTGTAGTATTTAACAAAACCATTGTATGAATTTTTGCAGCAACTCTTCTATTTTACAATAATAAAAAGGATTAAATTGGAATAGTTTTGCTTCTGTTAAGCTGATTTTAAAAATATTCTATCACTAAAAACACAAGCAAATATTTTTAATAACAACCTATATTTATAAGAAATAACCAACATTTTTAAAATGACTTTGTGATCTGTTTTGGAGTGAGATAGTTATGATTTTTATATCTATACGAGGATAGAAAACCCGTGTGATGAAGGAGTCGGAGCGAAAGACCTCGAAGACCCCGGATACCTAGCTGACTAAGGCAAGAAGCCCTTTGACCATGTCTGAGCATATGATATGATGCATGCTAGTGTAGCAAATATTTCCGTTGAATATGATCATAAGTACCGGTAAATCATTGAGGTGATGTTACCAATGGCTCCTTCAGAACACATGCATTGAGCTTGATCCTACCACCTATGAGTGTCATGCTAATATCATGTTGACAAGTAAAGTTATAATAGAATTGGCATGAGCATGATGATGACATAAATCAAAGGTTTATGAAAACCCCGTCGGGTGCCACTAATGCCCGAGGGTGATGATGAGTTAGGTGGCCACTTTTAGAGAAGTGGTGCACCGGGTATTTTCAGTGAGTATGGTTTCAGAAATGGGATTAGATTTATGATGTGTCGACTATCCCAACCTTACATGTACGACCACGTTACCCCTTTATGGGACGGGGCTTTCTTGGTTACTCTGGTCGGTGCTAGCAAAGAGCCACATTACCAGTGGAGGGAGTGATGTGTGGTCACTCTCGTGATGGGGTCGTCCCACGTAGGGCGACTATGCCTTCTTTATGTGCTTGAGGCACACCGTTGGTCCCCGCATGTTTGATATTGTCCAGAGTCGGTGCTCGTAAGACGTACAACATGTGGGCTGGGTACCAATCGAGTGGACCTCTTTGTCTATTATCGTCAGGGGAAAGGCATTTATCGGGTACTTACCTAGGGTATGTTATATACCGTGAGTCACGGATGACATAGAAGTTTCCGGATCTCATGGATCCAGCGTACTGCCTCTATAGAGTGTAAAATTATTTGAATAGACGTGTCCATGGTCAAGGACTGTTGGATGGTGCTGCTTAAACTACATACAGTCGTTTCCGCATAAACCAAGTGTTGTGAGTATGCAGTTAATATGAAAGAGTTGATATGACCAAGTTTGGTGACTTGGCATATAGGGTGAACCCGGAGTGTTCAGCCCTCGACACGTATATTGGTATCTGTAACTTGTTTTCAAATCAACATTTAGCTTATGTTGCATACATGAACCATGTTTATTACAACCAATTTGTTGTCCACCAAAGATACATATTATGGTAATCCTTCACTTGCATTGTTCATATCATGGGTTGTTTGCGAGTACATTCAAAAGTAGTCATTTCCTTGCCACTTGTTATATTATCGACTAGACATAGAAGGAATGGAGTTTGGAGAAGAGTACGTCTTCGGAGATGCCCCTGTGAACTAGGACGCTTCCTAGACAGAATGCATGTTGGTGTAGGCTGATAGCATGGGCACCCGCTTAGCCCTAAGATTTCCACTATTAGTTGTATCCATGTGATTTGGCCTTATAGGCCCTACCTTGTGAACTTGACCATTCAGTCACGTGATGTAGTAATTCGGTATTTGGATGTAAGACTCTTAATAATCAGTATATGTGTGTTCGGTGAGCATTGATCTCTGGGATCACTGAGCACGTTTATTCCGCGATCTTGACTCATAAGTCGGGGTCCACACAGAGCTGGTATCAGAGCCATCCTGACTATAGGAAGCCTTAGGTAGCATGGACGATAGCCAAGATGATTAGTTCACTTAGACATTAACCTGAGATTCTGCACCCACTAAAAACTTTCTAACCCTCTCCCCCTACATCTTGTAGATGGTCGCCGTACCTGAGATGCTTTTGGAGACGGGCTTTCCCCTACTTTTGGGACATAGCCTCGAGAGCTGCCAAGTACGCCACACGCCCATCTTCCTCTACCACGAGCACCGGGTCAACGCCGACACCAAGGAATATCATGTGGATGTGATAGTGAAGGCTAATGACTCCTCGACTTGTTGGTTCTTCAAAGGACCACAAATGGAGGATCTGATGCTGGTAGTGGATACAGCCGCACGAGTGGCGCTCATGCGTCTCCGGGACATCCTTCCCGAGATGGCTAACGAGCCAGCTAATCATCACCTACCTTTTATTATGGATGGGATAGACGGGAGTTGGACACTCAACCCATCTTCAGAGGATGGGATGCCACCAAGGTTTCAGACCTACTTGAGCCTCTCCTCCGACACTTTGGCGCACCTTTTTATCAAGGAGTCAACAAAGATTCGCCAAGAGCTGCATCAAGTCAAGGACCTACTTCGCCTGGAGAAGATGAAGACCCGTAAGGTCAAGAAGGAAGGACCAACCGGAGGGCGATCAGCCATTGCCTTCCGAGGAGGAGTACCACCGCTTCAAGCCACTCTATACAGAGTCGCCGCCTGACCGCGATAGAGTACACTGAGCTCCTCACTGCCTCACCAAATAAGAGACGCCGAGATGGACCACTTCCTTCTCCTACTCCCCTGTAAGAGGGAAGCACACATGAAGATGAAGACGAAGACCCTGCAGAACCCACCTATGAGACCGAGCAGTCCACCACTTAGGATTACGACGTTGGCAATTAGGAGTTTCCCCCAAGCGTAGGGAATTCATGTATCGGTTCATGCGAGCCATGAGTGTTGTGTAAGCATGTTTGATGCAAGCCGCATTTCTTCCTTAGGCCGCTTGTAAGTGACTACATCACTTGTTTTAATCTAATGCATTAGCTTTTCCAAAATCTTTGGCTTAAAAATCTCACACTAGCACATCACCAGACCCCCTTTTACTACAACATCATCCCTTATGATTCTGGTCAGTTCAGCAAATTGACATGTCTACTCCCCTGATAGGATGGTGATTGCAACTCGCACCAGCACCTTCGGGAATCCCGACTCTGCCTCTTCAGGACAGTAGCAGGGAACCGGAGGGGACGCTCAAGCTAGAGATCACCACGAGCAGCAGCAAGACGATGTTCCACCGCCACCACCTCCTCCTGAAAGCTTGAATATGGCTCAGTTCCTTCAAGCTCTCCGCGAGGAACGTCAAGCCAATAATGCGGGTATTCAGGTGCTGGCTCAAGTTCTGGTGAACAACCCACCGCAGAGCGGGTATGGCAATGGTCGCTCTACTCTCTCTGAGTTCATGTGTACTACTCCACCCATATTCAGGATATGACTGAACCATTGGATGCCGATGACTGGATCCGTACTATCAAAGACCTCCTCACTCTAGTCAAATGCATGATGATTGTGAGAAAGTCCTCTATGCTTATTACTGTCTCGGAGGCACAGCCAGAGCTTGGTTGGATGGATTCTAGATCATGCAAGGGCTATGTCCAAAGAGGGTTTCCGCGGTACTCACATTCCTCCCGGAATGATGACCATTAAGAAGTGTGAATTCCGAGCTTTAAGGCAAGGTAGTGGATCCGTCAAGGAGGATTTGCAGTAGTTAAACCTCCTATCAAGATATGAACCAGAGGATGTCAACACTGAGGCCGCTAAAGTGGAACGCTTTATGGAAGGATTGCAGAAGTCACTCCAATATCAACTGGTTTTTTGTGAATGCAGGACCTTAAGCGATCTGGTTAATAAGGCCCTTATGTTTGAGGATAAGCGTCGTGCAATGGACGACACCCGCAAGAGCAAGCTGATGGGTAGTGGAGGACCTAATAATCCAAAGCCACGCCCATGGCAGTCAGCTCCAGCAAGACCGAGTTATCAACAACATGAGTACAAGTCTCCAACATTTTGCGAGAACTACCAGCCTCAGTAGCAAGTCAACACCAAGCCAACATTCAACACACCGAACAACAGTGGAGTCAAGACCAACCTGCCAGCAAAAGTTACCTATTTTGGATGTGGACAGACTGGGCAATATTCCAGGCAATGTCGCAACAAGAAGCCCGACACACCGTGCCCCAATGCGCGAAACCAAGGCCATGGAGCAACAGGAAGGAACCAAGCTCCCCGCAACCAGTAGTATCACAGCAGGGGCCAGATCTATCACATCTCCGCGGAAGAGGCACAAGAAGACCCGGACTTCATTCTGGGTATGTTCCTCGTCAACTCCACCCCCAACAACAATATTGTTTCATTGTGGTGCTTCGCATTCTTTTGTTGCACAAAGATTTGTGGAAAAATGTGGTTTGAAGCCTACTCTGATTAACGGGCAAATGGAAATACAAACCCCCGGAGTAGTGTTAAAGACCAACCTAGGGTGTAGGCCAGTCGGGATTGTTATCAATGGGATAAGCTTCTCAACAGATCTCATCGTCATTAAGTCGCAAGGCCTTGAAGTAATTATCGGCATCGATTGGTTGGCTAAACACCAGAGCATCTTGGACTGTGCCAACATGGCTATTACCGTGAGAAGCGACCAAGGGGTCAATGTCAAGTATGTCTCTGAGCCATTAACCACTCATGTACCGCAGGTTAACTGCCTATCAGGAGAAGAGTTGGACCAAGTGCCGATAGTCTATGAGTTCTCGGACGTCTTTCCTGATGAGCTACCAGGGATGCCTCTCGACCGTGACATCGAGTTCATCATTGAGCTCATGCCCGGATCTATAAGAAGCCTTAGAGGATGGGATCCGAAGGGGTGGCGGAGCTGAAGAAGCAGGTGGATGATCAACTCAGAAAGGGTTCATTCGTCCGAGTGCATCACCTTAGGGATCACCTGTTATGATCGTGTCTAAGACAGTTGGAACTATCAGACTATGCGCCGATTATCGTTCTCTCAATGAAGTCACGATCAAGAACAAGTACCCACTCCCCAAGATTGAAGACTTGTTTGACCAGTTAAATGGAGCTAAGGTATTCTGCAAGATCGATCTCCGATCTGGATATTAACAACTGAAGATCCAACCTGAAGACATACTGAAGACTGCGTTCGTCACCCGGTACGGTCTATACGAGTGCATTGTCATGTCTATCAGATTGACTAATGCCCCAGCTTACTTCATGTACCTCATGAACAAGGTCTTCATGGCATACCTGGATAAGTTTGTCGTTGTATTTATTGATGACATATTAATCGTCGCCATGTCTGAAGAAGAGCATGAGCAACACTTGAGGTTAGTGTTGGAGAAGCTTCGAGAGCACCAACTTTATGCCAAATTAAGCAAATGCCAATTCTGGATTAACGAAGTTGGATTCTTAGGTTATACCATGATATCAAGTGGATTCGCAGTCGATCCCTCCAAGATTACGACGGTAACCAATTGGGAGTCGCTAATCGATGTGAAGGAAGTCAGGAGCTTCCTCGGGCTCACGGGGTACTACCGCAAGTTCGTAGAAGGATTCTCTTGCATCGCTCGACCCATGACTCAGCACTTGAAGAAAGGCAAGAAGTTTGAATGGACTCCGGAGTGTGAAGCAAGCTTCCAGGAGTTGAAGAAGAGATTGACTACCGCCCCGTTATTGGCTACTCCAGATATCAGCAAGGAGTTTGTGATATATTGTGATGCCTCGAGAACCGGGCTCGATGGGGTTCTAATGCAAGACGGCAGGGTCGAGGCGTATTTGTCACGGCAACTGCGTCCGCATGAGGAGAATTATGCCACCCCTGATGTCGAATTGGCAGCCGTTGTGTATGCTCTCAAGACATGGTGACATTACCTTCTGGGAAGCGATGGGAAATATACACCGACCACAAAAGTCTGAAGTATATCTTCAGTCAAAGGGAATTGAATATGAGGCAACAAAGATGTATGGAATTAATCAAAGACTACGATCTGAGAATTGAATACCACCCCAGTAAGGCCAATGTAGTGGCCGATGCTTCGAGCAGGAAGGCCAGCACCTTGAACATTATGTTCAAGGAAAGGCTACCCGCCTTATATGAATAAATGGAGAACTTCGGGTTGCAGCTAGTTGAACTAGGGTTCCTGGCTAACGTCGAAGTCAAACCAACGCTGGCTGATGATATCAAGGAAGCCCAGAAAGGGCACAAGAGCATTGAAGGCATCAAGAGGAAGATCCAAGAAGGGAAGGCGCCAAAATTCTCAGTGGATGAGCAAGGACTAGTGTGGTTTGGGAAACTTTTATGCGTACCCAACAAGGCAGAACTCGAGGATTTGATCCTGCAGGAAGCACATGATACACCCTACTCTATTCACCCCGGTGGTACCAAGATGTATCAAGATCTCCGAGAAAAATTCTGGTGGCATGGCATGAAGAGGGAAATAGCGTCTTATGTTGCCAAGTGCGACGTGTGCCAGTGAGTCAAGGCTAAGCATCAGTGACCTGCTGGACTGCTACAACCTCTTCAAGTGCCAGATTGGAAGTGGGACAAGGTCTGCATGGACTTCATCACTGGATTTCCCAGGTCAAACAAGGGGCATAACTCCATATGGGTCATTCTCGACCATCTGACCAAGCTGGCCCATTTCATTCCAGTCAACACCACTTATGATGGAAGCCAATTGGCTAGTCTGTACATCCATCGTATAGTGAGTCTCCACGGAGTTCCAAAGGAGATTGTATCTGACCGAGGCACGCAGTTCACCTCAAGATCGTGGAAAAAGTTCCAAGAAGCCCTTGGAACGAAACTCTCTTTAAGGGCCGCTTTCCACCCGCAAACGGGCGGAAAGACTGAGAGAGTGAATCAGATACTCGAAGATATGTTCCGCGCTTGTGTCTTGCCGCATGGTGCCAAATGGGAAGACTGTATGCCATTCGCTGAGGTCTCATACAACAACAACTACGAGACCAGTCTCCAGATGGCCTATTTGAAGTGTTGTGCGGACGAAAGTGACGCACCCCGCTCAACTAGTCCGAAACCGGTGAAGGGTTGATTTTCGGGCCAGAAGCTCTGCAAGAAGCAAAAGATAAGGTGCAGCTTGTTCGAAAAAACCTAAAGGCAGCCAAGTTGCGACAGAAGAGCTATGTGGATTCTCACCGCATAGATGTGGAGTTCGTTCCCGGAGACCAAGTGTACCTCCGCATCACACCTCCGCGGGGAACCAAGCGTTTCCACGTCAAGGGGAAACTTGCTCCAAGGTTCATTGGACCTTTTAAGATCACGACAAGGCGTGGAGAAGTTGCTTACCAGTTGGAGCTACCTCCGGAACTTTTGGGTGTGCCCAACGTCTTCCAAGTGTCACTACTTCTGAAGTGTCTCCAAGCTCCAAACCATCCCGATCTTTACAAAGGCCATTGACCATCAAGCCATCGATCTTCAGCCAGATCTCACTTACCGCGAGAAGCCGATCCGCATCCTGGATGAAGCAGAGCATTGCACCAGAAGCCGCACCATCAAGTATTTCAAGGTTCAGTGGAGCAACCACACTGAAGCAGAAGCAACATGGGAGTGTGAAGATTATCTCCAATCTCAGTTCCCATACCTTTTTAGCACCTAGCTTAGGAATCTCGGGGATGAGATTCTTGTAAGGGGGATAGGTGTGTCACACCCTGTTTTCACTACCACTTATTCTGTAATTCAAAAATCTGAGTTTATTAAAAAAATCAAAATTAATGTTGTGAGTGCCATGATTGTCATTGTATGCTTGTATGCTTGATCATGTGATATCACAAACCACATTTCTCATGACGTAATTATTTTCAAAACCTTTTTTCTTATTTCTAGTTAAAGTAAAACCCTGCTTTGGGTTGCACTACAAGTCCTTGATGGCAAGCACTGTTCTTACCCAAAGTTAGTGATCTGGTTCTAGCACCATTTTAGAGCACCAAAACCATGAAATAATTATTTTATGAATTATTTGCCTAATTTATTTGCATGCCCATTTTTTAGGCCAGAAATGGTATTCCTATGTGGAAAAATTCTTTTCTGCCTTAGAAAAATCTGAGAAAATTTGGAGATGATTAGAAGGCCATATATTTTCCATAAATAAGATTTACAATACCTATTTATATTATTATTATTTGAGTAAAACCCTGAAAACCCCTTCTGTCTGTTTTGATCTTTTGAAATATTTCCGAAGCAAGTATTCTCAATAAATTCCTAGAAAATTCTAGTGGTACCCTAAGCCATATTAGAGCCCATATAAAATTTCACCTTGATCCAAGGTGATTAAGGACACCAAATAATTGCAAAACCCCTTTTGTCCAGAATGGAGTTAAAGGAACTCTACATAGCAAAGTTTGTCTAATGGAGTTGAAACTTTGCAGGAGTGCCTAATACCTGAAATGAGGGCTCCATGCCAAAAATGGGATTTGTGGGACTTGATTTGCCCACACTCTCTTTGGAAGGAACACATGTGGTCATTTAGTGATGTTTTCAAGTTTGCAAAGCTAAACATGTCCAATGGAGCTCAAACTTGGTGAAACCCCTTGTTTTAGCACGAAACCCAATCCTGTTAAGCTGCAGAGCTAGTGGTGGGGTGCAACCACCCCAAACCAATGTCGAGAACCTTCTGACAGATGGGTAAAGCCTCTCCTAACCTTAGCTAAACCCCAACCGTTTCTCCCAAACTCTCAGATTAGGTGGCTAGTAGCAATGCCAAGCCCCAGTCAACTGGCCCCTCTCTAGTTCAAAGTAGAAATGCCAAAAACCCCAATCTAAGATTCAACTCAAGGCTGACAGCACCTGTTTTCCTTGTCCCCCTTGACCAGCCGAAGCTCCCACGAGTCTCCAATGGCTAGGAATCTCTGAGCCAGTGCCCATGACATGCTAGACACGTCCAAGGCACCTCAGGGTGCGCCAGCATGTCGTGGCATGCCAAAGCTGCGCTCTGGGCGCGCTACAGGGAGCCACCGAGGTGGGGGCGACACTGTCGGACAGTTCTAGCCTTCCCCGATGTGTCTATCCTCTCCCCTGAAAACCCCTCTACATCAGGCGACTATCAGGGCCCCTTCTCTCCCGCGCTAAGAATGGGTGCGACGCGTGCCCGCGCGCACCAGAACCGGCCAGAGATGCTTGCCACCGTAGCTCGCCACTTCTCTCTCGCATCGAGTTCTGGAGGTCCAAATCCACGCCCCGAGACCGTGGTTTCGACCCCAGCTTCTCTCTACACGCCCATGAACGCCACGATGAATCACCAACGCTCCCGGGTCGTTTCACCATCGCGGGCCTATAAATAGCCCCTCCCCTCACTCCAGCACTCCTCATTCCTGTTCGGAGCAACCTCAATCACCTCCCTAGCCACCCCAGGAAGCAAGCAGAGCCCCGGTGCTCGAGATCGACCGAGGCCCCTCCGCCTCGGAGAACCGGTCGATCTCCGACTACATGTCGGCTCCCGCATTCCTCTGCCCGCCAAACCATTCCCCAGGACCTCAAGAAGCTTTCCCCTCTCTTCCCCGAGGAAATCCATGCCCCTAGATACCACCTCCACCTTCGCCCGAAATCCCTCCGATGCGACTACCTCGTTGCAGGTGAACGTGAGCCCCTCCGACGTTGTCTCGGCCACCATCAGGTAGGCGACGATGAGACGGATCCATTACCGTCGTCATTACAGCCCGAGGACATCAGTAGCCACGCCGGCTTGCTCCTCCTCCACTCTGGCCAGAAGTAGGAGACGACCCCGATAGGTGTGCCCCACCTGTCGGTGGCCCATCTCTCTCTCCCTCGCTGCCAGATATATTGGTATCTGTAACTTGTTCTTCAAATCAACATTTAGCTTATGTTGCATACATGAACCATGTTGATTACAACCAAGTTGTTGTCCACCAAAAATGCATATTATGGTTATCCTTCTCTTGCATTGTTCATATCATGGGTTGTTTGTCAGTACATTCAAAAGTAGTCATTGCCTTCCCACTTGTTATATTATCGACTAGACATGGAAGGAATGGAGTTTGGAGAAGAGTACGTCTTCGGAGATGCCGCTGTGAACTAGGACGCTTCCTAGTCAGAATGCCTATTGGTGTAGGCTGATGGCATGGGCACCCGCTTAGCCCTAAGATTTCCACTACTAGTTGTATCCATGTGATTTGGCCTTATAGGCCCTACCTTGTGAACTTGACCATTCGGTGACGTGATGTAATAATTCGGTATTTGGATGTAAGACTCTTAATATTCAGTATCTGTGTGTTCGGTGAGCATTGATCTCTGGGATCACTGAGCACGTTCATTCGGCGATCTCAACTCGTAAGTCGGGGTCCACATAGAGCTGATATCAGAGCCATCCTGACTATAGGAAGCCTTAGGTAGCATGGACGATAGCCAAGATGATTAGTTCACTTAGACATTAACCTGAGATTCTGCACCCACTAAAAACTTTCTAACCCTCCCCCCCTACATCTTGTAGATGGCCGCCGTACCTGAGATGCTTCTGGACATGGGTTGTCCCCTACTTTTGGGAGATAGCCTCGAGAAGTGTCAAGTACGCCGCACGCCCATCTTTCTCTACCACGAGCACCGGGTCAACGCCGACGCCAAGGAATATCACGTGGATGTGATAGTGAAGGCTAATGACTCCTCAACTAGTTGGTTCTTCAAAGGACTACAAATGGAGGATCTGATGCTGGCAGTGGAGACAGCTGCACGAGAGGCGCTCATGTGTCTCCGCGACATCCTTCCCGAGATGGCTAACGAGCCAACTAATCGTCACCTAACTTTTATTTGGTGATCTATAATGGTTTTAGAACCAAATAACCAACTTTGGGTGAGAGCACTTCTTGCCAGCAAGGACTTGTAGTGCAACCCAAAGGAGGATTTTGCATTTACCAGAAATAAGAAAAAGGTTTTTAAAATAAACAGATTAGGTGAAATATGGTTTTTGGTATCACATAATCAAGCATACAAGCATACAATGAAAATCATGGCACACACAACATTAGTTTTCAAAAAGTGTTAATAAACTAAGATTTTTGAATTACAGAAAAAGTGATAGTAAAAACAGGGTGTGACAACACCGGTGCCATTGCTCTAGCAATGGAGCCTAGATTTCACAAGATGACCAGACAGATAAAGTGCCTCTTCAATTCCATCCATGATTATACCTAGGAGGAAGATATAAACATTTGCAAAGTACATACGGATCTGAACATTGCACACACGCTGACTAAACCTCTTCCACAGGCCAACATGATCAACACCACAACTCTATGGGTGTCAGATTCATTACAATGTAAAGCTAGATTATTAATTCTAGTGCAAGTGGGAGACTGTTGGAAATATGCCCTAGAGGCAGTAATAAAGTGGTTATTATCATATTTCGTTTTTCATGATAACCATTTATTACCCACGCAAGATTTTTATTGACAGACACATAAATACATGTGTCGATATATAAGAAACACCTTGTCCCTAGAGACCCTCTACTAGACTAGCTCCTTGAGCAAAGATGGTTAAGGTTTCCTACCCACAAACATGAGTTTTCATTTGATAGTGGGATCACATCATTAGCAGAATGATGTGATGGGCAAGTCCTGACCGTAAGCATAGCACTCGATCGTATCACTTAGTTTATTGCTACTACTTTCTTCATGTCAAGTATCTGTTCCTAAGACCATGAGATCATGCAACTCCCTGACACCGTAGGAATGCCTTGTGTGTATAAAACATCACTTTGTAACTCGGTGATCATAAAGATACACTAAAAGTATATTTGAGGGTTTATGTTGGGTTGGCATGGATCAACACTGGGATTTGTCGGTCCCTTTGACGGAGAGGTATCTCTCGGCCCTCTTGGTAATACAACACCATACGAAGCTCTCTAGAAATTTGATTGAGGAGTTAGTCATTGGATCTTGTATTACAAAATGAGTAAAGGGGCTTACCAGTAGCGAGATTGAACTAGGTATGCGATACTGACGATCGAATCTCGGACAAGTACCATATCGCTACACAAAGGGAAGAGCATACGAGATTAACTGAATCCTTGGCATGATGGTTCAACCGATGAAGATCTTCGTGGAATATGTAGGAAACAATATTGGCATCCAAGTCCCGCTATAGGTTATTGACTAGAGAGATGTCTCGGTCATGTCTACATGATTCTCAAACCCATAGGGTCGCACACTTCATGTTCGGTAGTGCTAGAGTAATGTTGATATATTGATAGTGTAAATTCCTAAAGTCTCAAATGGGATTCAGGACATCAGGAGGACATCCATAATGGGCCCGAGGTAATGATTTATATATGGGAAATCATATTTAGGGTTCCGGAAAAGTTTGGTAATTTTTTGGTAGAGTACCGCGATAGTTCTATAAGGTTCCAGGGGTTCCACCATGGGGCCCGACGACCCGGTAAGGTCCCACATGGATCGAGGGTCTACAACCCACATTGGTTGCTTGCACCATTCCCCAAGGCACATGTCGTTTAAATCTAGAGATAAGATTGGGTGAATCAGCCGTCGTTGCACCCCTCTTCTTGGGAACCATGGCGATCAACACGACAAAGAAACTGACGCGCTAACTGTTAGGTCAGGTTAGTGCAACCTGTTCCCCCTACCTGGCGTGCCAAAGATGTCGGAGCAACGAAGCATGACAACTATGGTATCACGTGGATCCCTTCATGGTTCGTCGGGGGAGAGGATTGCACCAAGAGCGGGTCCAACAATCAAGTGCAAGGGGAGTTTTACCCAGGTTCGGGCCGCTGAGCAGTGTAATATCATACTCCTTCTTTTTGTATATTATATGTGTTCTAGGGTTCGTGCTACATGAGTGTTATACCATGCACGATAACTATGTATCGAGGCTCTAAGACCCTAGAGATTGTGTATCGAATAGATCGGATACCATATACTGGATCCCCCTCTAAGCTGCGCCTTGGGCCTCCTTTCGTAGGACAAAGGGGTCACCAACAATGGCGGAACAGGGCACCCACGGGGTGCAGAGTTAATAGTGCACACATGCGGTGTACAGTGCTTACTGTGCTTACTCATGCTCAGGGCAGGTGCATTAAATGCCTATCAGGCTCCGACACCTCTTGTGACACGGGACACACATGCGTGCTAATAGCACTGCTCATCCCCCAGATGTCGTTCGACACATATCCTAATGGATTGACACGTATCTAGGAAAAAGGAAACCTGGTCGCTGCGCTGGAGTGGTGACGAATTGGGACCTTGCCGGGAGCGCGTCTTGCCGGGGCTTTGCTAGCCTCCCCCGACAAGGATCTTGTCGGGGCCTCAGCCTTCGGTCTTCAGCCTTCTGGGTGTTGACTTTGACGTCTTCGTGTTTGTCTTCCGCAGTCCCCCAGCAAGCCTTGTCGCGGGTGTGGATACAACTGAGTGTGCACAAGTAAGGGGCGCTAAAGACCCAAACTTCAGTGCACCGACATTCTCCTCGGAAAATTCCGATGGAAAACCTCAACCTCAAAATAGCGCAAAGTATCCCCAGAATCCCGTGCACAAGATGTTTGAGAAGGTTAAAAAATCCAACAAGACCACCCAACATGGTGACGACCTCGATAAGAGATGTGTATCTCGTTCTTAGTACACGTCAGATAAGCTAATGTTTCGTTGCCTGATAGAAATCACAGAAGTTACCCTGGGTAGGCCCCACATAGTGCTCTCGGTTGGACAAACACTCATGATGAGCAATGGCCTAGGGGTTGACTAATTATCCACGGGGTCCGGAAAGTCCCTATACAATTTTTATTAGTTATTAGGGAAATGTATTACCAATGTTTGGCCTTGCCAGAAGAGTTTTATCCAAAAACGAAAGTCAAGGGGGTCCCCATAACACGCCAAGCATGTGAGGAGTGCTCAATATGGAACATAACATCGGTACACAGGTAACTAAAGCGGCAAAAGTGGAACTAAAAAACGAGCCAAAATACCAATTCTTCCACCTTTTTGCAAGTATATATGTGCATTAAATTAAATAGCAATAATATTTTTATATATCAAGGAATCCATGTTGTCTCATGGAAGCAACTTGCATGTGCAACTAGCAACGCTATAGGAAGGATTTAGCAAGCGGTAACATAGACAAACATAGGTTTGCTAGGACGTGGAGGCGTTAGAGGCTTTCATGGCAATGTTGGGAGGCGTGACATAATAGGTGATAGGTAGGGTGACATGGCGATAGAAACGAGACAATTAGCATAGCAATGATAGTAGTGGTATCTAAGGAAATGATCATCTTCCCTAAGTTCCCGCTTGGAAGAAGAACGAGTCTGTGATCCCGCTTAGAGAAGCTTGACGAAACTCCACATTTCAATTACTTAGTTCAATCCCGCTTAGGTATAGGACAATATTAAATGTTGTTAAGCATGGCAAGAGGTGAGGCATAAATAATCCACATTATCTAGGCATATTAAACAAGGTTGAAAACAACCTATAATATTTTTGTAGGGACCTCATATGTTAATTTTGAATTTGGTACAAATCTATTATAAACATATTTTATAATTATTCAATATAAAAATAAAGTGCACCATATAATTCTACATGTCATCTTGGTCGAACTACATATACTAATCATTCAAATCGGAGTTACTCACTAAAAGATATGACCAACACAAGATGATATCCATTAATGCAAAATGTATGCCAATGATAACCACAAGCATTTTAAAATCATGGATGAAGCAATATATTATGGAACTACATGAAATTCTAATAAATTTTAAATAAGGCCTGAACAACGAATAACAATTCTGGAAAGTCCCCATATGCAAATTAAGATATCGGTACTATTCTGCCTATAACACACTTTTAGAGTTGTTAAACATCAAAATAAATGCCACCATGTTATTCTACACATTTTTCTAGTCAAGTTACATATGTGGACCATTTTAAACGAAGTTGTGGTTATTTAGTTGTCAAATAAAACATTTTAACATGGTATTCATGCAAATTAAATGATAACAGCAAGTTAAACATGCTAAACATGGTTGAAAGTTGGATATTGTGAAATTAAACAAAATTCGAAGCGTTTATCATGTATAAAGTTTTTAAATCTGATGCACAGTTATTTTTCTGTGAACTAAATCATTTTAATATGGCATCACGTAAAATAATGTAAACGACGAGTTTAAATATTTTTAACATGTGTGAAAGTGGGATATTCTTAATCTGCACAAAATTCTAGACATTTACATGTGTAAATTATTTCGATCCAATGCACGGTTCTCATGTTATTAAACGCATGAACACTAGGGATTTTTCTATAAAACATGTCATTCAAACGTTAAATGCTAATTCTGTCCACGTAAAACAACAATGAACGGGTCAAAACTGAACTAGCACATTGTGCACCACATAGTAAAAGAATACACTAGGGAATGGATAAAGGTGTCCTGGGCTTGCGGGAGCTCACTTGGCCCAATATGGTGGCTGGACGTGGCTAGGATGGAGGACGGCTCGAGCTAGCACCAGTGTTGTTGGTCGTCCTCATTCTCCTGCACCCGCATGAGCAAGCAGCCAGCGGCGGAGGGCATGGCCATGACGAGACATTGGGGGAGGCCAGAGGCGTGGGGAGGCGCGGATCCAGGGACGTGAAACCCATTCAGGCGGCGGACAATGAACTCCGATGAAGGCATCGAAGATTCGAAGTCGGGTCAAACTCCCTCTTGGATCAGATTTAAAAACATGTGTGCCGTGAGGGCAGTGAAGGGATCCCTCTTGGATCATGCCACAGCTTCTGGGGGTGCCGCCGGGGAATACTGCCCGGACGCCCGTCGTGGAGGAAGGGCGAGAGGCCGAGGCCGCCGCAGAGTTTGAGGCCGGGGGAGGCGGAGCACTACTCCAACGCCTCCGCCCTCCCGGGGCTTGCTTCTCTTGCGGCCCTCCATGTTGCTTTAGAGGGCCCCACGTGCGCTTCTCGTCTGTTGCGAAGGTCGCTCGAGCGGCATTGGGAGCTCTGCCTCGAGCGACGGCGATGAGGGGGACGGCGATGGCGGTGGCGTTATTAGCAGGTCGGGAGCCCGGGCGGTCAAGTCAGAGTACGATCCCCCCAGCTCTGATTGGCCGCTGGCCTCGCCGCCAGCGCCTGCTCACGCCCCTCCCCCTCTCGGCCAGGACCTACATCGACGCCTTCTCTTTGGGGCAGCGCGAGCATTTGACCCGGCCCCTTCACCTCCTCTTGCTGCCCTGTCCCCAGCGCAGTTCTCAACCATGCAATGTTGGTCCCGGAGGACCAGCCAGGGTTGCACTAGGTTTGGCCCGCCTTTTTGTCTTCTTGAACTTCACTTCTCCGCGTAGGTTAATCATCGCCCAAAGACAAAGTCCTTCGGTTAGGATAACCACGCTTTGTAAGTGAAGTTAAGTGTATCTATCCATATGAATGAAAAATACTGTTTTCCCTTTTCTGATTCTGTTCTTTGTGTAATTTGTTCTTGCATATCTGGGAGCCTTCCGACGACTACGCGCAAGGCTCCTTGGCGCATTCCGTGCAACCATGGAAATTGACAAGCGGAGCTTGAGATGAAATTGGGTGCTATGTAGCCGCTTGCTCAGTTAATCAGGTTCGCAACTGTTTGAAGGCGTTGTGTGGCCGTGCAGGTTGTTTGAACGAGTTGGAAACAAAGACAAGGTGCACTGAGCTTTGGAAAGGTCACAGTACACGCAAAGTCCTCACACAAATATCGGAAACTTCCGAAGGGAAAAAGAAAAGGATCTATCTATTCCAAATTTGAATCTCAAACTCAAAAACTTATCTGTCCGCACCATGATCCAGCGTCTCACTCTTTTGCTGGGGCGTCGAAGCCTCCAGCAAGCAAGGAATCACCACTCCTGGTGGTCTCTTCTCCTAGAAGGGCATCTTACCAACGGTCCGTGACCGTCGCTTGGAGGAAGAGCCAGCCAGGGTGTAACCCTTTTGCTTTTCTCTTGCTAGGTTGTGCTCGCGGAGCCCCCGAGCGCGTCTTTGGGCGATGATGCTACGCACTCAGGGGTGCAACCTTCGCACTGGAGTGTGCACTGGGGCTTCGGGACCGTGTGTCACACCCTCAATGACTGTGCATCGCTCCGTGGAGGTGCGTCCACCGGAGTATGCGCCAGGGCCTCTGTGAAGTTCCCAGGCACGCCCTCAACAGATGCTCGTTGGCTCCAAACGAGCGACGCATCAGCCTGACAATGCCGCTCGTGGAGTCTCCGCCCCCTGCCCCGCTGACGCGTGTAGCAACGCGCTTGCGTAAACCTTGGGAAGCCGTAGAAGAACAGGGTGCTCCCCGCGGCGCTCCGTTTCCCGAGGAGCGTGGCATAACGCCCAAACTTCGATGGATCTGGCGTTGATCCTGCTCTGATTCACGCGTCTCTCCCCGCCCCCTACCTGGCGCGCCAAAGATGTCGGCGATGCAAGGTCGGCACCTATGGGGATCAACGTGATACCCTTGTAATTGTAGGGTGGGAAAACAGTGTCCAGAGCAGACCAAACAATCAACACCCGACAAGTCTTTTTACCCAGGTTCGGGCCGCTTACGCGTAAAACCCTACGTCCTGCTCGTCTGATTGTATTAAGCGTTCTTTTGTTTTCCATTAAAGTGATGATAATCGCCTTCCTGGCCAATTTCTAAAAAGGCCAACCTCTTGTGAATGAGCTAAGTGCCTTCTTTATAGGAAAAGGGGTCACCTACAGTGCTCAATGGTAGGTTCACGAGATGTTACAATCAACCTACAACGGTGCTTATCCATCTACCGTTGTGAGGTGCATTAATTGCATGTCTTGTCTATGTCAGCTAAGTGCTGGTGAAGACATGTGCCCAGGTGTTTCGACACCTGGACGCCCCGCTGCCGCATGCAGAATACGCTGGAACACGGTGGAGCGGTGGTACTGTGCCAAGGGCGGTCCCCCTCTAGCTCGCTGCCATGGTGTCCCGGCCAAAGGGGAGCCTGTCGGGGCCTTCGTGCTTCGTCCCGACAAGGAAGCTTGACGGGGGCTTTGGCTATCTTCCCGACAAGGGGGGGGGGGCTCGCCGGGGCCTTGTGCTAGGTTTGTTCGTCACGTCCGTTGGACGAACGTCGCCTTGGGTGTCTTCCCGGCAAGACAAGCTTGCTGAGGCCTTGGATGTCTTTGGGGCGAGTCTTGTGTGGATTCCGCCGTGCCCTATCGTTAGGGGCTCTTTGCGCCCGTGCACAAGTCTCGGGCACTAGAGACCGCAATCTTAAGTGCACCGATACCATCCCATAACAGATGAAGAAGAAGAAGAAACTCCAAATAAAACAATCATCGCTCTCACATCAAAGTACAACTTTACCTGTACCTGCAACTATTGTTGTAGTAATCCGTGAGCCACACGGACTCAACAATCTCATTTCAAAAGGTATCGAGACTTGCAAACCTTAATGGCTAAGGTACGGTTAAGCGGTGAGGTTGCAGCAAGCGCTAAGCAGTTATTTTAGTGGTAACTTACGAGTGCTAAAAATAAAGGGGGGTTATCTATGCATAACGGACATCAACTAATGATGCTCAAGAAATTATCCAGAACACCTACTTATGTCAAGCATTACCCCACCATGTCTTCTCTCGGATTTAGAACTCACGAGTATAGAGAGTCATAGTTACGCACACAGTTGGCAGGTTTTAGTTGAGTTTACTTCAAGTTTTCAATCACCGGGTGTTAAACAAAGTTTCCAAGTTGCCACATAACTGCAGGCACGACTCTCAGAAAGATTTTACCCTGTAGGGGTGCTCCAACTAGTCCATCACAAACTACCACAAGCTGCATGGAATAACATCAACAATGGAAAATCCATGGTCTCCTCGGAAAATTCCGATGGAAAACCTCAACCTCGAGATAGCCCAAAGTATCCTCAGAACGCCATGAACCAGATGTTCGAGAAGAGTAAAACTAATCCAGCAAGATTTCCCGACGTGGCGACGGCCCCGATAAGAGCCGCTATCTCGTTCTGAGGACACGTCAGATAAGCTAGTGTACAGTGGACTAATAGAAATCACCCAAGTTGCCCTGGGTTGGCCCCACATAGTGCTCTCGGTTGGATGAACACTCATGAGAAGCATTGGCCCGGGGGTTGATTAATTATCCACGGGGTCCGGAAAGGTCCTATGCATTTTTATTAGTTATTAGGCTAATGTAGTACTAATGTTGGGACTTGCCACAAGAGTTTTATCCCAAAACAACGATCAAGGGGTCCCCACAACACACCAAGCATGTTAGGAGCGCTCAATATGGAACATAACACCAGTACACAAGTAACTAGGGTGGAAAAAGTGGAACTAATCACGGAGCCAAAAGACCAAGCCTTCCACCTTTTACCAAGTATATATGTGCATTGAACTAAATAGCAATAATATTGTGATATATTAAGGAATCCATGTTGTCACATGGAAGCAACTTGCACCTCCAACTAGAAATGCTATAAGAATGGTTGATCAAGCGGTAATATAGCCAATCAAAGGTTTGTTGGGAGCTGGAGGGAGTTAGAGGGTTTGATGGCTATGTTGGAAGGCTTGACATAATAGGTGGTAGGCAGCGAGACATAGCGATAGAAACGAGACAACTAGCATAGCAATGACAGTAGTGGTATCTAGGGAAATGATTGATCCTGCAATCTCTGGCGTTAGCTAGACGAATGCTTATGACCACAAACCTTCTCCTGCAACGGCACCAGAAGAATGCTGAAAGCACTCCCCAGTAATGAGACTAGAAGAATGTTGTTGATGGCCCACCAACGCGTGGGTTCGCAACAGTTTTCGAGGGTAGAGTATTCGACCCAATTTGTTGATAAGCCAGTCAGGAGGTGAGAGTATACTCTCGAGTATTGGTAGCTGAATTTGTCGGAATCAACCACACCTAAAAGATTATTATCTGCAAGCACAGTAGTAACAACAAAGAAGCGAGTAACGGCAGTGTAACGAGCAATAGCAGTGGCAAGGAACAGTAGTAGTGACAGCAGTAGCAAGTAGCAACAGTAGCAAGCGACAGTAGTAGCAATAGTCGTAGCAGCAGCAAAGCAAAACAAGTAACATCAGTAGCAACAGTAGTAGCAGCAGCAGAGCAAGACAAGTAACAGCAGTAGCAACAGTAGTAGCAGCAGCAGAGCAAGACAAGTAACAATAGTAGCAACACGAGAGCAAGACAAGTAACAGCAGCAGTAGGACAAACTCGTAGGCAATGGGTCGGTGATTTGTTTGGATGATATTCATCATGCAACGGCTATAACACGGAGAGATAAGTGGCTAGCTCCCGTTCATCAATGTGATGTAGGCATGCATTCCGTGTGTCGTCATACGTGCTTAGGGAAAAGAACTTGCATGACATCTATTGTCCATCCCTCCCGTGGCAGCAGGGTCCAAAAGAAAACTACGTGATATTAAGGTTCTCCTTTTAATAAAGAACCGGACCAACGCATTAGCACTTGGTGAACACATGAACTCCTAAAACTATGGTCATCACCGGGAGTGGTTCCGGTTATTGTCACTCCGGGGTTGCCGGATCATAACACATAGTAGGTAACTACAACTTGCAAGATCGGATCTAAAACACACATATACAGGTGACAACATAATAATTTTAGATATGAAATCATGGCACTCGGGCCATAGTGACAAGCATTAAGCATGGCAAAGTAGTAGCAACATCAATCTCACAACATAGTGGATACTAGGGATCAATCCCCATCAAAACTAACTCGATTACATGATAGATCTCATCCTACTCATCACCGCCTAGCGAGCCTACGAATAGATTACTCACGAACGACGAAGAGCTTCATGGAATTGGAGAGGGAAGAAGGTTGATGATGACGATTTCCCTTCTCTGGAGCCCAAGACGGACTCCAGATCTGCCCTCCAGATGAAGAACAGGTGGTGGCGGCGCCTCCGTATCGAAAACGCGACGAAAACTTCTCTTTTTTATTTTTCTGGGACGAAAGGCAACTTATAGAGGTGGAGTTGGGGGAGGCAGGTGCCTGTGGGCCCCACAAGCTTGCCCACTGCCACCAGGGGTGGTGGTGGCGGAGCAGGGGCTTGTGGACCACTAGCCCACCCCCTCAGGTGGAACTTGGCGCACAAATTTTGATATTTTCCAAAACTGCTCCCCGTAAATTTTCAGGACATTTGGAGAACTTTGATTTCTGCACAAAAATAACACCAAGGCAATTCTGCTGAAAACAGTGTCAGTCCAGGTTAGTTCCATTCAAATCTTGCAAATTAGAGTCCAAAACAGGGGCAAAAGAGTTTGGAAAACGGAGACGTATCAATTATCATCTTGCCTGAGATCCCGCATGGTAGAATAACGAATCCGTGAAGTAGCCGAACCAACATAGTCGAACGAATCCTCATACTTCAAAGTGATTCGGAACTCTATCGAGGGATACAATCCGGAACACCTATCAACACATGATAAACAACACAACATATTCATGGCATGATGCGCAAATAAATGTGATGCATGTTCGGTTTAAATATGTGGGGCATGACAACCACAACAAACAAATACTACACATTAAGTGAATCTTGACGAAACTCCACATTTGAATTACTTAGTTCACTCCAGCTTAGGTACACGAGAACATTAAATGTTGTTAAGCATGGCAAGAGGTGATGCAGAAATAAAATACCCTATCTAGGTATTTTAAATGAGGTCGGAAACAACTTATAGTATTTCCGAAGCGACCCCATATGTTAATTTCAAATTTGGTCGATATCTGTTCTAAACATATTTTTTATTTATTGAACACCGAAATAAAGTGCACCATATTATTATACACGTCATCCTAGTCGAATTACATATATGAATCATTCAAAACGAAGTTACAGACTAAAAGATATGACCAACACAAGGTGATATGCCATGAATGCAAAATGTATGCAAATGACAACAACAAGCATTTTTAAATCATGTATGCAAGACGATATTATAGAAATACATGAAATTCTAGGCAAGTTCAAATAAGGTCGGATTAACGAATAACAATTCTGGAAAGTCCCCATATGCAAATTTATATTTCGCTACTATTCTTCCTATAACACAATTTTAGAGTTGTTAGACAGCAAAATAAATGCCACCATGTTATTCTACATGTTAGATATGTGGAACATTTTAAACGGAGTTACCATTATTTAGTTATGAAATAAATCATTTTAACATGGTATTTGTGCAAATCAAATGAAAAATGCAAGTTAAACACTTTAAACATGGTTGACAATTGGATATTATGAAATGACACAAAATTCTAAGCATTTTTGATGTATAGAGTTTCTAAATCCGATGCATGGTTGTTTTGCTATGAATTAAATCATTTTAATATGTAATCATGAAAACCAAATGCAAACATCAAGTTTATATATTTTTGACGTGTGTGAAAGTGGGGTATTCTTAATCTACGCAAAATTCTGGACATTTTACGTGTGTAAATTATTTTGATCTGCACATGGTTCACAAGTTATTAGACACATGAACACTAGGGATTGTTTTCTAAAAGAAATCATTCACGCCTTAAATGCTAAATTCTTCCACGTAAAAAACAGTGAATGGGCCGAAACTGAACTAGCTTGTTGTGCACCATATAGCTAAGGAACGCACTAGGCAATGGATAGGGGCGGTCTGGGCTTGGGGCGGAGCTCACCTTCATGGTCGTGGCCCAAGATGGTGGTTGGATGCTGCTCGGTTGGAGGCCAGCTCGAGCTAGCGCGATTGTTGTGGCTCGTACTCATCCTCGTGCATCCCCACAACCAGGGAGCCAATGGGGAGGCTAGAGGCATGGGGCGGCGTGGATCCAGGGCCAAGGAACCCATTCAGTCAGTAGACGACGAAGTCCGGTGAAGGCAGTGCAGATTCAGAGTCGGGGCAAGCTCCTTGTTGAACACACGGAAGGAGAGGAATTAGAGAAAGAAAAATACATAGGGAATAGAGGAGTAGTGAGGCGGGGTCAGCGGGGTCCGGGAGTCATGCGGGTCTAGCGCAGCTGGAGGTGGGTGGAGACTGGTTCAGTTTGCGGCTAGGGCACTGTTATAGCACGGATTCTGAGGAAGAATGATCGGGTGTCATTTTGGGCAGGGCTAGATGTAGATATATATCAAGGGGCTCGGGTTAGGGTGATTTTGGGTTTTTTCGGCCCTTCGATCGTGATCCGATGGTTCCGATCAGAGGTGGGGGCTAGGCTGGCCTAGTGGCTGTGTAGGGGGGTGTTGGGGTGAGATGAGAGTGATATTTGTGGCCGTGGCAAGATTTGTAAAGCCCCTAAACATCTGACAATTAACCCTGATATAGTGCCTCTATAGGTTTAACCGTTGGGGTATGAAATGGACTGTGATCGCAATAAAATTTGGCACACGGCCTACCTACACTAAAAAAAACCGCATGCCAACTTTCGACCCAATCCGAGAATTATTTATACACACTTTTTAAAAACAAAATATTAATGGTGTCGCGGGTGCGTGTGTGTGTGGTTGTTTGAGAAACGGTCCTCGACGATACCGGAGAGAACCGGCAACTAATAATGGATGCAATTTTTTAAAAATGGCGACAATGAAGGGCTGATGCAATGTGGATGATGCGCATAATGCGATGATGAATGCGACAATTAAATAAATCACACGACGACAGTGGGTTAAAAAGGGAATCTTTTGGAGCGTCGGTTCTGGACTGTTACCACAATGGACGGCAAGCTTCAAGCATGATCTCTTTGTGATGATGCACTTGAACTTGCACACCGCAATATTAATGATGATCACCACTTAATGTCATCCTCCATTGGTTGTATTAGAACTTCCTCTTGACGCAAGCCCATGTAAACATACCTAACTCCACATAGAACTCTCACGTAGACCATGGGTTAGTACACAAATCGTAATGGACAATGCTTGCATACCATGGGATCACTTCATCCCTCTAGGTAAATCTTGTACACTTTGTGTGTTGATCAACTTGACTCACTCTATGACTTACACTTGATCAACCTTGTATCTTATCTTCTCTCTTCACAAAGATGATCTCTTGAAGGTAAACATGGATGTTCACACAATCTTATTCTTCAAGACATTATTGTAATAAGCTCAACTCTTACATGACCAATCTTTCGATAAAATCTTCGATACCAACTTGTTCACCATATAAACTCCTTGAAAACTAACAGATGGACTTCAAGAAGTGCCTATGGAAAAATCCTTCGAATATAACTGAAGGCAACCAATAGTCTATAGGGATTGTCATCCATTACCACAACCACACATAGAGAAATAAGCTTTAACAAACTCTTATGCAATTATGATGGAAATAGTTCTACAAACAATGATAATTTATCCTCTGATATTTAGAACACCATTAAAGAATTCATTAGTTCTCAAAAAGTTTTCAATACTATCGTAGAGGAAAAGTTGCATAAAATTGATGATTTGGCTAGGAACATGGATAGGAATGCTCTTGATGTAGAAACACTTAAAAGTAAAAAAAATCCACAAAAGCATGACTTTAATGAGACTATTAAATCTATCCAAATATCTATCAGTGAAAGTAAGGAGATGACTTCTAATTTGAAAGCTAAGCGGGAATTCCTAGAAAAAGCTGTCCCGCCCGGTTTTGACCGGAATCATGATGAAGATCTTAAAGTGCTTGGTACTTGTCCGATTGGATCTTTGTTTACTAATATGATAATGAATGATAAAGGGGCTGGAGATGAGGTAACTCTAGCTAGACAGCGCCACAATTTCTTGGAGGGTGATGACTATAGTTATAAAACTGAAAAAATGGGTTCGGAGAGGTTAAAACTTTAGCTAGTGTTGTGCCCACTATCTTGGACCACAAGAATTTTAATTATCATAACTGTTATTTCTTATAATGTATTTACTTGTTGCAATCCATCATTATCTCACCCAATGCTTATGAACAAAATAAGTCTTTTACTAAACATATAGTAGAAGCTATGGTAAAAGCCTATGATGAGAAACTTGAGCTAGAAGTCTCTATTCGTAGAAAGTTGCACGATGAGTACGAACCTACTATTAAAACAAAATCAAAGAATATGAATACAATGCCTTGTTTGACCCAGGTGCTAGTGTTTCAACTATACCTAAATCTTTATGTGATGTACTTGGTCTCACTAATATTCATGAGTGTTACCTAAATTTACATCTTGCGGACTCTACTATCAGGAAACCTACGAGAAGAATAAATGATGTTCTCATAATTGCTAATAGAAATTGTGTGCGTGTAGATGTTATAGTTCTTGATATTGAATGCAACTCATCTTGTCCAATAATATCTGGCAGGCCTTTTCTACGAACTATAGGTGCATTAATTGATATGAAAGAGGGAAACATAAAGTTCCAATTCCCATTAAAGAGAGGGATGCAACACTTCCCAAACCAGCTTATGATTCTATCATGAGGGCTACTTATCGGTGGAGTGTCAAAGATGACAACAGTTGAATGATATGCATTATGACTAGCTAGGGGCATAAAATAAAAGCGCTAGTTGGGGGGCAACCTAATAGTTATCTTAATTTTTACTTTATGTTTGTGTGTGATAACATGGTTTTTGCCTCTGTAAAGATTGCATTTTTGTGTTTAAATTAGTATTTGTGCCAAGTAAACCCTTTAGGATGATTGGAATGATAGTAGAATTGATACGGGGCAAAAGCAGAAACTTCGATGTCCAGTGCAGAATTTCTATGATTTCACCGGAACGTCTTTCGAGTATGATTTGTTTTACAGAGTATTTATATACAAATTCCTTGGGTCTTCCAAAGTTTTCCAAAATTTCGGATTGACAGAAGTCTGGTACTTACTTATATTATTACACAATGTTCTGTTTTAGACAGGCTCTGCTTTTGCTTGCATAGTTTGCTTGTTTTGATAATGCCATGGATTTTATCGGGGGTATAAGTCATGGGGAGATCATAATATAGTACCTTATTCCATAATTAAGTATGATTCAATTTATAACAGTACGTAAAGTATTTGATATGTTTATTATACTAATGAATCTCACGAAGTTTCTGTTGAGTTTTGTGCACTGACGTTTTCAAGGTTTGGGTGTTATCACGATGGACGAAGGAATAAGGAGCGGCAAGGGCCTAAGTTGGGGATGCCCAAGGCACACCAAGGTAATATTCTAGGAAGACTCACACATTTAAGCTTGGGTATACCTCGGAAGGCACCCCTCTTTCGTCTCAATCCATCGGTACGCGAAACAACCAAGATTTTTCAACTTTTATTTTCTTTGATTTCCTTGAGATTTGAATTTTTGACTTGGGAAGAACTTACAAGTTTTCTTGCTAATCCCCATGAGATAAAACTAGTTAGCTTTTTCTCCACCAAACAAATTCAGAAATACCTTCTTAGCCTTTCTCATGAATGAAATGGTTGAAGAATATTTCTTTTACTCTTGAATTTGATTCCTTTTATTTTTGATTTGGATTTCTCCATAAGCTTATTTACAAATTCTTCAAACAGAATTAATCACCATTCTATTTTTAAATATTTTAACTCTTCTCCTAATCCCGATGCTTATTTTTGAATTTTTTCCAAAGATTTAGAAGGGTTGGATCACCCCAATTACTTTTATTACTAAAATGGGAATTTCTGTAATCAGTTTCAGCTCCAAAAAATTTCAAAGGAACCTCCTTTTTCCTTTGGAATCTTGACCCCAAACTTTGGTTGTTTGTAGTCCTTCGGATCCTCAACCTATTGCAGCAAAACCTTTGGGTCCTCAAGTTTGAAAATTTCAAATTTGGTTTGACTGAAGTTTGACGCCAGAAACTCATTTTTGATTCAAACCACCCTTAAACTCCACCAAAAATTATGAATTTTTTACATCATATGTTCTTCCAATGAGAGTGCTCCCCTCCAAAATTCAGCATAAAATTCTTTTCTAGCTAGGGTTTTCTTTCTGTCAAGCACCTCATTTGCACGTGACTGAAGCTATCTGAATTTAATTCAGACCAAACTTCACGCAGAACGCAACCTTCCCTCATTCGTCAATCTCGCCAGTAGCAAAGATTTAGCCGTTGCTCCTATGCCTTGATCCAATACTTAGTGTTTCCGAAGGCTTGGCCTCTTCCTCACGCCGTTAGCTCACCGACAGAGCCGGCCAAAGCTGTGGCAGCAGCTCTGCAACAGCCGCAGCAGCTCCCTGCTTCGATCCCGCGCCGCCTGGCACCGCCCCTTGCTCCTGCTGCCGCCGCGTGCCCCTCCTCGACCATGTGCTCCGCGAAGACTGTCGCCACGCACCATGCATATCAGAGCATGGGTTCTGCAGCCGAAGTGCGCAGCAAGGGCTGCCTCGTCGCCGTGTTGCCACGGTCGATGACAAACCTGCCTTTGGTAAAAAATGGAGCCTCAGTAGTGATTAGGTACGATCCTAGCCACCTAAGCTCCTGCCCAAGCTCCTGCATCGTAGAATCGCTCGCCAGAGTTAATGTCGTAGCTCATCTCGCGACGCCTATAAATAGAGCTCCCCTCCAGTGCTTTTGACCTCGCCCAGCTCTTGCCCATTCTCAATCTCCACCTCTAGGAACCAACCAATCTAGGAAGGGGTCCTCGAGGGGCCTTGTTCCCCAGCTCCGGCCGCCTCGATCCGCTTCGGGATCCGGCCTCTCCCGTGTAGTGTAAGTAAAGGTAGGACCCCTGAGGCCTTCGTTTGCATCGAGGAGCTCCTCCCCTGCTTACCTCGTGCTCTATTTCATCACACAGTCTCTCTGTCGTCGATCTCCTCGCCTCACCGGAGTTAATACCGTCGGAGGTCTGCTTTCGTTGACGTGAGGCCTCCCCGCTGCCCAATCCCGTTCCATCAGTCAGGCGAGTCATCGATGAGTGCACCCGCACCCCCATCTGGCTCTCCCCTCCCTCCTAGCGTCGGCGTGATTGCCGGAAGCCTCTAGCACCGGTGGAGCATTCGAACCTAACTGGGGGACCCCCTGTGTCAGTGTCTCTCTCTCCCTCCGAATTGTTTCGTTGGAAACGTATTCAGCCAGTTGTCGTTTTCCTTTCGGGGAAACGTATTTCCCTTCGTGCATTTTGACTAAATCTCAGTCTAGCCCATCTTTCTATTCAAACTAATTACAGAATAGTCCGTGATAATGTTTTGGCTATAACTTTTGATCCAAAACTTATTTTTTAGTGATTCTTTTTGCAAATTGTTCCTGGTAATGCCTAGTTTATTTTATATTTTTTCTTAAAATATTTTAAGACCAGAAGTTAGGCAGTACCAGTTATACCCTTTTTTGATCTATACCGTAGATTCCGACTACGTGGAACCAGGCAAGCATGTTTGTTACATTTGGTGTGTTGTTTGCTAACTTAGCTCATATTTATTATTCATCACCTTGCATATTTCATACCTGCTATACATATTCAACCATAATAAAAATATGATGATGGCCATTGGTAGTTATGAAAAGGTTGTGGAATAGCCTAGTCATGCGGAACGTAATAGGTTATGAGCTTGACATGGATTGAGCACAATGGTGCTGATATAAATATGGTAAACTCCAGTACCGACCAAGATAGAGTCTTGTCCGTGTCATACTTCTTATCGGGCTACCACAGTTCCCTGGATAATGGGTTTGGTATAGTCGGTTGTAGACCTATTATCTGTCACACACGAAGTAGAGGGGCCAGTATGAAGGTATCCATGGCCCCGGAATAAATCCAGTCATCCGGCCAGGGGGCATGAGTGTTTCCGGTGTGGGACCGGAAGGGAGGGCACTCCCCATGAGCGCACAATATAAAAATTGTTGATCCCATGCTAGTCGAGGTCGGAGCCTCCCCGTCTTATGGTTTACCTTGGCAGCATAGTCTGGGTGAATCCGGGATTCGCGAAGGTAAAGTGGGTGTGTGATGATTCTGAGTGTCCACTTCTATGGAATTAGTCATATTGACTATTGAAAACCGTGGGCTTTGGGTAAAGAGTACACCCTCTGCAGAGTCAAAACTATTTGAGTAGTCGTGTCCCCGGTCAAGCACGTTGTCTGATGAGTCAAGTGTCGGTCCTAGAGTCAGTCTTTGGAGTATAACTGATATTAATAATATTGGGTGTGGAGAACCATATGATGATGCGGGACATAATCATATCGTGTATTATTACTCTGGACTAACCCTTATGATTCTCTTTGTTGGATATCCTTGGGACGGTTCTACCTCCTGGATATTCAATATTTTATTCTTATACGCCCTATATGTGGTGTCGCTGAGACGCCCAACTGTGGCATTGTTTCTATTATTCTTATAAGCCCTTTAGGTGGTGTCGCTGAGACGCCCAACTATGGCATTGTTTTTATAATTCTTATAAGCCCTTTATGTGGTGTCGCTGAGACGCCCGACTGTGGCATTGTTTTTATTATTCTTATAAGCCCTTTATGTGGTGTCGCTGAGACGCCCGACTGGGGCACGTTATTTTATTTTTAACATGCCCTTACTGTGGTGTCGCAGAGACGCCCGTTCGAGGCTTATTATTTATTTAATTTATGTTATGCCCTCTATGTGGTGTCGCTCAGATGCACGACGGTGGTTTATTTTATTTCTTTTCGTTACGGATATCTCGGGAGGACTACCGCATGATTTATCCTCTAACTTCATTACTTTCTTCACTTATATTATGAAAATAACTTGATCCTAACCATGCATAATAATACCAACTGCATGCATTTCATCATTTCTGCAAACCGTTTGCGAGTACTTCTCGGAGTACTCACTGGCTTGTTGTTGTGGCTAGATATGGATGAAGGAGACCTCATGGATGAGGAGTTCGATAGCGAGTCTGATGTCTATAGGAGTCCCAGTCAGTCTTGCGATCCTGGAGTCCGTTGCTGATTTTTTTCCACTGCTTCCGCCACATCGAATAAATTGTTGAGCTTTACTCTTAGGCTTCATGCGTAGTAGTGCTCGTCATGTCACATTACTCTGATGTGACTTGCCCCCTTTATTTTCACGAGTAGTAGAGTCACCCTAAGACCGATGTAGCATTTCCATCTATCCTAAGACTTGGATGTGTTGTAATAATTTGTAGAGCGACCCTCGCACTACTTGTATTATATTGAGTACTACTGGTTTTCTGCATCAAGTTGAGTCTGTCAGTGGGAAATATTTTCTTCTCTATGGACGCGAATGGCTGATTTCCAATTAAATCCTTTATTTTGAAACCGGTCGTGACAAACTTGATATCAGATCTAGGCTGACTGTAGGAAACCCCTAGGTATGATCGTTGACCGGATTAATCGTTTTATTGCTTGCTTGTGTTATCAATTTTCTCTTAGTCAACATATATTTATGTTTTAACTATATGAATACTTTTGTTTTGTAGATGGCTGGCAATGGTTGCCCGTCGCATGTGTTCACCAACGAGCCAACGGGATTTTCGTGACTCCTTTCAGTCATCGTGAAGATCGTGATTGGACAGACGGTCCGCACCGAGTACACGTTTTACTCCCACAAGATCAGCGACTCCCTGACTACGCATCAGGCGTCGGTCCATTTTATTGTTGGTCTACCAGATTATCGTCGCCTTCCTTTTGTTGGGAGAGCCATGCCTAAGGAGAGGTAGGCTATTCAGATGGTAGCTAAGGAGGCGATTGCTCGTCTCCGGGACACTCTTCCAGCAATGAAGACTCATCCTTATTATTATCTACCGTGCCACGTGCCGTACACCAGGCACTATGCCTTTGCACGCCCGAGAGGAGAGGAAGATGATGCTCTTGGGATGCTCGTGCTGTATGTTCAAGCCCTGGAGTCAGCTTTTGATGGCTTAGTGGATGGCGTAGTGGCCGCTCGCATGGAGCACCTTACTCGTCCTCACCACAGGAATGAGCTCCTTCGTCCAGCACCGCCTAGGTCATGACCGTCTTCTTCTGCCTTATGCACTCCAGCAGCATCATGAAATGATGAATAAACTAATGAACATGGGAAATCAGCGTGGTTCACATCCACAACACTCCTAACTGGCTGACCTACAAAGGACACATCCGCCAACATTTTCACATATAGACAAACCAATGGAAGAAGACGATTGGCTACGTGACATTGAGAGAAAGATGACAATTGCACAATGTTCAGATCATGAGAAAGTATTGTACGCTCCCCACTATTTAACTGGAGCTGCAGCCTCGTGGTGGGAAAACATCCTCTTCGTGCATCCAGATGAGAATAGTATCACATGGGCTGAATTTAAGGAAAGTTTCCGTGGAGCGCACATACCCAACAGTGTTATGAAAATAATGAAGAAAGAATTCGAAGACCTGAAGCAACGGAGTTCCAGCGTGATGGAGTACCTGGATTAGTGTAATCAACTGTCCCGATATGCAAGTGAAGACTACAAGACTGAGGAAAGAAGGATGCAGAAGTTCCTAGATGGACTTTCTACAACATTAAAGTGCCAACTGGTTGTCCACACGTTTCCAGATTTTAAGACACTTGTAGGCAAGGCCATTATGCTCGAAGTTGAACGTCGCAACCTGGGTGACATCCACAAACGCCGATGTAATAACTCTACCCCAATACGCAACACCAGGCGGAAGACAGAGGACTCAAAAACTCAAGCTCCGCGTACCTCACCACCAACCATTAGATTCAACAACAACTCTTACGTGAAGAACAAAGATTTTAGTCCCCGTGCCAGTATCACTTGTTTTGCATGTGGAGAAACAGGACACAACGCTCGGCAATGCCCAAAGGCCGGAAATGGTGCAGCCAAGGCCAACACTTCCAACTTTGACTCAGCACCAAAGCGCAACAATTTCAACCCCAATAACAATCACAGGAAGGGTCACGTGAATCTTGTCGCCAAGGAAGATGCCATGAACGCACCTGATATTGTACTCGGTAAGTTTCCTGTCAACAAAATTTCTACCCTGGTTTTGTATAATTCTGGAGCTTCCCACTCGTTCATTTCAAAAAGATTTATTTCGAAACACTACTTTTCAACCCTTCCCTTGGAAAACTCAATTATTTTTATTTCTAAAATGGGAATTTGCGTAATCAGTTTGAGCTCCAAGAATTTTTCAAAGAAACCTCCTTTTTCCTTTGGAATATTGACCCGAAAGTTTGGCTGTTTGTAGTCCTTAGTATCATCAACCTATTCCAGCAAAAACTTTGGGTCCTCAAGTTTGAAAAATTCAAATTTGGTTTGACCCTAGAAACTAATTTTTGATTCAAACCTGCCTTAAACTCCACCAAAAATTCTGAATTTTTTTGCGGCATATCTTCTTCCAATGAGAGTGCTCCACTCCAAAATTCAGCATCTAATTCTTTTTCTAGCTAGGGTTTTCTTTCTTTCGAGCACCTCATATGCACCTAACTGAAGTTGTCTGAATTTAATTCAGACCAAACTTCAGACAAAGCGCAACTTCCCCCCCTTCGCCAATCTCGCGAGTAGCAGCGATTTAGCCGTTGCTCCTGTGCCTCGATCCTATCCTCACTGTTGTCGGAGGCTTTGCCTCTTCCTCTCATCGATAGCTCACCGACAGAGCCGGCCAAAGCCCTGGCAGGGGCTCTGTAGCAGCCGCAACAGCTCCCTGCTTCGATCCCGCACCGCCCGGCACCGCCCTTGCTCCTGCTACCGCCGTGTGCCCCTCCTCGACCATGTTCTCCGCGAAGACCATCGCCACGCACCGTGCTTCTTAGAGCACGGGTTCTGTAGCCACAGTGCACAGCAATGGCCGCGTCGTTGCCACGTTGCCACGGTCGCTGACGAACCTCCCACTCGTCCAAATTAGAGCCCCAGTAGTGATTAGGTGCGATCCTAGCCACCTAACCTCCTGCCCAAGCTCCTGCATCGCCGGAACCGCTCGCCGGAGTTCATGTCGTAGCTCGTCTTGTGGTGCCTATAGATAGAGATCCCCTCCAGTGCTTCTAACCTCACCCAGCTCTTCCCCATTCTCCATCTCCACCTCTAGGAACCAGCCGATCCAGGAAGGGGTCTTCGAGGGGCCTTCTTCCCAGCTCCGGCCGCCCGATCTGCTTCGGGATTAGGCCACTCCCTGCAGTGTAAGTAGAGGTAGGACCCCTGAGGCCTTCGTTTGCATCCAGGATCTCCTCCCCTGCTTACCACATGGTCTATTTCGTTGTAGAGGCTCTCTGTCGTCGATCTCCTCGCGTCATCGGAGTTGTTGCCGCCGGAGATCTGCTGTCGTCGACGTGAGTCATCCCCCGCTGTCCAATCCCTCTCCATCAGTCAGGCGAGTCATCGGTGAGTGCACCCGCACCCCCATCTGGCTCTCCCCTCCCTCCTAGCGTCACCGGTGATCGCCGGAAGCCTCTGGCGTCGGTGGAGCATTCGAACCTGACAGGGGGACCCCCTTTGCCAGTGTCTCTCTCCCTCCAAAGCGTTTTGTTGGAAATGTATTCGGCCAGTTGCCGTTTTCCTTTCGGGGAAACGTCTTTCCCTTCGGGCGTTTTGACTAAATCTCAGTCTAGTCCCTGTTTCTATTAAAACTAATTACAGAATAGTCCCTGATAATGTCTTGCCTATAACTTTTGATCCATAACTTATTTTCCAGTGATTCTTTTTGCAAATTGTTCCTAGTAATGCCTAGTTTATTTTAAGATTTTTCTAAAAATATTTTAAGACCAGTAGTTAGGAAGTACCACTTATACCCGTGTTTGTTCTATACCGTAGATTCCGACACCGAAATACCACACGTCAACTGCACTGAGCTTGATCCCGACTAAGAGGAAGTAGGCAAGCATGTCTGTTACTTTTGGTGTGTTGTTTGCTAACTTATCTCATATTTATTATTCATCACCTTGCATATTTCATACCTGCTATATATATTCAACCATAATAAAAATATGATGATGGAAAGTGGTAGTTATGAAAAGGTTGTGGAATAGCCTAGTCACGCGGAACGTGATAGGTTATGATCTTGTCTTGGCTTGAGCATAATGGTGCTGATATAAATTTGGTAAACTCCAGTATCGACCTAGATTGAGTCATGTCCGTGTCGTACTTCTTATCGTGCTACCATAGTTCCCTGGATAATAGATTCGGTATAGTCAGTTGTAGACCTATTATCAGTCACACACCAAGTGGAGGGGCCGGTATGAAGGTATCCATGGCCCTGGAATAAATCATGTTATCCTGTAAGGGGGCATGGGTGTTTCCAGTCTAGGACTAGAAGGGAGGGCACTCCCCGTGACCAAGAGATACAAATATTGATGAGCCCATGCTAGTGAAGGTCGGAGCCTCCCCGTCTTACGGTTTTACCTTGGCAGCGTAGTCTGGGTGAATCCGGGATTCGCGGAGGTAAAGTGGGTGTGTGATGATTCTAAGTGTTCACTCCTAAAATACCGAGGGGAATTAGTCATATTAACTATTGAAAACCATGGGCTATGGGTAAAGAGTACACCCTTTGTAGAGTGAAAACTATTTGAGTAGTCGTGTCCCCGGTCAAGGACGTTGTTTGACGAGTCAAGTCTCGGTCCTAGAGTTGGTCTTTGGAGGATAAGTGATATTAATAATATTGGATGTGGAAAACCATATGATGATGTGGGACATTATCATATCGTGTTTTATTACTCTGGACTAACCCTTATGATTCTCTTTGTTGGATATCCTTGGGACAGATCCACCTCCTCGATATTCAATATTTCATTCTTATAAGCCCTTTATGTGGTGTGGCTGAGACGCCCGACAATGGCATTGTTTTTATTATTCTTATAAGCCATTTATGTGGTGTCGCTGAGACGCCCGACTCTGGCATTGTTTTTATTATTCTTATAAGCCCTTTATGTGGTCTCGATGAGACGCCCGACTGTGGCATTGTTTTTATTATTCTTATAAGTCCTTTATGTGGTGTCGCTGAGACGCCCGACTGCGGCACGTTATTTTATTTTTATCCATGCTCCTAGTGTGGTGTCGCCGAGATGCCCGTTCGAGGCTTATTATTTATTTCATTTAGGTTATGCCCTCTGTGTGGTGTCGCTCACACGCCCGACAGTGGTTTAGTTTATTTGTTTTTGTTACGGATATCTCGGGAGGACTACCGCCTGATTTATCCTCTAACTTAATTACTTTCTGGACATATTATGAATATAACTTAATCATAACCATGCATAATAAAATCAATTCTATTCATTTCATCATTTGTGCAAACTGTTTGCGAGTACTTCTCGGAGTACTCGCTGGCTTGTTGTTGTGGCCAGATATGGATAAAGGAGGCCTCATGGATGGAGAGTTCGATAGCGAGTCCGATCTCTAGAGGAGTCCCAATCAGTCTTACGATCCTGGAGTCCGTCGCTGTTTTATTCCACCTCGAATAAATTGTTGAGCTTCACTCTGAGGCTTAACGCGTAGTAGTACTCGTCATGTCACATTACTCTGATCTGACGTGCCCCCTTTATTTTCGCGAGTAGTATTGTCACCCTAAGACCATTGTAACATTTACATCTATCCTAAGACTTGGATGTGTTGTAATAATTTGTATAGCGACCCTCGCTGTACTTGTATTATATTGAATACAACTGCTTTTCAGCATCAAGTTGAGTTTGTCAGTCGGAAATATTTTCTTCACTATGGACGCGAATGCCTGATTTCGAATTAAATCTTTTATTTGGAAACCGGTCGTGACAGTATGTCACTTGGAGCTATATTTTTATTCGTCACGTGGTATGAGTTTTGCTTGGAGTGTCATTTTCTTAAGTTTGGTTTTGTTTTAGTTTTCCACAATCATTGTTTTTTGAATACACATGAAGATACACGAGTTTTCCACAATCACCCACTTGAGTAGACATGAGATAACCATGGTTTATTAGAATACTTTATGTCCTTCACTTATATATTTTGAGCTTAGAAGTTGCTCTAGTGCTTCACTTATAGATTTTAAAGAAGTAATTGCACAATCATTCTTTTCTTATATTTGTTTCAGAGTTAATAAATAACGACGATAATTTGCATGGGTTATTAGACTAGTCCAAAACTAATAGGTATTAAATGAGTGCATTGTAAAAATCAGATGTAGCACATAAAATAGAAATCATGGTTATTGATATTAATCTAGTAATGTGAAAGGTCATGAGTGTGTGATCACTGGTTAAAATAAGTATCGTGAATTAGAGGTAGTTAACTTGTTTTTCATCTAAATATGTTTATCACATTGTGGTGATGTGTGATACTTCTTCCTTGTTGAAATCCTAGTGATGTTTAAGTGAGAGCGTGCGATGGTTAACTCCTACCAACCTCGTCCCTAGGGGCATGCGAGCAGTAATTTGCTTTGAGAGAGCTAACAAAATCTTGCAATAAGTACGTGAGTTCTTTATGACTAATGTGAATCCATGGATATACGCAGCCTCACCTCCACATATTTGCTAGCCTCTTTGGTATCGTGCATTTCCCATTCTCACCTCGTGGATTAGTGCAACCTTCGCCGATCCATCCAAAACTTGTGACATTATACGGACTATTGTACATAAACCTCATTATATTTTCCTCAGAATAACCAAGTACCTACCTATCATGACATTATACGGACTATTGTACATAAACCTCATATATTTTTCATAATGAGTTGTTGAAAGTACATATGCTCCCTTGATGGTCTTGATAATTCATGACAGCATACATTGTCTATTGGACTAACACTTTTACTTAATACATTTCACGTATAGTCCATGGAGAGCATTGGCTCAGGATAGTGTGGAGAAGCCCCAATGAAGGAAAGGAATAGGATTGTCGAAAATTCAAGCTACAAGACTCTGCATTTTATATTTGTGAGATATCACATTTTAGTCCATAGGAAAACCAATACTATTAAAAGGGGGTGAGGTATATATGATAAATATGTTGTTCAAGTCCTTAGAGATGGCCACCAAAAATAATGCCCCATTCTCCCACAAAAATCCCTGTCCAAAGCATAAACATCAAAATTAGTGCCACCAATATTTTCCACTCGGCCCTACCGATTTTTCTGGAGACAGAACCTTTGCCAAACCCTAGAATCTCGGTACCACCAACATTCCTTTCGGTGTAGCCAAAATTAGTGACCAACTTTATGGTTTTCCATTTTCAAGAACGGCACCACCGAGTTTGAGAATTGGTCTGACCCAGTTTTATTGGACCAACTACGTGGTTAGACGTTTACAAGAATTGGTACCACCGAGTTTTCAGAATCGGTCTCACCGAGATTTGGAAACTGCCTAGGACACCCATATCGGTACCACCGAGTTTTGAGAAACGGTCTCACCGAGATTTGGAAACTGCCTAGGACACCCATATCGGTACCACCAATATTTCTATATCAGTCTCACTGAGAATTAGAAAGTTGCCACATTTTGTGGAAATCGAGGCCACCGAGATTCCCTTCGGTTTCACCGGGTTGGGCAATAATGTTGTAATGGTTGGATTTTGGAGATGCCTATATATACCTCTCGTGGTTTTGTAACGACAGGTGTCCTCGTGAAGGACTTAGGTTTGAGTCCATCGCACTATGTGGTGGCTTGAGATGAGTTGGTCGGAATCGAGAGAAGCGAGTTTTACCCAAGTTCGGGCCCTCCGATGGAGGTAAAAGATTACGTACTACTTGTGTTTCATTGATGATTATGATCATATTGATTACAATGGTGCAGAATCGCTACCTCTAATCTAGAGGGTGTCTAATCTATTTAACTCATGATTTGTCTTCTCTAGACTTAACTTGAGTTTTCACTCTTGGGGTGCCCTGCCCGTTCTTATATAGGTTGAAAGGGTAGGTTTATATAGAGTCCTACTAGGACTAGGACTAGTTTATTTCGAATCCTAATCAAGGTTTTGCTTCTCTAGGAGGGAATTCATCCTCTTCTTGGGCCTTCTCCGTCAGCCGCCTTGTGCCGGCTTGCACTCTAGGCCTTGGGCCTTGCCGTTCCAGTTGACTTGGTGAACAAAGTTCCTCGCATGATTCGCCAAATGATGGGTCGGGTAATACTCCTGGACAGGTCAAATTGTGAGTAATATCCCCGACAATACACCTCCACCACCTCTCATTCATAGAGGAAGCACGCAAAACAAACACACACTTGCCATATCCATATTTTGAAGAGATAGTCACCTACTCATGTGTTGAGATAAAGATATTCCAATCCATCCATTTGAAACATGATCTCTAGCCTCCCCAAGTTCCTTTCCACCCAATCAATCCCTTCTACCCTTGCCCAATCTGTGAGAGAGTGATCGAGTGTTGATGAGACTATATTTTGAAGCACTAGAGCAAGGAGTTCATTGTACTACCACATCTATTACCTTTTAGAGGGTGGTGCCTCCTAGATTGGTTATGTGTCGCTTGGAGACACCTTCTTCATGTTGTGGAGTTGAACCAAGGAGTTTGTAAAGGCAAGGAGATTGCCTACTTTGTGAAGATCTACCCCGAGTGAGGCTAGTTCTTCGTGGACGTAATCATGGTGGAATAGACAAGGCCGCTTCTTCGTGGACCCCTTGTGGGTGGAGCCCTCCATGGACTTTTGCAGCTTTTACCCTTCGTGGGTTGAAGTCTCCACTAACGTGGACGTATGATAGCACCACCTACGGGAACCGTGCAAAAAAATCAGCATTTCCATCTTTTTGTTTGATCTTCCGAAGCTCTACTCGTTAGTTGCATGTGCAATCTCTTTACTTATGAAAGTAGTCTATATCCTGACTAGCCTGTGTAGGGCGCACTAGACTTGTTAGAATTTCTAAAATCTGCCAACAATTAAAATTGGGAAAAGGCTAGATTTTAATTTATGCAAGTAGTCTATTCACCGCCCCTCAAGACATCCCTTCTAGTGATCCGTGATACCTCTCCAACGTATCTATAATTTTTGATAGTTCCATGGTGTTATATTATCATTCTTGGATGTTTTACAATCATTTTATAGGAACTTTATATCATTTTTGGGACTAACCTATTGACATAGTGCCAAGTGCTAGTTGATGATTGTTGCTTGAATTTTCCTTCGTAGAAAATCAATATCACATGAAATCCAAATGCCACGAAATATTTTGAGATTGTTTTAGGGCCACAAGGAAACGTGAGAACCAAGGAAGCTCAAGAGGGGAGGCCCAGGTGGCCCACTAGGCACGAGGGAACGCCGTGGGCCCCTGGCTCGGCCTGGTGCGTAGTGGGGTCCTCAGGCACCTCCTCAAGTGCCTCTTGATTCCATAAGTCCTCAGGCACAAGTTCCCGAAGCCACGAGGTCCAATCTAGAGCCCTTTCTAGCACCTTGTCAGGGGGGACACGATCACGAAGGTGTTCATCATCCACATTGGTGCTCCTCCGATAATGCGTGAGTAGTTCATATCATACCTACGGGTCCGCATCCAGTTGGTAGATGACTTCTTTTGATGTTTTGCTTCTCAATACAATGGTCTCTTGGAGATCTATTTAATGTAACTCTTTCTTTTGTGGTGTGTTTGTTGGGATCCGATGAAAAATGAGTTTATGATTAGATATATGAAATTATATCCATTCTTGATTATTATAGCCTCTTATTTATCCTCCCATATTTGGGTTTTGTTTGTCCAAGTTGATCTTTTTATCTTGCAATGGGAAGAGGTGCTTTGTGATGGGTTCGATCTTGCGGTGCTCAATCTCAGTGACAGAAGGATACAGGAGACACATGTATCGTATCTATTAAGGAGAAAATGATGTGGTTTATTTCTACATGAATAGATCTTGTCTACATCATGTCATCGTTCTTGCAGCATTACTATATTTCTCCTTGAAATTAGTACACTAGATGCATGCTCGATAGCGGTTGATGTGTGGAGTAATAGTAGTCGATGGAGGCAGGAGTTTGTCAACTTGTCTTGGACATGATGCCTTTATACATGATTATTGTATTTCATATCATCATAATTATTCGCTCTTCTATCAATTTCCTAAGGGAGTCCTGGATTAAGGGTTCCTCGGATGGTCGGCCCATCTCTTATAGTTCGACCATATGGGTCGTATTACTGAAGACCGGACTGCATCACGACTTCGTATTCAAGAAGGAAAGCTCCAAAGACTAGCGTATCATCCAAGTTTAGTAGTTTAGGTTGGCGCCTCTGCCATCGAATCAAGGTCGGTTGGATGTAACCCTAGGGACCCCTAATGTCTATATAAACTAGAGGGTTTTGTACGCATAGGTAGGTTGATTCATGTAGGGTTTAGCTCATACATTCTCGAGGTAGATCAACTATGTAATCGCCATACACAATCAATATAATCAAGCAGGATGTAGGATTTTACCTCCTCACGAGGGCCCGAACCTGGGTAAATACTATCTCTTTTGCCCCCTTCAACCCACGATCCAAGAACCATATTTAGGGACCCCTACCCGAGATCCGCCGGTTTTAACACATACATTGGTACTTTCATTGAGAGTTCCACTGTAGGATCGCAGAAAGGATTGATGGCACGACTATTCATCCGCTAAGAGATCCGTAGCAAGGACATCTTTGTCATCGGACAAATATTCATGTTCGGAAGCATCGTTCTTCGTGCTGATCCGATCGGCCACCTCAGCCAGGTGGGACCCTTCAACCCCGATCAGGAAGTAAGGTTCAAGAGCCTAGACTTCACCATAGACCCCCAGGGAGATCTAGTGTTAACAAGGATCCCATGAGTCCCGATGCCTCGACTTCGGAAGACGTGGATTCCACTACCAGGGCGAGTTTAACCCTTGGTCCAGCCATACAGCCCGACGTCGCCGATACGCCCGGATTCGGCTCGACCGAACACAGCCCAGGAGCATCCTCAAACGATCCCACGGGATCGGCACTACGGGCCAATCCCGAACACTTAAACATTACAGACTCCATCGAGAGTCTGTTGCTACGGGAGTTACTCGACCGGATCCAATCTATGGTAATGATCGGTGACCAACCTCTAATCTATGATCGAGTCGGGCTCAGGCCTGACGACAAGGAAATTCAAGTCCCACCCGTTACATATTTGGTTGCTATCGTCGAGTGTGTGTATAAAGGATCCCCACATCAGCTACCAGAGTGAAGGTCGGTCTTGAAAACCCACAAGTATAGGGGATCAATTGTATCCTTTCTCGATAAGTAAGAGTGTTGAACCCAACGAGGAGCTAAAGGTTGGACAAATATTCCCTCAAGTTCTATCGACCACCGATACAACTCTATGCACACTTTACGTTCGCTTTACCTAGAACAGGTATGAAACTAGAAGTAGTTTGTAGGAGTGATAGGATAGGATTGCAAGGAAAGAAAGAACACGTAAATAAGAACTAGGGGCTGGTTAGAAACAAGTATGTTAGTTTAACGAGTGTGGAAAAGTGGTGGTGGGAGTTGCGGGATTGTCCCTAAGCAATTGACTACGTTACTAGACCGATAGCATGTTTTATGTGGGAGAGGCCACTGCTAGCATGTCATCCATTACTTGGAATTCTATGCACTTATGATTGGAACTATTTGCAAGAATCCGCAACTACTAACGTTCATTAAGGTAAAACCCAACCATAGCAATAAGATATATTGGTCCCCCTTCAATCCCGTAAGCATCAATTTCTATGCTAGGCTGAAGCGTCTGTCACCCTTGCCCTCTAATACATAGTCCTATCAACATACTACTAACTCTATGGTGTGATCCACACGCGCGCTCATATGACGGCCACCAAAGGACAGCAACATAACCACAAGAAAATTAAACCAATCATAGCAATTCATCAATCACCGATAGAAAAACGAAAATCTACTCAGACATCATAGGATGGCAACTGTCGGGACCCCGATCTTAAGCCATAGGAATCCAGCGTGTAACACATCACATCTCTTTTCGGTCTCACGCACGGTTATCCCCACGGCTGCAGCCTTACCTTAGCCGGGACTGTTTGCGCCTTTTGACACGCGTATGCAATTGCGTCACTAGCATTCCGATGTCAAAGAACCCGGGTCGACATGTCTAATCATAAACTCAAGTGGCAGTTCCATACAAGGACATGCATAAATGACCCAACAAAGCAGGTGCCGATCATCAGCGAGTGTAGACGAGTCTTAGCAAGCTACAAGTACACCATTACACCGCGTGACATTTCCCCAAAGGGGCAGCTAAGAAGGACACATGCCGGTCAACCAATTTGTCCGGAGCAGTAGCGAACTACCATGGCTCGGTGGAAACACAGAAGCCTCACACATAATATTACATAGATAGGGCTCTCACGACCCATCATCACAAGTCATTCAAACAAGTCTTACAAGCCAGCTACTCGTCGTCGTCAACGTCTAGATAGAAACCACCATTAGGGTCATTCAGAACCTCTGCAACAATTTATTAAGCAAACGTGAGTACAAAAGTACTCAGCAAGACTTTAGAATAATCTATATACTCATGCAATGTATCAACACGGAGTTGTGGGGTTCATGCACAAAGCTAGCTTTGACTCTTGGCTAGACAAAACTACATTTTTAAATAGTTTTGACAACTTTATTTTTTCGCACACAAGTCCACTAACTCCACAATAATACACCATCATGGAATCATTCCGTCTCCCTACGGAAATGCTATCCACGACACTCACACTTATCTTGACATTTTTATGAGTAGCCATTATAGTTGTCTATGAACAACATATGTTTCCAAGTAGTCCATATCCGCGGACGCGGCTATTCGAATAGATCATAACCCTGCAGGGGTGTACTTCTTCACACACGCTCTCGCCACTTATCGCTATGTGAATGTCATGCACCTCGGCATCCTTCAAGCGGAAGCCCAGCGAGGGAGTCGGCCACGACCGTTAACCACACTAATACCTAGTCCTAGTTTATCTCCTATCTGAGGGTAACCCGCACGGAAGTCCGGCCGAGGTTTCCGCCACGGCAACAAACGATGTGCGTAGGGTTCCCAAGCCCAACATCCGGGTGCCACTTGGGACATCGTGCCACTGCCTACCGCGGCATAGCCCACCTCTAAGGTCAACACTATGCAAGGCCTCCAGCATGACTATAAACAACGGAAACTGCTTGCAACTCCTGGACCGAGTACTAGGCGATTAATAAGTCGAGAGGGTCAATTAAGTATCCCAACATGTGGTAGTATCTAGTCTTGGATTACATACACAAAACTCAGATCCTAAGGACGGTTCCAATGAAACAACCCGCCATGTACTCCTACACAACCTTTCACCCGGTACCTTTACCAAATCAGGTTCAACACACAACCTTTATTAACTAAACACATTCTCACATCCTGTTCATCACCCAGATGACAGACCATACACAACTGTAAGCATAACATGCTTAGCAGGATAAGACACATCATGACTCAAGCATCTACCAGGTATGCTAAGTTGCAAGGTTTAACTAGTTACTGTGACAAAGACAGGTCATGCAAAGGAATTGGTTCAACTAACGTGATAAAGGAATTTGAAGCATTTTGACCTCAATGTAATAAATAAGAGCAGGAGCGAGAACATGGGATTTATCGGGATGATCAAAATGGTTGCTTGCCTTGTTGCTCAACAGAGGGGTGATATCCGTCGGTTGGATAATCAGTCATATCCGGAGGGGCGGGGCCTACCGAGTAACAACATACAAATATTAACAATCATATGCACCAATCATGGTGCATGACCATGACATGAAATGAAGAGTGATATGTTTCAAAATGGTTGGTGAAACCTTAGTTTGCATCTGGTTTGAAATCCAAATTCAAATATAATTTGAAATGGCATATTCATTTTAATTATTTAATTGATTTGACCTAAGGCTGTTTCATAACTTTGTTTTTCATGCATCAGAGTAGCACCATTGTGTTCCTTGAATTTTTCTGATCAATTTGCATATATTATTTGTTTGATTTGGAGTTATATTCAAATTTCTATGAATTTACAAAGTATTGCAATTATTCTGGAATTATAATAAAACCAGAATTAGGTTTATTGCATCAGCATGACATCAGCACGTCAGCTGGCCGTTCAAAATCAAACCTCACCTGTGGGACCCAGTGGTCAGTGACTGTGGCTAGATTTAGATTAAGTTTAAACTTTATTAGCTAATTAACAGGGCTGGACCCACATGTTAGTGGCTGGTTAGGGATTTAACTAATTATTATTTTTATAAACTTAAACTTAACTACGCAGGGGCTGGCCCCACCTGTCATAGTCTCACGGGGGTTGAACCCACCATCGACGAGGTCGATCTCGCCGGCGGTGAGACGTCGGCAGCACCACAGACGGCGGACGACGTCGGAAATGCGTCTCCAATGACCATTGAAGCGGCAAAAGGCACAGGGACAACGGCCACTCGACGGCGCGCACGATGGAGCAAACCCCAGGTGCTGGGGTGGCCGGAATCGACGCCGGCGACGAGCTTGGCGGCGGCCGAAGCTCGGCCATCGTCGAGGTCAACGAAAACGGGGGCAAAACGCACGGGGCTGGGCTGTTAAAGCACCTACATGGCAAGCTGAAGCTATTGCAGGCCTCGGATGGACCAACGGGTTATCGTAGGGTCACCGGCGACGAGCTACAGCGGCGGTCCTCATCGGGCTCCGGTGAAACTAGGCCTAGAGCTCGGGAAAGAGATGGGAAAATGGGGGGAAACACTCTGGAGCTGACTGTGGTGACGAAGGGATGCTTAGGCTGCTCGGGGAGGCACTGGATCTGGCAAATGAACGGTGGCTTGCCGAGGGCCGAAGGTTGAAGACGACGGCGACGAGATTGTTTCAGGGCTCGGGGGCTCTTCTCCTTTGGCAGGGACGACCAGCTCGTCGAGGCGGAGCAAACGACACACTGAGAGGCGAGGGAGGACGACCGGAGCGATGGCTAGCTCGAGCTCTAGCTCGCAGCAATGGCGGCCGAGAGAGGAGAGGAAAGGGGCGAATGAGGAGGGGAAGAGGATGGGAATGAGCCCGGGAAGGCTTATCCCTTCCTCGCCAGCGCGAATCGGCAGCCAGGCAGGCACGCAGGTGCGTGGCCGTGTCGAATGAGGCAGCGGCCACCTCTTGGTGCCGACTGGCAGAAGGTAGACGGCAGGGGACAAGTTGGGCCTTGGCCAGGTAAGAGACAGGTAACTCTTTTCTCATTTTTTTCTCTTTTCTGTTTCTGTTAAAACATTTCTGATATGATTTTGTTTTATTTTTGGCTCCAAACTATTACTAAAATAGTTTGAAACATGTTGAAATCTTATTTGGAATAATTCCAAACCTATATAAAAGTTTCAGCATTTTTGGAAACTTTGGATTATTTGAAATCAATTATATAGTTCATTTCAGTAACTTTTAAATTTAAAATAACATGCCAAAAGCATTTTGAAAATATATTTCACCCCTGATATTTTGTTTCAACATTTATCAGAAATGATGAAATTTTCTAATAGCCATTTTGGAAATTTTAATTTGTCACCAAATTTAAATTGCTTCTGAATATAGAGTTGCTAGGGTTTGCTTTTGTTTTCTTTTCTTTGCTTTTTATTTCATTTCATTTACTTGGATGCAAAGAAGAAGACATGAGCACAGACTTGCTATACTCTAATAGGAATTCAGGGATGTGACAACTCACCCCCACTTAAAAGAATCTCGCCCCGAGATTTCGAAGTCGTCGGGAATAGCGCGGGATACTCAAGTCGTAGCTGATCCTCTCTTTCCCATGTTGCCTCCTTTTGAGAATGATTTGACCATTGAACTTTAATAAACTTGAGGTTTCGACGTCGAGTGGTACTCTCAGCTTGATCAAGAATACGAACAGGGTATTCTCGATATGAAAGGTTATCTTGGAGATCAAGCATTTCGTGGTCCACTTCACAGATAGGATCTCAAAAGCAACGCCTGAGTTGCGAGACGTCGAATACATCATGAACCTTGGAAAGATGCGGAGGAAGTTCCCATTGGTAGGCAACTTCTCCTCGTTTGGCAAGAATGCGAAAAGGACCAAATATAACGAGGAGCCAACTTGCCCTTGATACCGAAACGATGGGTACCCTTCAAAGGTGTAACCCGAAGGTAAGCCTTCTCGTCAACTTCAAAGGTCACAGCCTTATGATGATGATCATATTGGCTTTTTTGACGAAACGGGGCTGTTTTCAACTTTTCATGAATAATGCGAACTTGCTCTTCTGCTTCATGGATAATATCCGGACCAAAGAGTTGCCTCTCTCCGGTTTCTGACCAATTAAGAGGTGTTCGACATCTTCGTCCATAGATAACTTTAAAAGGAGCTTTGCCCAAGCTTGATTGATAACTATTGTTATAAGAAAATTCGGCAAATGGAAGGCACTTCTCCCAATTCATACCGAACGATATAACACAAGCTCGAAGGATATCTTCTAGGATTTGATTCACTCTTTCTACTTGACCACTTGATTGAGAATGGAAACCAGTGCTAAAAGATAAGTGAGTCCCCATGGCATTCTGAAAACTTTCCCAGAAGCGAGAAGTAAAAATACTTCCACGATCTGAGTTAATCGCCAGAGGAACACCATGAAGAGACACTATTCAAGAGATATATAACTCTGCTAGCTGGCTAGCTATTATACTCTCAGGAACGGGAAGGAAATGAGCTACTTTGGAAAGACGGTCAATGACCACAAAGATAGCATTATTTCCTTTCTTGGTCTTGGGAAATCCAGTGATGAAATCCATACTGACTTTATCCCATTTCCATTCAGGAATAGCTAAAGGTTGAAGGGTGCCAGCAGGCCTTTGATGTTCTGCCTTAACTCGACGACAAACGTCGCAGTTAGCAACGAACTCAACAATTTCTCTCGTCATCCTAGTCCACCAAAACCTCCGGCGTAGGTCCTGTTACATCTTAGTACTACCAGGATGAATGGTGAGAGGAGAATCATGAGCCTCCTTAAGGACCAACTGCCGCAAACGTTTGCTCTTAGGAACCACTACACGGTTCAGGAAGAACACGACACCTTGCTCATTAATAGAGAAATCCCTAGGGTTTCCGCTAGCAATATTCTCCTTGATCCAAGATATACCGTTATCATATGTCTGCACGGCTATGATTTGATCCCCAAGAGTAGGTTTCGCCACCAGGTTAGAAAGTAATCCTTGAGGAACAATGTGAAGGCTTAATTTCCAAAATTCCTCATAGAGATGTGGTTGACCTCGTTGTAACATCAAATTATTACAACAAGACTTACGACTTAGTGCATCAGCCATAACATTGGCTTTCCCCGGGGTGTAAGTTATCCCTAGGTCGTAATCTGTGATCAACTCAACCCACCGTCTTTGCCCGAGATTCAAATCCGACTGCGTGAAGATATATTTCAGACTTTGGTGATTAGTGAATATTTCGCAACGATTACCAAGAAGGTAATGTCGCCAGGTTTTAAGTGCATGGACTACAGCTGCAAGCTCAAGATCATGTCTGGGATAGTTATCCTCATGTGGATGCAACTATCAAGATGCGTATGCAATCACATGACAATCCTGCATGAGAATACAACCTAATCCTTGTCGTGGGGCGTCGCAATAGATAACAAAGTCCTTAGAAAAATCTGGTGGTAGCAGCACACGTGCGAAAGTCAGGCGTCTTTTCAGTTCTTGAAAACTATGCTCACACTGTGGTGTCCACTCGAACTTTTTATCTTTCTTGAGGAGTTCAGTTAGAGGCTTTACAACCTTGGAGAAATTCTCGACAAAGCAGTGACAATAGCTCGCTGGACCAAGAAAACACCTAACTTGCTTAACCGATTCAGTTTGAGTCCAATCAAGGATGGCTTGAACTCTCTCGGGATTGACAGCAATACCCTTACCACAGATTACGTGGCCTAGATAGGTCACTTCTGGTAACAAAAATTCACATTTTGAAAACTTGGCATAAAGGCGGTGCTCTCGAAGTTTTATCAATACCAGCCTTAGATGCTCGGCATGTTCTTGTTCGTTCTTCGAGTAGATGAGAATATCATCGAGGTATACCACGACGAATGTATCCAAATACTCCATGAAAATTGAATTCATCAAGCGAGAGAAGGTGGCTGGGGCATTGGTTAAACCAAAGGACATGACGGTGTACTGTATTGCCAATAAGGAGTGACAAAAGCCATTTTTGGAATGTCCCCGTTCTTGATCTTGATTTGATGGTAACCCAACCTCAAATCCATTTTGGAGAAGATTAAGGATCCAGTGAGATGATCATACAAGTCGTTGATCCTGGGGAGAGGATACTTGTTCTTTATAGTGACCAGGTTAACTGGTCGATAATCTACAACCATCCGATCCGTTCCGTCTTTCTTCTTGATGAAGAGGACGGGACAAGCCCAAGGAGAAGAGCTAGGACAAATGAAACCTTTATTCAAGGCCTCATATAGTTGCTTCTTAAGTTGGCTAGCTCCAGGGGTGCCATCTTATAAGGACTTCTAGCTATTGGAACAGTTCCGGGAACAAGGTCTATCACAAATTCTACATCCCTGTCAGGTGAAATTCCTGGCAGTTCTTCTGGAAAAACATCCGGGAAGTCACGGACTACCGAAATGTCTTCAAGTTCTGGAAGAGGGTTGGCATTGAGGGAATAGAGTTGGCATTTGGCCACTCGAGTAGAGACATTGACTATCTCACCCGAGGGATGGGTAAGCTGAACATTTATACAATGAGTATCAATCTTGGCATAATGAGCTGACATCCAGTCCATACCCAAGATGATATTGATATCCGAAGATTTCAGGGCTATCAAAGATGCTAGAAAAACTAGCCTGTCTACTATAATTTTATTGTCATAGGTTATCGTGGAGGTTTGCCACTTACTACGAGGGATTTGGACAACCAATAGGATTGGCATATAACAAAAGGACATGTTATGCAACTGTGCATAACTTTCTAAAAGAAAGAAATGAGATGACCCAGTGTCAAAAAGAACAGACGCTGGGTGATGATTGACAAGGAGCGTACCCAATATGACGTCGGGATCCTCTGCAGCTTCTTCTGCTGAAACATAGTTCACGCGGCCACGTGCAGGAGTTGGCTTCACATAATAAGCTTTGCCCGACTTGCCTTGCCCAATAGACTTACCAGGTTGCTTGGCACCCATATTCTAAGGACACTCTCGTGAGTAGTGCCCTGGTTCTCCGCACTTGTAACAGATCACCTGATTGGCACGTGGTGCAACATTGTTAGGTGGACCACCATAGGTCTTTGCTGGAGGGTTTGTCTGATTCGCCTGAGGCGCCACATAGGATGGCCTCGGGGTATATCTTGGCGGTAGAGAGCTATTTGGAACCCACAGCCTGCATTTTGGGAACGCGGAACCAGATGACAAGCCAGAGTCACAGGAGTGCTTCTTCGTGGCTTCATAGTCGGTATGACCAGTCTCAGCACTGATTGCCTTGTTGACAAGGGCTTGAAAGCTTGTACATTCGTGGAGGCGCATCAGTTGACACCTATTCAGTTGCATAGCGGGCGAGGTTACCGAACTCGTGGCTATAAGAATCCACAGTCAATTTTCCCTGGGTGAAGGCACAGAATTCCTCTCGGTTACGGTCCATCAGACCCTCTGGAATATGGTGCAGACGGAAGGCTGCACTAAAGTCCGCCCATGTGGCTGCTGATCCGGCAGGACGCATAGCTTCAAAGTTTTCCCACCACAGATTGGCGGGTCCTTCCAGAAAGTACGGCGCAAAGGTCACCTTGTCGGCCTCAGAAACATTTACAGATCGAATCTTGCACGATATACTGCACATCCAGTCATGAGCGTCGAGGGGATCGACGAAGTGATGGAACTTCATAGGATTCAGCTTCACAAAGTCATTGAGGGACACTGCATCATTCCTCGACTAACGAGCCGTATTTTTCTCAATACACTCTAGCAAACGGTTGGTCTCTCTTTTGTTTCTTTCTGCCTCAAGCATAACTTCCGCTAGAGAAGGCGGGTGAGGCAATTCCTCCTTCGGTGCTTGACTACCCTCTCCCTGCTCATGGGAAGGTGCACGGTTCAGCCTGGTGAACACCATCCTGGCAAACAAACTCACAACTTAGACTAAAATCAACATCAATACTAGCTACGGATTAAGAATGCACTTAACACATGGAATGCGGAAATGAACATCCGAACAACATGGTAACAAGCATTTGCTATATATACACCATGGTTCATACACACCATTACATAGTTCAGTACAACCTCAACCCGAAGAGCAAACTACTGAAAAGCTAATACTACTCATCAGAGGCTTCCCAAGCTTCCTATCCATTATTTATCTATGCCTCCGGAATTCATCTCACGACATAAGCATACTCCACAAGACACACAGGACTGCGGAAGTACACCTACTACCATACTACTCTTCCACTCACGGGTTCGGGCATCCTCATAAAACATCTCATAAAGGTTGCCTCCATGGCCTGGGAGCTCAACCTACGGATCAGGAAATACTCAAGCCTGAGACCCCTGAGAACCGTAACGACACGAGTGTGGCCTTGGTCCCCTGATTGGTGGTAGTAGAGGTCCCCGAAGAGGGGTCACTCCTCCTATAACAGGCCAGTTAACATGAGACGGAAGATGGGTCCTAACAGGGTTCAATATCTCCATATCTCCATACCCTGTCTGGACTACAGGTGCCAGCAGTGTCAAGGCCGTCCACAGACGGGCACGTGTAGCATAGAGCTCCATACGAAGGGCACGAGCATCCGTGTCTCAATTTTTTAACATCTCAATGGTGGTCTGCAGAAGCGGATCCTCCATGGAGGAATCATAGTAGACCCCACTGAGGTATCTTTCTTCTCCTGCCTGAGAGGCGGGAACATAGCAGAACTCTGAATTCTGCAGCAGTGCATGTCTGGCTCTCATGATGGTCAATATTGAATAAGCAGCATCTTGTACTGCCATGTCAACAATAACCCCCAATCCATAAGACCAATGGATCGGCTCCTCGGCTCCAGGGTAATCTGGGAATACCGTAACAGTGCACAGATACTGACTCTGATTAAAATCCCGGTACTACTCCTCCACTGTATAATCTGGGTAGTAGCGGTAACCGTCTACTGACATCATCCTGACTAGCATGGCCGTGTGACCCGGCACATCAATGCACCTAGTTAGACGGACCACCGGATGAGAAGGACGGCCAGGCATCTGAAAATAGAAAGTAATGCAAAGGCATTAGAGCTCTGAAGACAAAAATCGGGCAGCATATGGGCTGTAAATGCTCAAAAACAATTTTGACACAACCCACAAAAGATAGGATAGAATGACCACTCAACTATCAAGTTCAATTCCCTGGTCATCAAAGCTTACTTTCTTTCCCTTGGAATAAAAGAAAACCGAAGTAACTCTCGACTCGTTATCCTATAATCTACCGATCGGAATACACGAACCTGAGAGAAAGTTCCCTTATATATAACTAAAGCAATTCTAGACTCAACTTCGACCAGTTTGGCTTGGTAATCCTACAGTCAGTCAGGCTCTGATACCAACACTGTCGGGACCCCGATCCTAAGCCATAGGAATCCAGCCTGTAACACATCACATCTCTTTGTGGTCTCACGCACAGTTATCCCCATGGTTGCAGCCTTACCGTAGCCGAGGCTGTTTGCGCCTTTTGACTCGCGTATGCAATTGCGTCGCTAGCATTCCGATGTCAAAGAACATGGGTCGACATGTCTAGTCGTAAACTCAAGTGGCACTTCCATACAGGGACATGCATACATGACCCAGCAAAGCAAGTGTCGGTCATCAGCGAGTGTAGACGAGTCGTAGCAAGATACAAGGACTCCATTACACCGCGTGACATTTCCCCAAAGGGACAGAGACAGCAGCTAAGAAGGACACATGTCGGTCAACCAATGTGTCCGGAGCAGTAGCGAACTACCATCGCTCGGTGGAAACACAAAGGGCATTTCCCCTTAAGGAGTGCTACTAAGGCATTCGACTAGGTGTTCGAACCCCATACATATCAAGTACAACACACGTACGCATGGCATACCCGATATGCATAGATACATCGATGGCATCACAACATAACCATAAACATACAAGCTTTATTTAGAAGGCTAGAAAGAGCCTCACACATAATATTACAAAGATAGGGGTCTCACGACCCATCATCACAAGTCATTCAAACAAGTCTTACAAGCGAGCGGAACATTAAAACTATCTGAGTACACACTGATGGAAAGGTAAAAGGCACATGGCCTGACTATCTACAGACCCAACCTAGGGCCAGATCTTAGCAGGGACACAGGCTACTCGTCCTCGTCAATGTCTCGAGAGAAACAATTTATTAGGCAAACCTGAGTACAAAAGTACTCAGCAAGACTTTAGAATAATCTATGTACTCATGCAATGTATCAACACGGAGTTGTGGGATTCATGCAGAAAGCCAGCTTTGACTCTTGGCTAGACAAAACTACATTTTTAAATCGTTTTGACAACTTTGTTTTCTCGTACATGAGTCCACTAACTCCACAATAATACACCATCATGGAATCATTCCGTCTCCCTACGAAAATGCCATCCACGACACTCACACTTATCTTGACATTTTTATGAGTAGCCATTATTGTTGTCTATGAACAACATATGTTTTCAAGTAGTCCATATCCGCGGACGCGGCTATTCGAATAGATCATAACCCTGGAGGGGTGTACTTCTTCACACACGCTCCCGCCAGTTATCGCTATGTGCACGTCATGCACCTCGGGAACTTTCAAGAGGAAGCCCACCGAGGGAGTCGGCCACGACTGTTAACCACGCTAATACCTAGTCTAGGTTTATCGCCTATCTGAGGGTAAGCCGCACGGAAGTCCGCCGAGGTTTTCGCCACAGCCCGAAACGATGTGCGTAGGGTTCCCAAGCCCACCATCTGGGTGCCACTTGGTACACCGTGCCACTGCCTACCGCGTCATAGCCCACCTCTAAGGTCAGCACTATGCATGGCCTCCAGCATGACTATAAACACAAGAAACTATTTGCAACTCCTAGACCGAGTACTTGGCGATTAATAAGTCGAGAGGGTCAATTAAGTATCCCAACGTGTGGTAGTATCTAGTCTTGGATTATATACAATGAACTCAGTTCCTAAGGACAGTTCCAATGAAACAACCCGCCATGTACTCCTACACAGCCTTTCACCAGTACCTTTACCAAATCAGGTTGAACACACAACCTTTATTAACTAAACCCATTCTCACGATCCTGTTCATCACCCAGATGACAGACCATACACAACTCTAAGCATAGCATGCATAGCAGGATAAGACACATCATTACTCAAGCATCTACCTGGTATGCTAGGTTGCAAGGTTTAGCTAGTTATTATGACAAAGACAGGTCATGCAAAGGAATGGGTTCAACTAACGTGATAAAGGCATTTGAAGCATTTTTACCTTAATTCAATAAATAAGAGCAGGAGCAAGAACATGGGATTTATCGGTATGATAAAAATGGTTTCTTGCCTTGTTGCTCAGTAGAGGGGTGATATCCGTCGGCCGGATAATCAGTCATATTCGGAGGGGCGGGGCCTACCGAATAACAACATACAAATATTAACAATCACGGTGCATTAACATGACATGAAATGAAGGGTGATATGTTTCAAAATGGTTGGTGTAACCTTAGTTTGCATCTGGTTTGAAATCCAAATTCAAATATCATTTGAAATGGCATATTCATTTTAATTATTTAAATGATTTGACCTGATGTTGTTTCATAACTTTGTTTTTCATGCATGAAAGTAGCACCATTGTGTTCCTTGAATTTTTCTGATCAATTTGCATATATTATTTGTCTGATTTGGAGTTATATTCGAATTTCTATGAATTTCCAAAGTTTTGCAATTATTCTGGAATTATACTAAAACCAGAATTAGGTTTATTGCATCAGCATGACATTAGCAGGTCAGCTGGTCGTTGAAAGTCAAACCTGACCAGTGGGACCCACTGGTTAGTGACTCTGGCCAAATTTAGATTAAGTTTAATCTTTATTAGCTAATTAACAAGGTTGGACCCACATGTGAGTGGCTGGTTCGGGATTTAATTAATTATTTATTATTACTAAGTTAAACTTAACTACCCAGGGGCTGGCGCCACCTGTCATAGGCTCAGGGGGGTTGAACCCACTGGCGACAAGGTCGATCTTGCCGGTGGTGAACCTCCGACAACACTAGAGACGGCGGAGGGCGTCGGAAACGCGTCTCCCATGACCATTCGAGCGGCACAAGGCACAGGGAGAACGGCCACTCGACGGCGCGCACGATGGAGCAAACCCCAGGGGCTGGGTTGGCCGGAATCGACACCGGCGACGAGATTGGCGGCGGCCGAAGCTCGGCTAGCGTCGACGACAACGAAAACGGGGGCAAAACGCACGGGGCTGGGCTGCTAGAGCACCTACATGACGAGCTGAAGATGTTGCAGGCCTTGGATGGACGAACCGGTCACCGTAGGGTCAGCGGCGACGAGCTACAGCGGCGGTCCTCGTCGGGCTCTGGTGAAACTAGGCCTAGAGCACGGGAAAGAGAGGGGAAAATGGGGGGAAACACTCCGGAGCTCACTGCGGTGACAAAGGGATGCTCAGGCTGCTCGGGGAGGCACTCGATCCGGCAAATCGACGGTGGCTTGCCGGCGTCCGAAGGTTGAAGACGACGGTGACGAGGGTGTTGCAGGGCTCGGGGGCTCTTCTCCTTTGGCAGGGATGACCAGCTCATCGAGGCGGAGCGAACGATACACTCTGAGGCGAAGGAGGACGACCGGAGTGATGGCTAGCTCGAGCTCGAGCTCGCAGCAATGGCGGCAGAGAGAGGAGAGGACAGGGGCGAATGAGGAGGGGAAGAGGATGGGAATGAGCCAGGGGAGGCTTAAGCCTTCCTCGCCAGCGCGAAGTGGCGGCCAGGCAGCACTACAGAAATTAGCTTCTTTACCGTCTGCCATCAGAGACGGCAAAGAGTATATCACAGACGGCAAATAGTATATCACAGATGGCAAAGAATCTTACTGTCGGCAAAATTTCCTCGTCAGCCTACGACGACATTGTAACTTCTTTGCCATCTGCCTCAACGAAGCGGGCGGCAAAGAGCTTTGCCGTCAGCTTTCCATGGGAGCAGTCGGCAAATATGTCGAGACGGCAGCCGGCAGGCGTTGCCTCCGTTAGGGGCTAACGGAGGCTTTGTCGTCTCCCTCCCCTCTTCTGTGTCGTTTGCCTCCCCCCTCTTCTTTGCCGTCTGCCTCCCCCTCCTCATCCCCCCTCCTCTATGCCGTCTGCCTCCCCCTCTTCTTTGCCGTCAGCCTCCCCCCTCTTCCGTGCTGTCTTCCTCCCCTCTTCTTTGCCGTCAGCCTCCACCTCCTCCCCCTCCTCTGTGCCCTCTTCTTTGTCGTCTGCCCCCCTGGAAGTAGACGGCAAAGATACTATATGGCCAGCTGCTTCCCAGGTTGCACAACTGGGCGCCACGTGGCACCTTTGCCGTCGGTCAGCTGATGGCAAAGGCCTTTTCCATCAGCTGGCAGACGGCAAAGAGCCTATATTGTCACATTTTTGTTTATTTTTTCTATTTCACAGCACATATATATATAATTCATAGCACATATATGATAAATAGGTCACAAGACATATATGATATACATATAAAGCTCATCAATGCCATTTTTTCATCAACGTACATCCAATATATCAAAAGAACCAACACATACAAAGTTTCGTCCATATATACATACATATAGTTGCACATAAATTGTTCATCCATATATGCATATACATATAGTTCCACATTGTTCATCAACTCAAATAAAAAAGGGAACTAAAGCACTCCAATGCCAGCTTCCATGCATGTAGTACATCCAATCTGCACAATGGGTATAAGAAAATCAGAAGAAGAAGAACAACAACATATATATGACAAATAAGCTAAATTGCAGAAGAAAGAGAAGAATCAAGAAGAGAACAAGGAGAAGAAAAACAACAAGGAGGAGGAGGAGGAGGAGGAGGGGAAGGAGAAGGACAAGGAGGAGGAGAAGAAGAAAAAAGAAGAAGAGAATAAGAAGGAGAAGAAGGAGGAGGAGAAAGAGGACAAGAAGGAGAAGGAGCCCTCCTCCTTCTCCTCTTTCTCCTTCTTCTTCTCTCCTCCTTCTCCTTCTTCTTCTCTTCTTCTCCTCCTCCTTCTTCTTCTTCTCTTCTTCTCTTCAGGAGGAGGAGGAGGAGAAGAAGAAGGAAGAGGAGAAGAAGAAGAAAAGAAGAAGGAGAAGGAGAAGAAGAAGGAGAAGGAGGAAGGAGGAAGAAGGAGGAAGAAGAAGGAGAAGGAGGAGCTCCTTCTCCTTCTCCTCCTTCTTCTCCTTCTGCTCCTTCTTCTTCTCCTCCTCCCTCTCGTCCTTCTTCTTCTCCTCATTTTTCCTCTTCCTTCCTTTCATTTTTCCTCTTTTTCTCATCTTGTCCCCTTCTTTGGGCTAAATTGGCTAAGAATGCCTTTTTGGAGCTAATTATGTCATTTCGAGGATAATTAGCTAAGTATAGGTCATTTTTTATTAAATAGGCCATTTTGGAGCTAACTAAGCTAATTATGTCATTTCGTAGGATAATTAGCCAATTTAGCCTTTCTTGGATAAGTCTAAGCTACATAGAAGAAGAGATAGAGAAGAAGAAGTAAAATAAGGAGGAGGAGGAGGAGGAGGAGAAGAAGAAGGAAGAGGAGAAGAAGAAGAAAAGGAGAAGGAGAAGGAGAAGAAGAAGGAGAAGGAGAAGGAGGAAGAAGGAGGAAGAAGAAGGAGAAGGAGGAGCTCCTTCTCCTTCTCCTTCTTCTTCTCCTCCTCCCTCTCCTCCTTCTTCTCCTCATTTTTCCTCTTCCTTCCTTTCATTTTCCTCTTTTTCTCTTCTTGTCCCCTTCTTCGGGCTAAATTGGCTAAGAATGCCTTTTTGGAGCTAATTATGTCATTTCGAGGATAATTAGCTAAGTATAGGTCATTTTTTATTAAATAGGCCATTTTGGAGCTAACTAAGCTAATTATGTCATTTCGTAGGATAATTAGCCAATTTAGCCTTTCTTGGATGAGTCTAAGCTACGTAGAAGAAGAGATAGAGAAGAAGAAGTAAAATAAGGAGGAGGAGCAGGAGCAGGAGGAGGAGGAGGAGAAAGAGAAGGAAGAGGAGAAGAAGAAGAAAAGAAGAAGGAGAAGAAGAAGGAGAAGGAGGAAGAAGGAGGAAGAAGGAGGAGAAGGAGGAGCTCCTTCTCCTTCTCCTCCTTCTTCTCCTTCTTCTTCTCCTCCTCCCTCTCCTCCTTCTTCTTCTCCTTATTTTTCCTCTTCCTTCCTTTCATTTTTCCTCCTTTTCTCTTCTTGTCCCCTTCTTCGGGCTAAATTGGCTAAGAATGCCTTTTTGGAGCTAATTGTGTCATTTCGAGGATAATTAGCTAAGTATAGGTCATTTTTTATTAAATAGACCATTTTGGAGCTAACTAAGCTAATTATGTCATTTCGTAGGATAATTAGCCAATTTAGCCTTTCTTGGATGAGTCTAAGCTACGTAGAAGAAGAGATAGAGAAGAAGAAGTAAAATAAGGAGGAGGAGGAGGAGGAGGAGAAGAAGAAGGAAGAGGAGAAGAAGAAGAAAAGAAGAAGGAGAAGGAGAAGAAGAAGGAGAAGGAGAAGGAGGAAGATGGAGGAAGAAGAAGGAGAAGGAGGAGCTCCTTCTCCTTCTCCTTCTTCTTCTCCTCCTCCCTCTTCTCCTCATTTTTCCTCTTCCTTCCTTTCATTTTCCTCTTTTTCTCTTCTAGTCCCCTTCTTCGGGCTAAATTGGCTAAGAATGCCTTTTTGGAGCAAATTATGTCATTTCGAGGATAATTAGCTAAGTATAGGTCATTTTTTATTAAATAGGCCATTTTGGAGCTAACTAAGCTAATTATGTCATTTCGTAGGATAATTAGCCAATTTAGCCTTTCTTGGATGAGTCTAAGCTACGTAGAAGAAGGGATAGAGAAGAAGAAGTAAAATAAGGAGGAGGAGCAGGAGGAGGAGGAGGAGGAGAAGAAGAAGGAAGAGGAGAAGAAGAAGAAAAGAAGAAGGAGAAGAAGAAGGAGAAGGAGGAACAAGGAGGAAGAAGAAGGAGAAGGAGGACCTCCTTCTCCTTCTCCTCCTTCTTCTCCTTCTTCTCCTTCTTCTTCTCCTCCTCCCTCTCCTCCTTCTTCTTCTCCTCATTTTTCCTCCTTTTCTCTTCTTGTCCCCTTCTTCGGGCTAAATTGGCAAAGAATGCCTTTTTGGAGCTAATTATGTCATTTCGAGGATAATTAGCTAAGTATAGGTCATTTTTTATTCAATAGGCCATTTTGGAGCTAACTAAGCTAATTATGTAACTTCGTAGGATAATTAACCAATTTAGCCTTTCTTGGATGAGTCTTATGTACGTAGAAGAAGAGATAGAGAAGAAGAAGTAAAATAAGGAGGAGGAGGAGGAGGAGAAGAAGAAGGAAGAGGAGAAGAAGAAGAAAAGAAGAAGGAGAAGGAGAATAAGAAGGAGAAGGAGAAGGAGGAAGAAGGAGGAAGAAGAAGGAGAAGGAGGAGCTCCTTCTCCTTCTCCTCCTTCTTCTCCTTCTTCTCCTTCTTCTTCTCCTCCTCCCTCTCCTCCTTCTCCTTCTCCTCATTTTTCCTCTTCCTTCCTTTCATTTTCCTCTTTTTCTCTTCTTGTCCCCTTCTTCGGGCTAAATTGGCTAAGAATGCCTTTTTGGAGCTAATTATGTCATTTCGAGGATAATTAGCTAAGTATAGGTCATTTTTTATTAAATAGGCCATTTTGGAGCTAACTAAGCTAATTATGTCATTTCGTAGGATAATTAGCCAATTTAGCCTTTCTTGGATGAGTCTAAGCTACGTAGAAGAAGAGATAGAGAAGAAGAAGTAAAATAAGGAGGAGGAGCAGGAGGAGGAGGAGGAGGAGGAGAAGAAGAAGGAAGAGGAGAAGAAGAAGAAAAGAAGAAGGAGAAGAAGAAGGAGAAGGAGGAAGAAGGACGAAGAAGAAGGAGAAGGAGGAGCTCCTTCTCCTTCTCCTCCTTCTTCTCCTTCTTCTCCTTCTTCTTCTCCTCCTCCCTCTCCTCCTTCTTCTTCTCCTCATTTTTCCTCTTCCTTCCTTTCATTTTTCCTCATTTTCTCTTCTTGTCCCCTTCTTCGGGCTAAATTGGCTAAGAATGCCTTTTTGGAGCTAATTATGTCATTTCGAGGATAATTAGCTAAGTATAGGTCATTTTTTATTAAATAGGCCATTTTGGAGCTAACTAAGCTAATTATGTCATTTCGTAGGATAATTAGCCAATTTAGCCTTTCTTGGATGAGTCTAAGCTACGTAGAAGAAGAGATAGAGAAGAAGAAGTAAAATAAGGAGGAGGAGGAGGAGGAGAAGAAGAAGGAAGAGGAGAAGAAGAAGAAAAGAAGAAGGAGAAGGAGAAGAAGAAGGAGAAGGAGAAGGAGGAAGAAGGAGGAAGAAGAAGGAGAAGGAGGAGCTCCTTCTCCTCCTCCCTCTCCTCCTTCTTCTTCTCCTCATTTTTCCTCTTCCTTCCTTTCATTTTCCTGTTTTTCTCTTCTTGTCCCCTTCTTCGGGCTAAATTGGCTAAGAATGCCTTTTTGGAGCAAATTATGTCATTTCGAGGATAATTAGCTAAGTATAGGTCATTTTTATTAAATAGGCCATTTTGGAGCTAACTAAGCTAATTATGTCATTTCGTAGGATAATTAGCCAATTTAGCCTTTCTTGGATGAGTCTAAGCTACGTAGAAGAAGAGATAGAGAAGAAGAAGTAAAATAAGGAGGAGGAGCAGGAGGAGGAGGAGGAGAAGAAGAAGGAAGAGGAGAAGAAGAAGAAAAGAAGAAGGAGAAGAAGAAGGAGAAGGAGGAACAAGGAGGAAGAAGAAGGAGAAGGAGGAGCTCCTTCTCCTTCTCCTCCTTCTTCTCCTTCTTCTCCTTCTTCTTCTCCTCCTCCCTCTCCTCCTTCTTCTTCTCCTCATTTTTCCTCTTCCTTCCTTTCATTTTTCCTCCTTTTCTCTTCTTGTCCCCTTCTTCGGGCTAAATTGGCAAAGAATGCCTTTTTGGAGCTAATTATGTCATTTCGAGGATAATTAGCTAAGTATAGGTCATTTTTTATTCAATAGGCCATTTTGGAGCTAACTAAGCTAATTATGTAACTTCGTAGGATAATTAGCCAATTTAGCCTTTCTTGGATGAGTCTAATGTACGTAGAAGAAGAGATAGAGAAGAAGAAGTTAAATAAGGAGGAGGAGGAGGAGGAGAAGAAGAAGGAAGAGGAGAAGAAGAAGAAAAGAAGAAGGAGAAGGGGAATAAGAAGGAGAAGGAGAAGGAGGAAGAAGGAGGAAGAAGAAGGAGAAGGAGGAAGAAGGAGGAAGAAGAAGGAGAAGGAGGAGCTCCTTCTCCTTCTCCTCCTTCTTCTCCTTCTTCTCCTTCTTCTTCTCCTCCTCCGTCTCCTCCTTCTCCTTCTCCTCATTTTTCCTCTTCCTTCCTTTCATTTTCCTCTTTTTCTCTTCTTGTCCCCTTCTTCGGGCTAAATTGGCTAAGAATGCCTTTTTGGAGCTAATTATGTCATTTCGAGGATAATTAGCTAAGTATAGGTCATTTTTTATTAAATAGGCCATTTTGGAGCTAACTAAGCTAATTATGTCATTTCGTAGGATAATTAGCCAATTTAGCCTTTCTTGGATGAGTCTAAGCTACGTAGAAGAAGAGATAGAGAAGAAGAAGTAAAATAAAGAGGAGGAGTAGGAGGAGGAGGAGCAGGAGGAGAAGAAGAAGGAAGAGGAGAAGAAGAAGAAAAGAAGAAGGAGAAGAAGAAGGAGAAGGAGGAAGAAGGAGGAAGAAGAAGGAGAAGGAGGAGCTCCTTCTCCTTCTCCTCCTTCTCCTCCTTCTTCTCCTTCTTCTTCTCCTCCTCCCTCTCCTCCTTCTTCTTCTCCTCATTTTTCCTCTTCCTTCCTTTCATTTTTCCTCCTTTTCTCTTCTTGTCCCCTTCTTCGGGCTAAATTGGCTAAGAATGCCTTTTTTGAGCTAATTATGTCATTTCAAGGATAATTAGCTAAGTATAGGTCATTTTTTATTAAATAGGCCATTTTGGAGCTAACTAAGCTAATTATGTCATTTCGTAGGATAATTAGCCAATTTAGCCTTTCTTGGATGAGTCTAAGCTACGTAGAAGAAGAGATAGAGAAGAAGAAGTAAAATAAGGAGGAGGAGGAGGAGGAGGAGGAGAAGAAGAAGGAAGAGGAGAAGAAGAAGAAAAGAAGAAGGAGAAGGAGAAGAAGAAGGAGAAGGAGAAGGAGGAAGAAGGAGGAAGAAGGAGAAGAAGGAGGAGATCCTTCTCCTTCTCCTTCTTCTTCTCCTCCTCCCTCTCCTCCTTCTTCTTCTCCTCATTTTTCCTCTTCCTTCCTTTCATTTTCCTCTTTTTCTCTTCTTGTCCCCTTCTTCGGGCTAAATTGGCTAAGAATGCCTTTTTGGAGCAAATTATGTCATTTCGAGGATAATTAGCTAAGTATAGGTCATTTTTTATTAAATAGGCCATTTTGGAGCTAACTAAGCTAATTATGTCATTTCGTAGGATAATTAGCCAATTTAGCCTTTCTTGGATGAGTCTAAGCTACGTAGAAGAAGAGATAGAGAAGAAGAAGTAAAATAAGGAGGAGGAGCAGGAGGAGGAGGAGGAGGAGAAGAAGAAGGAAGAGGAGAAGAAGAAGAAAAGAAGAAGGAGAAGAAGAAGGAGAAGGAGGAAGAAGGAGGAAGAAGAAGGAGAAGGAGGAGCTCCTTCTCCTTCTCCTGCTTCTTCTCCTTCTTCTCCTTCTTCTTCTCCTCCTCCCTCTCCTCCTTCTTCTTCTCCTCATTTTTCCTCTTCCTTCCTTTCATTTTTCCTCCTTTTCTCTTCTTGTCCCCTTCTTCGGGCTAAATTGGCTAAGAATGCCTTTTTCGAGCTAATTTTGTCATTTCGAGGATAAATAGCTAAGTATAGGTCATTTTTTATTAAATGGGCCATTTTGGAGCTAACTAAGCTAATTATGTCATTTCGTAGGATAATTAGCCAATTTAGCCTTTCTTGGATGAGTCTAAGCTACGTAGAAGAAGAGATAGAGAAGAAGAAGTAAAATAAGGAGGAGGAGGAGGAGGAGGAGAAGAAGAAGGAAGAGGAGAAGAAGAAGAAAAGAAGAAGGAGAAGGAGAAGAAGAAGGAGAAGGAGAAGGAGGAAGAAGGAGGAAGAAGAAGGAGAAGGAGGAGCTCCTTCTCCTTCTCCTTCTTCTTCTCCTCCTCCCTCTCCTCCTTCTTCTTCTCCTCATTTTTCCTCTTCCTTCCTTTCATTTTCCTCTTTTTCTCTTCTTGTCCCCTTCTTCGGGCTAAATTGGCTAAGAATGCCTTTTTGGAGCAAATTATTTCATTTCGAGGATAATTAGCTAAGTATAGGTCATTTTTTATTAAATAGGCCATTTTGGAGCTAACTAAGCTAATTATGTCATTTCGTAGGATAATTAGCCAATTTAGCCTTTCTTGGATGAGTCTAAGCTACGTAGAAGAAGAGATAGAGAAGAAGAAGTAAAATAAGGAGGAGGAGCTAGAGGAGGAGGAGGAGGAGAAGAAAAAGGAAGAGGAGAAGAAGAAGAAAAGAAAAAGGAGAAGAAGAAGGAGAAGGAGGAACAAGGAGGAAGAAGAAGGAGAAGGAGGAGCTCCTTCTCCTTCTCCTCCTTCTTCTCCATCTTCTCCTTCTTCTTCTCCTCCTCCCTCTCCTCCTTCTTCTTCTCCTCATTTTTCCTCTTCCTTCCTTTCATTTTTCCTCCTTTTCTCTTCTTGTCCCCTTCTATGGGCTAAATTGGCTAAGAATGCCTTTTTGGAGCTAATTATGTCATTTCGAGGATAATTAGCTAAGTATAGGTCATTTTTTATTCAATAGGCCATTTTGGAGCTAACTAAGCTAATTATGTAACTTCGTAGGATAATTAGCCAATTTAGCCTTTCTTGGATGAGTCTAATGTACGTAGAAGAAGAGATAGAGAAGAAGAAGTAAAATAAGGAGGAGGAGGAGGAGGAGGAGAAGAAGAAGGAAGAGGAGAAGAAGAAGAAAAGAAGAAGGAGAAGGAGAATAAGAAGGAGAAGGAGAAGGAGGAAGAAGGAGGAAGAAGAAGGAGAAGGAGGAGCTCCTTCTCCTTCTCCTTCTTCTTCTCCTTCTTCTCCTTCTTCTTCTCCTCCTCCCTCTCCTCCTTCTCCTTCTCCTCATTTTTCCTCTTCCTTCCTTTCATTTTCCTCTTTTTCTCTTCTTGTCCCCTTCTTCGGGCTAAATTGGCTAAGAATGCCTTTTTGGAGCTAGTTATGTCATTTCGAGGATAATTAGCTAAGTATAGGTCATTTTTTATTAAATAGGCCATTTTGGAGCTAACTAAGCTAATTATGTCATTTCGTAGGATAATTATCCAATTTAGCCTTTCTTGGATAAGTCTAAGCTACGTAGAAGAAGAGATAGAGAAGAAGAAGTAAAATAAGGAGGAGGAGGAGGAGGAGGAGGAAAAGAAGAAGGAAGAGGAGAAGAAGAAGAAAAGAAGAAGGAGAAGGAGAAGAAGAAGGAGAAGAAGAAGGAGGAAGAAGGAGGAAGAAGAAGGAGAAGGAGGAGCTCCTTCTCGTTCTCCTCCTTCTTCTCCTTCTTCTCCTTCTTCTTCTCCTCCTCCCTCTCCTCCTTCTTCTTCTCCTCATTTTTCCTCTTCCTTCCTTTCATTTTTCCTCTTTTTCTCTTCTTGTCCCCTTCTTCGGGCTAAATTGGCTAAGAATGCCTTTTTTGAGCTAATTATGTCATTTCGAGGATAATTAGCTAAGTATAGGTCATTTTTTATTAAATAGGCCATTTTGGAGCTAACTAAGCTAATTATGTCATTTCGTAGGATAATTAGCCAATTTAGCCTTTCTTGGATAAGTCTAAGCTACGTAGAAGAAGAGATAGAGAAGAAGAAGTAAAATAAGGAGGAGGAGGAGGAGGAGGAGAAGAAGAAGGAAGAGGAGAAGAAGAAGAAAAGAAGAAGGAGAAGGAGAAGAAGAAGGAGAAGGAGAAGGAGGAAGAAGGAGGAGGAAGAAGAAGAAGGCGGAGCTCCTTCTCCTTCTCCTTCTTCTCCTCCTCCCTCTCCTCCTTCTTCTTCTCCTCATTTTTCCTCTTCCTTCCTTTCATTTTCCTCTTTTTCTCTTCTTGTCCCCTTCTTCGTGCTAAATTGGCTAAGAATGCCTTTTTGGAGCTAATTATGTCATTTCGAGGATAATTAGCTAAGTATAGGTCATTTTTTATTAAATAGGCCATTTTGGAGCTAACTAAGCTAATTATGTCATTTCGTAGGATAATTAGCCAATTTAGCCTTTCTTGGATGAGTCTAAGCTACGTAGAAGAAGAGATACAGAAGAAGAAGTAAAATAAGTAGGAGGAGCAGGAGGAGGAGGAGAAGAAGAAGGAAGAGGAGAAGAAGAAGAAAAGAAGAAGGAGAAGGAGAATAAGAAGGAGAAGGAGAAGGAGGAAGAAGGAGGAAGAAGAAGGAGAAGGAGGAGCTCCTTCTCCTTCTCCTTCTTCTTCTCCTTCTTCTCCTTCTTCTTCTCCTCCTCCCTCTCCTCCTTCTCCTTCTCCTCATTTTTCCTCTTCCTTCCTTTCATTTTCCTCTTTTTCTCTTCTTGTCCCCTTCTTCGGGCTAAATTGGCTAAGAATGCCTTTTTGGAGCTAGTTATGTCATTTCGAGGATAATTAGCTAAGTATAGGTCATTTTTTATTAAATAGGCCATTTTGGAGCTAACTAAGCTAATTATGTCATTTCGTAGGATAATTATCCAATTTAGCCTTTCTTGGATAAGTCTAAGCTACGTAGAAGAAGAGATAGAGAAGAAGAAGTAAAATAAGGAGGAGGAGGAGGAGGAGGAGGAAAAGAAGAAGGAAGAGGAGAAGAAGAAGAAAAGAAGAAGGAGAAGGAGAAGAAGAAGGAGAAGAAGAAGGAGGAAGAAGGAGGAAGAAGAAGGAGAAGGAGGAGCTCCTTCTCGTTCTCCTCCTTCTTCTCCTTCTTCTCCTTCTTCTTCTCCTCCTCCCTCTCCTCCTTCTTCTTCTCCTCATTTTTCCTCTTCCTTCCTTTCATTTTTCCTCTTTTTCTCTTCTTGTCCCCTTCTTCGGGCTAAATTGGCTAAGAATGCCTTTTTTGAGCTAATTATGTCATTTCGAGGATAATTAGCTAAGTATAGGTCATTTTTTATTAAATAGGCCATTTTGGAGCTAACTAAGCTAATTATGTCATTTCGTAGGATAATTAGCCAATTTAGCCTTTCTTGGATAAGTCTAAGCTACGTAGAAGAAGAGATAGAGAAGAAGAAGTAAAATAAGGAGGAGGAGGAGGAGGAGGAGAAGAAGAAGGAAGAGGAGAAGAAGAAGAAAAGAAGAAGGAGAAGGAGAAGAAGAAGGAGAAGGAGAAGGAGGAAGAAGGAGGAGGAAGAAGAAGAAGGCGGAGCTCCTTCTCCTTCTCCTTCTTCTCCTCCTCCCTCTCCTCCTTCTTCTTCTCCTCATTTTTCCTCTTCCTTCCTTTCATTTTCCTCTTTTTCTCTTCTTGTCCCCTTCTTCGTGCTAAATTGGCTAAGAATGCCTTTTTGGAGCTAATTATGTCATTTCGAGGATAATTAGCTAAGTATAGGTCATTTTTTATTAAATAGGCCATTTTGGAGCTAACTAAGCTAATTATGTCATTTCGTAGGATAATTAGCCAATTTAGCCTTTCTTGGATGAGTCTAAGCTACGTAGAAGAAGAGATACAGAAGAAGAAGTAAAATAAGTAGGAGGAGCAGGAGGAGGAGGAGGAGGAGGAGAAGAAGAAGGAAGAGGAGAAGAAGAAGAAAAGAAGAAGGAGAAGAAGAAGGAGAAGGAGGAAGAAGGAGGAAGAAGAAGGAGAAGGAGGAGCTCCTTGTCCTTCTCCTCCTTCTTCTCCTTCTTCTCCTTCTTCTTCTCCTCCTCCCTCTCCTCCTTCTTCTTCTCTTCATTTTTCCTCTTCCTTCCTTTCATTTTTCCTCCTTTTCTCTTCTTGTCCCCTTCTTCGGGCTAAATTGGCTAAGAATGCCTTTTTGGAGCTAATTATGTCATTTCGAGGATAATTAGCTAAGTATAGGTCATTTTTTATTCAATAGGCCATTTTGGAGCTAACTAAGCTAATTATGTAATTTCGTAGGACAATTAGCCAATTTAGCCTTTCTTGGATGAGTCTAATGTACGTAGAAGAAGAGATAGAGAAGAAGAAGTAAAATAAGGAGGAGGAGGAGGAGGAGAAGAAGAAGGAAGAGGAGAAGAAGAAGAAAAGAAGAAGGAGAAGGAGAATAAGAAGGAGAAGGAGAAGGAGGAAGAAGGAGGAAGAAGAAGGAGAAGGAGGAGCTCCTTCTCCTTCTCCTCCTTCTTCTCCTTCTTCTCCTTCTTCTTCTCCTCCTCCCTCTCCTCCTTCTCCTTCTCCTCATTTTTCCTCTTCCTTCCTTTCATTTTCCTCTTTTTCTCTTCTTGTCCCCTTCTTCGGGCTAAATTGGTTAAGAATGCCTTTTTGGAGCTAATTATGTCATTTCGAGGATAATTAGCTAAGTATAGGTCATTTTTTATTAAATAGGCCATTTTGGAGCTAACTAAGCTAATTATGTCATTTCGTAGGATAATTATCCAATTTAGCCGTTCTTGGATAAGTCTAAGCTACGTAGAAGAAGAGATAGAGAAGAAGAAGTAAAATAAGGAGGAGGAGGAGGAGGAGGAGAAGAAGAAGGAAGAGGAGAAGAAGAAGAAAAGAAGAAGGAGAAGGAGAAGAAGAAGGAGAAGGAGAAGGAGGAAGAAGGAGGAAGAAGAAGGAGAAGGAGGAGCTCCTTCTCCTTCTCCTTCTTCTTCTCCTCCTCCCTCTCCTCCTTCTTCTTCTCCTCATTTTTCCTCTTCCTTCCTTTCATTTTCCTCTTTTTCTCTTCTTGTCCCCTTCTTCGGGCTAAATTGGCTAAGAATGCCTTTTTGGAGCAAATTATTTCATTTCGAGGATAATTAGCTAAGTATAGGTCATTTTTTATTAAATAGGCCATTTTGGAGCTAACTAAGCTAATTATGTCATTTCGTAGGATAATTAGCCAATTTAGCCTTTCTTGGATGAGTCTAAGCTACGTAGAAGAAGAGATAGAGAAGAAGAAGTAAAATAAGGAGGAGGAGCAGGAGGAGGAGGAGGAGGAGAAGAAGAAGGAAGAGGAGAAGAAGAAGAAAAGAAGAAGGAGAAGAAGAAGGAGAAGGAGGAACAAGGAGGAAGAAGAAGGAGAAGGAGGAGCTCCTTCTCCTTCTCCTCCTTCTTCTCCATCTTCTCCTTCTTCTTCTCCTCATCCCTCTCCTCCTTCTTCTTCTCCTCATTTTTCCTCTTCCTTCCTTTCATTTTTCCTCCTTTTCTCTTCTTGTCCCCTTCTATGGGCTAAATTGGCTAAGAATGCCTTTTTGGAGCTAATTATGTCATTTCGAGGATAATTATCTAAGTATAGGTCATTTTTTATTCAATAGGCCATTTTGGAGCTAACTAAGCTAATTATGTAACTTCGTAGGATAATTAGCCAATTTAGCCTTTCTTGGATGAGTCTAATGTACGTAGAAGAAGAGATAGAGAAGAAGAAGTAAAATAAGGAGGAGGAGGAGGAGGAGGAGAAGAAGAAGGAAGAGGAGAAGAAGAAGAAAAGAAGAAGGAGAAGGAGAATAAGGAGAAGGAGAAGGAGGAAGAAGGAGGAAGAAGAAGGAGAAGGAGGAGCTCCTTCTCCTTCTCCTTCTTCTTCTCCTTCTTCTCCTTCTTCTTCTCCTCCTCCCTCTCCTCCTTCTCCTTCTCCTCATTTTTCCTCTTCCTTCCTTTCATTTTCCTCTTTTTCTCTTCTTGTCCCCTTCTTCGGGCTAAATTGGCTAAGAATGCCTTTTTGGAGCTAGTTATGTCATTTCGAGGATAATTAGCTAAGTATAGGTCATTTTTTATTAAATAGGCCATTTTGGAGCTAACTAAGCTAATTATGTCATTTCGTAGGATAATTATCCAATTTAGCCTTTCTTGGATAAGTCTAAGCTACGTAGAAGAAGAGATAGAGAATAAGAAGTAAAATAAGGAGGAGGAGGAGGAGGAGGAGGAAAAGAAGAAGGAAGAGGAGAAGAAGAAGAAAAGAAGAAGGAGAAGGAGAAGAAGAAGGAGAAGAAGAAGGAGGAAGAAGGAGGAAGAAGAAGGAGAAGGAGGAGCTCCTTCTCGTTCTCCTCCTTCTTCTCCTTCTTCTCCTTCTTCTTCTCCTCCTCCCTCTCCTCCTTCTTCTTCTCCTCATTTTTCCTCTTCCTTCCTTTCATTTTTCCTCTTTTTCTCTTCTTGTCCCCTTCTTCGGGCTAAATTGGCTAAGAATGCCTTTTTTGAGCTAATTATGTCATTTCGAGGATAATTAGCTAAGTATAGGTCATTTTTTATTAAATAGGCCATTTTGGAGCTAAGTAAGCTAATTATGTCATTTCGTAGGATAATTAGCCAATTTAGCCTTTCTTGGATAAGTCTAAGCTACGTAGAAGAAGAGATAGAGAAGAAGAAGTAAAATAAGGAGGAGGAGGAGGAGGAGGAGAAGAAGAAGGAAGAGGAGAAGAAGAAGAAAAGAAGAAGGAGAAGGAGAAGAAGAAGGAGAAGGAGAAGGAGGAAGAAGGAGGAGGAAGAAGAAGAAGGCGGAGCTCCTTCTCCTTCTCCTTCTTCTCCTCCTCCCCCTCCTCCTTCTTCTTCTCCTCATTTTTCCTCTTCCTTCCTTTCATTTTCCTCTTTTTCTCTTCTTGTCCCCTTCTTCGTGCTAAATTGGCTAAGAATGCCTTTTTGGAGCTAATTATGTCATTTCGAGGATAATTAGCTAAGTATAGGTCATTTTTTATTAAATAGGCCATTTTGGAGCTAACTAAGCTAATTATGTCATTTCGTAGGATAATTAGCCAATTTAGCCTTTCTTGGATGAGTCTAAGCTACGTAGAAGAAGAGATACAGAAGAAGAAGTAAAATAAGGAGGAGGAGCAGGAGGAGGAGGAGGAGGAGGAGAAGAAGAAGGAAGAGGAGAAGAAGAAGAAAAGAAGAAGGAGAAGAAGAAGGAGAAGGAGGAAGAAGGAGGAAGAAGAAGGAGAAGGAGGAGCTCCTTCTCCTTCTCCTCCTTCTTCTCCTTCTTCTCCTTCTTCTTCTCCTCCTCCCTCTCCTCCTTCTTCTTCTCCTCATTTTTCCTCTTCCTTCCTTTCATTTTTCCTCCTTTTCTCTTCTTGTCCCCTTCTTCGGGCTAAATTGGCTAAGAATGCCTTTTTGGAGCTAATTATGTCATTTCGAGGATAATTAGCTAAGTATAGGTCATTTTTTATTCAATAGGCCATTTTGGAGCTAACTAAGCTAATTATGTAATTTCGTAGGACAATTAGCCAATTTAGCCTTTCTTGGATGAGTCTAATGTACGTAGAAGAAGAGATAGAGAAGAAGAAGTAAAATAAGGAGGAGGAGGAGGAGGAGAAGAAGAAGGAAGAGGAGAAGAAGAAGAAAAGAAGAAGGAGAAGGAGAATAAGAAGGAGAAGGAGAAGGAGAAGGAGGAAGAAGGAGGAAGAAGAAGGAGAAGGAGGAGCTCCTTCTCCTTCTCCTCCTTCTTCTCCTTCTTCTCCTTCTTCTTCTCCTCCTCCCTCTCCTCCTTCTCCTTCTCCTCATTTTTCCTCTTCCTTCCTTTCATTTTCCTCTTTTTCTCTTCTTGTCCCCTTCTTCGGGCTAAATTGGCTAAGAATGCCTTTTTGGAGCTAGTTATGTCATTTCGAGGATAATTAGCTAAGTATAGGTCATTTTTTATTAAATAGGCCATTTTGGAGCTAACTAAGCTAATTATGTCATTTCGTAGGATAATTATCCAATTTAGCCTTTCTTGGATAAGTCTAAGCTACGTAGAAGAAGAGATAGAGAATAAGAAGTAAAATAAGGAGGAGGAGGAGGAGGAGGAGGAAAAGAAGAAGGAAGAGGAGAAGAAGAAGAAAAGAAGAAGGAGAAGGAGAAGAAGAAGGAGAAGAAGAAGGAGGAAGAAGGAGGAAGAAGAAGGAGAAGGAGGAGCTCCTTCTCGTTCTCCTCCTTCTTCTCCTTCTTCTCCTTCTTCTTCTCCTCCTCCCTCTCCTCCTTCTTCTTCTCCTCATTTTTCCTCTTCCTTCCTTTCATTTTTCCTCTTTTTCTCTTCTTGTCCCCTTCTTCGGGCTAAATTGGCTAAGAATGCCTTTTTTGAGCTAATTATGTCATTTCGAGGATAATTAGCTAAGTATAGGTCATTTTTTATTAAATAGGCCATTTTGGAGCTAACTAAGCTAATTATGTCATTTCGTAGGATAATTAGCCAATTTAGCCTTTCTTGGATAAGTCTAAGCTACGTAGAAGAAGAGATAGAGAAGAAGAAGTAAAATAAGGAGGAGGAGGAGGAGGAGGAGAAGAAGAAGGAAGAGGAGAAGAAGAAGAAAAGAAGAAGGAGAAGGAGAAGAAGAAGGAGAAGGAGAAGGAGGAAGAAGGAGGAGGAAGAAGAAGAAGGCGGAGCTCCTTCTCCTTCTCCTTCTTCTCCTCCTCCCTCTCCTCCTTCTTCTTCTCCTCATTTTTCCTCTTCCTTCCTTTCATTTTCCTCTTTTTCTCTTCTTGTCCCCTTCTTCGTGCTAAATTGGCTAAGAATGCCTTTTTGGAGCTAATTATGTCATTTCGAGGATAATTAGCTAAGTATAGGTCATTTTTTATTAAATAGGCCATTTTGGAGCTAACTAAGCTAATTATGTCATTTCGTAGGATAATTAGCCAATTTAGCCTTTCTTGGATGAGTCTAAGCTACGTAGAAGAAGAGATACAGAAGAAGAAGTAAAATAAGGAGGAGGAGCAGGAGGAGGAGGAGGAGGAGGAGAAGAAGAAGGAAGAGGAGAAGAAGAAGAAAAGAAGAAGGAGAAGAAGAAGGAGAAGGAGGAAGAAGGAGGAAGAAGAAGGAGAAGGAGGAGCTCCTTCTCCTTCTCCTCCTTCTTCTCCTTCTTCTCCTTCTTCTTCTCCTCCTCCCTCTCCTCCTTCTTCTTCTCCTCATTTTTCCTCTTCCTTCCTTTCATTTTTCCTCCTTTTCTCTTCTTGTCCCCTTCTTCGGGCTAAATTGGCTAAGAATGCCTTTTTGGAGCTAATTATGTCATTTCGAGGATAATTAGCTAAGTATAGGTCATTTTTTATTCAATAGGCCATTTTGGAGCTAACTAAGCTAATTATGTAATTTCGTAGGACAATTAGCCAATTTAGCCTTTCTTGGATGAGTCTAATGTACGTAGAAGAAGAGATAGAGAAGAAGAAGTAAAATAAGGAGGAGGAGGAGGAGGAGAAGAAGAAGGAAGAGGAGAAGAAGAAGAAAAGAAGAAGGAGAAGGAGAATAAGAAGGAGAAGGAGAAGGAGAAGGAGGAAGAAGGAGGAAGAAGAAGGAGAAGGAGGAGCTCCTTCTCCTTCTCCTCCTTCTTCTCCTTCTTCTCCTTCTTCTTCTCCTCCTCCCTCTCCTCCTTCTCCTTCTCCTCATTTTTCCTCTTCCTTCCTTTCATTTTCCTCTTTTTCTCTTCTTGTCCCCTTCTTCGGGCTAAATTGGTTAAGAATGCCTTTTTGGAGCTAATTATGTCATTTCGAGGATAATTAGCTAAGTATAGGTCATTTTTTATTAAATAGGCCATTTTGGAGCTAACTAAGCTAATTATGTCATTTCGTAGGATAATTATCCAATTTAGCCGTTCTTGGATAAGTCTAAGCTACGTAGAAGAAGAGATAGAGAAGAAGAAGTAAAATAAGGAGGAGGAGGAGGAGGAGGAGAAGAAGAAGGAAGAGGAGAAGAAGAAGAAAAGAAGAAGGAGAAGGAGAAGAAGAAGGAGAAGGAGAAGGAGGAAGAAGGAGGAAGAAGAAGGAGAAGGAGGAGCTCCTTCTCCTTCTCCTTCTTCTTCTCCTCCTCCCTCTCCTCCTTCTTCTTCTCCTCATTTTTCCTCTTCCTTCCTTTCATTTTCCTCTTTTTCTCTTCTTGTCCCCTTCTTCGGGCTAAATTGGCTAAGAATGCCTTTTTGGAGCAAATTATTTCATTTCGAGGATAATTAGCTAAGTATAGGTCATTTTTTATTAAATAGGCCATTTTGGAGCTAACTAAGCTAATTATGTCATTTCGTAGGATAATTAGCCAATTTAGCCTTTCTTGGATGAGTCTAAGCTACGTAGAAGAAGAGATAGAGAAGAAGAAGTAAAATAAGGAGGAGGAGCAGGAGGAGGAGGAGGAGAAGAAGAAGGAAGAGGAGAAGAAGAAGAAAAGAAGAAGGAGAAGAAGAAGGAGAAGGAGGAACAAGGAGGAAGAAGAAGGAGAAGGAGGAGCTCCTTCTCCTTCTCCTCCTTCTTCTCCATCTTCTCCTTCTTCTTCTCCTCATCCCTCTCCTCCTTCTTCTTCTCCTCATTTTTCCTCTTCCTTCCTTTCATTTTTCCTCCTTTTCTCTTCTTGTCCCCTTCTATGGGCTAAATTGGCTAAGAATGCCTTTTTGGAGCGAATTATGTCATTTCGAGGATAATTAGCTAAGTATAGGTCATTTTTTATTCAATAGGCCATTTTGGAGCTAACTAAGCTAATTATGTAACTTCGTAGGATAATTAGCCAATTTAGCCTTTCTTGGATGAGTCTAATGTACGTAGAAGAAGAGATAGAGAAGAAGAAGTAAAATAAGGAGGAGGAGGAGGAGGAGGAGAAGAAGAAGGAAGAGGAGAAGAAGAAGAAAAGAAGAAGGAGAAGGAGAATAAGAAGGAGAAGGAGAAGGAGGAAGAAGGAGGAAGAAGAAGGAGAAGGAGGAGCTCCTTCTCCTTCTCCTTCTTCTTCTCCTTCTTCTCCTTCTTCTTCTCCTCCTCCCTCTCCTCCTTCTCCTTCTCCTCATTTTTCCTCTTCCTTCCTTTCATTTTCCTCTTTTTCTCTTCTTGTCCCCTTCTTCGGGCTAAATTGGCTAAGAATGCCTTTTTGGAGCTAGTTATGTCATTTCGAGGATAATTAGCTAAGTATAGGTCATTTTTTATTAAATAGGCCATTTTGGAGCTAACTAAGCTAATTATGTCATTTCGTAGGATAATTATCCAATTTAGCCTTTCTTGGATAAGTCTAAGCTACGTAGAAGAAGAGATAGAGAAGAAGAAGTAAAATAAGGAGGAGGAGGAGGAGGAGGAGGAAAAGAAGAAGGAAGAGGAGAAGAAGAAGAAAAGAAGAAGGAGAAGGAGAAGAAGAAGGAGAAGAAGAAGGAGGAAGAAGGAGGAAGAAGAAGGAGAAGGAGGAGCTCCTTCTCGTTCTCCTCCTTCTTCTCCTTCTTCTCCTTCTTCTTCTCCTCCTCCCTCTCCTCCTTCTTCTTCTCCTCATTTTTCCTCTTCCTTCCTTTCATTTTTCCTCTTTTTCTCTTCTTGTCCCCTTCTTCGGGCTAAATTGGCTAAGAATGCCTTTTTTGAGCTAATTATGTCATTTCGAGGATAATTAGCTAAGTATAGGTCATTTTTTATTAAATAGGCCATTTTGGAGCTAACTAAGCTAATTATGTCATTTCGTAGGATAATTAGCCAATTTAGCCTTTCTTGGATAAGTCTAAGCTACGTAGAAGAAGAGATAGAGAAGAAGAAGTAAAATAAGGAGGAGGAGGAGGAGGAGGAGAAGAAGAAGGAAGAGGAGAAGAAGAAGAAAAGAAGAAGGAGAAGGAGAAGAAGAAGGAGAAGGAGAAGGAGGAAGAAGGAGGAGGAAGAAGAAGAAGGCGGAGCTCCTTCTCCTTCTCCTTCTTCTCCTCCTCCCTCTCCTCCTTCTTCTTCTCCTCATTTTTCCTCTTCCTTCCTTTCATTTTCCTCTTTTTCTCTTCTTGTCCCCTTCTTCGTGCTAAATTGGCTAAGAATGCCTTTTTGGAGCTAATTATGTCATTTCGAGGATAATTAGCTAAGTATAGGTCATTTTTTATTAAATAGGCCATTTTGGAGCTAACTAAGCTAATTATGTCATTTCGTAGGATAATTAGCCAATTTAGCCTTTCTTGGATGAGTCTAAGCTACGTAGAAGAAGAGATACAGAAGAAGAAGTAAAATAAGGAGGAGGAGCAGGAGGAGGAGGAGGAGGAGGAGAAGAAGAAGGAAGAGGAGAAGAAGAAGAAAAGAAGAAGGAGAAGAAGAAGGAGAAGGAGGAAGAAGGAGGAAGAAGAAGGAGAAGGAGGAGCTCCTTCTCCTTCTCCTCCTTCTTCTCCTTCTTCTCCTTCTTCTTCTCCTCCTCCCTCTCCTCCTTCTTCTTCTCCTCATTTTTCCTCTTCCTTCCTTTTATTTTTCCTCCTTTTCTCTTCTTGTCCCCTTCTTCGGGCTAAATTGGCTAAGGATGCCTTTTTGGAGCTAATTATGTCATTTCGAGGATAATTAGCTAAGTATAGGTCATTTTTTATTCAATAGGCCATTTTGGAGCTAACTAAGCTAATTATGTAATTTCGTAGGACAATTAGCCAATTTAGCCTTTCTTGGATGAGTCTAATGTACGTAGAAGAAGAGATAGAGAAGAAGAAGTAAAATAAGGAGGAGGAGGAGGAGGAGAAGAAGAAGGAAGAGGAGAAGAAGAAGAAAAGAAGAAGGAGAAGGAGAATAAGAAGGAGAAGGAGAAGGAGGAAGAAGGAGGAAGAAGAAGGAGAAGGAGGAGCTCCTTCTCCTTCTCCTCCTTCTTCTCCTTCTTCTCCTTCTTCTTCTCCTCCTCCCTCTCCTCCTTCTCCTTCTCCTCATTTTTCCTCTTCCTTCCTTTCATTTTCCTCTTTTTCTCTTCTTGTCCCCTTCTTCGGGCTAAATTGGCTAAGAATGCCTTTTTGGAGCTAATTATGTCATTTCGAGGATAATTAGCTAAGTATAGGTCATTTTTTATTAAATAGGCCATTTTGGAGCTAACTAAGCTAATTATGTCATTTCGTAGGATAATTATCCAATTTAGCCGTTCTTGGATAAGTCTAAGCTACGTAGAAGAAGAGATAGAGAAGAAGAAGTAAAATAAGGAGGAGGAGGAGGAGGAGGAGGAAAAGAAGAAGGAAGAGGAGAAGAAGAAGAAAAGAAGAAGGAGAAGGAGAAGAAGAAGGAGAAGGAGAAGGAGGAAGAAGGAGGAAGATGAAGGAGAAGGAGGAGCTCCTTCTTGTTCTCCTCCTTCTTCTCCTTCTTCTCCTCCTCCCTCTCCTCCTTCTTCTTCTCCTCATTTTTCCTCTTCCTTCCTTTCATTTTTCCTCTTTTTCTCTTCTTGTCCCCTTCTTCGGGCTAAATTGGCTAAGAATGCCTTTTTGGAGCTAATTATCTCATTTCGAGGATAATTAGCTAAGTATAGGTCATTTTTTATTAAATAGGCCATTTTGGACCTAACTAAGCTAATTATGCCATTTCGTAGGATAATTAGCCAATTTAGCCTTTGTTGGATGAGTCTAAGGTACGTAGAAGAAGAGATAGAGAAGAAGAAGTAAAATAAGGAGGAGGAGGAGGAGGAGGAGAAGAAGAAGGAAGAGGAGAAGAAGAAGAAAAGAAGAAGGAGAAGGAGAAGAAGGAGAAGGACAAGGAGGAAGAAGGAGGAAGAAGAAGGAGAAGGCGGAGCTCCTTCTCCTTCTCCTTCTTCTCCTCCTCCCTCTCCTCCTTCTTCTTCTCCTCATTTTTCCTCTTCCTTCCTTTCATTTTCCTCTTTTTCTCTTCTTGTCCCCTTCTTCGGGCTAAATTGGCTAAGAATGCCTTTTTGGAGCTAATTATGTCATTTCGAGGATAATTAGCTAAGTATAGGTCATTTTTTATTAAATAGGCCATTTTGGAGCTAACTAAGCTAATTATGTCATTTCGTAGGATAATTAGCCAATTTAGCCTTTCTTGGATGAGTCTAAGCTACGTAGAAGAACAGATAGAGAAGAAGAAGTAAAATAAGGAGGAGGAGGAGAAGGAGAAGAAGAAGGAAGAGGAGAAGAAGAAGAAAAGAAGAAGGAGAAGGAGAAGAAGAAGGAGAAGGAGGAGGAAGAAGGAGGAAGAAGAAGAAGAAGAAGAAGGAGGAGCTCCTTCTCCTTCTCCTTCTTCTTCTCCTCCTCCCTCTCCTCCTTCTTCTTCTCCTCATTTTTCCTCTTCCTTCCTTTCATTTTCCTCTTTTTCTCTTCTTGTCCCCTTCTTCGGGCTAAATTGGCTAAGAATGCCTTTTTGGAGCTAATTATGTCATTTCGAGGATAATTAGCTAAGTATAGGTCATTTTTTATTAAATAGGCCATTTTGGAGCTAACTAAGCTAATTATGTCATTTTGTAGGATAATTAGCCAATTTAGCCTTTCTTGGATGAGTCCAAGCTACGTAGAAGAAGAGATAGAGAAGAAGAAGTAAAATAAGGAGGAGGAGGAGGAGGAGAAGAAGAAGGAAGAGGAGAAGAAGAAGAAAACAAGAAGGTGAAGGAGAAGAAGAAGGAGAAGGAGAAGGAGGAAGAAGGAGGAAGAAGAAGGAGAAGGAGGAGCTCCTTCTTCTTCTCGTCCACCCTCTCCTCCTTCTTCTTCTCCTCATTTTTCCTCTTCCTTCCTTTCATTTTCCTCTTTTTCTCTTCTTGTCCCCTTCTTCGGGCTAAATTGGCTAGGAATGCCTTTTTGGAGCTAATTATGTCATTTCGAGGATAATTAGCTAAGTATAGGTCATTTTTTATTAAATAGGCCATTTTGGAGCTAACTAAGCTAATTATGTCATTTCGTAGGATAATTAGCCAATTTAGCCTTTCTTGGATGAGTCTAAGCTACGTAGAAGAAGAGATAGAGAAGAAGAAGTAAAATAAGGAGGAGGAGGAGGAGGAGGAGAAGAAGAAGGAAGAGGAGAAGAAGAAGAAAACAAGAAGGAGAAGGAGAAGAAGAAGGAGAAGGAGAAGGAGGAAGAAGGAGGAAGAAGAAGGAGAAGGAGGAGCTCCTTCTCCTTCTCCTCCTTCTTCTCCTTCTTCTCCTTCTTCTCCTCCTCCCTCTCCTCCTTCTTCTTCTCCTCATTTTTCCTCTTCCTTCCTTTCATTTTTCCTCTTTTTCTCTTCTTGTCCCCTTCTTCGGGCTAAATTGGCTAAGGATGCCTTTTTGGAGCTAATTATGTCATTTCGAGGATAATTAGCTAAGTATAGGTCATTTTTTATTAAATAGGCCATTTTGGAGCTAACTAAGCTAATTATGTCATTTCGTAGGATAATTAGCCAATTTAGCCTTTCTTGGATGAGTCTAAGCTACGTAGAAGAAGAGATAGAGAAGAAGAAGTAAAATAAGGAGGAGGAGGAGGAGGAGGAGGAGAAGAAGGAAGAGGAGAAGAAGAAGAAAAGAAGAAGGAGAAGGAGAAGAAGAAGGAGAAATTGAAGGAGGAAGAAGGAGGAAGAAGAAGAAGGAGGAGGATCTCCTTCTACTTCTTCTTCTTCTCCTCCTCCCTCTCCTCCTTCTTCTTCTCCTCATTTTTCCTCTTCCTTCCTTTCATTTTTCCTCTTTTTCTATTCTTGTCCCCTTCTTCGGGCTAAATTGGCTAAGAATGCCTTTTTGGAGCTAATTATGTCATTTCGAGGATAATTTGCTAAGTATAGGTCATTTTTTATTAAATAGGCCATTTTGGAGCTAACTAAGCTAATTATGTCATTTCGTAGGATAATTAGCCAATTTAGCCTTTCTTGGATGAGTCTAAGCTACGTAGAACAAGAGATAGAGAAGAAGAAGTAAAATAACGAGGAGGAGCAGGAGGAGGAGGAGGAGGAGGAGAAGAAGAAGGAATAGGAGAAGAAGAAGAAAAGAAGAAGAAGGAGAAGAAGGAGAAGGAGGAGCTCCTTCTCCTTCTCCTCCTTCTTCTCCTTCTTCTCCTTCTTCTTCTCCTCCTCCCTCTCCTCCTTCTTCTTCTCCTCATTTTTCCTCTTCCTCCCTTTCATTTTTCCTCCTTTTCTCTTCTTGTCCCCTTCTTCGGGGTAAATTGGCTAAGAATGCCTTTTCGGAGCTAATTATGTCATTTCGAGGATAATTAGCTAAGTATAGGTCATTTTTAATTAAATAGGCCATTCTGGAGCTAACTAAGCTAATTATGTCATTTCGTAGGATAATTAGCCAATTTAGCCTTTCTTGGATGAGTCTAAGCTACGTAGAAGAACAGATAGAGAAGAAGAAGTAAAATAAGGAGGAGGAGGAGAAGGAGAAGAAGAAGGAAGAGGAGAAGAAGAAGAAAAGAAGAAGGAGAAGGAGAAGAAGAAGGAGAAGGAGGAGGAAGAAGGAGGAAGAAGAAGAAGAAGAAGAAGGAGGAGCTCCTTCTCCTTCTCCTTCTTCTTCTCCTCCTCCCTCTCCTCCTTCTTCTTCTCCTCATTTTTCCTCTTCCTTCCTTTCATTTTCCTCTTTTTCTCTTCTTGTCCCCTTCTTCGGGCTAAATTGGCTAAGAATGCCTTTTTGGAGCTAATTATGTCATTTCGAGGATAATTAGCTAAGTATAGGTCATTTTTTATTAAATAGGCCATTTTGGAGCTAACTAAGCTAATTATGTCATTTTGTAGGATAATTAGCCAATTTAGCCTTTCTTGGATGAGTCCAAGCTACGTAGAAGAAGAGATAGAGAAGAAGAAGTAAAATAAGGAGGAGGAGGAGGAGGAGAAGAAGAAGGAAGAGGAGAAGAAGAAGAAAACAAGAAGGTGAAGGAGAAGAAGAAGGAGAAGGAGAAGGAGGAAGAAGGAGGAAGAAGAAGGAGAAGGAGGAGCTCCTTCTTCTTCTCGTCCACCCTCTCCTCCTTCTTCTTCTCCTCATTTTTCCTCTTCCTTCCTTTCATTTTCCTCTTTTTCTCTTCTTGTCCCCTTCTTCGGGCTAAATTGGCTAGGAATGCCTTTTTGGAGCTAATTATGTCATTTCGAGGATAATTAGCTAAGTATAGGTCATTTTTTATTAAATAGGCCATTTTGGAGCTAACTAAGCTAATTATGTCATTTCGTAGGATAATTAGCCAATTTAGCCTTTCTTGGATGAGTCTAAGCTACGTAGAAGAAGAGATAGAGAAGAAGAAGTAAAATAAGGAGGAGGAGGAGGAGGAGGAGAAGAAGAAGGAAGAGGAGAAGAAGAAGAAAACAAGAAGGAGAAGGAGAAGAAGAAGGAGAAGGAGAAGGAGGAAGAAGGAGGAAGAAGAAGGAGAAGGAGGAGCTCCTTCTCCTTCTCCTCCTTCTTCTCCTTCTTCTCCTTCTTCTCCTCCTCCCTCTCCTCCTTCTTCTTCTCCTCATTTTTCCTCTTCCTTCCTTTCATTTTTCCTCTTTTTCTCTTCTTGTCCCCTTCTTCGGGCTAAATTGGCTAAGGATGCCTTTTTGGAGCTAATTATGTCATTTCGAGGATAATTAGCTAAGTATAGGTCATTTTTTATTAAATAGGCCATTTTGGAGCTAACTAAGCTAATTATGTCATTTCGTAGGATAATTAGCCAATTTAGCCTTTCTTGGATGAGTCTAAGCTACGTAGAAGAAGAGATAGAGAAGAAGAAGTAAAATAAGGAGGAGGAGGAGGAGGAGGAGGAGAAGAAGGAAGAGGAGAAGAAGAAGAAAAGAAGAAGGAGAAGGAGAAGAAGAAGGAGAAATTGAAGGAGGAAGAAGGAGGAAGAAGAAGAAGGAGGAGGATCTCCTTCTACTTCTTCTTCTTCTCCTCCTCCCTCTCCTCCTTCTTCTTCTCCTCATTTTTCCTCTTCCTTCCTTTCATTTTTCCTCTTTTTCTATTCTTGTCCCCTTCTTCGGGCTAAATTGGCTAAGAATGCCTTTTTGGAGCTAATTATGTCATTTCGAGGATAATTTGCTAAGTATAGGTCATTTTTTATTAAATAGGCCATTTTGGAGCTAACTAAGCTAATTATGTCATTTCGTAGGATAATTAGCCAATTTAGCCTTTCTTGGATGAGTCTAAGCTACGTAGAACAAGAGATAGAGAAGAAGAAGTAAAATAACGAGGAGGAGCAGGAGGAGGAGGAGGAGGAGGAGAAGAAGAAGGAATAGGAGAAGAAGAAGAAAAGAAGAAGAAGGAGAAGAAGGAGAAGGAGGAGCTCCTTCTCCTTCTCCTCCTTCTTCTCCTTCTTCTCCTTCTTCTTCTCCTCCTCCCTCTCCTCCTTCTTCTTCTCCTCATTTTTCCTCTTCCTCCCTTTCATTTTTCCTCCTTTTCTCTTCTTGTCCCCTTCTTCGGGGTAAATTGGCTAAGAATGCCTTTTCGGAGCTAATTATGTCATTTCGAGGATAATTAGCTAAGTATAGGTCATTTTTAATTAAATAGGCCATTCTGGAGCTAACTAAGCTAATTATGTAATTTTGTAGGATAATTTGCCACTTTAGCCTTTCTTGGATGAGTCTAATGTACGTAGAAGAAGAGATAGAGAAGAAGAAGTAAAATAAGGAGGAGGAGGAGGAGGAGGAGGAGAAGAAGAAGGAAGAGGAGAAGAAGAAGAAAAGAAGAAGGAGAAGGATAAGAAGAAGGAGAAGGAGAAGGAGGAAGAAGGAGGAAGAAGAAGGAGAAGGAGGAGCTCCTTCTCCTTCTCCTCCTTCTTCTCCTTCTCCTCCTTCTTCTTCTCCTCCTCCCTCTCCTCCTTCTTCTTCTCCTCATTTTTCCTCTTCCTTCCTTTCATTTTTCCTCTTCTTCTCTTCTTGTCCCCTTCTTCGGACTAAATTGGCTAAGAATGCCTTTTTGGAGCTAATTATGTCATTTCGAGGATAATTAGCTAAGAATAGGTCATTTTTTATTAAATAGGCCATTTTGGAGCTAACTAAGCTAATTATGTCATTTCGTAGGATAATTAGCCAATTTAGCCTTTCTTGGATGAGTCTAAGCTACGTAGAAGAAGAGATAGAGAAGAAGAAGTAAAATAAGGAGGAGGAGGAGGAGGAGAAGAAGAAGGAAGAGGAGAAGAAGAAGAAAAGAAGAAGGAGAAGGAGAAGGAGAAGGAGAAGGAGAAGGAGGAAGAAGGAGGAAGAAGAAGAAGAAGGAGGAGATCCTTCTCCTTCTCCTTCTTCTTCTCCTCCTCCCTCTCCTCCTTCTTCTTCTCCTCATTTTTCCTCTTCCTTCCTTTCATTTTCCTCTTTTTCTCTTCTTGTCCCCTTCTTCGGGCTAAATTGGCTAAGAATGCCTTTTCGGAGCTAATTATGTCATTTCGAGGATAATTAGCTAAGTATAGGTCATTTTTTATTAAATAGGCCATTCTGGAGCTAACTAAGCTAATTATGTAATTTTGTAGGATAATTAGCCAATTTAGCCTTTCTTGGATCAGTCTAATGTACGTAGAAGAAGAGATAGAGAAGAAGAAGTAAAATAAGGAGGAGGAGGAGGAGGAGGAGAAGAAGAAGGAAGAGGAGAAGAAGAAGAAAAGAAGAAGGAGAAGGAGAAGAAGAAGGAGAAGGAGAAGGAGAAGGAGAAGAAGAAGGAAAGAAGAAGGAGAAGGATAAGAAGAAGGAGAAGGATAAGAAGAAGGAGAAGGAGAAGGAGGAAGAAGGAGGAAGAAGAAGGAGAAGGAGGAGCTCCTTCTCCTTCTCCTCCTTCTTCTCCTTCTCCTCCTTCTTCTTCTCCTCCTCCCTCTCCTCCTTCTTCTTCTCCTCATTTTTCCTCTTCCTTCCTTTCATTTTTCCTCTTTTTCTCTTCTTGTCCCCTTCTTCGGGCTAAATTGGCTAAGAATGCCTTTTTGGAGCTAATTATGTCATTTCGAGGAGAATTAGCTAAGAATAGGTTATTTTTTATTAAATAGGCCATTTTGGAGCTAACTAAGCTAATTATGTCTTTTCGTAGGATAATTAGCTAATTTAGCCTTTCTTGGATGAGTCTAAGCTACGTAGAAGAAGAGATAGAGAAGAAGAAGTAAAATAAGGAGGAGGAGGAGGAGGAGAAGAAGAAGGAAGAGGAGAAGAAGAAGAAAAGAAGAAGGAGAAGGAGAAGAAGAAGGAGAAGGAGAAGGAGGAAGAAGGAGGAAGAAGAAGAAGGAGGAGATCCTTCTCCTTCTCCTTCTCCTTCTCCTCCTCCCTCTCCTCCTTCTTCTTCTCCTCATTTTTCCTCTTCCTTCCTTTCATTTTCCTCTTTTTCTCTTCTTGTCCCCTTCTTCGGGCTAAATTGGCTAAGAATGCCTTTTTGGAGCTAATTATGTCATTTCGAGGATAATTAGCTAACTATAGGTCATTTTTTATTAAATAGGCCATTTTGGAGCTAACTAAGCTAATTATGTCATTTCGTAGGATAATTAGCCAATTTAGCCTTTCTTGGATGAGTCTAAGCTACGTAGAAGAAGAGATAGAGAAGAAGAAGTAAAAAAAGGAGGAGGAGAAGAAGAAGGAAGAGGAGAAGAAGAAGAAAACAAGAAGGAGAAGGAGAAGAAGAAGGAGAAGGAGAAGGAGGAAGAAGGAGGAAGAAGAAGGAGAAGGAGGAGCTCCTTCTCCTTCTCCTTCTTCTTCTCCTCCTCCCTCTCCTCCTTCTTCTTCTCCTCATTTTTCCTCTTCCTTCCTTTCATTTTCCTCTTTTTCTGTTCTTGTCCCCTTCTTCGAGCTAAATTGGCTAAGAATGCCTTTGTGGAACTAATTATGTCATTTCGAGGATAATTAGCTAAGTATAGGTCACTTTTTATTAAATAGACCATTTTGGAGCCATCTAAGCTAATTATGTCATTTCGTAGGATAATTAGCCAATTTGGCCTTTCTTGGATGAGTCTAAGCTACGTAGAAGAAGAGATAGAGAAGAAGTAAAATAAGGAGGAGGAGGAGGAGGAGGAGAAGAAGAAGGAAGAGGAGAAGAAGAAGAAAACAAGAAGGAGAAGGATAAGAAGAAAGAGAAGGAGAAGGAGGAAAAAGGAGGAAGAAGAAGGAGAAGGAGGAGCTCCTTCTCCTTCTCCTCCTTCTTCTCCTTCTCCTCCTTCTTCTTCTCCTCCTCCCTCTCCTCCTTCTTCTTCTCCTCATTTTTCCTCTTCCTTCCTTTCATTTTTCCTCTTTTTCTCTTCTTGTCCCCTTCTTCGGGCTAAATTGGCTAAGAATGCCTTTTTGGAGCTAATTATGTCATTTCGAGGATAATTAGCTAAGAATAGGTCATTTTTTATTAAATAGGCCATTTTGGAGCTAACTAAGCTAATTATGTCATTTCGTAGGATAATTAGCCAATTTTGCCTTTCTTGGATGAGTCTAAGCTACGTAGAAGAAGAGATAGAGAAGAAGAAGTAAAATAAGGAGGAGGAGGAGGAGGAGAAGAAGAAGGAAGAGGAGAAGAAGAAGAAAAGAAGAAGGAGAAGGAGAAGAAGAAGGAGAAGGAGAAGGAGGAAGAAGGAGGAAGAAGAAGAAGAAGGAGGAGATCCTTCTCCTTCTCCTTCTTCTTCTCCTCCTCCCTCTCGTCCTTCTTCTTCTCCTCATTTTTCCTCTTCCTTCCTTTCATTTTCCTCTTTTTCTCTTCTTGTCCCCTTCTTCGGGCTAAATTGGCTAAGAATGCCTTTTTGGAGCTAATTATGTCATTTCGAGGATAATTAGCTAACTATAGGTCATTTTTTATTAAATAGGCCATTTTGGAGCTAACTAAGCTAATTATGTCATTTCGTAGGATAATTAGCCAACTTAGCCTTTCTTGGATGAGTCTAAGCTACGTAGAAGAAGAGATAGAGAAGAAGAAGTAAAAAAAGGAGGAGGAGAAGAAGAAGGAAGAGGAGAAGAAGAAGAAAATAAGAAGGAGAAGGAGAAGAAGAAGGAGAAGGAGAAGGAGGAAGAAGGAGGAAGAAGAAGGAGAAGGAGGAGCTCCTTCTCCTTCTCCTTCTTCTTCTCCTCCTCCCTCTCCTCCTTCTTCTTCTCCTCATTTTTCCTCTTCCTTCCTTTCATTTTCCTCTTTTTCTCTTCTTGTCCCCTTCTTCGAGCTAAGTTGGCTAAGAATGCCTTTTTGGAGCTAATTATGTCATTTCGAGGATAATTAGCTAAGTATAGGTCACTTTTTATTAAATAGACCATTTTGGAGCTAACTAAGCTAATTATGTCATTTCATAGGATAATTAGCCAATTTAGCCTTTCTTGGATGAGTCTAAGCTACGTAGAAGAAGAGATAGAGAAGAAGTAAAATAAGGAGGAGGAGGAGGAGGAGGAGAAGAAGAAGGAAGAGGAGAAGAAGAAGAAAACAAGAAGGAGAAGGAGAAGAAGAAGGAGAAGGAGAAGGAGGAAGAAGGAGGAAGAAGAAGGAGAAGGAGGAGCTCCTTCTCCTTCTCCGCCTTCTTCTCCTTCTTCTCCTTCTTCTTCTCCTCCTCCCTCTCCTCCTTCTTCTTCTCCTCATTTTTCCTCTTCCTTCCTTTCATTTTTCCTCTTTTTCTCTTCTTGTCCCCTTCTTCGGGCTAAATTGGCTAAGGAGGCCTTTTTGGAGCTAATTATGTCATTTCGAGGATAATTAGCTAAGCATAGGTAATTTTTTATTAAATACGCTATTTTGGAGCTAACTAAACTAATTATGTCATTTCGTAGGATAATTAGCCAATTTAGCCTTTCTTGGATGAGTCTAAGCTACGTAGAAGAAGAGATAGAGAAGAAGAAGTAAAATAAGGAGGAGGAGGAGGAGGAGGAGGAGAAGAAGAAGGAAGAGGAGAAGAAGAAGAAAAGAAGAAGGAGAAGGAGAAGAAGAAGGAGAAATTGAAGGAGGAAGAAGGAGGAAGAAGAAGAAGGAGGAGGATCTCCTTCTACTTCTCCTTCTGCTTCTCCTCCTCCCTCTCCTCCTTCTTCTTCTCCTCATGTTTCCTCTTCCTTCCTTTCATTTTCCTCTTTTTCTCTTCTTGTCCCCTTCTTCAGGCTAAATTCGCTAAGAATGCCTTTTTGGAGCTAATTATGTCATTTCGAGGATAATTAGCTATGTATAGGTCATTTTTTATTAAATAGGCCATTTTGGAGCTAACTAAGCTAATTATGCCATTTCGTAGGATAATTAGCCAATTTAGCCTTTCTTGGATGAGTCTAAGCTACATAGAAGAAGAGATAGAGAAGAAGAAGTAAAATAAGGAGCAGGAGCAGGAGGAGGAGGAGGAGGAGGAGAAGTAGAAGGAAGAGGAGAAGAAGAATAAAAGAAGAATGAGAAGGAGGAAGAACGAGGAAGAAGAAGGAGAAGGAGGAGCACCTTCTCCTTCTCGTCCTTCTTCTCCTTCTTCTCCTTCTTCTTCTCCTCCTCCCTCTCCTCCTTCTTCTTCTCCTCATTTTTCCTCTTCCTTCCTTTCATTCTTCCTCTTTTTCTCTTCTTGTCCCCTTCTTCGGGCTAAATTGGCTAAGAATGCCTTTTTGGAGCTAATTATGTCATTTCGAGGATAATTAGCTAAGTATAGGTCATTTTTTATTAAATAGGCCATTTTGCAGCTAACTAAGCTAATTATGTCATTTCGTAGGATAATTAGCAAATTTAGCCTTTCTTGGATGAGTCTAAGCTACGTAGAAGAAGAGATAGAGAAGAAGAAGTAAAATAAGGAGGAGGAGGAGGAGGAGGAGAAGAAGAAGGAAGAGGAGAAGAAGAAGAAAAGAAGAAGGAGAAGGAGAAGAAGAAGGAGAAGGAGAAGGAGGAAGAAGGAGGAAGAAGAAGGAGAAGGAGGAGCTCCTTCTCCTTCTCCTCCTTCTTCTCCTTCTTCTCCTTCTTCTTCTCCTCCTCCCTCTCCTCCTTCTTCTTCTCCTCATTTTTCCTCTTCCTTCCTTTCATTTTCCTCTTTTTCTCTTCTTGTCCCTTTCTTCGGGCTAAATTGGCTAAGAATGCCTTTTTGGAGCTAATTATGTCATTTCGAGGATAATTAGCTAAGTATATGTCATTTTTTATTAAATAGGCCATTCTGGAGCTAACTAAGCTAATTATGTCAATTCGTAGGCTAATTAGCCAATTTAGCCTTTCTTGGATAAGTCTAAGCTACGTAGAAGAAGAGATAGAGAAAAAGAAGTAAAATAAGGAGAGGGGAGGAGGAGGAGGAGAAGAAGAAGGAAGAGGAGAAGAAGAAGAAAAGAAGAAGGAGAAGGAGAAGAAGAAGGAGAAGGAGAAGGAGGAAGAAGGAGGAAGAAGAAGGAGAAGGAGGAGCTCCTTCTCCTTCTCCTCCTTCTTCTCCTTCTTCTCCTTCTTCTTCTCCTCCTCCCTCTCCTCCTTCTTCTCCTCATTTTTCCTCTTCCTTCCTTTCATTTTCCTCTTTTTCTCTTCTTGTCCCCTTCTTCGGGCTCAATTGGCTAAGAATGCCTTTTTGGAGCTAATTATGTCATTTCGAGGATAATTAGCTAAGTATATGTCATTTTTTATTAAATAGGCCATTCTGGAGCTAACTAAGCTAATTATGTCAATTCGTAGGCTAATTAGCCAATTTAGCCTTTCTTGGATAAGTCTAAGCTACGTAGAAGAAGAGATAGAGAAAAAGAAGTAAAATAAGGAGGGGGGAGGAGGAGGAGGAGAAGAAGAAGGAAGAGGAGAAGAAGAAGAAAAGAAGAAGGAGAAGGAGAAGAAGAAGGAGAAGGAGAAGGAGGAAGAAGGAGGAAGAAGAAGGAGAAGGAGGAGCTCCTTCTCCTTCTCCTCCTTCTTCTCCTTCTTCTCCTTCTTCTTCTCCTCCTCCCTCTCCTCCTTCTTCTCCTCATTTTTCCTCTTCCTTCCTTTCATTTTTCCTCTTTTTCTCTTCTTGTCCCCTTCTTCGGGCTAAATTGGCTAAGAATGCCTTTTTGGAGCTAATTATGTCATTTCGAGGATAATTAGCTAAGTATAGGTCATTTTTTTTAAATAGGCCATTTTGGAGCAAACTAAGCTAATTATGTCATTTCGTAGGATAATTAGCCAATTTAGCCTTTCTTGGATGAGTCTAAGCTACGTAGAAGAAGAGATAGAGAAGAAGAAGTAAAATAAGGAGGAGGAGGAGGAGGAGAAGAAGAAGGAAGAGGAGAAGAAGAAGAAAAGAAGAAGGAGAAGGAGAAGAAGAAGGAGAAGGAGAAGGAGGAAGAAGGAGGAAGAAGAAGAAGAAGGAGGAGCTCCTTCTCCTTCTCCTTCTTCTTCTCCTCCTCCCTCTCCTCCTTCTTCTTCTCCTCATTTTTCCTCTTCCTTCCTTTCATTTTCCTCTTTTTCTCTTCTTGTCCCCTTCTTCGGGCTAAATTGGCTAAGAATGCCTTTTTGGAGCTAATTATGTCATTTCGAGGATAATTAGCTAAGTATAGGTCATTTTTTATTAAATAGGCCATTTTGGAGCTAACTAAGATAATTATGTCATTTCGTAGGATAATTAGCCAATTTAGCCTTTCTTGGATGAGTCTAAGCTACGTAGAAGAAGAGATAGAGAAGAAGAAGTAAAATAAGGAGGAGGAGCAGGAGGAGGAGGAGGAGGAGGAGAAGAAGAAGGAAGAGAAGAAGAAGAAGATTCGCAGCATACCCATCGGGGAACATCAACCGCATTTTCACCCACAATAGCATTTCCCTCATAGCTGGCCTTTCAAGATTGAACCATTCCTTTGGCTTCGCTATGCTTTGCTTTCCTTTCCGTTGTCGCAAGTTTTGCAACGGTCTATCACATAGAGCCTCCAGGTCGATTCTAGCCTTAGGATTATCTTTTGACTTCCCCTCTATGCCGAACAATGTACCAAAAATGGCCTCCGCAATATTCTTTTCAGTGTGCATCACGTCAATATTGTGTGGGCAAAGTAGGTCTTTGAAGTAAGGGAGATCCCATAAGCATGACTTGTGAGTCCAGGCGTGTTCCGTATTATACCCTTTGAAGTATCCTGGACGCAAAGGATCAGGCTCAAGAGCGTTTAACTGATCAAGGGTCTGTTGGCCTGTCAACGCAGCTGGTGTAGTGTTTTTGACAACTCTACCTTTGATGAAATTCTTCTTGTCTTTTCTGAACTTATGGTCAGGATCCAGGAATTGTCTATGCATGTCGAAGCAAGAATACTTGCGACCAGCCTGCAGCCAACGGAACTGAAGAGCTTCCTTGCATGTGGTGCACGGGAACCTTCCATGCACACACCAGCCAGCGAATAACACAAACGCCGGATAATCATGCGTCGAGTACATGTACCACACATGCATTTTGAAATTTGTTTTGGTAGAAGCGTCGTAGGTCTTGATCCCATTATCCCAGGCTTCTTGCAACGTACACATTCATATTCTTCCGCGGATAGTTGGGCCCTGGAATTATCAACGTCAGGAAAATGTTCTTTCTTTTCATAATCTCTCCGGGTGGAAAATTTAGTGGAATGACAAATACAGGCCAACAACTGTATTGTGCTGCCGTCATACCATACACATTGAACCCATCCGTGCTGATGGCAACTCTAGGTTGCCTTGGATCTTCCGATTTATCCTTATGTAATGCATCGAAGTGCCTCCACGCAAAACCATCTGAAGTGTGTACCAGCATCTTGTTCCCATCCGCATCTAGTTCGGTTCTTTTGCCCAATTTGTGCCATGTCATCTGTCTGGCCGTCTCTTCGACCATGCAAAGACGTTGAAGTCTTGGTACGATTGGCAGATATCGAAGAACACTAATGGGGATTTTGGTCTGATTCTTCTCACCCATGCCGTTGTCTACCACAATATACCTGGAATAATTGCAAATGGGGCAATAGTTCAAGGCCGCATACTCAAGCCTAAATAAGGCACATCCATTCTCACAGGCATGTATCTTCTCATAGGGCATCTTAAGTACACGGAGGATTTTCTCTGACTGGTACAGGTTTGCAGGCAGTACATGCCTTTGGGTAGAAAGCGTCCAAATATCGTCATCATCGCGTCGTAGCATTCTCTGCCTAGGTTGAATTGAGCCTTTAGAGCCATTACTTGCGCGATGGCATCCAGCTGACGAAGCTCAGTTTGCTCGTGGAGAGGACGTTTTGAAGACTCCAGCATTTAATAGAAGGACTTTGGAGATTCCTCCATCTCATCGTCCGAATCACGAGCATCATCAAAGTCTTGCACCATGTCTTCAATCTCGGTACCATGCTCGTCGGTGCGACGACGAATCACCTCAGCTCTGGCACGTTGGTCAGACTCACCATGAAAAGTCCACACCGTATAATTAGGCGTAAAACCCCACTTTTGCAGGTGTTTACCCATTTCAAACTCTGTCTGCTTTTTCCAGTTGTCGCAGTTGGGACAGGGGCACCATGTTTTATGCTGGCCATTTGCAAATGCGGCTCTCACAAACCCCCTGGTTTTTGTTAACCATTCATGGGTCATGTCTTTCTGACTAGGGTGACCAGTGTACATCCAAGCACGATCACTCATGTTGCCTAGCTACCTATGGGGGCACAAGAAATAAATATATAATTCATCATCTATATTCATACGCTAATCAAGTTTGTCAGTTTTATTACGTCCATGCAACCTACACGCTAATAGGTAAAGATAGGTCCTAATCCCACCCGAGTATGTGTAGACTGGGTTCGTTTTCCCATGCTCTGCTCCAGATGCGACGCAGAATTTCGACAGCACCTCCTCTCTGTTCTCCTGATACACGTCTCGGCAATAAGCAGAGAGGATGTGTACCCGGAGAACAACAGGGGAGGCACTGACGAAATTCCGCATCGGATCCGGAGCACAACATATGGGAAAACAAACCCAATCTACACATACTCGGGCTGTCCATGGATAATGTTGGACAATTCGAAAGGATGGCTGTTATAAATATGCAAAGAAATGCATATTTATAGATGTCGCCCTTCCGAATGGGAGACGCATACTGGTCACGCATACTCTTGATTGAAGAAACCTATAGCTAGCAAGTTTCATCGGTACGAAGACCGGGACAGAGCAAATTAAGGGGGTAGGAGGAGAAGTCATTTGTGCTCACCAACAACGCAAGGGCGGAGCTCGTCCAACGCACGTGGAGGTCGTCGAACAACTGCACATTGAAATTCACCCGATCAACACAAATATGATGTTTTTATAATTAACATAACTATATGACCTAACTCATAACTATGTGGGTCAGTGTCATCGGGGGTCGAAGGTCACTTGCGTTGGGGATTGGGGTCTTTTCGATCAACAAGAGGCCGAAGAGGTGTCGGGGCTTGGGGGTTGGGGGTCAGTGGCGTCGGGGGTCGGGGTAGGGGGTCGGGGGTCGAGGTTGAGTGTTGTCGGGGGTCGGGGGTCGGGGGTCGAGGGTCAGTGGAGTAGGGCGTCGGGGATCGGGGGTCAGTGGCGTCGGGGGTCGGGGTAGGGGATCGGGGGTCGAGGGTGAGTGTTGTCGGGGGTCGGGGGTCGGGGGTCGAGGGTCAGTGGCGTCGGGCGTCGGGGATCGGGGCTCAGTGGCGTCGGGGGTCGGGGTCGGGGGTCGTGGGTCGAGGGTGAGTGTTGTCAGAGGTCGTCGAACAACTGCACATTGAAATTCACATGATCAACACAAATTTGATGTTTTTATAATTAGCATAACTATGTGACCTAACTCATAACTATGTGGCTTAGTGTCGTCGGGGGTTGAGGGTCACTAGCGTCGGGGGTTGGGGTCTTTTCGGTCAACAAGAGGCCAAAGAGGTGTCCGGGCTCGGGAGTTGGGGGTCAGTGGCGTCACGGTCGGGGTAGGGGGTCGGGGGTCGAGGGTGAGTGGCGTCGGGGGTCAGGGGTCAGTGGCGTCGGGGGTCGGGGGGTCGGGGGTTCGCGTACTACGGCATCTCCTCCAACTTCATCAGCTACCTGACTGGCCCGCTCGGGGAGAGCACGGCCGCCGCCTCCGCCGTCAACGCCTGGTCCTGCGCCGCGTCCATGTTTCAAAATTTCATTGTTTTGTCCGGTGGAAGCACACCACAACATAGTGCTTCCCACGTCGCTGTGCTCATGAATCAGCTGGACCGGGTCGATCTTTTTTTTTTGGGAGGGTACCGGGTCGATCTTCGAAGATAGAATAATTTGCTCAACCCTAAACCTTTTTCTTTTCTAATGACACCACTTTTGTCTTGAAACACATCATCAGTACTCCCGAGTCAAAAAAATATATTGTTTTTTAGCCATTCCGATGAAGAGGTACTATGAGAAAAAAATATTTTTTGTACATAATAAGTGTCACATGTGTGACACAGAACACATCGGCGTTTTCAAACTACAAATACCATTAAATAGAAACAAAACCAAAAAAAGACATCATGCTTGACAACTAATGTTATCATCCTCGTGTCATTAATTTTACCATAAACAATTAGCATATATAGTATAACCTAACAAACTAATTACCACAAACTAATTACCATGAACCTAAAAATGACAAAAGAGAAAAAAACAAAAAAACAGAAATAAATTTACCTAGGGAGGAAGGGTGGTGCAGGGAGGAGGGGCGGCGCAGGGAGGAGGCGCAGGGAGGAGGGGTGCCGCAGGGAGGAGGGGCGGTGTAGGAGGGGCGGCGCCAGGAGGGGCAGGCGCTAGGGGAGTGGGCGGCGCACGGAGGAGGGGCGGCGCGGGGCAGGCGGCGGCGCGGGCCAGGGAGGAGGAGCGGCACAGGGCAGGCGGCGGCGCGGGGCAGGCGGCGGCGCGGGGCAGGGAGGAGGGGCGACACGGGGCAGCGGCGCCGGGAAGGCGGCGGCGCGGGGCAGGGATTTGAGCAACGGGTGGGCTACGTGGGAAGGGTTGGAGGGGGGCGGGGGTGCGCGTGTACGTGGCAAGGCTGCCGGGCCTTTGCCGTCCGCCGCGCTCCTAGGCGGACGGCAAAGGCCCCCAAGGCCGATGGCAAAGGTCCCGGGGGGGGGAGGCACCGAGTGGGGGGTTGGGTTGGTGGGCCGCCGTCCCCTTTGCCGTCCGCCGCGCTCCCAGGCGGACGGCAAAGGCCCCCAAGCAGACGGCAAAGGGGAGGGGTGGGTGGGGTGGCGTTTCGTCCGTTGGGGGGGGGCTTTGCCGTCCGCCCTCCCTTTGTCGTCCGCATATGTCTTCTTTGCCGTCGGCCAGCGGACGGCAAAGAGGTGGCCGACGGCAAAATAAACTTTTTCCATCTGCCACCTCTTTGTTGTCAGCACTGTGACAGCTGACGGCAAAGAGTACCTTTGCCATGTGTCAGCTGACGGCAAAGGCCAAGCAGACGGCAAATTTCTGAATTCTAGTAGTGTATAATATTAATGAGCTAACCAAGGTTCTTATGCCATTTTGAGCTTATAACATCTTTTTGGAGCTAAATTGGCTAATTATGTCATTGTTGGGGAAATTAAGGCAAGGAGAATGTGAAAGAGGAGAAGAAAGAGGAGGACGAGGAGGAGAAGAATAAGAAATAAAGAAGAAGGAGGAGAAGGACGAGGAGGAGGAGAAGGACTAGAAGCTCCTTGGCCTTCTGCTCCTTCTCCTCCTCCTCCTCCTCCTTCTTCTCCTTCTTCTCTTCTTGTTCTTCTTCTCCTTTCTTTTCATTTTTCCTATTTGTTCTCCTCTTCTCCTCTTCTAGGAGCTAAATTCGCTAACTATGTCTTTTTGGAGCTAAATGGGCTAATTATCCCATTTTAGAGGAAAACAAGCTAAGTATATAATATTAATGAGCTAACCAAGGTTCTTATGCCATTTTGAGGTAATTATGGCATTTTGGAGCTAAATGGGCTAATTATGTCATTGTTGGCGAAATTAAGGGAAGGAGAATATGAAAGAGGAGGAGAAAGAGGAGGAGGAGGAGAAAAAGAAGAAATAAATAAGAAGGAGGAGAAAGATTAAAATATATATAATTTAAGTTGTGAATCTTACAAACTAATAATCATCATCAATAAATGCATCATCATCATCACTATCACGCATGTGTTCATGAATGACGCGCTCGTCGGGTTCAACGGCGTGAAGTTGTGAAAGGCCTTTCTTTAATCGTTGAAGCATTGATAGTTCATCCGCATCAGTAACCTCTATGAGTTCCAGGTCTTCTGGTTCCGACTCGCGGGTGGAGTCGGATCCATTCTCGCTGTCTACTTCCATGTTCTTGGGTGAAGCATGGCGGTTCTTGAAACATTTCTTGGAAAGACGTGTTTCTTGGAAGAATTCTCCATCATATGTGTCTGGGTTAATGTGAGGTTCATAATCCGGTTCATTTGGGAGAGGTGGTCTGACATGTGTCGGCACTTCATAAACAACATACCAACCTTCCAGATTCTTATCCGTTTGGCATGCCCACAGTAGATAGAAAACTTCGGTCGCCTGTTGAGCCGTAATATAGACATCGGGAACATCTAAATGGGTGTTTGGATTGATTTTGAATAGTCCTATATGTTCATGAGTCCTTCTAGTCTCCTTCGGGTGGAAGCAATAACATTTGAAGACTACGATGTTCGGTGGGTTTTCACCATAGAATTGAAGTTCATAAATTGCTTCAACTCATCCATAATACTCGATAACACCTTCGCCGATAGCAGAGACACCACAATTTGTAGATTTCCGGTCGGGCATAGAGAGCTCTTTGCCAAAGGTACGAAAGAGATACCCGTTGATGTTGTATTTCTCAAATGAACGGACCTTATAGTCAAAACCATTAGCGACTTGTCTCAATTCGGCGTCCATAGACTCTGAATTAGCCTACAAGTTTAATACGAAACGATTGTTGCATTAGCCGCAAGTTAGACCAAGAAATGAAATTGTCCATTATTGATAATTACCATTTGTTTGAACCAAGAGATGAAACCGGGATAGCCGCCTCCTCTCTTTGACATAAGCTCATACTCTTCGACGGAATCATTTTCGATCACCGCTCCATTAGAGAATTTGGCAACGTAACGGCAGTTCAAAGGAATTAGAAGTTACGGGAAAATGTGCCGAGAACTCACTCGATGTACGGCCGCACTTCTATTAGGTTGTTGAAGATATACAACGAAATGTTCCACCATTCTTCGACATCCAACGTTATTGGTTTCGAAGCACAGGCTGGTGCGAGCTTCCCTTTGAATAGGCTGAGGTTGGACCCACCTTTCTTAGAGTCTGCATCATTGTGCCGAGGCTTCGGATTATGCAAATGATGATTTTTGGCTTCGTAGTGTGCTGTCACAAAGTTTGACACCTCCTTAGTAATGAATGCCACAGCCATCGATGCTTCAATTCTACCCTTATTTTTACATTTAGCTCGAAGGGTCTTCTGCATCCTCTTAGTTGCATAGCACCAATGATATTGCACGGGCCCACCCAATCTTGCCTCGGTCGGTAGATGTAAAATCAAATGTTGCATTGGATTAAAGAAGCCCGGTGGAAAGATCTTCTCTAACTTGCACAACAACTCCGGTGCGAATGCCTCCATGTATTCTACCACGCCAAGCGACAATTCTTTCGCACAAAGAACACAGAAGAAATAGCTCAGCTCCGCCAGTACTAGCCATTCATCCTCGGGAATAAAGCCACGTAACATCACCGGAATTACCCGCTCTAGCCATATGTGCCAATCATGACTCTTGAGACCAAAATTTTTTAATTTTTCAAGACTCGCTCCCCTCTTTAGATTCGCTGCATACCCATCGGGGAACATCAAGTGCATTTTGACACACAAGATAATTTCCCTGATAGCTGGCCTTCCAAGATTGAACCAGGCCTTTGGCTTCGACCACTTCTGCTTTCCTTTGCCTTCTCGCATGTTTTGTAATGGTCTATGACATAGTGTATCGTGATCGACTCTAGCCTTAGTATTATCCTTTATCTTCCCATCTATGTCGAACAATGTACCAAAAATAGCCTCTCCGATCTTCTTTTCAGTGTCCATCATGTCGATATTGTGTGGAAGAAGGAGGTCTTTGAAGGAAGGCAGATCCCAGAAGCATGGCTTGTGAGTCTAGGCATGTTTTGAATTATACCCCTTGAAATACCCTGGACGCTGTGGATCAAGCTCGAGGGTGTTTAACTGATCCAGGATCTATTGGACTGTCAACGTAGGTGGTGCCAAGTTTTTGACAACTTTACCTTTGGTAAAGTTCTTCTTGTCTTTTCTAAACTGACACAACTAGGAAAAGGGCTATAGATGATATAGACACTAATGGCGCACCACACACTCGGTGCGCCACTACTACAATTTTTTTTTGCAAAACTACTAATGGCGCACCAGCAGCTGGTGCGCCATTAGTAACCAGGGTTACTAATGGCGCATCTGTTGGTAGTGCGCCACTACTATAATTTTTTTTGGTTTTTTTGCAAACTACTAATGGCGCACCACAGCTAGTGCGCCATTAGTAACCAGTGTTACTAATGGCGCACCACAGCTAGTGCGCCATTAGTCCCCCCGCCGCCGTCACCAACCTCCACAACTCGGTCCACCAATCTAGCACACCCCGACCCGCACCACCACCATGACCGCCTCCTCCTCCTCCTCGCTCCGGATCCCAGCACCAACCCACCACCCCGCCGCGGGGGCACGACCGCTCGGGCTGCCATTCCACTCCGTCTCCGTCCGCCCCCGCTGCTCCCAGTCTCCGCCTGCGCCTCCCCGCTGCACGAGCCGGGTCCGGGCGACGGCGACCGTGCCAACGGGCGCACCGGCGTGCCCGTGCCCTTCTCCCGCGATGTCGCAATCGCGTTGCCTCATAGGGCCGGTAGAGACCTCTTGGGATAGTCTGTTCGTGTTTGTTTGGTGCTCGCGACGCTTCTGCAGGTCATAATATGAGTGTGTGCTTGTTTGCGAATGCAGGGCCGCTCACCAGCGCGGATCTGATGGGGGAGGCCAGCGGCGAGGGCCTCAAGGTCGCCTATCAGGTCTGCTTCTTCTTCTTCTTCCCATTCTCTCTCTCTCTGTTCCGCAAAAACTTGTCACCACGACGAGTAATTCCGAGTTTCTGACCTTGACGCAATGCAACTCCGATCGATCCATCCATCTCAGGGGTGCCCCGGGGCCTACAGCGAGGCTGCTGCCAAGAAGGCCTACCTGAGCTGTGAGACCGTGCACTGCGAGTACTTCGAGACCGCCTTCCAGGTACCACCCGCCTCCATGCTCCTCATCATCATCACCGCTGCCTGCTTGCTTGCTTGCTTGCTCTCCATGGAACAATTTTAGGACATGTCAGATGTCACCACATTGCAATGCTGAAATTGCCTTTTTTTTTCTTCAGTAACCCAAGAATAAATGACACTCCTCGACAGAGCTTACTATGTTACAAAAGTGAAAAGTTCCGATTTGCTACTTGTAGATGAAAATTAACAAAGTCTAATCTAATTCCTACGCTATTTCATCAACCAAACAAAACAAAACAAAATCCCCACGTACAGTCCAACGGTGTAGGAGTTGGATGAAAAATAAAATAGGATTTGCAGCAGAAGGGGTTCCGGTGCCAAAGACAGCAAATCAAATTGCCAGAACAACTTTCCATCCCAAATCTGGGACCATCAGTGCGAGATGTGCCCACTGCCATTAGTACCACTTCTGCAGCTGTTTCCGTTTTGGCGGATACCATTAGTTCCCCAGGCCCAGTGAGGCCAATTATTCCTGCTGCAACACCCACAATATTTGCTGCCTCTGCTGCTGTTCGAAATGCTCCAGAGAGCATGCCTGCGGTTTCTTCAACTCCTGCAAACTTATCTACAGTCGTGAAGGATGATGGAAGCATGAGCTTCCCTCCACGTAGACCGTCTCCCGCAGTTACTGAAATTGGTCTTGGCAGGGGTATTACCCGTGGGTTAACTAGTCAGGCATTAGCTGCTCCTATAAGTGTAGGTCCAGTTCGAGGAAATGGGTCCATAACTGCAATTCCTGCAATAAATGACTTGTCCAAACGAAACATATCGAATACTGATGAAAGGGTTAACAGTGGTGGTCTTTCTCAGCAGTTGGTTTCACCTCTTGGTAGTAAAATTCAACAACAGCCAGTTCTGAAGACTAACGATGCAGTTAGCTCTGATTATTGGTTTCACCTATAGTGCGCCATTAGTAGCCAAAATAGGTGCGCCATTAGCAAGCCTTTTCCTAGTAGTGTGATGGTCAGGATCCAGGAACTGTCTATGCAAGTCAAAGCAAGAATACTTCCGACCCTCCTGCAACCAATGAAACTGAAGAGCTGCCTTGCATTGGGGGCACGGGAACCTTCCATGCACACACCATCCAGAGAATAGTGCATACGCCGGCAAGTCATGCATAGAGTACATGTACCACACATGCATTTTGAAGTTTTGTTTTCTAGCAGCATCATATGTCTTGACCCCATTATCCCAAGCGTCTTCCAATTCATCCTTAAGCGGCAGCAGGTACACATTCAAATTCTTCCCCAGATAATTGGGCCCTGGAATTATCAACGTCAGAAATATGTTCTTTCTTTGCATAATTTGTCTGGGGGGGAGATTGAGTGGAATGACAAATACAGGCCAACAACTATATTTGGTTGCCGTCATGCCGAAGGGATTAAAACTATCTGTGGCGATGCAGACTCGAGGATTCCTTGGATCTGCCGCTTTATCCTGATGCAATCCATTGAAAAGTTTCCACGCTTCCCCATCCGATGTGTGTACCACCGTCTTATTCCCATCCGCATCTAGTTCGCTTCTTTTGCCCAATTTGTGACATGCCATCTGTCTGGTTGTCTGATCGACCCTGAAAAGGCGTTGAAGTCTTGGTACGATTGGCATATACCGAAGAACACTAACTGCGATGTTGGTCTGCCTCTTCTCACCCACACTGTTGTCTACCACAAGATACCTGCAAGACTCGCAATTGGGACAATAGTCCAAGTGTGCATACTCCTTCCTAAATAAGACACATCCTTTCTCACATGCATCTATCTTCTAATAGGGTATCTTAAGTACATGAAGTATTTTGTCCGACTGGTACAGGTTTGCAGGCATGACATGGCCTTTGGGTAGGAAGCGTGCAAATAGTGTCATCATCGCATCGTAGCATTCTCTTCCCAAGTTGAACTGAGCCTTCAGAGCCATTACTTGTGCAATTGCATCCAGGTGACAGAGCTCAGTGTGCTCATTGAGAGGACGTTTTGAAGACTCCAACATTTCATAAAAGGCCTTTGCAGATTCCTCCGTCTCATCTTCTGAATCCCGAGCATCATCAAAGTCTTGCACCATGTCTTTGATCCCGGTACCATGCTCGTCCGTGCGCCGACGGACCACCTCAGCTCTTGTGCGTTGTATAGACTCACCATGAAATGTCCATACCGTATAATTAGGCTTAAAACCCCTCCTCTGTAGGTGTTTAATCACTACAGCCTTTGTCGCCTTTTTATAGTTGTTGAGTCCAGGATAGGGGCAATAGTTTCTTTCCTGGCCATTTGCGAATGCGGCTTTCACAAATTCCTTTGTTTTTATAAACCATTCTTTCGTCATCTCTTTCTGACTAGGGTGACCGGTATACATCCACGCACAATCACTCATCTTGCCTAACTACTAAAGACAGAAGAAATATATTTATATATAATTTAGCATTTATATTCATCGATTAATGAGGTTCGCCATTTTTATTACGTCCACGCAACCTAGACGCTAATAGGTAAAGATAGGTCCTAATCCCACCCGAGTATGTGTAGATTGGGTTCGTTTTCCCATGCTCTGCTCCGGATCCAATGCAAAATTTTGGCAGCACCTCCCCGTTGTTCTCCTGTTACACGTCTCCACAATAAACAGAGAGGATGTGCATCCGGAGAACAACAGGGAGGCACTAAAGAAATTCCGCATCGGATCCAGAGCACAGCATACGGGAAAACGAACCCAATCTACACATACTCGGGCTGTCCATGGATAATGTTAGACAATTCGAAAGGATGGCGATTATAAATATGCAAAGACATGCATATTTATAGATATCACCCTTTCAGATGGGAGACGCATACTGGTCACGCATACTGATAAATTAATTTAATTACCTAAATCTAGTAAGTTTCATCCGGAAACCGAGCCGTAGTAAATGAAGGGGCGGGGAGGAGATGAAATTTGTACTGACCCACGAATGCAGGGGCGGAGCTCGTACAACGCACAGGGAGGTCTTCGCACAACAGACCTCACAACAACGAGACAACTATCACATTTAAATCCACCCGATCAACACAAATATTCTAATTATGTCATTTTAGAGGAAAACAAGTGAAGAATATAATATTCATGAGCTAACGAAGGTTTTATGCCATTTTGTAGCTAAATGGGATAATTATCTCATTGTTGGGGAAAATAAGGTAAGGAGAATAAGATAGAGGAGAAGAAAGAGGAGGAGGAGGAGGAGAAGAAGAAGAAATCAAGAAGAAGGAGAAGGAGGAGGAGGAGAAGAAGGAGGAGAAGGAGGAGAAGGTATTCTTCTTCTCTTCTTCTTCTATTCTTCTTTTCTTCTTCTTTTCATCTTCTCCTTCTTATTTTTTTCTTCTCCTCCTCTTCATCTTCTTCTTCTTCTTCTTCTTCTTCTCGTCCTCTTCTCCTCTTCTCCTCCTCCTCCTCTTCGTCTTCTTCCTATTCTTTCTATTAAGGTAACTAACTAACTAACCTAACTAACCAAGCTAACTAAACCTATCGCTAAATCTAGATAGCACTAAACAGGCAAAAAATAACAAAAACAGAATCTACCACTAAGTAACTAAAAAAGAATCTAGCTAACTAACCAAGCTAACTAACTTCTCCTTCTTATTTTTTTCTTATTCTCATCTTCTCTTCTTCTTCTCTTCTTCTTTACTTCTTCTCCTTCTTATTTTTTTGTTATGTTCTTCTTCTTCTTCTTCTCCTTCTTATTTTTTCTTCTCCTCTTCTTCTTCTTCTTCTTCTTCTTCTTTTTCTTCTCCTCCTCCTCCTCCTACTCCTCTTCTTCTTCTCCTCTTCTCGTCCTCCTCGTCCGCCTCTTCTCTTACTCCACCTAACTAACCAAGCTAACTAACTAACATAACTAATTTAACAAGCTACCACTAATTAACAAAACAAAATATACCACTAAACTACCTACTAAATCTACCAACTAACTAAATCTACCACTAAAACTACTAACAAGAACAACAACTAAAACTACTAAAACTACTAAAAAATAATGCGGGTGCGGGGGTGGGGTTGGGGGTGTGGGGGCTCACCGGGAGGGGCGATTGTGGAGGGGTCGGGGTGTTGGGGGTGGCAGGGCGGCGCTCGGGGCGCGACGGTGGTGGGAAGCGGTAGCGGGGGCGAGGTAGGGCAGCGGCGGGACGGTGGTGGTGGCGCGACGGTGGCGGCGGGGGCGGCGTTGGGGTGACAGGGGCGGTGGCGGGGGCGACAGGGGCGGTGCCGCGACGGTAGTGGAGGCGGCTGGTGGGAGTCGGGATTGGGAGAGAGAGAGAGAGGGGCGGGGTGCCGTTACACAGTGTGGGTGAGAGAGAAAGGGGCGGGCTGGGGGGAAAGAGCCGTTAATGGAGTTAGCTCTTTGCCGTCTCCCGGCAGACGGCAAAGAGTCTAGACTCTTTGCCGTCTCCCTCCGGACTCTTTGCCGTCATCTAGCAGATGGCAAAGAAGGGACTCGAGTTTGACCTAGCCACCCCGTGGTCACATGGTCTCATCTACATCTTTGTCGTCCGCTGTGAGACTCTTTGTCGTCTGCTAGCTGACGGCAAAGATGTGACTGATGACAAAAACACTCGATGCCATCAGCCAGTGCTTTGTTGAAGCTGACGGAAAGACACTCTTTGCTATCAGCTAGCAGACGGCAAAGATTACGCAGATGGCAAAAAACTGTTTTCCAGTAGTGTAGGCATGCAGGTGCGTGGCCGCGCCAGAGGAGGCGGCGTCCACCTCCTGCTACCGTCTGGCAGAAGGTAGACGACAGGGGAGAAGCTGGGCCTCGGCCAGGTAACCGACAGGTAACTCTTTTCTCATTTTTTTTCTCTTTTCTGTTTCTTCTAAAACATTTCTGATATAGTCTTGTTTTATTTTTGCTTCCAAACTATTCCTAAAATAGTTCGAAACATGATGAAATGTTATTTGGAATATTTCCAAACATATGTAAAAGTTTTAGCATTTTTGGAAACTTTGGATTATTTGAAATCAATTATATAGTTCATTTAAGTAACTTTTAAATTTAAAATAAAATGCAAAAATCATTTTCAAAATATATTTCACCCTCGATATTTTGTTTTCAACATTTATCAAAAATGATGAACTTTTCTAATAGCCATTTTGGAAACTTTAATTTGTCACCAAATTTAAATTTCTTTTGAATATAGAGTTGCTAGGGTTTGCTTTTTTTTTCTTTGCTTTGCTTTTGATTTCATTTCATTTACTTGGATGCAAAGAAGAAGACATGAGCAAAAAGTTGCTATACTCTAATAGGGATTCAGGGATGTGACAGCAACACATCATTGGATAATAATATGAAGCATAGAGCACCATGTTCAAGTAGAGGGTAAAGCGGGATGCGGGAGAGTGGACCACTGAATATAGATGGGGGAAGGTGATGGAGGTGTTGGTGAAGATGACAGAGGTGTTGGTGTAGATCGCCGTCACACGATGATGTCCCGGGAGGCATTCCGGCACCGTCGGGAGAGAGGGGGAGAGAGCCCCCCTTCTTCTTCTTCTTCCTTGACCTTCTCCCTAGATGGGAGAAGGGTTTCCCCTCTGGTCTATGGTCTCCATGGCGGCGGAGGGGCGAGCGCCCCTCCGAGATTGGATCTCTCTCTCCGCGTCCTTCTGTTTCCGCGCTCCCAGATTTTTCCTTTCACCGTTTCTTAAATTCCCGGAGATCCGTAACTCCGATTGGGCTGAAATTTTAATACGATTTTCTTCCAGATATTATCTTTCTTGCAGAGAAAGAAGAGCCCCAACTGCCTTAGGGATTTTTCACAAGCCTGCCAGGCATGGCCCCAACCCCAGGCTGCGGCTAGGCGGCTTGTGACCCCCTCGGGCATCATATCGCGTTGATTCTTCTTCCCAAAAATCATAAATAGTCCAAAAAAATTCCCCGTAGGTTTTTTATTGCGTTTGGACTTCATTTGGTATGGATAATCTGTGAAACAAAAAACATGCAAGAAACAGGAACTAGCACTCGGCACTGGATCATTATGTTAGTCCCAAAAATAGTATAAATAGTTGCCAAAAGTATATGAAAGTTGTAGAATATTGGCATGAAACAATAAAAATTGTAGATATGACGGAGACGTATCAGGTCTACATCTCGGTTACTCAACATCAGGACTCCTCCAATAATTTAGAACCCAGATCTCGTCGAGAGATAAACTCGGGGCCAGCGGACGAAGATGCACGCGACCCAGAATCAGTGTGACAGGATTTCGTCGCAACCACGGTCTCTCGTGCTTTCGTACCAAACCCAGCTAAAACATGGGATGCAGTAGCCAAAGTCTCGGACTCACACCTCATGGGAACACATTTATCCCACCCACCACCCAGCTCGAGCATCCCTTGGTGAAAGTGGAAGGGTTTGGTCTACCGCACCCACACAATATCAAACAATGGCTAGGGGAATCAATACACCAGATTCTTCCTAACAATGATAGGGAACGAGGCCGTGGCGAGCAGGACATGGTCGACGCCTTCTGGCATAGATGGCCCGTTGCTGAGTTCAAACTTCATGGAGCTGTCAAACCTGGTGCTGAAATATTGTGCCACGAAAAGCACTTGGAAAATGCCGCAAATGTGCATGGAACCTGGACACATCGAGAAAACCAGAGAAACCCGAAGAAGGCGTGCTCCCCCATTCATGGGGCCGAATACATCTGGGCCCGTAGAGAAAAAGAACAAACCACACATCAGATCGGACCTCGACGCACTACTGTATGAGCCTTGCCACGTATACTCGGCCCGCCTAACCCAAGCGCCACCCATAGGCTCCGATCATGTTGGCTCGTCACGCAAGTTGCGAAGAGTGGAATGGTTAGGATCACCGCTCGTGAACAACGTGGAGACCCTAACGATCTATGAAACCTTTTCCTCAAAAAATCAAAGAAAGAGAGCTCTTCGAGAACTCCATCAAATCAACCATGTAACGACGGAAAACCCATGGTCGGACACACCAATCACTTTTGACAAGCACGCCCAGTCGATCACGAGCACACGCCGAGCACCTGCCTCACTAGTCCTAAAACCCATAGTCGACCACATTTGCCTAAATAAGGTTCTAATGATCTAAACCTCATATACAAGGACACAATGGAAAAAATGCAGTTCGACAGATCTCGAATCGAAATTAAGAACACCACCTTCCGAGGTATCATCCCCGGAAAGAATCATGCTGTACCGGACGAGTAACACTCGACATAGTCTTCCGCGCACCTGATAACTACTGATTTTAAGAACTTACTTTCCATATTCTGTCCTTTCGGAGTGGTTACCATGACCTATAGGGACGTGAAGCCTTCACAAGATACCAGGCTATACCACATTACGGGTACATGAAGCTCAAAATTCCAGGCCCCAGCAGTGCGGTCACAGTCATAAGTGACCCCAACAGAGCCCTCCGAGGTGAAAATAGAACGGCATCCCTATCCCTTGAGGTACTAGCAGAAACCATCACCGCAGAAGAACTCACCACGCTCTGCTCCAGAGTGGAAAAGGACGACATGATCCTCAATAAGCGTCCCGAGTGCACATCCTTTAAACTAGCGGACAAGATCATCAAATTTCACGTGCATCCAACGGACCCCAACAAAATGGCGACCATCACAGCTCAGCTGGACCCCGCAATAAATGAAGTGTTGTGGAGTTTTTTGCACGAAAATTCGGACATATTCGCCTGGCACCCCTCAAACATGCCACGAATCCGTCGGGGGCTCGCTCAACACAACCTAAATATAATAGCAGGCTTCAAACCTACCAAATAGGCCTTGCACTAATTTTCCAAACCAAAGCATAAGGCTATTGGTGAGGAACTTGTGAAACTACTAGAAGGTGGGTTTATGAGAGAAATTAAACATCCCAATTGGTTAGCAAATTTGGTCATGGTACCAAAGAAGGACAAATCTTGGTGGTTATGTGTCGATTCCAAAGAGCTCAACAAAGCGTGCCCTAAGGAATAGACCAAATTATTGTCGCAATAGCCGGACACGACTCTTTGTGTTTCCTCGATGCTTATTATGGATACCATCAGATTAAAATGAAGGAATCTGATCAGGCTACAACTCTCTTCATAACCCCCTATGGGCCATTCTGCCTTAACACAATGCCTTTCGGATAAAAAAACGCAGAGCCCACTTACGAGCGCATGACCCAGACATGCTTGGAGAAAACATTTGGCAAAATAGTAGAGGCATACATGGACGACGTGGTCGTGAAGACCAAGCACGTGGGCCTGTTGGAAATCTGCCCTGGAGGCAATAATAAATTAGTTATTATTATATTTCCTTGTTCATAATAATTGTTTACTATCCATGCTAGAATTGTATTGATTGGAAACTCAAATACATGTATGGATACATAGACAAACACTGTCCCTAGTGAGCCTCTAGTTGACTAATTCGTTGATCAAAGATGGTCAAGGTTTCCTGGCCATAGGCAAGTGTTGTCACTTGATAACGAGATCACATCATTAGGAGAATCTTGTGATGGAAAAGACCCAAACTATGAACGTAGCATATTGATTGTGTCATTTTATTGCTATTGTTTTCTGCGTGTCAAGTATTTGTTCCTATGACCATGAGATCATATAACTCACTCCCACCGGAGGAATACCTTGTGTGCATCAAACGTCGCAGCGTATCTGGGTGACTATAAAGGTGCTCTACAGGTATCTCCGAAGGTGTCCATTGAGTAAGTATGGATCAAGACTGGGATTTGTCACCCATTGTGACGGAGACGTATCTCGGGGCCAACTCGGTAATACAACATCACCCACAAGCCTTGCAAGCAATGTGACTAAGTGTAAGTCACGGGATCTTGTATTACAGAACAAGTAAAGAGACTTGCCGGTAACGAGATTGAAATTGGTATGCGGATACCAACGATCAAATCTCGGGCAAGTAACATACCGAAGGACAAAGGGAATGACATACGGGACTATATGAATCCTTGACACTGAGGTTCAACCGATAAGATCTTTGGAGAATATGTAGGATCCAATATGGGAATCGAGGTCCCGCTATTGGATATTAACCGAGGAGTGTTTCGGGTCATGTCTACATAGTTCTTGAACCCGCATGGTCTGCACACTTAAGGTTCGGTGACGTTTCGGTATAGTTGAATTTTAGGTGTGGGTAACCGAAAGTTGTTCGGAGTCCCAGATGAGATCCAGGACATCACGAGGATCTCCGGAATGGTCCGGAGGTAAATATTGATATATAGGAAGTCCTGGTTTGGTCACCGGAAAAGATTCGGGCTCATCGGTAGTGTACCGGGAGTGCCGAGAGGGGTGCCGGGGACCATCGGGAGGGGTGTCACGCCCCAACGGGTTTCATGGTCTATGGGAAGAGATAAACCAGCCCCTAGTGGGCTGGAATTAGTTTCCACTAAGGCCCATAAGGTTTGAGAAGGAAAAAACACAACGTGGAAAGAGTTTCAAAGTGGGAAGGTTGAATCCTACTCCAAGTAGGATTGGAGTAGGACTCCTCCACCGCCAATTTCGGCCAAACCTTGAGGGTTTGAGGCTGCCTCCTCCCCTCCCTCCCTCCTATATATACTAGAGGTATTGAGGGTTTTGAGACACAACATTGCCACGTGCTGCTCGACACTTTACCACGCAATTTTTCCTCTAGATCATATTTCTGTGGAGCTTAGGCAAAGCCCTGCCGGAGTAGATCATCACCACCACCGGCTCGCCATCACGCTGCCAGAGAACTCTTCTACCTCTCCGCCCCCTCTTACTGGATCAAGAAGGTGGAGATCGTCATCGAGCTGTACGTGTGCTGAACGCAGAGGTGCCGTCCGTTTGGTACTAGATCGGAACGCATCATGAGACGGATCGCAAGACGGTTCGTGCAACGGATCGCGAGACGGTTCATGGGATGGACCGCTGGACGGATTGTGGGAAGGATCGCGGTATGGTTTATGGGACGGTTCGTGGGGCGGTTCGAGGGACGTGAAGACATTCCAGTACATCAACCGCGTTTCTTAACGCTTCCTACTGTGCGATCTACAAGGGTACGTAGATCTAAATCTCCTCTCGTAGATGGACATCACCATGATAGGTCTTCGTGCGCATAGGAAATTTTTTGTTTCCCATGCGACATTCCCCAACAGTGGCATCATGAGCTAGGTTCATGCGTAGATATTTTCTCGAGTAGAACACAAAGGGTTTTGTGGACGGTGATGTTCGATTTGCTGCCCTCCTTAGTCTTTTCTTGATTCGGCGGTACTGTTGGATTCAAGCGGCCCGGGCCGACATTATTCGTACGCTTACGAAAGACTGGGTTCATCGATTGACATCTAACCTCGTTGCATAAAGATGACTGGCGGGTGTCGGTTTCTTGAACTTTAGTTGAATTTGTTTTGACCGAGGCGGTCCTTGGAGAGGTTAAATAGAAATTTGCACATCTCCGTTGTGGTTTTTGCGTAAGTAAGATGCGATCTACTAGATACCCATAGCAACCACGTAAAACATGCAACAACAATTGGAGGACATCTAACTTGTTTTTGAAGGGTATGCTTGTGATATGATATGGCCAATGACGTGATGTGATATATTTGATGTTTGAGATGATCATGTTGTAATAGTTAATATCGACTTGCACGTTGGTGGTATGGCAACCGACAGGAGCCATAGGGTTGTCTTTAGACTAATGTTTGTGTTTGCGGATACGTTTACTATATTGCTAGGAATTAGCTTTAGTAGTAAAAGCATAAGTAGCACGACAACCCCGATGGTGACAAGAAGATCATGCCGGTGCTTTGGTGAAGCAGATGAAGAAGCACATGATGATGGCCATATCATGTCACCTATTAATTGCATGTGATGTTAATCCTTTTATGCACCTTATTTTTCTTAGAACGACGATAGCATTATGAGTGATCTCTCACTAAAATTCCAAGACGAAATTGTGTTCTCCCCGACTATGCACCGTTTCTATAGTTCGTCATTTCGAGACACCATGTGATGATCGGGTGTGATAGACTCAACGTTCACATACAACGGGTGCGGAACACTCGGGTTAAACGTGACGAGCCTAGAATGTGCAGACATGGCCTCGAAATACAAGAGACCGAAAGGTCGAGCATGAATCGTATAGTTGATATGATTAGCGTAGAGATGCTAACCACTGAAACTATTCTCAACTCATGTGATGATCGGACTTGAGTTAGTGGATTTGGATCATGTACCACTCAAATGACGAGAGATTTACTTTTTGAGTGGGAGTTCTTAAGTAATATGATTAATTGAACTAATTATCATGAACATAGTCTAATGGTCTTTGCGAATTACGATGTAGCTTGCGCTATAGCTCTACTGTTTTTGTATGTTCCTAGAGAAAATTTAGTTGAAAGTTGATAGTAGCAACTTTGCGGACTAAGTCCATAAAACTGAGGATTGTCCTCATTGCTGCACAGAAGGCTTATGTCCTTAATGCACTACTGGGTGTGTTCCACCTCGAGCGTCGTCTGTGGATGTTGCGAACATCTGACATACACGTTTTTGATGACTACGTGATAGTTCAGTGCATAAAACTTAATAGCTTAGAAGCAAGGCGTCGAAGATGTTTTGAAACGTCGCGGAACATATGGCATGTTCTAAGAGATGAAATTGAGATTTCATGCTCGTGCCCTTGTTGAGGGTATGAGACCTCCAACAAGATTCTTTGTCTACAAAGTAAAAGAGTAAAGCTCAAATCGTTGAGCATGTTCTCAGATTGTCTAAGTACAACAATCGCTTGAATCAAGTGGGAGTTTATCTTCCAGATGAGATAATGATGGTTCTCCAAAGTCACTACCACTAAGCTGCTAGAGCTTCGTGATGAATCATAACATATCAAGGATAGAGATGATGATCCTTGAACGATTCGCACTATTTGACACTGCGAAAGTAGAAATCAAGAAGGAGCATCAATTGTTGATGGTTAGTAAAATCACTAGTTTCAAGAAGGGCAAGGGCTAGAAGGGATATTTCATGAAACGACAAACCAGCTGCTGCTCTAATGAAGAAACCCAAGATTGAACCCAAACCCGAGATTAAGTGCTTCTCATATGAGGAGAACGGACACTGAGGCGGAGCTACCCTAGATACTTGGTAGATAAGAAGGCTGGCAAAGTCGACAGAAGTATATTTGATATACATGATATTGATGTGTACTTTACTAGTACTCCTAGTAGCACGAGGGTATTAGATACCGGTTCGATTGCTAAGTGAGTAGTAACTCGAAATGAAAGCTACGGAATAAACAGAGACTAGCTAAAGGCGAGGTGACAGTAAGTGTTGGAAGTGTTTCCAAGGTTCATGTGATCAAACATCGCACGCTTCCTCTACCATCAGGATTGGTGTTGAACCTAAATAATTGTTATTTGGAGTTTACGTTGAGCATGAACATGATTGGATCATGTTTGTTGCAATACGATTATTCATTTAAAAGGAATAATAGTTGTTCTATTTGCTTGAATAATTACCTTCGACGGTTTATTGAATCTCGATCGTAGTGCTACACATCTTCATAATATTGGTGACAAAAGATACAAAGTAATAATGATAGTACCACTTAGTTGTGGCACTGCCACTTGAGTCATGTTGGTATAAAATGCATGAAGAAGCTCCATGCTGATGGATCTTTGTACTCACTCATTTTTTAAATGTTTGAGACATGCAAACCATACATGTTGGTATAAATGCATGAAGAAGCTCCATAGAGATGGATTGTTTGGACTCACTTGATTTTGAATCACTTGAGACATGCAAATCATGCCACATGATACAAGAGAGTAACTTGTTGGGAGTAATAAATTTTTGGCTGTGTGCGGTCCAATCAGTGTTGAGGCACAAAGTGGATATCGTTATGTTATTACTTCAATGACGATTTGAGTAGATACGGGAGTATTTACTTGATGAATCACAAGTCTGAAATATTGAACAGTTCAAACCTGTTTTAGAGTGAAGATCGTCATGACAAGAGGATAAATTGTCTACGATGTGATCATAGAGATGAATATCTGAGTTACGAGTTTTGGTACACGGTTAAGAGAATGTGGAAATTGTTTCGCAGTTCATGCCACCTGGAACACCATAGTGTGATGATGTGTCTAAACGTCATAGCCGCGCCCTATTGGATATAGCGCATACTATGATGTCTCTTATCAAATTACCACTATCGTTTATGGGTTATGCATTAGAGACAACCGCATTCACTTTAAATAGGAAACCGCGTATTTCCGTTGAGATGACACAGTATAGATTATGGTTTGGAGAAACCTAATTTGTCGTTTCTTGAAAGTTTGGGGCTGCGATGCTTATGTGAAAAAGTATCAGTCTGATAAGCTTGAACCCAAAGCGGATAAAACTATCTTCATAGGATATCCAAAACAGTTGGATACATCTCCTATATCAGATCCGGAAGCAAAGTGTTTGTTTCTAGAAAGGAGTCCTTTCTCGAGGAAACGTTTCTGTCGAAAGAATTGAGTGGGAGGGTGGTGGAACTTGATGAGGTTAGTGAACCGTCACTTCAACTAGTGTCTAGCAGGGTGCAGGAAGATGTTCCTGTGGCGCCTACACCAATTGAAGTGGAAACTAATGATGGTGATCATTGAGGTTCGGGTCAAGTTAATACAAACCTCGTAGGTCGACAAGGTCGCGTAGTGTTGTAGAGTGGTACGGTAACCCTGTCTTGGAGGTCACGTTGTTGAACAACAATGAACCTACGAGCAATGGAGAAGCGATGGGGGCCCGGATTCTAACAAATGGCTGGAGGCCATGAAATCCGAGAGAGGATCCATGTATGAAAACAAAGTGTGGACTTTGGAAGAACTACTTGATGGTCGAAGGACTATTGAGTAAAGATGGATCTTTAAAAGGAAGACAGACGATAATGGTGATAAGTCACTATTAAGAAAAGCTCGACTTGTCGCAAAGATGTCTCCGACAAGATCAAACAGTTGGCTATGATGAGACTTTCTCACTCGTAGCGATGCTAAAATTCTGTTAGAATTATGTTAGGAGTTGCTGCATTATTTATTCAATATTGCACATAGGATGTAAAAACATTGTTTTCCTCGACGAAAAGGTTGTATGTGATACAATCGGAAAGTTTTGTCAATCTTAAGGATGCTAACAAGTATGCAAGCTCCAATGATTCTTCAATGGACTAGTGCAAGCATCTTGGAGTTGGAATATACACTTTGATGATATGATCAAAGATTTTGGGTTTGTACAAGGTTTATGAGAAACTTGTATTTCCAAATAAGTGAGTGGGAGCACTATAGAATTTCTGATAACTATATGTGGTTGACATATTGGTGATCAGAAGTAATGTAGAATTTCTGTAAACATAAAGGTTGTTTGAAAAGGGTTTTTTCAAAGGAAGACCTGGATAGAGCTGCTTGAACATTGAGCATCAAGATGTATGAAGATAGATCAAAAATGCTAAACAAAACTTTCAAATGAAATGCATGCCTTGACAAGTTTTTTAAGGAGTTCAAAATAGATCGGTAAAGAAGGAGTTCTTGGCTGTGTTGTAAGGTGAGAATATGAGTAAGACTCAAAAGCCCGACCACGACAGAAGAAAGAGAAAGGACGAAGGTCCTCCCATATGCCTTAGCCATAGACTCTACAGTATGCCATGCTATGTACCGCACCTGATGTGTGCCTTGCCACAAGTCTGTTAAGAGGTATAGAGAGTGATCCAGGATTGAATCACTGAACAACGGTCAAAGTTATCCTTAGTAACTAATAGACTAAGGAATTTTTCTCGATTATGGAGGTGGTTGAAGAGTTCGTCGTAAAGGTTACGTTGATGCAAGCTTTGACACTAATCCGAATAAAGGGTTCATCGTAAGAGTTCGTCGTAAAGGGTTACGTTGGGATCGCGGGATGGATCATGATGAGATCACGGGACGGGCTACGATTTGGATCGCGAAGATGTTCCACTACATCAACCGTGTTATATACGCTTCCGCTTAGTGATCTACAAGGGTATGTAGATGCACTCTCCCCTCTCGTAGATGATCATCACCATGGATAGGTCTTGTGTGTGCGTAGGAAAATTTTGTTTCCCATGAAACATTCCCCTAAAGTGGCATCATGAGCTAGGTCTATGCGTAGATGACATCTTGAGTAGAACACAAAAGAGTTTGTGCGCGTTGATGTTCAATTTGCTACCCTCCTTAGTATTTTCTTGATTCGTCAGTATTGTTGGATTGAAGCAGCGTGAACCAAGATTACTCGTACGCTTACGAGAGACCAGTTTCATCGACTAACATGCAACTTGTTGCATAAAGATGACTGGCGGGTGTCTGTTTCTTCAACTTTAATTGAATCGGATTTCACCGAGGCGGTCCTTGGAGAAGGTTAAATAGAAATTTGAATATCACCATTGTGGCTTTGCATAAGTAAGATGCGATCATACTAGATACCCACGGCAACCACATAAAATTTGCAACAACAAATTAGAGGACGTATAACTTGTTTTTGGAGGGTATGCATGTGATGTGATATGGCCAAAGACATGATATGATATATAGGATGTATGAGATGATCATGTCATAATAGTTAAATATTGAATTGCATGTCGATGCTACGGCAACCGGTAGGAGCCATAGGATTGTCTTTAATTATTTTGCGCTTGGAGATGTTTTTCTTTATCACTAATGAGTAGCTTTAGTTGTAACAACATAGTTAGCGTGACAACCTCCATGATAGCACAATGATGGTGATCATGGTGTGGCTCAAGTGACGATGGAGATCATGTCGGTGCTTTGGTGATGCAGATCAATAAGCACAAGTTCATGGCCATATCATGTGACTTATGATTTGCATGTGATGTTAATCCTTTTATGCACCTCATTTTTCTTAGGACGACAGTAGCATTATAAGGTGATCCCTCACTAAAATATCAAGATAAAATTGTGTCCTCCCGGACTGTGCACCGTTGCGACAGTTCATCGTTTCGAGCACCACGTGATGATCAGGTGTGATAGACTCTACGTTCACATACAACGGGTGCAAAATAGTTGCACACATGGAACACTTGGGTTAAACTTGACGAGGCAAGCATGTACATGCATGGCCTTGAAAGACAGAAGATCGAAAGGTTGAGCATGAGTCATGTAGTGGATATGATCAACATGGAGATGTTCACCATTGAAGCTAAACCCAACTCACGTGATGATCGGACTTGAGTTAGTAAATTTGGACCATGTACCACTCGAATGACTAGTGAGATGTCAATTTGAGTGGGAGTTCTTAAGTAATATGATTAATTGAACTGATTATCATGAACATAGTCAAAAATGTGTTTGGAAAATATGTTATAGCTTGCATTGTATCTCTACTGTTTTTGATATATTCCTAGAGAAAACTTAGTTCAAAGATGATTGTTGCAATTATGCGGACTAGGTCCGTAAACTGAGGATTGTCCGCATTGCAGCGTAGTAGGCTTGTGTCCTTAATGCACCACTTGGTGTGCTGAACCCCGGGAGTCGTCTGTGGATATTGCGAACATCTGACATAAACGTTTTTGATGACTACGTGATAGTTCAGTGTGTAATGCTTAGCAGCATCGAATTGAGGCGCCGAAGATGTTTTGAACGTCACGGAACATATGAGATGTTCCAAGTGCTGAAATTGGGATTTCAGGCTCGTGCCCACATTAAGAGGTATGAGACCTCCGAAAAGATTCTTGGTCTACGAAGTAAGGGAGAAAATCTCAATCGTTGAGTATGTACTCAATTTGTCTGAGTACTACAATGACTTGAATCAAGTGGGATTGATCTTCCAAATAAGATAGTGATTGACATAGTTCTCCAAAGTCACTGCCACCAAGCTATTGAGATTCGTGGTGAACTATAACATGTCAGGGATAGAGATGATGATCCCTATGTTATTCACAATGTTTGACACCGCGAAATTAAAAATCAAGTAGGAGCATCAATTGTTGATGGTTAGTGAAACCACTAGTTTCGAGAAGGGCAAGGGCAAGAAGGGATACTTCATGAATGGCAAACCAGTTGCCGCTCTAGTGAAGAAACCCAAGGTTGGACCCGAACCCGAGACTTAGTGCTTCTAATGTGAGGGGAATAGTCACTGAAGCAGCACTACCCTTTATACTTGGTAGATGAGAAGGCTGGCAAAGTCGCCGAAAGTATATTAGATATACATGATATCGATGTGTACCTTACTAGTACTCCTAGTAGCACCGGGGTATTAGATATTGCTTCGGTTCCTAAGTGTTAGTAACTTGAAATAAAAGTGACGGAATAAACGGAGACTAGCTAAAGGTGAGGTGACAATGTGTGTTGGAAGTGTTTCCAAACTTGATGTGATCACCATCGCACGCTCCCTCTACTTTCGAGATTAGTGTTGGACCTAAATGTTGTTTTTTGTTTGCGTTGAGCATGAAAATGATTGGATTGTGTTTATTGCAATACGGTTATTCATTTAAAGAGAATAATGGTTATTCTGTTTACTTTAATAATACCTTCAATGGTCATGCACCTAATATGAATGGTTTATTGAATCTCAATCGTAGTATTACACATGTTCATAATATTTGATGCCAAAAGATACAAAGTAGTAATCATAGCACCACTTACTTGTGGCACTGCCGCTTGAGTCATATTGGTATAAAACGCATAAGGAAGCTCCATACTGATTGATCTATGGACTCGCTCGTTTTTGAAACGTTTGAGACATGTGAACCATGTCTATTGGTGTAAACGCATGAAGAAACTCCATGCAAATGGATCATTTGGACTCACTTGATTTTGAATCACTTGAGAAATGCAAATCATGCCGCATGGGCAAGATGACTGAAGGCCTGGTTTTCCTGTGAGATGGAACAACAAAGTAACTTGTTGGAAGTAATACATTTTGAAGTATGCAGTCCAATGAGTGCATAGGCACGCAGTGGATATTGTTATGTTCTTACATCACAAATGATTTGAGTAGATACTGGTATATTTACTTGATGAAACACGAGTATGAATTATTGAAAGGTTCAAGTAATTTCAGAGTGAAGTTGAAGATCGTCGTGACAAGAGGATAAAATGTCTATGATATGATCATAGAGATGAATATCTGAGTTGCGAGTTTTGTACACATTTAAGACAATGTGGAAATTATTTCACAACCAATGCCACCTGGAACACCATGGTGTGATGGTATGTCCGAGCGTCATAGTCGCGCCCTATTGGATATGGTGCATACTATGATGGCTCTTATCAAATTACGACTGTCGTTTTTGGCTTAGGCATTAGAGACAACTGCATTAACTTTAAATAGGGCGACATGTAATTCCGTTGAGATTACACCGTAAGAACTATGGTTTGGAGAAACCTAAGTCGTCGTTTCTTACATGTTTGGGGTTGCGATGCTTATGTGAAAAAGTTTCAGCCTGATAAGTTCGAAACCAAAGTGGATAAATGCATCGATACCCAAAACAATTGGGAATACCTCTTATCTCAGATCTGAAAGTAAAGTGTTTCTTTCCAGAAACGGGTCCTTTATCGAGAAGAAGTTTCTCTCGAAAGAATTGAGTGGGACGATGGTGGAAACTTGATGAGGTTACTGAACCGTCACTTCAACCGATGAGTAGCAGGGCGCGGGAAATTATTCATGTGGCCCCTACACCACTTGAAGTGGAAGATGATGATGTTGATCATAAAGCATCGAATCAAGTTACTACCAAACCTCGTAGGTTGACAAGGACGCGTACTACTCCAGAGTGGTAAGCCAATCCTTTCTTGGAGGTCATGTTGCTGGACAACAATGAACCTACGAGCTATGGAGAAGCGATGGTGGCCCCGAATTCCTACAAATGGCTGGAAGTCATGAAATCCGAGAGAGGATCCATGTATGAAAACAAAGTGTGGACTTTGCAAGAACTACTTGATGGTTGTAAGACTGTTAAATACAAATGGATCTTTAAAATGAAGACAAACGATGATGGTGAAAAGTAACCATTAAGAAAGTTCGACTTGTCATAAAGATGTTTCCGACAAGTTCAAAGAGTTGACTATGATGAGACTTTCTCACTCTTAGATATGTTAAAAGTATTTTGGAATTATGTTAATAGTGGCTATATTATTTATGAAATCTTGCAGATAGAATGCCAAAACATTGTTTCCTCGACTGTTTCCTTGAGGAAATTTTGTATGTGATACAACTAGAAGGTTTTGTCGATCCTAAGGATGCTCGAGCGATCCTTCTATGGACTGGAGCAAGCATCTCGGAGTCGGAATATACGCTTTGATGAGATGATCACAGCTTTTGGGTTTATACAAGGTTTTTGAGAAACTTGTATTTCCGGAGAAGTGAGTGGGAGCACTATAGAATTTGTGATTAGTATATGTGGTTGACATATTTTTGATCGGAAATGATGTAGAATTTCTGGAAAGCATATAGGGTTGTCTGAAAAGTTTCTTTCAAGGGAAAACCTGGATTGAGCTACTTGAACATTGAGCATCAAGATCTATAGAGGTAGATCAAAAGGATTAATAGAACTTTCAAATGAATACATACCGTGACAAAATTTTGAAGGAGATCAAAATAGATCAATCAAAGAAAGAGTTCTTGGCTGTGTTATAAGGTCTGAGTATTGAGTAAGACTCAAAACCGGACCATGACAGAACAAAGAGAAAGGACAAAGGTGGTCCCCACTGCATTAGCCGTAGGCTCTACAGTATGCTATGATCTGTACAGTATGCTATGCTACAAAAATTGATCCATGAATAGATTACTGGACAGCGGTCAAAAGTTATCCTTAGTAACTAGTGGACTAATGATTTTTTTCTCGATTATGGAGGTGATAGAAGAGTTCGTCATAAAGCATTACATCGATGCAAGCTTTGACACCAATCTGGATAACTCTGAGCAGTAAACCGGATTCGTATAGTGGAGCAGTCATTCGGAATAGTTCCAAATGACGCGTGGCAGGAGCCTCTCTAGGATGACATAGAGATTTGTAAAGCACACACCGATCTGAAAGGTTCGAACCCATTGACTAAAAACCTCTCTCATAAGCAAAACATGATTGAACCCCAGAACTGTATAGGAGTTAGATTCATTACAACCACATAATGATGTGAACAAATTATTGACTCTAGTGCAAGTGCGAGACTGTTGGAAATATGCCCCAGAGGCAATAATAAATTATTTATTATTAATTTTCCTTGGTCATGATAATCGTTTATTATCCATGCTAGAATTGTATTGATTGGAAGCACAAATACATGTGTGGATACATAGACAACACACAATCCCTAGTGAGCTTCTAGTTGACTAGCTTGTTGATCAAAGATGGTCAAGATTTCCTGGCCATAGACAAGTGTTGTCACTTGATAACGGGATCACATCACTAGGAGAATGATGTGATGCACAAGACCCAAACTATGAATGTAGCACATGATCGTGTTAGTTTATTGCTACTGTTTTCTTCATGTCAATGTATCTGTTCCTATGACCATGAGATGTTGCAAATCCCGGACACTGGGGGACTACCTTGTGTGTATCAAATGTCGCAACGTAGCTGGGTGACTACAAAGGTGCTCTACAGGTATCTCTGAAGGTGTCTGTTGGGTTGGCATAAATCAAGACTGGGATTTATCACTCCATGTGACGGAGAGGTATCTCAGGTCCCACATGGTAATACAATATCACAATAAGCTTTGCAAGCAATGTGACTAAGGAGTTAGTCACGGGATCTTGTATTACTGAATGAGTAAAGAGACTTGCCGGTAACAAGATTGATCTAGGTATGGAGATACCGATGGTCGAATCTCGGGCAAGTAACATACTGATGGACAAAGGGAACAACATACGAGATTAACTGAATCCTTGACATACAGGTTCAACCGATAAAGATCATCGTAGAATATGTAGAGCCAATATGGGCATCTAGGTCCCGCTAATGGTTATTGACCAGAGAGTGTCTCAGGTCATGTCTACATAGGTCTCGAACCCGTGGGGTCTGCACACTTAAGGTTGGATGACGTTTCGGTATAACTGAATTATGGATGTTCGTAACTGACGGATGTTTGGAGTCCCGGATGAGATCCTGGACGTCACGCGGGTCTCCAGAATGGTCCGTAGATGATGATTGATATATAGGACGTATCCATTTGGCTTCTCAAAGGTTTTCGGGCATTACCGGTAAAATACCGGGAGTGACGAGTGGGTTCCGGAGTTCTACTGGGAGGGGCCACCCACCCGGGAGAGAACCAAAGATGCCGAAGGGTGACACACCAGCCCTTAGTGAGATGGTGTCCAGCCCAAGGAATCCAGTTCGTCCAAGGGAGAAAAAGGAAAGGAGGGTGGGCCAAAACTAAATTAGGAAGGAGGAATCCTTCCACGTTGTATTGGAGGAGGACTCCTCCTCCTCCTCTTGGTTTGACCGAACCATAGGGCCTTGACCTATAGGTCGCCACCCCTCCCCTACGTCCTATATATAGGGGAGGTGAGAGAGGGTTTTGGCACCTCAAGCCAAGGTGCATCCCTCTCTCCCTCCACCTCTTTGTGACACCTTGTACCTAGTTCGGTACGGTACGATGAAGACCTGCCGGAGTAGCTCCACCACCATCGTCGCCACGCCGCTGTGCTGCCGGAGAATTCAGCTACCACTTCATCTCTCTTGCTGGATCAAGAATTTGGAGATCATCATTGAGTTGTACGTGTGTTGAACGCGGAGGTGTCGTCCGTTCAGCACTGGATTGGGTGGATCGTGATGGGATCGCGGGACGGATCATGATGAGATCGCGGGACGGGCTGCGATTTGGATTGCGAAGATGTTCTACTACATCAACTGTGTTATATACACTTCATCTTAGCGATCTATAAGGGTATGTAGATGCACTCTCCCCTCTCGTAGATGATCATCACCATGGATAGGTCTTGCGTGTGCGTAGGAAAATTTTATTTCCGATGCAACATTCCCCTACACGTGCCACCTGTGACAGAATGGGGTGTGGCCGAGTGGCCTACAATGATGAACGAGGCCCTATCCATCTCATCATTACCGATGAACATCGCACCCTTATAGTGCGATTCTGAAAAGCATCTAGTTTGTTCATAGCAGATAGAAGGGATCCTTCAGCGGTTGGCTGGTGGGCTTGAGATAAACAGAGTAGTGTTAATTTAATTTATAAGGTTTTTACATGCCTTATAGGGATGATAGCCCTTGAGATATGGTTGAGTTGAAAAACTTCCCCGTGGCTCAAAAGAACTCGTGGTGTTTGAACAAAATTAGTTTGGGGACCCATGAACTATAACGGCTCAGTAGGGTACTTTGGCCAAATATCCCAATCGTGTTAGATCTAATTCTTATAAATCCCCATTTTATCTTGCATGCCTCGTCCTCCGCTGTGGCTACCAACGCCCTTGAACTAACCGAGCTGAACCGAAAACTACAGGTTTCTGATGGGGAGCTCAGCCCACTTGATAGTCGGCTCGACGAGAAGCAGTGTAAGCTTAATCCATGTAGTTGAGATTTTTGTTGTACTTTTAGAAGTTCAGCATAGTATGGCTTTTGTATAAGACATCGTAATTTTGATTATGTTAGCAGCTATGGGCATGGAGTTGGAAAAACTTAGGGTGGAATTGGAGAAGGCCAAGCAGCAGGATGTCGCTCATAAAATGGTGGCGGAGCAGATCGCGGTCGAGCTAAACTTGCGGATAATCGAGAGTTATGGACACAAGGCTAGGGTGACCGAGTTCCTTCAGGAGATTCAATATGCGGGCACAAAAAGCAAGGCCGGGGAACAAAAGTTTGAGGGACAGACGACCAAGCTCTGCGAGCTATCCTCCGACCTCAAATCACAGCGAATGGAAAGGCTCTTCTTTGAATAAGAACTGCACCAGGCCAAGAAGATTGCGGATGGTAAGCCGTACTTACTACAAAGTGCCTTTGGTGGAAAAAGGTTTGCCTTTCTTACAGGTCTATGGTGTTCCCCGGGTGCCATTACGAACCTCCTACGGAGTGCAGGAGACGCGGCAAAGAACTATGCGGTCCACGACGGGGACGCCGAGCACATGCTTTTCTAGGCGTTGTTCCAAGATCCCGAGGCCAACCCCTTACTTGTCAAGCAAATGAAAGAGCTTATAGAATTGAATAGGGTGGCGGAGCTGGCCATGAAGGACCTCTGCATCCGGTTGTGGCCAACGGAGCCTTTGCCGAGCAGTTACTTCGGCTTGGTGCAGAAATTGTATGATGTTGTGCGTCGTCTGAAAGTCCTGAAGCGCTCTATCTCCATAGAGGGACCTCGGATTGCTTTTGCAAGGACCATGATGTATGGGCCAGGGGTGAAGCCCCTTTCAATGGCAACCACACATCCGCCTCCTGGAAAGGAGCACCTGCATCATGAACTTTACTTCTCTGCCGCGGTGGAGGGTGCTCGGGCGATAGAAGCCTAGTGTTCGAATAATGTAATTTAAAAGTAGGGGTATTTTAGTGTGCCTTGGAAAAATCTATCATTACGAAACTTGTCCCGAGGTAACGTAGTTTCCAGTAGTCGGCTTCATCCCCCATGTAGAGACTACAAGGGGTGTTTCAACATCCGCATTGTCACCCTTAGGCAATATATGGGTGCCTGGAGGCGGTAGTGTGTGAAGGAAATGAGGCAATCGGACTATTCGCCTTTAATGCTTTCACTTAGCCTTAGGAGCTTGAATTCGGGGGGCTAGCCCCCCAGTTTTTTGGCAGTCGGATAAACTGGATTCGGAAACAGTTACCACAAGGTTCGCAAAGGAAGAAACACCTCTATATGACACGGAATAGAACCGATATCGGTTTTCATTAATTAAGGTCGGATTGCACACCAGTTCTCGCTTATTCTGACAGTTAGTTTTCGCCTTTCTCCACTGTGGTATTTTTAGCGAGGCTAGCTGGAAATACAATCACAGTTGTGCTCCCTTTTCCCCTTTAGCCGAACTAGCAGAACATAATGGGGAAATCATAGGAGCGTGTCAATCCAACTTTTGACCCAATACATAATTCGGAACCGATGCATATAAAGAAATATCCAAGAAACCAAACACTGAAAAACATAGTGACGGGGTAGTGCTCGGGGCATTATTCATCCAAGCCCGGGGTCTGTTACCCGATCGCACTTGATACTTATTAAACAATTCTAACCTTTGGCACCATTGAGAAGAACACACACACACACACACACACACACACACATATATATATGTAAAGACACTGTAAAAGAGTATATGAATAATATTTACTATAATTCATGGCGCCAACGCAGCTGTTACAGGGAACTATTGTTTTGAACAACATATTTCAAGGCGACCTTTTCTCCATGACCTTTCATGGGTGACTTGACGTCTGCCCTACTTCCAGCTGCACAGTTTATCCTATACTTCATAAAAGCGAGGGATACTGTGGGGACCCCGACTAGCAAGTCGAGTTCGCCGTGCCGAGTGACCCCAAGGATCAATGTTCACTGAACACAGATATTGAATAATAGAGTCTTACATCCAAGTATCGAAATTATTACTTCAAACGACCAGAAGGTCGGGTTCACGAGTTAGGCCTAAGGCCAAATTAAACAGATACATCGAGTAGCGGAAACTTGTAAGGGCTAAGTGGTGCCCATGCCATCAAGCCTACACCGACAGGCATTCTGACTTGGAAGCGTCCTAGATCGCAGGTTCGTCTCCGACGGCGTACTCATCGCCAAACTCCGGTCCTTCCATGTCTGGTCAATAATATAACCAGTGGCAAGCCAATGAGTACTTTGAATGTACTCGCAAATAGCCCATGATATGAACATTTATAGTGAAAAATAAGAGTAACATGCATCTTTAGTGGAATGCAATTTGGTGGAATGATCAGGTATATGCAACGAGTTAAGGAATTACTCTTGAAGAACAAGTTACCGATATCAACATATTTGCTAAGGGCTGAACCATTCGGGTTCACCCTATATGCCATGTCTTCTAACTTCTCATAATCTCAATGTATTAATGAGGGCTAAACCATCCGGGTTTACCCTATATGTCAAGTCACTGAACTTGATCATATTATTGTGATTATCATAACAACATCTTTTTAACACCACACACACACACACACACACTTGGTTTATGCGGAAACACTGGACGTAGTTTAAGCAGTACCACCCAACTATCCTTGATCGTGGACACGACTATTCGAATAGTTTACACTCTGCAGAGGTAGTATGCTGGACCCACGAGAAAAGGGAAACTTCCGTGTCATCCACGACTTGCGGTATATCACATATACCCGAGGTAAGTACCCGATCATCATCTTTCCCCTGACGATACTAGACAAAGAGGTCCACTCGATTGGTACCCAGCCCACATGTTGTACGTCTTACGAGCACCGACTCTGGACTGTATCAACCATGCAGGGACCAACGGTGTGCCTGGAACTCATAATAATGGCATAGTCGTCCTACCTGGCACGACCCCATCATGAGAGTGACACCGATCACTCCCGCCACTAGTAATATGGCTCTTTGCTAGTACCGACCAGAGTAATCAACAAAGCCCCGTCCCATAAAGGGGTATCGTGGTCGTACTGGTAAGGTTGGGACGGTCAACACATCATAAATCTAATCCCATTTCCGAAACCATACTCACACAAAATCACCAGTGCATCACTTCACCAAAAGTGATCACCAACTCAACATCACCCTCGGGCATTAGTGGCACCCGACGGGGTTTTCATAAACACTTTATTTAACTCATCATCATGCTTGTGATAATATGCTCTATCTTTACTTGTCAACATGGTAACAACATGACCCTCAAGGGGTAGGGTCAAGCTCAATGCAATGATCTTATAACTTTACTAATCAACATGACAGTAGCATGATCCTCATGGACAGTAGGGTCAGCTCATCATGTTTGTGCTCCAAGGAGCCAGGTGAATAACATTACTATCATGCAAGTGCTTCGAAGAAGCCTTCGGTACCATCACATCAATGATGAAGCGGCACTGTGATCACATGCAACGGAAAGTACTTTCTATACTAGCATGCATCATTTTATATACTTAAGTCATGGTCAAAGGCTGCTTGCCTTGGTCAGCTAGGTATCCGGGGTATTCGAGGTCTTCTGCTCCGGGTCCTCCGTCACTCGGTAACTCTACCGTCGAGAAAGGAGTAAATAAATAATAGCTCTCACTAAAAACAGATCACAAAGTGCTTTTAAAAATGTTGCAAAGTTTGAATAAATTTAGTTTATTATTTTGGAAAATGTTTCCTATAGTTTTTATTAGCTAATCATATTTATTTAAAAGCAAACAGAACCAACAAGTGCTTTTTAATATCATTTTAGTATATCAAAATAGTTTCTGCTTTTGATAAATGTCAAACACTACAGAATAAAATACTACTAATTTTTAGAAAATTACTGGTGGAAGAATCATATTTTTCTATTGGTTAAATATTTTTATAAAAATCATTTAAGTTATAGGATTAAAACAAAAGGAAAAAGGCCAGGGGGATGGATCCAGTCGGCCAGCCAGCAGGCCTGGCCACCAGGCGCGCGCGGCCCAGGTTCAAACCTGACCTGCGGGCCCCTGGAGTCAGCGTCAGCGGCTGCGCGCGCTGGCTGCCCCAGGACACCGACAGGTGGGCTCCACCTATCGGGACCTTCTCCTACCTCCAGCCAGAGAGGTGGAGACGGACGCCGGCGAGGCTGCCGTTGTCCTTAGGCCAATCTAGGAACGGGAACGGGTCCCTCGTACCTCCGCCTACCTGCAGGTGGTCTGGGTTGCCGACAACAAGGTGACCGTGGCGGAAGGGTTTCGGGTTGGTGTTGAACTGGTGGCTAGGAGCACGGATTCGCTCGGGAAGGCTAGGGGAAATGTTCCTGGTGTCAAGGGGATTGTAATGGGAGGTCGTGCAGCGCAGGAGCCGACGTGTAGCCGGAGATCGACCGGAGCTCCGAGGCGGAGGGGCCTCGGTCGATCTCGAGCACCGGGCCTCTACGAGCTCGACTGGGTGGCTAGGGGGTGTCTACTAGTCGTGTTGAAGCTACTTGGAGGGTGCTGGGGTGCTTGGGGGACCTATTTATAGGACATCGACGGTGACCCGACTCGGGCGCGTCGGTGACTCACCGTGGCGCGCATGCGAGCACAGTGAGGTGCTGGCCGCGAAACCACGGGTTCGGGACGTGGTTTAGGAACTCCTGGTGCATCGGCCGCAGAGGGAGAGCGAGTGGGGTCGAGCCGCAGCGATCGTGCATGCTCGGCCGCGTTGGGTGAGCACGGGCACGCGTCGCCTGAGCTCTTGCGCGAGGGGGAGAGGGTACCTGGGGTAGCTTTGCACTGAATGGTTGTCGGGGGAGCATTTGGACATAACTGGGGAGGTCGGGACCGGCCGGGGCGTCGTCCCCTTGCGGGAGGTTCTCTGCAGCGCGCCCAGAGCGCAGTTTTGGCATGCCACAACATGTTGGCTCTCTCTGGGGCAATTGGGACGTGTCCTCCATGTCTTGAGTGTTGCTGGGAGTGTGCCTAGCCATTGTGGTTTAGTCGGAGCTCGAGCTGGTCAAGGTAGCAAGGAACACTAGTGTTGCCAGTACTGCCCTGCTGCTCAAATTGGAGTTCTTGTCACTAGTGCTTGGAGTTGGGGAGGGGCTGATTGACTGGGTTCTCAGGGTGTTCTGGGGCTCTAACCCACCAAGTTTGGGGTCTTACCATTGGGTAAAACAGTGGCTAGGAGGGTTTTTACCTTCCAGTCAGTAGATGTTCGACAGTGACTTGGGGTGCTTCCACTCCACCACTGGAAATGAAACTTAACAGGTTTGGTCTTGGGGTAAAAACATGGGGTTTCACCAAATTTGAGCTCCATTGAACCAGTTTGGCTTTGTAAACTTGAAAATGCCTCAAAATGACCAATGTTGTCCTCTACAAAGGAAGTGTGGCCAAACAGAGTCTCACAAATCCCATCTTTGGTGTGGAGTCCTCATTTGGGTGTCAAACACCTCTGCAAAGTTTCGGCTCCATTGGAGAAACTTTGCAATGTAGAGTTGTTCCAACTCTACTCTGGCCAAAGAGGGTTTTGGGCTCATTAGGTGCACTTCCCCACCTTGGATCAAGGTGAGATTTTTGGTGAGCACCTAATATGGCTTGGGAGGGCTCGTGTAATTTTATGGGAATTTACCGAGATAATTTCCTTTGGAAACATCACAAAAAGCTAAAACAGACACAAATGGTTTTCAGGGTTTTACTCAAATAATATTAATATAAAATAGGGTTGAAAATCTTATATATGGAAAATATATGTCCTTGTGAGCTTCCATGAATTTACTCACAATTTCCTAAGGCAGGAAATCAATTTTCCTTGTGGAAATATCATTACTGGTCTTAGAAACAGACATAGATATAAAATAGAAAATAATATTTTAAATCACCAATTAATGTTTTTAATGAATGAAAAATAATATTTGGATCATATCACCAACTTTGGTTGGAAGTTCCACTTGGCTACATGAGCTAGTAGTGTATCCCAACATGGTGAAGGTGATCTTGATATAAAGGAAAAAAGGGTTTATGAAGAGAGCAAAATAAGAAGTTTTCATGGGTTTGAGTCATCAAACAAGCAAGCATTCACTCATACAAGGGTTCACATTGCACTCACAACATTATTTGAAAACGTTTTAACAAGCTCTGATTTTTGCAACACAAAATACTTGTGGTGAAAAACAGGGTTTGACAGACCTATCCCTCTTACAAGAATCTCGTCCCCGAGATTCCTAAGCTAAGCGTTAAATAGCTCGGGAAATTCTGATCGGAGGTAGTCTTCACGTTCCCACGTGGCTTCTGCTTCGGTATGGTTGCTCCACTGAACCTTGAAAAACGTGATGGTGCGGCTTCTCGTGCAACGCTCGCCTTCATCCAAAATGCGGATCGGTCTCTCACGGTAGGATAAGATCCGGTTGAAGGTCAATAGCTTGATGATCAATGTCCTTGTAAAGATTGGGATGGTTCGGCACTTGCAAGCACATCCGGAGCTATGACACGTGAAACACGTTGTGCACACCTGAAAGCTCAGGAGGTAGCTCCAACTGTTAAGCTACTTCCCCGCGCCTTGCCGTGATCTTGAAGGGTCCAATGAACCTTGGAGCTACCTTCCCCTTGACGCGGAAACGCTTGGTCCCCTTGAGAGGCGTGACTCGCAAGTGCACCTGGTCTCCGGGAACAAACTCCACGTTTCTGCGGCGAGGGTCCGCATAGCTCTTCTGCCTTGACTTAGCTGCCTCCATGTTTTCTCGGACAAGCTGAACCTTGTCGCCTGCTTCCTGCAGTGCTTCTAGTACGAAAACTAGTCCTTCACCGGTTTCAGACCAATTGAGCGGGGTGCGGCACTTCCGCCCATATAACGCTTCGAATGGAGCCATCTGAAGACTAGACTGGTAGTTGTTGTTGTAAGAAAACTCAGCAAACGGCAGGAAGTCTTCCCATTTGGCGCCATGAGCCAAAACACATGCGCGGAGCATGTCCTCAAGTATGCGGTTTATCCTCTCGGTCTGTCCGCCCGTCTGCGGGTGGAAAGCCGTACTGAAGGAGAGTTTGGTTCCAAGAGCTTCTTGAAACTTCTTCCAGAATCTTGAGGTGAATTGCGTGCCGCGGTCGGACACGATCTCTTTGGGAACTCCATGGAGACTCACGACTCGATGAATGTACAGACTGGCCAGCTGGCTGCCATCATAGGTGGTGTTAACGGGGATGAAATGGGCCACCTTGGTCAAATGATCGACTATGACCCAAATGGAGTTATGACCCTTATTCGGCCGGGGCAACCCGGTGATGAGGTCCATGCCAACTTTATCCCACTTCCATTCCAGCACTTGAAGAGGTTGCAGTAATCCAGCAAGTCGCTGGTGTTCAGCCTTGACTCGCTGGCATACATCGCATTTAGCGAGATAGGAGCCAATTTCTCTCTTCATGCCATGCCACCAGAATCGTTCTCGGATGTCTTGGTACATGTTGGTACCACATGGATGGATAGAGTACGGTGTGTCATGAGCCTCTTGCAGGATCAAGTCCTTAAGTTCGGCCTTGTTAGGTACGCACAAGCGCTTCCCGTATCACAGTACTCCTTGCTCATCAATCAAGAATCCTGGGGCTTTGCCTTCTCGCACCTTCCTCTTGAGACCTTCGATACTCTTGTGCCCCTTCTGGGCTTCCTTGATGTCGTCTGCCAGAGTAGGCTTGACCTTGAGGTTGGCCAGGTACCCTGGTTCGACTATCTCAAGCCCGAAGTCCTCCATCTCTTCATACAAGACGGGTAACCTTTCCTTGAGCGTGACGTTCAAGGAGCCTGCCTTCCGGCTTAAGGCATCGGCTACCACGTTCGCCTTGCCGGGATGATACTGAGTGCTGAGGTCGTAATCCTTGATTAACTCAAGCCATCTCCGCTGCCTCATATTCAGTTCCCTCTGAGTGAAGATATATTTCAAACTTTTGTAGTCTGTATATATCTGACATCGCTTCCCTAGAAGGTAATGTCGCCACGTCTTCAGAGCATGCACTACAACTGCTAGCTCGAGATCATGGGTGGCGTAGTTCTCCTTATGCGGTCGCAGTTGCCATGACAAGTACGCCACGACCCTGCCATCTTGCATCAGGACTCCACCGAGCCCGGTTCCAGAGGCATCACAATATATCACGAATACCTTGTTGATGTCTGGGGTAGCCAGTACCAGGGCGGTAGTTAGCCTCTTCTTCAACTCCTGGAAGCTTGCTTCACACGCCGGTGTCCACTCGAACTTCCGGCCTTTCTTCAAGAGCTGAGTCATAGGCCGAGCGATGCTGGAGAATCCTTCGACAAACTTGCGGTAGTATCCCGCGAGCCATAGGAAACTCCTAAGATCCTTCACGTCCTTTGGTGATTCCCAGTTGGTCACTGTAGTAACCTTGGACTGATCTACGGCCAAACTGCATGCCGTCAGGGTATGACCCATAAATCGAACTTCGTTCAGCCAGAACTGACACTTGCTGAATTTGGCATAAAGTTGGTGCTCTCGAAGCTTTCCCAGTACTAGCCTCAGGTGTTGCTCATGCTCCTCTGCGGACTTGGAGAAGATTAATATGTCATCGATAAACACGACGACAAACTTGTCCAAATACTCCATGAAGACCTTGTTCATGAGGTACATGAAGTAGGCTGGGGCATTTGTGAAACCGAAGGGCATGACCGTGCATTCACATAGACCGTACCGGGTCACGAATGCAGTCTTGGGTATATCTTCAGGTCGAATCTTAAACTGGTATTATCCCGATCGAAGATCGATCTTGGAAAATACCCTGGCCCCGTTTAACTGGTCAAACAGGTCTTCGATCTTGGGGAGCGGGTACTTGTTCTTAATTGTGACTTAATTAAGAGAACGGTAGTCGATGCAGAGTCGAATGGTACCATCCTTCTTTGGAACAAATAGAACAGGTGATCCCCAAGGTGATGCACTCGGACGGATGAACCCTTTCCTGAGTTTCTCATCCAGCTGCTTCTTCAGCTCTGCCAACTCTTCGGAACCCATCATGTAAGGCTTTTTACATATAGGCCTTGATCCGGGCATGAGCTCAATGATGAACTCGATGTCTCGGTCAGGAGGCATTCCGGGTAGCTCGTCAGGTAAGACGCCCGGGTATTCACAGACTATAGGCACCTGATCAAGCTCTACCTCGGATAAACTGTTGACTTGAGGCACTTGAGCCGATACTGGCTCAGAGACAAACTTGACCTTGACCCTTGGTTGCTTGTCATGGTAATGGCCCTGTTGGCGCAGTCCAGAAGACTCTGGTGCTTGGCCAACCAATCCATTCCGAGGATTACTTCTACACCTTGCGATTTAAGCACAATGAGGTCTGCCAAGAAGCTCGTCCCATTGATAACTATCTCGACCCTTCTACACCCTAGGTTGGTTCGCAATACTTCTCCTAGGGTTTGAATTGCCATCCGCCCACGGAGTAGAGTGGGTTTTAAACCACACTTCTCCACAAACCCTTGAGTAACAAAAGAATGCGAGGCACCACAATCAAACAACACTGTTGCTCGAGTTGAGTTATCGAGGAACGTACCCAGAATGCAGTCCGGGTCTTCCTGCGCCTATTCTGCAGTGATGTGGTTGATCCAGCCCCTGTCATTGAACTGCTAGTTGCGGGGGGCCTGGTTCCTTCCTGGTGCACCTTGACCGGGGTTGGGTGCATTGGGACGCGGTGCGTCGGGCTTCTTGTTGGGGCACTGCCTGGAATAGTGTCGGGTGTGACCACACCCAAAGCAGGTGACTTGCCCCGGAGGGTTGATCTTGACTCCACCATTGTTTGGCGGGTTGACTGCTGGCTTGGCTTGCTGCTGAGGCTGATAATTCTGGCGGAACACCGGATACTTGACTGCTGTTGCTGAAAGTTGGGTCTTGCAGGTGCTGACTGCCATGGTCTTGGTCTTGCGTTGCTGGTTCTTCCACTGCCTATCAGTTTGCGCTTGCGGGTGTCGTCCATCGCACGATGCTTGACTTCCAGCATAAGTGCCTTGTTAACCAGCTCGCTGAAAGTCTGGCAGTCGCAAACCACTAGCTGGTATTGCAGGGACTGTTGTAACCCTTCCATGAAGCGTTCCACCTTAGCGGCCTCAGTGTTAACATCTTCGGGCGCATACCTCGACAAGAGGTTAAACTTCTGCAGGTACTCCTTAACAGTTCCACTGCCCTGCCTCAAGGCTGGGAATTCCCGCTTCTTAATGGTCATCAGTCCAGGTGGAATGTGAGCCGCGTGAAATCCTTCCTTGAACAACGCCCAAGTGATGACTTGCCCTATCCGCATGATCTGGAATCCATCCCACCATCCCCTGGCGGTGCCTCCGAGACAGTGAGAACAATAAAGGACCTTCTCATGATCGTCGGTGCACTTGACCAGTGCAAGGAGGTCTTCCATGGTGCGAATCCAGTCATCGACGTCCAGTGGTTCAGTCGACTCCGTGAATATGCGGGGCGTAGTCCGCATGAACTCAAAAAGAGTAGAGCGACCACCGCCATTCCTATTCTGTGGCGGGTTGTCCACCAGGACTTGAGTCAGCTGCTGAATAGCGGCATTGCTGTCTTGACGCTCCTCCCGAAGAGCTTGAAGGAACTAAGCCATCGTCAAGTTCTCAGGAGGAGGTGGTGGTGGAAGGTCTCTAGGCTGCTCGTGGTGACCTCCAGCATGAGCTTCTCCTTCGGTTCCCTGCGGCGTCCCTGAGGAGCCGGCGCCGGGGTTGCCGAAGGTGCTGTTGCGGGTTGCGTTCACCATCCTGTCATAGAAACAGACAGGTCAAAATGCCACCTTGCTCGGGAATACAAGGATTCGCTCCTAGTAAGAGGGGGTCCAATACGTGCATGTGCCATGTTTTCAAAACCAAAATTTTGACAAACTGGAAATTGCATTCATAAAAACTAAGTGATGTAGTCACTTACAGGCTGCCTAAGGCACTATGTGACTTACATCATGCACACATACGCAAATTAGAAACGGATATATGCATACCCTATGCTCGGGGTATTCCTAATTGCCTACGCTAAATCCTACGCGGCGGACTGCTCGGTCTCAAAGGCGGACTCAACAAGATCCTCATCTTCATCAATATCTTCCTTCTTTATAGGAGTGGAAGAAAGAATCCGCACATCACGGCGTCTCTTAGATGAGGCGGCGAAGATCTCAGTGTACTCTTCCGCTGTCAGGTGGCGACTCCGAAGTGGGACTGCCTGGATGGGTAACACACCACCCCTAGTGGCAACAGCTGTCCTCCCTTCAGGTGCCCCTGCCTTCTTTAGCTTGCAGCTCTGCATCTTCTCAGCATGGAGCAGGCCCTTGACTAGGTGCAGATCTTGGTGAAGCTTAACTGATTCCTTAACCAGGAAGTGCGTCAGGGTGTCCGACGAGAGACTGAAGTAGGTCTGAAACCGTAATGGCATCCCATCCTCCGTGGCTGGGGTGAGTGTCCAACTCCCATCCACTCCTTCCTTAATGAAAGGTAGGTGACGAGTGACAGGCTCATTAGCCATCTCAGGGAGGATGCTGCGGAGTTGCACGAGCGCCTCTCGTGCAGCCGTCTCCACTGCCAACATCACCTCTCCCATCTGTGGTCCCTCCAAGAACCAACTAGACGGGGAGTCATTAGCCTTCACTATCACGTCCACGTGATATTCCTTAGTGTCGGCGTTGACCCAGTGCTCGTGGTTGAAGAAGATAGGCGTGCGACGTACGTGGCACTTCTCGAGACAATCCACCAGAAGTAGTGAAAAGCCGGTCTCCAAAAGCGTCTCAGGTACGGCAGCCATCTACAAGGCATAGCAGAGAAGTCAGAAGTTTGTATGTGCAAAAGTCTTGTGCAAGGCTGGCGTTCTAACGTTCTCGGCTAACGTCCATGCTATCTAAGGCTTCCTATTCAGGATGGCTCTGATACCAGTTCTGTGGGGACCCCGACTAGCAAGTCGAGTTCGCCGTGCCCAGTGACCCCAAGGATCAATGTTCACTGAACACAGATACTGAATAATAGAGTCTTACATCCAAGTACCGAAATTATTACATCAAACGATCAGAAGGTCGGGTTCAAGAGCGAGGCCTAAGGCCAAATTAAACAGATACATCGAGTAGCGTAAACTCGTAAGGGCTAAGCGGTGCCCATGCCATCAAGCCTACACCGACAGGCATTCTGACATGGAAGCATCCTAGATCCCAGGTTCGTCTCCGACGGCGTACTCATCGCCAAATTCCGGTCCTTCCATGTCTGGTCAATAATATAACCTGTGGCAAGCCAATGAGTACTTTGAATGTACTCGCAAACAGCCCATGATATGAACATTTATAGTGAAAAATAACAGTAACATGCATCTTTAGTGGAATGCAATTTGGTGGAATGATCAGGTATATGCAACGAGTTAAAGAATTACTCTTGAAGAACAGGTTACAGATATCAACATATTTGCTAAGGGCTGAACCATTCGGGTTCACCCTATATGCCATGTCTTCTAACTTCTCATAATCTCAATGTATTAATGAGGGCTAAACCATCCAGGTTTACCCTATATGTCAAGTCACTGAACTTGATCATATTATTGTGATTATCATAACAACATCTTTTTAACACCACACACACACACACACACTTGGTTTATGCGGAAACACTCGACGTAGTTTAAGCAGTACCACCCAACTATCCTTGACCGTGGACACGACTATTCGAATAGTTTACACTCTGCAGAGGTAGTATGCTGGACCCACGAGAAAAGGGAAACTTCAGTGTCATCCACGACTCGCGGTATATCACATATACCCGAGGTAAGTTCCCGATCATCATCTTTCCCCTGACGATACTAGACAAAGAGGTCCACTCGATTGGTACCCAGCCCACATGTTGTACGTCTTACGAGCACCGACTCTGGACTGGATCAACCATGCAGGGACCAACGGTGTGCCTGGAACTCATAATAATGGCAAGGTCGTCCTACCTGGCACGACCCCATCACGAGAGTGACACCGATCACTCCCGCCACTAGTAATGTGGCTCTTTGCTAGTACCGACCAGAGTAATCAACAAAGCCCCGCCCCATAAAGGGGTATCGTGGTTGTACTGGTAAGGTTGGGACGGACGACACATCATAAATCTAATCCCATTTCCGAAACCATACTCACACAAAATCACCGGTGCATCACTTCAACAAAAGTGATCACCAACTCATCATCACCCTCGGGTATTAGTGGCACCCGATGGGGTTTTCATAAACTCTTTATTTAATTCATCATCATGCTTGTGATAATATGCTCTATCTTTACTTGTCAACATGGTAACAACATGGCCCTCAAGGGGTAGGGTCAAGCTCAATGCAATGATCTTATAACTTTACTAATCAACATGACAGTAGCATGATCATCATGGACAGTAGGGTCAGCTCATCATGTTTGTGCTCCGAGGAGCCAGGTTAATAACATTACTATCATGCAAGTGCTTCGAAGAAGCCTTCGGTACCATCACATCAATGATGAACCGACACTGTGATCACATGCAACAGAAAGTACTTTCTATACTAGCATGCATCATTTTATATACTTAAGTCATGGTCAAAGCCTACTTGCCTTGGTCAGCTAGGTATCTGGGGTCTTCGAGGTCTTCCGCTCCGGGTCCTCCATCACTCGGTAACTCTACCATCGAGAAAGGAGTAAATAAATAATAGCTCTCACTAAAAACAGATCACAAAGTGCTTTTAAAAAATGTTGCAAAGTTTGAATAAATTCAGTTTATTATTTTGGAAAATGTTTCCTATAGTTTTTATTAGCTAAGCATATTTATTTAAAAGCAAACAGAAGCAACAAGTGCTTTTTAATATCATTTTAGTATATCAAAATAGTTTCTGATTTTGATAAATGTCAAACACTACAGAATAAAATACTATTCATTTTTAGAAAATTACTGGTGGAAGAATAATATTTTTCTACTAGTTAAATATTTTTATAAAAATCATTTGAGTTACCGGATTAAAACAAAAGGAAAAAGGCTAGGGGGTTGGATCCAGTCGGCCCAGCCAGCAGGCCTGGCCACCAGGCGCGCGCGGGCCAGGTTCAAACCTGACCTGCGGGCCCCTGGGTCAGCGTCAGCGGCTGCGCGCGCTGGCTGCCCCAAGACACCGACAGGTGGGCTCCACCTGTCGGGTCCTTCTCCTACCTCTAGCCAGAGAGGTGGAGACGGACGCCGGCGAGGCTGCCGTTGTCCTCAGGCCAATCTAGGAACGGGAATGGGTCCCTCATACCTCCGCCTACCTACTCGTGGTCGGGACGTCACCGGAGGTGGTCTGGGTTGCCGGCGACGAGGTGACCGTGGCGGAAAGGTTTGGGGTTGGTGTTGAACTGGTGGCTAGGAGCACAGATTCGCTCGGGAAGGCTAGGGGAAATGTTCCTGGTGTCAAGGGGAGTGTAATGGGAGGTCGGGCAGCGCAGGAGCCGACGTGTAGCCGGAAATCGACCGGAGCTCCGAGGCGGAGGGGCCTCGGTGATCTCGAGCACCGGGGCTCTGCGAGCTCGACTGGGTGGCTAGGGGTGTCTACTAGTCGTGTTGAAGCTGGTTGGAGGGTGCTGGGTTGCCGGGGTGACCCGACTCGGGCGCGCCGGTGACTCACCGTGGCGCGCGTGCGAGCACAGTGAGGTGCTTGCCGTGAAACCACGGGTTCGGGATGTGGTTTAGGACCTCCTGGTGCATCGACCGCAGACGGAAAGCGAGTGGGGTTGAGCCGCAGCAACCGTGCATGCTCGGCCGCGTCGGGCACGCGTCGCCTGAGCTCTTGCTCGAGGGGGAGAGGTTCCTCGGGGTAGCTTTGCACTGAATGGTTGTCGGGGGAGCGTTTCGACATAACTGGGAGGTCGGGACCGGCCGGGGCGTCGTCCCCTTGCGGGAGGTTCTCTGCAGCGCGCCCAGAGCGCAGTTTTGGCATGCCACGGCAGGCTGGCTCTCTCTGCGGCACTTGGGACGTGTCCTCCATGTCCTGAGTGATGCTGGGAGTGTGCCTAGCCGTTGTGGTTTAGTGGGAGCTCGAGCTGGTCAAGGGAGCAAGGAACACTAGTGTTGCCAGTACTTCCCTTCTGCTCAACTTGGAGTTCTTGTCACTAGTGCTTGGAGTTGGGGAGGGGCTGATTGACTGGGAGCTCAGGGTGTTCTGGGGCTATCAACCACCAATTTTGGGGCCTTGCCATTGGGTAAAACAGTGGCTAGCAGGGTTTTTACCTTCCTGTCAGTAGGTGTTCGACAGTGACTTGGTGTGCTTCCACTCCACCACTGGAAATGAAACTTAACAGGTTTGGTCTTGGGGTAAAAACATGGGGTTTCACCAAATTTGAGCTCCATTGAACCAGTTTGGCTTTGTAAACTTGAAAATGCCTCAAAATGACCAGTGATGTCCTCTACAAAGGAAGTGTGGCCAAATAGAGTCTCACAAATCCCATCTTTGGTGTGGAGTCCTCATTTTGGGTGTCAAACACCTGTGCAAAGTTTGAGCTCCATTGGAGAAACTTTGCAATGTAGAGTTGTTCCAACTCTAGTCTGGACACAGAGGGTTTTGGGCTCATTAGGTGCACTTCCCCACCTTGGATCAAGGTGAGATTTTTGGTGAGCACCTAATATGGCTTGGGAGGGATCCTGTAATTTTATGGGAATTTACTGAGATAATTTCCTTTGGAAACATCTCAAAAAGCTAAAACATACAGCAATGGTTTTCAGGGTTTTACTCAAATAATATTAATATAAAATAGGGTTGAAAATATTATATATGGAAAATATATGTCCTTCCGAGCTTCCATGAATTTACTCATAATTTCCTAAGGCAGGAAAGCAATTATTCTTGTGGAAATATCATTACTGGCCTCAGAAACAGAGATAGATATAAAATAGAAAATAATATTTTAAATCACCAATTAATGTCTTTAATGAATGAAAAATAATATTTGTATCAGATCACCAACTTTTGTTGGAAGTGCCACTTGGCTTCATGAGCTAGTAGTGTATCCCAACATGGTGAAGGTGATCTTGATATAAAGGAAAAATGGTTTTTGAAGAGAGCAAAATAAGAAGTTTTCATGGGTTTGAGTCATCAAACAAGCAAGCATTCACTCATACAAGGGTTCACATTGCACTCACAACATTATTTGAAAAAGTTTTAACAAGCTCTGATTTTTGCAACACAGAATACTTGTGGTGAAAAACAGGGTGTGACACGTACTATCCTTTAATGTTTGTTATTGTTGGTAGTTGGACGTTGAATAGAGAGTCTTGAGAAGCTTTCATGCTATAGGTGAGCTTGACGCTTGAGAGATCCTTAATGAGATTTCGTACTTGTGTTTGAAGACATTTGGACTGCAGTTTGGTCGAACCAAACATATGGTCCTTGTGGTGGATCCCCACAGGTGCCGATGGTCTTTTGAGAATGAAATTGTGTCTACGTGGGACCTACCTTATGGGTGACAGGCCTGTGCCGTGGGGAGTGTCATGGGAATGAACCTGACAGTAGAGGTGAGGGGTACGAAAGGAGAGGGCACAGTCCTATCTACGGCAAGCTTGTACACATGATGTATGAGTTCAGGCCCCTCTCGTGGAGGTAACAGCCCTACGTCTCAATGCTCATGAGCTCTTGTCTTGTGGATTGTGTTTTACACGGGGTGCGAACCATTGTGCCAGAGGGGAGGGGTGTCTTATATAGAGTGCTCTACACCTCATCAAGGCACAGGCAACCAAGAGTTCGAGTAATGAATTCAAAGGTGTGTGTTACTGATAACGTACGTAATAATGTTACTTGTGATGTCTAGTCGAATACCTACCCTCTGGTCTTCGTGGAGTGACTTCTGAACTTCTCTGGTCGATTGGCTTCTTATTCTTCCATTGGAAGTCTTCTGTCGAGTGGAAAGAGAAAGTCTTCGAGTGGATTCTCTACCGAGTGACCCATGGGAGTCAGTCAGAATCTTCCTTGAAATCTATAAGTCTTTCATGCTTTGGCCTTGGGTAGGACATGTACGTGATGACCCACAAGTATAGGGGATCAATCGTAGTCCTTTCGATAAGTAAGGGTGTCGAACCCAATGAGGAGAAGAAGGCTCTGATAAACGGTTTTCAGCAAGGTAATAAGTGCAAGTACTGAATTTAGCGGTAACAAGTGATGGTGTAGTGAGGTGAAACGTAGCAAGCGAAAAGTAACAAGTAACAAGTAGTAGCAATGGTGCAGCAAGTGGCCCAATCCCTTTTGTAGCAAGGGACAAGCCTGAACAAAGTCTTATAGGAGGAAAAACGCTCCCGAGGACACACGGGAATTTCTGTCGTGCTAGTTTCATCATGTTCATATGATTCGCGTTCATTACTTTGATAGTTTGATATGTTGGTGGACCGGCGCTTGGGTACTGACCTTACTTGGAGAAGCTTCCCACTTATGATTAACCCCTCTCGCAAGCATCCGCAACTACGAAAGAAGAATTAAGACAACGTCTAACCATAGGATTAAACTAGTGGATCCAAATCAGCCCCTTACGAAGCAACGCATAGACTGGGGTTTAAGCTTCTGTCACTCCAGCAACCCATCATCTACTTACTACTCCCCAATGCCTTCCTCTAGGCCCAAACATGGTGAAGTGTTATGTACTCGACGTTCACATAACACCAGTAGAGGAAAAGATAACATACAGCATATCAAAATACCGAACGAATACCAAATTCACATGACCATTATTAACATGACTTATCCCATGTCCTGGGGAACAAAAGTAACTACTCACAAAGCATAATCATAATCATGATCAGAGGTGTAATGAATAGCATCAAGGATCTGAACATAAACTCTTCCACCAAGTAATACAACTAGCATCAACTACAAAGAGTAATCAACACTACTAGTAACCTTACAATTAACAATCGGAGTCGTGAGACGGAGATTGGTTACAAGAGATGAACTAGGGATTGGAGAGGAGATGGTGCTGATGAAGATGTTGATGAAGATGCCTCCCCTCCGACGAGAGGAGTGTTGGTGATGATTTCCCCTCCGCGAGGGAAGTTTCCCCTACAGGATCGTCCTGCCGGAGCTCTAGATTGGATCTGCTCAAGTTCCGCCTCGTGGGGGCGGCGAAACCACGAAAAAGCTCCCGATTGATTTTTTTTGGAACGAAAACCTTCATATAGCAAAAGAGGGGGGCTAGTGGGCCGTTAGGGATCCCACAAGCTTGCCAACCGCCACCATGGGAGGTGGCGGTGGCAGGGCTTGTGGGGCCCTGGTAGCTCCCCTCCGGTACCTCTTTCGCCCAGTATTTTTTATAAAATCCCAAAAAATTCCACGTAAATTTTCAGGGCATTTGGAGTTGTGCAGAATAGTGGACTAAGATTTTCTCCTTTTCCAGTCCAGAATTCCAGCTGCCTGAATTCTCCCTCTTCAAATAAACCTTGCAAAATAAGAGAGAAAAGGCATAAATATGGTACCAGAAAGTAATATAACAGCCCATAAAGCAATAAATATCAACATGAAAGCATGATGCAAAATGAACGTATCAACTCCCCCAAGCTCAGACCTCGCTTGTCCTCAAGCGAAAACCAAGTTCCATAAACATGTCCACATGTTTATGGACGAAGGTGTCGATAAAACATAATACGAACATGAGGCCATCATGATCACACATAGAACAACAATACATCATAAAGATTCTTATGGGAAAGTAACAATTCCTTTACAAAGCAAAGTATGAAGCAAAAACCTTACCGAGAAGTAACCAACAACAGTCCAAAGTCATTGAGGCAATTGCAATTTATCACAACATCAGAAAGAGTCAAATAAGAGCTTGGAAGTCAAACCCACATAGTAAATCATCTCTTTTGTTTTCCACAATTGTTACAAATCATGTGGTACTCATGGTGTCAAAGTTTCAGTTGGACACAGAGGAAGATAGGGGCTTATAGTTTGCCTCCCAACCATTTACCTCAAGGGTAAATTCAACAACAATAAAGCATAAGTACTCAACTCCAAGTTGATAAATGAATATAGATCTTTCCCAAGCATGTGAAGGCAGCAAAGACAAAGGCAAAAATAGGGAATTGGTGAAGATCACCATGACTCTTACAAGGGCAAAAAGTAAAGGTACAAGATAGGCCCTTCGCAGAGGGAAGCAGAGGTTGTCATGCACTTTTGAGGTTTGAATGTATGTCCTCTTAGTTCGGAGGAACGTCACTTTATATTGCCTCGTGTGATAAAGAACTTTATTATGCAGTCTGTCGCTTTTATGTCTTCCTCATCACAGGTTCGTACAAAGCTTATTTTCCACACACTAATAGATAATACATATTAGAGAGCAATTTTTATTGCTTGCACCGATGACAACTTACTTGAAGGATCTTATTCAATCCATACGTAGGTATGGTGGACTCTCATGGCAAAACTGGGTTGAAGGTTTACGGATGCACAAGTAGTATCTCTACTTGGTGCGGGAGTTTTGGCTAATATGAGGTGGAAGCAATCGTCACATGCTAAGGGATCTCTAATCATATAACATTGTTTGGAACCAAGCAAACACAATTCATTATGTTGTCTTCCTTGTCCAACATCTACTCCTAAGCATGTATAGTTTGGTGAGTGCTCACAATTGTAAAAAGTGTCTAAGATGATATATTTATATGTGAACCTCTCTTTCCTTATTATTTCTTATTAATTGCAACAATGACTGAGGTCTATGTTGATTTATTCTCAACAAGTTTCAATCATCATACGTGTCATATGTGAAGCTATCACTTTCCATAAGATCGTCTCATGATCTTTCATGCTATCGTTCTTTTCATACTTTTGATCACGACATAAAGCAAAGCCCTTGACTAAGATACTCTTTATTATATAGCTCGTAAGCTCGAATACCTCGGGGGAGACACAAGGCAAAAGACTCAAACTAAACACTAAAGACTTATTCCTCTAAGAGAAGAAAATAAAAAACTAAAAAGGAAAGAACTAAAACAAAGGTAAAAGAAAAAGAAATAAAGGTGATACGATACCAGGGCAACTCCCCCAAGCTTGGCAGAAGCCAAGGGGATTGCCCATACCAATGCTTAGTTGTCTTCCTTTGGTGGTGATGGTGGTGGCGTTGTTGAAGTGGTGTGATCCTCCGTCTTCCAAGGCATAGGTGCTCCATCATGGCAGGATGAACGAGTTGCCGGAATCCTCAAATCTGCAGCCAACCTTATTGATTTAAATCTCTACTCATACTCACTGTTTTGGTTCTCCAGGTCATAGATTTGGCACTGAATTTGATCAACCCTGTCTTAGAGCCTGGAGAGATGTTTCCCAATGAAAATGGCATCCATCTTGTGATTTCTAGTGAACTCCGTGATCATCATGTGGTTGGCGTTGAGTCCACGCTCCACCATCCCTTGGCCCTTGAAGACTTGTTGCTCCATTGCTTCGATCCTCGTCTCCACGTTTCCGGTCTTCTTAGGCCCCTCAACATCACGGATGTGCAACATCCCCTCGCTCATCTTGATAGATTGAGGGTGTTTCAGCACTTCCGTCAGGTAGGGATTGATGACCTTCTCGAAGATCTTGCCCTTAGGAGCGTTTGGGGAAGTCATGATGATCTAGATCTGCCACAGAAACAGGCTCGAAACGAAAACAGAGGAAGACTGCGCGATACGGAAATCAAAACTTTCGGGCGAATATATATTGATTTTTTCTTGACCAGAAGGAGTGCTCCGCAAGAAAACAGAGTCTGGGAGGCACACGAGGTGCTCACAAGCCCTCCATCCGCCACCAGGGGGTAGGTGGCGGCTTCCAAGCTTGTGGCCGCCTCATGCGCTCTCCGGACTGCTTTTTATTTTTCTAATTTTCCAAAAATTCCAAAATGCAAGAAATTTCCTATTGGAAAAACATCGGAGTCCAATTTCTTACTGAAACAGATACCTCTATGTTTTCAGGGTCTGAAACAGGCTGATAAACATCCCTTATGTACTCCTCTGGAGTTATGACATTGATGATATTGGTATCAACATTTATGGGAGTACGAGAGATGTAATGCTTGATTCTTTGCCCATTTACCACTCTAGGAAAATTTCCGTCCATGTTATTGATTTTGTTGGCACCGGAACGATATACTTCCTCGATAAAGTAAGGACCTTCCTATTTAGAGAGAAGCTTGCCTGCGAAGAATCTCAATACGAGAATTGTATAGCAGGACATAATCACCTACATTGAACTCTCGTTTCTCTATTCGTTTATCGTGCCATCTCTTAACCTTTTCCTTGAACAACTTGGCATTCTCATATGCCTCGGACCTCCATTCATCTAACGAGCTGATATCAAACAACCGCTTCTCACCGGCAAGTTTGAAATTGAAGTTGAGCTCTTTGATTGCCCAATAAGCTTTGTGTTCCTGCTCAAGAGGTAAATGACAGGCCTTACCATAAACCATTTTATACGGCGACATGCCCATGGGATTCTTATAAGCAGTCCTATAAGCCCATAGTGCATCATCAAGTTTGCTAGACCAATTCTTTCGAGATCTATTGATGGTCTTTTGTAGGATCAATTCGATCTCCCTGTTAATCAACTCCACTTGACCACTAGACTGAGAATGATAAGGAGATGCAACTCTATGGTTGACATTATACTTAGCGAGCATCTTGCGGAAAACACCATGAATGAAGTGTGAACCGCCATCGGTCATCAAATATCTAGGGACTCCATATCTTGGGAAAATGACTTCTTTAAGCATCTTAATAGAGGTGTGGTGATCAACATTTTTAGTGGGGATAGCCTCTACCCACTTGGTGACACAATCCACAGCAACTAAGATGTGAGTGTACCCATTGGAACTCGGGAAGGGTCCCATATAATCAAGGACCGAGACATCGAATGGTTCAATGACAAGTGAATATTTCATAGGCATTTCCTCACGCTTATTTATATTCCCTATTCTTTGGCATTCGTCACAGGACAAGACAAACTTACGAGCATCCTTAAAGAGAGTGGGCCAATAGAAACCTGATTGCAATACCTTATGGACAGTTCTATCTCAAGCATGGTGTCCTCCGTAGGCTTCGGAATGACACTTCTGCAAGATCTGTCCTAGTTCATGTTGAGGCACACAACGTCAACTAACACCATCTACTCCTTCCTTATAAAGGTGAGGATCATCCCAAAAGTAGTGTCTCAAATCAAAGAAGAATTTTTTCTTTTGCTGATAGGTGAAACTGGGTGGTATGTATTTGGCTATGATATAATTTGCGTAATCAGCATACCACAGTGCACTATGTGAAGTGCGGATGACATTTAATTGCTCATCAGGAAAGCTGTCATCAATAGGTCGTGGGTCATCAAGGACATTCTCTAGCCTAGACAAGTTATCTGCTACAGGGTTATCAGCACCCTTTCGGTCAACGACATGCAAATCAAATTCCTGTAGCAGTAGAACCCATCTAATCAGCCTAGCCTAGCGTCCTTCTTCCCCATAAGGTACTTAATAGCAGCGTGATCAGAGTGAATAGTGACTTTGGAGTCAACTATATAAGATCTGAACTTTTCACATGCAAACACGGCTACTAAAAACTCCTTTTCCATAGTGGCATAGTTTCTTTGGGCACTGTCTAGAGTTTTACTAGCGTAGTGAATGACATTCAACTTCTTGTCAACTCTTTTTCCAAGAACAACACCAATAGCATAATCACTAGCATCGCACATGATATCAAAGGGCAAGTTCCAGTCAGGTGGTTGAACAATAGGTGCGGTTATCAAAGCCTTCTTAAGTATTTCGAAAGCTTCCTCACAATCCTCGTAAAAAACAAAAGGAACTTCCTTCTGCAAGAGGTTGGTAAGAGGCCTAGAAATCTTAGAGAAGTCTTTAATGAACCTTCTATAGAAACCAGCATGACCTAGGAAACTTCGTATACCTCTGATATCTGTGGGGCAAGGCATTTTCTCAATTGCATCAACCTTAGCCTTATTAACTTCAATGCCTCTTTCAAAGATTTTGTGTCCTAAGACGATGCCTTCATTAACCATAAAGTGGAACTTATCCCAATTCAAGACGAGGTTGGTATCTTCGCATCTCTGTAAGACTCGATCAAGGTTGCTGAGGCAATCATCAAAGGAAGACCCGTAAACGAGAAGTCATCCATGAAAACCTATACAATCTTTTCACAAAAGTCAGAGAATATAGCCATCATACATCTTTGAAAGGTGGGAGGTGCATTGCATAAGCCAAAAGGCATACGTCTATAAGCAAAGGTACCGAAGGGGCAGGTGAAAGTGGTTTTCTCCTGATCAGATTGTGCAACAGGTATTTGCGAGAAACCTGAATAACCATCTATAAAGCAGAAGTGTGTGTGTTTGGATAGCCTTTCTAGCATTTGGTCGATAAACGGCAAAGGATAATGATCTTTCCTGGTTGCCTTGTTCAGTTTGCGGAAGTCTATCACCATGCTATAGCCAGTAATAATCCTTTGTGGGATTAGTTCATCCTTATCATTAGGAACAACGGTGATACCTCCCTTCTTAGGTACGCAATGTACTGGACTTACCCAATCACTATGAGCAATAGGATAAGTGATTCCTGCTTCGAGAAGCTTTAATATTTATTTTCTAACGACCTCTTTCATCTTAGGATTTAATCTCCTTTGATGATCAGCAACTGGTTTAAAGTGAGGATCGGTTTTAATCTTGTGCTGACATAGATTGGGACTAATACCCTTAAGATCATCAAGAGTATATCCCATAGCATCACGGTGCTTCCTCGGAGTTTTTAGTAACTTCTTCTCTTTGTGCTCTGAGAGGAGAGCACTAATAATAACGGGATATATCTCCTTCTCGTCAAGATAGGCATACTTAAGAGTATCTGGCAACTGTTGAAGCTCGAACACAGGATCACCCTTTGGTGGGGGACGATCCCCAAGCAGTTCAACAGGCAGATTATTCTTGAGAATAGGATATTGTTCTAAGACAATTTGATCTATCTCATCTCTTTCCTCCATATGAATATCATTTTCATGCTTAAGCAGATATTGCTCTAAAGGATCCGTAGGAGGTACGGCAATAGAGGCAAGAGCAATGATTTCATCCCTACCAAACAACTCTTTTTCATGGGGTTGTCTTCGAAACTTGGATAAGTTAAATTCATGAGACACACCCTCGAAACTAATTGTGACAGTCTGCTTAATGCAATCAATGTGAGCATTGACAGTGTTGAGAAAGGGTCTACAAAATATGATGGGACAAAAGCTATCTTGTTCAATACCAAGGACGAGGAAATCAGTAGGATACTTCGTCTTACCACACAGGACTTCTATGTCTCTCACAATTCCCACAGGGCAGATAGTGTCTCTATTAGCTAGCGTAATAGTGACATCAATAGGTTCTAGCTCAGCAGGTGCAATCTCATCTTTGATTTCATCATATAGAGAACGGGGTATTGCACTAACGCTAGCTCCCATATCACATAAACCATGGTAACAGTGATCTCCTATCTTAGCACAAACAACGGGCAGGCCAACTACATGTCCGTATTTTTCTTTCGCATGAGGTTTAGCAATTCTAGCAGAGTCCTCACAGAATTTGATAACATGCCCTCTATGTCTTCGGCTAAGAGATCTTTGATAATAGCAACACTAGGTTCAACTCTAATCTCCTCAAGGGGTGCAAGTGATCTAATGTAACCCCTACGTATCACAGTTGGAGCTTTAGAATAATCCTTTATCCTAGCAGGGTATGGTGGTTTCTCAGTGTAAGCACAAGGAACCACAGGATCACTAAAAGCAATGACTTTCTCCTCAACTAGATTGGTTTTGGCTATGTTGCATTATACAGGAGGATGATACTTAAACCACTTCTCTTTGGGAAGATCAACATGAGCAGCAAAAGATTCACATAGAGACCCTACAATCTCACAGTAAAGTCCATACTTAGCGCTAAAATATCTAGAAGTGTTTGTGTCAACAAAAGATTTAACGCAATCAAACTGGAAATTCATACCTGACTCCTTACCTTCCTCCAGCTCCCAATCTTCAGAGTTACGTTTGATTCTTTCCAATAAATTCCACTTGTGGCCAATATCCTTCTTCATAAAAGAACCGGTACAAGAAGTGTCAAGCATGATATGATCTTCATGAGAAAGCCGAGCATAAAAGTTTTGAGTGATGATTTCTCTCGAGAGCTCATGATTGGGGCATGAATATAGCATTGATTTAAGCCTCCCCCAAGCTTGAGCTATGCTCTCCCTGTCACGAGGCCAAAAGTTATAAATAAAGTTCCGATCACGATGTACTAAATGCATAGGATAAAACTTTTGATGAAATTCCAATTTCAACCGACTGTAGTCCCATGATCCAGTATCATCACATAGCCTATACCATGTCAACACCTTATCCTTCAAAGATAAAGGAAAGACTTTCTTCTCTACCTCATCCTCGGGCAAACCTGCAAGCTTAAATAAACCACAAACTTCATCTACATAGATCAGATGCAAGTCTGGATGTGAAGATCTATCTCGTGTAAAAGGATTAGCCAGTAGTTTCTCAAGCATACCCGAAGGAATTTCATAAAAGATATTTTCAGTAGGTACCTCAGGTTGAGGAACAACTCCTCATGCTTCCGTTCGTGGTGAATATACCCCGAACAAACTCCTCAAAGGAAGAGTTTCCATAGTGACAAGTGACGATGAATTTCAGCACAGTATATAGATGTTTCCTTACCAATTTCCACTTACCAAAGGCGCTTCCCTCCCCGACAACGGCGCCAGAAAAGATTCTTGATGACCCACAAGTATAGGGGATCAATCATAGTCCTTTCGATAAGTAAGATTGTCGAACCCAACGAGGAGCAGAAGGCTCTCATAAACGGTTTTCAGCAAGGTAATAACTGCAAGCACTGAAAGTAGCGGTAACAAGTGATGGTGTAGTGAGGTGAAACGTAGCAAGCGAAAAGTAAAAAGTAACAAGTAGTAGCAATGGTGCAGCAACTGGCCCAATCCCTTTTGTAGCAAGGGACAAGCCTGAAGAAAGTCTTATAGGAGGAAAAACGCTCCCGAGGACACACAGGAATTTCTGTCATGCTATTTTCATCATGTTCATATGATTCGCGTTCGTTACTTTGATAGTTTGATATGTGGGTGGACCGGCGCTTGGTACTGCCCTTACTTGGACAAGCATCCCACTTATGATTAACCCCTCTCGCAAGCATCTGCAACTACAAAAGAAGAACTAAGACAACGTCTAACCATAACATTAAACTAGTGGATCCAAATCAGCCCCTTACGAAGAAACGCATAGACTGGGGTTTAAGCTTCTGTCACTCCAGCAACCCATCATATACTTACTACTTCCCAATGCCTTCCTCTAGGCCCAAATATGGTGAAGTGTTATGTAGTCGACATTCACATAACACCACTATAGGAAAAGACAACATACAACATATCAAAATACCGAATGAATACCAAATTCAGATGACTATTATTAACATGATTTATCCCATGTCCTGAGGAAGAAAAGTAACTACTCACAAAGCATAATCATAAGCATGATAAGAGGTGTAATGAATACCATCAAGGATCTGAACATAAACTCTTCCACCAAGTAATCCAACTAGCATCAACTACAAAGAGTAATCAACACTACTAGTAACCTTACAAGTACTAATCGGAGTCGTGAGACGGAGATTGGTTCCAAGAGATGAACTAGGGATTGGAGAGGAGATGGTGCTGACGAAGATGTTGATGAAGGTGCCTCCCCTCCGATGAGAGGAGTGTTGGTGATGACGATGGTGATGATTTCCCCCTCCGGGAGGGAAGTTTCCCCGGCAGGATCGTCCTGCCGGAGCTCTAGATTGGATCTGCTCAAGTTCCGCCTCGTGGCGGCGGCGAAACCACGAAAAAGCTCCCGATTGATTTTTTCTAGAATGGAACCCTTCATATAGCAAAATAGGGGGGCTAGTGGGCCGTTAGGGAGCCCACAAGCTTCCCAACCGCCACCAGGGGGTGGAGGTGGCAGGGCTTGTGGCGCCCTGGTAGCTCCCCTCGGGTACTTCTTTCGCACAATATTTTTTATATAATCCCAAAAAATTCCATGTAAATTTTCAGGGCATTTGGAGTTGTGCAGAATAGTGGACTAAGATTTGCTCCGTTTCTAGTCCAGAATTCCAGCTGCCTGAATTCTCCCTCTTCAAATAAACCTTGCAAAATAAGAGAGAAAAGGCATAAATATGGTACCACAAAGTAATATAACAGCCCATAAAGCAATAAGTATCAACATGAAAGGTTGATGCAAAATGGACGTATCAGTAGGTCAGGCCAATGACCCTAGCCTAGGAACATATCCCCATCATTATCCCCCAATGGATCGGGGTTCGAGTAGAAAGGGGTCGATGCAGATTTTGTAGTACATGCCAAATTCCGAATGCATATCAAAGTTCGGCAGAAACGGGCGTCGATTGAAATACTTGCCATTCACCCTGATCGATTCTGTCTTGAAATACCTCCGAGTGAATGGGAAAGCGAAAACTGGTCCGAGTGATCAACAAGATCTTCTGATGTGACAGATCGCTTTGTCAGGCCCGGATTCCACGGGATTCAAAAATTTCGTATGCGCGCACTGCGCGGTGATGACGCAACAAATGGGGTAAATGAGAGTCCGACGCCTCGATTATCATGTCGTCCTTATTGCCACGTATCGTGTTCCCTCTGATATCAGGATATACAGAGATCTGCGGGCCCGTGGGTCAGCGTCTCACTCGGGAGGTTATAAAACGAGCCGGTGCTAGGGTTGGAATAGTGCTCCTTCTTAATCTCCTTATTTTCCCATCTCCTCTGCGTCTCAAGCTCCCCCTAGATCTACCTTTGCCACCACCGTCGAGATTACGAAATTGAAGATGGGAAAACTTGAGCGGGCCAAGAAGGGCGGAGGCGCCAAGAAGCCGTCGGGTGCTCCAGCTCCGGTGCCGCTGGTCTGGATCTAGGGGATTTTCTCCCATGAACTGTCAAGGAGGTAGATGTTCTGAACCTCATCCATGATGGATTGATAGCCACTCATTCCTGGAGGTCACTAGAGGGGGAAGTAAAGCCGGAGCGACAAGAATGTGAGAGAGTCCTCCTCACCACTCACGTAGAGTGAGGTTTTTGTTTGCCCCCACTCATTCATCCGTGGGTTCTTGAAATTTTTCTGTGCCCAACTCCATCACCTTCCTCCGAATGCTATTGCACATCTTGCTGCGTTTATAACATTATGCGAGTGTTTCTTGGGCTGTTCCCCTCACTCGGGACTGTCCAAGCTTATCTTCACTGTTCGTTCCGAGTTGGTTAAGACCAATATCATCCAACTGTGTGGGGCTTTGGGAATCTAGAAGAGTAGTAAGACCGCGTACCCACAAATGACCCTCCCCGAATCCGTTCGAGGCTGGCAATCGACCAAGTTCTATTGCAAATATGTCGCAACCCCGAATATGTTGACTGGTCTTCCTCCCTTTACTTTGGAGCGACCTGATGCTCCCAGGACGTTGACCATGTTAGAGGGGGAAAAGGTCCATGCAGGTATTCTAGTAAATGCGTTGGTAGATCTGATCCATGGCGGAGTGATTGGACTGGATCTGCTTGAGACATTCCTTAGTCGGCGTATCCAACCTCTCCAAGCGAGAGATCACCCCATCACTACAGGAATTAGCTTATTTGCCGTCTTCCATCAAAGCCGGCAAAGAGTAAATCCCGGACGGCAAAGAGAATATCACAGATGGCAAAGAATCTCATGGCCGGCAAAATTTCTGCGTCAGCCTACGACGGCATCGTAGCTTCTTTTTTTTCGTCTATCTCTCCAAAGCGGATGGCAAAGACCTTTGCCGTCAGCTTTTCATAGGAGCAGTCAGCAAAGTGGTCGAGGCGGCAGCCAATAGGCGTTGCCTTCGTTAGGGGCTAATGTAGGCTTCATCGTCTGCCTCCCCCCTCTTCTTTGCTGTCAGCCTCCCCCCCTTCTTTGTCGTCTGCCTCCCCCCTCTTCTGTGCCATCTGCCTCCCCTCTCCTCTTCTTTGCCGTCAGCCTCCACCTCCTCCACCCCCTCCTTTGTGCCCTCTTCTTTGCCGTCTGCACCCCTAGAAGCAGAAGGCAAAGATACTATATGGCCAACTGCTACTGCCCAGGTTGCACAACTGGGCGCCACGTGGCACCTTTGCCGTCGGCCAGCTGACGGCAAAGGCTTTTGCCATCAGCTGGCACACGGCAAAGAGCCTATATTGTCACATTTTTGTTTATTTTTTCAATTTCACAGCACATATACATATAATTCATAGCACATATATGATAAATAGGTCACAACACATATACTATATACATATAAAGCTCATCAATGCCATTTGTTCATCAACGTACATCCCATATATCAAAAGAACCAACACATACAAAGTTTCATCCATATATACATACATATAGTTGCACATATATTGTTCATCCATATATACATATACATATAGTTCCACATTGTTCATCAACACAAATAAAAACAGAAACTAAAGCACCCCAATGCCAGCTTCCATGCATGTAGTACATCCAATCTGCAAAATGGGAATAAGAAAGTCATAAGAAGAAGAACAACAACATATATATGACAAATAAGCTAAACTGAAGAAGAAAGAGAAGAAGCATGAAGGGAACAAGGAGAAGAAAAACATGAAGAAGAAGGAGGAGGAGGAGGAGGAGGAGGAGGGGAAGGGGAAGGAGAAGGAGAAGGAGGAGGAGAAGAATAAAAAAGAAGAAGAGAAGAAGAAGGAGAATAAGGAGGAGAAGAAGAAGGATAAGAAGGAGGGCTCCTTCTCCTTCTTCTCCTCCTTCTCCTTCTCCTTCTCTTCATCTCCTCCTCCTTCTTGTTCTTCTCCTTCTCCTTCTCCTTCTCTTCTTCTTCTCTTCTTCTTCTTCTACTTCCTTCTTTTCATTTCTCCTCTTCTCCTCTTCTTGGAGCTAAATTAGCTAACTATGTCTTTTTGGAGGTAAATGGTCTAATTATGTCATTATAGAGGAAAACAAGCTAAGTATATAATATTAATGAGCTAACCAAGGTTCTTATGCCATTTTGAGATTATAATGTCTTTTAGGAGCTAAATTGGCTAATTATGTCATTGTTGGGGAAATTAAGGCAAGGAGAATATGAAAGAGGAGAGGAAAAAGGAGGAGGAGGAGAAGAGGAAGAAATAAAGAAGGAGGAGAAGGAGGAGGAGGAGGAGAAGGACTAGAAGGTCCTTGGCCTTCTCCTCCTTCTCCTCCTCCTCCTTCTTTTCTTGTTCTTCTTCTTCTTCTTTCTTTTCATTTTTCCTATTTCTTCTCCTCGTCTCCTCTTCTTGGAGCTAAATTAGCTAACTATGTCTTTTTGGAGCTAAATGGGCTAATTATCCTATTTTAGAGGAAAACAAGCTAAATATATAATATTAATGAGCTAACCAAGGTTCTTATGCTATTTTGAGGTTATTACGGCATTTTGGAGCTTGGTGGGCTAATTATGTAATTGTTGGGGAAATTAAGGCAAGGAGAATATGAAAGAGGAGAAGAATGAGGAGGAGGAAGAGAAGAAGAATAAATAAATAAGAAGGAGGAGAAGGAGGAGGAGGAGGAGAAGGACTAGAAGGTCCTTGGCCTTCTCCTCCTTCTCCTCCTCCTCCTCCACCTCCTGCTCCTCCTCCTCCTTCTTCTTTTCTTCTTCTTCTTCTTTCTTTTCATTTTTCCTATTTCTTCTCCTCTTGTCCTCTTCTTGGAGCTAATATAGCTAACTATGTCTTTTTGGAGCTAAATGGGCTAATTATCCCATTTTAGAGGAAAACAAGCTAAGTATATAATATTAATGAGCTAACCAAGGTTCTTATGCCATTTTTAGGTTATACTGGCATTTTGGAGCTTAATGGGCTAATTAAGTCATTGTTCGAAAAATTAAGGCGAGGAGAATATGAAAGAGGAGAAGAAAGAGGAGGAGGAGGAGAAGAAGAAGAAATAAAGAAGGAGGAGAAGGACTAGAAGGTCCTTGGCCTTCTCCTCCTCCTTCTCATCCTCCTCCTCCTCCTCCTTCTCCTTCTTCTCTTCTTCTTCTTCTTCTTTCTTTTCATTTTTCCTATTTCTTCTCCCCTTCTCTTCTTCTTGGAGCTAAATTAGCTAACTATGTCTTCTTGGAGCTAAATGGGCTCATTATGTCATTATAGAGGAAAACAAGCTAAGTATATAATATTAATGAGCTAACCAAGGTTCTTATGCCATTTTGAGGTTATTATGGCATTTTGGAGCTAAGTGTGCTAATTATGTCATTGTTGGGGAAATTAAGGCAAGGAGAATATTAAAGAGGAGAAGAAAGTGGAGGAGGAGGAGAAGAAGAAGAAATAAAGAAGGAGGAGAAGGAGGAGGAGGAGGAGAAGGACTAGAAGGTCCTTGGCCTTCTCCTCCTTCTCCTCCTCCTCCTCCTCCTGCTTCTCCTTCTTGTCTTCTTCTTCTTCTTTCTTTTCATTTTTCCTATTTCTTCTCCTCTTCTCCTCTTCTTGGAGCTAAATTAGCTATCTATGTCTTTTTGGAGCTAAATGGGCTAATTATCTCATTTTATAGGAAAACAAGCTAAATATATAATATTAATGAGCTAACCAAGGTTCTTATGCCATTTTGAGCTTATTATGGCATTTTGGACCTAAATGGGCTAATTATGTCACTTGTGGGGAAATTAAGGCAAGGAGAATATGAAAGAGGAGAAGAAAGAGGAGGAGGAGGAGAAGAAGAAATAAAGAAGAAGGAGGAGAAGGAGGAGGAGGAGGAGGAGAAGGACTAGAAGGTCCTTGGCCTTCTCCTGCTTCTCCTCCACCTCCTCCTCCTCCTACTTCTTCTCTTCTTCTTCTTCTTCTTTCTTTTCATTTTTCCTATTTCTTCTCCTCTTCTCCTCTTCTTGGAGCTAAATTAGCTAACTATATCTTTTTGGAGCTAAATGGACTAATTATGTCATTGTTGGGGAAATTAAGGCAAGGATAATATGAAAGAGGAGAAGAGAAACTTACCGTAGTGGTCATCAAGGAGGAGAAACACCTGGAGAAGGGTCGTGCGATGCCGCTCGGGAGTTATTCTGCAGAATAGATATTTTGCAATGCCTCAGTTAGCATGATGACGCTCAATTATTAATACTAGTTTATAATGAAACTCACCGTGCCAATCAAAGAGAAGACGAGCATCGGCGGAGGGACTTGACCGCTCTTCTCGCACAGACCCTGAAGAGTGGGTCGTATTAGTTAGTAATGAAACAGACATTACACACATGATTTGGCTAATGTGAAAAAAAACATACCACAAAAAGCTCGTACAGGGCCCGTTGACCAGCCTCATTCCGGGACCTCTCCTCCTCAATCAATCGTGCCGTCGTCTGGTCCCTCTCATCAAGAGCAGCCTAACTTGCCAATCTCTCTTTCTCAAGAGCAGCCTGAAGAGCAGCCTGGCTTGCCAATCTCTCTTTCTCAAGAGCAGCCTGGTTTGCCAATCTCTCTTTCTGAAGAGCAGCCTGAAACACCATTCCTCGTTACCACAGTAATGATCTATGGTGACACACATAATCAAATGGATGAAAGTGTTCTTAGTCCATACAACTAACCTCGATGGCAAGATCGACTGGCCGTGGACGACGCATTATCTCAGGACAACTGCTCGACTGGCGTGCCTTGATCTCCGGGAGAGTGAGTGGACAACGTATTATCCCATCTCCAATGGCAATCGAGCTATGGGGCCTCCCGCCACCAGATATCATCACCAGCTCTGGATCCAAAGGTTCCTAGCTAGGGTTAAAGTCATCCCTTTCGTAGCCTTCCCCGCGTCCCTGTATGCCACGAGCTTCTTGTGGGATGATATGTTGGCGAAGTTATTGGGATCATCCAGGTCAGACTCAGAGAATGCCTTCACCTTCTTCTACGAGGCAGTATGGGCCATGCCATAAAGGTCGTACAAGTGTGGCATCTCCGTCTTATTGTGATGCGCCTAAAAGAGAGGAACAAAATATTAGCATGAAGAATGAATTGCATGAATCATGAAGCAAATCACATACCCAGTTTCGTCCGAACTAAAGTAAGTTGGAGCTTCCTTGATGGTGTGGCACACCAACCATTTGGCTACGCCGATCCTTCGCATTCTCGTGGACGGCTCGCCATCTGCCTGTGCACCACTCATCAACCAACGCCTCCCAACAATCCATCTTATCCGCACACCATCTCGGGGGCACCTGTAAGTTATTATAAAGAATTTTGAGCGCTACGCCTATGAATGAAATCAAGAAACTACGTAGAAGGACTTAAGAATAGGTAATTACCTTCATGAATTGCTCCTTCTTCAGAAACTTTCCGCGGCAATCCTTCTTCTGCTAATACCACGCGTGGCGTAGTAGTCTCGAATAGCCTGCGGCCGAGCCTCATGGCGTATGTTCTGTAGTAACCGCCTACACTCGGCCTCGAGAACCCTGGCCGCCTCCTCCTCATATCCATCCTCAAACCTATAGAAGGTCAGCAATCAAACGTGAAAACACCGATTAGTACAATAATTAGCTATATTGTTAATTTTAGATTCTGTAAAAGGATAATTTACCCAAAAGCTCTTGATCACCATCTCGGCCCTCGTGTGGCACAAGACACCATCTATAATCTCCTCTGGTGGGGCCTGCACAGCCTGGTAGTGCACCCAGGAAAATCCTAGTGTAGGGACCTGACCCTCACCTGGCAACGTGACAAACCCCGGGAAACTTGTCCGGCAAAGCACACCAAGGACGGAGTTCGGCCTGCGGACTCCAAGAGGGTGTACCCATCCCCTGCAGTATGATAAGGTCAACGCATTAGATATTTGAACAAACTTGAAGGCAAAAGCTAAAAAAAAGAGTAAATGTACTTACCTATCTCCTTCAGGTTTAATCACCGGCCTCTACTCGCGGGTAGCCGGCAGGACCGCGAGACGTGTACTATCACGCTTGTACACGGTGGCCCCGTCCACCTGCACATCGCCCTCACTATCCGTAAGCTCATCCCCGCCATCCCCGCCCCCTGAGCCACCCAGACCCTCGGTCCAATCGGGCATCTCGGCCCGGTCCGGCCAGGTCTCCCATCCGCGCCTCTCCACGTCGGGTGAAGCCTCCGGGACCGTAGTCTCGTGGGTTGATGTTGTATTTCTCAAATGAACGGACCTTATAGTGAAAACCATTAGCGACTTGTCTTAATTCAACGTAAATAGACTCTGAATTATCCTACAAGTTTAATAAGAAACGATTGTTGCATTAGCCGCAAGTTAGACCAAGAAATGAAATGGTCCATTATTGATAATTACCGTCTGTTTGAACCAAGAGATGAAACCGGGATAGCCGCCTCATGTCTTTGACAGAAGCTCATACTCTTCGACGAAATCATTTTCGATCACTGCTCCATCCGAGAATTTGGCAACGTAAAGGCTGTTTGAAATATCCGGGAATAAGAGCAGTTCAAATGAATTAGAAGTTACGGGAAAATGTGTCGAGAACTCACTCGATGTACGGCCGCACTTCTGTTAGGTTGTTGAACATATACAATGAAATGTTCCGCCATTCTTCGACATCCAACGTTATTGGTTCTGAAGCACTGGCTGGTGCGAGCTTCCCTTTGAATAGGCTGAGGATGGACCCACCTTTTATAGGGTCTGCATCATTGTGCCGAGGCTTTGGTTTATGCAAATGATGATTTTTGGCTTCGTAGTGTGCTGTCACAAAGTTTGCCACCTCCTCAGTAATGAATGCCTCAGCCATCGATGCTTCAATTCTACGCTTATTTTTACATTTAGCTCGAAGGGTCTTCTACATCCTCTCAGTTGCATAGCACCAACGATCTTGCAAGGGCCCACCCAATCTTGCCTCAGTCGGTAGATGTAAAATCAAATGCTACATTGGATTAAACAAGTCCGATGGAAAAATCTTCTCTAACTTGCACAACAACTCCGGTGCAAACTCCTCCATGTCTTCTACCACGCAAGGCGACAATTCTTTCGCACAAAGAACACGGAAGAAATATCTAAGCTCCGCCAGTACTATCCATTCATCCTCAGGAATAAAGCCACGTAACATCACCGGCATTACCCGCTCTAGCCATATGTGCCAATCATGACTATTGAGACCAAAGATTTTTAATTTTTCAAGACTCGCTCCCTTCTTTAGACTCGCTGCATACCCATCGGGGAACATCAAGTGCATTTTGATCCACAAGATAATTTCCCTTATAGCTGGCCGTCCAAGATTGTACCAGGCCTTTGGCTTCGACCACTTCTGCTTTCCTTTCCCTTCTCGCATGTTTTGTAACGGTCTATGACATAGTGTCTCTTGATCAACTCTAGCCTTAGTATTATCCTTTGTCTACCCATCTATGTCGAGCAATGTACCAAAAATAGCCTCTCCAATATTCTTTTCAGTGTGCACCATGTCGATGTTGTGTGGAAGAAGGAGGTCTTTGAAGTAAGGCAGATCCCAGAAGCATGGCTTGTGAGTCCAGGCGTGTTTTGAGTTATACCCCTTGAAATACCCTGGACGCTCTGGATCAGGCTCGAGGGAGTTTAACTGATCCAGGATCTGTTGGCCTGTGAACGTAGGTGGTGCCAAGTTTTTGACAACTTTACCTTTGGTAAAGTTCTTCTTGTCTTTTCTGAACTGATGGTCAGGATCCAGGAACTGTCTATGCAAGTCAAAGCAAGAATACTTCCGACCCTCCTGCAACCAATGAAACTGAAGAGCTGCCTCGCATTGGGGGCACGGGAACCTTCCATGCACACACCATCCACAGAATAGCGCATACGCTGGCAAGTCATGCAGAGAGTACATGTACCACACATGCATTTTGAAGTTTTCTTTTCTAGCGGCATCCTATGTCTTGACCCCATTATCCCAGGCTTCTTCCAATTCATCCTTAAGCGGTAGCACGTACACATTCATATTCTTCCCCAGATAATTGGGCCCTGGAATTATCAACGTCCGAAATATGTTATTTCTTTACATAATCTTCCCGGGGGGGAGATTGAGTGGAATGACAAAAACAGGCCAACAACTGTATTGGGTTGCCGTCATGCCGAACGGATTAAAACCATCCGTGGCGGCGCAGACTCGAGGATTCCTTGGATCTGCCGCTTTATCATGATGCAATCCATCGAAATGTTTCCACGCTTCCCCATCCGATGTGTGTACCACCATATTATTCCCATCCGCATCTAGTTCGGTTCTTTTGCCCAATTTGTGCCATGTCATCTGTCTGGCTGGCTCTTCGACCATTAAAAGACGTTGGAGTCTGGGTACGATTAGCATATACCGAAGAACACTAACTGCGGTTTTGGTCTGCCTCTTCTCACCCATACCGTTGTCTACCACAAGATACCTGCAAGACTCGCAATTGGGACAATAGTCGAAGTGTGCATACTCCTTCCTAAATAAGACACATCCTTGCTCACATGCATCTATCTTCTCATAGGGCCTCTTAAGTACACGAAGTATTTTCTCCGACTGGTACAGGTTTGCAGGCATGACATGGCCTTTGGGTAGGAAGCGTCCAAATAGTGTCATCATCGCGTCGTAGCATTCTCTTCCCAAGTTGAACTGAGCCTTGAGAGCCATTACTTGTGCAATTGCATCCAGCTGACACAGCTCAGTGTGCTTATGGAGAGGATGTTTTGAAGACTCCAACATTTCATAAAAGGCCTTTGCAGATTCCTCCATTTCATCTTCCGAATCTCGAGCATCATAAAAGTCTTACACCATATCTTCGATCCCGGTACCATGCTCGTTCGTGGGACGACAGACCACCTCAGCTCTTGTGCGTTGTATAGACTCACCATGAAATGTCCACACCATATAATTAGGCTTAAAACCCCTCCTCTGCAGGTGTTTAATCATTACAGCCTCTATCGTCTTTTTATAGTTGTCGCATCCACGACAGGGGCAATAGTTTCTTTCCTGGCCATTTGTGAATGCGGCTTTCACAAATTCCTTTGTTTTTACAAACCATTCTTTCGTCATCTCTTTCTGACTAGGGTGACCGGTATACATGCACGCACGATCACTCATCTTGCCTAGCTACTAAAGACAGAAGAAATATATTTATATATAATTTAGCATTTATATTCATCGGTTAATCAGGTTCGCCATTTTTATTACGTCCAGGGAACCTACATGCTAATAGGTAAAGATAGGTTCTAATCCCACCATAGTATGTGTAGATTGGGTTCGTTTTCCTAAGCTCTGCTCTGGGTCCAACGCAAAATTTCGGCAGCACCTCCCCGCTGGTCTCCTGATACACGTCCCCGCAATAAACAGAGAGAATGTGCATCCGGAGAACAACAGGGAGGCACTGATGAAATTCCGCATCGGATCCAGAGCACAGCATATGGGAAAACGAACCCAATCTACACATACTCGGGCTGTCCATGGATAATGTTGGACTATTCGAAAGGATGGCAGTTATCAATATGCAAAGACATACATATTTATAGATGTCGCCATTTCGAACAGGAGACGCATACTGGTCACGCATACTGATAAACTAATTTAATTACCTAAATCTAGAAAGTTTCATCCGGAAATCGAGCCACAGTAAATGAAGGGGCGGGGAGGAGATGAAATTTGTACTGACCCACGAATGCAGGGGCGGAGCTCGTACAACGCAGGGGCAGGTCTTCGCACAGCAGATGTCAGATCCTTGACACCTTGAGCAAGTTAGCTTTGTGCTCATGTTTTCTTTGCATTGCATCTAGGAAATTTTCAACAAGAATAAAGTAAGTGGTGAAGGAAAACTCAAAACCCTAGCCACTTCTTAATATAAAGAAAATTTCAAACTAGTTAAAATCAATGAACCCAAAATGGCCTCAAGAAAAGTTCAACTTTTCTGATAATTCTTGGAAACAAATAAGCAATAAAGGAAACCATTTATTTTATACTCTTGGCATTTTAAATAAATGCAAAAGCTACTGGTTTCATGTTTTAAATTTGAAATCAGAAACTTTAAGCTTTCAAAAATGTTGAAAACTTTAGGAATGGTTGGAAATATTCCAACCAATATTCTGGGGTGTTCAACATAGTTTTTACAAACTATTTGGGATCTGAAATAAATAGTAAATCAATGAAATAGCAAAACAGAAACAAAATAGCAAAAAAAGAGAAAAGAACTACCTGTCGCTCACCTCAGCCCGACCCAGTAGCGCTGCCGTCTTCCTCCTCGCCAGTAGGAGCAGGAGGTGGCCACCGCGTCGCCGCGCGCCTCCACGCAGCTCCCTGCCTGCCTGGCCGCCGCTTCGCGCTGGCAAGCACGGGGATAACCTCCCCGAGCTCATAGCTATCCATTCCGGTGCTCATTCTTCCCCCTCTCCTCTCGGTTCTCCCGATCCCCTCTGCCGCCATTGACAGGAGCTCGAGCTGCCCGTGCCCCTAGCCATAGGATCTTCCTTCTGAGTGTGTCGTTAGCTCCGCCTCGACGAACTGGTACTCCCTGCAGAAGCCGAAGCCTCCCCGAGCCCTGCAACACCCACGGCATCGTCGTCTTCAACCTTCGGCCGCCGGCGAGCTCTGCTCGATTCGTCGCCCTCAGTGCTTCCCCGAGCCGTCTAAGCCCTCCTCTGCACTCCTCGTGAGCTTGCGTAACTTTCCCCTAAGATCTCCCCGTCGATCCCCTCCTCTAGGCCTAGTTCCACCGGAGCCCGACAAGGACCGCCGCTGCAGCTCGTCGCCGGTAGCCCTCCGGTGAAGGGTTGGTCCGTCTGAGGCCACCAGCAGCCTCAGGACATCACGTAGATGCTTTTGGAGCCCAGCCCCGCGCGATTTGACCCTGTGATTGATGGCTTCACGATGGCCGAACTTGGCCGCCGCCAAGCTCGTCGCCGGCGTCGATTCCGGCCACCCCAGCCTCTAGGGTTTGCCCCATCGTGCGCGTCGTCGAGTGGCCGTTCTCCCCGCTGCCGTAAGTTTGGTCGACGGAGGCGAGTTTCTGATGCCCTCCACCGTACTGGTGGTCATCGGAGGCTCCCCGCCGGCAAGGACGACCTCGCCGCCGGTGGATCTCAGCTGGCCTGAGCCACTGACGTGTGGGGCCAGCCTCTGGATAATCTGGAATAGTAAAAATAAAACCAAATAAGTTAATAAGTCACTGACATGTGGGTCCACTGAGATTAATTAGCTAGTTAAGATTAATTCTAATCTAAACTGACCAGAGTCAGTGACGAGTGGGTCCCACTGCTCAGGTTTGACTTTCCACGGTCAGTTGGACCTGCTGATGCAATAAAGAGTTTTCTGATTTAAAAGAATTCCAGAAAAATGTTAAAACTTCTAAAAATCATAGAAATTAATCTATAACTCCAATGAAAATAATTTATATACGAAAAAGTATCACAAAAACTCAAGGAATCTAAATATGTCATTTTCAAACATGTTTGAAAATGTTACAGAACCCAAACATGTAGATTAATGAATAAGTTAATTCTTATAAATACTTTGTAGATGGAATTTGGAAAATATTTAAATTTCACTAAAAATGACATGATCAAACACTGTCCTAATTACAAACCAGCAACCTAACATGTCATCTCATGCATGTTAAAAGCAAGTTGATCTGAGCATCAGGTCGAATCAATTAAAATGGTATCCGAGAATACCTCGTTTGAAGTGATATTTGAATTTGATTCAAATCAACTTCAAACCTAATACATGTTAGCTATAATAGTATATCACCTTGCATCCTCATGCCATGCTCATGCATCATCTTCATTGCATATGTTTGATATTGATTGTTGTCATTCCTTTCGGTAGGCTCCGCTCCCCCGGATTCCCCCGAATATCCGTCTGACGGATATTGTCAATCCTCTGAGCAAAAAGGCAAGCAACCATTTTGATCATCCCGATAAATCCCATGCTCTTGCTCCTGCACTTACTTATTGCATTAGGATCAAATGCTTCAAATGCTTTTGCCACGTTAGTTGAACCCACTTCCTTTGCATGACCTATCCTTGTCACAGTAAATAGCTGAACCTTATAACCTAGCATACCTGGTAGTTGCTTGAGCCATGATGTGCCTTATCCTGATACGCATGCTATGCTTAGAGTTGTGTATGGTCTGTCATCTGGGAGATGAACAGAATTGTGAGAATGTGTTCGGTAAGCAAATGTTGTGTGTTGAACCTAATTTGGTAAAGGTACCGGTGAAAGGATGTGTAGGAGTACATGGCGGGTTGTTTCATTGGAACCGTCCTTAGGAACTGAGTTCCGTGTATGTAATCCAAAACTAGATACTAACACACGTTGGGATACTTAATTGACCATCTCGACTTATTAATAGCTTAGTACTCGGTCCAGGAGTTGCAAGTAGTTTCTGGTGTTTATAGTCATGCTGGAGGCCGTGCATAGCACTGACCTGAGAGGTGGGCTGTGATGCGGTAGGCAGTGGCACGGTGTACCAAGTGGCACCCGGATGGTGGGCTTGGGAACCCTGCGCATATCGTTTGGGGCCGTGGCAGAAACCTCGGCCGGACTTCCGTGCGGGTTACCCTCAGATAGGCGATAGACCTGGACTAGGTACTAATGTGGTTAACGGTCGTGGCCGACTCCCTCGCTGGGCTTCCGCTTGAAGGTTGCCGAGGTGCATGACGTGCACATGGCGATAAGTGGCTAGAGCGTGTGTGAAGAAGTACACCCCTGCAGGGTTATGATCTATTCGAATAGCCGCGTCCGCGGATATGGACTACTTGGAGACATATGTTGTTCATAGATAACTTAAATGGCTACTCATAAAATTGTCAAGATAAGCGTGAGTGTCGTGGACGGCATTTCCGTATGCAGACGGAATGATTCCACGATGGTGTATTGTTGTGGTGTTAGTGGACTCGTGTGCGAGAAATCAAGATGTCAAAATTATTTAAAAATACAAGTTGTCTAGCCACGAGTCAAATGCTGGCTTTCCGCATGAAACCCCACCATACCTTGTTGCCATTGCATGAGTAGTTAGTTATCCTAAAGTCTTGTTGAGTACCTCCGTACTCATGTTTTCTTAATAAATGTTGCAGAGGTTGCTAATGACCCTAATGCTGGGTTCTTCATAGACATCGACGACGACGAGTAGCTGGTGTCCCGGCTACGATCTGGCCCTAGGTTGGGTCTGTAGTATAGTCAGGCTATGTGCCTTCTAGTTTCACCTGTCTGTACTCAGACAGTTTTAAACACTTCCGCTGGCTTCTAACTGAATGACTGCTATTATGGGTCGTGAGACCCTTACTGTGTAATATTATGTGTGTGTGGCTCTTCCGAGCCACTTAAATAAAGCTTGTATGTTTATGGTTATGTTGTGATGCCATCGATGTATCTGTACATATCGGTATGCCATGCGTACGTGTGTCGTACTTGATATGCATGGGGTTCGATTACCTAGCCGTAAACTTTAGTAGCACTCCTTACAGGGAAATGCCCCTTTGTGATCCAACGAGCCATGGTAGCTCGCTACTGCTCCGGACACATTGGTTGACCGGCGTGTGTCCTTCATAGCTGCTGTGTCTGTCCCCTTTGGGGAAATGTCATGTGATGTAATGGACTCCTTATAGCTGGCTACGACTCGTCTACATTCGCCGGTGACCGACACCTGCCTTGCTGGGTCATGTATGCCTGTCCCTGTGCGGAATTGCCACTTTGGTTTATGACTAGACATGTCGATCCGTGTTCTTTGTCATTGGACTGCTAGCGACACAATTGCATACGTGAGTCAAAACGCGCAAACGGTCCCGGCTAAGGTAAGGCTGCAGCCGTGGGGTTAACCGTGCGTGAGACCGCAAAGGGATGCGATGTGTTACAGGCTGGATTCCTATGGCTTCGGATCGGGGTCCCGACAGCGTTGGTATCAGAGCCTGAGTGACTGTAGGATTACTAAGTCAAACTGGTCAAAGTTGAGTCTAGAATTGCTTTAGTTATATATAGGGGAATTGTTTGTGGAAGGGAACGTAAGACTCTTGTTCTCTCCTCAAGTTATTCTATTCTAGTCAACCTCGTCTTCTCTGCGGGAATTAAGGACTAGGTTACTCATCTTCTTCTAGGCTCGTGTTTCTGATCGGCAGATTATAGGACTACGGGTCAAGAGATATTTGGGTTTCTTTCATTAATAGGAAAAAGGAAGTAAGTTTAATGATCAGAGAATTGAACTTGATAGTTGAGTGGTTACGCTATTCCATTTTTGGTTGCCTCAAAATTTGTTTTTGAGAATTTACACCCGTTATGCTGGCCAATTTTTGCATTCGGAGCTCTAATGCTTTTGCATTACTCTCTATTTTCAGATGCCTGGCCATCCTTCTCGTCACGTGGTACGTCTGACCACGTGCATTCATGTACCGGGTCATACGGCCATGCTGGTCAGGGTGATGTCGGTGTGCGGTTACCGCTGGTATCCCGAGTACACAGTGGAGGAACAGTACCGAGACTTCAACCAGAGCCAGTATATCTGCACTGTTATGGTATTTCTAGACTACCCTGGAGCTGAGGAGCCAATCCATCGGTCCTATGGGTTGGGAGTCACTGTTGACATGGTAGTACAAGATGCTGCCTATTCAATGCTGACCATTATGAGGGCAAGACATGCACTGCTGCAGAATTCAGAAATCTGCTATGTCCCGGCCTCTCAGCCTGGTGAAGAGGGACACCTCAGCAGAGTATATTTTGATTCTTCTATGGAGGATCCACTTCTGCAGTCCACTGTTGAGATGCTAGAGAACAGACACAGGGATGCTCGTGCTCTCCGCATCGAGCTTTATGCTACCCGTGCCCATCTGTGGACGGCTTTGACGCAACTGGCACCGGTAGTCCAGACAGGGTGCGGAGATATGGAGATGCTGAACCCTGTTAGGACCCATCTTCCGGCCCACGTTGACTGGCCAGCTATAGGAGGAGTCACCCCTCTTCGGGGACCCCTCTGACCACCGGTCAGGGGACCAAGGCCACATCCGTGTCCTTATGGATCCCAAGGATCTCAGGCCAAAGTGTTTCTTGATCCGCAGGTTGAGCTTCCAGGCCATGGAGGTAATCTCTATGAGATGTTCTATGCGGATGCCTGAGCTGTGAGCAGAAGGATAGTATGGTAGTAGCCGTACGTTCACAGTCCTGCGTGACTTGTGAAGTATGCGTGTGATGTGAAATGAATTCCGGAGGTTATAGATAAATAATGTATAGGAAGCTTGTAAGCCTCTGATGAGTAGTTTCATGATTTCAATAGCTGCTCTTCGGTTAAGGTTGTACTGAACTATGTAAGGGTGTGTATGAACCATGGTGTATATATAGCAGTTGCTTGTTACCATGTTGTTCGGTTATTCATTTCCGCATTCCGTGTGTTTAGTACATTCTTAATCCATAGCTAGTATTGATATGATATTGGTCTAAGTTGTGAGTTTGTTTGTAAGGATGGTGTTCACCAGGTTGAACCGTGCCCCTGCTCATGAGCAAGGCGAGGGTAGTCAAGCGTCACACGAAGACCTGCCTCGCCCGCCCTCTCTGGCGGAAGTTATGCTAGAGGCAGAGAGAAACAAAAGGGAGACCAACGACTGTTAGAGCGTATTGAGCAGAATACGGCTCGTCAGCCTAGGAATGCTGTCGTGTCCCTCAACAACTTTGTGAAGCTGAACCCTCCAAAGTTTCATCACTCTGTCGATCCCCTCGACGCTGATGACTGGCTGTGCAGCATCTCACGCAAGATTTGCTCTACGAATGTTTCTGAGGCCGACAAGGTGACCTTTGCGGCGTATTTCCTGGAAGGACTCGCCAATCCGTGGTGGGAGAACTTTGAAGCTATGTGTCCTGCTGAACCAGCAGCCACGTGGGCAGACTTCAGTGCAGCCTTCCGCCTACACCATATTCCAGAGGGCCTGATGGACAGAAAGAGAGGGGAATTTTGTGCTTTCACTCAGGGCAAGTTGACCGTGGATGCAAATAGCCGCGAGTTGGGTAACCTCGCCCGCTACGCAATAGAGGAGGTGTCTACTGATGCAAAGAAGCAAGCAAGATTCCATAAGGGTCTAAGCCCTGAGCTTCGTCGTGATCTGCGCCTCCACGAGTATGCAAGCTTTCAAGCCTGGTCAACAAGGCGATCAGTGCCGAGACTGGTCATACTGACTTTGAAGCCACAAGGAAGCACTCCCGTGACATTGCCTCGTCTTCTGGTTCCGCGTTCCCAAAACGCAGGTTGTGGGTTCCGAACAGTTCTCTGCCGCCAAGATATACTCCGAGGCCATGCTACCTGGCGCCTCAGACGAATCAGACCAACCCTCCAGCAAAAACTTATGGTGGTCCAGCTAGCAATGTTGCACCACGTGCCAACCAAGTGATATGCTACAAGTGTGGAGAACCAGGGCACTATTCCCGTGAGTGTCCTCAAAATGTGGGTGCCAAGTAACCCGGAAAGTCCGTCGGGCAAGGCAAGTCAGGCAAAGCTTACTATGTGAAGCCAACTCCTGCACGTGGCCGTGTGAACTATGTCTCAGCAGAAGAAGTTGCACAGTATCCCGACGTCATACTGGGTATGCTTCTTGTTAGTCATCACCCAGCGTCTGTTCTCTTTGACACTGGGTCTTCTCATTCCTTCATTTCATAAATTTATGCACAGTTGCATAACATGTCTTTTTGTGATATGCCAATTCCATTGGTTGTCCAAACTCCTCGTAGTTAATGGCAAACCTCTATGATAACTTATGACAATGAAATTCTAGTAGACAGGCTAGTTTTTCTAGCCTCATTGTTAGGCTTGAAATCTTCGGATATTAATATCATCTTGGGTATGGACTGGATGTCAGCTCACTATGCCAAGATTGATGCTCATTCTAGAAATGTCCAGCTTACCCATCCCTCGGGTGAGATAGTAAATGTCTCTACTCGAGTTGCCAAATGCCAACTCTATTCCTTAAATGCCAACCCTCTTCTGGAACTTGAAGACATTCCGGTAGTCCGTGACTTTCCAAAGGAACTGCCAGGAATTCCACCTAACAGAGATGTAGAGTTTGTGATAGATCTTGTTCCGGGAACTGTCCCAATAGCCAGAAGACCATATAAGATGGCACCCCTGGAGCTAGCCGAACTTAAAAAGCAACTAGATGAGGCCTTGAATAAAGGTTTCATTCGTCCTAGTTCTTCTCCTTGGGCTTTCCCCGTCCTCTTCGTCAAGAAGAAAGACGAAACGGATCGGATGGTTGTAGATTACCGACCAGTTAATCTGGTCACCATAAAGAACAAGTATCTGCTCCCCAGGATCAACGACCTGTACGATCAGCTCGCTGGATCCTCAGTCTTCTCCAAAATGGATTTGAGGTTGGGATACCATCAAATCAAGATCAAGAACGGGGACATTCCAAAAACGGCTTTTGTTACTCGATATGGCCAATACGAGTACACCGTCATGTCCTTCGGTTTAACCAATGCCCCAGCCACCTTCTCTCGTTTGATGAATTCAATCTTCATGGAGTATTTGGATAAATTCGTCGTCGTATACCACGATGATATTCTCATCTACTCGAAGAACGAACAAGAACATGCCGAGCATCTAAGGCTGGTATTGATGAAACTTCGAGAGCATCGCCTTTATGCCAAGTTTTCGAAATGTGAATTTTGGTTACTAGAAGTGACCTATCTAGGTCACGTAATCTCTGGTAAGGGTATTGCTGTCAATCCCGAGAGAGTTCAAGCTGTCCTTGATTGGACTCAACCTGAATCGGTTAAGCAAGTAAGGAGTTTTCTTGGTCTAGTGAGCTATTGTCGCCGCTTTGTCGAGGATTTCTCCAAGGTTGCGAAGCCTCTAACTGAAATCCTCAAGAAGCATAAAAAGGTCGAGTGGACACCATAGTGTGAGAATAGTTTTCAGGAACTGAAAAGACGCCTGACTTCCGCTCCTGTGTTGCTACCACCAGATTTTTCTAAGGACTTTGTTATCTATTGCGACGCCTCGCGACAAGGATTAGGTTGCATTCTCATGCAAGATCGTCATGTGATCGCATAGCATCTCGACAGCTGCGTCCACATGAGGATAATTATCCCACACATGACCTTGAGCTTGCAGCTGTGGTCCAGGCACTAAAAACCTGGCGACATTACCTTCTGGGTAATCGTTGCGAAATACTCACTGATTACCAAAGTCTGAAATATGTCTTCACCCAGCTGGATTTGAATCTCAGGCAAAGACGGTGGGTTGAGTTGATCTCGGATTACGACTTAGGGATAACTTACACCCTGGGGAAGGCCAATGTTATGGCCGATGCACTAAGTCGTAAATCTTATTGTAACAATTTGATGCCACAACAACGTCAACCACATCTCTATGAGGAATTTCGGAAGTTGAATCTTCACATTGTTCCTCAAGGATTCCTTTCTACCCTGGTGGCGAAGCCTACTCTTAGGGATCAAATCATAGTCGTGTAGCCTTATGATAAGGGTATATCCCGGATCAAGGAGAATATTGCTAGCGGTAACGCTAGGGATTTCTCCATCAATGAGAAAGGTGTTGTGTTCTTCCAGAACCGTTTAGTGGTTCCTAAGAGCAAACGTCTGCGGCAATTGATCCTTAAGGAGGCTCATGATTCTCCTCTCACCATTCATCCCGGTAGCACTAAGATGTATCAGGACCTACGCCAGAGGTTCTGGTGGACTAGGATGAAGAGAGAAATTGCTGAGTTCGTTGCTAACAGCGATGTTTGTCGTCGAGTTAAGGCAGAACATCAAAGGCCTGCTGGCACCCTTCAACCTTTAGCTATTCCTGAATAGAAATGGGATAAAGTTAGCATGGATTTCATTACCGGATTTCCCAAGACCAAGAAAGGAAATAATGCTATCTTTGTGGTCATTGACCGTCTTTCCAAAGTAGCTCATTTTCTTCCCGTTCGTGAGAGTATAACAGCTAGCCAGCTAGCGGAGTTATATATCTCTCGAATAGTGTCTCTTCATGGTGTTCCCCTGCAGATTAACTCGGGCCATGGAAGTATCTTTACTTCTCGCTTCTGGGAAAGTTTTCAGAATGCCATGGGGACTCACCTATCTTTTAGCACTGCTTTCCATCCTCAATCAAGTGGTCAAGTAGAAAGAGTGAATCAAATCCTAGAAGATATGCTCCGAGCTTGTGTTATATCGTTCGGTATGAATTGGGAGAAGTGCCTTCCATTTGCCAAATTCGCTTATAACAATAGTTATCAATCAAGCTTGGGCAAAGCTCCTTTTGAAGTTCTCTATGGACGAAGATGTTGAACACCTCTTAATTGGTCAGAAACCGGAGAGAGGCAACTCTTTGGCCCGGATATGATCCAGGATGCAGAAGAGCAGTTTCGCATTATTCGTGAAAAGTTGAAAACAGCCCAGTCTCGTCAAAAGAGCCAATATGATCGTCATCATAAGGCTGTGACCTTTGAAGTTTACGAGAAGGCTTACCTTCGGGTTACACCTTTGAAGGGTACCCATCGATTCGGTATCAAGGGCAAGTTGGCTCCTTGTTACATTGGTCCTTTTCGCAGTCTTGCCAAACGAGGAGAAGTTGCCTACCAGTTGGAACTTCCTCCGCATCTTTCAAAGGTTCATGATGTCTTCCACGTCTCGCAACTCAGGCGTTGCTTTTCGGATCCTATCCGTGAAGTGGACCACGAAACGCTTGATCTCCAAGATAACCTTTCATACCGAGAATACCCCGTGCGTATTCTTGATCAAGCTGAGCGTACCGCTCGACGTCGAAACCTCAAGTTTCTTAAAGTTCAATGGTCAAATCATTCTGAAAAGGAGGCAACTTGGGAAATAGAGGATAGGCTCCGACTTGAGTATCCTACGTTATTTCCGACGACATCTAAATCCCGGGACGAGATTATTTTGAGTGGGGGTGAGTTGTCACATCCCTGACACCTTAAGCAAGTTAGCTTTGTGCTCATGTTTTCTTTGCATTGCATCTAGGAAATTTTCAACAAGAATAAAGTAAGTGGTGAAGGAAAACTCAAAACCCTAGCCACTTCTTAGAATAAAGGAAATTTCAAACTAGTTAAAATCAATGAACCCAAAATGATCTCAAGAAAAGTTAAACTTTTCTGATAGTTCTTGGAAACAAATAAGCAATAAAGGAAACTGTTTATTTTATACTCTTGGCATTTTAAATAAATGCAAAAGCTACTGGTTTCAACTTTTGAATTTGAAATTAGAAACTTTAAGCTTTCAAAAATGTTGAAAACTTTAGGAATGTTTGGAAATATTCCAACCAATATTCTGGGGTGTTCAACATAGTTTTTACAAACTATTTGGGAGGTGAAATAAATAGTAAATCAATGAAATAGCAAAACAGAAACAAAATAGAAAAAAAGAGAAAAGAACTACCTGTCGCTCACCTCAGCCCGGCCAAGTAGCGCTGCCGTCTTCCTCCTCGCCAGTAGGAGCAGAAGGTGGCCGCCGCGTCGCCACGTGCCTCCACGCAGCTCCCTGCCTGCCTGGCCGCCGCTTCGCGCTGGCAAGCACGGGGATAACCTCCCCGAGCTCGTAGCTATCCATTCCCGTGCTCATTCTTCCCCCTCTCCTCTCGGTTCTCCCAATCCCCTCTGCCGCCATTGACAGGAGCTCGAGCTGCCCGTGCCCCTAGCAATAGGATCTTCCTTCTGAGTGTGCCGTTAGCTCCGCCTCGACGAACTGGTCCTCCCTGCAGAAGCCGAAGCCTCCCCGAGCCCTGCAACGCCCACGGCACCGTCGTCTTCAACCTTCGGCCGCCGGCGATCTCTGCTAGATTCGTCGCCCTCAGTGCTTCCCCGAGCCGTCTAAGCCCTCCTCTTCACTCCTCGTGAGCTTGCTCAACTTTCCCCTAAGATCTCCCCGTCGATCCCCTCCTCTAGGCATAGTTCCACCGGAGCCCGACAAGGACCGCCGCTGCAGCTCGTCGCTGGTAGCCCTTCGGTGAAGGGTTGGTCCGGCTAAGGCCACCAGCAGCCTGAGGACATCACGTAGATGCTTTAGGAGCCCAGCCCCGCACGATTTGACCCTGTGATCGATGGCTTCGAAGATGGCCGAACTTGGCCGGTGCCAAGCTCGTCGCCGGCGTCGATTTCGGCCACCCCAGCCTCTCGGGTTTGCCCGATCGTCCACGCCGTCGAGTGGCCGTTCTCCCCGTGGTCTCTTCCTTGAGATTGGTTGACGGAGGCGAGTTTCCGATGCCCTCCACCGTACTGGTGGTCGCCGGAGGCTCCCCGCCGGCGAGGACGACCTCGCCGCCTGTGGATCTCAGCTGGCCTAAGCAACTGACGTGTGGGGCCAGCCTCTGGATAATTTGGAATAGTAAAAATAAAACCAAATAAGTTAATAAGTCACTGACATGTGGGTCCAGTGAGATTAATTAACTAGTTAAGATTAATTCTAATCTAAACTGACCAGAGTCACTGACCAGTGGGTCCCACTAGTCAGGTTTGACTATCAACGGCCAGTTGGACCTGTTGATGTCATGCTGATGCAATAAAGAGTTTTCTGATTTAAAAGAATTCCAAAAAAATGTTAAAACTTCTAAAAATCATAGAAATTAATCTGTAAATCCAATAAAAATAATTTATATATGAAAAGTATCAGAAAAATTCAAGGAATCTGAATATGTTATTTTCAAACATGTTTGAAAATGTTACAGAACACAAACATGTAGATTAATGAATAAGTTAATTCTTATAAATACTTTGTAGATGCAATTTGGAAAATATTTAAATTTCACTATAAATGACATGATCAAACAATGTCCTAAATACAAACCAGCAACCTAACATGTCATCTCATGCATGTTAAAAGCAGGTTGATCTGAGCATCAGGTCGAATCAATTAAAATGGTATCCGAGAATACCTCGTTTGAAGTGATATTTGAATTTGATTCAAATCAACTTCAAACCTAATACATGTTAGCTATAATAGTATATCACCTTGCATCCTCATGCCATGCTCATGCATCATCTTGGTTGCATATGTTTGATATTGATTGTTGTCATTCCTTTCGGTAGGCTCCGCTCCCCCGGATTCCACTGAATATCCGCCTGACGGATATTGTCACTCCTCTGAGCAACAAGGCAAGCAACCATTTTCATCATCCCGATAAATCCCATGCTCTTGCTCCTGCACTTACTTATTCCATTAGGATCAAATGCTTCAAATGCTTTTGCACGTTAGTTGAACCCACTTCCTTTGCATGACCTATCCTTGTCACAGTAAATAGCTGAACCTTGCAACCTAGCATACCTGGTAGTTGCTTGAGCCATGATGTGCCTTATCCTGATATGCATGCTATGCTTAGTGTTGTGTATGGTCTGTCATCTGGGAGATGAACAGAATTGTGAGAATGTGTTCGGTAAGCAAAGGTTGTGTGTTGAACCTGATTTGGTAAAGGTACCGGTGAAAGGATGTGTAGGAGTACATGGCGGGTTGTTTCATTGGAACCGTCCTTAGGAACTGAGTTCCATGTATGTAATCCAAAACTAGATACTACCACACGTTGGGATACTTAATTGACCCTCTCGACTTATTAATAGCTTAGTACTCGGTCCAGGAGTTGCAATTAGTTTCTGGTGTTTATAGTCATGCTGGAGGCCGTGCATAGCACTGGCCTGAGAGGTGGGCTGTGATGCGGTTGGCAGTGGCACGGTGTACCAAGTGGCACCCGGATGGTGGGCTTGGGAACCCTGTGCACATCGTTTGGGGCCGTGGCAGAAACCTCGGCCGGACTTCCATGCGGGTTACCCTCAGATAGGCGACAGACCTGGACTAGGTACTAATGTGGTTAACGGTCGTGGCCGACTCCCTCGCTGGGCTTCCGCTTGAAGGTTGCCGAGGTGCATGACATGCACATGGCGATAAGTGGCTAGAGCGTGTGTGAAGAAGTACACCCCTGCAGGGTTATGATCTATTCGAATAGCCGCGTTCGCGGATATGGACTACTTGGAGACATATGTTGTTCATAGATTACTTGAATGGATACTCATGAAACGGTCCTGGCTAAGGTAAGGCCGCAGCCGTGGGGTTAACCGTGCGTGAGACCGCAAAGGGATGCGGTGTGTTACAGGCTGGATTCCTATGGCTTAGGATTGGGGTCCCGACAGCAGACCTCACAGCGACGAGACAACTATCACATGTAAATCCACCTGATCAACACAAATATTCTAATTATGTCATTTTAGAGGAAAAACAAGTTAAGAATGTAATATGCATGAGCTAACCAAGTTTTTTATGACATTTTTTAGCTAAATGGGATAATTATCTCATTGTTGGGGAAAATGAGGTCAGGAGAATAAGATAGAGGAGAAGAAAGAGGAGGAGGAGAAAAAGAAGAAGTAATCTAGAAGAAGGAGAAGGAGGAGGAGGAGAAGAAGGAGGAGAAGAACGAGGAGGAGAAGGTATTCTTCTTCTCTTCTTCTCTTCTTCTTCTCTTCTTCTTTTCTTCTTCTTTTCTTCTTCTCCTTCTTAGTTTTGTGTTCTCCTCCTCGTCCTCCTCCTCTTCTTCTTCTTCTTCTTCTTCTCCTCCTCCTCCTCTTCCCCTCTTCTCCTCCTCCTCCTCTTCTTCTTCTTCCTGTTCTTTCTATTAAGATAACTATCTAACTAACCTAACTAACCAAGCTAACTAAACCTATCGCTAAACCTAGATAGCACTATACAGCAAAAAAATAACAAAAACAGAATCTACCACTAGGTAACTAAAAAAGAATCTAGCTACCACTAAATACCAAACAATAAAAAATCAACTTCTTCTTTTTTCTCTTCTTCTCCTTCTTATTTTTTTCGTATTCTCTTCTTCTCTTCTTCTTCTCTCCTTCTTATTTTTTTCTTCTCTTCTTCTTCTTCTTCTTCTTCTCCTTCTTATTTTTTTCTTCTCCTCTTTTTCTTCTTCTTCTTCTTCTTCTTCTTCTTCTTCTTCTCCTCCTCCTCCTCCTCTTACTCCTCTTCTTCTTCTCCTCTTCTCGTCCTCCTCCTCCTTCTCTTCTCCTCTTCTCCTCCTCCACCTAACTAACCAAGCTAACTAACTAATCTAACTGAAACTACTAACCTAACTAAATCTATCACTAAAAGTACTAACAATAACAACTACTAAAACTATTAAAACTACTAAAAATAATAAAACTACTAAAAAATAATGCGGGTGGGGGGAGGGGGTGGGGGTGTGGGGGCTCAGCGGGAGGGGCTACTGTGGAGGGGTCGGGGTGTTGGGGGTGGCGTGGCGGCACCGGGGGCGCTAGGTGCGGCGGCGCGACTGTGGTGGGGCAGCTGCAGCGGGGGCGAGGTGGGGCAGCGTCGGGACGGTGGTGGTGGCGGGGGCGACAGGGGCGGCGGTGGGGGCGACAGGGGCGGCGGTGGGGGCGACAGGGGCGGCGGCGGGGGCGACAGGGGCGGCAGCGGGAGCGACAGGGGCGGCGGCACGATGGTGGTGGCAGCGGCCGTTACAGAGAGAGGGGCGCGCGGGGGGGGGGGGGGAGAGGGGCGCGCGGGGTGACCGTTACAGAGAGAGAGAGGGACGGGGTTTGGGGGAAGGAGCCATTAACAAAGTTAAAGTGTTGCCGACTGCCGGCGGACGGCAAAGAGTCTAGACTCTTTGCCGTCTGCATCTGGACTCTTTGTCGTCCGCTAGCACACGGCAAAGGTCTAACTCCAGTTTGACCTAGCCACCCCGCGGTCAGGTGGGCCCATCTACATCTTTGACGTCTGCCTCCGGACTCTTTGCAATCCGCTAGCAGACGACAAAGATGTGACTCATGACAAAAACACTTTATGCCATCAGCCTGTGCTTTCCCGTCTGTTTTGCTGAAGCTGACGGCAAAACACTCTTTGCCATCAGCTAGTAGACGGCAAAGACTAGGTAGATGGCGAAAAACTGTTTTCCAGTAGTGCATGTGGCATTATTCAGGCCGTGAGGATTCCACTCGGTCGCACCCAGAGGAGGTCTTAGAAGAAAATGTGGCTCAGTGGCTCAGAGGCATCACCGAGGCATGCGACAATCCGCTAGGAGCCAAACAGGTTTTGCCCTTCTGTGCTGAGAATAAACCGCCGAACATGGTGAGTTATTCCCTTCCTTATTACTTTAATATCTTGGTTGAGAGATTGAATCTCCAACTGTCTGAATTTTTTGTTTTTATATCTTGTAGGAGTTGACCAACGTGTATTCACCTGTACCGAAAAGGGATCAACTTGATGCTGGTGGGGAGAGAAAAGGTGGCAGCGCGGACAGCTTCTACGCTAAGGACAGTGAGGGAAGTGAACATGACTCGGAGGAGAGTGAGGAAGAAGTTTAGTCTCGTCGATGCAACGAGTATCAATCCAAGCATCGCCAAGATCCAGCAGCTACCCCAACCAAGACCCTAGTGTCAAGAACTAGGAATGTGAAGCGTGACCGACCTGCAAAAACTAAGTCGACACAGAAGGTCGTAAAACAGCCCAAACCTGACGCTCCTAAGCCTCGGAAGGCTCTACTACCAATGAGGATTGTTGTGCCAGTCAATTCAGCATGAGTGTTTACCTCTTTCTTTATTTTGTCGTTGTAAAATTTCATGCCCTTAATGTGCGAGTGGAATTTGTTTGCCAGAGCTGCTACCTCGGTGACGTCACTTCCTGGAGATGAAGAAGATCCCATGGACTTGCATGCAGCAGACGTGGTCACCTCCCAATGAGGTATAATAAATTTCATTATGTTCTATTTTCTGGATAAAATTGGTCGGTTGGACCTACTCATGTTACAGACTGATAGCTATAGGCGTCATCTATCTCGAAGATGATGAAGAACCACGCCGGTCGACTACTGAATTGCCTCTAGAACTTGGAGGCCCGTCCCGAGTGAACATCGGGCTCGAGATCCTGCCGTTGAGTGCTCCTCGAGTGATTTCGACTGTTGTGACTCCTGCATCAATTGAAGAACCTCCAACAACTCTTGTGACCTCTGATGTTGTGCCGACTCCTCCAATGTATGTGTTCACTCTGCAACATGTTGCGGAAGCACAAACTGGAGCCAGGAAGGAGGCCATGCTCCACGCAAAGCAGATGATGATGCGAACCAAGGAGGCCTATGAAGCCAACAATTTGGTGTATGATGCGAGCTCGGCACTTCGTGCTAATGTCCGAGTAAGTGGGATTGTAAGTTCATTACCGATTGCATATTGTCCATCTTGACTTTACACCCATTGGGTGTTTTATTCCAGTGCATATATGGTTGTTTTTTATCCAGTGGGGGCACGCTGAGTGCACTCACTCGTTGTAGTCCCCGAGGCCGCTGTCGAATGATGGTGACATTGGCAATGGTCTTTGATTTGTTTTTGATAATCGATAACACTCGACAGGGTAGACGCGCGAGGGACGATAAGTCCAGTGGGGCACACTGAGTGAACCCACTGGGTGTAGTCTCCGAGGCCGCCGTCGAGTGCTTGCACCAGTGGAGTCTTGATTTAGACAGTTTCGGATATTTTCTCTATCTCTCTTTTATTTACTCGAACAGGTCGGACCTGGTCGAGTGGTGTCGTATCCAGTGGGGGCATGCTGAGTGCACCCACTGGGTGTAATCCCCTAGACTACTATCGATCATGTATGATGCGCAGTAGTCTTGAGAACTTGGACTCGGGGTCCCTTTTTGTACCTGAGTACTTTGGTCACTCTGTCTATCGAGTGAATGGAAAGGTCCAAAGCAGTTAGATTTATCCTGCTGGTATCATAGATATAATTTCCATCAACCATGATATGAAGCTTTGTAGGGGTGTGGGGTGGGGCGGCGGGCCGCTATCCAGTGGACTGGATTGCTAGTGTCAACAGAATTACTTGTATCATGATTTTAGAAATCTTGTGAGCTTGGAACCAAGTACATAGACTTGGAAAAGGAGAAGATCCAACTCCAGCTGGACTTGGAGGTGACCACGAATGATCTGAACCGCTGAAGCAGGTTCTTGAAGACAAGGACAAAGCATTCGCTGAAGATAAGGGGAAAACTCAGGCCGCGGAAAAGAAGATTGCCGCAACTGGCAAATTGGAGGAGGGGAATACCAAACTGAAGCAAAAACGAGCCGACTTGAGCAAGAAGATGGAACATATGACCAAAAGAAGGCATGGCTTGGAGACTTACTTGGGAAACTTCGCGAAGAAGATGTTCAACATGCTCACAGGTAATTTTATTCCACCTAGAGTATTCCCACCAATTACTCTGAACGAAAATGTGACCCACTCTTTGTTTTTCCTTTGTGCAGACTTCTTTCGGGACTTCAACAAGGAGACCAAAGAGCTCGAGCCGAATCTGGACCCTCTCAAGTCCCCCGTTGGATATGTGGTGTCCATGAATATGTTGTGTGTCGATGCTCGCCTCAGGAAAGTTCAAGGATATGTTGCCCGACTGAGAGCCGCCCTGGAGAGGATTGACAAGGAGCTTTGGCTAGAAGACAGTCTTCAAAGTGATCTTGAATCAATGATTAGCCGACTTAACCAGATTTCGGACCAAGTCCATGCTTGGAAGAAATCTGCTGCGTGTTGTGGAGCTGATGTGGCCTTTTCACTTGTTCGGGTCCATGTTAAGGAGGCTAAGGAGGAAAAGGTGAAAACGCTCCATGTGGCCAATCCAAAGAATCTTTAGTTTGACAAATTCATGGAGACCTTCATCGATGTGGCTACCTGTATTTCTGATGGGATTGACTTGAACACCTTCATCGAGCCTGCGAGTCCTGGCGCGCGCCTTGAAAATTTTTGATTAAATTTTGCTTGCCTCGGTATATTGAGAGATGATGTGTGGGGACCCAGACATACAAGTCAAGATCGCCGAATGAACATGCTCAGTGATTCCTGAGATCAATGCTCACCGAACACATAGATACTGAATATTAAGAGTCTTACATCCAAATACCGAATTATTACATCACGTGACCGAATGGTCAAGTTCACAAGGTAGGGCCTATAAGTCCAAATCACACTGATACAGTTAGTAGCGGAAATCTTAGGGCTAAGTGGGTGCCCATGCCACCAGCGTACACCAACATGCATTCTGACTGGGAGGCGTCCTAGTTCGCAGGGGCGTCTCCGAAGAGGTGCTCTTCTCCAAACTCCGGTCCTTCCATGTCTGGTCAATAATATAACCAGTGGCAAGCCAATGAGTACTTTTGAATGTACTCACAAACAACCCATGATATGAACAATGCAAGTGAAGGATAACAATAATATGCATCTTTGGTGGACAACAACATGGTTGTAATAAGCATGATCATGGGTATGCAACATAAGTTAATTGTTACTTAAGAACAGGTTACAGATATCAATATATCTGTCGACGGCTAAACACTCCGGGTTCACCCTATATGCCAAGTCACCAAACTTGGTCATATCAACTGTTTTATATTAACACCATACCCACCTTGGTTTATGCGGAAACGACTCGACGTAGTTTAAGCAGCACCACCCAACTGTCCTTGACCGTGGACACGGCTATTCGAATAGTTTTACACTCTGCAGAGGTAGTACGCTGGACCCACGAGATCTAGGAAACTTCATTTTCATCCACGACTCGTGGTATATAACATACCCGAGGTAAGTTCCCGATCAATGTCTTTCCCCTGACGATACTAGACAGAGAGGTCCACTCGATTGGTACCCAGCCCACATGTTACACGTCTTACGAGCACCGACTCTAGACAGTAACAACCATGCGGGGACCAACGGTGTGCCTGGAACACGTAAAAACGACATAGTCGCCCTTCCTGGCATGACCCTATCACGAGATTGACCACACATCAATTCCGCCACTAGTAATGTGGCTCTTTGCTAGCACCGACCAGAGTAATCAACACAGCGCCGTCCCGTAAAGGGGTAATGTGGTCGTACATGTAAGTTTGGGACGGTCGACACATCATAAATCTAATCCCATTTCTGAAACCATACTCACTCAAAATACCCGGTGCAACACTTCTCCGAAAGTGGCCACCTAACTCATCATCACCCACGGGCATTAGTGGCACCCGATGGCGATTTCATAAACCTTTGATTTATACCAACAACATGCTCATGCTATTGCTATTCTAGCTTTACTTGTCAACATGATATTAGCGTGACCCTCATAGGTGGTAGGATCAAGCTCAATGCATGTGCTCCGGAGGAGCCATCGCTAACATCAATTCAATGATTTACCAGTACTTGTGATCATATGAAACGGAAATATTTGCTACACTAGCATGTAATATAAAATATGCTCAGTCATGGTCAAAGGGCTGCTTGCCTTGGTCAGCTAGGTATCCGAGGTCTTCGAGGTCTTCCGCTCCGACTCCTTCGTCACACGGGTTTTCTATCGTCGTACAAAGATAAAAAATAATAAGTAGCTCACTCCAAATAGATCACAAAGTCATTTTCAAAATGTTGGTTATTTGTGATAAATCCAAGTTGTTATTTTAAGAATATTTTCTTCTGGTTTTAGTAAAAGAATATTTCTGAAATCAACTTAACAGAAGCAAAACTATTCAAATTTAATCCTCTTTCTTATTGTAAAACAGAATAGTTGATGCAAAAAAATCAACCAATGGTTCTGTTAAATACTACACATTTTTAGAAGAATAACAGTGGAAAAATTATATTTTTACACTAGCTAAATCTTTTTATAGAAATCTTTTAAACTCAGGTTTTAAAACAAAATGAAAAAGGCTACACATCGTGGCCTGGCTTGGCCAGTGACTGGGTCGGCCGACTCGCTAGCCAACCAGCCTGCCCAGGCGCGCGCGCCATCAGGTTTGAACCTGACACGCGGGCCCCTATGGTCAGTGGTTGTGGGAAGCGAGGGAGAGAGAGATGGGCCACCGACATGTGGGGCACACCTCTCGGGGTCGTATCCTACCTCTAGCCAGAGAGGAGGAGGAGCACGCCGGCGTGGCTACTGACGTCCTCGGGCCCTAATGACGACGGGAATGGGTCCGGCTCATCGTTGCCTACCTGATGGTGGTCGGGACAACATCGGAGGGGCTCAGGTTCACCGGCGACGAGGTATTCGCGGCGGAGGAGTTTCAGGAGAAGGTGGAGGTGGTAGCTAGGGGCACGGATTTTCTCGGGGAAGAGAGGGGAGGGCTTCATGAGGTCACAGGAAGTGGTTTGGTGGGCACAGGAACGCGGGAGCCGACGTGTAGTCGGAGATCGACCAGAGCTCCGAGGCTGAGGGGCCTCGGTCGATCTCGAGTACCGGGGCTCTGCTTGCTCAAAGAGGAGGCTAGGGAGGTGATTCAGGTTGCTGCGAAAAGGAATGCGGGGTGCTGGAGTGAGGGGAGGGGCTATTTATAGGCCCGCGACGGGGAGCCGACTAGGGAGCACCGTTGATTCACCGTGGCATTCATGGGGGTGCAGAGAGAAGCTTGGGTTGAAACCAGGGTCTTAGGACGTGGTTTTGGACCTCTAGAACTCAATGCGAGAGAGAGGGAGAGAGAAGAGGTGAGCTACCATGGCCACGCATCTCTGACCGGTTCTGGTGCGCGCGGGCACGCATTGCATCAGCTCTTAGCGCGGGAGCGAAGGGGCCCTGATGGTCGCGTGATGCAGAGGGTTTGTCGGGGGAGAGGATAGACACTTCGCGGGAGGCCGAAACTGGCCAAGAGAGCGTCGCCCCCACCTCGGTAGCTCACTATAGCCTGCGCAGAGAGCAGCTTTGGCTTGCCATAGCATGTTGGCGCGACCTAGGGTGCCTTCGACGTGTCCTGGGCACTGGCTGAGAAATGCTTAGCCGTTGCAGACGCGTGGGAGCTTCGGCTGTCAAGGAGGACAAAGAAAACAGGTGATGTCAGCATTGTGCTGAAGCTTAGATTGGTGTTTTGGGCATTTCTACTTTGAACCAGAGAGGGACCAATTGACTGGGGCTTGGCATTGATGCTAGCCACCTAATCTGAGAGTTTGGGAGAAAGGTTTGGGGCTTAGCTAAGGTTAGGAGGGGTTTTATCCATTTGTCAGAAGGTGCTCAACAGTGGTTTGGGGTGGTTGCACCCCACCACCGGCTCTGCAACTTAACAGGATTGGTTTTCGTGCTAAAACAAGGGGTTTCACCAAGTTTGAGCTCCATTGGACAAGTTTAGCTTTGTAAACGTGAAAACAATAACAAATGACTAGATTTGTTCCTTCCAAAGTGAGTGTGGGCAAATTAAGTCCCACAAATCCCATTTTTGGCATGGAGGCCTCATTTGAGGTATTAGCACTCCTGCAAAGTTTCAACTCCATTGGACAAACTTTGCTATGTAGAATTGCTCTAACTTCATTTTGGACACAAGGGGTTTTGCAACTATTTGGTGTCCTTAATCACCTTGGATCAAGGTGAAATTTTATATGGGCACCAAATATGGCTTAGGGATACCAATGGAATTTTCTAGGAATTTATTGAGAATATTTCCCTTGGCAATATTTCAAAAGGTCAAAACAGATAGAAAGGGCTTTCAGGGTTTTACTCAAATACTAATAACATAAATAGGGGTTGAAAATTTTATGTATGGGAAATATATGTCCTTCTAATCATCTCCAAATTTTCTCAGATTTTTGTAAGGCAGAAAAGTATTTTTCTATATAGGAATACCATTTCCGGCCTCAGAAATGGACATGCAAATAAATTAGGAAAATGATTCATAACATAACTATTTTATGGTTTTGATGCTCTAAAATGGTGCTAGAACCAGATCACCAACTTTGGGTAAGAACACTCCTTGCCATCAAGGACTTGTACTGCAACCCAAAGTAGGATTTTGCTTTAACAAAAAATAAGAAAAGGTTTTGAAAATAATTAATTCATGAGAAATGTGGTTTGTGATATCACATAATCAAACATACAAGCATACAATGACAATCATGGCACTCACAACATTAGTTTTGAAAATGTTTTAATAAACTCAGATTTTGGAATTACAGAAAAAGTGATAGTGAAAACAGGGTGTGACATGGTGTAACCGATTAAAACTTCGTTCGGTCCATAAGTCCTACTAGTTTCATTCGCGGAGATAGCTTTAATCCGAGCTGGATATCTTGAGTTTTATCTGCATTTTCCTTTCCAGTCTTTTGCTTGACTTAGTTTATTTGATTTCCAAATGAACCTCACGTTCATTGCTCGGGGGAATTTTACTTTGGTGAAGACTGGTTCGCGGTTAAGTCTCCGAATGAAAGGATTGTCCTACACTCGAAGTGTTGTTTCTTTAATCTTAGGCGATTGACTCGCACCTAAGTGCGCGAGTCTGAGGATCACTGTCTACTCGGAGCATGTTTTTAGCTTAGGCGACTGATTCGCATCCAAGTCTCCGAGTGTGAGGATCACTCACAGCTCAGAATGTTTGTTTAGAAACTTAGGCGAAATCTTGTTCGCAGCTAAGCCTCCGAGTGAGAGGATTGCTCACCACTCGGAGCATGTTTTGACACTTAGGCGATTGGTTCGCAGCTAAGCCCCCGAGTGAGAGGATCGCTCGCCAGTCGGAGTATGTTTTCACACTTAGGCGATTGATTCGCAGCTAAGTCCTCGAGTGAGAGGATCACTCACCACTCTGAGTATGTCTTAACTTAGGCTACTCATTCACAGCTAAGCCCCCCAGTGAGAGGATTGCTCACCACTCGGAGTTAGTTTTCATACTTAGGCGAAATCTTGTTCGCAGCTAAGTTACCGAGTGTGAGGTTTGCTCGCCACTTGGAGTATGTTTTGACACTTAGGCGATTGATTCGCAGCTAAGCCCCCGAGTGAGAGGATCTCTCACCACTCGGAGTATGTTTTAACACTTAGGCAAAATCTTGTTCGCAGGTAAGCCTTCGAGCGAGAGGATTTCTCACCACTCGGAGCATGTTTAGACACTTAGGCGATTGATTCACGGCTAAGCCTCTGAGTGAGAGGACCGCTCGCCACTCGGAATATGTCTTAACTTAGGCGACTGATTCGCAGCTAAGCCCTCGAGTGATAGGATTGCTCACTACTTGGAGTTTGTTTTGATACTTAGGAGAAATCTGTTCGCAGCAAAGTCCCCGAGTGAGAGAATTGCTCGCCACTCGGAGTATGTTTTACTTAGGCGACTGATTCATAGCTAAGACTCTGAGTGAAAGGATCGCTCGCCACTCAGAGTATTTCTGAATTTGAGATTGCACAATCGGAATCAACAAAGACTCCGGGAGTCATAACTTTGATAAGAACATTGTATGGTACACTCTTATTACAACGAATCACACGGTCTTCAAGTGTAAAATCGTCGTAGCAAATCTGTGCTCCATGCACACGGTTCACCGATTCTCTTCTTGAGTTTGAAGAAGTGGTAGGCTCCATTATTCAGCACCTTGGTAATGACGAAAGGTCCTTCCCATGTGGGGGCTAGCTTGTGTGGTTGTTGCTCATCCACTCGGAGCACCAAATCACCTTCTTGAAACGACGGGCTCCTAACATGTCTTGCGTGAAAATGACGCAAATCCTGTTGGTAGACTGTTGTCCAAATCAGAGCCAGTTCACGTTCGTCTTCCAGAAGGTCTATGCCGTCCTATCGTGCGTGTTCAACTTCAGCCTTAGAATAAAGTTCCACTCGGGGAGAATTGTGAAGGAGGTCAATCGGTAAGACAGCTTCGGCTCCATAAACCAAGAATAAAGGAGTGTGTCTAGCCAACCGATTGGGTGTCGCCCTCAAGTCCCACAGAACTGATGGTAGTTCGGTAACGCAAGCTCTGGCTGCATTTTCCAAATCTCGCATGAGTCGAGTCTTCAACCCTTGTAGGATAAGTCCATTCCCTCGCTCAGCTTGACCATTAGTTTGGGGGTGCGCGACAGACGTGTAATCAACCCGACTGCCTTGAGCAGACCAAAAGTATTTGAATTATTCTCAGTCGAAGTTAGAACCATTGTCTGTGATAATACTATGGGGGACTACATATTCGAATCCTATTTCCTTTATGAACTTGATGGAGGTACGTGAATCCAGCTTTTCTAATGGTTTGGATTCAATCCACTTGGTGAACTTGTCGACTGCCACAAGCAAATGAGTGAACCCACTATGGTCTGTTCGGAGAGGACCGACCATATCCAGACACCACACAACAAACGGCTAGACGAGTGGAATAGTCTTCAAAGTAGGTGTCGGTTTATGTGACAAATTGGAGTGAAACTGGCATCCTTCGCAGCGATCCACAATTCTTTGGCCATCTCATTAGCGCATGGCTAGAAAAAGCCAACTCGGTATGCTTGGGCAACAATTTTCCGAGAGGACGCATGATGACCATAGGTCCCTGATTGAATTTCATCAAGAATCAATCGATCTTCTTCAGGAGAGATGCACCGCTGAGCTACACCAGTCACACTTTCCTTGAAAAGTTGACCGTTCATTATGGTAAACGCTTTGGATCTGCGGACAATCTGTCAAGCTTCAACCTCATCTTCTAGGAGTTCTTGCCTCATTATATATGCTATGTATGGAACCGTCCAATCGGGCGTAATGACTAGAATATCCATGACCAGATCAATAAGTGCTGGAACATCGACCTCAGTCTGGTTGGAAGTTCTTATTTCTTTTGGGGGCTCTTCGATGAATGGATCTTCTTGTATGGAAGGAGAGTGTAAGTGTTCCAGAAACACATTGTTGGGTACATGTTTCCGAGTGGATCCAATCTTGGCCAGGTCGTCGGCTGCTTGATTTTACACTTAGGGAACATCATGAAGTTCCGAACATTCAGACTTCTTCTCGAGCTTTCTTACAGCATTGCAATACCCGGTCATGGCAGGGTTCCTGACATCCCGTTCTTTCATCACTTGATTGACTACCAAATCCGAGTCATCGTATACCATCAGGCATCGCACGCTGAGTGAGATGGCCGTACATAGCCTGTAAAGGAGTGCCTTGGATTCAGCTTCATTATTGGAGGAATCAAAGTGAATCTAGAGAACGTAGCTAAGCTTGTCCTCTTTTGGAGATACCAAAACAACGTCGGCACCAGACCCGTTCAACATTTTAGAACCATCAAAGAACGTGGTCAAGTGTGGCGAGTGAATTGGAGTCGGCTGTTGTTGTTCTACCTACTTGGGCATGAAATCTGCAAGCGCTTGAGACATGATTGCCTTCTTTGCTTCAAATTTGATATCGAAATATATTAGTTCAATAGCCCATTTGGCCACTCGACCGGCTGCATAAATGTTGTTGAGGATCTTAGACAACACAGCATCAGTGATGACTAAGATCGAGTGATCTTGAAACTAGTGTGCCACCTTCTTCACTGATACATATATGCCATAGAGGAGCGTCTGATAATGGCGGTACCTTTGCTTCGAAGGAGTCAACACTTCAGAAATGTAGTATACTGGACATTGGACTTTGTAAACCTTGCCCTCTTCTTCGTGCTCGACAGTTAGGACTATGCTGACGACATGATTTGTAGCTACGATGTACAAGAGCAGGGCTTCTTTGCTGTACTGGACAACAAACACCGGCTGGGTGGAATGCAGGGCTTTTAGCTCGAGAAATGTTGCTTGTGCCTCGTTGGTCCACTCGAACACATCGTACTTCTTCATGAGTCGGTACAAAGGCAACGCCTTCTCACGGAGATGAGAAATAAACCGACTCAACACCGCCACGCAGCCAGTGAGCATATGGACATCATGCCCTCGCACAGGGCTTTTCATTCGGACTGTGGCACCGATCTTTTCAGGGTTGACGTCGATCCCACGTTCGGAAACGAGGAAACCGAGTAACTTGTTGCCAGGAACTCCGAAAGTGAATTTATCTGGATTCAATTTGATATCATACATTCTCAGATTGGCGAATGTTTCTGTCAAGTCAGGTAGCAGGTCGGAACATTTGCGAGACTTGAATACGATATCATCCATATAGCCTTCGACATTCCGATTGATTTGATCAAGCACGCACTTCTGAATCATATGTATGAAAGTAGCGCCATCCTTTTCCAAACCAAAAGGCATGGTGATGTATCAGAAACACCCGAAAGGGGTGATGAAGGCCGTTTTTATTTCATCTGGACCAAACAGACGGATCTGGTGGTTACTAGAGTACGTACGCATCAAGAAAAGATAAATGCTCACACCCCACAGTCGAGTCGACAATTTAATCAATGCGGGGGAGCGACAAGTGATCTTTCGAGCATACCTTATTGATATTCTTTAAATCAATACACATACGAAGGGACTTGTCCTTCTTGGGGACCATGACAACGTTTGCGAGCCACTCAGAGTGGCAAACATCGCGTATGAACTTCACCTCCAAGAGTTTAGCGACCTCATCGCCGCTTGCTTTTCGATTCTCTACTGCAGACCGACGCAAATGCTCCTTGACAGGCTTTGGCTTTGGATCCACTCTTAGTCGGTTCTCACCCAATTCCCTAGGCACACCCAGCATGTTAGCTGGCTTCCATGCCAAGATGTCCTAGTTCTCAAGGAAGAACTGGATGAGCTCGGCTTCCTATTTGTTGTCGAGTGTTGTCGAGATGTTGGTCGGGGCAGCATTAGGATCTGCCGGGTGGATGTTCACTTTTTTGATTTCACCCGCCGACTAAAAAGAGGACTCGGAAGTGGACTTCTTGGAGCGTATCAGGTCGGCTGGATCAGTGTTCTTCCGGTATTCGTCCAGCTCAACCACAGTCATCTGCTGATCAGCGATCTTGGAGCCTTGTTGTAAGTATTCCTCGGCCCTCTGCCGATTACCTGTGACTGTGACGACGCCCTTGGGCCCTAGCATCTTCATCTTGAGATACATGTAACATGGGCGTGCCATGAAACGTGGAAAAGCTGGGCGACCAAGGATGGCATCATAAGCACTCTTAAAGTCCACAACTTCGAATGTTAACCTTTTCTTGCGAAAGTTCTTATCTGTGCCGAATACCACATCGAGCGCAATCTGGCCGAGTGACCTGGCCTTTTTCCCAGGGATGACCCCATGGAACTGCATATTGCTTTCACTCATTTGGGATATCGGAATGCCCATTCCCTTGAGGATATCTGCATATAGAATGTTCAAACCACTCCCTCCATCCATCAAAAACTTGCAAAGATGAACGCCTCCCACAACTGGGTACACCACCATAGCTTGTCGACCAGGGGTAGCGACGTGAGCAGGGTGATACGACCGATCAAACATTATGGGAGTCTAGGACCATTTGAGGTATGATGGGGTGGTCGGAACTGCCATGTTGACCTCTCTGCTTATGACCTTCAACCGACTTCGGCTCTCTACATCAGCAAAAATAATCAGAGTAGCATTGACCCCTGGGAAATCTTCTTTATCTTCTACATCCTCCTTGTCAAGAGCCTTCTCACTCGATGGATTATCTTTGAACTGTTGGATCAACATTCTGCATTGACGAGTAGTGTGTTTGGGCAATATCAGATTGCCATCTTCATCTTTCTTCATGTGGATTGCACAAGGTAAATCCAGAACATCTGACTGATTCCTTGACTTCTTGGGAGGAAATTGCCCTTTGGGTTTTCCCTTGAACTTTTCTTGTGCCGTCACGGCGGTTTCTCCTGCCGGAGTGGAACCATCACCCTTGTGCTTCTGTTTCCGATTGGAATTGCTGCCAGCATCATTGTCGATTGCTTTTCCTTTACCACCGCGGAGGCGGTCTTCTTCATCACCGTTGGTGTATCGGGCAGCAATATCCATCATTTTGCTCATGGACATGTCACCTCTCCGACTGAACTTTAGATATAACTCTCTGTACCTAACACAAGCCTTGAAAGCGCAGACTGTCTGGTGCTCAGAAACATTTCCCACCATGTGATGGAGGGTGGTTCAACGTTGGATATAATCTCTCAAGGACTCATTCGGCTTATGCATGCAATGCTGCAACTCGGACAAACCACCAGGGCGCTTGTATGTGCCCTCAAAAAGTTTGATGAACACTCGGGCGAGATCATCCCAGCAATAGATGCTAGAAGGAGCAGACTGATTCAGCCACGCCTTGGCCAAACCATCCAGCGTCAGAGACAAATGCTTCATGGCAACATTGTCGTTACCTGCGCCAAGCCGCCCTGCCACTCGGTAATCATCGATTCAGGTTTCAGGCTTTGATTCTCTTGTGAATTTACTTATTCCAGCTGCCAACCTAAAGTTGGGGGAATATTAGCAGAAAAAATTGCTCTACAGAAAGACTCGGTACCGTAGACCACGGTGCCACTTCTACTCTGACGATCTGTGTCAAAACCATCTCTGTGAGGTATGTCAATGTCAATCCGCCTATGCGCAAGTACATTCCTTGCATCGAACCCAGGACTCCGCTCATCACCAGACGGGCGCCTATCATCGTAGTGTCAGGACACATTAGAACCACTCAGTGAGGGAGAATGCACCCGATTGCGTCATCACGGTGGTAACGGGGAGCACACTGGTTTCACCCCTGATCCATGTGCTAATCCTCTCGGTAACCTCCGCCTCTGCGACTCTGAGGTGACTTTGGACTATAAACTGAACGAACTGTATCTTCTCTAGGTCAATTACTATGCAACATGTTGAGTGACTGTGATAGAGCTGAGTTTTGTTGTGGCGCTGCTTGAAGCAAAGTACGAATCTTCTCTAAGCCTTTGCCAGCCTCTGAGCTTGACGGCTGAATAGATTCTGCTATCTTAGCAGTAGCTACAACATTTAGAACCCAAGTACGAGATAACTCGACGTTGTTCTGTCGTCCAGTCCAAAACAATTGTTGCTAACACCGACTGGACACTGGAGGACGTTGGCAGGCGTGTCCACTCGACGGCTCTCTAGTTTCACGTCCGTCGGGACCAAACCCAAGCGGGCTCTCCATAGAACCCGCCATGAAAACCTCCGCTGTAGGATCGCAGCTCTCACACTCGAAAGGGACATCGGACTGATATGATGTCGAATTGAATGCGCCGTGAAGTGATTCGGCGGGCTTGATTGCCGCAATCTATGGAGACAACGCCTGGCGAACCACCGCGTGCTTCACCTGTCGCTGGAGTCGCAAGCGACCGGATCGCTTGTGGCGACGAGCAGCAGGGAGAACAGTGGTCATCGGGGTCGATGGCTGGTGAAGGGGAACGCCCCAGGAAGTTGCACGGAAGTGCGTTGCCCCGTGGACCGGGAGCGCCTTGACATTGAGAGGCGCCTCCAGAAGCCATGCCTAGTCATTTGCAATGAAGACGAGCATGCTGAGACGGATCTCGCAGCCCAAGAACAAATCGCCGCCGGAATACATGATGGAGAATGAAAATTGCAAACTTGCCGGAAGTCGCTTAGACGCCTGCCCCATGGTGGGCGCCAACTATCGTGGGAATGAACTTGACAATAGAGGTGAGGGGTACAAAAGGAGAGGGCAGAGTCCTAGCTACAGCAAGCTTGTACCACGATTTATGAGTTCAGGCCCCTCTCGTGGAGGTAACAACCCTACGTCTCAGTGCTTAGGAGCTCTTATCGTGTGGAGTGTGTGTTACAAGTGGTGCAAACCCTTGTTCCATAGGGGAGGGGTAGCTTATATAGAGTGTGCTACCCCTCATTAAGGCCTAGGAAACCAAGGGTTCGATTAGTGAATACAAAAGTGTGCATTACTGATAACGTACGTAATAATGTTACTTTAATGTCTAGTGAAATGCCTGCCCTCTCGTCTTCCTGGAGTGACTTCTGAACTTCTGTGGTCGACTGACTTCTTATTATTCCAAGTGGAAGTCTTCTGTCGAGTGGAAAGAGAAAGTCTCCGAGTGGGTTCTCTACCGAGTGACCCATGGCGAGTCAGTCAGAATCTTCCTTGTAATCTTTAAGTCTTTAATGTTGTGGCCTTGGGTAGGACATGTAGGTCAGGGCTATGACCCTACCCTAGGTACATATCCCCATCAGGGAGCGTATCCCTACTTCTTTTGAGTCGGAGACATCTCCGGGGGATCCGATTGAGCTCGGACTCGCTTTCCCGCGTGCCGCGCCTCCATGGCAAGCTTGTTGCATGATGCTTCATTGTTATATTGGCATTCAGCTGCCAAGGCTGCTGTATGCTCCTCAGTCCAGAGGGAGCATTTTGTATTTCTGTTGACAGTGATACCACCTCTAGGTCCGGGCATTTTGAGATCTAGGTAAGAGTAATGAGGCACAACACTGAAGCGGGCGGATGTTTTGCGACCGAGTAGAGCGTGGTACCCGCTGCAGAAGGGGACAATGTCGAAAATTAAGTCCTCGCTGTTAAAGTTGCCGGGTGAGCCGAACACAACCTCCAGCTTTACCATGCAAGAGCAGTGGGCTTCAACACCAGGGATCACTCCTTTAAAGGTAGTGTTGTTGGGTTTAATTCTTGATGGGTCTATGCCCATCCTTTTCATCGTATCTGAGTAAATCAGACTATGGCTACCTTCTCCGTCTATAAGGACTCTGGTGACGTGATGCCCATCTATGATGGGGTATAGGACAAGGGAGGCTGACCCTCTGTGACGGCTACTGGTCGGATGATCTCTACGATCGAAAGTGATCGGGCAAGCCAACCATGGGTTGAACTTCGGGGCTATGGGCTCTAGGACGTATACCTCCTGAAGGGCTCGCTTCCTTTCCTTCTTTCGTATGTGTGTGAATGATATGTATCCAACGTATCTATAATTTATGAAGTATTCATGCATGTTTACAATAATTTTATATCATTTTGGTATGATTTTATTAGAACTAACCCGGACTGACGATGTTTCCAACAGAACTACCGTGGTGTTGTTTTTGTGGAGAAATAAAAGTTCTCATAATCGGCTGAAAATTTATAGAGAATATTTTTGGAAAATATAAAAAATACTTGAGCAAAAAAATACAGGAGAGTAGTCCCGAGGCAGTCACAAGCCTAGGGGGCGTGCCACCCCAAGGTCGCGCCCCCTAGCTTGTGGGTCCCTCCGGATTCCCCATGACGTGAGACCAACGCCAAAAATTCCTATAAATCCCAAAAACCCCAGAAAGAAACCTAGACCGGGAGTTCTGCCGCCACAAACCACCATAGCCACGATAAACCAATCAGGAGCCCGTTCTGGTACCCTGCCAGAGAGGGAAACCATCACTGAAGGCCATCTTCATCATCTCGGCGCTCTCCATGAATAGGAGGGAGTAGTTCACCCTTGGGGTTGAGGGTATGTACCAGTAGCTAAGTGTTTTATCTCTCTCTCTCATGTTCTTGAGATGATACAATCTTTATGTACTGCGAGCTTTACTAATATAGATGAATCATATGGAGTTTTCCTCTCTCTATCTTTTTGTGATGAATTGAGTTTTCCCTCTGAAGTTTTCTTATCAGATTGCGTCTTTAAGGATTTGAGAACACTTAATGTATGTCTTGTGATGGGATATCCATGGTGAATATGGAATGTTCTATTGATCCATTTGATGTATGTTTTGGTGATCAACTTGCGGGTTCCGTGACCTTGGAAATCTATGCATTGGGGTTGGTACACATTTTCGTCTTGACTCTCTGGTAGAAACTTTGGGGCACTCTTTGAAGTTCTTTGTGTTGGATTGAAAATGATGAATCTAAAGTTATATCATGCATATCGTATAATCATGCCCATGGGTACTTGTGGTCACATTGGAGTATCTAGGTGACATTAGGGTTTTGGTTGATGTGTATCTTAAGGTGTTATTTTAGTACGAACTCTAGGGTTGTTTGCGACACTAATAGGGATAGGTCATAAGATTTATGAGAAAAGATAACTTTGAGGTGGTTTCGTACCCTACAATAATTTCTTCATTTATTCTCCACTATTTGTGACATTGGAGTGAGCTCTTTGTCGCACGTGAGGGATTTATATATGATTCAACTATGTTAGTATTGTTGAGAGAACTTGCACTAGTGAAAGTATGGACCTTAGGCCTTGCTTCCAAGCATTTGTACAACATTTTGCTCGCTGTTTACGATTTGTTACCTTCCTGTTTTTATATTTTCATATTACAAAAACCTATATCTACCATCCACATTACACTTGTATCAACATCTCTTCGCCGAACTAGTGCTCCTATACATTTTACCATTGTATTGGGTGTGTTGGGGACACAAGAGACTCTTTGTTACTTGATTGCAGGGTTGCTTGAGAGAGACCATCTTCATCCTATGCCTCCCACAGATTGATAAACCTTAGGTCATCCACTTGAGGGAAATTTTCTACTGTCCTACAAAACTCTACGCTTGGAGGCCCAACACGAGTCTACAAGAAGGTTGTGTAGTAGACATCGGTAAAGTAAATCATGTTCACGGTTATCACCTCAGGGGGAAACTGATTTTGGGCCCCAATGTTTGGACCGCGGGGCTCTTCGTCGTCCTTGTTTCATGGGACTTGACTTGTTCCTCGGCTACTAGTTTGTCGGCCTGTTTAAATACCAAACAGTTACAGTTGGTGTGGGTGGCGGGATTGTCATGGGTGCCATTGATCTGGCTACGCCTTTCCATAATCTTATATAATGGAGTCGGTTCATCCTTGTTCCCTTTAAAGGTGTAACGCCCAAGATGCGGTTCTATCCTTATTTTGACGCGAGGGCCTCGAGGGTGCTAGAAATGCATCTCGTCATTTTGCAAGAATAGATATCGTTACAAGTACATGTACTGAAAAGATGAGTATAAGGAGTTAGCTTCCACTTCCCACAAGCTACATAAAGATCACAACCATACAACAATATCCGGTCATCATGAAGAAGAGCAGAGACAGTCTACGAATGAAAACAAATGATAAAAGAATGAAGTCCGTCCTTGCTATCCCAGGCTGCCGGCCTGGAAGCCATCATAGATCGATGAGGAAGAAGAAGAAGGAACTCCAAATAGAACAATCATCGTGCTCACGTCAAAGTAACTCTTTACATGTACCTGCAACTGGTGTTGTAGTAATCTGTGAGCCACAGGGGAATCAACAATCTAATTTCCAAAGGTATCAAGACTAGCAAAGCTTAATGGGTGAGGTAAGATTAAGTGGTGAAGCCGCAGAAAGCGATTAAGCATTTATTTGAGGTGGTTAACTTACGAGTACAAGAGTAATAGAGGGGAATGATCTAACTATGGATTTATGAATTTTCTGCCAAAAAGGAAATTGAGTAAAAGGAGCTCAGGCGCAGGGGCTATCTTGCACCCAAGGCGCTAAAGAGGGAGGTGGGCCGGCCCAGCGGTCACACGCGCCAGCGACCAGCTACGCAGAAGGCATATTCCTCTGTGTGTGCCTCCGGGCGAGGGAAACGCCCACCAGCAAGGGTGCGACCACTTACAACAGGGGGCCCGGCTGGTTTGTGGCTTATAGGCGGGGCCCGCCTGGCAGGCCCTTCTCCCACCTCCCGCCTAGACAGGGGAGGGGCAGGGAAGCCCGGCCGAGCGTGTACGAGCGCTTGACATTGATGGCACGGGGGACCTCCGACGGGGCCCCGACCACCTGCACGCTCATGGAGGCGTGCTGCACCCGCTTGAGGCCACAACTCCGCCAGGGAAGCAGCGGGGAGAGAGGGAGCCTGGCCGCGGTGGAGGAAGATGATGGGTGGCCATGGGCAGCCGTGCTCCGACCACCAGGAAGAACGAGGAATGAGGGGGGAGGAGTTGTGGTGGCGCAGGTCCACCGCGGACCAGGGAGATAGAGAGGAGGAGATTGCGCGAGCCTGGACGCGAGCATGGCCGAAAGTGGCCATGGCGGCCATGGAAGGAGGAGGAAGCTTGGGAGGAGAGGGATCTCAAGGGGGAGCTCTGCAAGAGCACAAGGGAGAGGGGGAGAGATGCAGGAGTAGAAGTGGCTCGAGGGAGAAGAGATAAGGGAGGGCAAGGAAGAGAGAGAGCTTGAGAGCTCTTGGGAGCTCCCTGTGCATGGATGCCACGCACCCCAGATGGAGCAAATTTGGGACTTGGTGCAAATAAGCTTCGAGACCAAATTTGGGATTTGGTGGAGAAGGTTTCCAATGTAGACTTGGAAAACCCATGAAATGGGTAGAAATGGCCTTCTGCTTACAAATCTATTCAAATCAATTCCCACAAATCCAATATTTGGTGTGAGGTCATTATTTGAGTAGTAAAGCATGCCCAAAAAGTTTGGGATCAATTGGAGAAACTTTATAATGTAAAGTTTCGCAAAGTCAAAAATCAACAAAGAGGGTTTTGAGGGGCTTGGGACAAGTTCTTCTATTCTCCTTGATGCACCACTTGGTGTGGATGCATTATTGGAGTAACAGAACATATCCACAAAATTTGATCACAATTGGAGATACTTGACAATGAAGAGTTGCTCAAATTTGGATATGGACATATAGGGTTTTAGAATAATTAGGGGAATCAAATCAACTTGGATTAAGATGAAACTTGGCAAGATCATCCCATATATCATAGGTGACATGCTGGAAATTTACGGGAATTAATTGAGAATATTTCTTATAGAAATATTTCGAAACCTTGAAATAGGCAGGAAGGGTTTTGAAGGGGTTTGCCAAATATTTTGAACATGACCATGTGTTGAAACTCATATATATGGAATATATATGTCCAGTGAGTTTCCCTAAATTTTATTAAATATTTTGAAAGCAATCAAAATATCTTTCCTTTAGAAGAGACCATTTCTGGCCTCACAGGAAGACATTTAGTTATAATACTAAACTAACTTTTAAAATAATAATATTGTGGTTTTGGGAAGACATTTTGTTAACGGGTTTTAAATAATAATTGGTGAAAAATAAATTCCCTAATTTGAGGACTTGTAGTACAAATCCCATCTCAGGGGTTTTGAAAGCTTAATTCAAATAAATACTTTTTCATCAAAATAACATTTGGTAAAAATTGTTCCTGGTCCTAAACACATGGCATGATCATTAGGAGGGTTTGGGTCAAGGATCTGAGTCTCGAGAGTAACAGGAACTATTGAGAATCAAATACAAGCATACCAGCAAGCAAGCAAATAACATTCAGTTCAAGCATCACAATCATTCACAAAAAAATTAATTGGTCCTAATTTTTGAAATAAGTTAATTAGTCATGAAAGCTAAACTCACAGTGTTACAAACCTTACGCCCTTAAGAAAATGTCGTCCCCGAGATTTGTTCAGGTGATTGCAATGGCCTGCTTCTGCTATGCTGCTGAACACAGCGATAGCAATTTATTCTAAACATGCGGTCTTGGCGTGGCCACCACAAGAATGCCACTTATATGTGCATCTGCGGTTCACGAAGGCATTGGAGGAAGGGAAAAATTGAAATTCCTGGTTGTGCTAATCGTACCCGGTGCCTCTTCTTCTTCCTCTGATTCTTCTTCCCTTTGTGAGTCCCACGTGCTGCGTGCACTTGCGGTGCCTAGGGGCGTATGGTGTCCGGGCCGCCCTGCGGTGGTGCGCGGTGAGCCAGCTGCCGGTGCAGCGAGCACTGACCTCGCGGCCCTGTGTGTATCGGCACTTCTCTGGGATTCCCAACGAGCACCGATGGACGAGCGACGAGCGGGGCTGGTGGCCTTGCCAGTGGCTCACCGAGCCTGGCTATAAATTGGCCAGGGAGTCCTTCTCATTCTCTCACCCGGTCTCGTCCTTTGTTGCTGCTCTTGTCCTCTTCCTCCTTCTTCTCCTTGCATGTGCTCGAGGAGAGACTTCAATGGCGGACAAGCCCTGGGGTGGCTCATAATCCTCCTATCCGGAGTGGTGGCGATGCTGGTCGGGGTCTCGACCTTGTACTGCGCGATCATCCACGATGATCGTCATGATGCTGCTGCTCGAACGGCGGCTCTCCGCGGCGGCAGGGTTCATGACGACTAGGCAACTGCTCAGTGTACGTGTGGTGCTAGTGTGTTAGCAGTGTGTCCACGAAATAAATACGTACGCGTGTTTCTTCTCACGAAGGAACTGAGGTGTGCCATAGTGGTAAATGGTTAAGTGTTAATGCGTGTATGATCGCGAACGTGGTTGTGGTCTGGGTGGAGGTTGCTTCCGGTGCATCTGTCCTTGTTGTTCTTATAGTTTTGTACATAGTAGCCGACGTAGTTGACATAGGGGTTTTAATAAAACTTGTTGTTTCTTCTCGTGGCTCCTCCATCATGTTGATGCTTCACCATTCTTGCGGGGAATTGTCTTTGGTTGCTAGAGGGTTGCAATGTCGTGCTCTCGAGAGGCATTGTGATCTGCGGAGTCCATGGCTCTCCCAAACAGAACTAAGGTGTTCATCCTCTTATTGGGCGAATAAGTATGTCACCCGTGAGAATAACAATATATTTTCCAAAGCATGACATGAGCATAGTGCTTATCAGACAGGTGAGGAGAGCGGGGACTTGATATGGGTGGTCATTGGTCGAGGGTTTTGTGGTCGAACATAACCGAGTCCTTCATGCCCATGCTCGTAATACAAACGATGGGTGGTGGTCGGGCGGAGTACTCTCCATGTTCCAACGTCTTATAGTTGTTTTCTATGGTCGTAATTAGACCCACTTATGGTTGGGTTAAGCTTTAGGGTCTCAAGGAACTTAGGATGTGGGTGAACAGTAATCATCCTATCTCTAAGCACGTTCCCTAGATGCCAATAGTCGGACCTCTAACTCGGGACAACGTCACCCTATATCATCAAAGATACCATCTCACATGGGTCAACTCCACACTACTCATGCTAGTCAACACGAGGGTTGAGGGAAGAACTAAACCCAAACACTACGAGTATGGTGTAGCTATGATGCACATGCATTCGTATGCAAGAACCTCGGGGAGGCATACAAGCTTCTAAGCTTGAATTTAAGACACCACAAATCCAATGTCCTGCCAGATCATCCAATGGACAGGGTACTACATTTCTATATTAAGGAAACACATAGTATACCAATCCAATATCTTGTTTCCTTTCTACGAATCCAATGAAGTGATCCATCAATCCGATCGATCATCACTGGACCCATCGCTCCTACAAATCTGATATTGATGGGGTTATACAAGATCTATTAGAGTCCTCATAATTTACACGTTACCGCAAGGATTACGTCACAGTATATACACCAACTTCCAATATCATGGCCAACTAATCTACGAAGCCAATTCACATAGGTTCGTAAATCAATTCAACAACTCCAAGTATTCGCACTCATTATCCACCAAAAAACATGGTATCATGATCGAGATCGCCGGGCTAAATCCAATTGACTCCGAACCATGCGGTCCCTGTCATCATCGATACTCTATTGACATTATCCATTTAAATCCAAAACTCAAGTCCAATGAGAACTCTTACTTGTTACTCCAAGTCATTATGGTAAAATCATCAAATCACGTCACTACTTGATAAAGTCAATTATACCACCAAGAATTATTGCCCGCGATCATAATTGACCTACTGAATCCGTATTTACTCCAAGAACATGTAGGTTACGCTACTATATCAAGTTGTTCCACCAAATTCACCTACCTTTATAAGGGTCTCATGATCTACCAAGATCGTCTAGCTATATCCTCCAGACAACCATCATCATCACAACAACCTTAGCCTAATACTCTCATATCCGAGAGCGGTCCTTCTTATGACATCAGGGTTATAGTGCTAGCTTAAGATTGAAGGGTACTCGTTCACCGTGATCACTTGTTCCATAAAGAACCCGGTGCAAAGAGGGGTTTATCGGGATCGACGGGTGTTCTGGCAAGTCTGTGTATTAGACGCGTGGCCAGAAAATTTAGTCGGAAGGGCTTGCGGAGGTCAGTTTGGTCTAGAGAGGATTTCCAATCTTGAGGGAGAGCATAACTCCTATGGTTGTGTGTGGTTAAGCATGTTACAGTCAGGGTCTTTAGTGTCAGTTGTCCGTCGAAGATGAGGCAGGTGTGTAAGTGCATCTAGTGCCCCTTAGTGATTTTGGTGGTTTGAAGACTTATAGGTTAAGTATCTAATGTGTTTATAAGTGTACACAGGATCTATAAGTCATTGAGGAGATTGAGATATTTGAAGAATATCGACCCCTAAAAATATATGTCTTCAGGAGAAGAAATTGACCTGGAGCTGAAGAAATGAATCGCGAAGAATCTGCGATGAAATTGATATTCCTCATGAAGATATTGATATTGAGAAGATTAGTGGTTCCTGAAGAAAATCGTTCTGAAGAAATTGAAGCATGAAGATTTACGTTTTCTGTTTTACTTTGTTCGCATTTGATGAATAGGAACACCGTACTATCAAAGGGGGTTAAAGTAACACTATGGAATGGATTCCTCATGATGCTCAACCCAAGCCAAATGCTACCAAAAGCCTCAAGTGAGGAATGTGAGTGACATGAGGACTCTCACAGTTGAGGGTCCCGATCGTTTCGATAAGCCACGCCAAGTCACTGATCTTATCCACTCCAACGGTCATATTATTTAAGGGCATTAATGTCAAATCATGTTGGGATGCTCCCAGCCTATAAATAGTCGCCCCCCACAACCACTAGCTGGTTGGCTGCTCCGCTAGAAACTGACACTTGTCATAAGAGCAACCCAATTCCTCAGAGCTTTCGAGAGTAAATCATCAGTAAGGAAATACACCACCCACCGAAACCAGAAACCAAACCTAGTGATTGAGCATCACTGAAGAAGTTGTTCCTGTGTGGGACTGAAGGCTTTTACCTTTGAGGACTGTGCATCCTCCAGACGGTTAGGCGTCATGGTCTAGAGCAATCCAGCAGTCAATTGTGGATCGCCGGGTGACCGAGTTTGTGAGGGTTTGGAAGTCTGCCCTGAAGACTTACCACGAGTGTTGGGCGAGGACTGTGTGTCCTTAGCTCAAGGAGAATACGGTAGGGACTGTGTGTCCCGGGACTGGGTGTCCTTTGGTTTCAATACCAAGCCGCTCCAACCCAGATGTACAACTTTCACAGCAGTTGGAACTGGGTCATCAACAACAGTCTTCACCAAGAATCGGGTTCTAATTCCTCAACTCTTTACATTCTCTGTATTATGTGTTGATGACTTTCACTGTGACTGTTTGAAGAATTTGCTGAAGACTTTCTCTGAATTTCCTCAACCCAAATTCTTCACTTGAGTTAATCATCATCTGTATTCTGCGTGCCTGCTTACTGTGCAATCTGTTTTCACATTCTTCACTCTGTAATACTGCTATTGTGAAAGGTTGCACGTCTGATCCGTAATCGTTTCCGCTGTAAGTTAGTCATAAGTGAGGAATTTCCTCAAAAGGAATTTCCTCGGTGATGAAATTCTAAAAATCTCCTATTCACCCCCCCCCCTCTAGTCGATATAACGCACTTTCAATTGGTATCAGAGCAAGGTACTCCCTTGTTCTGTGTGATTTTGGTTTAACCACCTGGAGTTTTAGTTATGTCGACTGCAGGCATGTTTAAGGTGACTGCAGCATGTCCTACCTACGAGGGAAAGAATTTTCCCTTCTGGAAGAACAAAATGCAAATGCATCTACAAGCTATAGACAATGATCTCTAGTATATTGTGGAAAATGGTGTTCCCATCATTTCTGCTAGTGTCACTACAGCTGATGTGAAGAAATTCAAGCAACTCGATTCTCAAGCGAAGAACATCATCTGTGGTCATCTGAGCCCTGGCCAGTTTGGAAGAGTAGGTGCCTTAGGCTCTGCAACACTGATCGGGGAAAGACTGTGCAAGGTAAATGAAGGAGTATCAACCCAGCGTGACTCTCGTGTTGAGACTCTTCGCAATCTCTTCAATCGCTTCAAAAGACATGAAAATGAAAGCTGCCAAGACACCTTTGATCGCCTCACTGACATATCAAATGAACTGCAAGCACTGAGAGCTCGAGACATCACTGATCACGAAGTTGTGAAGAAACTGCTGAGATCTTTGGATTCTTCATTTGACACTTTAGTTCTGATGATACAAGAAAGACCAGACTACAAGATGCTAGATCCTGCTGATATCCTTGAAAGGCTAAATACTCAAGAATTCCAGGTAGAAGAAAAGAGAGATCTATATGGACAAAGCTATTCCAGACCACGTGCACTGAAGGCAAGAGCAATTTCCTCATCTGAAGAAAAAGACACAGATGACAGCAGTTGTGACCCTGAAGAATTTGGTCAGGAACTTGCGATGCTTGTGAGGAAATTCCAGAGATTTACACGACGAGGCCAGTTCGGTAAAACATCAAGAAGAGACATGAGGAAATCAGAATCTGCATCTGAGGACTACAAGAAACGGACCTGTCACAAGTGCAAGAAATCAGGCCATTACATTGCTGATTGTCCTCGCTGGGGAAAGGAATCAAAGAAGAAGAAATACAAGGATGAAAGTTCTGATGACTCAAAGAAGAAGAAGAAATCTTCAAAATCCTTATCCTCAAAGTCCTCCTCACACAAGAAGACTAGCTTCAGAAAGGCTCGTGCACTTATTGGCAAGGAAATGGATTCCGAGGCAGAATCAGAAGAATGTGATGATGAAGAAGGCTCTGGAGAAGATTCAGAATCCGGACAGGCTAGTCTTGCAATAGCAACCAATTTCGTCAGCAAGTCAATCTTCAATCTTGAAGAAAATGAGTGCACCATCGATACTGATGACTATGCTGATACTTCGCTCCAACCTATTGCTTCATGGCAAAAGGTTCAAAGGTATCACATAATGCCTCCTCATCTGATTCAAGTAACTGTGAACATGATGATTACAAAAAAACCCAGTTACAGTAAACTTGCCATCATTGCCACTAAACAACAAACTGCTCTGGAAAAGCTTCAAAAACTACTAGACAAAAGTGATGATCTGCTGAATGATGAAATGAATCTTAATCAAATACTCGCTGATGACATGAAAATCTTCAGTCTAGATTTGATATTCTTCAGGATCGTTATGATACACTCCTTACTGATCATGAGAAGCTTTCCTACGAATTTCTTCAAAGGAAGCTTGATCTTGAGAAGCTGAGGATGTCTTATGATGATCTTCGTACGGAAAATGATTCATTACTAGCTCAACAGATCAGCGCTAGTCAAGTTGAATTTATTCCTCCATGTCTTCAATGCATTGATCGTGAAACTGCTAATTCTTCACCAGAATCTTCAAATGCTACCACTTCTACAAATTCTTCAACTGCACCTGTTGTGTCTATTTCCTCACTTGAGGAAAACACAAATGTCATTGATGAAAATGCAGGGTTGAAGGAATTGTAATTGACAGGCATGTACAAAAGCCTCAAAGGACATCAAATCCTTTGTGATGTGCTCAAAAAGCAGATCTTGAACAGGAACCCGAGGAAAGAAGGAATTGCCTTTGAGAGGAAACTGAATGCTGATGGATCTTATTGGAAACCTGAGCAGTATCCCAAAACCTCATGGGTTGCTGCTACTGGGCCTCCTTTTGATCCATCTAATCTAACTGGCTTCTCATGTGAATTATCCTATTCCTCTGATGAGTCATTTGATTCCAACTATAAACTGTTCAAAGATCAATCTGGTAAAGTATTTGCTCGATATGTTGGAACTAACTACAGGAATGGCCCTCCTCTGAGGAACATCTGGGTTCCCAAAAGTTGTCTTGAAAATCTTCAAGTGAATGTCCTCATGACATCACCTCTGAAGAATCTGAACCCCAGATCAAATTCCTCAGGAGGACCAAAGTCTTCAAGAGGATCAAAATCCTCAACTGGTCAAAACTATGCTCATACCCGTGCTTATGCGTCTAACATGCAGGGAAACTACAAGGAATATGATTATGAGCGCTATTCTTCAAATCATTATGTTCATAAATCCTCAAACCAGTTCTCTGCATACTCATATGAGTACTTTAACCCCCCTACTGTTAAGAGAAGTGCATTAGCTTCAATGCCACCTTTCTCATATGGTGCTCGCAGGATGATGAACGCTTTGCCACCCCTTCAGATGTGGGTGGTGAAGAAATCAAACTAATCACCTCTTCAGGTCAGGTCTCCAGATGAAAATCATTATCCGAAGAATTTGCTGGAGACCTGAGGAAATGCTTGATAGGACGCAAGCTAATGATTGATGAAATAGAAATATTTCACACGTCCTTACATTTCTGTTATGATGAAATTAGTATCATATTCTTCAAACTTGAAGCATATGAGATGGTAAGCTGTACTAATTCATCTACAGGATGATAAACCCAAAAATACTGAGTGGGTTCTCGATAGTGGCTGCACACATCACATGACTGGTGATAAAAGCCTACTGATGAATATGCCACTAACTCCATCACCTCTGAAGCAAATCACATATGCTGATAAAGGTAAAAGCAAGGTATTGGGACTTGGCAAAGTAGCTATTTCCAAGGATAGGCATATGGACAAAGTGATGCTTGTTGAATCCCTTGGTTTTAACCTCATGTCAGTCTCGATGCTTTGTGATCTTGATATGATTGTTATCTTTGGTAGATATAGATGTGTAGCCATCATGGAATCTGACAGATCCAAAGTCTTCGAAGGTGTAAGAAGAGGGGATTTGTACATTGTTGACTTCTCTACAGGTCCTCAACCAGCCACTTGTTTACTAGCAAAAACCTCAGAAGGATGGCTGTGGCACGGAAGACTAGGTCATGCAGGCATGAGGAATTTGCACACACTTGCAAAGAGGAAGCATGTCATTGGCATCGAATCTGTCAAATTCCTCAAGGATTATCTTTGCGGTGCTTGTGAATCTGGGAAAATGACCAGATCCAAGCATCCCTCCAAAACCATCATGACCACTACTCGTCCTTTTGAATTGCTTCATATGGATTTGTTTGGACCTACTCACTATGCGACACTAACAAATGCAGCATCTCTATATGGCTTTGTCATAGTTGATGATTATTCCAGATACACTTGGGTGCATATCATAGTGTATAAAACTGAAGTGTAGGAAATCTTCAAACGATTTTCTTCAAGGGCCTCGACGAACTTCGGCATCAAGATCAAACATATTAGGAGTGATAATGGAACCGAGTTCAAAAACACTGGTCTTGATGATTATCTTGATGAACTTGGTATTACTCACGAATTGTCTGCTCCTTATACTCCTCAGCAGAATGGTGTCGTCGAAAGAAAGAACAGGACACTGGCTGAAATGGCAAGAACTATGCTTGAAGAATATCAGACTCCTCGTCGCTTCTGGGCTGAAGCAATCAACACTGCATGTCATATCATCAACAGGGTATATCTTCACAAATTCCTCAAGAAAACCTCATATGAACTCCTCACTGACAAGAAACCCAATGTAAGTTATTTCAAAGTCTTCGGTGCAAAATCCTGGATTAGAGATCCTCATCATAGCTCGAAATTTGCACCTAAGGCACATGAAGGTTTTATGCTCGGTTATGGAAAGGACTCGCACACCTACAGAGTCTTCAACAACTATCACAACAAAGTTGTTGAGACTGTAGATGTGCGGTTCGATGAAACTAATGGCTCGCAAAGAGAGCAATTGCCTTCTGATCCAGATAAGCTGTCTCCTGAGGAAGCAATAAAGCTTAAGCCTACTGAAGACATTGTCCCCACTGAGGAAATTGATGAAGAAACAATCCCCATCGCTGATGAAAACCAAGAAGATGCTCCTAAGGAAATTGCAACAGCACCACTTCCTCAGCCTAGACAAAATCCTCAACCAGCTCATCCAAGGATTGCAAATGAAGTAGAACTTGACAAAATCATCAACGACATCAACGCGCAAGGTCCTCTCACTCGCTCAAAAGCTTCACACTTAGTTAACTTTTGTGGGCATTTTTCTTTTGTATCTATCACAGAACCCTCAAAAGTAGCTGAGGCTTTTCTAGAACCGGAGTGGAACCAAGCCATGCAAGACGAACTTCTTCAATTCAACCTGAATGACGTATGGGAGCTCGTCAAACGACCAGATCCTCGCAAGCATAACATAATCGGCACCAAGTGGATTTTCCGAAACAAGCAAGATGAGGACGGTCAAGTGGTGAGGAACAAGGCACGACTTGTAGCCCAAGGCTACGCCCAGGTTGAAGGAATAGATTTCGATGAAACTTTTGCACCTGTTGCTAGACTTGAAGCTATTCGAATCCTACTTGCTTATGCTAATCATCATAACATCATCTTATATCAAATGGATGTGAAAAGTGCATTCCTCAATGGTAAGCTTGAGGAAGAAGTATATGTTGCTCAGCCCCCAGGTTTTGAGGATCCAAAGAATCCACACAAAGTCTTCAGACTCAAAAAGGCTCTGTATGGCCTCAAGCAAGCCCCTCGGGCATGGTATGATACATTGAAGGAATTCGTCATGAAGAAAGGCTTCAAACCTGGTTCACTCGATCCAACACTTTTCACAAAATCTTATGATAATGAACTGTTTGTATGTGAAATATATGTTGATGATATCATATTTGGATGTACTGACAAAAGATACAGTGATGAATTTGCCTATATGATGAGTGAAGAATATCAGATGTCTATGATGGGGGAGCTGAAATTCTTCTTAGGTCTTCAAATTCGTCAACAAAGCAATGGAATCTTCATATCACAGGAGAAATACCTCAAGGATGTTCTGAGGAAATTCGACATGCATGAATGCAAAGGTTCCAAGACTCCAATGCCTACCAACGGTCACCTCAGCACTGATGAAAATGGTAAAGATTTCGATCAGTAGGTATACCGTTCTATGATTGGCTCTTTATTGTATCTATGTGCATCTAGGCCAGACATAATGCTTAGCGTTTGCATGTGTGCATGTTTTCAAGCAAAACCGAAGGAATCACACCATAAGGCTGTGAAACATATTCTTCGATACCTAGCTCACACACCAACACTAGGATTATGGTATCCCAAGGGCTCCAATCTTCATCTAGTAGGGTATTCTGATTCAGACTATGCTGGTGACCGTGTGGATCGCAAGTCAACTTCTGGCACATGCAATTTCCTCGGAAGATCACTGGTTTGCTGGTCCTCAAAGAAGCAGAACTGCGTATCACTCTCCACTGCCGAAGCTGAGTACATTGCTGCTGGTTCTTGCTGTGCTCAATTACTATGGATGAAGCAAACCCTCAAGGACTACGGCATCAACATGAAAAATGTGCCTCTCTACTGTGACAATGAGAGTGCTATCAAGATTGCCTATAACCCAGTACAGCACTCGAAGACCAAGCACATCCAGATTTGTCATCATTTTCTTCGGGACCATGTCCTCAAGGGCAATATCCTCATCGACCATGTGAAGACTGATGATCAACTGGCTGATATCTTCACTAAGACCTTGGATGAGAAAAGGTTTTGCAAGTTGCGGTGTGAGATAAATATCTTAGAGTCTTCAAATGTTTTGTAAAAACATGCACACATCCTAACACTTATGCAAAGTTGATGATCTAGATGTGCAACACATGATGAAACGATTTTCTTCAACCGATGAAGAAAGTCACTCTGAATGTGAAGAAATTAACGAAGAAATTGATTCTCAGGGCCCTACGACAATTGTACGCGGCGTCTGTAATCAACATTCTTATATGGTGGGCAACGCCACCGCCCAATGTGAAATTCCTGAAGTTGATTTTCTTCAAATGATAAAATTCCTCACAATGCATTTTTTCTTCAAAACAGTTGTTCTTCATTGTGATGATCTATTGCAAAATCTTCAAAAACACTTGATGACTTTCATTTGCCTAGGTAGACTGTGATTTCTAGTCCTCAACAGCATTCACTTATTGCTATTTCTTCAAGTTGATGTTTGTGCTAAGTGAATGTGATCGGACCCTATTTTCCCTCTATGCTATACTTATCCAGTCTATTCAATTCTTCATATGCGTTCTACTTGAAACTTTGTTCAAAATCCTCACTGCATCCTTGTCAGCTGATGATTTTGTAACAAAAATCCTCAAATCTTCGAAAAATTGTTTTCTTCAAAGGAATAGTAACTAAACCCCCACTTCCCATGATTGGATAGCCACGATCTCCACTATCTCCACCGCATCGTACGGGAGCTACACGTGTCCTGCGGAGACATAGAGGCAAGGGCTATTCGGTCCGAAACCTTCGTGCCAAACAGTAAGTTTCGGGCTATAAATATGTCCTTAACCCCCTCGGTATCATCTTCTTCGCCTCATTGCTCTCCTCCCACAGCACACCGAACCCTAGCGCCACCGCTGGTAGTCTTGTCGCCGGCAAGGAAGAGCTTCACTGCCTCAACCTTCTCGCCGCCAGGACCATGCCAGAGACGGAACATCTACGTCCGCCGCCGCCGTAGACGTCCTCTGCTGCCAAGTTAGGGTGCATTGGACACTTGACCGAAGAGCCTCTTCAACGCCATCATTTTTGTGTTCTTCGTTCTCACCTTCCAGGGTAAATATATCCCATTTTTACAACAGATTAGATCTAAACTTTTACCTCACCAATGTGAAATCTATTTTTCCTCAAGATACGATGCGCACATGATTCCTCAAACACTATCCGTCACCACAATCATTGATGAACTAGCTAAGCATCTAAGATTTTCACGAGATTCCTCAATTGTGCGAATTTTCGGATTTGTACAACTCTGGAACCCAAGAACAGAATGCTTAAGCAAATTCCTCAACCACTGGTTATATTCCTCAAACTGTCAAACTTTTCCATTTTCTTCAAATCTGAGAACGCATATGACCTCTCCAAATTCCTCGCAACTATACTGTGTTCACAGGTACACACATGTCAGTTGATGAATCTCTCGGTTCTCATCACATTAACTCATTTGCAGAGTTTCTGGAAGAAACTCTTCAAGGCTCATCAGAATCCTCAAGAATTCAAAATCCTCAGAAAGTTCCTCGTCTGAAGAAAATGGAGGAAGAAAGGAAACAGAGGGGAGGAAAGAAACTGGAGCAGAATACAGCTATTGATATTCCTGATGATATATACCTGGACTACTGCACGCCTGATGATGAACCTGAGACTATGCCTAAAAGAAAGATTAGGCTGCAGAAAATTGAACGCATATGGGCAAAGGAGTGGAAGGAGTACAGGTTTGTGACTCCAAAGTATGCGAAGAAATTCGCTTTGAAGCCTCCTGGCAGAAGGGCCCCGCTTGAGGATCATCAAGTAGCTCATCCCTCAAGTCTTATGACACTTGATGACTACCCAGAGGAAAAAGAAAGCATCTGGCCCAGCTCAAGAAGCAAGCAGAAACAACAGTGAAGAAATTTCATGAATCCTGAGCTGCTGCCTCCGGTGCTGCTCATTCCTCAGCAGCAGAAACCTCAGGCTCCGAGATTCCTCAACCAAATTCTGTGCCAACAAAGCCAAAAGCTTCAAAACCCCAAGAGAAGTTTGCACAGACTTCTGTCACAAAACCCTCAGCTCCAAAACCCTCGGTTCCAAAACCGTCAACACCAAAACCATCAGCGCAAAAACCCTCAGCACCAATCGCATCTACACCAAAGTCCTCAGCTCCACCTCCAAAGCCAGTACAGAAGAAAGTCGTGAAGACTACGACTGCCAGCTCCAGCTCCTCACTCCCAGCTGCAACTAGCTCGGAGACAAAGTCTTCAACACCCCATGTGAAGACTTTGGCAACTACTGAACCTGCACCTCTGCCCAGCACAAGCAAAATCATCACAGTCCCGTCTGCATTAGAGGGAAGTGAAGAATATGATGACGAAACTCTGGAAGCCATCATCAGGAACAAGCAAGAAAGGGTAGCACAAGCATCAGGCAGTGCTATTCCTCTGGCGATGGACCCAAAGGTCCTCCTCGATTTCATCAATGTGTGGTATGAAGACCCAAACACACCCATTGATGATTTGAAACTTCCTCCTGGTGTTAGCCACATGGTGGCTACTTTCATAAACAAAGCCAAGTGGAAGGAACAGAAGGCCAAGCAGGCAAAGATTGCAAAGGCCAGAAAGGAGAAATTCCTCAGGCAAAATGTTCTCAAGCGGACGCCTGAAGCATTGGTGTCCACCCAGGCAGACCTGCAAGTTTTGACTGACAAGTGTGAAAAACTGTCAGATCACACAAGCATCAAAAGCAATTTCATCAAGCTAGCCACTAGTGTTGTTGATGACTACAAGAGACGTCACCCCCCACCAGCACCAACTCCTCAGCCCCTGGTTGAACAGCCAAAAGATGCATCTCCTGTTGAGGAGGAAATTCCTCAAGCTGAGGAACAACACCAAGAGCGCCGTGCTGATGAGCCGGCCATTGAACAAATCATCACTGAGACCGCTCCTGATGAAACTGCAAACCCTGATGAAACTGCTACTGATCCAGCTGCTTCACCCAAGCAGGCTGATGACTATGTTCCAGCTGGTTCCTCAGTGCTAGTTGAAGAATATGTTAAGAAAACACCTTCACCAAAAACTTCAAAGGTGAAAAAGTTAATCCCGTCTGCATCAGACGAGTAAGAGACAAGGGCTGCTGAGAAGGAAGCGAAGAAGAGAAAAGCTTCCTCAGCAGAAGAAAAGATTTAGGCAAAACACCTCAAGGAAACTGGAGAATCTACCCCATTGGACCTGGTGCCTCTTAATGTTGCACCCTCATTTGAAATGGTCGTTGTTGGTGACCACACTACGAGTGCAGATGAGGAAATGAAGGATGCTGCCTCTGAGGAGCATACTGATGAGGAAATACAAATTGATGACAGTCCTCAACCTCATATTCCTCAGAAAGAGACTACTGAAGCCTCAGCCGAAGCAGCTGATGAATCTGCTTCTGCCACAAAGTCAGCTGATGAAAATCAAGCTGAAGAAAATATCCAGTCTGAGCAGGCTCCTCCCACTGAACAGGCTGACCAAACTCCTCAAGCTGAGAAGGAAGAAGAAATTCCTCAGCCTGATGCTCAGCCAGAGCAAGAAATTCCTCATCCTGAGGAAACTGCTGAAGAAAATGTTCCCGCCCCTGACAATGAATTCATTGTCCTCAATCCAGTTCAGCGCCTGCCATTCTCGAAGAGGCCAAAGTTTCAGAAAGAAAACTTGTTTGAGGAACGCATTTATTTCATCAGAGAGAATCTTTATGACAAGCCTCAAATGAGGCATCTGAAGTTTTGGACAAGGACGCAGATGAACTACTATGCTTCTGTGCTCTATGGCCGCAACAAGATATTCCAACACAGGCACATTCCCCATGCTGAACTTGAAAAGATTCCCTGCATGGAACCAGTTCTCAGTGTACTACATGATGCAGGTTTGCTCCCTATGTGCTCCGACATATCAGATTGGAATAGTGAGCTAATTCTTCAGTTCTATTCAACTCTGCACATCTCGGGCAATGCTGATGACATCAACACTTGGGTGTTCGACTGGATGACCCAAAATACTCACTACAAGGCTCCAGTGTCAGAACTCCTCAGAGAACTGCCCGTACCAATTCCTTCAGAAGGGGCAGTGAAGCTTTATGGTGAGCGTGAGCTGCCAAACGGAATGATGGAAGTCCTCGTGAAGCCTTTGGCTGCAGGAAAACCCTCAACAACCACATTCCTCGTCCATGAGCTAAAGTACACACCACGGTCTGTCTATCGTATTCTCTGCAGTGTGCTAGCGCCAACCAAAGGCCATGATGATGATGAAGATGTCGTCGGCCTCATGAAGAATATCCTCTTCAACATCATTCACGGTATCCCGATGGATATCCATGATTTCTTCTTGAGAACTTTGGCTGACAATGCAATGTGCCCATATGATCACAAAATTTATGCACCATGGATCATGAGATTCCTCAGGACGAGCACAGGCATCAACTTTCACGCAGATTTCCAGAACCATGTTGGTTATATGCCTCCTATCCGGGTAAACAAGAAGACTTTCGAGCCCATTGAGGGAAAAGGAAAGTCTGTAATTGATCAAGGAAGCAGGCCTCTTGATGGTCAATTTAAAGAGCCAGATGAATATTCCTCATGGGACGATACTGAGACTCGTCCACCAAGCCCAGTTCCTCCTCGCGTGCTAACCACCAGAGAGCTTCTTCTCAGTCTTCATCAGAAGGTGGATCACAACCACAAATGGGTCAAACGCCAGTTTGGTGCCATTGTGAAAACCCTCACTGAGACACAGAACAATGTGAAGCTTAATCATCACTATCTGCATGAGGTTTTTGATCGCACCTGGGCTACCCTTGCACATCTGAAGACCCAGACTAAGCTTGAAGAATTGAACTTTGAGCAGGACTTTGACTGGTCGTGGCCTCCCAAGAAAAAGTTCAGGCCCATTCCAGTGCCAGATCTTGAAGACAGCTCCTTCTCGTCCTTCCGCACCGCCGAATCTGATGAGGAACAGCTCGACACCGCAACAAGCCCAAGGAAGAAGACTACACCCAAGAAGCGCCAAGGATCTTCATCCACCACCAAGAAATGAAGTCTTCACGGGCGTTAGTCCTCAGTTTGTCCCTTTTTGTCACTTGATGACAAAGGGGGAGAAACTTGAGAGTTAGTCTTCAAACGGGATTTATTTTTGGGGCTTATGAACTATATTTAAGTTACAAACTCTTGGCTTTTCTGAAGTTTTTATGTAAAGAGTTGTAACTTAAGCCCGATGGTACTCTGATACTTTTGAACGTTTTTCTTCGCATGCTTATTCCTCAAGTTTTAATGCACGCATGCTGAAATTCGTCAGATACCATTTGCCATCATGCATCTTCATTTTCTTCATATAATATGTTATATGTATGCATGATTACAAGATTCAGGGGGAGATCTTCATGATACAAATCATCAATATGCATATGCTATAAAAGCAAAATCCTCAAGGTAAGCACATCTTCAGGGGGAGTCTCTGTGAATCTTGTCTTCAAATTCCTCAATTAAGTATTTACACTTCACATTATTATTCCCTGTTGAAGACTTAACCTAATTGTCATCAACCACCAAAAAGGGGGAGATTGTAAGTGCATCTAGTGCCCCTTAGTGATTTTGGTGGTTTGAAGACTTATAGGTTAAGTATCTAATGTGTTTATAAGTGTACACAGGATCTATAAGTCACTGAGGAGTTTGAGATATTTGAAGAATATCGACCCCTAAAAATATATGTCTTCAGTTGAAGAAATTGACCTGAAGCTGAAGAAATGAATCGCGAAGAATCTGCGATGAAATTGATATTTCTCATGAAGATATTGATATTGAGAAGATCGGTGGTTCCTGAAGAAAATCGTTCTGAAGAAATTGAAGCATGAAGATTTACGTTTTCTGTTTTACTTTCTTCGCATTTGATGAATAGGAACACCGTACTGTTAAAGGGGGTCAAAGTAACACTATGGAATGGATTTCGTCATGATGCTCAACCCAAGCCAAATGCTACCAAAAGCCTCAAGTGAGGAATATGAGTGACATGAGGACTCTCACAGTTGAGGGTCCCGACCGTTTCGATGAGCCACGCCAAGTCACTAATCTTATCCACTCCAACGGTCATATTATTTAAGGGCATTAATGTCAAATCATGTCGGGATGCTCCCAGGCTATAAATAGCCGCCCCCCACAACCACTAGCTGGTTGGCTGCTCCGCTAGAAACTGACACTTGTCATAAGAGAAACCCAATTCCTCAGAGCTTTCGAGAGTAAATCATCAGTAAGGAACTACACCACCCACCGAAACCACAAACCAAACCTAGTGATTGAGCATCACTGAAGAAGTTGTTCCTGTGTGGGACTGAAGCCTTTTACCTTTGAGGACTGTGCATCCTCCAGACGGTTAGGCGTCATGGTCTATCGCAATCCAGCAGTCAATTGTGGATCGCCGGGTGACCGAGTTTGTGAGGGTTTGGAAGTCTGCCCTGAAGACTTACCACGAGTGTTGGGCGAGGACTGTGTGTCCTTAGCTCAAGGAGAATACGGTAGGGACTGTGTGTCCCGGGACTGGGTGTCCTTTGGTTTCAATACCAAGCCGCAACAAACCAGATGTACAACTGTCACAACAGTTGGAACTGGGTCATCAACAACAGTCTTCACCAAGAATCGGGTTCTAATTCCTCAACTCTTTACATTCTCTGTATTATGTGTTGATGACTTTCACTGTGACTGTTTGAAGAATTTGCTGAAGACTTTCCCTGAATTTCCTCAACCCCAAATTCTTCACTTGAGTTAATCATCATCTGTATTCTGCGTGCCTCCTTACTGTGCAATCTGTAATGAAATTCTAAAAATCTCCTATTCACCCCCCCTCTAGTCGATATAACGCACTTTCAAGGTGATATAGCCGCATGCTTGTTTCCTAGAGAAAAAGTGCAACTTATATCAAATCACAAACAAACAAAAACAAGCAACATACAGCATGGTTCCATCCGAACCATTTCACCGACTCGACTTCGTATAGGGAATTTATGACTCATTGTATCCTAGGGTTCTCGGACTCGACAGTCGTGCTTGCTTCATGCCTCGAAGAGGAGTCTGCTAAGTCTTCTGGACTTCTCGTGGTGCCGCCACGTTTCTTGTTGCTACTCGCCGAAATGACTTGGGTTGAGTTGAAAGAATTCTTGATGACTTCTCGTGTGGTGAGTTGCCGATGAAGGTGGTTCTTCATGGTTGTCATTGACAGGGTCTTCTGTTGTCTTCACAATTTTTCCATTGTCGTCTTACCTTCCAAGGTGTCGAGAGTTCCAAGTGGACAACCTTTATGCAATGATATCAGCAAGGCATGATAGCGCTCCGACCCGTCAGTCATGTTGATCCCGATATCGACACCTAGTGTCGGGGATGAAGTGAACAGTTTTCCTGCTCACCAAAGTGAGGCGGACCAAATGGCGAGGTTCTGATCAACTGATGGTGGTCGTCACAACCTTAATGTGGACAGGGTTCCTCTATTAGCGATGCAGATCATGGGCTTGCACATGTTATGTCCCGGTCATCATAGGTGAAGGTGGCATCACTCCGGAACAATGTCAAGGGTGTCACCATATTCTGGGTCTCGATGTTCTTGTTTCTCATGGAGGTACTTCTTTTGGTGTTGTATGGTCGTAGCGTTGTCATCCTTGTCCTTCAAGTACATGGGTTGAAGCTTGGCAAGGCTGCTTCCTTCCCGGTTACCCACAAGGATTTTTGGTAATCCCGTGGTCAGAGGGCATAGGGTGCTAGCGACAATTTGTAGGTTTTGAAGAAGCGGACGAGGAGTGTCAAGTAAATAAGAGTGGAAGTGCTACGGCAAAAACCCTTCTCCCTTTGAAAATTTAGGAGAGGTGAGAAATTTATTGGTTGTGCAAGTACTTTTGAAAGGTCTGGAAAATAGTTTGTCCTAATTAACGTCCGTGCTAATTAAGGGTTTCCTATAGTCAAGATTGCTCGGATACCAACTCTGTGGGGACCCCGACTTACGAGTCGAGGTCGCTGAATGAACGTGCTCAGTGATCCCAGAGACCAATGTTCACCGAACACACAGAAACAAAATAACAAGAGTTTTACATCCATACATAAGTTTGATACAATAAATCACCATTGTGGTCGAGTCTTAGATATATTGGGCTGTGAAGGCCAACAAACCAAACAAGACCAATAGCGGAAATATTGGTCGAAAGCGTGAACCAATGCCATCAGCCTTAACCTACACACTTTCTGACTGGGAAGAGTCCTAGCTCGCAGGAACGTCACCAAGTTACTCTTCACCAAATCATGTTGTCTCATACCTGGTCAATGAAATAACCAGTGGCAAGCCAATGAGTACATTGAATGTACTCGCAAATAGCCCATGATGCGGATAATGCAGTTGATATGGTAACAAGTAATATGCAGTATTGGTGGATAGCAACTTAACTGTAAATAAATATGATCATGGATGTGCCACCTGCATGCTCGAGAAGGCGTGCCTCACCTGCTTGAGGCCACAGCTCCGTCGGGGAAGAAGCGGGGAGAGCGGGAGCCTGGCCTCGGCGGAGGAAGGCGACGGGTGGCCGTGGGGAGAGGCGCTCTGGCCACAAGGAGGAGCGAGGAAGGAGGGGGAGGAGTTGCGGTGGTGCAGGTCCATCGTGGAACAGAGAGGGAGGGAGGAGGACCTCGCGCGAGCCTGGACGCAAGCATGGTCGAAAGTGGCCATGGCGGCCATGGAAGGAGGAGGAAGCTTGGGAGGAGGGGCTCAAGGGGGAGCTCTACAGGAGCACAAGGGAGAGGGGGAGAGATGCAGGAGCAGGAGTGGCTCGAGGGAGAAGAGATAAGGGAGGGGAAGGAAGAGAGAAAGATCGGGAGCTCCCTGTGCATGGATGCCATGCACCCCAGACGGATCTTGGAGACTAGATGATGTATGGAAGTGCTTGGAACGGTTAGAAGGAGATGTTGTGACATACTGAGACAACTTGATTCGGCTAGAAACGGACTGGAGGAAAGAAACAAAGTGCAGAGCACCCATATTGCAGGCCAGGGTGGTGGTCACCACCCCGTCTACGTGTCCAAAGAAACCCCTAGCCCGAGCAAGGTGTCAAACATGCAAGGCATGTGTGCCACGATGCACTGGTGGAGTTTGGACCAAATTGGATCTCGTTTGAATTGGCTTTGGCTGTGGTTAAGATTCCAGCAGGAAACTTGGCGTTGGCAAAGGTGGTTTTCAGAGGGGGAAATTCGGGTTTAAACCATGTCTAGCAGCGTCTGGTATGGAAGGACTACACCACTGCAAATATTCTACTCAAGCAAAGGAGGGTACCTAGTACTTGTTGTACAAAGCTACATTTCAGACACAATTCAACGTGTAGATGTGCTGCTCATTTTCCCCACATGAGCATGCCATAACGTGATTTTAAATGATGCCTTGGGATGTTAGGGACCCTCTGGAAAGAGGTGGGGGATTTGGCTTAAGCAGAAGTGGAACAAGAGGGGTAAAAATGGTGATCCAAGGGTAAAAATGAGAGGTAGTTACATGGAGCCTCTCTCCAATAATTGACCACAGGTCATGGAAATGCTATTGGAGGTAAAATGTAACTATATGAAGCTGTGCTAGAAAGTTGAGTTCAAGGGTAAAAGTGGGAGGGGACAAAGTAGCCATTAAAGTTAGTGCACACAAGCTGTTTGATAAGTGTCAGGACAACCAGATAAACTTAAATTGATACGAAACTTAATAGGATCAAATAATAGATGAAAATAAGCTTGGACATCAAATTTGAGATTTGGTGGAGAATGTTTCTAATGTAGACATGGAAAACCCATGAAATGGGCACAAATGGCCTTCTGCTTACAAATCTATTCAAATCAATTCCCACAAATCCAATATTAGGTGTGGGGTCATTAGTTGAGTGTTAATGCATGCCCAAAAAGTTTGGGATCAATTGGAGAAACTTTATAATGTAAAGTTTCCCAAAGTCAAAAATCAACACAGAGGGTTTTGAGGGGCTTCGGACAAGTTCCTCTATTCTCCTTGATGCGCCACTTGGTGTGGATGCATTATTGGAGTATCAGAACATGTCCACAAAAATTGAGCACAATTGGAGATACTTGAAAATGAAGAGTTGCTCAAATTTGGATTTGGACAGATATGGTTTTTGTCGGTGCACCAGAGACTGGGGTCCCTCGTGCCCCAGACTTGTGCACGGGCATCGACAACGTCCCCGACAGCAGTGTACCGGGAAGAACAGCAGGGAGGCAATCCAAGACCCACCAAGGCCAGCTCTTCCCTCACCAAGTGGGGCGTGGGATACAAGGGCTCCAGGCGCAAGGCCCCGGCAAGCACTCCTTGTCGGGAAGATTCCCAAGGCCACGGCAAAACCGCTTCATCGGGAAGACTACCCAAAGATTAGCAAGACCCCGGCAAGCTTCCCTTTTCGGGAAGACTCGCACAGAATGGTGAGGCCCCCGACAAGCCCTTCCTGCCAAGAAAGTGTTAAAGTCCCCCGGCAAGCCTTCCTTGCGGAGGAGGTGACCAAGTCACCCGAAGGAGGCTCCAGGCCAGCAAGCCCCTGTTCGCTCGCCAGGTGTCCCCACCAGTTTCTACCACAATCTGACCGCTCCAGCACACCCCGTGTGTGCTAGTGCAAGGCCCAGGTGTCGATTCAGGGGCCAGACAAGGCATTTACTTACCCTGACACCACCGAAGAAGTACAGCTGTGAACACTATTCACTATACATCCCGTGAGCACACTGTTGGTGACTCCTTTGCCTATAAAAGGAGTCCCAAAGCTCATTCTTAGGGGTTGGACTTTTTGGGGATGAGAGACTCCCTAATCATCTACTAAGTTATTGTAGCAAAACAACCCTTCAATAAGCACGCAATACGAACTAAGCTGCGGTAGGGCTTTACGCGCCAAGCGGCCCGAACGTGGTTAAAAAAAACCTTGCCGTTGTTGATCGCTAGTTTCGCTCTTAGTGCATACCTCTCTCTCCCTGCCAAACGATCAAGGGACTTCTCGAGTTTCCCATAGGTGTTGGTTTTTCCAACATCTTTGGCACACCAGGTAGGGGTATGGTGATGGTTGAGAGCTTCTTCACGGATTCAGGCAAGTTCCGCGTCACATCTAGGGAGATTGAGCGCCCCACTGCGGTCCCTCGAAGCGGGGTGCATCGATGGTCGCTCTACTTCGCCAACGGTCTCCTAACGCGTGCGTGAGCACCCTGCTGCGCGAACGCATGCTACGGGGGATGGAGACCTCGAGCTCGAAGGCGCCAGGCTGACGCACTGCTCCGGGACAGTACGCTGTTGTTGAGGGTGTGCCTGGTGGCTCTGGCGAGGACTCCGGCGCATACTCCGGCCGACGCACCTCGACGGAGAGGTGCATAGCCGTCGAGAATGTGCCTACGGGCCCCGAAACCCAGGCCCGCACTCCAGCCGAATGCATTCCCCCTGGAAGCACCACGTCATTGCCAAAGGTGCGCTCGGTGGCTCCGTCATCTCGGCCTGGCAAAACAGGAAAAGGAGTTATGCTCCGGCACCCCCCCTTCTATACGAAAGTCGAGAACTGTCGGAAATTCCTTGCCAGAGGGGAAGTTGCCAGATGAGTATAGTCTCCTACTTGCCGGGGATCTGAGACCCCAGCAAAAGACCCAAGCGACGCGGAGAGAAGTGTCGCGGCACGACAGATAAGTGATAAATATTTCAGATTGAGATTTCAGAGTAGATAGGTTCTTCCCTTTCTGAAAGATCCCGAACCATGTTCGACAAAACCTGCGCGTAGATGGAACCTTGTCAGGATTAGTGCGCCTTAGTTCTGTTTCGAACTAGTTCAACGGCCTGAACGGCCACAGAGCGCCTTCACACTGTTTCAAACCTGTTTAACAATCTAAGTGGCTGCATATCACCTTATTTTGCCTTGATCCGCGCTTGACGATCTAATGGTTGCACTAAGTGCGGCAAGGAGCTTTGACGGTAACGACCCCTCAAGTGAACTGCTAAGGATCTGTTCCTCAAAGCACTAGCGCCAGGACCAGTCACGCCAGCATGCTTCCAGAAAATGCAAAAGGTGTATCATACAAGGAGAAGAATCAGACGCAAGGGAAACAACATTTCATTCATTTGTTTGAAACAAACTCATACATATTACATGAATGATTTTTGCTACTCTAACGTATTACACTGTCGAGGGATGAAGAAGCCAGAGCCGACATGCTCGCCGGACAGAAGTTCAAGAATACAAAAAGCATGACGATGCCCGGGGCAACCCAGGTTGGTTCCTCCTGGACCAGCATTGCGCAGAGGAGAATGAGGGCAGAAGACAGGGGGGCCTAAGGGGATGAAGAAGCCAGAGCCCGCGATTGCACCTCCTTAAAGATGAGGCGTCGATGCGAGCTTCGGCAAGATAACCCCACCGGGCGGTGGAGAGGCGTGAGTGGGCCTCGGCAGCAGGGAGGGCAGTCAGTCGGAGCTCGGGGAGTCGTACTTTGACCTGACCGCCTCAGATCTTGACCTGCCAAGAGCGCCATTGCCGGCTCTATCCTCCTCGTCGCTATCACTCGAGAAGGGACATTCGGCGCCGCTCGAGCTCTCTTCACAGCAGCCGAGACGCACGACTGAGCGCCCGTAAAACTTGACGGATAGCATATTATCCTCTGCTAGCTTGAAGTGGAAGATATGCCCATCCTCGAGGCTGTGGGCGCGTCCATAGTTTTTCCAGCCCCGCCCGAGCAACATGGAGTGGCGCTTCAGGTACTCCATGTGCACTTGCATAGCGCCGTGGGAGCAGCAGTATGCCCGCAACCACAAGACAAGGCGCTTGGCGGCCTACATCGCCCTAGCAAAAGGGCGACGGAGATGCAAATGGCCCCGCGAGACGTCGTGCAGCTCCACGATGAACTCCATCGCCGTCCCGTTCGAGTGCCCGCCAAGCCCAGGAGAAAACGAAGGTGCTGGAGTAGCACTCCACCTCCCCCAGCCTTTCTTCCGCGGCGACCGCGGCTCCTCGCCCCTTCGCCACCACAGACGCTTGTGCCGCCCTTCGCATCTACACCCCCTGAAGCTGTGGCATGATCCGAGTGGGATCCCCATGCCGCCCTGGCGGCCGATGGTGGCCTCGCTAGTCCCTTAGCCATGGTTAGGGGCGAGCGCCACCTGGAGCTAGAAAAGATTCTGCAAGATGCAAGCTAGGGGTGGTGGATGTTCCAGGAGCTGATGGATGAGGAAAACCCCCACACGAACTCCCTAATTGATAGCGCGAGGCGTAGGTGGCTAGCTCCCCCTACTCTAGAAGTTGCCGCCCCTCTCGCCCAATCACCCATGATCACGGGCGAACATGGAACCGCCCTGCTGCACCAATGCATGCGGCGGCAGGCCTTGCCACGACTGCAGCCATTATGGCCACAAACTCCACTTGCTTCACCTTGTGCATGCCTCTTGCTTGATTTTAACAATGTCGCGGGCGTGTGCGTGTCTGGTTGGTCTCGAAACGGTCAACGATGAAACGGAGTGAACCGACAACTAATAACGGATCCATGTTTGAAAACTGGCGGCAACAGAGTCCGAATGCAATGCGGATGATGGGAGTGATGCGATGATGAATGCGACAAATAAATAATTAAACAGCGACAACGGAATAAAAGGGAATCTTCTAGAGCATCAGTCTTGGGCTGTTACAAAAGGGTTTCTTCCGCTGCCCGGATTTTGAGCTGCGGAAGGAAGCATTTACGGCTGTGTCCTCGGCGTCACCCTTATGATTGCGGCGTTTTGTCTTGTTTCACCTTGGCTTGCCATTCCCATCCCAAACTTGTACGAGGGTCGTCCACATTATGGTCGCACCGAGCTAGCCAATTATCCTCGCTCGCGCAAATGCGGGTCATGAGGGAAGTGAGAGCGGACATTGTTCTCGGCCAATCCTAGCTGAGCTTGCGAGCCACCCATTTGTCTTGGATATTGTGCCTGAAGGAGGCTATTGCCTCGGCATCCAGACAGTCCACTATCTAGTTCTTCTTGGTTAGGAACCTATTCTAGAATTATCTGGCCGACTCGCACGCCTTTTGGATGACATTTCTCAGGTCGAAGGAGACTGGTGGCCGGACGTAGGTTCCCTCAAAATTAGACAGGAAGGCTTCTTCAAGCTCTTCCAAACTACCAATTGAATATTCAGGTAAGCTGTTTAGCCAGTACCATGCTGGCCCTTTTAGCTTTAAGGGCAGGTACTTGATGGTGTGGAGGTCATCTCCCCTAGCCATATGGATTTTGAGAAGGAACTCTTCTATCGACACGGCGGTATCCATAGTCTCATCGTATTGTTCTATGTTTATGGGTTTAAACGCCTCCAGGAATTGGTGTTGCATGACCTCATTAGTGAAGTACAGTGGGTGGGCAGCGCCTCTGACCCCCGGCTATACTGTGCCGGAGGTCGGTTGTTGGTTGTGTCCGGTATAATTTCCGGTCTTTGTTGGTACGGGTAAACCGAGATCGGTCTCCATCCCATCGAGTGGGAGAGTACATTTTAGATCTATAGATGGATGTGTTGCGACATGTTCTGTTGTCCAAGTCATGACATAGGTTGTGTTTGCCTGTGGGTTGCACATGTTCCTTTCCTTTCCTACGGGGAGGCTCGGGTTTATACTCAGCTTCTCTGACCACTCTATCACGCCCTCGAGGTGGTCGATTGGGCTGGTCCTACTATGTGCGCCTGGGACATGGGATCTGGGGCCTCGTCATTGCACCGAGGCACCAGGGGCCAGCGTAGGTAGCTTTTGTTTTGAGCCGGCCACTCGGTGCATATCCTTCTTCGGCTACAAACACTTTTGTCCATCTATTGTTGATGGTGTCTTCTTCTGCTTGAAGCCTCTGTTTCTTCGCTTGGAGGCTGCAGGCGGTAGCTATGAGATGTTGCCTGAACCGTTCCTAACCTTCATGGTCCTCGAGAACTGTCGGTGAAGGATTGACACCTATGGGAACCTCAATGGTCCGCTTTTTGCTGGTTTGGCGGGGATAGGGGTAGCGGCAAGAGCAGAACCAATAGTCAGGGCCCGGCAAGATCTTTTTACCCAGGTTCGGGCCGCGTGTTGTGTAAAACCCTACTCCTGCATGTGTTTTGTTATTCGTTTTGTGTTACTATAGATCTGTCCTTTTTAGAGCCTTTCAATTGGTAAAAAGCCAAAAGTCCCTACTACTGAGCCTCGGGCCTCCTTTTATAGGCGAAGGGGTCACCATAGTGGCTTAGTGGGTGAATGGTGGGTTCACGAGTGAATCAACACCGACCGACAGTTACAATTTTACTGCCTTGTCAGAGGTGCAATAAATTCTTCGACTGACTTCCCTGACCTCGTTAGGGGGGCGGCTGGAAACGTACCCACACATGGCCACTCCGGGGTGTTGCGATGGCGTGCGGGCGAACGCGTGGTTCATGCATCGTCGGTGGCGTGCTCGTCGGTGGAGGCGTTCCCTGGCCCCACGGAGGGCACCTTGGGCCCACGCCTCTCCTCGTGCCTTCTATTCCTTCCCGGCAGGGTTACCTTGCCGGGGCTCTTCTTATTCCTCTCGGCAGGGAGGTGATGGCCTGCCGAGGCATTGTCAATCTTCCCGGCAAGGGTGGCTTGTCGGGGCTCAGTCCTTCTTCCTCGGAGGGAGGGTCTCGCCGTGGCATTGTCTATCTCCCCGGCAGGGAGCTCCTACCGGGGTCTCTTCTTCCTTCCCAGCAAGCAAGTGCTTGCAGGGGCTTGCAATCAGTACTTTGTGGCTTCTGAGTCTTGCTTTTGCCCTAAGCCCCAGCGACGCGCCTTGCCGCTGCGGAGGGGCTGCCCGTGTGCGCGCCCTAGTCTGGGCCACTGGAGACCCCAGTCCTTAGAGCACCAACAGAAGCCCATGGCCCTGCGCTACACACGCATGCTAGACGTTGTTGGGCCAGGCCCAAAGTGGTGCGCGGACTCGCGGGCGCGGGGCTTATCGGAATCGAGCCGTTATAGGCTTTCTTTCCCCACTTCGTGCATTGAACACGTGAAGTGGTCGGGTGCACGGCGTGCTCGTAATGGCCTCTATATTCCCTAAAAATGCCTCTACCACGTGTAGGACATGCGCAACGGCGGTCGGGCAAGTTGCGATCGTGGCCTCAAAAGCCGCGGGCATGGATGGGCCCACCCCTGCATGCATTGGTGCATTAGGGCGGTTCCATGTTCCGCTCGTGACTTGAGGGCGATTGGGTGAGAGGAGCGGTGGCTTCTGGAGCGAGGAGGGTGGCCTCCGAGCTTTTCCCTATAAATTAGGTTGTTTGCGCGGAGGTTTTACCCACGATGTCACTCACGAAGCCTTCCGCCCCTATCGCCTTGTCTTCTCTTGTTTCTTTCAGCTTTGCCAATGGCACCCGCCCCTAACCATGGTTAGGGGATGGGGCCAGCCTCCGTCGGTCATCAGGGCGGCAAGGGGATTCAGCTTGGATCATGCTAGCACTTCAGGGGACACAGCCAGCGGCAGCCCCGTCGACCGTGGCGGGAGAGGCTCGAGGAGCCGAGGACGCCGGGGTCGTGGCCGAGGGAGGCGGAGTGCTGCCTCGATCTCCCTCCTCATGCCTTCTTGTTCGGGTGTCCACTCGGAGGCGACACCATTCGAGTTCATCTCACATCTTTGTGGCCCCCTTTGGGGTCACCTGCATCTCCCTCGCGGCTTCGCCATGGTGATGTATTTCGACCGGCCTCATGCCTTCTATCTGCGAGCACACGGATGCTCCCACGGCGCCATGCTAGTGCACGTCGTGTATCCGAAGCCCCATTCCATTCAACTAGGGCGCAGCTGGAAGACGTTCGTCCGGGCTCATGGACTCTAGGACGGTCAAGTCCTACGCTTATGGAGGCACGTATGCTCGTCGTCAAGTTCTACGGGCGCTCTGGTGTGCGTCTCGGCTACTTCAAAAAAGGCTCGAGCGGCATTGAATGCTCCGCTTCGAGCGACAGCGACGAGGAGGGTGGCAGTGGTGACGGTGTCGAGCCTAGTCTCAAGCCCGGGGGAATCAAATCGGAGGACGATTCCCCCGGCTCGGACTAAGTGCTTCCTCCACTGACACAACTTGGTCATGCCCCTCCCCTTCCTTGGAGGGGGGGTCTCAACCGGATCCGTCGCCCCTTACTATGGATTGATGAGGTCGAACCCTCTCTCGTCAGTACAGTGATGGTTCGGGAGGAGCCACCAAGGATGTACCGCGGGCCTTGCCGGGTCATGTCTTTATGAACTGCAATTCCTCCGCGTAGGTCGATCCTCATTAAAAGACAGAGTCTTTAGATTAGGGCAGCAATGCTTTCTAATTCGTATCGAATGTATCCACACAAAAGAATGAATAGATGCATCTTTTATTCGCCTCTCATTTTGTATGATTATTCATTTGGACTTTTCGGATGCTTGCGAGCTTGACTTATCCTGCCGTGAGTACTTATAGGAGAAGATCCTCTGAAAACATGGCAGAGGAGGTCGTCGCCAGCAAGACTACTTGTCGCACTCAATGCAACCATGTAGATCGTCGAGCACGGCTCGAGGCGAAATAAGGTTTGCGTGAGACGTCTCCATCGTATCTATAATTTTTGATGGTTCCATGCTATTATCTTGTCAACTTTGGATGTTTTGTATGCATGAATATGCTATTTTATATCTTTTTTGGGACTGACCTATTAACTCAGTGCCAAGTGCCAGTTCCTGTTTTTTCCGCGTTTTTGACCTTTTTCATAGGAGAATATTAAACGGAGTCCAAACGGAATAAAACCAGCGGAATGATTTTTTCCATGACAGAAGACACACAGGAAACTTGAGAACCAAGACAGGGGACCTCGGAGGAGGTCACAAGCCACCCAGTCCCGGCCTAGGGGGGCCGGGCCTAGCAAGCTTGTGGGCCCCCTGTGGCTCCCCTTCCCTAGTTCTTCCGCCTATAAATTCGCTAAAAATAAAAAACTACGGGAGAGAGCCACGAAAATACTTTTCCGCCGCTGCAAGCTTCTGTCTCCACAAGATCCCATCTGGGGCACGTTCTGGTGCCCTGCCGGAGGGGGGATTCGGACACGGAGGGTTTCTTCATCAACACCATTGCCTTTCAGATGATGCATGAGTAGTTCACCATAGACCTTCGGGTCCATAGCTAGTAGCTAGATGGCTTCTTCTCTCTCTTGGATATTCAATACAAAGTTCTCCATGATCTTCATGGAGATCTAGCCGATGTAATCTTCTTTTGCGGTGTGTTTGTCGAGATCCGATGAATTGTGGATTTATGATCAGATTATCTATGAATGTTATTTGAGTTTCCTCTGATCTCCTATATGCATGATTTCGTATCCTTGTAATTCTCTTCGAGTTGTGGGTTTTGTTTGGCCAACTTGATCTATAATTCTTGCAATGGGAGAAGTGATTGTTTTGGGTTCATACCGTGTGGTGAGGCACGCATCATGTTGTTGCGATCAAGGGTAAAAAGTTGGGGTTTATATCTATTGGATGAATATATCCCTCTACATCATGTCATCTTGCTTAAGGCGTTACTCCGTTTGTTATGAACTTAATACACTAGATGCATGCTGGATAGCGATCGACGTGTGGAGTAATAGTAGTATATGGAGAAAGTATCGGTGTACTTGTCTCGGACGTGATGCCTATATAGATGATCATTGCCTTATATATCATCATGACTTTGCGCAGTTCTATCAATTGCTCGACAGTAATTCGTTCACCCACCCTAATACTTGCTATCATGAGAGAAGCCTTTAGTGAATACTATGGCCCCCGGGTCTACTTCACATCATATTTTCAGATCTACACTTTTACGTTGTTGCACTTTCCGCCTTCAGATCTCACCTTGCAGTTAACCGTGAAGGTGTTGACAACCCCTTTGTAGCATTGGGTGCAAGTCTGCTTGTTTTTGCGCAGGTACTTTGGAGACTTGCCTTGATACTCCTACTGGACTGATACCTTGGTTCTCAAACTAAGGGAAATACTTACTGCTACTATGCTGCATCACCCTTTCCTCTTCAAGGGAAAAACCAACGCAAGCTCAAGAGGTAGAAAGAAGAATTTCTGGCACCGTTGCCAAGGAGTATCAAGTCAAGAATAGTCTTCCTCCAACGTGTCAATTTCTGGCACCGGGGACTATTCTAAGTGAAGCTTACCCAAGTAATTGTCGCATACTCATATCTTGCATTTACTTTTTTGCCTCTCATTTTCCTCTCCCCCACTTCTGAAAACAAAAATTACAAAAATATTTGCTTTTCTTCATTCGCCCTTTTCTTTCGCTTGCTTTCTGTTCGCTTGTGTGCTTCTCTAATTGTTGAAGTCACCATGACTGAAAACACCAAAATTTGTGACTTCTCGAATACTAATAATAATGATTTCATTAGTACTCCGATTGCTCCCACCACTAGTGCTGAATCTTGTTATGAAAGAGCAATTTTCCGGCCTTCCTAGTGAAGATGCCGCATCCCATCTTAATAACTTCATTGAGTTATGCGATATGCAAAAGAATAAAGATGTGGATAATGATGTGATTAAATTTAAGCTATTTCCTTTCTCATTGCGAGATCGAGCAAAAACTTGGTTTTCATCTTTACCCAAAAATTGCATTGATTCTTGGAACAAGTGTAAAGATGCTTATATATCCAAGTATTTTCCACCGGCTATGATTATCTCTCTCCGTAATTATATCATGAATTTTAAGCAACTAGATCATGAACATGTTGCACAATCTTGGGAGAGAATGAAATTGATGATTAGAAATTGTCCCGCTCATGGCTTGAGTCTTTGGATGATTATACAAATCTTCTATGTTGGTTTGAATTTTGCTTCTAGAAATATCTTGGATTCTGCCTCCGGTGGAAGTTTCAAGGAAATCACACTAGGAGAAGCCACAAAACTTCTAGACAATATCATGACAAACTATTCACAGTGGCACACTAAAAGGTCACCTACTAGTAAAAAAGTGCATGCTATAGAAGAAATTAACTCTTTGAGTGCTAAGATGGATGAGTTAATGAAATTCCTTGGTAGTAAAGCTGCTCCTTTAGATCTATATGATATGTCGTTGTCTTCCTTGATTGAGAATAGCAATGAGAGCTTGGATGATAATTTTGTTGGTAGGACTAATTTTGGCAACAACAATGCTTTTAGAGGTAAGTATATTCCTAGGCCTTTTCCTAGTAATCCCTCCAATAACTTCGGCAATTCCTACAACAATGCTCATGGAAATTACAATAAATTACAGTATTATGTGGAGAGTAATATTTTCAATGCGTCCATAGAAGAAAAACTGCTCAAAACCGATGACTTGGCTAGGACCGTTGATAGAATGTCTCTTGATGTTCATGCTTTGAAATTGAGATGTGCTCCTCCCAAGATTAATATGGATGAAACTTTGAAAGCTATGCGTGTTTCCATGAATGAGAGTAAAGAAAGAACCGCCCAAATTCGTGCTAGACATGAATGGCTTAAAAAGGCGTGTTCTCGTGATGAGAATCACGAAGATCTTAAAGTGCTTGGTGTGACTCCTATTGAATCCTTGTTTTCTAATGTCAAAGCTATTGATGATGGGGCTGGATATGAATCCACTTTGGTTGAGAAACTCCCCAATGGTTCAGAGTCTATCTATCTTGATGCTAAAAGCATTGAAAGTGGAGTAGAGGATATCAAAACTTTGAGTAGTAATGAAATTACTACTTTGGATTTCAAGGAATTCAATTATGATAGTTTCTTTTTAATTGAATGTATTTCCTTGATGCAATCCATGCTAAACTCTCCACATGCTTATAGCCAAAACAAGGCCTTTACCGATCATATTGTCGATGCTATGATGAAATCTCTTGAGGAGGAACTTGAGTTGGAAGTTTGTATTCCTAGAAAACTTCATGATGAGTGGGAACCTACTATCAAAATCAAGATCAAAAACTATGAATGCAATGCTTTGTGTGATTTGGGTGCTAGTGTTTCCGCTATTCCAAAGTCTTTATGTGATGTTCTAGGCTTCAATGAGATTGATGACTGCTCTCTTAATTTGTATCTTGCGGATTCTACTGTTAAGAAACCTATGGGAAGGATCAATGATGTTCTTATCATTGCAAATAGGAACTATGTACCCGTAGATTTCATTGTGCTTGATATTGATTGCAATCCGACATGTCCTATCATTCTTGGTAGACCTTTCCTTAGGACTATTGGTGTTATCATCGATATGAAGGAAGGGAATATTAGATTTCAATTTCCATTGAAAAGGGCATGGAACATTTTCCTAGAAACAAAATAAGATTGCCTTATGAATCCATGTTGAGGGCTACTTATGGTTTGAGCACCAAAGACGATGATACTTGATTCTATCGCCTTATGCCTAGCTAAGGGCGTTAAACAATAGCGCTTGTTGGGAGGCAACCCAATGAATTTATCTTTGCTTTTTGCTTTCTATTTTGCTGTTTCCACACCATCATAATTCTGTTAAGATTGTGTTTTTTGTTTCTCTTTGTGTTTGTGCCAAGTAAAACCTTTATGATTAGTTTTGGTGTTGGTTGTTTGATCTTGCTGAAAAAGACAGAAACTTTGCGCTCACGAATTTATTTTGAATTCCTATCTAGAAAGAGATTTTGAGTTGATTATTTTTTATGATGGTTGATATGCCAATTGCCCTAATTTTCATAATTGTTCAGAATTTTTTAGATACCACAAGTATACGAAGTATACATATTACTACAGACTAGTCTGTTTTTGACATATTCTGTTTTTGTTGTGTTAATTTCTTATTTTGATGGAACTATGGGTAGTATCGGGGGGTACTAGCCATGGAAAAGTGAGAATACAGTAATATAACATCAATATAAATATAAATCAAGTTTTCTACATTACCTAAATAAGTGGTGGTTTGTTTTTTTATGCTAATGATATCATGAGTTTATGTTTAAGTTTTGTGTTGTGAAGTTTTCAAATTTTGAGTGATGTTCTCATCGACAATGGGATAAATAGTGGAAAGAGCTCAAGCTTGGGGATGCCCAAGGCATCCCAAGCCAAATTCAGGGACACCAAAAATCCTAAGCTTGGGGATGCCCCGGGAAGGCATCCCCTCTTTCGTCTTTAATCCCTCGGTAATGTTACTTGGAGCTATATTTTTATTCACCACATGATATGTGTTTTTCTTGGAGCGTCGTGTATTATAGGAGTATTTTATTTTACTTGTGTCACAATCATCATTGCTGCACACCTTCTTTTGAGAGAAACATGCACTCATCGTGATTTTGCTAGAATAATCATTGAGCTTTGCTTATATCTTTTGAGTTAGGCAATTTAGCTCGCATGTGCTTCACTTATATCTTTTGAGCTAGATAACTTTGCTGTAGTGCTTCACTTATATATTTTTAGAGCACGGCGGTGTCATATTTTGGAGAAATAAGAACTCTCGATCTTCACTTATATATTTTTGAGAGTGCTCTCTCTGAGCAACTTGGTAATTGGCTTGTGCTATGAAAGTAGTCCAAAGGTGATAGGCATCCAAAGAGGATATAATAAAAACTTCCATATTCATGTGCATTGATTATAAAGTGAAGGTTGATTACTCTCAATTCGTTTTGAGACATGGATTTGGGAGTATTAGATTTGTGTTAGTAGGGTGTTGTGAATCTAGAAATACTTGTGTTGAAGTTAGTGATTCCCGTAGCATGCACGTATGGTGAACCGCTATATTAGGAACTCGGAGCATAATTGATTTATTGATTGTCATCCTTTGTGTGGCGGTCGGGATCGCGCGATGGTTAACACATACCAACCCTTCCCCTAGGAGTATGCGTTTAGCACTTTGTTTCGATTACTAATAATACTTTCGCAAAAAGTATATGAGTTCTTCATGACTAATGTGAGTCCATGGTATAGATGCACCTTCACCTTCCACCATTGCTAGCCTCTCTAGTGCCGCGCAACTTTTGCCGGTGCACAAACCCACCATGTACCTTCCTCAAAACAGCCACCATACCTACCTATTATGGCATTTTCATAGCCATTCCGAGATATATTCCCATGCAACTCCCACCATTCTGTCTCATGACATGTGCCGTCACTTTCATATTGCCATTGCATGATCGTAAGATAGCTAGCGATATGTTTCAACGTCATACGCTAAGCTAAATTGTTGCACATCCCGGTACACTACCGGAGGCATTTCCTATAGAGTCATCATTGCTCTAAGTGTTGAGTTGTGAGCAAATGAAAGTGTGATGATCATCATTATTAGAGCATTGTCCCATGTGAGGAAAAAAAAGAGGCCAAAGATGCCCACCAAAAAATGAAAAGAGGCCAAAGAACCCAAACAAAAAAAGAAAAAAGAGAGAAAAAGAGAGAAGGGACAATGCTACTATCTTTTTCCACACTTGTGCTTCAAAATAGCACTGTTCTCCATGATAGATAGTCTCTCGTTTTGACACTTCCATATACTAGTGGGAATCTTCATTATATAATTTGGTTTGTATATTTCAATGATGGGCTTCCTCAAAATTGCCCTAGGTCTTCGTGAGCAAGCAAGTTGGGTGCACACCCACTAATTCTCCTTTTGATCTTTCACACACTTATAGCTCTCGTGCATCCGTTTCATGGTAATCCCTACTCATTCACAGTGATGTCTATTGATGGGGATCTCCATAGCCCATTAATACGCCGAGTCAATGTGACCATCTCCTCCTTTTTGCCTCACAACCTCCACCACACTCTATTCCACCTATAGTGTTATATCCATGGCTCACGCTCATGTATTGCGTGAGAGTTGAAAAAGTTTGAGAAAGTAAGAGTGCGAAAACAATCACTTGCCCAATACCGGGGTTGTGTATGATTTAAATTCGTTGTGTGGGGATGATGGAGCATAGCCAGACTATATGATTTTGTAGGGATAACTTTCTTTGGCCTTGTTATTTCAAAAGTTCATGATTACTTTGCCAGTTTGCTTGAAGTATTATTGTTTTCATGTCAATAGCAAACTATTTGTTTGAATCTTATGGATCTGAACATCCATGCCACAAGAAAGAAGTTACAAAGGACAAATATGTTAGGTAGCATTCCACATAAAAAATTCAGTCTTTATCACTTCCCTACTCGAGGACGAGAAGGAGTTACGCTTGGGGATGCCTGATATGTCTCCAACGTATCTATAATTTTTTATGGTTCCATGCTATTATCTGGTCAACTTTGGATGTTCTGTATGCATGAATATGCTATTTTATATCTTTTTTGGGACTAACCTATTAACTCAGTGCCAAGTACCAGTTCCTGTTTTTTCCGTGTTTTTGACCTCTTCCAGAGGAGAATATTAAATGGAGTCCAAATGGAAAAAACATGCGGAAAGATTTTTCCATAACCGAAGACACGCAGGAAACTTGAGAACCAAGGCAGGGGACCTCGGAGTAGGTCACAAGCCACCCAGGCCCGGCCTAGGGGGGCGGGCCTAGCAGGCTTGTGGGCCCCCTGTGGCTCCCCTTCCCTAGTTCTTCTGCCTATAAATTCCCTAAAAATCTGAAACCACGGGAGAGAGCCACGAAAATACTTTTCCGCCGCCGCAAGCTTCTGTCTCCGCAAGATCCCATCTGGGGCACGTTCTGGTGCCCTTCCGGAGGGGTGATTCAGACACGAAGGGCTTCTTCATCAACACCATTTCCTCTCCGATGATGCGTGAGTAGTTCACCACAGACCTTCGGGTCCATAGCTAGTAGTTAGATGGCTTCTTCTATCTCTTGGATCTTCAATACAAAGTTTCTCCATGATCTTCATGGAGATCTATCCGATGTAATCTTCTTTTGCGGTGTGTTTGCCGAGATCCAATGAATTGTGGATTTATAATCAGATTATCTATGAATCTTATTTGAGTTTCCTGTGATTTCTTATATGCATGATTTAGTATCCTTGTAATTCTCTTCGAGTTGTGGGTTTTGTTTGGCCAACTTGATCTATAATTCTTGCAATGGGAGAATGCTTGGTTTTGGGTTCATACCGTGGGTGTCCTCACCCAGTGACAGAAGGGGTAGCGAGGCACGCATCATGTGGTTGCCATCAAGGGTAAAAAGATGGGGTTTATATCTATTGCATGAATTTATCCCTCTACATAATGTCATCTTTTTTTTGAGTGTAATACAGTAGGAAAGACTCCTACTGCATGTATATATAAATAAACTGACAATTTTACATGTACATGGGGGGAGGGGGTGAGATGGTGGTGGATGGTTTACACTACTAGAGGAGGGATCAGCAAAGAAGCAACAATTTTGTCCACTAGATGTGCCTTGCTAGCGGGCACCCTATGTCTAAGGTTGGAAAAATCCTTTACAAATCTATGTCTCCAAGAGTCTAGAGAGGGTGTCACATTCTCAAAACATTTGTTGTTTCTTTCTTTCCACAGACTCCACGCTGCCACTAGGAACGTCTCCATGAACATCTTCCAGGGATATATCATCTTCTGGTGTTGCAACACCTCTAATCTATGATCAAACACAGCCCATCTAATCCCTAACAGCTCCCAGCAACCTTTGCTGCACCTACATCCAAAGAAAAGATGTTCAAGCGTCTCCTCTATATTGCGGCCACACAGTAGACAATCCAACGTGGAGCCTATATTATAGTGTATTCTTTTGAGCATATTTCTTGTGTTAAGCCTGTCCATGAGTAGGAACCAACCAAACACGTTCATCTTCGGTGTGCACTTCGATTTCCACACCCAGTTATAGGCTGCATGGGCAACCACCTCTTTGAAGCAGAACCTACGATAATGCGAGGTCTTGAAGTCATCGGCCCCCCATGCGTATGTCCATTTATCTGCATTAGGGTTGGGCGCCCTCTCACATATTTCTGGCATTAACAGCTTGACTTCATCGTGAGCCTGTGTCGAGAGTGGTAGGAGGGACCTCTCCTGCAACGATTGCATGCTCAGGAAGTCGTGGACGGTTGCATCCTCAGAGCTAGCAAAAGAGAATGCTCGGGGGAACTTGTCTTCATATATCGCATTGTTCCGATCATCTTTCCAAAACAGCGCTGATCGGCCATTGCTAGTGTGGACTCTGGTCACCCCCCTAACCAGAGGCATGAGTTTAACCAGCTCTCGCCACCAAAAGGACCCACACGACCCCCATACATGCGGCACTTCATCTACATAATGTGTGTTCCAGATCAGTGCGACCCAAGGAACATCACGATGGTTATAGAACATGTGCATTATTTTCAGAAGCATGGCCTCGTTTTGTAATCTGAGGCTTAGAACCCAAGCCCACCATTATCTTTGGGCTTACACACTGCCTCCCAAGCTGCAAGCGCATTGCTTTTGAAACCATCCTTCACCTTCTTCCTCCACAGGCACCTCCTTCTTATCTTATCGACCAGTTCCACAATCGTCGGCGGGATCTGGAGCGTTCCCATGGGGAAGATGAGTATCGATGTAGTGAGAGAGTTCATTAGGGCTAGCTTGCCCCCATACAACATCATTGACATTGTCGCCGTTATCTTCCTTTCTGCCTTACAAACCTATGGGGTCATGTCCAAAACCGTGGGTTTTGATGTGCCCAGTGGTAGACCTAGGTACGTGAATGGCATAGAGGCCCTTGTGCATCCGAAAATCTTCACAATATCTTCACTTTCGTTGGGGGATAGGTTGATGGGGACCAGCGTCGACTTTTGATAGTGGATCTTCAGCCCAATGGTTGCAGCATAGTCATCTAGGATGTCTTTCATCTTGGCGGCCTGGACAGCACAAGCTGGCAGCACAATGATCATGTCGTCAGCATATTGGATCACTGGCAAATCCTCATTACCTCGAGGATTGATCGGATGCATAAGAACCCCATCGGCCATCGCTTTGTTGATCACCATTTGGAGTAGATCTGTGGCTAAAACAAATATCAGGGGGGAGAGGGGATCTCCTTGTCTGACCCCACATCTGCACGGGAATTGTCGCCCAGGAACCCCGTTCAACAGCACCGATGACTTCCCTGAGGAGAAAATGCACTTTATCCAACTAATCCACCTCGTGTTAAAGCCCATATGTTTCATGATGTCAATCATCGCCGAGTGCTCAACTGTATCAAATGCCTTGGCGAAGTCAAGCTTAAGTAGCACTATATTTTTCCGAGTCTCTTGGCATTGGTGGATATATTCGAACGCCCATGCTAGACAGTCATGGATCGATCTCCCCTTGAGAAAACCATATTGATTATGGTGTACAATCCGCAAGATGATCTTCTGAAGTTGTTGGGCGAGGATCTTAGTGTTTGTCTTAAGACAACAGTTAAGCATCGTGATCGGTCTATAATCATTTACTTTTTCAGGCGAGGACACTTTCGGGATTAGTGTGATATATCCATAGTTGAGGGATTCTAGGTTAAGTGAGCCCTTGTGGAATTCTTCATAGAGTCCATAGAAATCTTCCCGGATGATTGACCAGCAAGCCTTCAGAAACGCTCCATTAAACCCATCTTACCCTGGTGCTCGGTCCGCTGGCATTTGTTTGACGACATAATCGATCTCTGATTTTTCAAAAGGAACACTGAGTGTATCAAAGTCAATCTCTGATCTTAGGAGGGACGCGAGGTCGAACCGTATGTCGGGTGGTCTAGACGCACGCATTATCTCTCTATATGTTTCAAATAAGACAACCTCTTTGTCCTTGTGATCTTCGACAACATTGCCATGCATGGTTTTAAGTGTAGCTACACAGTTGGGTCGATATCTTTCGGCCGCCATTGATTGGAAAAACTTGGTGTTTTCAACTCCAAATTTGATCCACCTAACCGTGCATCGTTTACTCCAGTATTCCTTCTGATATTGCAATAGCCTAATGATGTGTGCTTTGAGGATCGACTTAAAGTTCTTCTCTCGGGTGGTGAGATTTCTTTTTGTTCTATCGCATCGATCTCTAGTAAGGCTTTGTTGGTGTTGTCAATGGAAATTGAGAGACGAGATATGTTCTTGCTCCATCGTTTGAGAGCTACCCTAACCGCCTTCATCTTCTGACAGATGATCGAAGCTGCATTGCTATCTTTACCATAACGGATCGGTTTAGAACATGCGGAGGAAACGTTGTCCATAAATCCTGGGTGTGCTATCCAGAAAGGTTCAAAGCGAAAGCTTCTATTCCTAGGAATTTTCGTCTGTAGCACAATGACGCAAGGAATATGATTCGAGACAGGTCTTGCTAGAGGGTGCACAATAGTGTTGGGGAATGATATGGACCAGTTCAGAGACGTGAAAAACCAGTCTAGCTGTTCTAGAAGCGGATCTTGCTGCATATTAGACCATGTATAGGTTCTACCTTTGATCGGTAGCTCCGTAAGCGCTTTCTCGCCGATGAATTCATTGAACGTGAACATGTCGGGGACATCTCCTCCCGGTCTGGTATGGTTCAGTGGATCTCTGATATAATTGAAATCCCCAACCATCAACCAGTCTTCTGATGTTGGGATGTTTATGTCGAACAGCCATTTCGTGAATAGAGTTCTTCAATCTCCCTGACAGGGACCATAGATATTCAGAAGCTTCCACTGATGCGCTGAATGATTTGATTTAAACTGCATTCCAAGGGCGAAATCTTTCTCTATAAACGTAGTGCCTGTGAAAACCTTACTATTCCAGATCGTGACAATACCACGAGAGGCACCCCTAGATGGGATAAAAGCAAATCGATCAAAGCGTTTAGGGCACAGTGTTTTTAGAGTAGCGGCATCAAAAGTTTGCATCTTAGTTTATTGCAAGCCAATAACCAAGCATCCACTATCACGTATTGCATTAGAGAGAGCTAGATGTTTAACCGGCGAGTTCAAGCCACGGATATTCCAACACAGCACATTCCAATGTTGCAAAAGAGCCATAAGAAAATATTAAAAGCTATAGTATATGACTAATTCAGACATGGTCTGAATCAGCTCCCGGTGCTTCCTTGAGCAAGATACTAGTAGTGAGATCCTCTTCAGGTATGGCGTAGAGGTGAGTTCCGATGGCTTACATGGTGGTGCTGGCCGTGGGGGGGCACATCCATCTCCGAGGGGCTGTTGTCTTCCTGAATTGTGATGCGGGGCATCACTCTGGGTTTAAACTTCGATTTACTGATACGTCCGTCGGCTATGGGAGGCACTCTGAAGCCATCATATTTGTTCGAGCGGGAGCTGCGGTGCAGGGTGGAAGTGTCAACATGAATTGTCATTTTACCCTTCTCCCTTGGTGGAGCCCTGGTATCTCTAAGTATCACTACGGAGAGCATATCAGATTGGGCCTCCCCTTCTTCATCAGTAGAGTCTCTGTAGTGATCACCCCAGATGTGTTAGGTTGAGGTGCCACGATGATCTGGTGCTGGGTGACCTCTGTATCCACTCCTAACCTTGCATGTCCAGAGGAGGAATCCTCGAGCACAACAGCAGAAGCAAGTCTAGGTGCAGGAAGCAGGGAGCCGGTGCTATTAAAGATCAGTCCCTCTTATCCAACAGAAATGGTGACTCCCATTTGCACACACTCATGTTTGAAACCATAGCCATTGGACCAAGGCCCCTTGGTTGCTATAATAGGTTGCAGATTTCTGAAGATAAAATCATTAAGTTGTTGCCTGGGAGTTGAGTCTGTCAGCAGCAATGTGAGAATTGATTCTCCCTATTCAGAAAGCCCAAAGCAAATTCCACCATTGTGTATGGATATATTGATCTGCAGAGAGTCCACAATAGATTGCTATTGTGTTGTATGTGAGTGCACTATAGTCAGGGGTAGTGGTTCAACCAAAGTATCAGTACCGCCACAGCTATCAGATGCTATGAATGTGTCATTCCATGCTTGGGATGGACTCTCTGTGATATTATCCTCAGGCATAACTCCATCTTGGACTTGAAGCCCTTGTGGAGCAAGCCAGGCTTGGAAATTAAAAAGATATGGTAGTAGAGGAGGAGGTGCCTGAGGAGGTTGGATTGGCCACACATCCCAACCTTCATTCTGAGCCTGTTGATTGGGAACATCATGAGAAGGAGGAGCTGCATTGGGAGGAGCAACATTCTGATCTAACCAATTATGGACCTGCTGCTGGTACATCTACTTAGTAGTGAGATCAGGGCCAAATTGGGGGTGAGGGTTACCATCAGGAGGAGGTGGTTCTTCTCCAGCAGGTGGGACTTCTGGTAGCAAACTGCCCCAGTCATTGCTTTGCAGAATCGTAACCTGCACTGTCCAACAATCTCTAGCCCCACCCAGCTGCCAGACAACAAAACTCTTGGGAATGAGCCTCATATTAAGAACCCTAACGTTGAACAGAATGAATCTCCCGTCCTGACGTGGGTTGTACCAAGAGATTAGAGAACCAAATCCACCTAGAGACTTGTTGATATAATACTCTGTTTGTTAATCATATGGGAAACCAAAGTATATTGACCAAACTTCAGGTCCAAAAGTGGTGCTGCGATGATTCAGAGCTTCATTTTGAGGAACAAAAGTGATAAGCAGATCCTCATCTTCTAGTTCTAATGGAGTAGCAATGGCAGTATCCCTCATAAAAGCATCCGTAAAACCAAATAACCCAATGCCCAGAGGATGATCAGAGGATTCAGTAGGAAAGATTTGGGCTTCATGCAACAGACCTTCAATCTGGGTGCGGATAGCCGCACGACGATGCAGTGGAACGTAGTGGCTTGCCTCCACGATGGCGAGGTAGTCGTGGTTGAGAGGTGGAATCGGACCAACCACCATGCCGCTTCTCACCAATCTATCAGTTGGTCCAGGTTCGACTGCAAATCCCGGTGGTAGGAACGGCACCGGGTTTAGGGGTAGTTAGCCATGGCGAGCGGAGAGGATGCTTCGAGGAATAGCAGAGGTGGCAGCAATGGGCGTGGAGGAGGCGGTAGCAATGGTGGTGGTGCTGGAAGTGAAAACGACGGATGTGACAAGGCGGATGGTTGCTCTGTACGGGAAGGAGTAGAATGCGAAACGTGGGGGGTAGAATCGGGATGTTTGGGCACCCAAATCCATTTAGTATCTTTGTCTTTCTTGCGACAAGCTCGTGCCACGTGCCCGTAGACCCCACACCACTTCCATCTAATGGAACATCGTCTTGCACCCTGTTTGGCAACCTTACACGAAACAACAGCTTTGGTGTCATTGATATCAGGAGGATTAATCTCCAAGATTAGAGGAGATGTTGTCGACAACGCGGGCTTTGGCACCGATGGGCAAGTGATCACCTTATGATCAGGAGCCGAGCAATAAATGCATATTAGGCGTGATAGACAGGTGCGTTGATGATGGCCCCATTGAAGGCATCTAGAGCATAAAATCGGCCAATAAATGGCCAAATGCGAAATGTCCTCCTCTGAATAATGAGCCTGCGCTAAGTCCGCTTTGTGCCTTGCCTCGAGAACCGGCGGCCATGATTTTGCAGAAGGTGCATATTTGAACGCCGAGTTTAGAAAGCATTGTGGTGGTGAGGGATATAGGACATTAGATCTAGAATGAAAACTGCCCAAAATGATATAATCAGCGGGGGTAGATATTCCACAGTACTCCAAATCCGCTTGGGCCAAGTAATGCTCCACTAAATGTTGTGGAGAGATTCCCGCTCTGACAGGCATTTTGAAATTCAAATTTGAATGCGTTGGCTGCTGGGGTGGAGGATCAACAGCACCCGAGGAAGAAGCTTCATCCACATTGTTGTTGGAAAACACCATGTGATCCAGGGGAACCAAATTCGAGGAATGATGCAGCGATGATGCATTATGAATGGCACCCCCATGCTGAAGAGAACGTAGATCAGCTTTGATTGCCATACTCCTCCTGGAGGAAATGTCCAGTAGTTCTTCATCCGCATGCCAATGTGAATCATATTGCATATGCCGAGAAAAGCTTCCTTTGAACAGATGAAAATGGCAAACAAAGTCTGGCCATACCCTATCTTTAAGACGATAGATAAAATGTCCCACCTTGTTATTGGCCGGCAAGAAACGAAAAGCTCTAGCCGAAATTTTGCGGACACAAAACCCTGATTTGAGACCACCCAAGCAACATTGTAGAGCAATGCCCACTGAATTAGTAGTCAAGGGGAAGGAGGCCGAAGAAAAGGAGACCACCAAGAAAAACTCCTTATCCCATTTGGAAGAAGAAAAATGCACCGTAGAACCAAACTTGCGTCTCACCTGATTGGCCAAAGCTATACCTGGTGAGAAATCCCAGTGCAGTAACCCATCCATCTAGAGAAACCAAGGAGATCATCATGGTTGAAGGAAAAGTTTAGTGGAGAGGAGAGGGGGAGAGGTGGGGAGGAGAGGAGCCATCTCCACAGTAATTTGTTCACCCACCGTAATATTTGCTTCTTCTTAAGTATGAGCCTATGCTGCACTACCAGTTCCTCAAGAGAAATGAACAACACCTCCTATATCGACTAATTTGTAATAGACATCATGCTTTCCATATTACCCTTCCTTCTCCTTCTTTACATCATGTCATCTTGCTTAAGGCGTTACTCCGTTTGTTATGAACTTAATACACTAGATGCATGCTGGATAGCGGTCGATGTGTGGAGTAATAGTAGTAGATGCAGAAAGTATCGGTCTACTTGTCTCGGACGTGATGCCTATATGTATGATCATTGCCTTAGATATCATCATGACTTTGCGCAGTTTTATCAATTGCTCGACAGTAATTCGTTCACCCACCGTAATACTTGCTATCATGAGAGAAGCCTCTAGTGAATACTATGGCCCCCGGGTCTACTTCACATCATATTTTCAGCTCTACACTTTTACTTCGTTGCACTTTCGGCCTTCAGATCTCACCTTGCAGTTAACCGTGAAGGGATTGACAACCCCTTTGTAGCGTTGGGTGCAAGTTTGCTTGTTTTTGCGCAGGTATTTTGGAGACTTGCCTTGATACTCCTACTTGATTGATAACTTGGTTCTCAAACTGAGGGAAATACTTACTGCTACTGTGCTGCATCACCCTTTCCTCTTCAAGGGAAAAACCAACGCAAGCTCAAGAGGTAGCACTGCGTAGTCGTTCAAAACTTTGAGCGAGTTCGAAACGAGATAAGGGCGCTTTGTGGGCGCTCAAGTCATTGAACAGACTCGAAACGGAGTCGGAGTGCATTGCTCCTAGCAAGGTCCATCTGAGAACGAGATTCTCATACAAAATATGATGCTTCCAAAGGATGCAACTAATCTACCAAGAGTCTGGCAAGAGGTTTGCCTCTGTACTTATCTAGCGCGTCGCGGCAATCCTAGCCATAGCGTCTGAAGGTGCTCCCAGGGAAGAATATCCGTACCCCCAGCAAGCTGATGTTGCCTCCAGCAGCCTCCTTGACGACGAGGTTTCCGTCGGTGGCCTTTGGACACTCTGAAGGAAAGAGGCACGATGGGGCGTATCACTTTCTTATCTCTTTTGCAAGAGAATTTTTTGGCAGAGCCCCCGAGCGCATCTTTCTGGCGTCACAACGCGCCAAGGAGAAATGCGAGCCGGAGGGCGCGTAAAGGGGCGGTTCGGGGCCTCGGACGCATTGTCGACGACCATGCAACATTCCAGAGATGTGCATCGATAGGAGTAAGCGTCAGAGGCCTGGCCGAAGCCCCCTGTCACGACCTCGATAGCAGCACGACGTTCCAAGGAGGTGTGTCGGTCGGGCGATGCGGAGCTCGGGGCTTCCGCCCCTTCCACCCGCGCTCACATAGCATCTATGGAGGCACTTTGTGTTGGGTAACGTAGCATAAATTCAAAATTTTCCTACGCATATTCAGATCTTCCTATGGAGAGACCAGCAACGAGAGAGGGGTAAGAGCATCTTCATACCTTTGAAGATCACTAAGCGGAAGCATTGCTAGAACGCGGTTGATGGAGTCGTACTCGTAGCGATTTCGATCTAGTGCCGAACAACGGCACCTCCGCGTTCAACACACGTGCAGCCGGGTGACGTCTCCCGCACCTTGATCCAGCAAGGAGGAGGGAGAGGTTGGGGAAGAACTCCAGCAACACGACGGCGTGGTGTCGATGGAGAGACGAGGTCTCCCGGCAGGGCTTCGCCAAGCACCGGAAGAGAGGAGGAGGAAGAAGAGCAGGGCTGCGCCGAGGGAGAGGGAAAAGTGCAATCTCCAATGGCCAAAACCCCTCTATATTTATTGGAGGAGGGGGAGGGAGTGCGCCACCCCTAGGGTTCCCCCTTAGTTGGTGCGGCAGCCACCAGATGGGAGGGGGGCGGCGGCCAGGGCAGGAAAAAGGGGGGGCGCACCCTAGGTGGGCCTTGGGCCTCATTCTGCGCCTAGGGTTTCCCCCTTCCCCCCCCCCTCTCTGGTGCGCATGGGGCTGGTTCCCTTCCACCTAGGGGCTGGTTCCCTTCCCCACTTAGACCATCTAGCCTCCCGGGGTCGTTGCCCCCCTTCGGTGGTCCCCCGGGGTCACATCCGGTGGTCTCGGTGGTCCCGGTACATTACCGGTGACGCCCGAAACACTTCCGGTGTCCAAAACCATCCATCCTATATATCAATCTTTACCTCCGGACCATTCCATAGCTCCTCGTGACGTCCGAGATCTCATCTGGGACTCCGAACAACTTTCGGTAACCTCGTATAACAATTCCCTATAACCCTAGCGTCATCGAACCTTAATTGTGTAGACCCTACGGGTTCGGGAGACACGCAGACATGACCGAGACACCTCTCTGGCCAATAACCATCAGCGGGGTCTGGATACCCATGGTGGCTCCCACTTGCTCCACGATGATCTCATCGGATGAACCACGATTTCAAGGATTCAATCAATCCCGTATACGATTCCCTTTGTCTGTCGGTATAGAACTTGCGCGAGATTCGATCGTCGGTATACCTATACCTTGTTCAATCTCGTTACCGGTAAGTCTCTTTAATCGTTCCGTAGCACGTCATCGTGTGACTAACTCCTTAGTCACATTGAGCTCATGATGATGTTCTACCGAGTGAGCCCAGAGATACCTCTCCGTCACACGGAGTGACAAATCCCGATCTCGATTCGTACCAACCCAACAGACACTTTCGGAGGTACCCGTAGTGCACCTTTATAGTCACCCAGTTACGTTGTGACGTTTGATACACCCAAAGCACTCCTACGGTATCCGGGAGTTGCACAATCTTATGGTCGAAGGAAAAGATACTTGACATTAGAAAAGCATTAGCATATGAACAATACGATCTAGTGCTAGGCTTAGGATTGGGTCTTGTCCATCACATCATTCTCCCAATGATGTGATCCCGTTATCAATGACATCTAATGCCCATGATCAGGAAACCATGATCATCTATTGACTAACGAGCTAGCCAACTAGAGGCATGCTAGGGACACATTGTGATCTATTTATTCACACATGTATTACTGTTTCCTGTTAATACAATTATAGCATGAACAATAGACGATTATCATGAACAAGGAAATATGATAATAACCATTTTATTATTGCCTCTAGGGCATATTTCCAACACTATGGGCTCTTCCATGGGCAGAGCAGCCACTGCTTCCTCCCACTCAGGGAAGATGTAGCGGAGAACTGAGATCCGAGGAGCCGACGAGCGGCTCGTCGGGTCGGGGTGGCGCTGACGCCGGCCTGCTTCCGATGATCTCCCCTACCTCGCACGCCGAAGATGTCGGTGAAGGATCGACAATTATGGGGGCCTCAACTGTCCCCTTTTTGTTGGTTTTGCGGGGAGAGGGGTCCCGGCAAGAGCAGAACCAAAAGTCAAGGCCCGGCAAGATCTTTTTACCCAGGTTCGGGCCGCGTGGTCCATAAAACCCTACTCCTGCATGTGTTTAGTTATTCATTCCGGTTACTATAGATCTGTCCTTTTTATAGCCTTTCGATTGGTCAAAAAGCCAAAATTCCCTACTACTGAGCCTCGGGCCTCCTTTTATAGGCGAAGGGGTCACCAAAGTAGCTTAGTGGGTGAACGGTGGGTTCACGAGTGAAACAACACCAACCGACAGTTACAGTTTTACTGCCTTGTTAGAGGTGCATTAAATTCTTTGACTGACTTCCCTGACCTCGTCGGGGGGGAGGAGGGTTGGTTACGTACCCACACGTGGCAACTCCGGGGTGTTGCGCTGGCATGCAGGCAGATGCGTGCTTCATGCATCGTTTGTGGTGTGCTCGTCGGTGGAGGAGTTTGCAGGCCCCACGGAGGGCGCCTTGGGCCAGCACCTCTCCTCGGGCCTTCTCTTCCTTCCTGACTGGGTTACCTTGTCGGTGCTCTTCTTGTTCCTCTTGGCTTGGAGATGATTGCCTGTCGAGGCCTTGTCAATCTTCCCGGCAAGGGTGGCTTTTCGAGGTTCAGTCCTTCTTCCTCGACGGGAGGGTCTCGCTGTGGCATTGTCTATCTCCCCGACGGGGAGCTCCTGCCGGGGTCTCTTCTTCCTTCCCAGCAACCGAGTGCTTGTCAGGGCTTGCAATCATTACTTGGTGGCTTATGAGTCTTGCTTTCTCCCAAAGCCCTAGTGACGCGCCTTGCCGCTGCGGAGGGGCTGCCGGTGTCCGCGCACTAGTCCGAGGCACTGGAGACCCCAGTCTGTAGTGCACCGACAGGAACTGTGAAGTCTTCGGCCTCCAAGTTGTCCTCCCCGTCATCAGGAGGGAGGTAGTGGTCATCATTTGAATTGTTGGTGTCATCGTGATCGTACTGACCTTCGGGGTTTTTCGGATCCTCCGATGGTTGCCCGGGAACTCCAAGGTTACCAGTGTCCTATCGGGTTGTGTTCTTCCCGGTGCCGTATATGGTGCTCCTTCCTTTGGTCTCCTTGGATTTTTTATGCTTCTTTCGGCTCTTTGGTGGCTTCTCCCTAGATTTATCGCTGTTTAGTGGTATGGGGTAGAACGCCATTGCAGTTGGGTGTGTCCACCATGTATATGTCATAGGTGGAGGTGTCAATCCACCGGCCGGTATTTACAGGGGCAGGGTCATCAGCCGTATAATCCATGTCTCTGACCTCCTCGGAGGTGTAGTCCAACACGTCGGTTTAGTCTTCAACCGTGGGTACCAGGTAGGTGGTGGGTGGGCCGTTAAAGTGCTCATAATATGTGTCTAGACTACTCTGCGTATAGATCGAGTCTAGGCCGTTCGCGATTTTCAACGATTGAATCTGGTCTATAGTATCATTTAACATCGAGAGGTTCTTCAGATCGACCTCTTGATAGTTTTAGGAGTTGACCTTCATAGCTTCCGCGAGGGATGCGCGTTCAACAATGGCCGTTTGTAGTTGGCCGAGCATCGAGGTTGGATCCACGCTCAAACCCCTACACTCTCTCCTGAAGAGGGAATCGAGGTCATGGCCGGACAAGAGACCCGAAGTCAAGGCTTAGTGATTTTGGAGCTCGCCGGACGAAACCGTGATCTTAGCAGGGTGGAGATTTCCCCGGGAGTCGACGGAGAATCGAGGTTCTCAAACCTTATCTCCTGGTCGGGTGCGAAGCATCCGATCTGGCCAAGGTGGCCGGTCGGGTCGGTGCGTAGCGTGAAGCTGCCAAATGTGAGAACCTACCCGGGGACGAAGATGTCCCTGTTGCTGATTCGGTCACTTACAATCAAGCGGGCCATCAATCCTTCCGGCGATCCCACAGTGGAATTCTCAATGAAAGCACCAATGTCAGTGTCAAAACTGGCGGATCTCGGGTAGGGTGTCCCGAACTATTGACCTTGGATCAATGGGTTGAAGGAGATGAGGGGGCAATATTTACTTAGGTTTGGGCCCTCTTGAGGAGGTAAAACCCTACGTCCTGCTTGATTATATGCATGGTGTATGAGGATTACAGAGTAGATCTACCTCGAGATTGTATGAGCTAAACCCTGGATGAATCAACCTGTCTATGCGGAAGAAACCCTCTAGTTTATATAAATACCTCCCTTGGGTTACACACAACCGACCTTAGTCGAGGGCAGATGTGCCGATCTAGCCTACTCAACTTGGACGAATCGCCAATCTCTGGAGCTTTCCAACTTGTCCACGAGGTCGTCATGCAGTCTGATCTTCAATAATGCGTCCCATATCGTCGGCCTCTAAGAGATCGACCGACCATCCGAGGACCCCTTAATCCAGGACTCCCTCACATGTATCGCTGCTATTAAAGATAAAACGATGGGGTGTATTCCTACATTAATAGACCTTTTCTACACCATGTCATCATTCTTAGAGCATTACTCTGTTTCTCCATGAACTTAATACACTAGATGCATGCTGGATAGCGGTCGATGTGTGGAGTAATCCTAGTAGATGCAGGAAGGAGTCGGTCTACTTGTCTTGGACGTGATGCCTATATACATGTTCATTTTCTTGGATATCCTCATAATTATTCGGTGTTCTATCAATTGCCCAACACTAATTTTTTTACCCACCGTATGCTATTTTCTTGAGAGAAGCCACTTGTGAAATCTACGACCCCCGGGTCTATTTTCCATCATCTATTTTGCAAGATCTATTTTTCTATCCCCGTTTCCAATTTATTTTCTCTTTTATTTCAGATCTATATTATCAAAACCCCAAAATACCTTGCTGTGTTTTATTAGTCGTTACTTTATTTGCATCTATCAATCTATCTATTTACTGATTTATCTTACCCATAAGAGACTGACAACCCCTACATGCATTAGGTTGCGAGGATTTGTTGTTTGTGTCCATGTATTGCTTACATAGTCTTGTGGATCTTCCTACTGGTTTGATACCTTGGTTGCATATTGAGGGAATTGATCTCGTCGCTCTGCTACAACACCCTTTACACTTGGAGAGAAAAACCAACGCATAAGCAATACCAAGCAATTCCACAATTGGTATCAGAGCTTTGGTCTCCATAGCCTTGGTTTAATCACCATTGGAGGAAGATGGATGTGTCTAGTTTGGGGAAGCTTAGTTGTAGAGTGCATGTTCTCAATGGTGAGTATTATAGACAAAGGAAAGATGAAATGCTTGATATCTTTGATAGATTCCATTTGAGAAAATATGTTGAAAATCCCTACATGCCTCCCATTAATCCCTTACATCCTTCTCATGATGATGAAGTTAATATGACTGGTAATCTTAAAACTATTAATTTTATCATTAGAGGACTGCCAAGAAATGTGCTTGATCAAATGAAGAACTTTGAGTGTGCTTATACTTTATGGAAAGATTTGGAGAAATGATATGCCCACTACTCGTTGAAAAATCTTCATATCATTTTTCAAAAATCTATTGTCTTTAAAAAATGAAGCCCAATGATGCTAATTTTGATAAATGTTTATTTGAGCTTCGCGACCTTAGGCGTGCTAAAGGAACATGAAAATTAATGTCATTACCATTAATAACATCATTGTTGAAGCCATTTGTATGCATAAACATGAACATTGTCATGGTCAAAATTCGGATGAATCTTTTGATTCTTGTGACGAGGATGCTCCATCTGACAATGACAATGTGGAGCATGGCTACAACGATGAAGAGGAAGAGCTTGACATCGAGCATGAGAAGATCATGAGGATCCTAAGTCTTATGGAAAACCTTAGATATTACATGTCCGGAGTAAAGGATTGGATACTCGACAGTGGATGCACTAAACACACAACTAGAGATAAAGACATGTTTCATGATATCACGCCAAATCATGGACCACGAAGGTATGTGACTTTTGGAGACAACTATAAGGGTGTAACAGCCCGGAACCAACGCTCCAAAAGATTCCCTTTTTATTCCATTGTCGTCATGTGATTTATTTGGTTGTCGCATTCATCATCGCATCATGTGCATCATCAGCATTGCATCGACACTACGTTATTGTCATTTTCCCAAAACTTGCATTCGTTATTAGATGTCGGTTCTATCTGTTGTGTCGGTCGGACGTCTGCCAAATTCCATTGCAATCAGAGTCCGTTTAATACCCGAACCGCTAAATGTCCACAGGCACTATAGCCGGTTAAAACATAGTACATTTTGGATGTTAAAACCATGGCATGGGCTACCAATCTCCCTCTCATCTCAGTCCAACACACCTCTACGCAACCCACTAGACTCACCTAACACCTAGCCGTCGCCGGAGCCGACCGATTACGATCAGGCTCCAAATTCGTCCAAAGACCCTCCTAACCCTTAAACTTTCCTATTTAAGCTGCTTCTCCTTCCCCGAATGGCCTCAGCCTCCTCTGCCTCAAAATTCTCGCTGGACCAACCTCCACCACAACACATGGAGGTGCCCAGTCAGCCTAGGCGCCACAGCCGCCCCCTGTGGCCAACCAGAGGGCGCCACTTGGTGCTCTAGCTGCCAACTGCCGTCTCCCACCACCATGGACTGCCTGAGCCCGTGCCTGACCCGCCCGGGCCTGACCGCGCCCGCGCCTCCGGCACGAGATAAATGCACGGGCGGTCCTCAAAGTTTACGAGAAGCGTCAAGTTGGTCCCTATTATATGAAAATGCACGTCTGGGTCCTAAATGTTTGTTAAGTGATTCATGCGAGGTCCTTTTCTCGTCTGGGTCGTGTATATTTGCATCTGAACCCTTATAAGACTCTGTCTTTCTATTCCCCAGTCCCTAGGTTTGCTCTTCCTCAGCTCTCTTCTCCAGCCGCCATGACTCTCACTGGTAGCTCGTCTGGTGGCAATACATCGAAGGCTTCGTCGCCGGTTGCATCGCTGCCAGTAGCTTTAGGACCCAGAAGGCCGGCACCTCTCGGGTCAGCACTGCCTTTAGTTCCGTGTCCATGCTGTCAAATGCGCCGCACGGTTCGGTGCGTTTCCAGATCAGTAGCTAATCCAGGACGTGTGTTCTACAAGTGCCCTAATCATGGCGTAAGTTTCTCACTTCAAGATTTGGGTTTTCATTTGGATTTGAATGCTGATTGAATCCATTGTTTTTTCTTATTTTTTCTGAACTTTTCTTTCTGAAGAAGGGGATGAATCCGTGCAATCACTACTACTGGGAAGATGGGGAGGACAACTATGTTGCATTCCTAATCGCAAATGGATTCATCGCTGGTGGTGGCACTGCATCTGTAGATTATTCGGGTGGCGACTTTCGGTTTGAAGCAATTGAGGAGGAAATAGGCAGTGGACTGAAGATGGACCAGTTGGTTCCGAAAATGGAACAATGTCCGAATAAGATGGATCAATTGATTGTGCTGTGTAGGCATGTGATTGCTGCTTTGGTTGTGTTGATTGCAATAATGTTGTATGTGCTTGTAGCTAAGTAGATTATGTAACAGGAACTAGCAATGAATCTTTTGTGTTGTTGATTGCAAGAATGTTGCCGATGTCGCAGACTATGTATCAGGAACTTGCAATGAATAAAAGTATTTTCAGGAACTAGCAGGAACAAGCATTGACATCACATTCATCTGATACTTTGCAAATCCAGATTACACATAACTTAATAGTTGCACTGATAATTTTTGTGTGAAACCAGTCACCACATTTTGACATCAGGTTTCAGTACAAACCACCATGCACCATGCAAAATATATCCTAACCATCAGGTTTCACTAGTTTTGTAGCCAAAAGATAACCATCACTAATCACTCATCATCTACAACTAAGTGACTATGTTCTCTTTCTTTTTGGTGGGCACTTTCTTCCTCCTTTTCAAGCCCAGTGTTGAAGTTGTTGACCTGGGAGGGGGTAGAGCATCTCTACAACCTGCAATAAACTGGCTCTCAGGTAGAGGACCAGGAATTTGAGTCTGAGATTGCTGAGTGGATGCAGCCTGTAAAAAAAGGAAAATGGGACATTAAATACTCAGCTCTCCGTGTTGCAGTTGTTGTTGCAGAATTGCAGGACTAGGTATATGTACTCACCTGCTCTTGCAAAATGTCAATGATGCTAGTTGTGGACAAATCAGGGGTGGTTGAGGATGCAACAAGAATATACTTGTTGAACACTTCACAACTATTGTTCAGTAACAAGTCACACTTTGAAAGTGCATCAAAGAAAGCTTTGCACCAATATCTTGGGTCAATTGCATCCAAATACCGCCATGCTTGCTCATCCAGCACCTTCATCTCCTCCATGTACTTCTGCCAATCTGCCTCACGGGTAGCTCTTGCAATTTGCCACAATTTGTTCTTGAAGATGTCACCTTTCCAGTTCTTAGCAAAGTTTTGATGCAGGTGTCTTACACAAAATCTGTGCTCTGCATCAGGCCACAATGCATTTACAGCATTTATCAATCCCGGCAGATAACAGTGCAGCAAGTAAACAGATATACTTTCTATGTCTAAATAAACAAGGCAGTAAGTAAACAAATATACAGGGTTTTACCTTCTGCCTGTCACTCATCAGAGTCCATGCCCTTGTACTTTCTATGCCTATATCTTGTTTCAATGTGCTTAGAACCACTTCCAACTGTTGGTATCTTCTACTTCCACAATTGCGATGGCTATAGGAAATATGCAATCGTTTGGGTGAACACCAACAGCTGTCAACATCACTCCACCAAATTTGTTCTTGATATGGCACCCATCAATACATATAATAGGTCTGCATGCTGCCAAAAACCCCCTCTTACATGCATCTAATGACATGTAACAGCTTTCAAACACTCCATCTTTTGCACTAACAAACATAGTGCTCCCAGGATTAGATCTTCTAATTTCAGCAGCAAAATCCCAGAGCAAATTATACTGCTCCAACTCATCTCCATGTATCTTCTGTAGTGCAATTCTTCTAGCCCTTTAAAGCTTGCTTGTACTAGGCTCCATGTTGAAATCTGCTTGCACAACATTTTTAAAATTCTTGAGTGACATTTTGTCATCTGCTCTGAAAGATTCCAAGTATTTGGCAGCTAAATACTTGGCTGTGGACTGCTTCAGCTGCCATTCCCTTACACACTGGTGTTGTCCCACATATTTCTTCACTATCCCTGACTTAGTCCTGCTGTCAGGTGCAGCATACAAGTACCAAGGACAATTTCCCTCTCCCATACAGCAGGCCCTGACCCTCTGCAAATCATTCTTCTTGTAGTGTACCTGCACCCTTTGCTTGATAATATACTCTTGAATTGCAGTTCTGAGCTCAACAACAGACAGAAACACCATGCCAATGTGGAATTCCACTTGTTTGCTGTTCTCTGGCCTCCACCTTTTGAGCTTCACTTTCTTCATTACTTTCTTCTTTCCTTTCTTGTCAACTACTACAACATCATCACCTGAATCTGCAGGTTCCAAGTCAGAATCTTCAAGCTCCTCCAAATCTGTATCATAGTCACTGTCCTGCAACAGTTTGGATTTTTTCTTTTTCATGTCATCAAATGTTTCATCCACCCACTCATTGAATAGATCATCATCATCTGCTCCAATCTCATTGTCAGAGTCAACCCAGTCTGAGTCACAATCACTGTCTTCACTGCCACTATCTAAGCCAATGTGACCTTCTCCTTCTGCTGCTTGTCTCCTCTCGCTTCTTCTAAGCTCATGCCGAACATTTTGTTGTTGCTGCTCCTGCTGCATTGGTGGAATCCTGCTACTGCTACTTTCTACATTACATGTAGCAGAATTGGGGGTCATCATTGAAGAAATATTTGGTGTGCCAGTAAGTTGAATTCCATCCAGTACATTGTGATATGCCATATCTTTGTGGTCGACAAACAACTGGAAAAACTGAAACTTGGGAACCACAGCGATCATGCTTAGAGTGTCAGTGTCACTGTCGACAATGCGAAGGCCTGTACCTAGGTTCTTTCCAGGCAGCAGCCAGTACAAACTATAATTTGCTGACTCAGAATACCCTAGCTGCTGCATAAAATCCCTAAGCCACAAAGGCGACCAAGTGTCTGCTTCACATCCATCAAAACGAGCAACTTTGCCATCGACATAAGATTTGGACAAGCCTAATCCGCAAAAGAATCCACCATAGTTGATTTCTACTGTGAACAGCTCCTCAAGTGGGCCTAAGTATCATGAATCTAGTCAAAATCTACATCTAATTCGATCTGACATGGGGTTGAGATAGGGTTAGGTTTCTTACCGTAGCGCGGCGGCGGATCGCCGGGTCGCCGTAGCAGGGGCCCCTTGCTTGCGGGCGCCATTCACGCGGCCGCCGCGTCGGCGGGACCGCCTCAGCTGTCTGCCCGTCGGAGATGCAACTCCACCGCCGCCGGTCGCCTCGCAAATCGCCACAGACAGAGACAGGGGTTCGAGAGGAGCGGGACCGCGGTCACTATTGCATCAGATTTGGGGGTGCTTCACGCAAATAGGCGGTGTTGTGGCGTGGGTCAAAGTTGGTCAGGCGAGGAAAGGACCTCGCATGAATCACTTAACAAACATTTAGGACTCAGACGTGCATTTTCATAGAATAGGGACCAACTTGACACTCCTCCTAAACTTTAAGGACCGCCCATGCATTTAACTCCTCCTGCACCTTCTCCAGTTCCCCGATCTAGCCCATTCTGACCCGACCATGTCGATGCGCTCCGCCGCCACCGCACCAGGGCCCCACCGCTACGCCCCTCCGGCGACCATGCTCCGCGCCTCCAAGCTCCAAAGCTGGAGGCGCACCTCACCTCCACGTCGAGCAACCACCAGCCTCGAGCCCCGCTGCCATGGCTTGCCTGGAGACGTTGCACGCCGTGGACGCGAGCTCGCCGCCGGTCACCTTCGAGGTTGTCGTTGCCGGATCTGGTGCGGGACGCTCGGATCTTCTCGCCCCGAACGCCACGTGCATCGCTGCCACGCCGCTGTTGTGACACCGGATCCAAGGTGGTCATTTCTATAACCTCCTACCGAGCAAGGAGGAGGGTGATCGCTCGTTGACCGGCTACACATACTGCATGGGCCCCATAGACTAGGCGGCAAGGCCCAGCGTGCCTCCTCGACTAGCATGTTGGCCCGAGGTGAGCCTTGTCTTGGTGCTCAGTTTCGACCCACTCCTCATTTTTTCTGCATCTGTGATTTTCCTAATTATCCAACGAATTATAGAAAATTACAATTTTGCGTTGTTCATCTATAAACAACCGAGCATCCGATCTACGTGTTCTAAATATGTAAAATGTGTGGAATTTTCTGTAGATTAATATTATCCAACTTTCATCCATGTTAGAAAATATTTAAAATATTTTGTATGAAGTGGAAAAAAATTCTAATCTCGCACAATTATTGTGTAATTTTTTAAAGTAATACCCACATGTTATATATGATTTGGGGTAGAAACATCCAAGGAATTTACTTGTGATATCAGTTTTGTCATTTGAACAAGTTTATGTGCATGCTATTTTGTGTGATGCCTTTTTGTATTTTTTGGGTGATTTAATCCGTGCATCGCAATTAAACAAACTTAATATTAAAAATATTTATAATTTTGTGTAGCTTCACAATATCCAACTTTCATGCATGTGTAAAATATTAAACTTGTTGATTGCATTGATTTGCGTAAATATCATGTAAAACAATTTATTTCGTAACTAAATAATCATAGCTCCGATCTAAATAAACATTATATGAAAAATGTTGTGCCTGATGTGCTCTACATGATTGTGGCATTTGCATGCATAATCGGTTGCATATACATGCTCATATCTCTATTGCATGTCCATCGTGAATATGTCTAAACTGTTATTTTGTTCAATATGGCATGGATGATTGCATCTAGTCCATAGGTCTTTTGCATATTGTTTCTTCGTGTTGCTCAAGGATATGTCTACTTTGATGCCATGTCTCTAGTTCCCTTGTAGATTATCATTAACATGCTCATCTGTTGCTTCCAATGCGCTAACACGTTAAAAACTGCAATCTATTTTCATAAAGTTCCATTTAACGTATCTCGAATGAACCAAACCATGCCTCTTTCGATTGTGTGAAATGGAGTGATTTGTAGTAGGTTATGCCTAGTTGTTGTTAGTAGGTTTCACATGCCATGTATGTCATGCTTAGATGTAGTGTTCACCATAGGCACATGCTAAGTGTGAGAATCTGATTATTTCAGAATGGCATGTTTTGTTGATGCTAGCTACGAATTTATGCATATTTAGACCCGGCTTGTGTGGAATGATATGAAGTGCATCATGCCTACAACTTGCGGTAAATTTTCATTCCATTATATGCCCTGTAGCATGTCTTTATCTTGCTGTCAATATGCCATCATGATAAAAACTGGACTCTTAAAACTGATAATTTCACTATGTTTGAAAATGTGTTCAACTAGCCTTTTTTGAGTTATTTTTCTTGTAATCCATGCTTCTATTCATATTTCCATTAGGACATGATTGTTGTGCATTTTAGAATAATGTAGGTGGTTGTTTTGGTGTGTATAGAATACCATGTTACTGATTTTGGCAGATTGTAGCTATATCTTGTATTTCATGTATTTGTTGAACTGTTGCTCCGTTTTGAACGTGTCATACATGAAACTTGCTTAGAATTTCATGCAGTTTCATAATATCTTGTTGCCTCCATGATTTAACATGCTTTTGGCTATCATTTGCATAAATTTCGCATCCATGGCGTATTTTCTTGTGATGGTCATATCTTTTAGACTGTAACTCTGTTTTAGATGATCTATACATGTAAATCAACTAGAATGACGTGTAGAATTACATGGTCCATTTTATTTTGATTTATAATTAATATAAAATGTCTTTCATTCAGATATGGACCAATTTTGAAATTAATATATGGAGTCGCTTTGGAGATGCTAAATATTGTTTCCGAACTCATTTAAAATCCTAGATATTGTAGTTTATTTAAGATTCACCTCTTTCCATGTTTAACAACATTTAATATTGTTGTGTACATAAACGGGAGTGAACTAAGTAATCCAAATGTGGAGTTTTGTCAATATGCAACTCGTTGCATATTGACCTTCACTTAATTGTAGAAATTGATTGTTGTGTTGTGTCATGTCTTGCACACTTAAATGGACAGACATCATATTTGATTGCACATCATGTCATTAATATGTTGTGGTGTCTGTCATATGTAGATTGTTGTTTCCAAAAAAATCTTCTCGATAGAGTTCCAAAACCAGTTCGGAGTGTGAGGATTCGTTCGACTACGTTGGTTCATCTACTTCATGGATTCGTTCTTCTTCCAAGAGGGATCACAAGCAAGATGATCATTTCCCTAGACACCACTTCTATTATTTCTATGCTAGTTGTCTCTTTTCTATTGGTATGCATCGTTGTATACCACCTCTTATGTCAAGCCTACCAACATTGCCATGAGAAGTCTCTAACCCCGTCCACATCGCAACAAACCTTTCATTGGCTATGATACCGCTTGCTCAGCTTTGTTATAGTGTCGCTAGTTTCACGTGCAAGTTGCTTCCATGTGGCAACATGTATTTCTTGTTATATCACTATATTATTGTTATTTAGTTTGATGCACACATATATTTGGTAAAAGGAGGAAAGCTTGGTCTTTTGGCTCCGTGTTTTGTTCCATCTTTGCTTCCCTAGTTACTTGTGTACCGATGTTATGTTCCATATTGAGCGCTCCTAACATGTTTAGGGTTGTTATGGGGACCCCCTTGATTTTCGTTTTGGGATAAAACTCTTCTAGCAAGGCCCAACATTGATATGATATTTTCCCAACATAATAATACTGAACATCGTTAGTAAAGCATAGGGTATCATGAACCCGAGCATTAATTCAACATAATACAAGTAGGGCTAGTGCTGATGGTGTTGGTCCAAAATAGAGTTGTGTTCGGGGCAACCTCGGGGCAACTCGGGGGATTTCTATCAGGCCACTGGACGCCGCGCTCATTCGATTGTGCACTGAGAATGAGATATGCGGTTCCCATCGGGATCATCGGCACGTCGGGCGACCTTGCTGGATTTGTTTTACCTTTCTCAAACGTCTTGTGCGCAGGACTCTAAGGATTCTTTGGATATCTCTTGGTTGAGGTTTTCCATCAGAATTTTTGGGGGGACTACCGGTTTTCCGTGGTTGATTTAGTCCACGCAACTTGTGGTAGTTTGTGATGAACTAGTTGGAGCATCCCTGCAGGGTTAAATACCTCTGAGAGTCATGCATGCAGTTATATGGAAACTTGGAAACTTTATTTAACAATCGGTCATAGAAAACTTGAAGATAACTTAATTAAAATATGCCAACTGTGTATCTAACCGTGACTGTCTCTACTCGTGCGTTCTGAATCCGGGAGAGGACATAGTGGGGTTATGTTTGACTCGTAAGTAGGTGTTTAGGATCAGTACTTGATCATTATTAGTTCATGCCCGTTTATGTTTAGATCATCCCCCCCTTCTTATTCCTGTACTCGTAAGTTAGCCACTGAAATAAATGCTTAGTGTTTGGTGCAACCTTACCACTTAACCATGCCTCACCCATTAAGCCTTGCTAGTCTTGATACCTTTGAAAATGAGATTGTTGAGTCCTTGTGGCTCACAGATTACTACAACAACAGTTGCAGTTACAGATAAAGAGATACTTTGATGTGAGCGCGATGATTGTTCTATTTGGAGGTCTCCTTCTTCTTCTTCTTCATCGATCATAGGATAGGTTCAGGCCGGTAGCGTGGGATAGAAAGCATGGACGTTGTTCTTTTATTGTTTGATTTCGTCCATAGGCGGACCCTGCTCTTTTGACTGTTGGTTGCATGTATTTTTGTATTGAGATGATCATGATTAACTTGTGGCAAGGGTCATCCAATTCCATATACTCATCTCTTCTTTACATGTACTTGTAATGATACCATTCTCGCGGAACGACGAGATGCACTTCTATCCCTGTCGAGGGCCTCATGCAAAAATAAGGATAGGACCGCGTCTTGGGCATTTCGAAGGATAAGGTACTTGTCCTTGGTAATGTGGTCATATCTCATGATAGTTCCATTCAAAATGTGATGCTTGTTGATCCCTTGGCAACAATCTTCTGGTATTTACTCGTTTCAATGTGCTATTTACGAAAGTTGATTGCCAAGTGTTTCGTCGTGATAATCATAACATGGTCTTTACTCGTTTTCATAGTGGTAATCTATACATTGTCGATTTCACTAAAAAATCAAAACCTGATACATGGCTTATTGCAAAATATTATAAAGCTTGGTTATGGCACAGAAGGCTAGGACATGTTGGTATGCGTAATCTTGACAGGCTTATCAAAGGTGATCATATTCTTGGTGTCAAAGATGTTATTTTTCACAAATATAGACTTTGTAGTGCTTCTCAAGTAGGAAAACAACTCAGTGGAAGTCATCCCGTGAAGCATATCATGACTACTAGAAGGCCACTCGAGCTGCTTCACATGGATCTCTTTGGTCCCAATGCTTACAAGAGCCTCGATGGAAATTCTTTTGGACTAGTCATTGTTGATGATTTTTCTATATTTACATGGGTATTCTTTCTTGATGACATGTCGCGGGTACAAAAGATCTTCAAGAACTTCGCTCGAAAAACTCAAAATCAGTATGAAATGAAGATCAAGAAAGTTCTGAGCGACAATGGATCAGAGTTCAGGAACAAAAATGTGGATGCTTTTCTTGACGAAGAGGGTATCTCACATGAGTTCTCAGTGATGTACGGACCTCAACAAAATGGATTTGTTGAGAGGAAGAACCAGACACTCATAAAGATGGCTAGAATGATGATTGACGAATACAAGACGCCAAGACACTTTTCGGCAAAAGCTGTGGAATCAGCTTGTCAAGCCATGAATTGACTCTACTTACGCAAGCTTCTCGGTTAAACGACATACAAGCTTATCTCCGATAATTTTAGTGTTTTTTGATGACAGATGTCCTAGTGTGATAACATAGACGTCAGGCCACCGTAGTTGGGAGGTTAGCTTGTCGGGGTTGATCGGAATCGAGAGACATAGTTTACCCAGGTTCACCCCTCACACTCAAGGTAAAAGCCTACATCCTACTTTGTGTGTGTTTCTTTGATATTGATTACAAGGGAGCGGATTCGCTTGCTTAGCTATTGATCAATTCTAAATTAAGTCTATTGGCCTCAGGGACTCACTTTTATATACAGGTCAATGCCCTCGACTTACAAGGGTCCAAGTCATGATACGACACGTGACCAAGCATGCCTCTAACTCGCCTTGGCTCTTCAGCAAGGAAACTCTCGGTGACCTTCCGCCTCTTGGGCCTTGAGTCACCATCTTCAGGTATTGGGCCGTCAGGCAGCTTACTGGAAAGTCGTCTTACTGGCCTTGTTCCTTCACGTCTCTGCTTATCCATTCTTACTGACGAGATGCGCTTCTATCCATGTTGAGACCCTCGTGGCAAAATAAGGATAGGATCGCATCTTGGGCATTACAAGTTGGTATCAGAGTCGTACGGACCAAGGAGCCTTTTGATTGATCAAACTTCGCTAAGTCGAGTTTAGTGAAAAACAACTTTGAGTCTAGTTATATATCGGAGAGAAGGATTCTTTTTACTCCACTTCTATGTTGTGGTGAGGAATCTTGACGTAGAAATTTCAATTCTACCCTCTTCTCACTCAAAAAAACTTAGGATCACGCGGGTATTTTGGAGCCTCTATGATGCCGATGTGATGGAACTCTGACTTGATGCCTCTTGTTATCGAGGACTGGATCTGCAAGGTGTTTTCGTGTGGGGACCCCGACTTGTGAGTCGAGATCGCCGAATGAACGTGCTCAGTGATCCAGAGATCAATGCTCACGGAACACTCACATGCTGAATATTAAAAGTCTCACATCCAAGTACCGAGTTCTTACAACACATGACCGAAGGGTCAAGTTCACAAGATAGGGCCTATAAGGCCAAATCACAGTTATACAACTAGTAGCGGAAATCTTAGGGCTAAGCGGCTCCCCATGCCATCAGCCTACACCAACATGCATTCTGACTGGGAAGCGTCCTAGTTCGCAGGGCCGTCTCCAAAGACGTACTCCTCTCCAAACTATGGTCCTTGCATGTCTGGTCAATAATGTAACCAGTGGCAAGCCAATGAGTACTTCTGAATGTACTCGCAAACAGCCCATTATATGAACAATGCAACTTGGTAGAATAACAGTAACATGCAGCTCTGGTGGATAGCAACTTAACTGTAAATAAACATGCTCATGGTATGCATCATAAGCTAGATGTTGTTTAGAAGAATAGGTTACAGATATCAATATATCTGTTATGGGCTGAACTCTCCGGGTTCACCCGATATGCCAAGTCACCAAACTTGGTCATATCAACTCTTTTATATTAACACCATTAAACTCACACACACTTGATTTATGCGGAAACGACCGGACCTAGTTTAAGAAGGATTATCCAACTGTCTTTGACCGTGGACACGACTATTCGAATAGTTTTACACTCTGCAGAGGTAGTACGCTGGACCCACGAGATCCGGGAAACTTCTGTGTCATCCATGACTCGCGGTATATAACATACCCGAGGTAAGTACCCGATCAATGCCTTTCCCCTAACGATACTAGACAAATAGGTCCACTTGGTTGGTACCCAACCACATGTTATATATCTTACGAGTACCATGCAGGCACCAACGGTGTGCCTGGAACACGTAAAAACGGCATAGTCGCCCTATCTGGCACGACCCCATCACGAGAGTGACCAGACATCACTCCCGCCGCTAGTAATGTGGCTCTTTGCTAGCACCGACAAGAGTAATAAACAAAGCCCTGTCCGGTAAACGGGTAACATGGTCGTACATGTAAGGTTGGGACGGTCGACACATCATAAATCTATTCCCATTTCCGAAACCATGCATACACAAAATACCCAGTGCACCACTTCACCAAATGTGGCCACCTAACTCATAATCACCCTCGGCATTAGTGGCACCCGACGGGGTTTTCATAAACCTTGATTTTATACCATCATCAAGCTCATGTTACTATGCTTAGCTCTACATGTCAACATGATATTAGCGTGACCCTCATAGGTGGTAGGATCATGCTGAAAATGCAAGTGCTCCAGAGGTGCCATCGATGACATCACTTCAATGATTTACCGAATACATGATCACATGCAACAGAAGTATTTGCTACACTAGCATGCAATATAACATATGCTCAAACATGGTCAAAGGGTTGCTTGCCTTGGTCAGCTAAGTGTCCGGGATCTTCGAGGTCTTCAAGTCCAACTTCTTCGTCAAATGGGGTTTCTATCGTCGTAATAACATAAAAGCAATAAGTAGCTCACTCCAAAACAGATCACAAAGTCATTTTAAAAATGTTGTTTAATTCTGATAAATCCATATTGTTATTTTAAAAATATTTGTCTCTGGTTTTAGTGAACAGAATACTTTTAAATTAATTCAAGAGAAGCAAAACTATTCCAAATTAGCCTTTTTAATTATTATAAAACAAATAAGTTGTCCTAAAAATTTGTCTAACAGTTCTATTAAATACTCCTCATTTTTAGAAAATAACAGTGGAAGAATCATAAATTTCCACTGGTTAAATCTTTTTATAAAAATCTTTTTATAAAAATCTTTTAAAATATAGTTTTAAAATAAAAGAAAAGTGCAACAGCCCAGGCCTGGCTCGGCCTGGGGCTGGGCCAGCCCAGATAGCCAGCTAGCCAGCCTGCCAGATAGTAAGAACCTGACGTGCGGGCCCCTGTGGTCAACGGCTGGGTGGAGCGAGGGAGAGGAGGATGGGCCACCGACGGGTGGGGCACAACTGTCGGGGTCGTCTGCAACCTCTGGACAAAGATGAGGAGGAGCACGCCGGCATGGCTACCAACGTCCTCAGGCCCTAACAACGGCGGGAATGGGTTCGGCTCGTCTTCGCATACCTGCTGGTGGTTGAGTCGACTATGGGGGGGTCCTGGTTCACCGGAGACGAGGTGGCTGCGGCGGAGAGGTTTTAGTCCACGATGGAGGTGGTGGCTACGGGCATGGAATCGCTTGGGAAGAGGGGGAAATGATCCTGGGGTCACGGGGAGTGTGTAGGTGGATAGAGGGATGAGAGAACCGATGTGTAGCCGGAGATCGACCGGAGCTCCGAGGCAGAGGGGCCTCGGTCGATCTCGAGCACCGGGGCTATGGTTGCTCAATGGGGTGGCTAGGGAGGTGATTAGGGTCTAGGTGGAGTGGAGTGAGGGGTGCTGGAGTGAGGGGGTGGCCTTGTATAGGCCCATGACGGTGCACCGGGTAGGAATCTTCGATGGTTTCACCATGGTGTGCATGGGGCATAGAGAGAGACTGGGGTCGAAACCAGGGTCTTACGACGTGGTTATGGACCTCCAAGCTCACTGCGATAGAAGGGGAGTGAGGAGTGGTGTGCCTGTGTGGCCACGTTCCTCTGGCTGCTACTGGTGCACGCGGGCACATGTCGCACCGGCTCTCAGCGCGGGAAAGGAGGGGTCCTGGGGGCTGCCTGATGAAGAGGAGCTATCGGGGGAGAGGAGAGACACTAGGGGAGGCTGGAGCTGGTCGAGGGAGTCGCCCCAACCTCGGTTGCTCTCTATAGTGTGCCCAGAGTGCATCTTTGACATGACATGGCATGCTGGCGCGCTCTGGGGTACCTTGGACGCGTTTGGCGTGACCTGGGCCTTTGCTTGGAGATGCCTAGTCGTTTGAATCCCGTGGGTGCTTCGGCTAGTCAAAGGAGGAGAGGAAAACAGGTGTTGTTAGCCTTGGGCTGAAGCTTAGATTGGAGTTTTTGGATTTTCTACTTTGAACCAGAGAAGAGCCACATGACTGGAGTTAGGCACTGATGCTAGCCACCTAATCTAGGAGTTTGAGAGAAAGGGAGAGGGTGTAGCTGGGGTTAAGACGGGTTTTGCCAATCAGTCAAAAGGTGCTCGACAGTGGTTTGAGGTGGTTGCACCCCACCCACTCGCTATGCAACTTAACAGGATTAGGTTGGGTGCAAAAACATGAGGCTACATCAAGTTTGGGCTTCATTTGACAAGTTTAACTATGTAAACTTGAAATCACACCTAAACGGCCTGATTTGTTCCTTCCAAAGGGAGTGTGGTCAAATCAAGTCCCACAAATCCCATTTTTGGCATGGAGTCCTCATTTGAGGTATTAGGAACTCCTGCAAAGTTTCAGCTCCATTTGATAAACTTTGCTATGTAGAGTTGCTCTAACTTCATACTGGACACAAAGGGTTTTGGAATTATTTGGTGACCCCTAACCACCTTGGATCAAGGTGAAACTTTATATGGGCACCAAATATGGCTTAGGAAGGTCACTGGAATTTTCTAGGAATTTATTGAGAATATTTCCTTTGGAAATATTACAAAAGGTGAAAACAAACAGAATAGGTTTTCAGGATTTGACTCAAATATTTATAATATAAATAGGGGTTGAAAATCTGATGTATGGAAAATATATGTCCTTTGAGTATGTCCCAATTTTCTCAGGTTTTTCTAAGTAAGAAAGGTACTTTTCCATATAGGAATATCATTTCTGGCCTTAGAAATGGACATGCAAATAAAATAGGAAAATAATATATAAAACATTTATTTTAAGGTTTTGGTGAACTAAAATAGTTTTTGAACCAACTCACCAACTTTGGGTAAGAGAAATCCTTGCCATCAAGGTCTTGTACTGCAACCCAAGGTAGGGTTTTGAAATAGCCATAATGGAGAAAAAAGGGTTTGAGAATATTTAAGTTATGAAAAACATGGTTTTGATATTACACAATCAAACATACAAGCATACAATGACAACCATGACACTCACGTCATTGATTTTGGAAAAGTTTTAATAAACTCAGATTTTTGAATTAGAGTAAAAGTGGAGTGAAAACAGGGTGTGACAGACCTATCCCCCTTACAAGAATCTCATCCCCGAGATGCCTAAGCTAGGTGCTAAATAGGTACGGAAATTCAGATCAGAGATAGTCTTCACGCTCCCATGTTGCTTCTGCTTTGGTGTGGTTGCTCCACTTAACCTTGAAATACTTGGTGGTGCGGCTTCTGGTGCAATGCTCTCCTTCATCCAAGATGCAGATCGGTCTCTCACGATGAGTGAGATCTGGCTCGAGGCCAATGGCCTGATGGTCAATGTCCTTATAAAGATCTGGACGGTTTGGCGATGGTAGACACTTCGAAGTTGTGACAAGTGGAAAACGTTGTACAGACCCAAAAGCTCCGGAGGTAGCTCCAACTGGTAAACAACTTCTGCACGCCTTGCCGTGATTTTCAAAGGACAAATGAACCTTGGAGCAAGTTTCCCCTTGACGTGGAAATGCTTGGTTCCCTTGAGAGGTGTGACACGGAGGTACACCTGGTCTTCGAGGATGAACTCCAATTCCCTACGGCGAGAATCTGCATAGCTCTTTTGTTGTGACTTTGCTGCCTTCATGTTTTCTTAGACAAGCTGCACCTTATCTTCTGCCTCTTGCAGAAAATTCCGGCCCAAAAATCAACCCTTCGCTGGTTTCAGACCAATTGAGCGGGGTGCGGCACTTACGTACGTACAACACTTCAAATGGGTCCATCTGAAGACTAGACTGGTAGCTGTTGTTGTATGAGAACTCAGCGAACGGCAGACAGTCTTCCCATTTGGCACCATGTGCCAAGACACAAGCGTGGAGCATATCCTCGAGTATCTGGTTTACTCTCTCCGTATGTCCGCCCGTTTGTGGGTGGAAAGCGGTGCTGAAAGAGATCTTGGTTCCGAGGGCTTCTTGGAACTTCTTCCAGAATCTTGAGGTGAACTGCATGCCTCGGTCAGATATGATCTCCTTGGGAACTCCATGAAGGCTCACAATACGCTCAATCTAGAGGCTAGCCAGCTTGTCGCCTCCATAGGTGGTACTGACCGGGATGAAGTGAGATACTTTGATCAGATTGTCGATGACGACCCATATAGAGTCATGGCCTCTGCTGGACCTGGGTAAGCCGGTGACGAAGTCCATGCCAACTCGGTCCCACTTCTGTCCGGGCACCTGGAGGGGTTGTAGCAGTCCAGCAGGTCGTTGGTGTTCAGCTTTGAGTTGCTGGCACAACTCGCACTTGGCAACATAGGACGCTATTTCCCTCTTCATGACATGCCACCAGAATTATTCTCGGAGGTCTTGATACATCTTGGTACCACCGGGGTGAATAGAGTAGGGTGTGTCATGGGCTTCCTGTAGGATCAAGTCCTTGAGTTCTTCCTTGTTGGGTACGCATAAACGTTTCCCAAGAACACTACTCCATTCTCATGCACCGAGAATTCTGGGGCCTTGCCTTCCTGGATCTTCTTCTTGATGCCTTCAATGCTCTTGTGCCCCTTCTAGGCCTCCTTGATGTCGTCTGCCAGCGTTGGTTTGACTTCGAGGTTAGCCAGGAATCCTGGTTCAACTAGCTCCAACCCGAAGCTTTCCGTTTCTTCACATAAGGCGGTAGCCTTTCCTTGAGCATAACATTTAAGGTGATGGTCTTCCTTCTTACCTAGGTGGTATTGAATGTTGAAGTTGTAGTCCATGATTAACTCCAACCATCTTCACTGCCTCATATTTAACTCCCTTTGAGTGAAGATATACTTCAGACTCTTGTTGTCAGTCTATATTTCTCATCGCTTCCCCAGAAGGTAATGTCGCCACGTCTTCAAGGCATGCACCACTGCTGCCAACTCGAGATCATGGGTGGCATAGTTCTCCTCACGCGGGTGCAGTTTCCGTGACAAATATGCCATGAACCTGCCGTCTTACATTAGGACTCCGCCGAGCCCGGTTCCGGAGGCATGACAATATATCACAAACTCCTTGTTGATATCTGGACTAGCCAATACCGGGGCGGTAGTCAATCTCTTCTTCAATTCCTGGAAGCTTGCTTCACACTCCCGCATCCATTCGAACTTCTTGCCCTTCTTCAAGAGATGAGTCATGGGTCGAGTGATGCGGGAGAATCCTTCTACGAACTTGTGGTAATATCCTACGTGTCCCACGAAGCTCCTAACTTCCTTCACATCGATTGGTGACTCCCAATTGGTTACCGTGGTAATCTTGGAAGGATCGACCGCCAATCCGCTTGCCGTCATGGTATCTGTCACACCCAGTTTTTGGCCTCCCTAATTAATTAACTTATTTCAAAATTTAGGACCAATTAAAAAAAATTGTGACTCCTTGTGATGCATGGAATGACTATTGTTTGCATGCTGCTTGAGTGCATTTGATTTCTCCCCATTAATTCTTGCCATTCTCCTGATCACCTCCTCACTCCATGATCTCCTGCCTAATGATCATGCCATGTGTTTAGGATAAATATCTATTTTCACCAAATATTATTTTCAAAAAAAGCGTTTCTTTGAATTAAACTTTCAAACCCGTGAGATGAGGTTTGTACTACAAGTTCTCAAATTAGGGAATTTCTTTTGCACCAATACTTTTATTTAAAACCTATTATCAAAATGTCTTCCAAAAACCATCATATTATTATTTTAAAAGTTATTTTATTATTTTATTTAAAAGCCTTTCTATGAGGCCAGAAATGGACTCCTATGAAGGGAAGTTATTTTTATTGCTTTCAAAATGTTTAGGAAATTTTAGGGGAACTCAGTGGATATATTTATTCCATATTTACGAGTTTCAACACATGGTAATGTCAAAATATTGGGAAAATCCCTCCAAAACCATTCCTGCCTATTTCAAGATTTTGGAATATTTCTATAAGAAATATTCTCAATAAATTCCAGTAAAATTCTAGCATGTCATCTATGATATTCTTGATGATCTTTCCAAGTTTCATTTTAATCCAAGTTGATTTGGTTCCCCTAATCACTCTAAAACCCTATCTGTCGAAAATCAAATTTGAGCAACTCTACATTCTGAAGTGTCTCCAATTGTGCTCAAATTTGGTGGACATGTTCTAATACTCCAATAAGGCATCCACGCCAAGTTGTGCACCAAGGAGAATAGAAAAACTTGTCCTAAGACCCTCAAAACCCTCTCTATTGATTTCTCACTCTGGTAAACTTTACATTATAAAGTTTCTCCAATTGACCTCAAACTTTTTGTGCATGCCTTAATGCTCAAATAATGCCCCTACACCAAATATTGGATTTGTGGGAATTTATCTGAATAGGGTTCTAAGAAGAAACCCATTTTTCCCCATTTCTAGGGTTTTTCAAGTCTACATTGGAAAACTCCTCCATCAAATCCCAAATTTGTTATGCAAGCCTATTTTCATATATTATTTGACCCTGTTAAGTTTCATAGCCATTGGATTCCATCTGATAGCCCAACCACAGATCATACACCTTGTGTGCACTCACTAAACTGGCTTCTTTGACCCCTTCCACTTTAAGCCTTGAGCTCAACTTTCTACCACAGCGTCACATAGTCACATTTTACCTCCAGTAACATTCCCATGGCCACTGGTCAATTATTGGAGGAGGACCCTTTGTAACTTTCTCTCATTATCACCCTTGGCAGCACTGTTTTACCTCTCTTTCCATTCTTTTGCTTAAGCTATCACCCCTAATTATTTCCAGAGCCTCTCTAGGGTGTCAATGCATCATTTTAAACCAATAGATGGCATGCTCATGTGGGAGGAATGAGCAGCACCTCTTCAAGTTCATTTCTGGCTAAGATATAGCTTTGTACATCAAGTACAAGCTACCCTTCACTTCTTCAGCTCAAACTTGGCAGTGTTGTAGTTCTTGCATACTTAACACTGCCATACATAATTTCTCCCCAAGGCTGCCCTCCTAAGACCCTTTTTTGTCAGCTCTAAGTTTGCTGTTAGAAACTTGGCAGCAGTCAAAACTAGTTCAAACCAACTCCACTAGTCGCCAAACTCTAGAATCCCCTTCCAGATAGCATGCCCCACGTCCGAGACAGCTTTGACTGGTCATTTGAGTCCCGTGGGCACAGGTGGCCGTGGTGACCACCACTCTGACCTGCAAACCGGGTGCTCTGCACCTAGTTTCTCTCCTCCCGACCTTTTCTGGGCCAAGCAGGTTGTCCCAGCGTGTCTCAGAGCATCCTTTGACCGTTCCAAGCCACTCCCAATCACTAGCTACCCTCCAAACTCCCTCTAGGCGGCGTGGCATCCATGCACACAGAGCTCCAAGAGCTCGCGGGGCTCTCTCTTCTCTCCCCCTCCACTTGAAGCTCTCCCCGAGCCTCTTCTGCACCGGCACCTCTCCCCCTATCCCTTGGGCTCCTCCTGAGCTCCCCCTAGAGCTCCTTCTTCTCCCAAGCTTCCTCATCTCCTCCCATGGCCGCCATGGCCAGCTTCGGCCATGACCGGCACTGGGCTCTTTAGCCCCCTTTCTCCATCCCTAGCTCGTCCAGGAGGACCCCGAGGCCGCCACGGAGCCGCCCCACTCCTCCTTCCCCCTGTCAGCGGTCGGGTTGCCCTCCCCACGACTGCCACCATCGGCCTCCGCCATGGCAGGGAACTCCCTCGCCCGGGGCTCCCCTCGTGGAGCTGGCTCCTCCTGGGGCGCTGGAGGCTTTGCCTCGAACCCCTGCTGGTCGGCGGGCCGTCGGAGAGTGGATGGAGCCACCGGAACCGGCCCCATACATCGGTCGGCCCATCCTTCTTGCATGCCCAGATCGGGCGGGAGGAAGAGGAAGGACCCGACAAGCGGGCCCCCCCTGTAAGCCTCCCCAGCCCGGTCCCTTGGAGTAAGTGGTCGCGCCTGGCATGTGGGCGTTTCTCTACGCGGGAGGCGTAAACAGCGCTAGGCGCCACCTGCGTGGCCTCCTCCCTACCAGACCGAGCCTTTGGGCCGGCCCAGGGACTGTCTAACATGCACAGCACTTGATAGCCAAATCTGGAGGCCCTCCTTTGCTTTTTCATTGTCTATGAACTTCAAAAATCTATATTAAATTCATTCTGACTCATATTTCATTGATTCAAATTTCTGGAGGATCCTAAATATGAGGCCTATCCAAATAAGTGCTTTGCACAATTTTCCGTACCAACTTTCCGTGGTCTTTTATTTAAAATCCCAATCTGGATATAAAATATCACACCTTTCAAAAATTCCTAGCAGATTCAAAACAACTCCAAATGGAGTGATTCCAATTCCTAGGGCCTTCTAAAATCATTCCCAATTTTTAGAACCCTGGTCAACATTTTTGTGTGGCTTACTTCTGTTGCAATAAATAAATAGCTCCTATTGCTATTTATTCCTCATTGTAAAATCTCTAGAATATTCATACCAACACCAAATCCAGTGAAACCACTTCCTAAATACTTCTAAAATCATGCTTTGTTAAATGGGTGCCTCCACTCATTTTTAACAGAATGATTTCTGTTGGCTTCTTCAATGGTCACCTATATCTCCTTTCATCCATTCAAAATCCCCTGATGAAAAACCCCTTGGCAAGGATTCAGGTATTTTTCTTATGACCAGAGAGGTCAAGGAAAAATATAACTTCTATTTTTAGAACACTTTTATTTCTAATTGATGTGTGGCTTACTGTGGTTGTTTTTCGACGATAGTTGACGGGTAGACGGAGTATTCGGAGACGGAGTGGAAGACCTCGAAGACCCCGAGGACTTACGTGAGCAAGGCAAGCAACCGTTTGACCATAACTTGAGCATATGAATTGATGCATACTAGAATAACAGGTACTTTTCCGTTGCATGTGATCATAGTGCCGGTTCATCATTGGTGTGATGGTACCGAAGGCTTCTTCGAAGCACTTGCATGATGGAGATGTTATACATATGGCTCCTCGGAGCACAAGCATGATGAGCTTGATCCTACCATCTATGAGGATCATGCTACTATCATATTGACTAGTACAGTTAGAAAACCATTGTGTGAGCAAGATGACGAGTTAAATCAAAGGTTTACGAAAACCCCTTCGGGTGCCACTAATGCCCGAGCGTGATGATGAGATGGGTGGCCACTTTTGGTGAAGTGGTGCACCGGTGTTTTGTGTGAGTATGGTTTCGGAAATGGGATTAGATTTATGATGTGTCGACCGTCCCAACCTCACCTGTGCGACCACGTTACCCCTTTATGGGACGGGGCTTTGTTGATTACTCTAGTCGGTACTACCAAGGAGCCCCATTACTAGTGGCGGGAGTGATTGTCGTCACTCTCGTGATGGGGTCGTGCCAGGAAGGGCGACTATGCCATTTTTATGAGTTCCAGGCAGACAGTTGGTCCCCGCATGGTTGATACTGTCCAGAATCGGTGCTCGTAAGACATACAACATGTGGGCTGGGTACCAATCGAGTGGACCTCCTTGTTAAGTACCGTCAGGGGAAAGATAATGATCGGGTACTTACCTCGGGTATATGTGATATACCGCGAGTCGTGGATGACACGGAAGTTTCCCGATTCTCGTGGGCACAGCGCGCAACCTCTGCAGAGTGTCAAACTATTTGAATAGACGTGTCCACGGTCAAGGACAGTTGGGTAATCCTGCTTAAACTACATCCAACGTTTCCGCATAAACCAAGTGTGTGTGAGTGTGTGTGGGTGTGGTGTTAAGGAAGGCGTTGCTTTGATAGCAATGATACGACCAAGTTCGGTGACTTGGCGTATAGGGTGAACCCGGATGGTTCAGCCCTCAACTGATATATTGAGGATAGGACCAAGTTCGGTGACTTGGCCTATAGGGTGAACCCGGATGGTTCAGCCCTCAACAGATATATTGATATCTCTAACCTGTTCTTCAAAACTAATTCTTTAACTTGATGCATATTCATGATCACTCTACCTAGATGAGTTACACTAAAGATGCATGATATTGTTATCCTTCACTTTCATTGTTCATGTCATGGGCTGTTTGCGAGTACATTCAAAGTACTCATTGGTTTGCCCCTGGTTATTTCATTGACCGGGTATGAAAGCACAGGATATGGTGGAGATTATCTCGGTGACGTTCTTGCGAGCTAGGACGCTTCCTTGTGAGAATGCCTGTAGGTTAAGGCTGATGGCATGGGTTCACGCTTTCAACCGATAATTCCACTATTGGTTCAATTTCAAGTGTAGGCCTTTAAGGCCCTATATATGTAAGACTCGACCGAAGTGGCCATTTCTTGTATCAAATGGTATGTATGGATGTAAGACTCTTTTATTCGTTATCTGTGTTCGGTGAGCAGTGATCTCTGGGATCACTGAGCACGGCGATTCTCGACTAGTAAGTCGGGGTCCCCACAGTACGACCCAAGAATCCAACTTCGTTCAGCCAGAATTGGCATTTTCTGAACCTTGGCATAAAGTTGGTGCTCCCAAAGCTTTTCCGACACTAACCTCAAGTGTTGCTCATGCTTTTCTTTGGACTTGGAGAAGATTAATATGTCATCAATGAATACGACGACAAACTTGTCCAGGTATTCCATGAAGACCTTGTTCATGAGGTACATGAAGTATTTCGTGGCATTTTTCAACCCAAAATACATGACAGCGCACTCGTATAGACCATACCGGGTCACGAATGCAGTCTTGGGTAAGTCTTCAGGTCGGAACTTCAGTTGGTAATAACCAGATGGGAGATCGATCTTGGAAAATACCTTGGCTCCATTTAACTAGTCAAACAAGTCTTCAATATTGGGGAGTGGGTACTTGTTCTGGATCATGACTTCATTGAGAGAACGGTAATCGACGCATAGTCTGATAGTCCCATCCTTTTTAGACACAAACAGAACAGGTGATCCCCAAGTTGATGCACTCAGACGAATGAATCCCTTCTTGAGTTGCTCATCCAACTTCTTCTTCATCTTTGCCAGCCCTTTGGATCCCATCCTATAAGGCGTATTCTAGATAGGCCTTGACCCAGGCATGAGCTCAATGATGAACTCGATGTCTCGGTTGGGAGGCATCCCTGGTAGCTCATCGGGAAAGACATCCGGGTATTCATCGACTATCGGCACTCAGTCCAGCTCTTCTCCCGATAGGTTATTAACCCGCGGGGCTTGAGTGGATACAGGCTAAGAGACATACTTGACTTTGACCCCTTGATCACTTGTCATGGTAATATTCCTATTGGCACAGTCCAAGATGCTCTGTTGTTTGGCCAACAAATCCATTCCAAGGATTACTTCTAAGCCTTGCGACTTAATGACTATTGTATCTGCTGTGAAGCTTATCCCATTAATATTGATCCCGACCCCACTACATCGTAGGTTGGTCCTTAGCACAGCTCCCGGGTTATGTACTTCCATTTTTCAATTAATAGGGTAGGCTTCAAACCACATTTTTCCGCAAACTTCTGAGTAACAAAAGAATGGAAAGCACCACCATCAAACAATATTGTTGCTGGGGTGGAGTTGACAAGGAACGTACCCAGAATGTAGTCCGGGTCTTCCTATGCCTCTTCTACGGAGATGGGATTAATACGTCCCCTGCTGTGATACTCCTGGTTGCGGGGAGCCTGGTTCCTGCCTCGTGCTCCTTGACCATGTCCTTGATTTGGCACATTGGGGCATGGTGCGTCGGGCTTCTTGTTTGGGCACTGCCTGGAATAGTGGTCTTGAGTCCACTGTTGTTCGGTGGGTTGAATGTTGGCTTGGTGTTGACTTGTTGTTGAGGCTGGTAGTTCTGGCGGAATGTTGGAGCCTTATACTGCTACTGCTGATAACTCGGTCGTGCTGGAGCTGACTTCCATGGGCATGGCTTCGGGTTACTTGTTCCTCTACTACACATCAGCTTGCGCTTACGGGTGTCGTCCATTGCACGACGCTTATCCTCCAACATAAGGGCCTTGTTAACCAGGTCGCAGAAGGTCCGGCATTCACAAACAACCAGTTGATACTGGAGTGACTGCTGAAGTCCTTCCATAAATTGCTCCACTTTTGCAGCCTCAGTGTTGACGTCCTCTGGTGCATATCTTGATAGGAGGTTAAACTTCTACAGATACTCCTTGACGGTTCCATTGCCTTCCCTTAAAGCTCGGAACTCCCGCTTCTTAATGGTCATCATTCCTGGAGGAATCTGAGCAGCGCGGAATCCTTCCTTGAACATTGCCCAAGTGATAACTTGCCCTGCTCGCATGATCTGGAACTTGTCCCACCAAGCTTTGGCCGTTCCTCCGACGCAGTGAGAAGCATAAAGGACTTTCTCGCGATCATCGGTGCACTTGACCAGCACGAGGAGGTCTTCGATAGTGTGGATCCCGTCATTGGCATCCAATGGTTCGGTCGTCTCCGTGAATATAGGAGGCGTAGTCTGCATAAACTCAGATAGAGTAGAGCGATCGTTGCCATTTCCGTTCTGCGGCGGATTGTTCACCAAGACTTGAGCCTTCCATTGGATAGCGGCATTATTGGCTTGACGCTCCTCTCCGAGAGCTAGAAGTAACTGAGCCATGGTCAATCTTTCTGGAGGAGGCGGTGGCGGTGGAACATCGCCTTGCTGCTGCTCGTGGTGATCTCCAGCTTGAGCATCCCCTCCGGTTCCCTGCTGCTGATCTCAAGAGGCAGAGTCGGGGTTGCCGAAGGTGCTGGTGCGAGTTGCAATCACCATCCTGTCAGGGGAGTAGACATATCAATCTGCAGAACTAGCCGGAATCATAAGGGATGATGTTCTAGTAAAAGGGGGTCTCGTGCTGTGCTAGTGTGAGATTTTTAAGCCAAAGATTTTTGGAAAAGCTAATGCATTAGATTAAAACAAGTGATGTAGTCGCTTACAAGCTGCCTAAGGCAGAAATGCGGCTTGCATCAAACATGCTTACACAACCCTCATGGTTCGCATGAACCAATACATGAATTCCCTACGCTTGGGGGGAACTGCTAATTGTCTATGTCGTGATCCTAAGCGGCGGACTGCTCGGTCTCATAGGCGGGTTCCTCAGGGTCTTCGTCTTCACCTTCATTTGTGCTTCCCTCCTTCAGGGGAGTGGGAGAAGGAAGTTGTCCATCACGGCATCTCTTGGTTGGCGAGGCAGCGAAGAGCTCAGTGTACTCTTCCGCAGTCAGGCGACAACTCTGAATATGAGTGGCGTGAAGAGGTGGTACTCCTCCTCGGAAAGCAACGCCGGATCGTCCTTCGGGTGCTCGTTCCTTCTTTACCTTGCGGGTCTTCATCTTCTCAATGCGGAGCAGATCCTTGATTTGGTGCAGTTCTTGGTGAATCTTTGTTGACTCCTTGATCAAAAGGTGAGTCAAAGTGTCGGAGGAGAGGCTGAAGTAGGTCTGAAACCTTAGTGGCGTCCCGTCCTTTGAAGATGGGTTGATTGTCCAACTCCCGTCTCTCCCATCCTTAATAAAAGGTAGGTGATGAGTAGCTGGCTCATTAGCCATCTCGGGTAGGATATTGTAGAGACGCACGAGCGCCTCTCGTGCGGCTGTCTCTACTGCCAGCATCAGATCCTCCATCTGTGGTCCTTCGAAGAACCAACTAGTCGGGGAGTCATTAGCCTTGACTATCACATCCACGTTATATTCCTTGGTATCGGCATTGACCAAGTGCTTGTGGTAGAGCAAGATGGGCGTGTGGCGTACTTGGCACTTCTCGAGGCTATCGCCCAAAAGTAGGGGAAATCCCGTCTCCAGAAGCATCTCAGGTACGGTGGCCATCTAAAAGATGTAGGGGAGAGGGTTAGAAAGTTTTGAGTGGGTGCAGAATCTCAGGTTAAGGTCTAAGTGCACTAATCATCTTAGCTATCGTGCATGCTACCTAAGGCTTCCTATAGTCAATCTGGCTCTGATACCCGGTCTGTGGGGACCCCGACTTACGAGTCGAGATCACCGAATGAACGTGCTCAGTGATCCCAGAGATATATGCTCACCAAAGTTGTCAGAATCGTGACTCAAGTCTTAGAATCTTACGACTTTACGATCCAAACTAACCCCTGCGATTCTACAATTTTGCTCATAGAATCTAAGTTTCTACGATCCCTGGTAGTTATGATTCTACGATTCACAATCCTACCAACGGAGCTCCGATCCGATTCAGAATCACGATTATGACAACCTTGATGCTCACCGAACACACAGATACTGAATATTAAGAGTCTTACATACAAATACCGAATTATTACATCACGTGACCGAATGGTCAAGTTCACAAGGTAGGGCCTATAAGGCCAAATCACACGGATACAACTAGTAGCATATATCTTAGGGTTAAGCGGGTGCCCATGCCATCAGCCTACACCAACAGGCATTCTGACTAGGAAGCCTCCTAATTCGCAGGGGTGTCTCCGAAGACGTACTCATCTCCAAACTCCGGTCCTTACATGTCTGGTCAATAATATAACCAGTGGCAAGCCAATGATTACTTTTGAATGTAGTCGCAAACAGCCCATGATATGAACAATGCAAGGGAAGGATAACAATAATATGCATCTTTGGTGGACAACAACTTGTTTAATAAACATGATCATGTGTATGCAACATAAGCTAAATGTTGATTTGAAGAACAGGTTACAGATATCAATATATCCGTCGAGGATTGAACACTTCGGGTTCACCCTGTATGCCAAGTCTACAAACTTGGTCATATCATTACTTTTATATTAACTCCATTTACCACATACTCACACACACTAGGTTTATGTGGAAACGACTGGAAGTACTTTAAGCAGGATTACCCAACTGTCCTTGATCGTGGACATTGCTATTGAAATAGTTTTACACTCTGCAGAGGTAGTACGCTGGAACCACGAGATGCGGGAAACTTCCGTGTCATCCACGACACGCGGTATAAAACATACCCGAGGTAAGTACCCGATCAATGCCTTTCCCAGACGATACTAGACAAAGAGGTCCACTCGATTGGTACCCATCCCACATGTTATACGTCTTATAAGCATCGACTCTGGACAGTATCAATCATGCGGGGACCAAGGGTGTGCCTGGAACACGTAAAAACGGCATAGTCGCCCTAACTGGCACGACCCCATCACGAGACTGACCGCACATCACTCCCGCCACTAGTAATGTGGCTCTTTGCTAGCACCGACCAGAGTACTCAAAACAGCCGCGTCCCATAAAGGGGTAACATGGTCGTACATGTAAGGTTAGGACGGTTGAGACATCATAAATCTAATCCCATTTCCGAAACCATCCACACACAAATACCCGGCGCACCACTTCACCAAAAGTGGCCACCTAAATCATCATCAGCCTCGGGCATTAGTGGCACCCGACGGGGTTTTCACAAACCTTTGATTTATGTCATCATCATGCTCATGCCAATACTATTCTAACTTTACTTGTCAACATGATATTAGCATGACCCTCAGAGGTGGTAGGATCAAGCTCAATGCATGTGCTCTGGAGGAGCCATCGGTAACATCACCTCAATGATTTACCGGTACTTATGCTCATATGCAACAGAAATATTTGCTACAGTAGCATGCACCATAACATATGCTCAGATATGGTCAAAGGGCTGCTTGCCTTGGTCGGCTAGTTATCCGGGGTCTTCGAGGTCTTCCGCTCCAATTCCTGCGTCACACGGGTTTTCTATCATTGTATAAAGATAAAAGTAATAAGTAGCTCACTCCAAAACAGACCACAAAGTCAATTTAAAAATGTTGGTTATTTCTGATAAATCCAGGTTGTTATTATAAAAATATTTGCTTCTGTTTTTACTGAAGGAATATTTTTTAAAATCAACTTAACAGAAGAAAAACTATTCTAATTTAATCCTTTTTATTATTGTAAAACATGAAAGTTGTGCAAAAATTCAACCAATGGTTATGTTAAATACTACACGTTTTTAGAAGTATAACAGTGGAAAAATTATATTTTTACACTGGTTAAATCTTTCTATAAAAACAATTTTAAACTCAGGTTTTAAATAAAAAGAAAAAGGCTACAGACCCTGGCCTGGCTTGGCCTAGTCATGGGCTGGCCCAAAGGCCAGCCAACCAGCCTGCCCAGGCGCGTGGGCCCCTGCGGTTAGTGGCTGCACGCGGCGAGGGACAGAGAGATGGGCCACCGACAGGTGGGGCACATCTGTCGGGGTCGTCTCCTTCCTCTATCCAGAGAGGACGAGGAGCACGCCGGTGTGGCTACCGACGTCCTCGGGCCCACACGATGATGGGAATGGGTCCGGCTCATCGTCTCCTACCTGATGATGGTCGAGATGACGGGGGAGGGGCTTAGGTTCACCGGTGACGAGGTAGCCGCGGCGGAGAGGTTTCACGTGAAGGTGGAGGTGGTAGCTAGGGGCACGGATTTGCTCGGGGAAGAGAGGGGAAAGCTTCTTGAGGTCACGGGGAGTGGTTTGGTGGGCAGAGGAACGCAGGATACGACGTGTAGCCGGAGATCTACCGGAGCTCCGAGGCGGAGGTGCCTCGAAGGATCTCGAGCACCGGGGCTCTGCTGGCCCACAAGGGTGGCTAGGGAGGTTATTGAGGTTGCGGCAATGAGGAATGAGGGGTGCTGGAGCGAGGGGAGAGGCTATATATAGGCCCACGACGGTGAGCCGACTCGGGAGCGCCGGTGATTCACTGTGGCGCGCATGGGGGTGCAGAGAGGAGCTGGGGTCGAAACCACAGTCTCAGGACGTGGTTTTGGACTGCCAGGACTCACTGCGAGGAAGGGGAGAGAGGAGAGGTGACCACCCACGGTCGTGCATCTCTGGCTGGTTCTCGTGCGCGCGGGAACGCGTCGCGCCAGCTCTTAGCGCACCAGAGGAGGGTCCCTGATGGTCGCCTGATGCAGAGGGGCTGTCAGGGAAGAAGTTAGACACTTCGGGGGAGGCTGGAACTGGCCGAGAGCATCGCCCCCATCTCGGTGGTTCTCTGTGTTGGAATTATGCCCTAGAGGCAATAATAAATGTATAGTTATTATTATAATTCCTGTATCAAGATAATAGTTTATTATCCATGCTATAGTTGTATTGAATGAAGACTCATTTACATGTGTGGATACATAGACAAAACACCGTCCCTAGCATGCCTCTAGTTGGCTAGCCAGTTGATCAATGATAGTCAGTGTCTTCTGATTATGAACAAGGTGTTGTTGCTTGATAACTGGATCACGTCATTGGGAGAATCACGTGATGGACTAGACCCAAACTAATAGACGTAGCATGTTGATCGTGTCATTTTGTTGCTACTGTTTTCTGCGTGTCAAGTATTTATTCCTATGACCATGAGATCATATAACTTACTGACACCGGAGGAATGCTTTGTGTGTATCAAACGTCGCAACGTAACTGGGTGACTATAAAGATGCTCTACAGGTATCTCCGAAGGTGCTAGTTGAGTTAGTATGGATCAAGACTGGGATTTGTCACTCCGTGTGACGGAGAGGTATCTCGGGGCCCACTCGGTAATGCAACATCACACACAAGCCTTGCAAGCAATGTAACTTAGTGTAAGTTGCGGGATCTTGTATTACGGAACGAGTAAAGAGACTTGCTGGTAAACGAGATTGAAATAGGTATGCGGATACTGACGATCGAATCTCGGGCAAGTAACATACCGAAGGACAAAGGGAATGACATACGGGATTATACGAATCCTTGGCACTGAGGTTCAAACGATAAGATCTTCGTAGAAAATGTAGGATCCAATATGGGCATCCAGGTCCCGCTATTGGATATTGACCGAGGAGTCTCTCGGGTCATGTCTACATAGTTCTCGAACCCGCAGGGTCTGCACACTTAAGGTTCGACGTTGTTTTATGCGTATTTGAGTTATATGGTTGGTTACCGAATGTTGTTCGGAGTCCCGGATGAGATCACGGACATCACAAGGGTTTCTGGAATGGTCCGGAAACGAAGATTGATATATAGGATGACCTCATTTGATTACCGGAAGGTTTTCGGAGTTACCGGGAATGTACCGGGAATGACGAATGGGTTTCGGGAGTTCACCGGGGGGGCAACCCACCCTGGGGAAGCCCATAGGCTTTGGGGAGACACACCATCCCTTAGTGGGCTGGTGGGACAGCCCCAAAGGGGCCTATGCGCCAAGGATAAGAAATCAAAGGAAAAGGAAAAAAAAGAGGGAGGAGGTGGGAAGGGAGGAGGACTCCCTCCCACCAAACCTAGTCCAACTCGGTTTGGGGGGAGAGTCCTCCCCCTTGGCTCGGCCGACTCCTTGGGGGTCCTTGGACCCCAAGGCAAGGCCCCCCCTCCCTCCTCCTATATATATGGAGCAATTAGGGCTGATTTGAGACGACTTTCTCACGGCTGCCCGACCACATACCTCCACGGTTTTTCCTCTAGATCGCGTTTCTGCGGAGCTCGGGCGGAGCCCTGCTGAGACAAGGTCATCACCAACCTCCAGAGCGCCGTCACACTGCCGGAGAACTCTTCTACCTCTCCGTCTCTCTTGCTGGATCAAGAAGGCCGAGATCATCGTCGAGTTGTACGTGTGCTGAACGCGGAGGTGCCGTCCGTTCGGTACTAGATCGTGGGACTGATCGCGGGATTGTTCGCGGGGCGGATCGAGGGACGTGAGGACGTTCCACTACATCAACCGCGTTCTCTAACGCTTCTGTTGTACGATCTACAAGAGTATGTAGATCACTCATCCCCTCTCGTAGATGGACATCACCATGATAGGTCTTCGTGCGCGTAGGAAAATTTTTGTTTCCCATGCGAAGTTTCCCAACAGTGGCATCATGAGCTAGGTTCATGCGTAGATGTCTTCTCGAGTAGAACACTAAAGTTTTTGTGGGTGGTGATGTGCGTTTTGCTTCCCTCCTTAGTCTTTTCTTGATTCCGCGGTATTGTTGGATTGAAGCGGCTTGGACCGACATTACTCGTACGCTTACGAGAGACTGGTTTCATCGTTACGAGTAACCCCCTTTGCTCAAAGATGACTGGCAAGTGACGGTTTCTCCAACTTTAGTTGAATCGGATTTGACTGAGGAGGTCCTTGGATGAGGTTAAATAGCAACTCATAGATCTCCGTTGTGGTGTTTGCGTAAGTAAGATGCAATCCTACTAGATACCCTTGGTCACCACGTAAAACATGCAACAACAAAATTAGAGGACGTCTAACTTGTTTTTGGAGGGTATGATTGTGATGTGATATGGCCAACGATGTGATCTGATATATTGGATGTATGAGATGATCATGTTGTAATAGAAATATCGACTTGCACGTCGATGGTACGGCAACCGGCAGGAGCCATAGGGTTGTCTTTATACTAACGTTTGTGCTTGCAGATGCGTTTACTATTTTGCTAGGATGTAGCTTTAGTAGTAATAGCATAAGTAGCACGACAACCCCGATGGCAACACGTTGATGGATGATCATGGTGTGGCGCCGGTGACAAGAAGATCGTGCCGGTGCTTTGGTGATGGAGATCAAGAAGCACGTGATGATGGCCATATCATGTCACTTATGAATTGCATGTGATGTTAATCCTTTTATGCACCTTATTTTGCTTAGAACGACGGTAGCATTATGAGGTGATCTCTCACTAAAATTTCAAGACGAAATTGTGTTCTCCCCGACTGTGCACCGTTGCTACAGTTCGTCGTTTCGAGACACCACATGATGATCGGGTGTGATAGACTCAACGTTCACATACAACGGGTGCAAAACAGTTGCGCACGCGGAACACTCGGGTTAAGCTTGACGAGCCTAGCATGTGCAGACATGGCCTCGGAACACATGAGACTGAAAGGTCGATCATGAATCATATAGTTGATATGATTAGCATAGGGATGCTTACCACTGAAACTACTCTCGACTCACGTGATGATCGGACTTGGGATAGTGTAAGTGGATCATGAACCACTCAAATGACTAGAGAGATGTACTTTTTGAGTGGGAGTTTAGCATATAATTTGATTAAGTTGAACTCTAATTATCGTGAACATAGTCTATGTCCACTTTGAATATATTTGTGTTGTAGATCATGGCTCACGCGACAGTCATCCTGAATTTTAATACGTTCCTAGAGAAAGCTAAGTTGAAAGATGATGGAAGCAACTTTGTAGACTGGGCTAGTAATCTTAAGCTAATCTTACAAGCTGGGAAGAAGGATTATGTCCTTAATGCTGCGCTAGGAGATGAACCACCCGCTACGGCTGATCAGGATGTTAAGAACGCTTGGTTAGCACGTAAGGAGGACTACTCAATAGTTCAATGTGCAGTCTTGTATGGCTTAGAACCGGGACTTCAACGTCGCTTTGAGCGTCATGGAGCATTTGAGATGTTCCAGGAGTTGAAGTTTATCTTTCAGAAGAACGCCCGGATCGAGAGGTATGAGACCTCCGATAAATTCTATGCTTGCAAGATGGAGGAGAACTCGTCTGTCAGTGAACATGTGCTCAAAATGTCTGTCTACTCAAACCGTCTAGCTGAGCTGGGGATTGAATTCCCGCAAGAAGCTATCACTGACAGAATCCTTCAATCACTGCCGCCAAGCTATAAAGGCTTTGTGTTGAACTACAACATGCAAGGGATGAACAAGTCTCCCGGCGTGTTGTTTGCGATGCTGAAAGTCGCAGAGTCTGAACTCCGTAAAGAGCATCAAGTGTTGATGGTGAATAAGACCACTAGTTTCAAGAGAAACGGCAAAGGCAAGAAGGGTAATTCGAAGAAGAGCGGCAAGCCTGTTGCCAATCCGACGAAGAAACCCAAAGCTGGACCTAAGCCTGAAACAGAGTGCTTCTATTGCAAGGGTATGGGTCACTGGAAGCGCAATTGCCCCAAGTATCTGGCAGATAAGAAGGCGGGCAAAGAAAAATTAGGTATATTTGATATACATGTTATTGATGTGTACTTAACCGGCTCTCGTAGTAGTGCCTGGGTATTTGATACCGGTTCTGTTGCTCATATTTGCAACTCGAAGCAGGAACTGCGGAATAGACGAAGGCTGGCGAAAGACGAAGTGACGATGCGCGTAGGAAATGGTTCCAAGGTTGATGCAATCGCCGTCGGCACAGTGTCACTTCAGCTACCATCGGGATTAGTGATGAACTTAAATCATTGTTATTTAGTGCCTGCGTTGAGCATGAACATTATATCTGGATCTTGTTTATTGCGAGACGGTTACTCTTTTAAGTCTGAGAATAATGGTTGTTCTATTTCTATGAGTAACATCTTTTATGGTCATGCACCGAATGTGAGAGGATTGTTCATATTGAATCTTGATAGCGATACGCATATACATAACATTGAGACCAAAAGAGTTAGAGTAAACAATGATAGCGCCATATTTTTGTGGCAGTGCCGCTTGGGTCATATTGGTGTAAAGCGCATGAAGAAACTCCATGCTGATGGACTTTTGGAGTCACTTGACTTTGATTCACTTGACACGTGCGAACCATGCCTCATGGGCAAGATGACTAAAACTCCGTTCTCCGGAACAATGGAGCGTGCAAGTGACTTGTTGGAAATCATACATACCGATGTGTGTGGTCCAATGAGCGTAGAGGCACGCGGCGGATATCGTTATTTTCTCACCTTCACTGACGATTTGAGTAGATATGGTTATGTCTACTTGATGAAGCACAAGTCTGAAACATTTGAAAAGTTCAAGCAATTTCAGAGTGAAGTGGAAAATCATCGTAACAAGAAGATCAAGTTCCTGCGGTTTGATCGTGGGGGTGAATATCTGAGTTTCGAGTTTGGTGCTCACTTAAGACAATGTGGAATTGTTTCGCAGTTAACACCGCCTGGAACACCACAGCGTAATGGTGTGTCCGAACGTCCTAATCGTACTTTGTTAGAGATGGTGCGATCTATGATGTCTCTTACTGATTTGCCGTTATCATTTTGGGGTTATGCATTAGAAACAGCTGCATTCACTTTAAATAGGACACCATCAAAATCCGTTGAGACGACACCATACGAACTGTGGTATGGCAAAAGGCCAAAGTTGTCGTTTCTTAAAGTTTGGGGATGTGATGCTTATGTCAAAAAGCTTCAGCCTGAAAAGCTGGAACCCAAAGCGGAAAAATGCGTCTTCATAGGTTACCCAAAAGAGACAGTTGGGTACACCTTCTATCTCAAATCCGAGGGCAAAGTGTTTGTTGCTAAGAACGGAACTTTTCTCGAGAAGGATTTTCTCTCGAGAGAATTGAGTGGGAGGAAGATAGAACTTGACTAGGTTGTCGAACCTCTCATCCCTCTGGATGGTGGCGTAGGGCAAGGGGAAACCTCTGTCATTGCGACGCCGACTGAGGAGGAAGTTAATGATGATGATCATGAAACTCCAGTTCGAGTTTCTGTTGAACCACGCAGGTCGACGAGATCACGCGCTGCTCCAGAGTGGTAGGTAATCCCGTCTTATCAATCATGTTGTTAGACAACAATAAACCTGCAAATTATGAAGAAGCAATGGTGGGCCCAGATTCCAACAAATGGCTAGAAGCCAAGAAATCCGAGATAGGATCCATGTATGAGAACAAAGTGTGGACTTTGGAGATACTACCTGAGGGCCGCAAGGCTATTCAGAACAAATGGATCTTTAAGAAGAAGACGGACGCTGACGGTAATGTGACCGTTTATAAAGCTCGACTTGTGGCAAAGGGTTTTTCACAAGTTCCAGGAATTGACTACGATGAGACTTTCTCTCCTGTGGCAATGCTTAAGTCCGTCAGAATCATGTTAGCAATAGCTGCATTTTTCGATTATGAAATCTGGCAGATGGATGTCAAAACGGCGTTCCTTAACGGTTTCCTTAAGGAAGAGTTGTATATGATGCAACCCGAAGGTTTTTTCGATCCTAAAAGTGCTAACAAGGTGTGCAAGCTCCAGCGATCCATTTATGGACTGGTGCAAGCATCTCGGAGTTGGAACAAATGCTTTGATGAGGTGATCAAAGCATTTGGGTTTATACAAGTGGTTGGAGAATCTTGTATTTACAAGAAAGTGAGTGGGAGCTCTGTGGCGTTTCTAATATTATATGTAGATGACATATTACTGATTGGAAACAACGTAGAGCTTTTGGAGAGCATAAAAGGTTACTTGAATAAAAGTTTCTCTATGAAGGACCTAGGAGAAGCTGCTTACATTCTAGGCATTAAGATCTATAGGGATAGATCAAAACGCCTGATAGGACATTCACAAAGCACATACCTTGATAAAGTTTTGAAGAGGTTCAAAATGGAACAGTCCAAGAAAGGGTTCTTGCCAGTGTTACAAGGTACGAGATTGAGTAAGACTCAGTGCCCAGCAACTGATGAAGATAGAGAGCATATGCGCTCCGTCCCCTATGCTTCAGCCATAGGTTCTATCATGTATGCGATGTTGTGCACTAGACCGGATGTTAGCCTGGCCATAAGTATGGCAGGTAGGTTCCAGAGTAATCCAGGAGTGGATCACTGGACAGCGGTCAAGAATATCCTGAAGTACCTGAAAAGGAGTAAGGAGATGTTTCTCGTGTATGGAGGTGACGAAGAGCTCGCCGTAAAAGGTTACGTCGATGCAAGCTTTGACACAGATCCGGATGACTCTAAGTCGCAAACCGGATACGTATTTATTCTTAATGGGGTGCAGTAAGGTGGTGCAGTTCCAAGCAAAGCGTCGTAGCAGATTCTACATGTGAAGCGGAGTACATGGCTGCCTCGGAGGCGGCTAAGGAGGGTGTCTGGATGAAGCAGTTCATGACGGATCTTGGAGTGGTGCCAAGTGCACTGGATCCAATAACCTTGTTCTGTGACAACACTGGTGCCATTGCCTTAGCAAAGGAACCAAGGTTTCACAAGAAGACCAGACACATCAAACGACACTTCAACCTCATCCGCGACTACGTCGAGGAGGAGGACGTAAATATATGCAAAGTGCACACGGATCTGAATGTAGCAGACCCGCTGACTAAACCTCTTCCACGGCCAAAACATGATCGACACCAGAACTGTATGGGTGTTAGATTTATTACAATGTAATTCACATGGTGATGTGAGGGCTAGATTATTGACTCTAGTGCAAGTGGGAGACCGTTGGAATTATGCCCTAGAGGCAATAATAAATGTATAGTTATTATTATAATTCCTGTATCAAGATAATAGTTTATTATCCATGCTATAATTGTACTGAATGAAGACTCATTTACATGTGTGGATACATAGACAAAACACCGTCCCTAGCATGCCTCTAGTTGGCTAGCAAGTTGATCAATGATAGTCAGTGTCTTCTGATTATGAACAAGGTGTTGTAGCTTGATAACTAGATCACGTCATTGGGAGAATCACGTGATGGACTAGACCCAAACTAATAGACGTAGCATGTCGATCGTGTCATTTTGTTGCTACTGTTTTCTGCGTGTCAAGTATTTATTCCTATGACGATGAGATCATATAACTTACTGACACCGGAGGAATGCTTTGTGTGTATCAAACGTCGCAACGTAACTGGGTGACTATAAAGATGCTCTACAGGTATTCCAAAGGGGTTAGTTGAGTTAGTATGGATCAAGACTGGGATTTGTCACTCCGTGTGACGGAGAGGTATCTCGGGGCCGACTCGGTAATGCAACATCACACACAAGCCTTGCAAGCAATGTAACTTAGTGTAAGTTGCAGGATCTTGTATTACGGAACGAGTAAAGAGACTTGCCGGTAAACGAGATTGAAATAGGTATGCGGATACTGACGATCGAATCTCGGGCAAGTAACATACCGAAGGACAAAGGGAATGACATACGGGATTATACGAATCCTTGGCACTGAGGTTCAAACGATAAGATCTTCGTAGAAAATGTAGGATCCAATATGGGCATCCAGGTCCCGCTATTGGATATTGACCGAGGAGTCTCTCGGGTGAGGTCTACATAGTTCTCGAACCCGCAGGATCTGCACACTTAAGGTTCGACGTTGTTTTATGCGTATTTGAGTTATATGGTTGGTTACCGAATGTTTTTCGGAGTCCTGGATGAGATCATGGACGTCACGAGGGTTTCCGGAATGGTCCGGAAACGAAGATTGATATATAGGATGACCTCATTTGATTACCGGAAGGTTTTCGGAGTTACCGGGAATGTACCGGGAATGACGAATGGGTTCCGGGAGTTCACCGGGGGGGGCAACCCACCCCGGGAAAGCCCATAGGCTTTGGGGAGACACACCAGCCCTTAGTGGGCTGGTGGGACAGCCCCAAAGGGGCCTATACGCCAAGGATAAGAAATCAAAGGAAAAGGAAAAAAAAAAGAGGGAGGAGGTGGGAAGGGAGGATGACTCCCTCCCACCAAACCTAGTCCAACTCGGTTTGGGGGGGAGAGTCCTCCCCCTTGGCTCGGCCGACTCCTTGGGGGTCCTTGGACCCCAAGGCAAGGCCCCCCCTCCCACCTCCTATATATATGGAGCAATTAGGGCTGATTTGAGACGACTTTCTCACGGCTGCCCGACCACATACCTCCACGGTTTTTCATCTAGATCGCGTTTCTGCGGAGCTCGGGCTGAGCCCTGCTGAGACAAGGTCATCACCAACCTCCGGAGCGCCGTCACGCTGCCGGAGAACTCTTCTACCTCTCCGTCTCTCTTGCTGGATCAAGAAGGCCGAGATCATCGTCGAGCTGTACGTGTGCTGAACGCGGAGGTGGCGTCCGTTCGGTACTAGATCGTGGGACTGATCGCGGGATTGTTCGCGGGGCGGATCGTGGGACGTGAGGACGTTCCACTACATCAACCGCGTTCTCTAACTCTTCTGTTGTACGATCTACAAGGGTATGTAGATCACTCATCCCCTCTCGTAGATGGACATCACCATAATAGGTCTTCGTGCGCGTAGGAAAATTTTTGTTTCCCATGCGACGTTCCCCAACACTCTGTAGCGCGCCCAGAGCGCAGCTTTTCCATGCCATGACATGCTGGCATGCTCTGGCGTTCCTTGGTTGTGTCTAGCATGTCCTGGGCACTGGCTGAGAGATGCCTAGCCGTAGGAGACCCGTGGGAGCTTCGGTTGGTCAAGGGGGACAAGGAAAACAGGTGTTGTCAGCCTTGAGCTGAAAGTTAGATTGGGGTTTTTGGTATTTCTTCTTTGAACCAGAGAGGGGCCAGTTGACTGGGGCTTGGCATTCATGTTGTCCACCTAATCTGAGAATTTGGGAGAAAGGGTTGGGGTTTAGCTAAGGATAGGAGGGTTTTACCCATCTGTCAGAAGGTGCTTGACAGTGGTTTGGGGTGGTTGCACCCCACCACTGGTTCTGCAACTTAACAGGGTTGGGTTTGGTGCTAAAACTAGGGGTTTCACCAAGTTTGAGCTCCATTTGACAAGTTGAGCTTTGTAAACTTGAAAACATCACCAAATGACCAGATCTGTTCCTTCCAAACAGAATGTGTTTAAATTAAGTCCCACAAATCCCATTTTTGGTATGGAGCCCTCATTTGAGGTCTTAGGCACTCCTGCAAAGTTTCAACTTCATTGGACAAACTTTTCTATGTACAGTTGCTCTAACTTCAATCTGGACAGAAGGGGTTTTGCAACTATTTGGTGCCCTTAATCATCTTGGATCTAGGTGAAATTTTATGTGGGCACCAAATATGGCTTTGGGATACCACTGGAATTTTCTAGGAATTTATTGAGAATACTTCCTTTGGAAATATTTCAAAAGGTCAAAACAGACACAAAGGGTTTTTAGGGTTTTACTCAAATAATAATAATATAAATAGGGGTTGAAAATCTTATGTATGAAAAATATATGTCCTTGTGATCATCTCCAAATTTTCTCAGATTTTTCTAAGGAAGAAAAGTATTTTTCCATATAGGAATACCATTTCTGGCCTCAGAAATGGACATGCAAATAAATTAGGAAATAATTTATAAAATAATTATTCTGTGGTTTTGGTGCACTAAAATGGTGTTAGAACCAGATCACCAACTATGGGTGAGAACACTTCTTGCCATCAAGGACTTGTAGTGCAATCCCAAATCAGAGTTTTACTTTAACCAGAAACAATAAAAAGGGTTTTGAAAATAATTAAGTCATGGGAAATGTGGTTTGTGATATCACATGATCAAGCATACAAGCATACAGTGACAATCATGGCACTTACAACATTAGTTTTGAAAAAGTTTAAGTAAACTCAGATTTTTGAATTACAGAAAAAGTGATAGTGAAAACAGAGTGTGACATATTTGGACTAACCTACTAACTCAGTGCACCCAGTGCTAGTTTATGTGTGCTGATGTCTTTTTACACGGGCTTTTACCCAATTTTCCGAAGCCCGAAAGAATCCCGAAAAATATATAAAAAAAATCAGCAAAACAGTTGCTTCGGGATCACTGAAGGAGGGCTAGAGGGGGCCAGGGGCCTCCCAGGCAGCCTGCTGGCGCGGACAGGCCTGCCAGGAGGTCGCCTGGGTGGACCCCACCTCCTCTGGTGCCCTCCTTTGGTCTATATTTAGTGTTCCTTCAGGAAACCCTCACAAAGTTTCTGGAATCGCGAATTTCTCCATTGTTCCGCCGCCCGAGCGCTTCCGAGATCGGGAGCGTCAGGAGACCTCTTCCTGGCACCCTGCCAGAGGGAGGATTGACCTCTGGGAGCTTCTCCACGACCATGGACGCCTCTTGGATGTGCCGTGAGTATTTTCCTTTGGACCATGAGTTCATGACCAGTAGCTATGTGATGTCTTCTCTCCAATTTTGTGCTTCAATGGTTAGTGCTTGTGAGCTGCCCTACATGATCAAGCCATCTATGTAATTCTCTTGCTATTGCTATGCTCGGTTTGTTGGGATACGATGGATTATGAGATTATGTTCAGATTTTTATGAGTTATATATTTGATTATCCTTTTATATTTTGTTCTTAGTGATTCTTGCATGTTCTCTGTTGCTTTTTATTGCTTTGGCTAGCTAGTAGATCCTAACTCCAAGAGGGAGTGTTATGCATGATTGTGGGTTCGGGCCCCTCGATGTCTAGCTTGAGTGACATAAACATGAGACTAGGGGATGTGCTTGTTGCCACCCGGGATAAAACAACGGTGCTTGTGACCAAGATTGCAAGGATTGTTTACCTTACGCATAGTTCGTTAATGCAATTGTCCGTTGCTTTGAGTTTACACTTTGGGTAGGGCTCGCAACTTAATACTGGAGAGATGTTCTACATAGATATCTCAAGGTGGATGATTAGTAAGTAGATGTTGATAAATAAACGGTCTACTTGTCTCATCATAATGCCCATTACTATTGAACCTCTAACTATCAAGGAGCATAATTAGCATTGCGGCGCGGTCATAATTCTGTCAATTGCCCAACTGTGATTTGTTTACCCTAGCATAGTTGTTTATCGTCGTTTGGGAGAGATAAATCACTAGTGAAATCATGTCACTCTGGTCCATATCACCATCATTGCTTACACCTCAACTATTTACCACTTTCATTTACTTTTCCGTTGCTATCACTATTACCTTCCCGCTTGTCTTTTGATCCTTTGCAAACTACAAGGCCGGAGAGATTGACAACCTCTATGTACTCGTTGGGAGCAAAGTTATTTGTTGTGTGTGCAGGTCCACGTATTCTACAAGCGCCAGGGTGGAAGACACCTACTTGTTGAGCCTAGGAGTCCTACTGGTTCGATAAACCTTACAGTCTTCGTGTAAGGGAAATTTGCTGCTGACTACATCTACACCTTCTACTAGGGGTAACCAATGAGGGGCGAGAAGTATACACATCATCTCGTCATCAGCGTCCGGCGTACTTGACACTTCTTGAGGCTATCTCCCAAAAGTAGGGGAAAGCCTGTCTCCAGAAGCATTTCAGGTACGGTGGCCATCTACAAGGTTGTACGAGAGGGTTAGAAAGTTTTGGTCGGTGCAGAAAAACTCAAGTGTAAATGCTAATTGTACCACTTGTCTCGGCTATCGTCCATGCTACCTAAGGCTTCCTATAGTCAGGATGGCTCTGATACCAGCTTTGTGGGGGGACCCCGACTTGCGAGTCGAGATCGCCGAATGAACGTTCTCAGTGATCCCAGAGATCAATGCTCACCGAACACTCAGATGCTGAATATTAAGAGTCTTATATCCAAGTACCGAATTATTACAACACATGACCGAAGGGTAAAGTTCACAAGATAGGGCCTATAAGGCCAAATCACACTAATACAACTAGTAGCGGAAATCTTAGGGCTAAGCGGGTGCCCATGCCATCAGCCTACACCAACAAGCATCCTGACTGGGAAGCATCCTAGTTCGTAGGGCCGTCTCCGAAGACATACTCCTCTCCAAACTCCGGTCCTTCCATGTCTGGTCAATACTAGAACCAGTGGAAAGCCAATGAGTACTTTTGAATGTACTCGCAAACATCCCATGATATGAACAATGCAACTTGGTAGAATAATAGTAACATACAACTTTGGTGGATAACAACTTTACTGTAAATAAACATACTCCTGGGTATGCATCATAAGCTAGAGTTTTTTTTTTAAATAACAGGTTAGAGATATCAATATATCTGTTATGGGCTGAACTCTCCGGGTTCACCGATATGCCAAGTCACCAAAATTGGTCATATCAACTCTTTTATATTAACACCATTAAACTCACACACACTTGGTTTATGCGAAAATGACTGGACATAGTTTAAGCGGGATTACCCAACTGTCCTTGACCGTGGACACAGCTATTAGAATAGTTTCACACTCTGCAGAGGAAGTACGCTGGACCCACGAGATCTGGGAAACTTTCGTGTCATCCACGACTCGCGGTATATAACATAGACGAGGTAAATACCCGATCAATGCCTTTCCCGTGACGATACTAGACAAAGAGGTCCACTCGATTGGTACACAAGCCACATGTTGTACATCTTATGAGCGCTGACTCTAGACAGTAGCAACCATGTGGGGACCAACGGTGTGCCTGAAACACGTAAAAATAGTATAGTCGCCCTACCTGGCACGACCCCATCACGAGAGTGACCACACATCACTCCTGCCACTAGTAATATGGCTCTTTGCTAGCACCGACCAGAGTAATCAACAAAGCCCCGTACCAGATAGGGGTAACATGGTCGTACATTTAAGCTTGGGACGGTCGACACATCATAAATCTATTCCCATTTCCGAAACCATACACACACAAAATTCCCGGTGCACCACTTCACCAAAAGTGGCCACCAAACTCATCATCACCCTCGGGCATTAGTGGCACCCGACGGGGTTTTCATAAACCTTGATTTTATACCATCATCATGCTCATGCTACTATGCTTAGCTCTACTTGTCAACATGATATTAGCGTGACCCTCATAGGTGGTAGGATCATACTCAAAATGCAAGCGCTCCGGAGGAGCCATCGGTGACATCACTTCAATGATTTACCAAATACTTATGATCACATGCAACGGAAATATTTGCTACACTACCATGCAATATAACATATGCTCAAACATGGTCAAAGGGCTCCTTGCCTTGGTCGGCTAAGTATCCGGAGTCTTCGAGGTCTTCAAGTCCAACTCCTTCGTCAAACGGGATTTCTATCGTCGTAATAAAATAAAAGCAATAAGTAGCTCACTCCAAAACAGATCACATAGTCATTTCAAAAATGTTGTTTAATTCTGATAAATCCATATTGTTGTTTTAAAAGTATTTGTCTCTGGTTTTAGTGAAAGGAATATTTTTAAATCAATTCAACAGAAGCAAAACTATTCCAAATTAGCCTTTTTAATTATTATAAAACAGATAAGTTGTCCTAAAAATTTGTTTAAAAGTTCTATCAAATACTCCTCATTTTTAGAAAAATAATAGTGGAAGAATCATAAATTTCCACTGGTGAAATCTTTTTATATATATGTTTTAAAACATAGTTTGAAAATAAAAGAAAAGGGAACAGCCCTGGCCTGGCTATGCATGGGGCTGGGCCGGCCAGCGTGCCTCCCGAGGCGCGCGAGCCATCAGGTTTAAACCTGATGCTCGGCCCCTGTGGTCAGCGGCTGCGGGGAGCGAGGGAGAGGAGGATGGGCCACCGACAGGTGGGACACACCTGTCGGGGTCGTCTCCTACCTCTGGACAGAGAGGAGTAGGAGCACACCGGCGTGGCTACCAACTTCCTCAGGCCCTAACAATGGCAGGAATGGGTCCGGCTTGTCGTCGCCTACCTGGTGGTGGTCGAGTCGACGACGGGGGGGTCCTGGTTCCCTCGTGATGAGGTGGCCGCAGCGGAGAGGTTTCGGTCAACGGTGGAGGTGGTAGCTACGGGCACGGAATCTCTCGGGGAAGAGGGGAGAAATGATCCTGGGATCACGGGGAGTGTGTAGGTGGGCAGCGGCACGGGAGAACCGACGTGTAGCCGGAGATCGACTGAATCACCGAGGCGGAGGGTCCTCGATCGATCTCGAACACTGGGGCTCTGCTTGCTCAATGGGGTGTCTAAGGAGGTGATTAGGGTCTAGGTGGAGTTGAGTGAGGAGTGCTGGAGTGAGGGGGTGGCCTTATATAGGCCCACGATGGCGCACCAGGCTGGATGCTCCGGTGGTTTCACCGTGGCGTGCATGAGGGCACAGAGAGAGGCTGGGGTCGAAACCACGGTCTCGTGACATGGTTTTGGACCTCTGAGCTCACTGCGAGAGAGGGGGAGTGAGGAGTGCCATGCCTGCATGGCCGCGTTCCTCTGGCACTACTCGTGCGCGCGGGCACGCGTCACACCGGCTCTCTGTGCGGGAAAGGAGGGGCCTTGGGGGCTTCTTTATGTAGAGGAGCTGTCGGGGGAGAGGAGAGACAATGCGGGGAGGCTAGAGCTGGACAAGGAAGTCGCCCCCACCTCGGTTTCTCTCTGTAGCGCGCCCAAATCGCAGCTTTGGCATCCCACGGCATGCTGGTGCGCTCTGGGGTGCCTTGGACGCGTCTGGCGTGTCCTGTTTCCTGTGCTTCGGCTAGTCAAAGGAGGAGAGGAAAACAGGTGTTGTCAACCTTGGGCTAAAGCTTAGATTGGAGTTTTTGGATTTTCTACTTTGAACTTGACTGGATTTAGGCACTGATGCTAGCCACCTAATCTAGGAGTTTGAAACAAAGGGAGAGGGTGTAGCTGGGGTTAAGAGGGGTTTTGCCAACCTGTCAGAAGGTGCTCGACAGTGGTTTGGGGTGGTTGCACCCCACCACTGGCTATGCAACTTAACAGGATTACGTTTGTTGCAAAAACATAAGGCTACACCAAGTTTGGGTTCCATTTGACAAGTTTAGCTATGTAAACTTGCAATCACACCTAAATGGCCAGATTTGCTCCTTACAAAGGGAGTGTGGTCAAATCAAGTCTCACAAATCCCTTTTTTGGCATGGAGTCCTCATTTGAGGTATTAGGCACTCCTGCAAAGTTTCAGCTGCATTGGATAAACTTTTCTATGTACCGTTTCTCTAACTTTATACTGGACAGAAAGGGTTTTGGAATTATTTGGTGACCCTAACCACCTTGGATCAAGGTGGAACTTTATATGGGCAGCAAATATGGCTTAGGAAGGTCACTGGAATTTTCTAGAAATTTATTGAGAATATTCCCATTGAAAACATTTCAAAAGGTCAAAACAGGCAGAATAGGTTTTCACGGTTTTACTCAAATATTTATAATATAAATAGGGGTTGAAAATTTTATGTATAAAAAATATATGTCCTTTGAGTATCTCCAAATTTTCTCAGATTTTTCTAAGGCAGAAAAGAATATTTTCCATATAGGAATATCATTTCTGGCCTCAGAAATGGACATGCAAATAAAATAGGAAAATAATTTATAAAATAATTATTTTATGGTCTTGGTGAACTAAAATAGTTTTTGAACTAACTCACTAACTTTAGGTAAGAGCACTCCTTGCCATCAAGGTCTTGTAGTGCAACCCAAGGTAGGGTTTTAAAATAACCAGAATTGAGAAAAAGGGTTTTGAGAATATAAGTTATGAAAAATATGGTTTCGATATTACACAATCAAGCATACAAACATACAATGACAACCATGGCACTCACATCATTGATTTTGTAAAAGTTTGAATAAACTCAGATTTTTGAATTACAGTAAAAGTGCAGTGAAAACATGTTGTGACATTTCGACACATCGTTATCATTGAGCTTCTGTAGTATCTGAGGACACGAACATCGAAAATCTTCAATACTTTGCTTGGTGGAAAATAATGACGTGACTTTTCCCAAGTAATTGTGGATATAGCTCGGATGATCTATAATGTGTGGTATCGTTGTTTTTCGAAGGTCTCAGGTAGATGAGTTTGCGAAACTTCTCGGATATGTGTTAACGGTTGCAGGATAGGTCATGCAGCTGATTCCATTGAGTAAGTTACTAGACCCGCAACGTGATAGCATAACCAAGAAAGATTCCTGAAGTTCTCAGGTGGGAATTCAAGTAGTTACCTAGCATTATATTCCAACAAATGCACGAGTGAGGTTGGGGTTTGAGATCTAGTGGTTCGTTTGTTCACGGTCTTTCTTACAGAGGACAGTCTCGATGTGCTTCATCACATATGCTCTTTCAATCCTTGTAGTTTGCTAAGCCTAGGGAGCATATTCGAGCGTCATTTAAATATGATAATCTAATGTACGATCGAGCGCGTGCGAATCTTACCACGAAAATATCGAGCGAAATCTAAGTCATATATTTGTTTCTGGCTTAACTTGCAAGCCTCATCCGTAGTTTTATAGGAGTATGGTAATTCCAGTTGCTTTGATCTCAAGCAGTGATTTCATATCTTTCCTCGGTGGTGTTCTCATATTTCTATGGGAAGTGCTGATCATTTTGCTCAACCAAATTATCATGTCAATTATTTTCCATCTGATGTGCATCTCTTCATGATAATTCAATTCCCTCCAATATTTGCAAGATCAATCCTCATATTTGTTTCCGGAGCCAATCTCATCTGTCTCAAGATGTCTTTGTTTTTTCGCACCCTCCTGCCCTTTTTCTTTAATCACTAAATTATCATCCAAGTGTCTTTCTTTTCATTGTTGCTTCCTATATCTTTTCTTTTGTATTGTATCCGGCGATTCATTGCGGAGATCCTAAAGTGCTAAATTCATTCTTCATTATTGTGTTCTTCTCCCGTGGATTCAATTCAAGATTCTGGTGTTCATCATATCCTTTTCATTCGTTCAATGCTTTTCCCGTGTTAGAATTTCTTAATCAAGCCTATCTTGTCTATTCATCTCTGTTTATTCTATCTGGAGTGTTGAAGATATGTCGGAGATTTGTGTTTCCATTAATCCTTTCAAATTATTTTGAGTTTCTCACCTCATCAAGTTCTTAATCTGTGCCGGCACAATCTCTCTTGCTAAGCAGTAGTTTAAACGGTGTCTCCTTTGAGTGGGCACATAACCCAGAGGTTTTTTCTAGGATCTTACCTAGCTATTCTAATATTTTCTGGAGAACTCAAGTTCTTTTCAGATATGATGGAAGAATGATATCCATGAGTCATAATCCTTCTTCAAGATTGCTTTGAATAATTTTACAATGCATCAGCTTTCTTTATTCTTGTTTCAGAGTGTTCTACTAAATCTTGATGTTGTTCCTCATCATCATTCTCAGCTTGGAAGACTCAAGGACTGTTTCACTTATATCTTCATCCATTCTCTTGAAGATTCATGGTTTCAGCTTGTTGGTTTCCTCACAAATTATTTTGAATCAAGAGTAATTCCTTCCATATCTATCCGGAGCATTTTAGAGTTGTTTTCATTTCTCAATCCTACGAAGGCCATCATTTTACAAGATTTCTTCGTTCTCAACTTTGAGCTTTCATTCTCAAATTCTTCTTAATTGTTGTCCCGTCGTTCGTATCTCAATTATTCCGGTGCCTCATTCAAGTTCCCTACAAACTGGATCTTGGTCTCTTCATTCTCATGCATCTCCCTTCATTTGTAGTATCCTCATTCATTTCAATTCTTCTGGTGCTTCGTTGAAGACTTCTTCAAGTTCGTGTTATATCTATTCAATCTTTCAACAAGAATAAGTGGTATGCTAAATCCGTTACTTGTCATCAATTTCAATTAATGAAGGATAAGCATAACATAATTCTTATTCTTATTTCATCAAGGTGATTTCAATCCTTCTTCCGGACTTGTTCATGATATCAAATTCCCAATTCTCAGTTTTTTATCTTTTCTTTTCCGAAGATCAAATTTTCTCAATTATCCCTTGGGAAGTTACATCTAAATCATGGCAAGGCCTCAATCTTATTCTTTTCAACCTTCAATTCTTTCATATCATCCCTTCATTCCGGTGTTCTCCAAGAGGTTCTTCATGGTGGTTCTTCAAGGATTTTCATCTGTTCTTCAAGATTCTTGTTAGAGAACCTCAATTATTCTTTCTCTTGCATTTCAAAGTGCAATTCTTCCTCCATTATCCTATGAGGTGGTGTTATAGGATTCTTGACTCATGAGGAGTCTCAAAAAGAATTTCTTTCAAGAATGAGATATTTAAACCCACCAATTTTTTCGATCATGAGACATTTCAACACATGATTGCTTCATGGAAGTTATCCTGGATTGGATTTCACCTAGATCTTTTCCTAAGGATTCTTACTATCATGGTGCTTATCAACGATCCATGTTCTTTATGTATATTCTTGGTGAAAGAAGTTTTGCATATCTTGTTGCTCCCAAGTAATCTTGTTTCTGTTAGTGGTCGGTTGTCACCTCATAATTTTGAGATGTTTTCGGTAAGCCCACAAAAAGCTTGTTCTTTTCGTTGTTAATTTTCCAACAACTCCGTTCAATTCTTCTTGTAAGGCTGCCTATCAAATCCAATTGTGGTAATTGTTGCCATTTTATTCTCCATCAAATGATCTAGTTTCTACTCTTTTGTTCCAAAGGCTTTGTGATGTTGCTCTCTTTCATCCATTATCTTCCTTTACCAAGATCATGCTATTCCCTTGCTTGTTCATTTAACCGAAGATTTTCTCCTTTTTCAGTTCTCTTCATCTTATCAAGTTTTGCCTATCTTTTCTACCGAAGTGCTGCCCAAATTTCTTTTGAATTATTTCTTGTTCCTCGTGTCATTCTTCATCTCTTTTCAACCTTCAAGCTTACTTGGTTTCACTTGTTTATCAAAGAAGTAGCTAACTTTTACCTCCTGCTCTTTCTCTTCCCCTTCTCACTCAAAGATCTCGGGTCGAGATCTCTTGTTAGTGGAGGAGAGTTGTAACATCCCGGAACCGGCGTCCAGAAGATTGCCTTTTTATTCCATTGTCGTCATGTGATTTATTAGGTTGTTGCATTCATCATCGCATCATGCGCATCATCCACATTGCATCAGCGTTGCATTGCCATCATTTCTTTCAAAACTTCCATCCGTTGTTAGATGATGGTTCTCTCCATTGTGTCGACGACCGTTTTGAGTGCAACCACACACGCACGCGTCCACGACATCATTAAAATATTGTTTTTAAAAGTGTGTATAAAACTTTCTCGGATTAAGTTGAAAGTTGGTGTGCGGTCTTAATATAGTGTGGGTATGCCGCGTGGCAAATTTCATCGCAATCTGAGTCCATTTGATACCCAAACCATTAAATGTATAGAGGCACTACCGCCGGTTAAAACACCATACATTTTCGGCTTTAAAACCCTATCACGGGCTGCCAGACTCCCTCTCATCTCAGCTGAACACTCCTCTACACAGCCCACTGGACCCACCTAACACGTAGTCATTGCCGGAGTCGTCCGATTATGATCGGAGACCCCAAATTCATCCAAAAACCCTCCTAACCCTAAAACTTTCATATTTAAGCTGCTTCTCCTTCCCCAAATGGTCTCTCCCTCATGTGCCTCGAAATCCACGCCCGACAAACCTCCATCATGCCACTTGGCCATGCTGAGTTAGCTTAGCCGCTGCATCTACCCCCCTGTGGCCAATCAAAGGGCGCCACTTGGCGCTCTTGCTGCTAACAACCGTCTCCCACCATCGTGGTCGGCCCGGGCCATTTCTTGTGCGAGCCCGTACCTCCTGCAGCTCCCACAGTTCCCTGATCTAGCCCGTGCCTGACCCGACCTTGCCGGTGCGCTCTGCCGCCACACCAGGGCCCCGCCGCCGCGCCCCTCCGCCAACCATGCCACGACACCGGAGCCTTGCCTCACCTCCCATTGTGATGTCGCCAGCCTCGAGCCGCACAGCCATGGCTTGCGTGTAGCCGTTGCTCGCCATAGGTGCAAGCTTGCCGCTGGTTGCCTTCGATGCCGTCGTTGTCCTGATCCGGTGCGGGACGCCCGGTTCTGCTTGCCCCCGACCGCCATGTCTCTCGTCGTCCCACCTGTGTCGTGCCGCCGGAGCCAAGGTCTCCGCCGCCATGACCTCCTGCCGAGCGATCAGGAGGGCGAGCACCCGTTAACCGGCTCCACATACCGCGTGCACCCACAGTTCACGCTGCAAGGCATAGCCTCCCTCCTCGACCGGCGTGTTGGCCCGAGGTGAGCCCCGTGTTGCTATTCCCCACCCAATGCGCAAAATAGCTATGTTGCGCCTAGTTATGTTGCTCAGTTTCGGCACATTGCTCATTTTTTCTACATCTGCGATTTTGCTAATTATCGAGCGAATTATAGAAAATGTGCATAATTATTGGGTCATTTTTTTAAAGTAATACCCACATGTTATATATAATTTTGGGTAGAAAAATCCAAAGAATTTACCTGTCATATTGGTTTTGTCATTTGAACAAGCTTGTGTGCATGTTATGTTGTGTGATGCCCTTTTGTATTTTTGGGTGATTTAATCCGTGGATCGGAATTAAACAAACATAATACTAAAAATGTTTAGAATTTTGTGTAGTTTCACAATATCCAACTTTCATGCATGTGTAAAATATTAAACTCGCTAATTGCATTGTTCTGCATAAATTCCATCTAAAATAATTTATTTCATAAGTAAATAATTGTAGCTCCGCTTTAAACAAACTTTATATGAAAAATGTTGAGCTCTATGTGCTCTACATGATTGTGGCATTTGCATGCATGATCGGTTGCATCTACATGCTCATATCTCTGTTGCACGTGGATATGGAATACGTCTAAACCGTTATTTTATTCAATATGGCATGGATGATTGCATCTAGTCCGTAGGTCTTTTGTATTGGTTTCTTCGTAGGAATTGCTCTAGGATATGTCTACTTTGATGCCATGCCTCTGGTTGTCATGTAGATTATCATTAACATGCACATTTGTTGCTCCCAATATGCTAACACATTATAAAATTGCAATGTGTTTTCATAAAGTTCCATTTTATGTACCTCGTATTAAGCAAACCAGGCTTCTTTTGATTGTGCGAAATGGAGTGATTTGAAGTAGGTTATGCCTAGTTGTTGTTAGTAGGATTCCCATGCCATGTATGTCATGCTTAGCTGTAGTTTTCATCATGTGAACATGCTAAGATGATGTTGCTGCTTGATTGGTTCAAATATTTCTATGTCTGAGAATCTGATTATTTCATAATGACATGTTGTGTTGATGCTAGCTACGAATGTATGGATATTTAGACCATGCTAGTGTGGAATGAAAAGAAGTGCATCATGTATACTACCTTGCGATAAATTTTTGACATTATATGCCATGTAACATGTGTTTATCTTGTTGTCAATATGCCATCATGATAAAAATTACATTGTTAAAACTGATAATTTCACCAAGTCTGAAACTGTCTTCAAGTAGCCATTTTGTTAGTTCTTTTCCTAGTGATCCATGCTTCTATTAAATTTGTCGTTAGGACATGATTGTTGTGCATCTTGTCAACTAGTGCCTCATATCTTAGTTGTGCATTTCATAATCCTATAGGTGGTTGTTTTACTGTGTATAAAATACCATGTTGCTGATTTTTGAAGATTATTGCTATATCTTGTATTGGGTGTATTTGTTGAACCGTTGCTCCGTTTTGAACGTGCCATATATGAAACTTGCTTAGAATTTCATGTAGGTTCATAATACCTTGTTGTGTCCATGATTTAACATGCGTGTGGCTGTCATTTGCATACATTTCGCATTCATAGCATATTATCTTGTGATGCTCATATCTTTTAGACCGTAAATCCATTTCAGATGATCTATATATACAAATCTACTAGAATGGCGTGTAGAATCACATGGTCCATTTTATTTTGCTGTATAGTAAATATAAAATGTGTTTGTTCATATCTAGACCAATTTCGAAATTAACATATGGGGTCACTTCGGAAATGTTAATTGTTGTTTCTCACCTCATTTATAATGCCTAGATAGTGTAGTTTATTCATGCATCACCTCTTGACATGTTTAACAACATTTAATATTGTTGTGTACCTAAACACGGGTGAACAGAGTAATCCAAATGTGGAGTTTCATCAATATGCAACTCGTTGCATATTGACCTTTACTTAATGTGTAGAAGTTTATTGTTGTGATGTGCCATGTCTTGCATAATTAAATGGACATGCATCATATTTTTTTGCACATCGTATCATGAATATTTTTTAGTGTTTATTGTGTGTTAGTTGTTGTTTCTGAATTGTTTCTTCTAGATAGAGTTCCGAAACCGCTTCTGAGTGTGAGTATTCGTCCGGCTACATTGGTTCGTCTACTTCATGGATTGATTCTTATTCCAAGCAGGATCACACGCAAGATAATCATTTCCCTAGATATCACTAGTATCATTGCTATGATGGTTGTCTCGTTTCTATCGCTATGTATCGTTGCCTACCACCTGTTATGTTAAGCCTCCCAACATTGCCATGAAAAGCCTATAACCCCCTCCACATCCCACCAAAACTTTGATTGGCTATGATACCGCTTGCCCAGCCTTCTTATAGAATTGCTAGTTGAAGGTGCAAGTTTCTTCCATGTGGCGACATGGATTCCTTCTTATATAACAATATTATTGCTATCTAATTTAGTGCACATATATATTTGGTAAAAGCCTTGGTCTTTTGGTTCGATTTTTTGTTCCATCTTTGTCGCCCTAGTTACTCATGTACCGATGTTATCTTCCATATTGAGTGCACCTAACATGTTTGGGGTTGTTATGGGTACCCCCTTGTTTTTGTTTTGGGATACAACTCTTATGGCAAGGCCCAACATTGGTACTATACTTGAACAACATAATACTAGTGAACACCGTTAGTAAAACATAGGATTTTAAGAACCCGTGGATTAATTCAACATACTACAGGGAGGGCCAGTGCTGATGGTGCTGGTTCTAAACAGAGTCGTGTGAGGGGCCACCCCGGGGCAACTCATTGGATTTCTATGAGGCCATTGTACATTATGATCATCTAATTGTGTCTTGAGAACAAGATATGCGGATCACACTGGGGTCGTTGGCACGTCGGGTGGCCATGCTGGATTTGTTTGACCTTTCTTGAACGTCTTGTGCACGGGATTACAAGGATGCTTTGGTCTATGATGACCCACAAGTATAGGGGATCAATCGTAGTCCTTTCGATAAGTAAGAGTGTCGAACCCAACGAGGAGAAGAAGGCTCTGATAAACGATTCTCAGCAAGGTAATAACTGCAAGCACTAAAAGTAGTGGTAACAAGTGATGGTGTAGTGAGGTGAAACGTAGGAAGTGAAAAGAAACAAGTAATTAGTAGAAGCAACAGTGCAGCAACGTGTCCCAAACCCTTTTGTAGCAAGGGACAAGCCTGAACAAAGTCTTATAGGAGGAAAAGCGCTCCCGAGTACACACGGGAATTTCTGTCATGCTAGTTTCATCATGTTCATGTGACTCGCGTTCGTTACTTTGATAGTTTGATATGTGGGTGGACCAGCGCTTGGTTACTGCCCTTACTTGGACAAGAATCCCACCTATGATTAACCCCTCTTGCAAGCATCCGCAACTACGAAAGAAGAATTAAGACAACGTCTAACCATAGCATTAAACTAGTGGATCCAAATCAGCCCCTTACGAAGCAACACATAGACTGGCGTTTAAGCTTCTGTCACTCTAGCAACCCATCATCTACTTACTACTCCCCAATGCCTTCCTCTAGGCCCAAACATGGTGAAATGTTCTGTAGTCGACGTTCACATAACACCACTAGAGGAAAGGACAACATACATCATATCAAAATACCGAACGAATACCAAATTCACATGACTATTATCAGCATGACTTATCCCATGTCCTCGGGAACAAAAGTAACTACTCACAAAGCATAATCATAATCATGATCAGAGGTGTAATGAGTAGCATCAAGGATCTGAACAAAACTCTTCTACCAAGTAATCCAACTAGCATCAATTACAAAGAGTGATCAACACTACTAGCAACCTTACAAGTACCAATCGGAGTCGCGTGATGGAGATTGGTTACAAGAGATGAACTAGGGTTTGGAGAGGAGATGGTGCTGATGAAGATGTTGATGGAGATGACTCCCCTCCGACGAGAGGAGTGTTGGTGATGACGATGGCGACGATTTCCCCCTCCGGGAAGGAAGTTTCCCCGGCAGGATCGTCGTGTCGGAGCTCTAGATTGGTTCTGCTCAAGTTCCGCCTCGTGGTGGCGGAGAATCCACGAAAAAGCTCCACCCTGATTTTTTTCTGGACGAAACCCTTCATATAGAAAAAGAGGGAGGCCAGTGGGCCGTCAGGGTGCCCACAAGCCCTGTAGCCGCCACCAGGGGGTGGCGGCTACCAGGCTTGTGGGCCCCTGGTAGCGCCCCTCTGGCACTTCTTTCGCCTAGTATTTTTTATATATTCCCAAAACATTCCACGTTGATTTTTAGGGCATTTGGAGTTGCGTAGAACAGAGGACTCAAACATGCTCCTTTTCCAGTCCAGAATTCCAGCTGCTGGTATTCTCCCTCTTCAAATAAACATTGCAAAATAAGAGAGAAAAGGCATAAGTATGGTACCACAAAGTTATGTAACAGTCCATAAAGCGATAAATATCAACATGAAAGCATGATGCAAAATGGACGTATCAACTCCCCCAAGCTTAGACCTCGCTTGTCCTCAAGCGAAAACCAAGATCCATAAACATGTCCATATGTTTAGGGATGAAGGTGTCGATAAAACATAATACGGACATGAGGGCATCATGATCACACATAGAACAACAATACATCATAAATATTCTTAAGGGAAAGTAACAATTCTTTCACAAAGCAAAGTATGAAACAAAAACCTTGCCGAGAAGTAGCCAACAACAGTCCATAGTCATTGAAGCAGTTGCAATTTATCATAACATCAGGAAGAGTCAAATAAGACTTTGTAAAGCAAACCCACATACTCAATCATCTCTTTTGTTTTCCACAATTGTTACAACTCACGTGGTACTCATGGTATCGAAGTTTCAGTTGGACACAGAGAAAGATAGGGGCTTATAAATTTTTCCTCCCAACCATTTACCTCAAGGGTAAAGTCAACAATAATAAAGCATGAGTACTCACCTCCAAGTTGATATATGAATATAGATCTTTCCCTAGCTTGTGACGGTAGCCAAGACAAAGGGAAAAGAAGGAATTGGTGAACATCACCATGACTCTTTCAAGGGCAAAAATTAAAGGTACAAGATAGGCCCTTCGCAGAGGGAAGCAGAGGTTGTCATGCGCTTTTGAGGTTTGGATGCGTGTCCTCTTAGTGCGGAGGAACGCCACTTTATATTGCCTCCTGTGATAAAGAAATTTCTTATGCAGTCTGTCACTTTTATGTCTTCCTCATCACAGGTTCGTACAAAGCTTATTTTCCACACACTAATATATATACATATTAGAGAGCAATTTTTTATTTCCTGCACCGATGACAACTTACTTGAGGAATCTTATTCAATCCATAGGTAGGTATGGTGGACACTCATGGCAAAACTGGGTTGAAGGTTTATGGATGCACAAGTAGTATCTCCACTTGGTGCGGGAGTTTTAGCTAATATGAGGTGGAAGCAATCGTCACATGCTAAGGGATATCTAGGCATATAACATTGTTTGGAACCAAGCAAACACAATTCATTATGTTGTCTTCCTTGTCCAACATCTACTTCTAAGCATGTAATAGTTTGGTGAGTGCTCACAATGGTAAAAAGTGTCTAAGATGATATATTTATATGTGAACCTCTCTTTCCTTATTACTTCTTATTAAATGCAATAATGACTGGGGTCTATGTTGGTCTATTCTCAACAAGTTTCAATCATCATACTTGTTATATGTGAAGCTATCACTTTCCATAAGATCATCTCATGATCTTTCATGCTATCGTTCTTTTAATACTTTTTATCACGACACAAAACAAAGCCCTTGACTAAGATACTCTTTATTATATAGCTCGCAAGCTCGAATACATCGGGGGAGACACAAAGAAAAAGACTCAAACTAGACACTAAAGACTTATTCCACTAAGAGAAGAAATAAAAACTGAAAAGGAAAGAACTAAAACAAAGGTAAAAGCAAAAGATATAAAGGTGATACGATACCACGACAACTCCCCCAAGCTTGGCAAAAGCCAAGGGGATTGCCCATACCAATGCTTATTTGTCTTCCTTTGGTGGTGATGGTGGTGGTGTTGTTGAAGTAGTCTGATCCTCCGTCTTCCAAGGCATAGGTGCTCCATCATGGCAGGATGAACGAGTCGCCGGAATCCTCAAATCTGCTGCCAACCGTATTGATTTAAATCTATACTCCTACTCACAGTTTTGGTTCTGCAGGTCATAGATCTGGCCCTGAAGTTGATCAACCCTGTCATAGAACCTAGAGAGGTGCTTCCCAATGTCAATCGCATCCATCTTGTGATTGCTGGTGAACTCCGTGATCATCATGTGGTTGGCGTTGAGTCCACGCTCCACCATCCCTTGGCACTTGAAGACTTGTTGCTCCATTGCTTCGAGCCTTGTCTCCATGCTTCTGGTCTTCTTAGGCCCCTCAACATCACGGATGTGCAACATCCCCTCACTCATCTTGATAGATTGAGGGTGTTTCAGCACTTCCGTGAGGTAGGGATTGATGACCTTCTCGAAGATATTGTCCTTAGGAGCTTTTGGGGAAGTCATGACGATCTAGATCTGCGACAGAAACAGGCTCGAAACAAAAATAGAGGAAAACTGCACGATACGGAGATCAATACCCTCGGGCGTATATATAATGATTTTTTTCTGGACCAGAAGGAGTGCTCCGCAAGAAAACGGAGTCCGGGAGGCACACGAGGTGCCCACAAGCCCTGTAGTCGCCGCCAGGGGGTAGGTGGCGGCTACCAAGCTTGTGGCCGCCTCGTGCGCTCTCCACACTGCTTTTTATTTTTCTAATTTTCCAAAAATTCCAAAACGGAGAAAATTTCCTACTGGAAAAGTTTTGGAGCCCAATTACTTACCGAAACACATATGTCTTCGTTTTCAGGGTCTGAAACAGGCTGATAAACATCCCTTATGTACTCCTCTGGAGTTATGATATTGATGATATTGGTCTCAACATTTATGGCAGTACCAGAGATATAATGCTTGATTCTTTGCCCATTTACCACTCTAGGAACATTACCTTCCGGGTTATTGATTTTGATGGCACCGGAACGATATATTTCCTCGACAACGTAAGGACCTTCCCATTTAGAGAGAAGCTTGCCAGCGAAGAATCTTAAGCGAGAATTGTATAGCAGGAAATAATCTCCTACATTGAACTCTCGTTTTTGTATTCTTTTATCATGCCATCTCTTAACCTTTTCCTTGAACAACTTGGCATTCTCATATGCCTGGGCCCTCCATTCATCTAATGATCTGATATCAAACAACCGCTACTCACCGGCAAGTTTGAAATCGAAGTGGAGCTCTTTGATTGCCCAATAAGCCTTGTGTTCTAGCTCAAGAGGTAAATGGCAGGCCTTACCGTAAACCATTTTATACGGAAACATGCCCATGGGATTCTTATAAGCATTCCTATAAGCCCATAGTGCATCATCATGTTTACTAGACCAATTCTTTCGAGATCTATTGACAGTCTTTTGTAAGATCAATTTGATCTCCCTATTACTCAACTCCAATTGACCACTAGACTGAGGATGATAAGGAGATGCAACTCTATGGTTGACATCATACTTAGCAAGCATCGTGCGGAAAACACCATGAATGAAGCGTGAACTGCCATCAGTCATCAGATATCTAGGGACTCCAAATCATGGGAAAATGACTTCTTTAAGCATCTTAATAGAGGTGTGATGATCAGCATTTCTAGTGGGGATAGCTTCTACCCACTTAGTGACATAATCAACAGCGACTAAGATGTGAGTGTACCCATTGGAACTCGGGAAGGGTCCCATATAATCAAAGCCCCAGACATCAAATGGTTCAATAACAAGTGAATAGTTCATAGGCATTTCCTGACGTTTACTGATGTTCCCTATTCTTTCGCATTCGTCACAAGACAAGACAAACTTACGGGCATCCTTGAAGAGACTGGGCCAATAGAAACCTGATTGCAATACCTTATGAGCAGTTCTATCTCCAGCATGGTGTCCTCCGTAGGCTTCAGAATGAGACTTCTGCAGGATCTGTCCCTGTTCATGTTCAGGCACACAACATCTAATAACACCATCTACTCCTTCCTTATAAAGGTGAGGATCATCCCAAAAGTAGTGTCTCAAATCAAAGAAGAATTTCTTCTTTTGCTGGTAGGTGAAGCTAGGTGGTATGTATTTGGCTACGATATAGTTTGCGTAATCAGCATACCACGATGCACTATGTGAAGTGCGGATGACATTTAATTGCTCATCAGGAAAGCTGTCATCAATAGGTCGGGGGTCATCAAGGACATTCTCTAGCTTGGACAAGTTATCTGCTACAGGGTTATCAGCACCCTTTCGGTCAACAACGTGCAAATCAAATTCCTGTAGCAGGAGAACCCATATGATTAGCCTAGGCTTAGCGTCCTTCTTCTCCATAAGGTACTTAATAGCAGCATGATCAGAGTGAATAGTGACTTTGGAGTCAACTATATAAGATCTGAACTTTTCACATGCAAACACGACTGCTAAAAAGTCCTTTTCCATAGTGGCATAGTTTCTTTGGGCACTGTCTAGAGTTTTACTAGCGTAGTGAATAACATTCAACTTCTTGTCAACTCTTTGTCCTAGAATAGCACCAATAGCTTAATCACTAGCATCGCACATGATTTCAAATGGCAAGTTCCAATCAGGAGGTTGAACAATAGGTGCGGTTATCAAGGCCTTCTTAAGTATTTCGAAAGCTTCCTCACAATTCTCATGAAAAACAAAAGGAACATCCTTCTGCAACAGGTTGGTAAGAGACCTAGAAATCTTAGAGAAATCTTTAATGAACCTTCTATAGAAACCAACATGACCTAGGAAACTTCGTATACCTCTGATATCTGTGGGGCAAGGCATCTTCTCAATTGCATCAACCTTAGCCTTATCAACTTCAATGCCTTTCTCAGAGATTTTGTGTCCTAAGACAATGCCTTCATTAACCATGAAGTGGCACTTCTCCCAGTTCAAGACGAGGTTGGCATCTTTGCATCTCTGTAAGACTCGATCAAGGTTGCTGAGGCAATCGTCAAAGGAAGAACCACAAATGGAGAAATCATCCATGAAAACCTCAACAATCTTTTCACAAAAGTCAGAGAATATAGCCATCATACATCTTTGAAAGGTGGCAGGTTCATTACATAAGCCAAAAGGCATACGTCTATAAGCAAAGGTACCAAAGGGGCAGGTGAAAGTGGTTTTCTCCTGATCAGATTGTGCAACAGGTATTTGCGAGAAACCTGAATAACTGTCTAGAAAGTAGAAGTGTGTGTGTTTAGATATCCTTTCTAGCATTTGGTCGATAAACGGCAAAGGATAATGGTCTTTCCTGGTTGCCTTGTTCAGTTTACGGAAGTCTATCACCATCCTATACCAGTAATAATCCTCTATGGGATTAGTTCATCTTTATCATTAGGAACGACGGTGATACCTCCCTTCTTAAGTACGCAATGTACTGGACTTACCCAATCGCTATGAGCAACAGGATAAATGATTCCTGCTTCCAGAAGCTTTAATATTTCTTTTCTCACGACCTCTTTCATCTTAGGATTTAATCTCCTTTGATGATCTGCAACTGGTTTAGAATCAAGGTCAGTTTTAATCTTGTGCTAACATAGAGTGGGACTAATACCCTTAAGATCATCAAGAGTATATCCAATAGCAGCACGGTGCTTCCTTAGAGTTTTTAGTAACTTCTTTTCTTCCTGCTCTGAAAGGCGAGCACTAATAATAAGAGGATATATCTCCTTTCCATCAAGATAGGCATAATTAAGTGTATCTGGTAACTGTTTTAGCTCGAACACAGGATCACCCTTTGGTGGGGGAGGATCCCCAAGCAGTTCAACAGGCAAGTTATTCTTAAGGATAGGATATTGTTCTAAGACAACTCTATCTATCTCATCTCTTTCATCCATATGCATATGATTTTCATGCTCAAGGAGATATTGCTCTAAAGGATCCGTAGGGGGTACGACAATTGAGGCAAGAGCAATGATTTCATCCCTACCAGATGACTCTTTTTCATGGGGTTGTCTTCCAAACTTGGAGAAGTTAAATTCATGAGACACACCCTCGAAACTAACAGTGACAGTATGTTTAATGCAATCAATATGAGCATTGACAGTGTTGAGAAAGGGTCTACCAAATATGATGGGACAAAATCTATCTTGTGCAGTAGCAAGGACGAGGAAATCAGTAGGATACTTCGTCTTACCACACAGGACTTCTATGTCTCTCACAATTCCCAGAGGGCAGATAGTGTCTCTATTAGCTAGCGTAATAGTGACATCAATGGGTTCTAACTCAGCGGGTGCAATCTCATCTTTGATTTCATCATATAGGGACCGGGGTATTTCACTAACAGTACCACCCATATCACATAAACCATGATAACAGTGATCTCTTCTCTTGAGAGAAACAACGAGCAGGCCAACTATAGGTCCCTATTTGTCTTTCGCGTGAGGTTTAGCAATTCTAGCGGAGTCCTCACAGAATTTGATAACATGCCTGTCTATGTCTTCGGCTAAGAGGTCTTTCATAATAGCAACACTAGGTTCAACTCTAATTTCCTCAGGGGGTGCAAGTGGTCTAATGTAACCCCTACGTATCACAGTTGGAGCTTTAGAATAATCCTTTATCCTAACAGGGAAAGGTGGTTTCTCAATGTAAGCACTGGGTACCACAGGATCATTATAGGCAATGACTCTCTCTTCAACTGGAGTGGGTTTAACTACATTGACTTCTAAAGGAGGATGAAATTTAAACCACTTCTCTTTGGGAAGATCAATATGAGAAGCAAAAGATTCACATAGAGAAGCTACTATCTTAGAGTCAAGTCCATACTTAGCGCTAAAATATCTAGAAGTGTTTGTTTCAACAAAAGATTTAACGCAATCAAACTGGAAATTCATACCTGACTCCTTACCTTCTTCAAGCTCCCAAACTTCAGAGTTACGTTTGATTCTTTCCAATAAATTCCACTTGTCGTCAATATCCTTCTTCATAGAAGAACCGGTACAAGAAGTGTCAAGCATGGTACGATCTTCATGAGAAAGCCGAGCATAAAAGTTTTGAGTGATAATTTCTCTCGAGAGCTCATGATTGGGGCATGAATATAGCATTGATTTAAGCATCCCCCAATCTTGAGCTATGCTTTCCCTGTCACGAGGCCAAAAGTTATAAATATAATTCTGATCACGATGTACTAAATGCATAGTATAAAATTTTGATGAAATTCCAATTTCAACCGATTGTAGTCCCATGATCCAGTACATCACATAACCTATACCATGTCAACGCCTTATCCTTCAAAGATAAAGGAAAGACTTTCTTCTTTACCTCATCCTCGGGCAAACCTGCAAGCTTAAATAAACCACAAACTTCATCTACATAGATTAGATGCAAGTCTGGATGTGAAGATCCATCTCCTGTAAAAGGATTAGCCAGCAGTTTCTCAAGCACACCCGAAGGAATTTCATAAAAGATATTTTCAGTAGGTACCTCAGGTTGAGGAGCAACTCCTCATGCTTCCGTTTGTGGTGAAGATACCCCGAACAAACTCGTCAAAGGGACAGTTTCCATAGTGGCAAGTGACAATAAATTTCAGCATAGTATATAAATGTTTCCTTACCAAATTCCACTTACCAAAGGCGCTTCCCTTCCCGGCAACAGCGCCAGAAAAGAATCTTGATGACCCACAAGTATAGGGGATCAATCGTAGTCCTTTCGATAAGTAAGAGTGTCAAACCCAACGAGGAGCAGAAGGCTCTGATAAACGGTTTTCAGCAAGGTAATAACTGCAAACACTGAAAGTAGCGGTAACAAGTGATGGTGTAGTGAGGTGAAACGTAGCAAGTGAAAAGTAACAAGTAACAAGTAGTAGCAATGGTGCAGCAAAGTGTCCTAATCCCTTTTGTAGCAAGGGACAAGCCTGAACAAAGTCTTATAGGAGAAAAAGTGCTCCTGAGGACACACGAGAACTTCTGTCATGCTAGTTTCATCATGTTCATGTGATTCGCGTTCGTTACTTTGATAGTTTGATATATGGGTGGACTGGCGCTTGGGTACTGACCTTACTTGGACAAGCATCCCACTTATGATTAACCCCTCTCGCAAGCATCAACAACTACGAAAGAAGAATTAAGACAACGTCTAACCATAGCATTAAACTAGTGGATTCAAATCAGCCCCTTACGAAGCAACGCATAGACTGGGGGTTTAAGCTTCTGTCACTCTAGCAACCCATCATCTACTTACTACACCCCAATGCCTTCCTCTAGGCCCAAAGATGGTGAAGTATTATGTAGTCGACTTTCACATAACACCACTAGAGGAAAAGACAACATACAACATATCAAAATACCGAACGAATACCAAATTCACATGACTATTATCAGCATGACTTATCCCATGTCCTCACGAACAAAAGTAACTACTCACAAAGCATAATCATAATTATGATCAGAGGTGTAATGAGTAGCATCAAGGATCTGAACTTAAACTCTTCCACCAAGTAATCCAACTAGCATCAACTACAAAGAGTAATCAACACTACTAGCAACCTTACAAGTACCAATCGGAGTCGCGAGATGGAGATTGGTTACAAGAGATAAACTAGAGTTTGGAGAGGAGATGGTGCTGATGAAGATATTGATGGAGATGACTCCCATCCGACGAGAGGAGTGTTGGTGATGACGATGGCGACGATTTCCCCCTCCGGGAGGGAAGTTTCCCCGGCAGGATCGTCCTGCCGGAGCTCTTGATTGGTTCTGCTCAAGTTCCGCCTCGTGGCGGCGGAGAATCCACGAAAAAGCTCCACCCTGATTTTTTTTCTGGGCGAAACCATTCAGATAGCAAAAGAGGGGGGCCACTAGGCCGTCAGGGTGCCCACAAGCCTTGTAGCCGCCACCAGAGGGCGGCGGCTACCAGGCTTGTGGGCCCCTGGTAGCGCCCCTCTAGCCCTTCTTTCGCCCAGTATTTTTTTATATTCCCAAAAAATTCCATGTTGATTTTCAGGGCATTTGGAGTTGCGCAGAATAGAGGACTCATACTTGCTCCTTTTCCAGTCCAGAATTCCATCTGCCGGTATTCTCCCTCTTCAAATAAACCTTGCAAAATAAGAGAGAAAAGGCATAAGTATGGTACCACAAAGTTCTATAACAGTCCATAAAGCGATAAATATCAACATGAAAGCATGATGCAAAATGGACGTATGAGTCTATCTCGATGTTGACGTTCCCCATCAGAATTTTCGAGGAGACTACAGGTTTTTCGTGGTTGAGTTTATTCCACTCAGCCTGTGGTAGTTTGTGATGGACTAGTTGGAGCACCCCTATAGGGTTAAGTATTTCTGAGAGCCATGCCCGCGGTTATGTGGCAACTTGTAAACTTTGTGTAACACCCAGTCATAGAAAACTTGAAGTAAATTTAATCAAAATATGCCAAGTGTGTGCGTAACCGTGGATGTCTCTACTCGTGAGTTCTAAATGCGAGATAGGACACGGTGGGGTTATGTTTTACTCATAAGTAGGTGTTCAGGGTCAGTTCTTGATCATTATTAGTTAACGTCCGTTTATCCGTAGATCACCCGCTTCTTATTCTTGTACTCGTAAACTAGCCACTCAAATAAATGCTTAGTGCTTGCTGGAGACTCACCACTTAACCATGCCTCACCAATTAAGCTTTGCTAGTATTGATACCTTTGGAAATGAGATTGCTGAGTCCCTATGGCTCACAAATTACTACAACAACAGTTGTAGGTACAGATAAAGAGATTCTTTGACATGAGCGTGATAATTGTTCTATTTGGAGTTCTCCTTCTTCTTCTGCTTCATCGATCATTCGATGGGTTCAGGTCGGCGGCCTTAGCAAGGATGGACGTCGTTCTCTTATCCTTTGATTTCCTCTGTAGTCGAACCCTGCTCTTCTGATTGGTTATTCAATGTATGTTGTACTGAGATGATCATGATTAGCTTGTGGTGAATGTAAGCCAATTACATATACCAATCTCTTCTTTACATATACTTGTAACGATATCCATTCTTGCGAAACGACGAGATGCACTTCTATCCCTGTCAAGGCCCTCGTGCCAAAAAAGGGCGGGATCACATCTTGGGCGTTACAATGGGTAAGGGCGCCATATCTCATGATAGTTCCATTCAAAATGTCATGCTTGTTGATCCCTTGGCTACAATCTTTTTCTGTATCTAGATTAGCAGATTTTGGTTTCAATGTGCTACTTACGAAAGTTGATTCCCAAGTGTTTCGTCGTGAGAATCATAACATGGTATTTACTAGTTTTTGTAGAGGTGATCTATACATTGTCGATTTCACTAAAAAATCCAAACCTCATACATGTCTTATTGCAAAATATTCAAAATTTTGGTTATGGCATAGAAAGCTAGGACATGTTGGTATGCGTAATCTTGACAAGCTTATCAAAGGTGATCATATTCTTGGTATCAAAGGTGTTATATTTGACAAAGATAGACTTTGTAGTGCTTGTCAAGCAGGAAAACAAATCGGTGGAAGTCATCTCGTGAAGTATATCATGACTACTACAAGGCCACTCGAGCTGCTTCACATGGATCTCTTTGGTCCCAATGCTTACAGGATCCTTGGTGGAAATTCTTTTGGACTGGTCATTGTTTATGATTTTTTCAGATTTACATGGGTATTCTTTCTTGATGACAAGTCGCAGGTACGAAAGATCTTTAAGAACTTTGCCCGAAAAGCACAAAACCAGTTTGACGTGAAGATAAAGAAAGTTCGGAGCAACAATGGATCGGAGTTGAAAACACGAGTTTGTATACTTCTCTTGACGAACATGATATCTCACATGAGTTCTCGGCGACGTACACACCTTAACAAAATGGAGTTTTTGAGAGGAAGAACAGGACTCTCATAGAGATGGCTAGAATAATGCTTGACAAATACAAGATGCCAAGACATTTTTGGGAAGAAGCCATGGAAACAACTTGTCATGTCATGAACCGACTTTACTTACATAAGCTTCTCGGTAAAACGGCATACGAGCTTGTCGCCGATAATGTCATGGTTTTGTCAAGGAACATGTCCTAGTGTGAGAATTTGACGTGAGGCCATCGCAGATTGGTGGTTAGCTTGTCGGGGTTGATCGGAATTGAGAGACACCGTTTACCCAAGTTCGGACCCTCACATTCGTGGTAAAAGCCTATGTCCTGCTTTGTGTGTATTGCTTGGAGATCAATTACAAGGGAGCGGATTCGCTTCACCTAGCTATTCATCGATTCTAGCATAAATCTATTCGCCTCACGGACTCGCATTTATATACAGGTCGAGGGCCTGGGCTTACAAGGGTCCGAGTCGTGATACGACTTTTGACTGTGCATGCCTCTAACCCACCTTGCCTCCTGACCAAGCAAACTCTGAGCGACCATCCACCTCTTTGGCCTTGAATCACCATCTTTAGGTATTAGCCCGTTAGGTGGCTTAATGGATAAGTCGTCTTACTGGCCTTGTTCCTTCACGGCTCTGCTTTTCCATTCTTGTGAAACGACGAGATGCACTTCTATCCCTACCGAGGCCCTCGTGCCAAAAGAAGGATAGGATCGCATTTTCGGCGTTATAAGTTGGTATCACAACAATACCGACCTAGAAGCCCCCTTGATTGATCGAACTTGGCTGAATCAGGTCTAGTGAAAAACTCCTTTGAGTCTAGTTATATATCGGAGAGTAGGATTTTTTTTCTCGTCTTCTATGCTCTAGTGAGGAATCTTGTCGTAAGAATTTTAATTCTACTCCTCTTCTCACTCGAAAAAAATTAGGTTCACGCGAATATTTTTGGAATCTATATGATGTCGATGTGACGGATTACTGTCTAGGTTCCTCCTGTCTGACTTGATTTCTTTCACGGAGTTGAGCTGCAGGGTATTATTGAGCACATCATTGTCATTCAGATTTCATAGTACCTCAGGGCGGAGGCCTTTGAGTCTAGTTATATACGGGAGAGTAGGATTTTTTTATCTCGTCTTCTATGCTCTAGTGAGGAATCTTGCCGTGAGAATTTTAATTCTACTCCTCTTCTCACTCAAAAAAAAAGGTTCATGTGAATATTTTTGGAATCTATATGATGTCGATGTGACGGAGTACTGTCTTGGTGACTCCTGTCTGACTTGATTTCTTTCACGGAGTTGAGATCCAGGGGATTCTTGAGCACATCATGGACGGAGGCCTTTGAGTCTAGTTATATATCGGAGAGTAGGATTTTTTATCTCGTCTTCTATGCTCTAGTGAGGAATCTTGCCGTAAGAATTTTAATTCTACTCCTCTTCTCACTAAAAAAATAGGTTCATGCGAATATTTTTGGAATCTATATGATGTCGATGTGACGGAGTACTGTCTTGGTGCCTCCTGTCTGACTTGATTTCTTTCAGGGAGTCGAGCTCGAGGGGATTCTTGAGCACATCATTATCTTTCAGATTTCATAGTATCTCAAGACGGAGGATGTTCGAAGTTGCTTCAATACTAGTATTGGCCAGAGGAGTCCGGCATCCCCAGTACTGGTGCAGAGTGTCCGGATGTACTGCCATACTTAGTATCATTATATTTTCGAGGGTGTGAGATAGATGAGTTTCTGAGATCTCTAGTTTTGTGTTGACGGATGTGATACATTGGACGGGTTAGTGTTATTGCTAGGAGTTGAGTGATGGATTTTACTCCTTGTATCCGTGGACCCGATTGCATGACCAGAAATTTCGGGAGTTCTTAGGTGGGAATTCAAGTAGTCACTTTTAGGATAATCTTCTAGAAGATGCATGATGTGAGGCTGGGGTTCGACATCGAGTGGATCCGTTTGTTCACGATCGTTTTTACAGAGGACAGTCTCGATATATGTCATCGCTATGCTTCGACAAGCCTTGTAATTTCCTACGCCTAGGGAGCATATTCGAGTGTCATTTCAATATGAAAATCCAATTTACGGTCGAGCCCGTGCGATCCTATCCATGAAAATATCGAGCGGAATCTCGGTCATATATTTGTTCTGACTTGTTTAGTAAGCCTCATCCTTTGTTTTGTTGGAGTATGGTAATTCGAGTTGCATCATTGTCAAGTGGTGAATTCATATATTTCCAAGAAGTTTTCTCATATTTCTATGTGAATGCTAATTCTTTTGCTCAATCAAGTTGTCTTATCAATTCTGTTCAATCGGATTCATCATGTCAATTATTTCCCAATCGGAGTGCTTCTCTTCTAGTCAATTATATCCTCTCCAATTTTGCAAGACCAATCACTCATTTTTTACGGAGTTCGTCTCATCTGTCCCAAGTTGTCTTTGTTTTTCCCAGCACTCCCGCCCTTTTCTTCAAAGATTCAATTGCCATCCAAGTGCCCTTCTTTTCATTGATGCTTCCGCTATCTTCTCTTTCGTCTGCTATCCCGTGATTCTTTGTGAAGATTCTCAGGAGTTTCGAGTTCATCATTCTTCATTCTTGTTTGTTCTTCTAGTGGATTCAATTCAAGATTACGGTGTTCATCGTGTCCTTTTCATTTGTTCCATGCTTTCCCGTGTTGGAAATTCTCAGTCAAGTCTCTCTTGTTTATTCACCTCTGTTTATTCTATCCAGAGTGCTAAATATATCTCAGAAATTCTTGTTTCAATCCTTTCCATTATTTCTAGGTACTCAATCTCATCAAGTTTTCATTTGTACGAGGGCAATATCTCTTTCCTGGCATTGTTTCAATGGTGATTTCTTATGATTGGGTTCATAACCCACAGGTTTTCCAAGGATCTTTCCTGGCTCTTCTAATCTTTTTCGGAGATCTCTAATTCTTTTCAAGTGTGACGTAAGTATGATTTTCATGAGTCATATTCCTTCTCCAAGATCATGTTGATTAATTTTCATCATTGTATCAACCTTTCTTTCTTCATTGTCCCAGCGTGTCTTAGTAATTCATGGTGTTGTTTCTTGCCATCATTCTCAACATTGTAGACCGAAGGAGTGTTTCTCTTAAATCTTGTGCATTCTTTCAAGATTGTCATCTCAGCTTCGTTCTTTCGTCTCAATTGTTTCCGATCATCAGAAATTCCTTCCATATCTATCCGGTGCATTCACATTTGTTTTCATTCTCGATCCTTCGAATGTCGTCATTTCAGAAGATTCTTCGTTCTCAGCTTTCAGCTTTCATTCTCAATTCTTATCAATTGTGTCTCTTCGTTCGTCTCTCCATTATTTCGGTGCCTCATTCAAGTTTTCTCCTAGGCGGCTGAAGATCTCTTCATTCTCAAGGTGATCTTCAAGATTCTTGTGGTAGTACCTCAAGTATTCTTTCTCTGCATTTCAAAGAGCAATTATTCCTTCTTTATCCTTTGTGGTGGTCTTATGGCGTTCTTGCTAGTGGAGGAGTCATGAAGAGAAGTTGTTTCAAGAATGAAATATGTAAACCCACCAAATCCCTTGATTATGAGATATTTTTAACCCACGGTTTCTTCATTGAGTTATCTTCGATTAGATTTTACCTAGAGCTTTTCCTAAGTTTTGTCGCTATTATGGTGATTATTGTTGATCCAAGTTCTGGATATATCCTATTGGTGTAAGAAGTTTTTCCTTTCTTGTTGCCCCCAATCAATCGTTGTTTTCGTTAGTAGCTGGTTGTCACCTCGTTATTTTGAAATGGTTTCCATAAGCCCACAACAAGCTTGTTCTTACGTTGTTGGTTTTCCAACAACTCCGTTCAATTCTTCATGCAAGGATGCTTCCAAATTCAATTATGGTAGAAGCTTCCATTTTCTTCTCCATTCCTTCTTCCCAATGATCTAGTTTCTATTATTTTATTCCAAAGGTTGTGATGTTCCTCTCTTTTATCCATTATCCAGTTTTTTCAAGATCGTTTTCTTTCCTTTCTTATTAAATTAACCGGAGTGTTGCTATTCTTTCATGCTCTTTCCTTTCTTATCAATTTAGTTGGTTGGTTGTGAATCTTGTTAAGATCTTTCCACCTAATCAAAAAAAATCCTCTATTTTCTACCGATGTGCTGCCGAATTTTTTTTAAATTCTTGCTTGCTCTTCGTATCATTCTTCACCTCTTTGCAACCTTCAAGATTACCTCTTCCTTTCCTCTTCCTCTTCCCCTTTCATTCTTAGATCTCGGAGCAAGATCTCTCGTTAGTGTAGGAGAGTTGTAGTAGCCCGAGACGGACGCTCCACAAGATTCCCCCTTTTATTCCGTTGTCGCCATGTTATTATTTTGTTTGTCGCATACATCATCACATCATGCGCATCATCTACATTGCATCGGCACTTCGTTGATGCCAGTATTCAAAACCTGCATCCGTTATTAGTGTCGGTTCTCTCCGCTTTTGTCGATAACCGTTTTGAGACCAACCACACACGCATGCCCCGCGACATCGTTAATATATTTGTTTTTAAAAGTGCGTGGAAAATATTCTCCGATTGGGTCGAAAGTTGCCATGCGGTCTTTATATAGTGTAGGTAGGCCGCCTGTGAAATTTTGTCGCAATCGGAGTCCGTTTGATACCCGAACAGTCGACCGTAGCGGCACCATCATCAGTTTATCATCGGATATTTTTTGATGTTTTAAAATATTGTGCCGGGCCACAATCTCCCACTCTTCTAAGCCCAACCTATTCTATGCAGCCCAACACCACCCACCAAGCCAACCCTCTGTTTCGGACCATCCGATCGAGATCCGATGGCCCGAAAACAACGCAAAACACCCTAACCCTAGCCCCTATCTTTAAATAGAGAACCAACCCAGCCCCCTGCCTCAATTTATGTGTCAACCCTAGCAACCGCTGCTGCCCCTCTCCCTCATCCTCTCTCCTTCAGCACCGCCGGGCTTCCCCGGCCCGGATCGCCCCGAGCCGTCGCCATGCTCGCAGTGCCGAGCCCTGAAGGCTCCCGCCACCAGCCCAAGGAGCAGCCTCAGCTCCTCCCGAGACCCTCCATGGCAGCCACCGTAGGAGTCCTCGTCGCCAGCGCCGCCCCGTGATATGTCTCCAACGTATCCATAATTTTTGATGGCCCATGCTATTATCTTGTCAAGTTTGGATGTTTTATATGCATGAATATGCTATTTTATATCTTTTTTGGGACTAACCTATTAACTCAGTGCCAAGTGCGAGTTTCTGTTTTTTTCATGTTTTGACCCTTTTTCAGACAGAGTCCAAATGGAATAAAACTTTCGCGATGATTTGTTTTGGACCAAAAGAGACCCCCGAAGCTTTGGAAGAAGGCCAGAAGAGCCACGAGGGAGTCACAAGCCCAGGAGGCGCCCCCCTAGGCCGCACCTACCACACTTGTGACCTCCTCGTGGGCCCAACCGACGTAATTCCACCGCCATAATTTCCTATAAATTCAGAAACCCCCAAAGAGAAACCTAGATCGAGAGTTCCACTGCCGCAAACCTCTGTAGCCACCAAAAACCAATCTGGAGCCCGTTCCGGCACCCTGTCGGAGGGGGAATCCACCTTCGGTGGCCATCTTCATCATCCCGGTGATATCCATGACGAGGAGGGTGTAGTTCACCCTCGGGGTTGAGGGTATGTACCAGTAGCTATGTGTTCAATCTCTCTCTCTCGTGTTCTTGAGATGTCATCATCTCAATGTACCACGGGCTTTGCTACTATAGTTGGATCTTATGATGTTCTTCCCCCTCTCCCTTCTTGTAATGAATTGAATTTTCCCTTTGGAGTTATCTTATCGGATTGAGTCTTTAAGAAAACTTGATGTATGTCTTGCAAGAGTCTATCTGTGGTGACAATGGGATATTCATGTGAGTACTTGATGCATGCTTTGGTGATCAACTTGCGGGTTTCATGACATTGGGAACCTATGCATATGGGTTGGCACACGTTTTGACTCTCCGGTAGAAACTTTGGGGCACTCTTTGAAGTTCTATGTGTTGGTTGAATAGATGATTCTGAGATTGTGTGATGCATATCGTATAATCATGCCCACGGATACTTGAGGTAACAATGGAGTATCTAGGTGACATTAGGCTCTTGGTTGATGTGTGTCTTAAGGTGTTACTCTAGTACGAACTCTTGAATACATCGATCAGAAAGAATAACTTTGTGGTGGTTTCGTACTCGACAATAATCTCTTCATTTGTTCTCCGCTATTAGTGACTTTGGAGTGACTCTTTGTTGCATGTTGAGGGCTAGTTATATGATCCAATTATGTTATCATTGTTGATAGAACTTCACTAGTGAAAGTATGAACCCTAGGCCTTGTTTCCATGCATTGCAATACCGTTCGTGCTCACTTTTACTATTAGTTACCTTGCTGTTTTTGTAATTTCAGAATACAAAAACCTATATCTACCATCCATTTTGCACTTGTATCACCATCTCTTCGCCGAATTAGTGCACCTATACAACTTACCATTGTATTGGGTGTGTTGGGGACAAAAGAGACTCTTTGTTATTTGGTTGCAGGGTTGCTTGAGAGAGACCATCTTCATCCTACGCCTCCCGCAGATTGATAAACCTTAGGTCACCCACTTGAGGGAAATTTGCTACTGTCCTACAAACCTCTGCACTTGGAGGCCCAACAACGTCTGCAAGGATAAGGTTGCGTAGTAGACATCAAGCTCTTTTCTGGCGCCGTTGCAGGGGAGGCTAGGTAAGCGGCACTCACCTCCCGTCAACGAAGCTCTTTTCTGGCACCGTTGCCGGGGAGGTTAGCGCTTGAAGGTATATCTTTAGATCCTGCAATCGAATCTTTTAGTTTCTTGTTTATCACTAGTTTAGTCTATAAAAGAAAACTACAAAAAAATGGAATTGAGTTGGCCGCATATGCTTCATCTTTTCAATGTCTTTCGTGAAAATGATTGGAAGGAAAATTGTGCTCAAGTGCTAGAAGAAGAATTACATAGAATGCTTGGCATAAAATATGTGTATGAGGAGCATGATTTCAATGTTGTTAGTATAAATTCTTTAAATACCCATGATGCTAATGATATGCAAAGCCACAAACTTGGGGATGCTATGTTTGATGAAGATGATCTTTTTAGTTCCCCCACTTTGAATGATAAAAATTACTATGATGAAAGCATGCACCCTATCTATGATGATTATTGTGATTATACTTATGCTATAAATAAGAGGGATGATAAAACTTGTCATACTCTTGTGTATCCTTTCACTGAACATTACTCTTTTAATGTGGAAACAATTCGTAGTGTTCAAGTCTTTTACGATACTCCCACTACTATTGATGAGAATAAATTTCCTTATGTGGAGAGTAATAAAATTTCTATGCTTGTAGATCATGAAAAGAATGCTTTAGGTGCTGGTTATATTGTTGAATTCATTCATGATGATACTGAAAATTATTATGAGAGAGGAACATATGCTTCTACATATCGCAATAATATCAAGTTTCCTCTCTAAGTGTTGAAAGTTTTGAAGCTGTGCTTGTTTTACCTTCCTATACTAGTTGATTCTTGGTCCAATAAACTGTTTGATCACAAAATCCCTATGCATAGGAAGTGGGTTAGACTTAAATGTGCTAGTCATATGCACCATGATGCTTCCATTATGTTTCAATCCTTATCTTTTATGTGAGCATCATTGAAATCATCATGCCTAGCTTGAAAGGCATTAAAGAAAAGTGCTTGTTGGGAGACAACCCAATGTGTATACTTACTGTTTTTGTGTGTTCACATGATTAAGCGACTGTATTAATCATGTTTTATTGCATTAGTTTCAATAAAGTGCCAAGTCAAGCCTTTATGATTAGTTTGGGTGATAGTTGTTTGATCATGCTGAAAAAGACAGAAACTTTGCTCTCACGAAATTATTTTTCATTCCTATCCAGAGATAGATACTGAGCTGATTATTTTTTCTGATGATTCATATGCAAATTTTCATAATTGTTCAGAATTTTTGGAGGTGCAGAAGTATGGTCATTGTTCAGATCATTACAAACTATTCTGTTTTTGACAGATTCTGTTCTCAATGCATATTTAGCTTGTTTTACTGTTTCCATAGATTATATTAAGTGATATAAATTGTGGAAATGATAATAGACAGTAGGCATTGTGTTAAAATAATTATGAGTCTTGTTTTGACAGTACCCAAGTGAATGATTTGCTCGTTATCATACTAACCCATCTCACGAACTTCCGTTAAGTTTTGTGTTGTGAAGTTTTCAAGTTTTGGGTAGAGTTTCGATGGACTATGGAACAAGGAGTGGCAAGAGCCTAAGCTTGGGGATGCCCAAGGCACCCCAAAGCCATATTAAAGGACACCAAAGAGCCCAAGCTTGGGGATGCCTCGGGAAGGCATCCCCTCTTTCGTCTTCAATCCGTCGGTAACTTTACTTGGGGCTATATTTTTTTCACCACATGATATGTGTTTTGCTTGGAACGTCGTGTACTATAGGAGTCTTTGCTTTTTGTTTTTTCGCAATCATCCTTTCTGCACACCTTTTTGAGAGGGACATGCACTCATCGTGAATTTGCTAGAATACTCAATGAGCTTCACTTATATCTTTTGAGTTAGGCAATTTAGCTCGCATGTGCTTCACTTATATCTTTTGAGCTAGATAATTTCGGTCTAGTGCTTCACTTAAATCTTTTTAGAGCACAGTTGTGTCATATTTTGTATAAATAAAAACTCTCGATCTTCACTTATATCTTGTTGAGAGTGCTCTCTCTAAGTAACTTGGTAATTGACGTGTGCTATGAAAGTAGTCCTAAAGATGATAGGCATCCAAAGAGGATAAAATAAAAACTTCCATATTAAAGTGCATTGATTAGTAAGAGAAGTTTGATTCCTCACAATTAGTTTTGAGATATGGATATGGTAATATTAGATTCATGTTAGTAGGGTGTTTTGAATCTAGAAATACTTGTGTTGAGGTTAGTGATTCCCGTAGCATGCACGTATGGTGAACCGCTATGTTAGGAAGTTGGAGCATAATTGATTTATTGATTGTCATCCTTTGTGTGGCGGTCGGGATCGTGCGATGGTTAACACCTACCAACCCTTCCCCTAGGAGTATGCGTTTAGCACTTTGTTTCGATTATTAATAAAAACTTTCGCAATAAGTATATGAGTTCTTCATGACTAATGTGAGTCCATCGTGTAGATGCACTTTCACCTTCCACCATTGCTAGCCTCTCTAGTACCGCGCAACTTTCGCCGGTGCACAAACCCACCATATACCTTCCTCAAAACAGCCACCATACCTACCTATTATGGCATTTTCATAGCCATTCTGAGATATATTGCCATGCAACTCCCACCGTTCCGTCTCATGACATGTGCCGTCACTTTCATATTGCCATTGCATGATCGTGAGATAGCTAGCGAGATGTTTCAACGTCATACGCTAAGCTAGATCGTTGCACATACCGGTACACTGTAGGAGGCATTTCCTATAGAGTCATCATTGTTCTAAGTATTGAGTTGTGAGTAAATAAAAGTGTGATGATCATCATTATTAGAGCATTGTCCCATGTGAGGAATAAAAAAAAGAGGCCAAAGATGCCCACCAATAAAATAAAAAAAGAGGCCACAGAGCCCAAACCAAAAAATGTGACAAAAAGAGAGAAAGGACAATGCTACTATCCTTTTCCACACTTGTGCTTTGAACTAGCACCATGTTCTTCATGATAGAGAGTCTCTTATTTGACACTTCCTTATACTAGTGGGAATTTTCATTATATAACTTGGCTTGTATATTCCAATGACGGGATTCCTCGAAATTGCCCTAGGTCTTCGTGAGCAAGCAAGTTGGGTGCACACCCATTAGTTTTCTTTTTAAGCTTTCACACACTTATAGGTCTAGTCCATTCGTTGCATGGCAATCCCTACTCATTCACATTGATATCTATTGATGGGCATCTCCATAGCCCATTGATATGCCGAGTCGATGTGACCATCTCCTCCTTTTTGCCTCACAACCTCCACCACACTCTATTCCTCCTATAGTACTATATCCATGGCTCACGCTCATGTATTGCGTGAGAGTTGAAAAAGTTCGAGAAAGTAAGAGTGCAAAAACAATTACTTGGCCAATACCGGGGTTGTGCATGATTTAAATTCGTTGTGTGGGGATGATGGAGCATAGCGAGACTATATGATTTTGTAGGGATAACTTTCTTTGGCCTTGTTATTTCAAAAGTTCATGATCACTTTGCCAGTATGCTTGAAGTATTATTGTTTTCATGTCAATAATAAACTATTGTTTTCAATCTTACGGATCTGAACATTCATGCCACAAGAAAGAAGTTACAAAGGACAAATATGTTAGGTAGCATTCCACATCAAATATTCGGTCTTTATCACTTCCCAACTCGAGGACGAGCAGGAGTTAAGCTTGGGGATGCTTGATACGTCTCCAACGTATCTATAATTTTTTATGGTTCCATGCTATTATCTTGTCAACTTTGGATGTTTTATATGCATGAATATTCTATTTTATATCTTTTTTGGGACTAACCTATTAACTCAGTGCCAAGTGCGAGTTTCTGTTTTTTCTGTGTTTTTGACCCTTTTTCAGACGGATTCCAAATGGAATAAAACTTTTGTGATGATTTTTTTTGGACCAAAAGAGACCCCGAAGCTTTGGAAGAAGGCCACAAGAGCCACGAGGGAGTCACAAGCCGAGGAGACGCGGCCCCCCCTAGGCCGCACCTACCAGGCTTGTGACCTCCTCGTGGGCCCAACCGGCATAATTCCATCGCAATAAATTCCTATAAATTCAGAAACCCCCAAAGAGAAACCTAGGTCGGGAGTTCCGCCGCCGTAAGCCTCTGTAGCCACCAAAAATCAATCTGGAGCCCGTTCCGGCACCCTGCCGGAGGGGAAATCCATCTCCGGTGGCCATCTTCATCATGTCGGCGATCTCCATGATGAGGAGGGAGTAGTTCACCCTCGGGGCTGAGGGTATGTACCAGTAGCTATGTGTTTGATCTCCCTCTCTCTCTCTCTCTCTCTCTCTCTCTCTCTCGTGTTCTTGAGATGTCATGATCTCGATGTACTGCGGGCTTTGCTACTGTAGTTGGATCTTATGGTGTTCTTCCCCCTCTCCCTTGTTGTAATGAATTGAGTTTTCCCTTTGGAGTTATCTTATCGTATTGAGTCTTTAAGAACACTTGATGTATGTCTTGCACGTGTCTATCTGTGGTGACAATGGGATATTCATGTGAGTACTTGATGTATGTTTTGGTGATCAACTTGCGGGTTTCATGACATTGGAACCTATGCATATGGGTTGGCACACGTTTTGACTCTCCGGTAGAAACTTTGGGGCACTCTTTGAAGTTCTATGTGTTGGTTGAATAGATGATTCTGAGATTGTGTGATGCATATCGTATAATCATGCCCACGGATACCTGAGGTGACAATGGAGTATCTAGGTGACATTAGGGTCTTGGTTGATGTGTGTCTTAAGGTGTTATTCTAGTACGAACTCTTGAATAGATCGATCAGAAAGAATAACTTTGTGGTGGTTTCGTACCCGACAATAATCTCTTCGTTTGTTCTCAACTATTAGTGACTTTGGAGTGACTCTTTGTTGCATGTTGAGGGCTAGTTATATAATCCAATTATGTTATCATTATTGAGAGAAATTCAGTAGTGAAAGTATGAACCCTAGGCCTTGTTTCCACGCATTGCAATACCGTTCGTGCTCACTTTTACTATTTGTTACCTTGCTTTTTTTTAATTTCAGATTACAAAAACCTTTATCTACCATCCATTTTGCACTTGTATCAACATCTCTTCGCCGAACTAGTGCACTTATACAACTTACCATTGTATTGGGTGTGTTGGGGACACAAGAGACTCTTTGTTATTTGGTTGCCGGGTTGCTTGAGAGAGACCATCTTCATCCTATGCCTCCCACGGATTGATAAACCTTAGGTCACCCACTTGAGAGAAAATTGCTACTGTCCTACAAACCTCTGCACTTGGAGGCCCAACAATGTCTACAAGGAGAAGGTTGCGTAGTAGACATCACCACGCATGGTGACGAGGTTGCTGGAGCCGCACCTCACCAGATCGCCGGATCCCAGGCCGGACCTCGCCGCCCCTTATCCTCCGGCTTCTCTCTCTCCCTAATCTCCTCTCTCCCTGCCTGTTGTGCTGTAGGGATCCACCATGGGAGCTGGAAGCCGCCGCCTGCGACTTCGCCAAGCCCAACCATTGTGGGATCCATCAGAAACGAAGCAGTTCGCCCTTCCTGGCCCCCTCTGTGCCTCGGCCTCGCCGGCCCTCGCCGGTTCGCTCCCAACGCCGCCATGCGGTTGAACTCGCCCCGTGCGGGAGGACGAGGTGACCGAGCTCACACCCGCCTGGTAGTGGGCCTTCGTGAGCGCCCTGCGGCCCACGAGCGCCCCAGCCGACCCAACTTCGCCTCTAGCCGGCCTGCCCGAGCCCCGCACGGAGCTAGCCCAAGAGGCCCAGGGTGAGCGCCCTCTCCCCTATCCTGCACCTGAGTGAATTTTTTATATCGAGCGCTCGTCAGATCCGGCCCGAAGGGATTTTTAGTGAGCGCGAATTTGTTAATTTCAGAAATGCATATATTAAAATGCTTATATCTTTTAAACCGTGCGTCGGACTCACGCATGTTATATATGTAAAATGTGTAGAATCTCGTGTACAATCAGAATATCATGTTTTTGCATTTGTTTAAAATGTTTAACATGTTGTTTTCTGTTAGTTTTCATATCTGCCATATTTTGCATCGCGCATAATTATTTTGGCATGTATCCAAAGTAGCCAAACCCAATATAAAAAATGTTGATGTTGTTTCCAAGCCTTGCCATGCATATTAGAGATATTTACCTTGTTGTTTTCAAGTGGTTGGCATAGATAATTCGCTAAGTTTGTTTATGACCTATTTCTCGCTTATATGTTGTGGCATTAGTTTTATTTCAAAAAACACATTATATATGTTTTCGGGGTAAAAAATCCATAGAATTTATTTGTGCTTTTAGTTTGATCTTTTGAGCTAGTTAGCGTGCATGATATTTTGCCATGTTGCTCTTTTGTTTATTTTGTGTGATTTAATCATTGCATGATATGAATTACTTGTCACAGGAGTTATGCCCTTGGAGATGTATGCTAGCCCTGGTAATTTTGGTTGCTACAGAAATCCATGTTTAGGTGTTGTTTGCTTGTTGCCAACATGCTAGAAAATAGTGTTGTTTTGAGATGCTGAAATATTTCTAAGTCTCGAATCTGTAATATTTTGTTGTTGTCTTGCCATGAGATTTTCTAGTGATCTACAACCCCTTTGGGGTTGGTGAAGTGGAATTATTTGTAGTGCTTTAGATTCTCTAGCATGCTGAAAATTTTCATGCCATTCTATGCCATGTGCATTTAGTTGAAAACTGCACTGTCAAAACTGTTATTTTCACTAAGTCTGAAACTGTGTGCTACTTGCCATTTTGTGAGCTCAGTTACTAGTGATCCATGCTTCCATACTAGTTGTATTTAGTAGGGTGTTATTGTGCATATTTCCAACTACTTCCACATGTCTTGTTTGAGCATTTTAGAAATATGTAGTCTGTTGTTTTAGGGTGTAGAAAATGCCATGCTGCTGATTTAGGCACATTGTAGCCATTTGCTCCATTTTGTTGAACCTTTGCTCCATTTTGAACATGTCATATATGAAACTTGCTTAGGATCTTGTGTAGTTTCATAATATCTTGGTGCCTTCTTGGTTTGGAGTGCTTGTGGCTGTCATTCGCATACATCTTGCATTCATGCATAATATCTTGCGGTGATCATATCTTTTAAACCATAGCTCCGTTGGAGATGATCCATATATGTAAATCGACTAGAATGTCGCGTAAGATCATGTGAACCACTTTCCTATGCTGTTTAACACATGTTAGTTCAGATCTGGACATATTACTAATTTAACATATGGGGTCATTTCGGAGATGTTGTAAGTTGTTTCCGACCTCATTTAAAATGCCTAGATAGGTAGTTTATTTCTGCTTCACCTCTTGCCATGTTTAAGCAACATTTAATATTGTGGTGTACCCAAACGGGAGTGAACTAAATAATTTGTATGCGGAGTTTCGTCAATATGCAACTCGTTGCATATTGAGCTTCACTTAATAGGTAGTGTTTGATTGTTGATAATTATCATGCCATGCCTTGCATAATTGAAATGGACATGCATCATATTTGGTTGTGCATTATATCGTGCATGTGTCGTGGTAAATATCGTGTGTTGATTATTGTTTCTAGTTTGCTTCGTCTCGATAGAGTTTCGCAAGTGTGTCGGAATGTGAGGATCCGTTCGACTATGTCGGTTCGTCTGCTTCACGGATTCGTTCTTCTTCCAAGCGGGATCACGGGAAAGATGATCATTTCCCTAGATACCACTACTATCATCGCCATGCTAGTTGTCTTGTTCCTTTCGCTATGTCTCACTGCCTACCACCTGTTAAATATCAGCCTCGCAACACTGCCATGAAAACCTTCAACCTGTTCACAACCTAGCAAACCACCATTTCGCTATGTTACCGCTTGCTTAACCATGTGTTAGCGTTGCTAGTTGCAAGTGAAGTTGCTTCCATGTGATAACATGGGTTCCTTGTTATATCACCATAATATTGCTATGTTTGGTAAAAAGTGGAAGGCTCGGCTTTCTAGCCTGGTGTTTTGTTCCATCTTTGCCGCCCTAGTGTCGGCTACCAGTGTTATATTCCATAATTGAGCGCTCCTAACACGCTCGGGGTTGTTAATGGGACCGCCTTGATAATTCATCTTAGATTAAAACTGGTCTGGCAAGGCCCAACTTTGGTACTACATTTGCCTAATAACTAATAAACTTGCATAGGGACCAGTCGACCCCCGTAAATAATTAATCAACCTCCGGGCCAGTGCTCCTCTTGAGTGTTTTTGTCCAAGCTGAGCGATGTCCGGCTCCCCCTGGTCACCTCGGGTTTTAGCCAACACGACGTCTAGCTCATCCGGTCATGTTGTGAGAACGAGATACGCAGCTCCTATCAGGTCTGTTGGCACGCCGGGCGGCCTTGCTGGATTAGTTTTACCTTTTATGAAATATCTTGAGCATCGGAATTCCGGTGATGCTTTGGGTTATCTGAGCATTGAGGTTTTCCATTAAGGAATCCAACAAGATCATGAGTTTCGTGGTCGAGGCTTTCTATGCAACTTGTGTTAATTTCTGATGGACAAGTTGGAGCACCCCTGCAGGGTTAAATCTTTCGGAAAGTTGTGCCCGTAGTTATCTGGAAACGTGGAAACTTTGTTTAACATCCGGTTCTAGATAACTTCAAGTTAACTTAATTAAAAATTTCCAACAGAGTGCCTAACCGTGATTGTCTCTTCTTGTGAGTTCTGTATCCGGAAGAGGACACGATGGGGTTATGTCTGACATAAGTAGGTGTTCAAGATCATTCATTTGATCATCAATAGTTCACGTCCATTATGCGTAGATCATCCCAATTTTAATCTTGTACTCGAAAGTTAGCCACCTCAAATAAATGCTTAGTCGGTTGCTGCAGCCTCACCACTTAACCATACCTCACCCATTAAGCTTTGCTAGTCTGGATATCTTTGAAAATGAGATTGCTGACTCCCTGTGACTCACAGATTACTATAACAACACTTGGAGGTACAGGTAAAGCGATACTTTGACGTGAGCGCGATGCTTGTTCTATTTGGGGTTTCTTCTTTTTCTTCTTCATCGATCTAGGATGGGTTCTAGGCCGGCAGCCTCGGATAAGAAGGATGGACGTTGTTCTTCTATCGTTTTTTTTTCGTCCGTAGTCGGACCCTGCTCTTCTACATGATGACTATATATTACTGTATTGATGTGATCTTGATGTAGTTTGTGGCGAGTGTAAGCCAACTCCTTATACTCAAATTTTCAGTACATGTACTTGTAATGATATCCATTCTTGCAAAACAACGAGATGCATTTCTATCCCTGTCGAGGCCCTTGCACCAAAATAAGAATAGGATCGCATCTTGGGCGTTATATGGTGAGACCTCCTTATATTGATCTTGAATTTGAAAGATTTTATTTTTCTCTACTTCTTCTTAAGTGCAGGATTCACTCGACGGAAAGCACATATACGCTTCAGTACAACATCATATGCATCCGCTAGCTTTTTCTCTAATTAGCTTTACGTGCATACATGTCGAGGTAGCTCACGCACTACATATATACACATTAGTTTATTCCCATATTGCATGCATGTTAGGATTATATATACAGACGCATACTTTTCGGAATCAAAGTCTACATCGCAAAATAACATGTTGTATACGTGTATTTTTAAGTGCACGTATACCGGTTCTCTGGCCGGCGTGTATTTATACGTTTACGGATACCCGCATACACGGCTAACAACTCTACAGATACATGAAGAGTCACTCATTCGGCCAGGAAGCCAGCCCACCTGCAGCCAGCCAGGTATGTACAGCTGATAAGTTCTTTTGTTCACAGGCGTGTACATCAAGAAAAGAGGAGATAAGCGAAGTAGCAACTTCCTAGACTGGCGTACTGCCGTTCTCTCCGCCCCCTTGGGAGTCCCTCCTCCTTCCTCCCCATCCGGCCTCCATCTCCCTCGCCGCCGGCGGCCATGGTGGCCGGCATTGGGTGGGGTCGTGGTTTGGATTCTAGTTGTAGTTTTCTTCTTGACAAATAAAGTGACGCCCAGAACTGGAGGTCTCTTCCGTGAGGCATGTTCTTCTCTCCCTTGGGGCCATGCTGATGGTAAAGAGGCGGAGAGAAGGTTCACCTCCGATGAGGGATTCTTTGAAGGCGTCTCACTGCCGTTTCCATGGCGAAGTTTAGGTCCGTCCGGCTTCACTCCCACTTCTTCCCAAATTTCTTGCTGGAATAATCCGGTTTATGGATTCTGCAAGAGGAGCCTTTGATCATCCTCAACTTTGATTGCCACCATGGTGGCGGATAAGATGAAGAGGACGAGGGAGATGGAAGCTGCTGATGAGGTTGGTGTTATCCATCGATGGTTATCGTGTCAGGGCTACGGCGTCCGCCGGCTGCCGACCTTCAGCACACCAGCATCGACTCTTTTGGCCGAACGGCGGCCGCTCTTATTCCTTCTGGCCTTGATGCCTAAGGGGAGGCTGTGCAGCTCTGACCCGGTGTTCATGGTCTTGTTCTCACTCGCGCCCCGCTGTCGGAACAGGAGCAATGGAGGTCCCGTCATCACAAGTGGTGTAGTCCCCGGAGATGGCGAGATTGCAACCGTGAAGGAGTTGGTTTGGACCCGATTGCGTTTTCTATTCTCTGTTGGGGGTCCTCTCTGCAAAAGTCAGGGACTTAGTTGTGTTTTAGGTTTTCTTGTGGGTCCTGTTGTAAAATGTTCGATCATGCTTATCTAATGGAAAATTCTAGGTCCTTTGGGACCCTACCTCTGTTCAAAAAAAGAGGAGACAAGCACAACCAATACCAGTATGGAAATCACGCATAGCAAACCGGCCGGCTGGATAAGATCTCCCGCTGTAACGACTGCCTAAGATCACGCACGCGGATGCCATCCATTCCTCCTCCTCCTCCTGCCTATATATAGAGGCACAAGGCCATTCGAACAAGGGGGCACGCCCAAGCAGGAGATCCATACAACAACCCATGCACCCATCCATCCAATAACCCACGAAAACACATCCTGACGTTGCACACACCTCCATCCATCCCAACACTCACATTCATCCATCCACGCATAGCACATCCATCAAGGAACAACCGAAGGCCGGCAAGAGACAGGAGCACCCTACGCCCGGTGTAAGATGGATGGATCTCACATCAGGAGTGGCTAGGGTTTGTGGCGACATGGCGTGTGGAGATTGCTCGCTCCCTGAAGGCACGTTCATCGTGTGCTTACAGGCAGAGGAATACAACTAAGACAGGTTCGACCTGAGCCGCCGTCCGAGTCGCTAAGTGCTTACACACGTGTCAAGGGCTATTTATCTATAGTTCCACTCTGGGCTGGAGTTCCACTTGGGCCGCGCCACCTTTCGAATGGGCCTTCGTCTTGGGTCGGCTTGGGTCTTGGCGTGTGATATACCCTCCTCCTGGCTCGATTCCTTCCCGACATCTTTAGATATGCCTAAGGTCGATCCTTCCTTCAGTTCGTCAGGTGGTAGCTCGTCCTCTGCATCAGTGTCGCTGACATTCACCCGTCCTTGAGAATCGTCTTGTCCCCAAGCCGGTGCACGGGGAAACTTTTGCCTTAAGAATTCCAAATCTTCCCATGTAGTAGCATCATCAGAAGATTCAGACCAACGGACTAGCACCTGAGCCACCATCTTGTCACCTCTGCAGCACACTCTCCTCTGCAGAATCTGAAGAGGAACTTGTAATGCCAAATCTTCCCATGTAGTAGCATCATCAGAAGATTCAGACCAACGGACTAGCACCTGAGCCACCATCTTGTCACCTCTGCAACACACTCTCCTCTGCAGAATCTGAAGAGGAACTTGTAATGCCACATGAGGAGAAGGTAAACCTTTCTCAGCACTGATTGCATGGGGAACAAAACGTTTGAGCTATGAAACATGAAATACTAGATGAATTCGACTGCCTTCTGGAAGGTCCAATTTGGAGGCCACTTCTCCAATCTTGTCCACAATCAGGAAGGGTCCAAAGAATTGAAATGCCAAGTTGTGATTTTGCCTAGAATAAACAGAATTCTGACCATAAGGTTGCAACTTAAGGAACACAGAATCAACAATATGAAATGACCTCTCAGTTATTTTCTTGTCAGCTTGATTTTCATCCTCTGCTGAGCCCTAAGCAAGTGTTGCCTAACTGTTTTAGTTACCAACTGTGTTGAATGCATCCAGTCCTGTAATTCCATTGGGTCAATAGTATCTGTCTCGCTAATACCAAAGTATCTAGGAGTGTAACCATACAAGACTTCAAAAGGAGACTTCCCCAAAGCAGAATGCCAGTTGGAATTATACCAAAATTCACACCGTGATAACCATTTACTCCATTTATAGGGCTGAGCACTCATAAAACACCTAAGATAGCATTCAATCTGTTGGTTAACCCTTTCTGTTTGCCCATCAGTTTCAGAATGATTTGATGTGCTCATGTTCAATTGAGTACCAGTTTTATTGATCAATAATTTCGAAAACTGGCGAGTGAACAGAGGGTCCTTATCAGAAATAATCACCTTGGGCATTTCATGTAGTTTGTAAACATTATCCAGGAAAACTTAAGCAACTTTCTAGGCATTGAAGGGGTGCTTCAAAGCTATAAAATGCCCATATTTTTGTCAATTTATCAATAACTACCAGGATGCAGTTGTACTGAGAAGAAGAGGGAAGCCCACCAATAAAATCCATGGAAATAATATCCCAAGCAGTTTTTGGAACAGGCATTGGAGAAAGCAAACCAGGATATGGCACCCTTTTCTGGTTTTGCCTTCTGACAAATCAAGCAAAACTTTACTTTAAGTAAAATGGACCTCTTCATACGAGCCCAAGAAAAGAGTGAATGGATCCTCTTGTAAGTTACTGGCAACCCTGAGTGACCACCCATAGGGCTCTCGTGAAAAGCTACAAAAATATTTTGATGCAATTCAGGATCAGGTCCTATCCAAATACTCTCCTTATACTTCACGAGCTCATTGACCACTGTATATGGTGGCTTGCAAGCTGGTGCTATAGCCAATTGTTGCAGAAGAATCCTTGCTTTCTCATACTGTTCATAACTAGCTATAATATCAGCCATCCAAGTTGGTTGATTACTTATTACAAAGAACAGCTGAGATCCATCAGAAGGCCTCCTAGACAAAGCATCAGCTGTACTGTTCTCTTTTCCCTGTTTATACTAAATCTGATAATTCAATCCCAAGAGCTTTGTCGACAACTTCTATTCCCAGATAGTATGTAATCTCTGATCCTGCAGATGAGCCAAACTTCTTTGATCTGTCTTGAGGAAAAACTATTGCACTTGCAAATAAGGTATCCACTTGTCAACTGCCAATAGGATGGCCAAGTACTCCTTCTCAAAAACTAACAGAGCTCTATTCTTTGGACCTGGTGTTTTACTGACAAAAGCCAAAGGATGACCCTGCTGCATCAGTACTACACCAATAGCATACTCACAAGCATCAGTTTCTTTCACAAAAGTTTTTGTGAAATCAGGTAAGCCGAAAACAGGAGCAGACACCAAGGCTTGTTTGAGTGTAACAAAAGCCTCTTCTGTGATACTAGTCCACACAAAACGAATACCCTTCTTCAACAATTCAGTCACTGGCCTAGCAATAATACCATAATGCTCAATAAACTTCCTGCAGTACCCACTTAGGCCAAATAATCCCCTAACTTCCTTGACATTCTTTGGAACAGGCCAATTTTGAACTCCTAAAATTTTGTCACGATCAATGGAAACACCATGTGCTGAAATAGTATGTCCTAGGTAAGTGTCACACCCTGTTTTTACCTCACATTCACTCTAGTTTCAAAATTTGAGTTTATTAAAACTTTTCAAAAACCAATACTGTGAGTGCCATGGTTGTCATTGTATGCTTGAATGAGTGGATTCAGAAACCATATTTCCACAACATAAATATTCTAAAAACAAAAGTTAGTTTTGACCATTTCAAAACCTTGCTTTCGGTTGCACTACAAGTCCTTGATAGCAAGGGAGTGCTTTACCGAAAGATGGTGATCTGGTTCTAAAACTATTTTTAACTCTCGAAACCATAAAATAATTATTTTCCTATTTTATATGCATGTCCATTTGTGAGGCCAGAAATAATAATCCTATATGGAAAATTACTTTTCTGCCTTAGAAAATCCGAGAACATTAGGAGATACTTAGAGGACATATATTTTTCATCCATAAGATTTTGAACGTCTATTTATATTCAAAATACTTGAGAAAACCCTTGAAAACTAATTATGTCTATTTTGATCTTTTGGATTATTTCCAAAGGAAATATTTACAATAAAATCCTAGAAAATTCCAGCAACCTTCCCAAGCTATATTTGGTGGCCACACCAACTTTCACCTCATTCCAAGCTGGTTTGGTCCTCCAAATAATCCTAAAACCCTCTTTGTCCAGAACCAAGTTGAAACATCTCTACATTGCAAAGTTTATACAAATGGGTAGAAACTTTGGAGGAGTGTTCAACACCCCAAAGGAGGAGTCTGTGCCAAAAATGGGATTTGCAGGAGGTAATCTACCCACGTTCCCTTTGTGAGGGACAGATCTGCCCATTTGGTGGTGATTTCAAGTTTGCATTGCCAACTTGTCCAATGAAGCTCAAATTTGGTGGAGTATCTTATTTTTGTATCAAACTTAATCCTCTTAACTCTCATCACCAGTGGTGAGGTGTTGCTATCCCAAACACATGTCGAACACCTTGTGTCATATTAGCAAATCATCTCCTACCCCACTCCACACCTAAGCTCTTCCCTCCAAATTCTTTGACCAAGCAGCCAACACCACTCCCCAATAGTAGGAGAGTGCCCCCTCCTTGAATCCAAGTACAAGATCTTAAAAACCCCATTCTAAGTTATGGTTCAAAGATGGAATCTCTTCTTTCATCACACCCCATGCCCAACAGAGAGTCCCTCGGCTCTCAAACGGCTAGGCATCTCCAGACCCAGCCCAAGGACACCTCAGACATGGCGAAAGCGCTCCAGAGCGCGCCAGCATGCCGTGGCATGCCAAAACTACAGTTTGGGCATGCTACTGGGCACATGCGAAGCAAAGGTGGTCAGCCACGGCCGGTTCGAGCCTCACCCCGTTGTCCATTCATGTCCCCGACAATCTGTGTGTATCAGGGCAGCCCCAGGGCCCCTTCTCCCTCGCTCTGTTGACCGGAGCGATGCGTGCCGGCGTGTGCCAGATCCATCTAGAAGACCACGGCCACGTGTGCACGCTCTTCCTCGCTTTCTCTCCCTCTCAATGGGTCACACAGGTCCTAAACCTTTCCGCATACCGTGGTTTCGACCCCGAGCACTCACTGCCCCTCCTGCGAGCTGCGGTGAAACCACCAGCGCCACCGGCTTGGTGTACCGTCGGGGACCTATAAATAGGCCTTCCCCTCGCTCCAGCACCCCCATCCCACTCCTCCATTTCCTAAATTCCACCCGTAGCCACTCCATTTGAGCACAACGAGCTCCTGTGTTCGAGATCGACTGGGGCCGTGCCGCTTCGGAGCTCTGTCGATCTCGGGCTACGGGCCAACTCCGACGCTCCTCTCACCTTCTTTGTGGCCATAGCAACCTCAGGGAGCTTCCCCATCACCTCCCCGAGCTAATCCACGCCCATAGCACCTAGTTCATCGACCTCCCGAAAAAGCTCCGCCGTAGCCACCTGGTCGCTGGTGAACCAGGGCCTCCCCGTAGACCCCTCGACCACCAGCAGGTAGGCGACAATGCGTTGGTTCCATTTCTCCCTTCGGTTTGGCTCGAGGACGTCGGTAGCATCGCCGTTGTGCCTCCCCTCCTCTTTGTCCTGAGGTGGAAGACGACCCCGATAGGTGGGGCACACCTATCAGTGACTCTTCTCTTTCCCCCTCTCTGTCCTCCCTATCGCTAACCTCAGGGGCCTGCGCGTCAGGTTTGGACCTGGCCGCGCGCGCGCCTCGACTAGCTGGCTGGCTGGGACGGCCCAAGCCAAAGGCCGAGCCAGGCATGAGCCTCAACCTCTTTTTTCTTTTTCTGTTTAATCTAGTTTTAAAAGATTTTTATAAAAATGGTTATCCAATATATTTCTATTATTTTTCCACCATAATTCTTCTAAATATGAGTAGAATTTAATAGAGCCTTTGCACAAATTATTAAGACAACTTTTCTATTTTATAATAATTAAAAAGGCTATTTGGAATATTTTTGCTTCTGTTAAAATGATTTTTAAAATAATCCTTTCACTAAAACGAGAGACAAATATTTTTAAAATAACAATATAGATTTAACAGAAAAAAGCAACATTTTTAAAGTGAGTTTGTGATATGTTTTGAGTGAGCTACTTATTGCTTCTTTATTTATTACGACGATAGAAACCACGTTAGACGAAGGAGTTGGACTTGAAGACCACGAAGACCCCGTATACTTAGCTGATCAAGGCAAGGAGCCCTTTGTCCAAGTGCATCACCTTGGCGATCACCTGTGATGTTCGTGTCTAAGATGGATGGGACTATCACACCATGCATCGATTACCGATCTCTCAATGAAGTCACTATCAAGAACAAGTACCCACTCCCCAAGATTGAAGACTTGTTTGACCAGTTAAATGGAGCCAAGGTATTTTCCAAGATTGATCTCCGATCTCAATATTACCAACTGAAGATCCAACCCGAAGACATACCCAAGACTGCATTCGTGACCCGATACGGTCTATACGAGTGCACAGTCATGTCATTTGGGTTGACAAATGCCCCAGCATACTTTATGTACCTCATAAACAAGGTATTCATGGAATACGTGGATAAGTTTGTCATCGTTTTCATCGATGACATATTAATATTCTCCAAATCCGAAGAAGAGCATGAGCAACACTTGAAGTTAGTGTTGGAAAAGCTTCAAGAGCACAAAATTTATGCCAAGTTTAGTAAATGCCAATTCTGGCTGCATGAAGTTGGATTCCTGGGTCATACCATGACGACAAACGGATTGTCGATCGATCCTTCCAAGAATACCACAATAACCAACTGGGAGTCGCCAAAACGATGTGATGGAAGTTAGAAGCTTCCTCGGACTCGCCGGATACTACCACAAGTTCGTAGAAGGATTCTCCTGCATCGGTCGACCAATGACTCAACTCTTGAAGAAAGGCAAGAAGTTCGAATGGACGCCAGAGTGTGAAGCAAGCTTCCAGGGGTTGAAGAAGACATTGTCTACCGCCCCGGTATTGGCTACTATAGATATTAGCAAGGAGTTTATGATATATTGTGACGCCTCCTGAACCAGGCTCGGTGGAGTCCTAATGCAAGACGGCAGGGTCGTGGCTTACCTGTCACAGCAACTACGCCCGCATGAGGAAAACTACGCCACCCATGATCTCGAGTTGGCAGTAGTAGTGGATGCCCTGAAGACATGGTGACATTACCTTCTGGTGAAGTGGTTTGAAATATACACCGACCACAATAGTCTGAAGTATATCTTTACTCAAAGGGAATTGAATATGAGGCAACGAAGATGGTTGGATTTAATCAAAGACTATGACCTCAGCATTCAATACCAACCCGATAAGGCTAATGTGGTGGCCGATGCCTTAAGCTGGAAGGCCAGCACCTTGAATTTTCTGATCAAGGAAAGGCTACTCGCCTTATATGAAGAGATAGAAAGCTTCGGGTTGGAGCTAGTTGAACCAGGATTCCTAGTTAACCTCGAAGTCAAACCCATGCTGGCAGACGACGTCAAGGAGGCCCAAAAGGGGCACAAGAGCATCAAAGGCATCAAGAAGAAGATCCAGGAAGGCAAGGCCCCAGAATTCTTGGTGGATGAACAAGGAGTAGTGTGGTTTGGGAAACGTTTATGCATACCCAACAAGGCAGAACTCAAGGACTTGATCCTGCAGGAAGCTCATGACACACCCTACTCGATTCACCCCGGTGGCACCAAGATGTATCAGGACCTCCGGGAAAGATTCTGGTGCCACGGCATGAAAAGGGAAATAGCATCTTATATCGCGATGTGCGACGTGTGCCAAAGGGTCAAGGCTGAGCACCAATGACGTGCTGGATTGCTACAACCTCTCCAAGTGCCCGAATGGAAGTGGGACAAAATCGGCAGGGACTTCATCACCGGTCTGCCCAGATCCAACAAAGGGCACAAATCCATATGGGTCATTGTCGACCACCTAGCCAAGGTGGCCCATGTCATTCCAGTCAACGCCACTTACGATGGTAACCAGCTAGCTAGTCTGTACTTCCATCGTATTGTGAGCCTCCATGGAGTTCCCAAGGAGATAGTATCTCACCGAGGCACGCAGTTCACCTCAAGATTTTGGAAGAAGTTCCAAGAAGCCCTCGGAACCAAGCTCTCTTTCGGCACCACCTTCCACCCGCACACGGGAGGACACACGGAGAGAGTGAATCAGATACTTGAAGATATGCTCCGCGCTTGTGTCTTGGCACATGGTACCAAATGGAAAGACCGTTTATCGTTCGATGAGTTCTCATACAACAACAACTACCAGTCCAGTCTCCAAATGGACCCATTTAAAGTGTTGTACCACTGAAAGTGCCTCACCCCGCTCAACTGGTCCTAAACCGGCGAAAGATTGATTTTCGGGACGGAAGTTCTGCAAGAGGCAGAAGACAAGGTGCAACTTGACCGGGAAAACTTAAAGGCGGCCAAGTCGCAACAAAAGAGCTATGCGGACTCTCACCACAGAGAACTGGAATTCAACCTTGAAGGCTAGGTGTACCTCCGTGTCACACCACTCAAGAGAACCAAGCGTTTCCACGTCAAGGGGAAACTTGCTCCAAGGTTCATTGGACCTTTTAAGATCACGCCAAGGTGTGGAGAAGTTGCTTACCAGTTGGAGCTACCTCCGGAACTTTCGGGTGTGCAAAACGTCTTCCACGTGTCACAACTCCGGAAGTGTCTGCGAGCGCCAAACCGTCCAGATCTTTATAAGGATATTGACCATCAAGCCATCGACCTCCAACCAGACCTCACTTATCGTGAGAGCCCGATCCGCATCTTGGATGAAGCAGAGCCCGCACCATCAAGTACTTCAAGGTTCAGTGGAGGAACCACACCGAAGCAGAAGCAACATGGGAACGTGAAGACTATCTCCGGTTCGAATTTCCGTAGCTTTTTAGCACCTAGCTTAGGAATCTTGGGGATGAGATTCTTGTAAGGTGGATAGGTATGTCACACCCTGTTTTTACCTCACTTTCACTTTAGTTTCAAAATCTGAGTTTATTAAAACTTTTCAAAAACCAATGTTGTGAGTGCCATGGTTGTCATTGTATGCTTGTATGCTTGAATGAGTGGATTCAAAAACCATATTTCCACAACATAAATATTCTCAAAATCTTTTTCTTAGTTTTCACCATTTCAAAACCTTGCTTTGGGTTGCACTACAAGTCCTTGATAGCAAGCGAGTGCTATTACCCAAAGATGGTGATCTGGTTCAAAAACTATTTTTAACTCTCCAAACCATAAAATAATTATTTTATAAATTATTTTCCTATTTTATATGCATGTTCATTTTTGAGGCCAGAAATGATAATCCTATATGCAAAATTACTTTTCTGCCTTAGAAAAATCTGAGAAAAATTGTGATACTCACAGGACATATATTTTCCATACATTAGATTTTCAACCCCTATTTATATTCAAAATATTTGAGCAAAACCTTGAAAACCTACTTTGTCTATTTTGATCTTTTGGAATATTTTCAATAAAATCCTAGAAAATTCCAGCAACCTTCCCAAACTATATTTGATGGCCACACCAAATCTCACCTCATTCCAAGGTGGTTTGATCCTCCAAATAATCCTAAAACCCTCTCTGTCCAGAACCAAGTTGAAATATCTCTACATTGCAAAGTTTGTCCAAATGGGTTGAAACTTTACAGGAGTGTTCAACACCCCAAAGGAGAAGTTTGTGCCAAAAAAGGGATTTGCACGAGGTAATCTACCCACATTCCCTTCGGGAGGGACAGATCTGCCCATTTGGGTGTGATTGCAAGTTTGCATTGCCAGACTTGTCCAATGAAGCTCAAATTTAGTGGAGTATCTTATTTTTGCATCAAACTTAATCCTGTTAACTATCATCACCAGTGGTGAGGTGTTGCATCCCAAACACATGTCGAACACCTTTTGTCACATTAGAAAATCAGCTCCTACCCCACTCCACACCTAAGCTCTTCCCTCCGAACTCTTTGACCAAGCAGCCATCACCATTCCCCAACTGCAGGAGAGTGGCCCCTCCTTGAATCCAAGCAGAAGATCCCAAAAACCCCATTCTAAGTTCTGGTTCAAAGCTGGCTTCTCTTCTTTCATCACACCCCATGGACAACAAAGAGTCCCTCAGCTCTCAAATGGCTAGGCATCTCCAGACCCAGCCCCAGGACACCTCAGACATGGCCAAAAGTGCCCCAAAGCATGCCATGACATGCCAAAACTATGCTCTGGGAACGCTACTGGGCGCACCTGAAGCAAAGGTGGCCAACCCCGGCCGGTTCGAGCCTCCCCCCGTTACCCATTCGTGTCCCCAACAACCTCTCTGTATCAAGGCAGCCCTAGGGCCTCGTCTCCCTCGCTCTGTTGACTGGAGCGACGCGTGCCCGCGTGCGCCAGATTCAGCCAGAAGACCATGGCCACGCGTGCACCCTCCTCCTCGCTTTATCTCCCTTTGAGTGGGTCACGCAGGTTCGAAACCACGTTCACATACTGTGGTTTCGACGCCAAGCACTCACTGCCCCACCTGCGACATGCGGTGAAACCACCAGCGCTACTAGATCGGTGCACCATCGGGGACCTATAGATAGGCCTTCCCCTTGCTCCAGCACCCTCATCCCAGTCCTCCAGTGCCTAAATTCTACCCCTAGTCACTCCATTTGAGCACAGCGAGCTCCTCTGCTCGAGATCGACAGAGGCCATGCCGCTTCGGAGCTTCGTCGATCTCGGCCAACGGGCCAGCTCCGACGCTCCTATCATCTTCTTCGTGACCCTAGCAGCCTCAGGGAGCTTCCCCATCACCTCCCCGAGCTTATCCACGCCCGTAGCACCTAGTTCATGGACCTCCCAAAACAGCTCCGCCGCAGCCACCTCGTCGCCAATGAACCAGGGCCTCCCCGTCGACCCCTCGACCACCAGCAGGTAGGCGACGGTGAGCTGGTTCCGTTTCTGCATTCGGTTGGGCTCGAGGAGGTCGGTAGTGTCGCCGGTGTGCCACCCCTCCTCTCTGTCCTGAGGTGGAAGACGACCCTGATAGCTGGGGCACACCTGTCGGTGGCTCTTCTCTATCCCCCTCTCTCCTCCCTGTCGCTGACCGCACGGGCCTGCGCATCAGGTTTGTACCTGGCCACTCGCGCGCCTGGGCTGGCACGCTGGCTGGCTAGCTGGGCCGGTCAAGCCACATGCCAAGTCAGGCTTGAGCCTGAGCCTCTTTTTCTTTTTTTGTTTAATCTAGTTTTAAAGGATTTTTATAAAAATGGTTATCCAATATATTTTTATTATTTTTCCACCATAATTCTTCTAAAAATGAGTAGAATTTAGCACAACCTTTGCACACATTTTTAAGACAACTTTTCTTTTTTATAATAATTAAACACGCTATTTGGAATATTTTTGCTTGTGTTAAAGTGATTTTTAAAATAATCCTTTCAATAAAACCAGAGACAAATATTTTTAAAATAACAATATATATTTATCAGAATAAAGCAACATTTTAAAGTGAGTTTGTTATCTATGTTTGAGAGACAAAGAGACTGGAACGAAAGTCTTCAAAGATGGAAGTGGGCAGTCCCTTAGTCATCAGATCGGCGAATTATTTTGCGGTCGGAACATGAAGAACCCGGATGTGACCAAGGGTGGCCTATTCGTGCACAAAATGGATATCAAGCTCGATGTGCTTCGTTCGGCGATGATTAACGGGATTGGTGGAGAGATACACAGCAGAGACGTTGTCAAAGTAGACAACCCTAGCCTTGTTGACACCGTGATGCAACTCATGTAGAAGCTGTCGAAGCCAGGAACACTCGGCAATTGTGTTAGCCACTACTCGGTACTCGGCCTCCGCGCTTGAGCATGAAACGGTTGGTTGTCGTTTGGACGACCATGAGACAAGTGAAGGACCAAGATAGACGCAGTAGCCGGACGTGGAGCATCGTGTGTGAGGACAGCCAACCAATCAGCATCAGAATAAGCCATGAGATCCAAAGAGGGAGATGCCGTGAGTGTGAGTCCAAGGGACATCGTGCCACGGATATACCAGAGAATCCATTTCGCGAGCATCCAATGAGAATCACAAGAGCGTGCATATGGAGGCACACCTACTGCACAACATACCGCAATTCTGGTGTGGTGAGTGTTAGATATTGAAGAGCACCAACAATGGAGCGATAGAAAGGAGCATCCGACACTAGTGAACCCTCCTGAGCAAAAACCTTGACCTTCATATGAATAGGAGTAGCGACAGGATGACAATTGAGCATACCAGCGTGCTCAAGCAGCTCATGCGCATACTTATATTGATGAAGAAAGAAGCCGTCGGGTCGCCGAACAACCTCAATGCCAAGAAAGTAATGAAGATCCCCCAAATCCTTGATGGCAAACTCGTTACGCAGCCGCAGAGTAAGCTGCTGAAGAAGAGCTGCGGAGGAGGCCGTGAGGATGATGTCATCGACATATAGTAGCAAATAAGCAGTCGTGTCGCCGTGGTGGAGAACAAACAAGGAGGCATCCGTGTGAGTAACAGAGAAGCCCAGTGTCTGCAAAAAACTGACGGTACGCTCGTACCAGGCGCATGGCGCTTTCTTAAGGCCGTAGAAAGACTAGCACAGCAAGCACACATGACTGGGATGAGTGGGATCGATGAAATCGGTGGGTTGCTCATAGTAAACTTACTCGGCAAGGTGACCATGAAGGAAGGCATTGGAGACATCCATGTGATGAACATGACAGCCACGAGAGACCGCTAACTAGAGAATGGTGCGGATCGTGACTGGTTTGACAACTGGGGAACATCTCGGTGAAGGCAACACCAGCTCACTGACGGAAACCGTGGACCACCCAGTGAGCCTTGTAGCGCTCAAGAGTGCCATCGGAGCGACTCTTATGGTGAAAGACACACTTGCCGCTGATGACATTGGCGCGAGGAGGCCGCGACACCAAAGTCCAGGTGCGATTCCACTGAAGGGAATGAAACTCTTCCTGCATCGCAGCCAGCCAGTGAGGATCACAGAGTGCGGCCCTTACAGAAATAGGAAGTGGTGACTGCGCAGAGCTGGATGCTGCAAGAAGGTACTCATTCATGGAGTACCACAGGCTCGGTCGAAGGATACCGACCCTAGCCCGAGTCATGGGGCCGAGTGTCGATGTGCCGGCTGTCAAGGGGCCGGCTGCCGAGGGGCGTGCTACCGATGTGCTGGTCGCACAAGAGCCGGCTGTAGAGTGGCCGTCTGTAGAAGGGCCGGCTGCAGATGGCCGTATGCAGATGGGCCGACTGCGGAGGGGCCGGCCGCAGAGTGGCCCGCTGCAGCGGGACCGGCTGCTGACGGGCCGGCTACGGAGGGGCTGGCTGTAGATGAGCCGGCTATGGAGGAGCCGGCCGTGGAGGAGTCGGTCAGGGCTTCGGAGGAGCCGGCTGACCCGGAGTCTGAGCCCACAGTTGCTGAAGAACTTTGGTCGGCAGTCCGGTCCACGGCGCGAGAAGCGCCGAAACCTCACGATGGTCCAATGGCCAACCGAGACCGTCCACCAGAGGGGGTGTCGAAGGGCTTCCAGTGGTCGGCGGTGATGCGACAGGTGTAGGTACCTACTGAAATGGAAACACCTTCACCTCAAAGTAAACGTGTCACGAGGTGAAGTCACGGTGGGAGACGGGATCATAACAGCGTTATCCTTTGGTGTTGGGTGGGTAGCCAAGGAATATGCAGGCAACATAGCGAGGGGCAAGCTTATGGGGCGCGGTAGCCGCGATGCTAGCGTAGCAAAGACATCCGTAGATGTGAAGCTCAACATAAGAGGGTGGGGAACCAAAGAGAAGATGATGACGTGCAAAGTTGTCGCGAGTACGGCAAGGTCTTATGTTAAGGACAAGGGATGCGGTGGCGAGGGCGTCAGGCCAGAAGTGGTGAAATAGAAACGTACGAACACAATCATTGAGAGTGCGGAGGACGCGTTCATCGCGACTGTTCTGTTGCAAATTATAGGGACAAGTGAGACGAAATATCTTGCCATGTGTGGTGAGGATAGTGCGAACAACCAGGTTGTCGAACTCCTTCCCATCGTGTCACGCCCAAGATGCGACCCTATCCTCAATTTGGCACGAGGGCCTCGTCAGGGATAGAAGCGCATCTCGTCGTGTCGCAAGAATGGAGATCGTTACAAGTACATGTACTGAAAGGAAGAGATATATAAAGAGTTGGCTTAGACTCGCCACAAGCTACATCAGAGTCACATCAGTACATTACATAATCATCAAGAGTAAGAGCAGGGTCCGACTACGGACGAAAACGAACGACGAAAGAAGAACGACGTCCATCCTTGCTATCCCAGGCTGCCGGCCTGGAACCCATCCTAGATCGATGATGAAGAAGAAGAAGAAGCAACTCCAAATGAACAGTCAACGCGCTCGCGTCAAGTAACCTTTACGTGTACCTGCAACTGGTGTTGTAGTAATCTGTGAGCCACGGGGGACTCAGCAATCTCATTTCCAAAGGTATCAAGACTAGCAAAGCTTAATGGGTGAGGTATGGTTAAGTGGTGAGGTTGCAGCAGCGGCTAAGCATATATATGGTGGCTAACTCACGAGTACCAGAAATAAGAGGGGGAAGATCTACGCATAGCGGACGTGAACTACTGATGATCAAATGAATGATCCTGAACACCTACCTACGTCAGACATAACCCCACCGTGTCCTCAATCGGAGAAGGAACTCACGAAAGAGACAGTCACGGTTACACACACGGTTGGCCAATTTTAATTACGTTAACTTCAAGTTATCTAGAACCAGTGTTAAACAAAGCTTCCACGTTGCCACATAACCGCAGGCACGGCTTTCCGAAAGATTTAACCCTGCAGGGGTGCTCCAACTAGTCCATCACAAATTACCACAAGCCGCATAGAAATCCTCAATCACGAAACTCGCGATCTCGTCGGATTCCCTAATGGAAAACCTCAACTCTGAGATTACGCAAAGCATCATCGGAATCCTGATGCACAAGATATCTCGTCAAAGGTAAAACTAATCCAGCAAGGCCGCCCGACGTGTCGACGATCCCGATAGGAGTCGCGTACCTCGTTCTCAGGACACGACGGATGGGTCACACTAGGAGTACCAAACCTCGGGTTGCCCCGCGGTGGCCCCGTAGTCTGCCAATTTGGACCAACACTCATGAGGAGCACTGGCCCGGGGTTGATTAATTATCCTCGGGGTCCGGAAAGTCCCTATGCAATTTTATTAGGTGTTTAGGAAAATGTAGTACCAAAGTTGGGCCTTGCCAGACCAGCCTTAATCTAAAACGAATTATCAAGGGGGTCCCCATAACAACCCCGATCGTGTTAGGAGCGCTCAATTATGGAAAATAACACCGGTAGCCGGTAACTAAAGGGGGCAAAGGTGGAACAAAACACCAGGCTAGAAAGGCCGAGCCTTCCACCTTTTACCAAGTATATAGGTGCATTAAATTAAATAGCATTAATATGGTTATATAACAAGGAACCCATGCTTTGCATGGAAGCATCTGCCCTGCAACTAGCAACGCTATCAACAGGGTTAAGCAAGCAGTAACATAGCCAATCAGTGGTTTGCTAGGTTGAACAGGTTGTGGGTTAACATGGCATTGTTGAGAGGCTGATATGGAAACATGTGGTAGGCAACGAGACATAAACGGTAGAAGCTATAACTAGCACGGCAATGATAGCAATGGTATCTGGGGAAATGATCATCTTGCCTGAGATCCCGCTTGGAAGAAGAATGCCTCCGAGAAGCAGTCGAACCGACGTAGTCGAACGGTTCCTCACATCCGACACGCTTGCGGAACTCTATCGATACGGAGGAAACGGAGACAAGCATCAACACACGATATTCATCATACGATGCACAACACATATGATGCATGAGCTACTGAATACATGCATGTCACGGCATGACAAATCACACAATCAAACACTACACATTAAGTGAAGTTCAATATGCACGAGTTGCATATTGACGAAACTCCACGTTAGTTATTTAGTTCACTCCCGGTTATTTACACGGCAATGTTAATGTTGTTAAACATGCAAGAGGTGAAGCGGGAATTAAACTACCTACCTAGACATTTTAAATGAGGTCGGAAATATCCTATAGCATCTCCGAGACGACCTCACATGTTAATTTACAATTCTGTCCAGATCTGATCTAATGCATATAATTGGTTGTTAAACAGCAAAACAAATAGGTTCACGTGATTCTACGCGTCAAGGCAAGCAATCTACACGTAAAGAACATCTCCAACGGAGCTACGGATCAAAAGATACAAGCACCGCAAGATATGATGGCATGAATGCGATATGTGTGCAACGGCGGCTACGAGCACTTCAACACATTCAAACAGCAAGAGAAAATGAAACTACACGAGATTCTAAGCAAGTTTCATGTAGGACACGATCAAATCGGAGCTACGGTTCAACATCTACGAGCAAAACAAGAAATCACTACAATCTGCCAAAAACAGCCACATAGCACTTTCTACGCCTCACAACTTCGGCTACACAACTCCGAGGAGCTCAAGCAAGGCACGGCATGAAAGAGGGCAAGACGCACTACTACAAACAACTAACAACTACTAGCATGGCAGCAAGGAGCACTAGCAAAAGAAGACACAAAATGGCATCTCACGCACTATTTCAGACTTAGTGAAAATGACACCTCGTCAAAGTGCAGTTTTCAGCCTGAAGCAATATTGACAGCAGCAAAACCTATAGCTACAGGAGTCCAAATGGCATGAAACTTAACAACATGCTAGAGAAACATAAGGGGTACAACTAACTCCATTGGACCAACCCCAAAAGAGCTACAGATCACAAGCTAGAAGCAAAACAAAACAGCAACAAAATAATAACAGAATCCAGACTTAGAAATATTTCAGCTCCTCTAAAACAGCACTATTCAAGCAACTTGAGGGCAGTCAAACCACACCTAAACATGCATCTCTATTGCCACTAAAAATACCAGGGGCTGAACAAAACACCCAAGATCAACTCTCCAGTTGACAACTAATTCAAACGAGGCCCGGAATAAAACCTACGGATTAAACAAAAGGGCTTCACGGCAAGATATCGCGCGAACTAACTTCCTCAAAAGCTAAAAATAATTGCACAGAAAAATCCATGTCAACTGGAGAGTGACCGCTACACAATAACGCTACACAATAATGCGAGAAAAATACCTCTAAACGGGAAAATAAACTACCGGCAAAACCCTACACAGAAAAATACGAGTGACCGCTCTAAAATACGTAGAAATATGGTCCCTAAAACATGGACATTAAATCTATGGCATACGGGCAGTCCGGACACGCGCGAAAAATAACTACGGATCGGAACCTATTGTAACAGCACGCAAACAAAGCATTAGGCACCCTAAACAGCGTTAAACAAATATGCATGTTGGATAAACGTGTTCTACTCGGGGAGCTACCCCAAAACGATATAAAGATCACCTCGATCCGACTAACGGAACAAAAGTTACGGGCGTTTAAAATAATTAGCTAAACCTGAAATTAACTAAACCGAAAAAGAAAAAGAAACCTAAATCTCTAACGGGCCGAACAGGTGGCGCAACATAGTTAATACACGCCCGGGGCGAGGGATTAGCTCACCTCGGGCCGAATCAGGTGGCCTGGTGGAGTGGGCTGAGGCTGCTGGCCTGGGCCTCGGGGCGACGGAGGCTGGGCCTCGGGGTGCTGGGCCTTCGGCGCTGGCCAGCTGGGAGGAGAGGCCCACGTGGGCGTTGATCGTCCCGGGCTCGATCCCGAGCGGCGGCGCTGGGGACCCGCCGTCGGGCGGCCGGCGAAGGAGGGCCACCACGGGGCGCAGGCCACGACGGGGAGGGGAACCGACGGATCCCGTTGGCCAGCGCGGGATCTGGCCGGTGGAGGCGACGGCGACCGGAGGGGCGGCGGGAAAGGCAGGCCGCGATCTCGCGGCGGCGGCCTGATGCGGGGCGGCGCGGCTGGCGGCGGGCTCCGAGACGGGAGGAAGCGGATCCGGGTGACGGCGGCGAGGGAGGAGCTGGCGGCGGCCACACCGGCCGGCGAGGCACAACGGCGGGGTGCCGGCACGCGCGGCGGCCGGATCCTCCGCTCGAGCTAGCGGATGACGCCGGCGGCGCTGGAGGCGCGGGGAGACCCGCGGCAGATCGGGGCAACGGCGGCTCGGGCCGAGATGGGCTCGGGCGGGCCGCGCGCGGACCTAGCGGGCCGGCGGCTGGAGGAGGGAGACAGGTGGGAGGAGAGAGGCTAGGGTTTGGTGGGGTGCGGAAATTGAGGAGGAATTTGAGGAAGGCTGGCCAAAATTAAGGAGGAGGGGGTATTTATGGACAAAAGGGGGGTTCGGTTAACCGGAATCGCGATCCGGATCCAACCGCGGGGTCGGATTCGGGCGATTCCGAACGCGGGTAAGGGTACGTGGCCGTGTAGAGGGGTTTACCGGAGACGAGGGGGAAAACGGGCGGTGCGGCAACGCGATTTAAAACACTGACACACGTCCGACGGTAACCGAAGACGGTGCCGCTACGGACGACCGTTCGGGTACCAGACGGTCTCCGATCGCGATGAAATTCGACAGGCGGCCTAGCTACATCTAATCGCGACCGCGTGCCAAGTTTCACCTCGATCAGAGGAAGTTTTAAACGCACTTTAAAAACAGGGTTTCGACGGTGCGGTCAGACTCAGAACGGACGACGACGAGAACCGGCAACTACTAACGAATGCAAGTTTTGAAAACGGGCGGCAACGGAGATGCCGATGCAATGCCGATGATGCGCATGATGCGATGATGATGCGACAAATAAAATAAATGACATGACGAAAACGGAAAGAGAGGGGAATCTTCTGGAACGTCGGCACCGGGCTGTCACACATTGTCTATTTGGAGCGCAAGGATGGGATTCCCAAACTGCGTAGAGACATAGGAGCAATAGGCAGCAAGGGTGGTGATGGCATCGAACTTGCGCCGCAACGGGAAGGTCCACACATAGTGCGAAAAATTATCAAGGATGACGAGATAGTAAGAGAAGCTCGTATTACTTGCAACAAGAGATGTCCACACATCACTATGAATTAATTCAAACGGGTATGAGGCAACATGAGAAGAAGCATGAAAGGGGAGACGAGTATGTTTGCCAAGACGACAAGCGTGACAAAAGTGATTCTCGTTCTTATTACATGTGAAAGAAAAACTGTGAAGAATATGATGAAGGGTGGCTGGGTTGGGATGACCCAAGCGAGCATGCCAAAGGTCCATGCCGGTGGCGAGAGTGACAGGAGCGACAGAGCTGGAGGAGGCAGTGGAGCCGACCGGGTAGAGGTCTTCAGGACTGTCACATCGGTGAAGCACCATCCGGGTACACGCGTTCTTGATAGAAAAACCATACTCATCAAATTCAACAGTAACGGGACTTTCACGTGTAAAGTAGTGAACGGAAACAAGATTTTTGATAAGGTGAGGTGAAACTAAGATATTGGATAAAGAGAGTGGTGTGGAGGTGGAGGGATAAGAAGCATGTCCTAGATGAGTAATTGGTAGAGAGGAACCATCACCGACGGTGACGCGAGTAAAGGTGTTGATGGGATAGGAGGTGTGGAGGGTACCAGTATGAGCAACCATGTGGGCCGTAGCACTGGTATCCATGTACCACTCACCACCGCTAGTGTAGTTTGTCGGTGTAGGGGCGGAGTGCAGCGCCGCGAGCAGAGCCGGTCCCAGGGTGGCGGGGGAAGCCCGCCTGCCTGCGCCGGCTGGCCAAGGGAGAGAGAGGGTCGTACGGCGCCATGTACGGTTGGGGCGCGACATAGAACGCCTCATGCGATTGGGGCCTGGGTCCAAGGAGACCAGGAGTAGGAGCATGCTGAACTGGCATGGATTAAGCGTGCACGACGACGATCCACGGATTCTACCCGGCGCACCATGGAGTCGGCTGCTACTGTGGAGGGCAAGTGGTTCCACCCGGAGCGCCACTCGGCTGCTGCTGCGAACGCCCACCGGGCCGACCGCCGCGACGGTGGCTGTTTCCAGATGGGGCCGGCTGAGGCGGCTGAAAAACAGTCGGCCGCGGAAACGCCGGCTGCTGGGGAGCCAGCTCCCGGAGCCGATCCATCGCGAGTGGCGGTGGTGAAAGCCGTGTGGATGGCCCAGATCTGCGCCATCTTCAGGAGGCGTTCCTCAAGCTTGAGGTACGTACGCCACGACCTTGGTGAAGGTAGGCTCCGGGATAAGAGTCAGATTGGAGGCGTCGTTCCTGAAATCATCGTTGAGGCCGGCAGTGAGGGTGCTGATGAGGAGCTCGTCATTGATCGTCTCGCCAAGATCACGGAGCTCATCGGCATGCTTTTTGAGGCGCATGCAGAAATCATCAATGGATGAATCAAGCTGCTCCCACCCATAAAACTCGCCATGAAGGAGGACCTTGCACTGGAGTTTGTTGTCGGCTAAGAGGCCTTTGAGCTTGATCCACACGGTGTAGGCGTCGTCCTCATCACACCATGGTGTGAAAGAGATCTTTGGAGATGGCGAGGTAAAACAAATGGATGATGGTGGTGTCGAGGATCATCGAGTCCTCGTCGTTCACCATGAGTGCCGAGTCCACGATACCATCAATGTGGTCATGGAGTAGGTACTCACAGAGAATAAATGAGAAGTATCTCTTCTAGGAGGAGTAGGAGCCGGCGGACTGGTCAAAAACCATCGGGACGCGGTCGAAGATGTTGAGATCGTGAACGAGAGTGACATCTGGGCCAGCAAATGGATTGTTGCCGAAGGAGATCGAGGAATGCGGAGAGGCCATGGCGGCGTCGGGGGATGAAAGGGTGTGCTGGCGGAAGCGGTGTGGTGGGGAGGCAGCGACACAAAGTGGCGGCGGTGGCGCAGAGAAGAGCGGCGGCGGCGGTGGGTGTGGCGGCAAGGAGAGGCGGTGGCGGCGGCACAGAGGAAGGGCGCGGCGGCGGCGGCGGCGGTGCAATAGATGGTGCGACGGCAGCGGCGGTGGCGCAAGCGATGGTGTGGTGGCGGCGGCGGCTAGGTCAGGATTGTGGAGGAAACTGATACCATGTAGAGAATTAGGTTTAGGTTGTGCAACAGTCAATATTGATTGGGTGCACTAGCACGTATATATAGGTACAAGGTGGGCCTCTACCTCAACTATACAAGAAACTAGGAGGTAAGCCTATGACACAATATACATACACAAATTATATATTCAACAGTAATGACAGCGCCACGGAGGACGTCAACACAGACCTCTGCATCATATCGTCGGCTGGCTGGCTCACCGCTTCGTCCACTAGCTCTTTGCTCTTGGTCGTCGAAGTCATCTAAGTGTACTCCGTACACATACGAATGAAGCAAGGAGTACGAGTGCAGGGACTTGGCATGTGGACGTGCATGAGCCATGCACGTACCTTCTGGTCGGCTGATGGAAAGAAGACTACCATCTGAAGGCGACACTGGCCGTGATCATCACCAACGCATCATACACCATTGAAGACGAAGGGTTGAAACTCGCTACAATGTCGTACATCCATGCATCGCGCCCGCTCGACGTAGATCCATGCAAATGACGCCACCCAGGAAGATGCGTGTGCCCCGCTCGAGAAGGATGATGTCCCGTCATGGAGCCACCCATGTCATGCTCATCGAAGGTCAGAGCCAAGCAAGGTGACGCCACATGAAGGCAAGGCATGACAGCGAGGCGACACGCGACTTCAACAACGACTTCAACTACAACAACAATGCCGCTCCACTGCCAACTTGTGAGATGACGCTTTGATTACACCGACTAACGTAGACACAGCGACTGGTTGGTACAAGGCGTCGACCACACCGGCCATGCTGATGCAAGCAACGCGACGGTCTTACACCGACGCCGGTCTCCACCGACAATTACTCCCGCACGGCGTAGCCCCTTGCGCACCACGATGAAGCTTCTGATCGTCAAGAAGTCCAAGCCAAGCGATCCATGCTACCTCAACAACAACTATTCGAACATCGTCAATTCCGATGTGGCAGGACGACGAGCATGGGCGCGGCACTGCAAAGGCCACGCTGCTTGCGGCGCATGTACCGATGAGGACACGGGCTATGTCGCCGCCCACACACGCACCACCATCATGCATGGAGAATGTGAAGTGAATAGGAAGATGGCGACCACATAGCTTAATCGGAGGTATCCCGCGAAGCAACCCACGGGAGTAATTAACCAGGAGCCTTCCGAGGCCCCGGGAACTAGGAAATCATACAATCAGCAGAGTCAGCATGACCGCGTTACTAAGCCACGGAGCACACTTTTCTATACGGAAACTTGTAACTTTGTTTCTCCAATGTGATTAATGAAATTCTCGTTTTCGTACTCTTCTTTTTGTGTACTACGATACACTGGGACGCCCACACATTTACTTTGTCGTTCCCCGGCGCAAGAGAGAGATACACTCCCCGTTCTTTTCTCTCGGGGTTTCTTTCGTGCCAAACACATTCTTATTGTAATCAGACTATGCAATCTATTACATGATCCTAGAACGATGACCATGGACATTTTGGTCTTAGGATCATTGGTCCGGTAGTAGACAAAGACCCGAAAAATATCGTCAGATATTTTCTCACTCCGTCCATGACGTGTAGTACCGTGCTAGCTCATCCCTAGCACTGCATATTATCATATCATGCATCGTGTTGCATCTGCTTGCTTTTATTTATTGTTTCTTTCCCTCTTTTTCTGATAGACGCCGAGGCTCACACTTCTGCGGGGTACGACTACACCCCTAACGACAACCCTTTTGAAGCAGAGCAACAAGGCAAGAAAACTACCTTGATCATCCATATATCACCCATTCTTTCTCCCTCGTGCTTGCATTAGATTTTGCTAGTGTTGTAAATAGCTCCTATTCTGATGCATAGCTTGTTTTTATAAACTAACATTGTACCCTACTAATTATTAAATGCTTAGTATAGGTGGATTATTGATCCCTGGTGACCCCAGTTAGTCCCAGTTGCCCTTGCTTCATAATCAAAGACTCAAAGATGAGAGACTTAGAGACGATAAGATTCGATTAACTGATCGGCAAGCCATGAACCATCACATCACCTCACACCCCTTAGTTGTACGACTCTGCAGAGCTACTATCGAGTATCGAGGGTGATACCATGGTATGTACTCTTGATGTTAACTATGTAGTGTAGTTAACTGGACGTTGATTACGGAGGGTGATTCCTCCTTCACCACTTTCGGTAACGACTCTATCATGCAACCCCTCAAGCGTGAATCATCTAGGGTGATTCCTGCCTGCTTACCTTCATGGTTACATCGATTGGGATCCGTCAAGGGTGATACCTCGGATTGATGTTATAGACACACTGTTAATTTCACTTTACTACTGGAACATGATGAGATGTGTGGTGCGGGTGGATTCTCGTTTGATTGTGACAAGGCATGGTCGGGCATTCTTGGCCCTTACCACACATCCTCAAGACGGGGCGACAGGACCACATATCGTGGATCATTGATCACCACTGTAGTTAACAAAACATTAATGGGTTGGGTATTTGATCTGAGTCGGTCGATTGACCTATACGCACTAACCTTCATGCGCGGATAGCTATGGGCACTCGGCATCGTTGTATCTGCCGAAGCTCTTCAGACATTAGCATTGGAGGGGCATGCTCGAGTGGTCCGGGTAAGCCTTGATCCTGTATAAGAGGTGCCAGGATTGATCTCGGCTGCCCATGGAACATTTAGGAGTGCAAAGGGTGATGGGCCCAAGCCCCCTATGTGCATAGGATTTAGTACGGTGGGCTGGCCTCTCTGTTGAGCCTAGGTAGGTATGCGACGTGTTGATGTCTCGAGCCCGATAATGACCCAGGAAAGTGTGTCTGGCCAAAGGTTATCAAGAGTGTTGGGAAATGCGCTGTAGCCTTGCAGGGATGATAAACTATTCAAATAGTCGTACCCACGGTAATGGGATGACTTCCAGTTGTATCCCGATCTAATACAACTAGAAATGTGAATTAAAATGAAATATTGGAACTCAGATTGCTTACTTGCAGGGAGTCGAGGAAGGATCACTGGGCGTACTTAATAAATTGTTGCAACATAATTACTAAATATGTGTTACTGATCTACACTCTTCTAATGCTGCAAGACACTGAACATGCTAGTGTTCGATAGGACTAGACCCTTCTCTCTATTCTCGCGTTTCTAAAGTCACTCCAAAGATATAGCCCAATTCCTTTGATACTGATGCATACTTAGCATAGTTCTGATGTCAGTCCTGCGAGTACTTTGGATGACTACTCACCGTTGCTTTGCTCCCCCTTTTCCTGTTGATACGATTGTCGTGACCAGATGATGGAGTCTAGGAGATGGCTTATGCCGCCGACAACTATTACCCCAACGGAGCCTACTACTACATGGAGGTTGCTAAACGACTAGGAGTAGTTAGGAGATTCCAAGCAGGAGGCCTTGCCTCTTCGATCCATGTTATGTTTGGGTTAGCCTTCTTAAGGAAAACCTAGTTGACTTATGTCTGTACTTAGATATTATTTGCTTCCGTCGACTCGGGTGTATTCGAGCTTATGTATTCGAGCCCTCTAGGCCCCTGGCTTGTAATATGAAACTTGTATGACTTTAATTTGTGTGTAGAGTGGTGATATGATATCTTCCCTTGAGTCCCTAATCTTGCTCGTACGCATTTGTGTGTATGATTAGTGTACGATTAAGTTGGGGGTATCACAGGGGGTGGGGAAAACAAGGAAAACTTAGGACGGATGAAACGGACTTTGGAAAAGGGGTAAATGAAGATAGATCTTGCAAATATTGGAGATGATTGAATCATCTTGAAGAGAAGCACGCCCAATGGAAATGAAGTTACAAGAAAATTTGATTGAGAACAAGGATTAGCACTCCCATAGAAATATGAGAACTCTCCTTAGGAAAGATATGAAATCAAGACTTGACATTGAAGCAACTCGAATTACCATACTCCAACAAAACAAAGAATGAGTCCTACTGATTAAGCCAGAAACAAATACATAAAGCATTATGCATCTATTGGAAGGATAATCCTAGGTAACTAGTGTTGTGGGAATGACCATGACAATAGTACCTAGGGGCATGAATGATGGGGCAAAGTCTAACTAGGCACAATGGATGCACTCGGATTTACGAGTTCGGGCCCCACTCGGAAGTGGTAACATCCCTACGTCTCGAGCCCCGAGGCTGGTGTTTTCTTATGAGGGTGTAAAAGATTACAAGTGTTGAATCCTTGATCTGGAGCCTGGGAGTGATTTATATAATGGCTGCCACGACCGGTCGAGCTTCATTACAAGGCAATTAATGGTAATAGAGAGGAGAGTTACTAGAAATGGCAACTTTAATCCTTGGCGTTACAGGTAACATGAGTCTTCACTACACTTCATGTGGTGGATTAAGTCCTTAGCCGTTGCTGCCTCTTTGGTGCCTTCACCTTGCTGTGGGACGAGTGACGGGATGCGTCCGACTAACACAAGGTGGTCTGAGTGACTCTGAGCGGGTAGAGAGATGGTTGCCGAGCCGAATGAGGTCGAGGTTTCAACGGTGACTTGAAGGTCACTGATGTCCGTAAGGGGTCCTAGGTGGGCCTAAGGGAGCAGGTCCATAGGCCTACCCCTAATGTACAACCCTATCAGTCGCCCCTGAATCGGTTGAGGTTTTGCAGACCGAGTGAATGACTTCCTTCGATGTCTTCAGCGTCTTGGAAATTCTCGGGGTGTAGTATGGATTTGGGTCATTCGTACTTTTGGTAAACCTCCACAGATTCAAGAGTGACGAATTCCGACTGTCCACTCATACGGGTGCGGCTGCACTCGGTGGTGACGGAATATCTTTCGAGAAGATAGATTCCATGAATCGGTCGTACGAAAGTTCGGAACTCCGCGTGCTCAATGGGCGAGCGGGGATGGATCGCCGCCTGTATTAAGGGAAGGATGATCGGGTCATCCTCATTGGTTTACCGAGTGATCGGGGTCCCGCAGGGGGATGAGCGAAAAGATCATTTGAGTCACCTCGCACGCGCCATGGACACGGGATCCATTTGGGATATGAGGTGGGGAAGATTTTTCACGATTTTTGAATAGAAGGAGCGCGTGCGGGAGGGGCGGTTTCGGCAGAGACGTGGGTAGTGGAAGTAGTGGCGTGACGCCCCAATTTCCACGCCTATAATGTTGTCGTTACACTACAGTGCACGTGACTCCCGGGATACTGTAGATCCTCCTTGGGTTGGTAATGCGCTCGACGGGGATTCCTGTTGTTGGGTATTTAAGGCCCGAGACACAGGAAAGAGAGAAGAAACCACGTCCTGAGACTATATTCTTCTCGTCCCTACTTCCGCCACTTGCCACCAAAGACAGGAATCGCCGGTCGTCTATGTCGATCTCTAGCTCCCACTTCTCCGCAATCGACCATGGCGAAGGGGGCGACGTCGAAGGCCGAGCGGGCCAAGATGGGGTCGTGTGGATCCTCCTCGAGAGCGGGGGTGCTTCTGCGAGGGTGGATCTAGCGCGACTGGATGTCGTCCCGCGTCATGGAGGCGCGGTTGTTGGAGTTGGAAGGTGAAGGCTTGATCTCCTAGAGGAGCTGACGACTGTCGGGGGACGACGAGATTGAGTGGGTGCCCCAGAACGATGAGCGGGTGCTCTTGGTCACCCACATCGAGCGAGGTTTCTCTTTGCCTCTGCATCCCTTCTTCCGAGAATTTCATGCTTTCTTAGAGGCTCAACTCCACCATTTGCCTCCCAATGTTGTTTCATATCTGGCCGCATTTGTGTCATTGTGCGAGAACTTCCTTGGATGTTATCCGCATTGGGGCTTGTTCATGTGTCGAGTGTTGACCGTGAAGAAGTCTCCTTCCTCGGGGGGAAATATCAATTAGTGCATCTTTGCGGTTGCTTAGGCATTCAGCTTAGGGGCAAAAGTAGCTTTCCCTAGATGAGCTTTCCAGACCGAGTGAAGAACTGGCAGAGTTGTCAGAATCGAGATTTTGAATCGGATCGGAACTCCATTTGTAGGATCGTGAGTTGTAGAATCTGAACTACAAGGATCGTAGAAACTTAGATTCTATGAGCAAAATCATATAATCAGAGGGCCTAGGTTGGATCGTAAGGTCTTAAGATTCTAAGACTCGAGTAATGGTTCTCACAACTTTGCTGGCAGGACTCTTGGTTTTACTGCCGTGACGTATCAGTCGGCGAGGGTCAGTCGGGCCTTCTCCGTTCACGGTTGATAGGATCCACTCGGCCCCTACTTTGACCTTGTCCACAGGGGAGAAGACCGACTCAGAGATCTTGATGATAGCGGTGGTGTCCTCGATCCGAAAGGGCGTGAATGGGATGGACTTCTTGGAGGTCTTGTTCGAGCGTAGGATTCAACCCCTTCAGTCTGGAGCTCACCCGATGTGGCAGTATGAAGGGTCGGATGATCAGACGCAAGTCAATCCTGAGGAGCTCGATGAGGAGGCGGTGGATAATAAGCTCAGGGCCATTACTCGAGAGAGGGACAACCCGAGAGGCTCTAGGCACGTGAAACCCTTCGCGGCAGATAATAAGACGAATGAGGTGAATCATCGAGAACCTGCGCCGAGTGAACTTCTCAGCTGTTTTAATTTCCACTTCTGACTTCGGTTATTTCATTCGGCAGGCTTTCATAGGGCTGGTCAGCTCCATACTGGCAGTTAGCCACTTGCCAATTGACGTGGAAAGCAACACGGAGAACAAGGACACCAAGCTCTCGGAGGGGTCGAAGGACAGCGGAGACTGAAGAGAGCGAGGAGAAGTGTGGGGAAGAGGCGAAATCTTCTCCGTGTGATGAAGTTCAGATCGAAAAACAGGTCGAAACATGTTCCAAGGCGCGCCAGGAGCCTGGGGCCCGCACAGACACCCCAAAGACTCTGTCGACGGCGAAGTCGAGTGTCCTAGCCATGCCGACCCGTAGCTCCAAATGAGGTGGGAGCGAGTCCGAGGCCCTGCCGGAGCAGGCCGCCAAGCAACCCAAGATCTCATGCTCCAAGCCTCGTAAGGCTATCCTACGAAGCATCAAGTTCGACGTGCGTGTGGCTTCGGTGTAAGTATCTTTACTGAGTGAATTGTCTTTGTTTGAATAATGTCTTCCCAGCGATGACTCGGTTTTATTGTTTCTGTTGTAGGCCTGATACTTCGACTGCTTCACTAGACCCCAAGGCTACTTACAAGGGTACAGCTGACGTTGACGTTACTTTGTCGAGAGGTAATGCTTGAGATTTTTCAGCAATCCATTCGAAATTTCGGCTTTGGCTGTTCGAGTGATCTTTGGACTGTCTTGTGGGTATGTGTGACAGCCTGAGACTAACGCTCCAGAAGATTCCCCTTTTATTTCATTGATGTCGTGTGATTAGATTGTCTGTCGCATTCATCATCGCATTATTCACATCATCCGCATTGCATCAGCAATCCGTTGATGCAAGTTTTCAAAACTTGCATCTGCTATTAGTTGTCGGTTCTCTCTGTGTTCGTCGTTGACCGTTTTGAACCCGAGCACACACGCACCTGCTCGCATGATGTCTACGCACGCTTCTTTTCTTGTAGACTATGTTGGGCCTCCAAGCGCTGAGGTTTGTAGGACAGCAGCAATTTCCCTCAAGTGGATGACCTAAGGTTTATCGAACTCACGGAAGTAGAGGTTGAAGATGGTCTCTCTCAAGCAACCCTAATATTAAGATACAAGAATCTCTTGTGTACCCAACACACCTAATACAATTGTCAGTTGTGTAGGTGCACTAGTTCGGCGAACAGATGTTAAAAGGAAGTGATATGGATGGTAAAACAAGGTATTGTAAATCTTATATAAAAATGGTAGCAAGGTAGCAAGTGACAAAAGTGAGCATAAACGGCGTAACAATGGTGAGAAACAAGACCGAGGCTTCATACTTTCACTAGTGGCAACTCCCAACAACATTAACATAGTCTAATCACATGATATTTCCACTGAAACATGCAATGGAGACATACTTGGAGATCATTCCTTTGTGATCAAGAGAGCACGCGAATTATGTAGGGCTACAAAAGCACACCTCAGAGTTCGTAGTTCTCATCTATGGATTTCCCAATGTCACCGTGGCCATCCAAAGAGAGTACCATAATCACCACAACATATCTCAAGGATAGTCAAAGACAAGGACCAAGAGACTCTCAATGTTCAATCAATTCACAAAAGAGGAAATAACTCATGAAAATATTCTTCTAATCCATGTCCAATAGACCGTTGTCACCATGGTCTCGGGTATTATACTAGATAAGATCAAATAAGTACATCAATTCAATACATAGAAGAAGGGGAAACATCATGGGATCATCCTAGATTAACATAGCCCATGATCACAATCAAGATCACATCATGAGAGAGAGAATTAACCACATAGCTACTGTAGAAGACCTCAGCCCCGAGGAGGAACTACTCCCGCTTCATGGAAGGAGGAAGCAACATCGATGGAGATGAATCCGGGAGCACTTCCCCGTCCGGGCAGGGTGCCGACACAGGAATTCTGGTCCCCCGAAACTTGTTGGCGATGGCGGCGGAGATCGGAATTGCTTCTAGAGAAAAGGGTTCGGGAATCAGCGTTTTCTCAACGGGGGTATAGATAGGAGCCAAAGTAGGGCACCAGAGGAGGTGGGGCCCGCCCAAGCGGCCTGCTGGTGCGGCCAGGGGGTAGGCAGCACCAGGAGGTCGCATGGACGACCCCTGCCCCCCCCTCTGGCCCATGTTCGATGATCTCGAAGGTTCCGGTACGCTGATTTTTATATATTTTTCTCAGGATTTTTGGGGCTTCTGAGAATTGGGTAAAAGCCCCTGCAAAAAAGACATCAGCAGACAGAAACTGGCACTCGGTGCACTGAGTTAGTAGGTTAGTCCAAATATGTGTAAAATGATATAAAAGTGTAGCCAAACATATAACAATTTCACCCAAAAGATGAGGGAACAAGCAGAATTAATAGATACGTTTGGGACGTATCACCGCAGCATCAATAAAATATATATTTTTAAAGTGTACAGAAAATATTCTTGGATTGGGTTGAAACTTTGCATGCGGTCTTAATATAGTGTAGGTAGACTGCCTACCAAATTTCTTCGCAACCGGAGCTCGATTGATGCCCGAACTGTTAAACCTATAGCGGCACTATAACCGGTCAACTGTCGGACGTTTTCAGTATTTAAAACCCCGATGTCGGGCTGCCCGTTTTCCCTCTCTTCCCCACTTAGCCTCTCTAACACAACCACCTAACTCTAGGGTGCTATCGAGGCCGTTAGGTCATGATCGTACGGTCAAAATCGGAGATAAAACACTAACCCTAACCCGCTGTCTTTAAATAGACAGCCCATGCCTAATCTGGGCAGCGAACCCTCCTCGCCTTGATTTCCACGCCCTAACCCTAGCCAGATGCCAGCCACCAGATCCACCTCCCTCCTCGAGCCACGCCAGGCCCGCCAGAGCCCGGGTCACGCCTTTCCGGGGCCATCTAGCCTCAGCCACCCGAAGCCCCGCGCGTGCGCATCCGCCCGCGCCCAAGGGAGTCGAGCTCCTTGCAGCCTCAAGCTCGTCCGACGCGCTGTCAACAGCCGCCGGAACCCCGCGCCACCGCCTCGCACCTCCATGCGCATGCGCCCCGCCGCCATGCTGCTCCACTCCGCCGACAGCCAACTGCCTTGGCGCTAGCCTCAAGGGCGCCAGCTGCAACCGTAGGCCGGCCTCGCCCCAGATCCATCCCCGATCTAGCATCTCCCAGCTGCTTTGTGCCACCGGAGCCTATCACCGCTGGCAGCTTGCATCCCTTCAGCATGCAGCGCGCCGCCATTGAGCCTGGCCTCGGCCTCGTGAGCGGGAGGTTGGGACGATCGGAAGCTCGCCTGCTCCTGGGCCAGCTCGCCCGCGGCCGAGCTGCATCGCCCGACCTAGCCAGGCCACGGCCCAGCTCCACCTCGCCACTATGGGTCGGCTTCGTCATGGGCACCCTTCGGCTTGCCCCAGCCTCTCCCACCATGGGCCACGGCCCACCAAGGTGAGCACCCTCGAGCCTCTATCCCTCGCCCCTAGCGCATTATAGACATAGTGTGCACGTTGTGTTCAGCCCATAGTAGCAGATTCAGCCCGAGTAGTTTTTTTTAACCTGCGATTTAATTCTTTTTTTTAAAAATGCATTATTTTCAAACGCTCGTAGCTTTCAAACCGTGCGTCGGATCGGAATTGTTTATATATGTAACATGTGTATATTTTCACGTAGAATAATTTGTTCTGACTCCCATGCATATTTAAAATAATTTAAAGTGTTGTTTGCATCGGTTTGTGTGTCGACGTGTGAAAAACGGTTTAGTCTGTAGTTAGTTAAACGTAGCTCCTTTGGAGATGAGCCATATATATGAATGGACTAGAACGACGAGTAGAATCACGTGAACCACTTTGTTTTGCCGTTTAACAAACATAAAATGTCATTAGGACATATCTGGACAGATTACAAAGTTAACATGTTGATTTTGCTGTTTAACAAACATAAAATGTCATTAGGACAAATCTGGACAAATTGCAAGGTTAACATGTGGGGTTAGTTCAGAGACGCTATATGTCATTTCCGGCCTCATTTAAAATGCCTAGATAGGTAGTTTAAATTGTGCTTCACCTCGTGCCATGTTTAACAATATTTAATATTGTTGCATAAATAAACGGGAGTGAACTAAATAATTAAATGTGGAGTGTCATCAATATGCAACTCGTTGCATATTGAGCTTCACTTAATGTGTAGCATTTGACAGTTGTGAATTGTCATGCCCTGCCTTGCATATTTGAAACTGATCATCCATCCTATCTGAATTGCATCATGTCGTGCAAGTGTCGTGGTGAACATTGTGTGTCAGTTGTTGTTTCCGGTTTGCTTCGTCTCGATAGAGTTCTACAAGCATGTCAGAATGTGAGGATCCGTTCGACTGCGTCGTTTCGTCTGCTTCACGGATTCGATCTTCTTCCAAGCGGGATCTCAGGCTAGATGATCATTTCCCTAGATACCATTACTATCATTGCAATGCTAGTTGTTTCGTTTCTATATTTATGGCTCGCTGCCTACCACCTGTTAAATATCAGCCTCCAAACATTACCATGAAAACCTCTAATCTTTCCACTACCCCAGAAAACCTTGTTTGGCTATGTTACCGCTTGCTCAACCTTTTGTTAGCGTTGCAAGTTGCAGGTGTAGTGGATTCCATGTGCTAACATGGGTTCCTTGTTATATCATCATATTAATCCTATTGAATTTAATACACCTATATAGTTGGTAAAAGGTGGAAGGCTCGGCCTTTCTAGCCTCGTGTTTTGTTCCACCTTTGCCGGCTTAGTTTTGGCTACCGGTGTTATGTTCCATAAACGAGCGCTCCTAATATTCTTGGGGTTGTTATGGGGACCCCTTTGAGTTTTGTTTTGGGATAAAGCTCATCTGGCAGGGACCAACATTGGTACTATATTTGCCCAACATAATAATTCTCTTAATACTGAAAAACATAGGGCATCATGAACCCGAGTAGTAATTCAACATAATACAGGGGGGCCAGTTCTGCTGGTGTTGGTCCCAAACAGATCCACTTGCGGGGCCACCCGAGGCAACTCCGGGGATGTCTATCCGGCCACCGTATGTATTGCTCATCCATCGTTTCCTATGAACGAGATATGTGACTCCTATCGGGATCGTCGACACGCCGGGCGGCCTTGCTGGAGTGGTTTTACCTTTCTTGAGCGTCTTGTGCGAGGATTTCCAAGGATATTTTGGGCTATATTGAGGTTGAGGTTTTCCAATAGGAACCCAAGGAGATCACGAGTTTCCCTGATCGAGGTCATTTCGTCGCAGCGTGTGGTAGTTTGTGATGGAGTAGTTGGAGCACCCCTCCAGGGTTAAATCTTTCGGAAAGCCCGCGGTTATGTGGAAACACGAAAACTTTGTTTAACATCTGGTTCTAGATAACTTGAAGTAAACTTAATTAAAGTATGCAAACACAGTGCGTAACCGTGACCTTCTCTTTTGTGAGCTCCTTCTCCGATCGAGGACACGGTGGGGTTATGTCTGACATAAGTAGGTGTTCAGGATCATTGATTTGATCGTCAGTAGTTCACGTACGCTGTGCATAGATCACTCCCCCTCTTTTGTTCTTGTACTCGTGAGTTAGACACCTCAAATAAATGCTTAGTCGCTTGCTGCAGCCTCACCACTTAACCACACCTCACCCATTAAGCTTTGATAGTCTTTATACCTTTGGAAATGAGAATGTTGAGTCCCCTGTGGCTCACAAATTACTACAACGCCAGTTGCAGGTAGAAGTAAAGAGTTACTTTGACGTGAGCGTGCTGATTGTGCTATATGGAGTTTCTCCTTCTTCTTCTTCATTGATCTAGGATGGGTTCCAGGCCGGCAGCCTCCGATAGCAAGGATGGACGTCGTTCTTTTATTGTGTGTTTTCATCCATAGACGGACCCTGCTCTTCTTCATGATGATTGATTATGTTGTTGTATTAATGTGACGCTGATGTAGCTTGTGGCGAGTGTAAGCCAACTCCTTATACTCATCTTTTCAGTACATATACTTGTAACGATATCCATTCTTGCAAAACGGCGATATGCGTTTCTATCCCTGTCAAGGCCCTCGCGGCAAAAATAAGGATATGACCACATCTTGGTTGTTACAGTATGTGCAGGGCCGCGGGATGTGATTGAACTCAACGTTGATGTCACTCCTGCAGCTGGGGAAGTGTCAAAGCAGGCTCCGACTCCCAGCCGAGTGAACATCAAGGCCAAGACTCCTGTGGTGCAGGAGGCCGTTTCGGCTAGAGCGTCACTCAGACAATATCCGTTGACCACTTCGTAGTCTGACCCCAAGGATCGCAGTATCTTCCAGCTCCATCTTACCCTGGAAGACCAAGAGGAGGCGCGCTAGGAGGCCTTAGCTCAGCTGGATGTTATGGCTGGGCAACTAAATGAGGCATACGACGCGAGTGAAGGTGTGGAGAAGAACGTTTGGGTAAGTCCTTCGCGCATGTATCTTCATGCATGTATTTTTTGAATTTGGTTCTTGGTAAGAGTCTCGAGTGGGCATGCCCAGGCACACTCACTGTGTGTTAGTGGGAGGGCGGTGAGCGCGCCGACTCGGTGTAGTCCCCGAGGCTGCCGTCGTGTGTGTCACTCGGTAGTCTATTTTTCTTTTGTATGTCCAACGAAATTCAGTAGGGTACAGAGCCCTTTCCTTTCTTCCATCTTTCCAGTGGGGGCGCGTTGAGCGCACCCACTGGGTGTAGTGCCCGTGTCTAGTGTCGATTGAAGCAATCAGCAGTAGTCTCAGTTTCTTTGTTTTGACTGCTAGAGGCCAGTCGGGAGCGGATCCCTTGTCCTTTGTCATTCTAGTGGGGGCGTGGTGAGCGGACCCACCGGGTGTGCTCCCCGAGGCTACCGTCGAGTGTGGCAGTCGGCTGTAGTCTTAGATTTGCGACATAATGTTATTCCTTTCTTGTATTTGTTGATTGCAGACTACCTGTGGGCCTGTTGGCGGCGATGAGGCCACGGAAAAAGAGTTGCAGGTGGGATTGATCTTGACACCTTCGTCGAAGCGGTGGAGTCTTCGGCCTTCAAGTGAAGCTCGGAGGGAAAAACACTTAAGCATTTATTTGCCTCGGTATGCCGAGAGATTTTTTGTAACCTCGAACTTTGAGTGGGCCCTGGGCCCTCTATTTTGTGTAAAATTAGCGGAACTCGATCTCGTTTATCCATAGTTTGCTTTGGATCCTAGTTGCTTGGTTGTCTTTGTTTGAGCTGGTTTGTACTCGGCCAAAAGTTTATTCGCGCCTGAGTCCCCGAGTGTGGAAGTCGCCCTTACTCAGGATTGTATTTTAATTAAGAAAAACCGATTCACGGCTAAGACCCCGAGAGTGGAGGTCGTCCGAAGTCAAGATCCATTCCCCCTATGCGAAAGTGGAACCGCAATTTGGGATGAATGTCCTGTTCATCTTGGCGTGCGAATGAAAATCTTGCTTTCATTCGAGACCACTTTAACTTAGGCGAAGGCTGGTTCACAACTAAGACCCCGAGTGTGGAGGGTTCCACAACCACTCGGGGAAACGTCTTCTTTAGGCGAAACGGGTTCGCTACCGAGAAATGATTGTTTTGTTCATCTTGGCGCCAAAACGAAGGTGTTGCCTTCATTCGGAACCACTTGAACTTAGGCAAAAACGGGTTCGCGGCTAAGCCCCCGAGTGTGGAGGTTTCCACGATCACTCGGCGAAGGGCTTACCTTAAGCGAAATGGGTTCGCTACCGAGATGATAGTCCTTGCGGACTCGTTGATGGTCCTATCCATCAAAGTATCCGAATGACCATTGTGTCCACATTGAGAAACGTTTTAACTTAGGCAAAAATGTATTCGCGGCTAAGCCCCCAAGCGTGGACGTTCTCCCTACTCGGGGCTGGATTTACGCTAGGAAAGAACGGATTCAATTCTAAGGAATGATTGTCCTATTCATCTTGGCGTCCGAATGAAAATATTGATTTCATTCGAGACCAATTTAACTTAGGTGAAGGCTGCTTCGCAGCTAAGCCCCCGAGTGTAGAGGTTTCCACGATCACTCAGGGAAGGGTCTACCTTTAGCGAAACGGGTTCGCTACCAACAAATATTTGTCATGTTCATCTTGGCGCCCGAACGATGGTCTTGCGATCATTCAGAACCACTTTAACTTTGGCAACATATCGTTCGCAACAAAGCCCCTAGGTGTGGTGGTTTCCATGAACACTCGGGGAAGGGTTTACCTTAGGCAAAACGGGTTCGCTACCGATATGATAGTCCTTGCGCAACCGTTGATGGTCATGTCCATAAAAGTATCCGAATGACGATCATGTCCTTATTCGGAAGCATTTTAACTTAGGCAAAAACTGGTCCGCAGTTAAGCCCCCGAGTGAGAAGATTGTCCGCACTCGAGGCAGGTTTTACCTTAAGCAAACACAGGTTCGCAGTTAAGGATTTTCACCCACTGGGGTGTGTTTCACCTGAGTGAAGTGTTCGAAGATAGTTGAAGAAATTAAGCACTTTATTCTTCTATTCATTCAGATTCATTACAGGAATGAAGAAAGTTCTGTGTTTAGAACTTGCGGAGCAGGTCCTCCAAGTTCTGGGTTCCACTATGCCGTTGTCGATATTGTACAATCGATAGGCTCCATTGTGCGTAACTTTGGATATGGCGAATGGCCCTTTCCACGGGGGTGCCAACGTGTGGGGTGTTTGTTGGTCCAGTCGGAGGACTAGATCCCCCTCTTGAAATGCTCGGCCCCTGACCTCTCTGTCTAGGTAGCGTCGAAGGTCTTGCTGGTATGCCGTGGACCGAATGAAGGCTAGTTCCCTCTCTTCCGCTAGAAGATCCACGTTGTATTGGCACGGTGCTTCAGCTTCGGCCTCGTTGTATTTCTCCACTCGTGGGGAGTTGTGATGTAAGTCACTCGGCAGGACGGCTTCCAAGTCGTACACCATGAAGAAAGGAGTTCACCGGGTTGAACGATTCGGAGTCGTTCGCATACCCCACAAGACGGATGGTAACTCCTCGACCCAAGAGCCACCGGCATATTTGAGATCTCTCATCAGCCGGGGCTTTAGTTCTTGGAAAATCATGCCATTTGCCCGTTCCGCATGTCCATTCGACTGTGGGTGTGACACGGAGGCATAGTTAACCCGAGTGCCCTAGCAGTGGCAGAACTCGCGGAACTTGTCGGAGTCGAAGTTGCATCCGTTGTCGGTGATGATGTCGTGGGAATTCCAAATCTGAAGATGATCTGCCGAATGAAGACGATGGTAGTTGCCACGTCCAAACTTTTGATGGGTTTGGCTTCAACACACTTGGTGAACTTGTCCACCGCGACTAGCAGGTGAGTGAATCCACTCAAGCCGGTGCACAAAGGACCGACCATGTAGAGGCCCCATATGGCGAATGGCTAGGTGAGTGTGATTGACTTCAGCAGGATGCAGGCTTATGCGACTTATTCTTGTAGAACTGGCACGCAACACACGGGTCCACCAAGTCCCTTGCTGCTTCATTGGCCCAAGGACAATAAAACCCCGCTCGGAAGGCCTTTTCCACCATGGTTCGAGAGGACCCGTGGTGTCCACAGGTTCCCGAGTGGATATGATGCAGGATTTGTAGCCTTTCCTCCGGAGACATGCACTTCTGGCTGAATCTTGTAACGCTCTTCTTGTATAGTTTGTCTCCGACTACTTCAAAATCTTTAGACTGCTGAACGGTTTCTCGGGCTTCTTCTTCGTCCTGGGGAGCTCTTGCCGGAGCAAGTAAGCTAGATAAGGCTATGTCCATTCAGGAGTGATGACCAGCATCTCATGGACGAGGTAAACCACGGCGGGGACGTTGATCTTAGTCGGATTAGACGAACCGATTGCTTGCAGGGGCTCCTTGGTGAAAGCATCCTCCTTGACTGAGGGGGCACGCAGGTGCTCGAGGAACACGCCCTTTGGAACAATCTTCAAAGTGAACCCGATCTTTGCCAAGTCATCGACTGCTTAGTTCTTGGCTCGGGGCACATGGTGTAGTTCCAATCCTTCAAAGTTTTGCTCCAGCTTCCTGACCGTGTTGCAGTTGGTTGTCATTGTTGCTCTTCGGATGTCCCATTCTTCATAACTTGGTTGACAACGAAATTCGAGTCGCCATAAACCATCGATAGGCGGATGCCGAGTGAGATGGCCATGCGGATCCCATACAGCAGAGCTTCGTACTCGACCTCATTGCTGGACGAATCGAAGTGAATTTGGAGCACGTAGCTCAATCGATCTCCCTAGGGAAACGAGAACCACCCGAGCCCCCGAGCCACGCAACATCTTGGATCCATCGAAGAACATAGTGCAATGTTCGGGGACAGATGGAGCAGGTTGCTCTTGCTCTACCCATTCGGCAAGAAAGTTTGCCAGGGTGTGAAACTTGATTGCTTTCTTGGCTTCAAACTTGATTTCCAGTGGTAGGAACTCAATCGCCCATTTGGCCACTCGACCAGTCGCGTCCCGATTGTGCAGAATTTTCGCCAAGGGAGCGTCGCTGATGAGAGTGACCGAGTGATCTTGGAAATAGTGGATCACCTTCTTCACGGTTAGGTAGATCCCATAAACCAGCTTCTGATAGTGCAGAGACCTCTGTTTTGAAGGGGTCAACACTCCGGAATTGTAGTAGATTGGCCTTTGTACCTTGTATGCTTTGCTCGATTCTTCCCGTTCCATGGTGAGTACGGTGCTAACCACTTGGCTAGTGGCAGTGATGTACATGAGCAAGGGCTCGTGGCTGCTCTGTGAAACCAACACTAGCTGGGTGGAAAGTAGAGCTTTGAGTTGGTCGAATGTGACTTGCGCTTCATTGGTGCACTCGAACCTGTCGGATTTGTTTATCAATCGGTAGAGAGGCAGGGCCTTCTCACCAAGTCGCGAGATGAAGCCACTAAGAGCTGTGAGGAAGTCCGTTAGCCTTTGCACATCGTGGATGCGCTTCGGCCGTCTCATCTGGATGATGGGTCCGATCTTGTCGGGATTAGCATCGATTCCTCCCTCGGAAATGAGGAAACCAAGTATCTAACCATCCGGAACACCGAAGGTGCATTTTTCCGGGTTGAGCTTGATCTCGAAGAGTCAAAGGTTGGCGAAGGTTTCGGCGAGGTCGGTCAGAAGGTCGGAACCTTTCCTGGACTTGACCATGATGTCATCCATGTACACTTTGACATTCCGGCTAATTTGTGCTTGCATAAATTTTTAAATCATGCGCTGGAATGTTGCCCCAGCGTTTTTGAGACCCAATGCCATCGCGATGTAACAAAAACACCCAAATGGGGTGATGAAAGTTGTCTTTATTTCATTCGGTCCATACATTCGGATCCGATGGTACCCGAAGTACTCATCCAGGAACGACAGACATTCACATCCGGTAGTGGAATCTACGATTTGATCTATGTGAGGAAAAGGAAAGTGGTCCTTTGGGCAGGCCCGATTGATGCTTCAAGTTAATACACATTCGGGGTGTATTGTTCTTTTTTGGCACCAGGACCACGTTTGCCAACCACTAGGAGTGGTAGACCTCGTGGATGAAATCCACAGCTAGGAGCCGAGCAATCACCTTGCCGATTTCCTTACACTTCTCCATGGAGGAGCGGTGCAGGTGTTCTTTGACGAGCTTGATATTCAGGTCCACTCAAAGGTGATGATTAGCCAGCTCCCTGGGAATCCCCGGCATGTCAGACGGCTTACATGCATAGATTTCCTAGTTCTCGTTGAGGAACTGGATGGATCAGCTACCTATTTTTGTCCGAGTGAGGTGGAGATGTTGGTCGCAATAGCGCTCGGATAGTTAGGGTGGACCTAAACTTGCTCCGTCTCGTCGGCCGACTAAAAGGCGGATTTAGTAGCTGGCCGCTTCGACTTGAGCATATCTGCGACGTCCACCGCCTTCTTGTACCCATCAAGCTCGCTTGTGAGGACCTGCTCGTTGGCGATCCTAGAGCCTTGCTAGATGCACTCTTCAGCAACCTTCCGATTGCTAGTTACTGTGATCACGCCCTTTGGACCTAGCATCTTAAGCTTAAGATACACATAACATGGACATGCCATGAAACATGCAAAAATCGACCACCTCGAAGGTCAACCTCTCCTTGCAAAAAAAATTCTTTCTCCCGAATACAACTCTCAAAGTGATCTGACCGAGTGACTCGGCTTTCTTCCTAAGGATGACACCGTGGAACTACATGTTGCTCTTGCTTAGCCGGCACAACGGGATGTCCATGGCCTTGAGCGTGTCCATGTAGATGATGTTGAGGCCGTTGCCTCCGTCCAGGAGGACTTTCCGCAGTCGGAACCCGTTGACTGCGTTGTCAACCACCAGCGCCTGCCTCTCGGGGGTGGCTATGCTGGCAGGGTGGTCCGAATAGTCGAAGGTGACGGGCGTCTTTGCCTAGTCGAGGTACTTTGCGACAGCAGGGGCTGCTATGTTCACGTCCCGATTGATAACTTTCATTCGACTCTTACTCTTGACGTCGGCGAAGATCATGAGGGTTGCTTGAATGTTAGGATACCCGGAGGCATCCGCGGAGTCATCCTCATCCTCCTTGTCTCCTAAGGTCTCTCTGCCCATCTCCATATGGAGCAGTCGGCATTCGCGAGCCGTGTGCTTGGCGGGTATAGTCTCCCCATCCTCGTCTTTGCGAGAATGAATCAGACACGGCTAGTCTAACAGATTGCTCTTCGACTCGGCTTTCTTCTTGCCAGCCCAGTCATTCTTCTTATTGGATTTGCTTTGGCCTTGTCCTGGGGCAGCAGCTACTTCCGCTTTACCTGATGGGTCGCCTATTTTGCTTTTGCTTCTTCCAGCGTTGCCCGACTAAGGGGTTTCGCAGGCTCGGCCCTTTCCATTGCGGAGGCCGTCTTCTTCTTCGCCATTCGCGTACCGATTGGCAATCTCCATGGACTTACCGAGGGACAGGTTCCCCGATCGGCCAAAGTTCACGATGAGCTCTCGGTACCTAGTGCCACTTTGACAGTGCACACGGCCTGGTGCTCGGTAACGTTCTCAACGGTATTGTGGAGAGTGGTCCACCGCTGGATGTACTCTTAGAGAGTCTATTGTTCTTTTGGACACAGTGTTGCAGCTCCGTCAATCTTCCTCGGTGCTTGTACGTGCCCTCCAATGTCTTAACAAACACTCGGCCGAGATTGCCCCAACTGTGGATGCTGCTAGGGGCAGCTGGTTGAGCCACGCCCTCGTGGACCTCTCCAACATGAGGGGAGATGTTTCAAGGCGACGTAGTCGTCGCCACCCCTGATCTGGACGTCCACTTGGTAGTCTTCTAGCCATGTCTCTGGCTTTGACTCGTCGTTGAATTTGTCGATCCACGTGGCCAACCGGTAGTTGGAGGGGATTTCGGCCTCTCGGATGTGTTGACCGAAGCACCCAAGGCGGACACTCCCCCGCCATCTCGTGATCGATCGATCACTTGTTGTGTGATGATAGACCGAGCATTGAACTCGGGGGCCCGGTAGTCGCCGCCCTCCTGACCCCAACGCCGATTGGGGCTTGGCCTACGATAGTGAGGACGGCGACTGAGTGAGCCACTCCCCTGAGGGGTGACCTGCTTCGGTCCTAATGACCTTGTCGCCAGTCTCCCTGCGGGCCTCACGGAAGAGGAGGAGACCTTTCATGTCGCCTATGCACGTGCGAGCTATGAGCCGACTGCATGGTGTCCACCTGGATGGACTTCCTGTGAATGCGCTGCCGCGACTGCGACACTGCGGAATTCTATTGTAAGGCCATCATTAGTACATCTTGGATCTACCGAATGCCATCCCCGGCCACATTGTCACTCGGCTTAATGGAACCACTGATCCGATTGGCGACGGCCAGGTTCAACAGAGGAGTCCACATCATCTCGATGTGTCGTGGGAGGTCGTTTGGGAACAACTGTCAATGGCTGCGATTGGAGCTCGGCTAGTCCCTCGTAGGTCAAACGTTGAGTGAACGCTGGAGCCGCTCGACGCTCTTGCGTTTGGCCAGGTTGGCCAATCGCGCGTTCTCGAGCGCGATCTCCTCCAGGAGTGTTCCAACTGATGGGGGGTGTAGAGGACTTGATCGTTCCTCCACCGGACTTCCTCCCGCTGCTGCTCGGTGAGCGGCTACGGAATGTGGTGGTTGTCATCGTCGTGGCAACGCTCTCTGCCATCACACTCGGGAGAATTCTCCGCGGCATGATCTGGGTTGTCTCCCTGGTTGGTGTCGACCATCAGGATCTTGGCTGCACCCCTGCTGTTGTCGCTGCCAGAGTCACTGATGACCCACAAGTATAGGAGATCTATCCTAGTCCTTTCGATAAGTAAGTGTCGAACCCAACGAGGAGCAGAATGAAATGACAAGTGGCTTTCAGTAAGGTATTCTCTGCAAGAACTGAAATTATTGGTGACAGATAGTTTTGTGATAAGGTAATTCGTAACGGGTAGCAAGTAACAAATGTAGCAATTGTGCAACAAGGTAGCCCAATCCTTTTTGTAGAAAAGGACAAGCCTAGACAAACTCTTATATAAGGAAAAGCGCTCCCGAGGACACATGGGAATTTATGTCAAGCTAGTTTTCATCATGCTCATATGATTCACGTTTGTTACTTGGCTAATTTGATATGTGGGTGGACTGGCGCTTGGGTGCTGCCCTTACTTGGACGAACCTCCCACTTATGTTTAACCTCTCTCGCAAGATCCCGCAACTACGAAAGAAGAATTAAGATAAGTCTAACCATAGCATTAAACATATGTGTCACGACTGGTTTCCAAATAAAATAATTTATTAGAAATCAGCCATGTGCATCCCGAGTGTACAAACATATTTCCCATTGATAGACTCATCTTGATACAGAAAACCAATAGTATTTAATATTAAACAGGTAGAGCAGAGGTTGCTCTACCATTTATTACAACCTGTCCAAGTCTCACACAGATGGATATATTACAGTGGTAATAGGATAACTCTACTCCTCGTAATAAAAGGGGCACGTCACATCAGAGTAATGTGACATGAAAATTACCACTATGCTCCAAGCTTCAAAGTGAGGCTTGACGACTTATTCACAGTGGCGGGAGCAGTGAAATAATACAGCGGCAGACTCCACGATCGCAAGACTGACTGGGACTCCTCTAGACATCGGACTCGCTATCGAACTCTTCATCCATATATGGCTACATCAACAAGCTAGTGAGTACTTCGAAAAGTACTCGCAAACAGTTTGAACAAAATATGAGATACATGCAGTTTATCAATATGCATGGTTTTGATCATAATTTATAACAATGAATGTGTTAGAAATTAATTAAGTTAGTGGATAAATTGGGTGGTAATCTCCCGAGATATCATAGTAGAAAGGTAAAAATGCACCGATCGGGCGTCTGGAGCGATGCCTCGAAAGGTTAACAAGGGTTATTAATCCACAGTCGGGTGTATGAGCGACACCACATACAGGGCATAAAATAACTAGCAATCCACAAACGGGTGTCTTAGCGACACCATACAAAGGGCATATAAATAAATAACAAGCCGAAGTCGTACGTCTTAGCCACACCACAAAAAGGGCATAAAAATAAATAACACTCGTAGCCTCGCGTCTTAGCGACACCACAGAAAGGGAAAATAAATAAATAATAACTCGTAGTCCGGCGTCTCAGCGACACCACACAAAGGGCATATAAATAAATAAGAAGTATCCGGGTGGTACAACCAAACTTGAGGATAATTCTTGAACCAAGAGATAATTATATCGTATTCCACATTATCATTAGATATCCACAACCATTATTTGTTCCACCACTTGTACTCCAAGGACAGACTCTAAGACCGCCACTTGACTTGTCAAACGAGCTTCCTTAACCATGGACACGACTACTCGAATAGTTTTAACTCTGTAGAGGGTGTACTCTTTACCCATAGCTCACGAGTTCGGATAGTCCATATGACTAATCCCGCGTACGGTATTTTAGAAGTGGACACTCAGAACCAGCACACCCCCACTTTACCCCTACGAAGCTCGGCTTCACCCGGACTACGCTCCCAGGGCAAAACCATAAGACGGGGAGGCTTCGACCTCAACTAGCATGGGGTCAAATTTATACCGCGCTCTAATAGGGAGTGCCCTCCCTCTCGTTTCCAGACTAGAAACACCCATGCCTTGTGACTAGACGACTGGATTTAGTCCAGGGCCATGGATACCTTTATCCCGGCCCCTATACTTGGTGTGTGACTGATAATACACGTACGACCAAAGATAGAGAATCCTTACTCAGGAAACTGTGGTAGAACGATAAATAAAGTAAGACATAGACAAGACTCGATCTAGGTCGATATTCGTATCATCAATTTCTTACCAATACCATCATGCCTTTGTCATGACCAGGCCATAACCTACCATGTTTCGCATGACTAGGTTATCCACGACCTCTCATAACCATCAATTGTCATTGTCATGTTTTCGTCATTATTTATAAGATATGCAACATGCGTGAATAATGCAAATGGATGAATATTAAATTCTTGTTAGTGAGCAATCAACACATCAAAACTTCAAACATGCTTGCCTGGTTCCACGTAGTCGTGATCAAGCTCGGTGAAGTTAACGTTTGAGTTTCCTTCATCGAAATCTACGTTATATAACATGTAACGTCGTAAGAGTTGACACCTAGCTACTGGCTTCAAATAAATTTTATATAAATCAGAAAACAAACTAGACCCTTAGAGAAAGATTTTGCAAAAAGAATCAATAGAAAAGCTTTTGTAGAATAGAAGTTATAAGCAAAATGAAACCATGGACTATTCTGTAATAAAATAGAATTAGACCAGCGGCTAGCCTGAGAAAACTCAAAGCGCCAGAATAGAACTGTGACAGCCCGATGCCGACGTTCCAAAAGATTCCCCTCTCTTTCTGTTTTCATCGTGTGGCTTATTTTATTTGTTGTGTCATCATCGCATCATGCGCATCATCTGCATTGCATCGGCATCTCCGTTGCTGCCAGTTTTCAAAACTTGCATCCGTTATTAGTTGCCACTTCTCTTCCCGTTCGTCGTTGTTCGTTCCGACCCTGACCGCAAACGCACGCGCCGCCTCTCCTAGTCCCACCTCGGGATCCGTGCCGCCCCACCTCTCCTCCTCTCCACGCAGCACTCTCTCTCCCCCACCAGCCGCCACGGGCCCGCTGAGCCCAGATTGGGCCCGGCCGAGCCCATGTGGCGAGCGCCGCCTGCCCGAGCAGCAGCAGGCCGAGCTCCTCCCAGCCTCCCGTGGCGCCCCGCGCAGCAGCCCGTCGCTCGGCAGGAGCCGGCCAGCTCGCCCCTCGCCGGAGATCGCCCTGCACCACCGCCCAGTACCTTCCGGCCGCTGCCACGACGTGCCTCGCCGGCCAGAGCCCGAGCCGGAGGCTCTCTCCACTCCTCTCTCTTCACCTCTCTGTTTCTCTCCCTCACACGGGTCTCTCTCTCTTCCCGCAGCGAGCCGCCGCCATGGACCTTGAGAAGGAGCAAGGACAAGCCTCTTCGTCGCCGAGAATGGGTTCCCTGTGCCCGGATCCATCCAGATCCGGCTGGTCCCCATCGAATCGCGCCGCATCCAACCCCATCATCGCTAGTCAAACCTTGCCGCCATGGCTGCTTCTGTGCACAGCGTCCACGCAAGGGGAACGACGACCGAGCGCCTCCTGCGCCTGGGCCTCGCCCCGCGTGGGCCGTTGGCTGATCCGCCCCGAGCTGGCCCTGCAGCTCCCCACGCAGCCCAGCACGGTGCGCCCCCACGTGGCCCAGTGCCTAGGCCGGCCTGCCTTGCCTCAACCCCCTCCAACCGGCCCAAGGTGAGCCGAGCTTATCCCCCGCCTAGTCGACGTGTAGCTATGTTGCACCCTTTCTGTTAGGCCTAGTAGTATTTTTTCCTTTTAGGGATTTTCGGAATATATTAAATTCCAGAAAAATAACGTATATTCGAATGCCCGTAGAATATTATCCGTCAGTCGGATCGCGACGTGTAATATATGGTTCTCGTGTAACTTTTCGCGTAGAATCCGATTTTATAACTTGCACATTTGTTTGACGTGGTTTAGCATGCTGTTTGCCTAGATAAGCGTGCTGTCCTAATAGGTTTCGACCAGTATTTATTTTTCGTGCAAGATCGGGTTGCTCGAATGCCGTAGATTAAATGCACAGGTTTTAGGAATCATTTTTGCATGTATTTTAGAGTAGCCGTTGGTATTTTTGCGTGTAGGGAATTGCCGCTAGTTTATTTTACCGTGTATAGGTTATTTTCCCGCATTTATGTGAGGCTTTATTTTGTTGTGCAACCCCACCTATTTTATATGTTTCCGGGGTAAGTTAGTTCGCGAGATATTTTGCTAAGTTGCCCTTTTGTTTAATTCGTAGGATTTAATCCGTGCCTCGTTTGAATTAGTTGTCAACTAGGGAGTTCTTCTTAGATGATTAGACTAGCCCCTGGTATTTTTGGTTGCAATAGAAATTCATGTTTAGGTGTGTTTTGATTGCTCTCAAGTTGCTAGAAATAGTGCTCATTTGGAGGAGCTGAAATATTTCTAAGTCTGAAATCTGTTATATTTTGTTGTTGTCTTGTCTTGCTTGTATCTTGTGATGTGTAGCTATTTTGAGGTTGGTCCAATGGAGTTAGTTGTACCCCTTCTGTTTCTCTAGCATGCTGTAAATTTTCATGCCTTTTGTAGTCCTGTAGCTATAGGTTTTGCTGCTGTCAATATTGCTTCAGATCGAAAACTGCACTTTTATGAAGTGCTATTTTCACTATGTCTCAAATAGTGTGTGCGATGCCATGTTGTGTCTTCTTTTTCCTAGTGTTCTTTGCTGCCATGATAGTTGTTGTTAGTTGTTTGTAGTAGTTCTTCTTTCCCTCTTTCGTGCCATGCCTTGCTTGAGTTTATCGGAGTTGTGTAGCTCGTAGTTGTGGGGCGTAGAAAATGCTATGTGGCTGTTTTTGGCAGATTGTAGTCATTTCCTGTTTTGCTCGTAGTTTTTGAACCGTAGCTCCGATTTGATCGTGTCCTATATGAAACTTGCTTAGAATCTCTCCTAGTTTCATGTTCTCTTGCTGTTTGCTTGTTTTGAAGTGTTCGTGACCATCGTTGCACACATATTGCATTCATGCCATCATAACTTGCAATGCTTGTAACTTTTGATCCGTAGCTCCGTTGGAGATGTTCTTTATGTCTAGGTTGCTTGCCATGACGCGTAGAACCACGTCTGTTAGTTTTGCTGTTTAACAACCAATTAAAGGTGTTAAATCAGATCTGGAAAGAATTGAAAATTAACATGTGAGGTCGTTTCGGAGGTGCTATATGACATTTCCGATCTCATTTAAAATGCCTAGATAGGTAGTTTAATTGCGCTTCACCTCTTTCCATGTTTAACCACATTTAATATTGCCGTGTATATAAACGGGATAGAACGAAATAATAAACGTGGAGTTTCGTCAATATGCAACTCGTTGCATATTGAACTTCACTTAATGTGTAGCGTTTGATTGTCTGAATTGTCATGCCGTGACTTGCATGTATTCAGTGGCTCATGCATCATATGTGTTGTGCATCGTGTGGTGAATTTTGTGTGTTGATTTGTGTTTCCGGTTTCCTTCGTCTCGATAGAGTTCCGCAGCGTGCCGGATTGTGAGGACCCGTTCGACTACGTCGGTTCGTCTCCTTCACGGAGGCATTCTTCTTCCAAGCGGGATCTCAGGCAAGATGATCATTTCCCCAGATACCATTTCTATCATTGCCATGCTAGTTTTACTGCTTCTATCGAATATGTCTCGTTGCCTACCACCTGTTAAACATCAGCCTCTCAACAATGCCATGAAACCTTCAACCTGTCCAACCTAGCAAACCACTGATTGGCTATGTTACTGCTTGCTTAACCCTCTGTTAGCGTTGCAAGTTGCAGGTGCAGTTGCTTCCATGTGATAACAAGGGTTCCTTGTTATATCACTATATTTAAATTCTATTTAATTTAATGGACCTATATACTTGGTAAAAGGTGGAAGGCTCGGCCTTTCTAGCCTGGTGTTTTGTTCCACCTCTGCCCCCTTAGTTTCCGGCTACCGGTGTTATGTTCCATAATTGGGCGCTCCTAACACGATCGGGGTTGTTATGGGGACCCCCTTGATAATTCGTTTTAGAATAAAGCTGGTCTGGCAAGGCCCAACATTGGTACTACATTTGCCTATTCACCTAATAAAATTGCATAGGGACTTTCCGGACCCCGAGGATAATTTAATCAAGCCCCCGGGCCAGTGCTCCGCATGAGTGTTGGTCCACCCACCTAGCAGTCAGCGGTGCCACCTCGAGGCAACTCGAGGTTTGGCTACCGTCCACTATGCATAGACGGTGTGTCCTGAGAATGAGATACGCGGCTCCTATCAGGTTCGTCGATACACCGGGTGGCCTTGCTGGATTAGTTTTACCTTTGACGAGATATCTTGTGCATCGGGATTCCGGTGATGCTTTGGGTAATCTCAGAGTTGAGGTTTTCCACTAGGGAATCCGACGAGATCGCGATCTTCGTGATTGAGGATTTCTATGCGGCTTGTGGTAATTTGTGATGGATTAGTTGGAGCACCCCTGCAGGGTTAAATCTTTCGGAAAGCCGTGCCCGCGGTTATGTGGCAACGTGGATGCTTTGTTTAACACTGGTTCTAGATAACTTGAAGTTAACTTAATTAAAACTTGTCAACTGTGTGCGTAACCGTGACTCTCTCTTTCGTGAGTTCCTTCTCCGAAAGAGGACACGGTGGGGTTATGTATGACGTAGGTAGGTGTTCAGGATCATTCATTTGATCATCTGTAGTTCACGTCGGCTATGCGTAGATCTTCCCCCTCTTATTTCTGGTACTCGTAAGTTAGCCACCAAATATATGCTTAGTCGCTGCTGCAACCTCACCACTTAACCTTACCTCATCCATTAAGCTTTTCTAGTCTTGATACCTTTGGAAATGAGATTGCTGAGTTCCCTGTGGCTCACACATTACTACAACACCAGTTGCAGGTACAGGTAAAGGGTACTTGACGCGAGCGCGTTCATTGTTCATTTAGAGTTGCTTCTTCTTCTTCTTCTTCATCGGTCTAGGATGGGTTCCAGGCCGGCAGCCTAGGATAGCAAGGATGGACGTCGTTTCATTTTCTCGTTAGTTTTCGTCCATAGTCGGACCCAGCTCTTCTTCTTGATGTTTATGTAATGTACTGCTGTGACTCTGATGTAGCTTGTGGCGAGTGTAAGCCAACTCTCTTTATATATCTCTTCTTTTCAGTACATGTACTTGTAATGATATCCATTCTTGCGACACGATGATATGCGCTTCTATCCCTGACGAGTCCTTCGTGCCAAATTGAGGACAGGGTCGCATCTTGGGCGTGACAAGGACTACGCCTACCCACAGTGAAGGCGGCTTCTGGAAAAGGCGCTTTTGCCGAAAACGCTTCAGAGAGAGAGAGACACTAACGAGGGGGTCCCCCTTGTCAGGTTTGAATCCACACCAGCGTGAGAGGCGTGCGGTGGTCCCTGGTGGCGATAGAGGGAACGAGAGGGTTGGCTGAGGGTGTTGATGCACTCATTGAGGACCTGCATGTGGATGAGAAGAAGTTTCGGTCTAAGGGGAGGCTCCACGTCGAAGACAACCTTGCTCCGGCGTACGGCGGTTTCGGGAAACTCGAAAACTTCATCGAGGAGCTCACCTCCGACCAATTCGACGATGGCTTAGGAGCAGGAGCTCACCAAAGAGCTACTCGAAGGATCTGGGGTTCACTTCTCTGCCTACCTTGCTCGAACACCGTCGAAACTGAGGCGGAACAAAGTGGCCGGAATCAGGGAAGAAGACCTCTCCGAGGCCCTTATGTGGCTTGGGCAGGGCTTCGGATTGAGGAGTGAAGGTGGTGGAGTGGATGAGGGTCTCGGCAGCAGGGAAGGGGGTCTATTTATAGGGTCCCGAGAGGTGGTGCCGTGGATCTCATCTCCAACGACAAATTTCGGCGATCTCGGAGCTTAGCCAGGAGGGTTAGGGGTCGGGTTAGTATTTACACTGCTCGGGGGTTCCATTTTTGCCCTATAACTGCGCGGTCATCCACGAGTCTTTGGGTTGACGAGGCGGTGCTTGCTCTTCATTGCGGCAACAGAGCTTGTGTTCTGTGCTGCCTGGTGCGTGGCGATGGCATTCACGGCGTGCACTGGCGGCTAGGGACACGCGGAGGCTGGTGAGGCCTTGGACGGTGCAAACTACGAGCAGCTACAGCAGAGGCGCCGCTGGTGGTTGTGGCAGCGCTGCAGTTGCTGCTGCCGGAGCTTGGCCGGCTCGGCCAGCTTCACCACCGACGCGCGCATGCTTCCAAGAGACGGTGCAGCGTGGGGATAAGAACTGGGCATAGGGGCGAGAGAATCCTGTCGATAGCACTGCAGAGATTGACGATGTTGTGGCACTGATTCAACGAGTCACTGAACTCTGAACTTTTACTAAAGAAGATTTAGAGGTGCGGTGGCTACTGCACACCAAGTGCTCGATCAAATGAAAAAGGCACTTGCACAAAAGATCTTGAGCTGAAATTTTTTGGCGTGGCCTCTCATTCGGTGCAAAGATAGTGTGCAAATTTTCAAAAAAAAGAAAAGGTTGGAGTCGGGTTTTTAATGAAAATAGAATAGTGTTGTCAAACTTGAGTCAAACCAAATTTAAAATTTTCAAACTTGTGAACCCAAGGTTTTTGGTGAAATAGGTTGAGGGTACTAAGGTCTACTAAGTGCAAGAGTTTGGGTCCAAAACTCCAAAGGAATCACTCAATTCCTTTGTAAATTTGCTAAGCTTAAAACTAATTACATAAATTACTTTTATTAAAAATAAGTTATGAATGGTGGTCCAACTATTCTAAAGTGTTCGTAAACAACTAAGAATGAAGACATATATGATGTAGAAGTGCCAAATGGTCTAAAACATGATGGAGGGAAAGGAAAACCTATAATAGAAATAACTGAACCTATAGGAATAATTTCCAAGGTTTTGCAAAAGAAAAGAATATTCCTCAAACCAATTCATTTTGAGAAAAGGCTAAAGGAATACTTTTAAATCAGGTAGGTTGAGAGAAGAAAGCTCCAAAAGTTTTCTCAAAGAGGTTGTCAAAGAGCTTCAAATCTTTTTATCAAAGCCCAAATTTTAAAAATCCATTCTTTTTAAAAATCAAGAAATCCAATTAAAAATTTGGGTGTTACAACACCTACCCCCTTAAGAAAAATCTCGTTCCCGAGATTTCAGCCAGTCCTCAAGAAGTTGCGGTTATTCTTTGTGCAAGAAATCCTCTCTTTCCGAGGTGGCCTCATCCTCTGAATGGTTGCTCCACTGTACCCTGAATAGTTTGGTGACATTTTGCCGTGTCCTCCTTTCTCCTTCCTCTAATATCTTCACGGGGTGTTCCTGATAGTATAGGTCTGGTTGTACTTCTATACTATCATGGGCTATCTGTTGATTGGGGTTCCTTACACACTTCCTTAGTTGAGAAATGTGGAACACGTCGTGCACGTCTGACAATTCTGCGGGTAAATCCAGTTGGTAGGCAACTTGGCCTCTTCGAGAAATTATGCGAAATGGTCCGAAGAAACGGGGCGCAAGCTTGCCCTTGACCTTGAACCTTTGTAGTCCTCTCATGGGTGATACCTTTAGAACAACATAATCATTAGGTTGAAGCCGATGTCATGGTGTTTCTGATCGTAATAGCTTTTCTGACGGCTTTGGGCTGTCTTGAGTCTGTCCCTTATGAGTCTTACCTTGTCCTCTGCCTCTTGAAGTAGTTGCGGGCCGAAGATACGGCTATATCCGGTTTCTGGCCAATTTAGAGGTGTGCGACATCTTCTTCCATATAATGCTTCAAAAGGTGACATTTGTAAGCTTGCCTGATAACTGTTGTTGTAAGAGAATTCGGTGTAAGGCAAAATGTCCTCCCAAGTATTTCCATATGTGAGCACACAAGCCCTGAGCATGTCTTAGAGAATTTGATTCACACGTTTGGTCTGTCCTCCAGTTTGAGGGTGTTATGTTGTGTTGAACACTAACCGACTTCCCAAAGCTTATTGCAAATACACCCAAAACTTTCATCTAAACTGGGTGCCTCTATCGGATACAATAGTTTTAGGTATCCCATGCAAGCACACAATACGGGTGAGGTATAGTCTTGCTAGCTTCTGAGTGGAGTACGTAGTCTTTACTGGAATGAAGTGAGCCACCTTTGTGAGTCGATCTGTGATAACCCATATAGCATCGTGTCCATGTCGTGACCGGGGTAGTCCGAGAATGAAGTCCATGACTACCTCGTCCCACTTCCACTCGAGTACCTTCATAGGTTGCAACAGTCCTGCTAGCTTGTGGTGTTCCGCCTTGATTCATTGGCATGAATCACAGCGGGCAATGAAAGAGGCAATATCTCTTTTCATTTCGTGCCACCAATATTTTGTCTGGAGATCTTTGAACAGTTTTTTCCTCCGGGGTGGATAGAGTATTGCATGTTGTGAGCTTCTTCCAAAATCTGAGCTTTAGGTCCTATTGGTCTGGTACACACAGTCGGTCTTCGTACCATAAGATCCCTTGTCCATCAATAATAAATTTGGGGGCTTTCCCAAGGTTTTCCTTTTTCTTTATGCCTTCTATGCTGGGGTGTTCCTTTTGAGCCTTCTCGATATTCTCGTCCAGAGTGGGTTGTATTTCTACTTGTGCCACTGTGCCTTATGGAACGAGAAGCAGGTTTAATAGAGCGAACTCTTTCGCAATCTCAGGTCTTAGCTTTTGTACAGGTCCCTCGTCTGAGGTGGGTTTCCGGCTAAGAGCATCGGCTACCACGTTAGCCTTACCAGGATGGTAATAAAAAAAACCAATCATAATCTTTAATTAATTCCAATCAACACCGTTGTCGTAGGTTGAGATCTGGCTGCGTGAAAATATATTTGAGACTCTTATGATCCGTGTATATTTTGTAGCGATTTCCAAGCAAAAAATGCCTCCATTCCTTGAGAGCATGTATCACGGTGGCCAACTCCAAATCGTGAGTGGGGTAATTTTCTTCGTGTCGTTGTAGTTGTCGTGATGCGTAAGCCACGACCTTTCCTTCCTCATAAGTATGCATTCTAGGCCTTTCCTTGAGGCGTCACAATATACTTCAAAAAATTTGTTTAAGTCTGGCACAATCAACACGGGAGCCGTGGTCAGTATCTTCTTCAGCTCTTGGAAACTATTCTCACGTGCTTCAATCCATTCAAACTTCTTTCCCTTTTTGAGTAGTTGGGTCATGGGGTTGGCAATAGTGTGTTTTTTTCAATAAATCTCCGGTAGTATCCTTCCATTTCGAGGAAACTTCGGATGTCTGTCACATTGGCTGCATGCGGCCATTCACTTATAGCCTTGACCTTCTCAGGATCCACTTCTATGCCTTCTTGGGTCATTAGTCCAAAAAATCCAACTTGCTTAATCCAAAACTCACATTTGCTGAACTTGGCATACAATTGATGTTTACGTAGTTCTTCCAACACAATTCTTAGGTGTTCCGCATGTTCTTCGGGGTTCTTGGAGTAGACAAGTATGTCGTAGATGAAGACTACAACAAACTTATCCATGTACTTCATGAATACCTTATTCATTAAATGCACGAAGTAAGCTGGTGTGTTTGTTAGTCCGAAAGGCATTACCTAAACGTACAATTCGTATCATGATGTAAATGATGTCTTTGCAATGTCTTCTGAATGTATCTTAAGCTGATGATACCCTGACCGCAAATCGATCTTTGAAAATACCTTTGCTTGTGCTAACTCATCACACAAATCATTTATCCTGGGTAGTAGCTATTTGTTCTTGATGGTGTCCATGTTGAGGGCTCGATAATCGTTGCAAAGTCTTAGCGTTCCATCTCTCTTTTTGGCAAATAATAATGGCGATCCCCAAGGTGAAGAGCTTGGTCTGATGTATCCTTTGTCCAACAGTTCTTTTATTTGCTTCTTGAGTTCGACTAACTTAGTAGGTGTCATGCGGTACGGATTTTTGTATATTAGGGCGGTACCAGGTGCAAGTTCGATTACAAATTCTATTTCCCGGTTTGGTGGCATGCCTGGTAGTTCGTTAGGAAATACATTCGGAAATTCACATAACAGTGGGACGTCCTTCAGCTCACTAGCTTCCATCTGATTTAGTCTTGCTTGGTTTGATTTCTCCTTCCTTAAGGCTGCAACTTTTAATCTTTTACCGTGATGGTGAGTGAGTGTGACCGTTCGGTTGAAGCAGTCAATAAATCCATTGTTGGTATTTAGCCAGTCCATTCCCAGAATAATATACACATTGTTGAATTTGATCACAGTGATATTTTCCCAAAATGTCAAGTCTTCGATCTCAATAGTAACATCCTTGCAATATTTTTGTGTAATCTGTTGTAATCTCGGGGACTTGATAGTCATCGAATTTTCCAAGGGGAGGGTTGAAAAGTTGTGGTTTGAAACAAATTTTCCATGGTAGGAATTTTGTTGACAGGAAACCTACCGACGACTATTTCAAGAGCGTTCATAGCATCTTCTTTGGTGACAAGATTTGTGTGACGCTTCCTGTGATTGTTGTTGGGGTTGAAGTTGTTGCGCTTAGGTGACTGGAAAGGGTTTGTTTTAGTTGCACCATTCCCGGGCTTTGGGCATTGTCGGGCGAAGTGTCCAGCCTCTCCACTGGCAAAACATGTGATACCGGGGAGGGGAGTAAAATCCTTGTTCCTCGCGAAAGAGTGGATGTTGACTTTATTTGTTGATGTTGGAGTACGAGGAGTTTGATGCTTTGTGTCCTCAGTCTTGTGCTTGATGTTGCGTGCTGGTGTCCAATTAATAGGACGGCATTTACGAATGTCATCCATGCTTCAACGTTCGGCCTCTAGCATGTTGGCCTTGCCCATTGCTACTTCTCAAACAACAGCGCCAGAAATTGACATGCTGATGGAGACTTGCTTGCGTTGGGTTTTCCCTTGAAGAGGAAAGGGTGATGCAGCACAGGAGCAGTACGTATTTCCCTCAGTTTGACAACCAAGGTATCGATCCAGAAGGAGGGTCTCGTCATGTCCAGAGTACCTGCGCAAACACAAACAAGCTTGCACCCAATACTTCAAAGGGGTTGTTAATCCCTTCAAGATTGTTTGCAAAGTGACATCTGAAGGCGGGGGACGACGAGATTGAGTCGGTGCCCCAGAACGACGAGCGGGTGCTCTTGGTCACCCACATCGAGCGAGGTTTCTCTTTGCCTCTGCATCCCTTCTTCCGAGCATTTCATGCTTTCTTAGAGGCTCAACTCCACCATTTGCCTCCCAATGTTTATTCATATCTGGCCGCATTTGTGTCATTGTGCGAGAACTTCCTTGGATGTTATCCGCATTGGGGCTTGTTCAAGCGCTTGTTCATGTGTCGAGTGTTGACCGTGAAGAAGTCTCCTTCCTCGGGGGGAAATATCAATTAGTGCATATTTGCGGTTGCTTAGGCATTCAGCTTAGGGGCAAAAGTAGCTTTCCCTAGATGAGCTTTCCAGACTGAGTGAAGAACTGGCAGAGTTGTCAGAATAGAGATTCTGAATCGGATCGGAACTCCATTTGTAGGATCGTGAGTTGTAGAATCTGAACTACAAGGATCGTAGAAACTTAGATTCTATGAGCAAAATCATATAATCAGAGGGCCTAGGTTGGATCATAACCGTGACCTTCTCTTTTGTGAGATCCTTCTCCGATCGAGGACACGGTGGGGTTATGTCTGACGTAAGTAGGTGTTCAGGATCATTGATTTGATCGTCAGTAATTCACGTACGCTATGCATAGATCACTCCCCCTCTTTTGTTCTTGTACTCGTGAGTTAGACACCTCAAATAAATGCTTAGTCGCTTGCTGCAGCCTCACCACTTAACCACACCTCACCCATTAAGCTTTGATAGTCTTTATACCTTTGGAAATGAGAATGTTGAGTCCCCTGTGGCTCACAAATTACTACAACGCCAGTTGCAGGTACAAGTAAAGAGTTACTTTGACGTGAGCGTGCTGATTGTGCTATATGGAGTTTCTCCTTCTTCTTCTTCATTGATCTAGGATGGGTTCCAGGCCGGCAGCCTCCGATAGCAAGGATGGACGTCGTTCTTTTATTGTGTGTTTTCATCCATAGACGGACCCTGCTCTTCTTCATGATGATTGATTATGTTGTTGTATTAATGTGACGCTGATGTAGCTTGTGGCGAGTGTAAGCCAACTTCTTATACTCATCTTTTCAGTACATATACTTGTAACGATATCCATTCTTGCAAAACGGCGATATGCGTTTCTATCCCTGTCAAGGCCCTCGCGGCAAAAATAAGGATATGACCACATCTTGGTTGTTACAGTATGTGCAGGGCCGCGGGATGTGATTGAACTCAACGTTGATGTCACTCCTGCAGCTGGGGAAATGTCAAAGCAGGCTCCGACTCCCAGCCGAGTGAACATCAAGGCCAAGACTCCTGTGGCGCAGGAGGCCGTTTCGGCTAGAGCGTCACTCAGACAATATCCGTTGACAACTTCGTAGTCTGACCCCAAGGATCGCAGTATCTTCCAGCTCCATCTTACCCTGGAAGACCAAGAGGAGGCGCGCTAGGAGGCCTTAGCTCAGCTGGATGTTATGGCTGGGCAACTAAATGAGGCATACGACGCGAGTGAAGGTGTGGAGAAGAACGTTTGGGTAAGTCCTTCGCGCATGTATCTTCATGCATGTATTTTTTGAATTTGGTTCTTGGTAAGAGTCTCGAGTGGGCATGCCCAGGCACACTCACTGTGTGTTAGTGGGAGGGCGGTGAGCGCACCGACTCGGTGTAGTCCCCGAGGCTGCCGTCGTGTGTGTCACTCGGTAGTCTATTTTTCTTTTGTATGTCCAACGAAATTCAGTAGGGTACGGAGCCCTTTCCTTTCTTCCATCTTTCCAGTGGGGGCGCGTTGAGCGCACCCACTGGGTGTAGTGCCCGTGGCTAGTGTCGATTGAAGCAATCAGCAGTAGTCTCAGTTTCTTTGTTTTGACTGCTAGAGGCCAGTCGGGAGCGGATCCCTTGTCGTTTGTTATTCTAGTGGGGGCGCGGTGAGCGGACCCACCGGGTGTGCTCCCCGAGGCTACCGTCGAGTGTGGCAGTCGGCTGTAGTCTTAGATTTGCGACATAATGTTATTCCTTTCTTGTATTTGTTGATTGCAGACTACCTGTGGGCCTGTTGGCCGCGATGAGGCCACGGAAAAAGAGGTGCAGGTGGGATTGATCTTGACACCTTCGTCGAAGCGGTGGAGTCTTCGGCCTTCAAGTGAAGCTCGGAGGGAAAAACACTTAAGTATTTATTTGCCTCGGTATGCCGAGAGATTTTATGTAACCTCGAACTTTGAGTGGGCCCTGGGCCCTCTATTTTGTGTAACATTAGCGGAACTCGATCTCGTTTATCCATAGTTTGTTTTGGATCCTATTTGCTTGGTCGTCTTTGTTTGAGCTGGTTTGTACTCGGCCAAAAGTTTATTCGCGCCTGAGTCCCCGAGTGTGGAAGTCTCCCTTACTCGGGATTGTATTTTAATTAAGAAAAACCGATTCACGGCTAAGACCCCGAGAGTGGAGGTCGTCCGAAGTCAAGATCCATTCCCCCTATGCAAATTTGGAACCGCAATTTGGGATGAATGTCCTGTTCATCTTGGCGTCCGAATGAAAATCTTGCTTTCATTCGAGACCACTTTAACTTAGGCGAAGGCTGGTTCACAACTAAGACCCCGAGTGTGGAGGGTTCCACAACCACTCGGGGAAAGGTCTTCTTTAGGCGAAACGGGTTCGCTACCAAGAAATGATTGTTTTGTTCATCTTGGCGCCAAAACGAAGCTGTTGCCTTCATTCGGAACCACTTGAACTTAGGCAAAAACGGGTTCGCGCCTAAGCCCCCGAGTGTGGAGGTTTCCACGATCACTCAGGGAAGGGCTTACCTTAAGCGAAACGGGTTCGCTACCGAGATGATAGTCCTTGCGGACTCGTTGATGGTCCTATCCATCAAAGTATCCGAATGACGATCGTGTCCACATTCAGAAACGTTTTAACTTAGGCAAAAATGTATTCGCGGCTAAGCCCCCAAGCGTGGACGTTCTCCCTACTCGGGGCAGGATTTACGCTAGGCAAGAACGGATTCAATTCTAAGGAATGATTGTCCTATTCATCTTGGCGTCTGATTGAAAATATTGATTTCATTCGAGACCAATTTAACTTAGGCGAAGGCTGGTTCGCAGCTAAGCCCCCGAGTGTAGAGGTTTCCACGATCACTCAGGGAAGGGTCTACCTTTAGCGAAACGGGTTCGCTACCAACAAATATTTGTCTTGTTCATCTTGGCGCCCGAACGATGGTCTTGCGATCATTCAGAACCACTTTAACTTTGGCGACATCTCGTTCGCAACAAAGCCCCTAGGTGTGGTGGTTTCCATGATCACTCGGGGAAGGGTTTACCTGAGGAAAAACGGGTTCGCTACCGATATGATAGTCCTTGCGCAACCGTTGATGGTCATGTCCATAAAAGTATCCGAATGACGATCGTGTCCTTATTCGGAAGCATTTTAACTTAGGCAAAAACTGGTCCGCAGTTAAGCCCCCGAGTGAGAAGATTGTCCGCACTCGAGGCAGGTTTTACCTTAAGCAAACACAGGTTCGCAGTTAAGGATTTTCACCCACTGGGGTGTGTTTCACCTGAGTGAAGTGTTCGAAGATAGTTGAAGAAATTAAGCACATTATTCTTCTATTCATTCATATTCATTACAGGAATGAAGAAAGTTCTGTGTTTAGAACTTGCGGAGCAGGTCCTCCAAGTTCTGGGTTCCACTATGCCGTTGTCGATATTGTACAATCGATAGGCTCCATTGTGCGTAACTTTGGATATGGCGAAAGGCCCTTTCCACGGGGGTGCCAACGTGTGGGGTGTTTGTTGGTCCAGTCGGAGGACTAGATCCCCCTCTTGAAATGCTCGGCCCCTGACCTCTCTGTCTAGGTAGCGTCGAAGGTCTTGCTGGTATGCCGTGGACCGAATGAGGGCTAGTTCCCTCTCTTCCTCTAGAAGATCCACGTTGTATTGGCACGGTGCTTCAGCTTCGGCCTCGTTGTATTTCTCCACTCGGGGGGAGTTGTGATGTAAGTCACTCGGCAGGACGGCTTCCAAGCCGTACACCATGAAGAAAGGAGTTCACCGGGTTGCACGATTCGGAGTCGTTCGCATACCCCACAAGACGGATGGTAACTCCTCGACCCAAGAGCCACCGGCATATTTGAGATCTCTCATCAGCCGGGGCTTTAGTTCTTGGAAAATCATGCCATTCGCCCGTTCCGCATGTCCATTCGACTGCGGGTGTGACACGGAGGCATAGTTAACCCGAGTGCCCTAGCAGTGGCAGAACTCGCGGAACTTGTCGGAGTCGAAGTTGCATCCGTTGTCGGTGATGATGTCGTGGGAACTCCAAATCTGAAGATGATCTGCCGAATGAAGACGATGGTAGTTGCCACGTCCAAACTTTTGATGGGTTTGGCTTCAACACACTTGGTGAACTTGTCCACCGCGACTAGCAGGTGAGTGAATCCACTCAAGCCGGTGCACAAAGGACCGACCATGTAGAGGCCCCATATGGCGAATGGCTAGGTGAGTGTGATTGACTTCAGCAGGATGCAGGCTTATGCGACTGATTCTTGTAGAACTGGCACGCGACACACGGGTCCACCAAGTCCCTTGCTGCTTCATTGGCCCAGGGCCAATAAAACCCCGCTCGGAAGGCCTTTTCCACCAAGGTTCGAGAGGACCCGTGGTGTCCACAGGTTCCCGAGTGGATATGATGCAGGATTTGTAGCCTTTCCTCCGGAGACATGCACTTCTGGCTGAATCTTGTAACGCTCTTCTTGTATAGTTTGTCTCCGACTACTTCAAAATCTTTAGACTGCTGAACGGTTTCTCGGGCTTCTTCTTCGTCCTCGGGGAGCTCTTGCCGGAGCAAGTAAGCTAGATAAGGCTATGTCCATTCGGGAGTGATGACCAGCATTTCATGGACGAGGTAAACCACAGCGGGGACATTGATCTTAGTCGGATTAGACGGACCGATTGCTTGCAGGGGCTCCTTGGTGAAAGCATCCTCCTTGACTGAGGGGGCACGCAGGTGCTCGAGGAACATGCCCTTTGGAACAATCTTCCAAGTGAACCCGATCTTTGCCAAGTCATCGACTGCTTGGTTCTTGGCTCGGGGCACATGGTGTAGTTCCAATCCTTCAAAGTTTTGCTCCAGCTTCCTGACCGTGTTGCAGTTGGTTGTCATTGTTGCGCTTCGGATGTCCCATTCCTTCATAACTTGGTTGACAACGAAATTCGAGTCGCCATAAACCATCGATGGCCATGCGGATGCCGAGTGAGATGGCCATGCGGATCCCATACAGGAGAGCTTCGTACTCGACCTCATTGCTGGACGAATCGAAGTGAATTTGGAGCACGTAGCTCAATCGATCTCCCTGGGGAAATGAGAACCACCCGAGCCCCCGAGCCACGCAACATCTTGGATCCATCGAAGAACATAGTGCAATGTTCGGGGACAGATGGAGCAGGTTGCTCTTGCTCTACCCATTAAGCAAGAAAGTTTGCCAGGGTGTGAAACTTGATTGCTTTCTTGGCTTCAAACTTGATTTCCAGTGGTAGGAACTCAATCGCCCATTTGGCCACTCGACCAGTCGCGTCCCGATTGTGCAGAATTTTCGCCAAGGGAGCGTCGCTGATGAGAGTGACCGAGTGATCTTGGAAATAGTGGACCACCTTCTTCACGGTTAGGTAGATCCCATAAACCAGCTTCTGATAGTGCAGAGACCTCTGTTTTGAAGGGGTCAACACTTCGGAATTGTAGTAGATTGGCCTTTGTACATTGTATGCTTTGCTCGATTCTTCCCGTTCCATGGTGAGTACGGTGCTAACCACTTGGCTAGTGGCAGTGATGTATAGGAGCAAGGGCTCGTGGCTGCTCTGTGAAACCAACACTGGCTGGGTGGAAAGTAGAGCTTTGAGTTGGTCGAATGTGACTTGCGCTTCATTGGTGCACTCGAACCTGTCGGATTTGTTTATCAATCGGTAGAGAGGCAGGGCCTTCTCACCAAGTCGCGAGATGAAGCCACTAAGAGCTGTGAGGAAGTCCGTTAGCCTTTGCACATCGTGGATGCGCTTCGGCCGTCTCATCTCGATGATGGGTCCGATCTTGTCGGGATTAGCATCGATTCCTCCCTCGGAAACGAGGAAACCGAGTATCTAACAATCCGAAACACTGAAGGTGCATTTTTCCGGGTTGAGCTTGATCTCGAAGAGTCAAAGGTTGGCGAAGGTTTCTGCGAGGTCGGTCAGAAGGTCGAAACCTTTCCTGGACTTGACCATGATGTCATCCATGTACACTTTGACATTCCGGCTAATTTGTGCTTGCAGAAATTTTTAAATCATGCGCTGGAATGTTGCCCCAGCGTTTTTGAGACCCAATGCCATCGCGATGTAACAAAAACACCCAAATTGGGTGATGAAAGTTGTCTTTATTCATTCGGTCCATACATTCGGATCCGGTGGTACCCGAAGTACTCATCCAGGAACGACAGACATTCACATCCGGTAGTGGAATCTACGATTTGATCTATGTGAGGAAAAGGAAAGTGGTCCTTCGGGCAGGCCCGATTGATGCTTCAAGTCAATACACATTCGGGGTGTATTGTTCTTTTTTGGCACCAGGACCACGTTTGCCAACCACTAGGAGTGGTAGACCTCGTGGATGAAATCCACAGCTAGGAGCCGAGCGATCACCTTGCCGATTTCCTTACACTTCTCCATGGAGGAGCGGTGCAGGTGTTCTTTGACGAGCTTGATATTCAGGTCCACTCAAAGGTGATGATTAGCCAGCTCCCTGAGAATCCTCGGCATGTCAGACGGCTTACATGCATAGATTTCCTAGTTCTCGTTGAGGAACTGGATGGATCAGCTACCTATTTTTGTCTGAGTGAGGTGGAGATGTTGGTCGCAATAGCGCTCGGATAGTTAGGGTGGACCTAAACTTGCTCCGTCTCGTCGGCCGACTAAAAGGCGGATTTAGTAGCTGGCCGCTTCGACTTGAGCATATCTGCGACGTCCACCGCCTTCTTGTACCCATCAAGCTCGGTTGTGAGGACCTGCTCGTTGGCGATCCTAGAGCCTTGCTAGATGCACTCTTCAGCAACCTTCCGATTGCTAGTTACTATGATCACGCCCTTTGGACCTAGCATCTTAAGCTTAAGATACACATAACATGGACATGCCATGAAACATGCAAAAATCGACCACCTCGAAGGTCAACCTCTCCTTGCAAAAAACATTCTTGCTCCCGAATACAACTCTCAGAGTGATCTGACCGAGTGACTCGGCTTTCTTCCTGAGGATGATGCCGTGGAACTACATGTTGCTCTTGCTTAGCCGGCACAACGGGATGTCCATGGCCTTGAGCGTGTCCATGTAGATGATGTTGAGGCCGTTGCCTCCGTCTAGGAGGACTTTCCGCAGTCGGAACCCGTTGACTCCGGTGTCAACCACCAGCGCGTGCCTCTCGGGGGTGGCTATGATGGCGGGGTGGTCCGAATAGTCGAAGGTGACGGGCGTCTTTGCCTAGTCGAGGTACTTTGCGACAACAGGGGCTGCCATGTTCACGTCCCGATTGATAACTTTCATTCGACTCTTACTCTTGACGTCGACAATGATCATGAGGGTTGCTTGAATGTTAGGATACCCGGAGGCATCCGCGGGGTCATCCTCATCCTCCTTGTCTCCTAAGGTCTCTCTGCCCGTCTCCATATGGAGCAGTCGGCATTCGCGAGCCGTGTGCTTGGCGGGTATAGTCTCCCCCTCCTCGTCTTTGAGAGAATGAATCAGACACGGCTAGTCTAACAGATTGCTCTTTGTCTCGGCTTTCTTCTTGCCAGCCCAGTCATTCTTCTTATTGGATTTGCTTTGGCCTTGTCCTGGGGCAGCAGCTACTTCCGCTTTACCTGATGGGTCGCCTTTTTTGCTTTTGCTTCTTCCAGCGTTGCCCGACTAAGGGGTTTCGCTGGCTCGGCCCTTTCCATTGCGGAGGCGGTCTTCTTCTTCGCCATTCGCGTACCGATTGGCAATCTCCATGGACTTACCGAGGGACAGGTTCCCCGACCGGCCAAACTTGAGGATGAGCTCTCGGTACCGAGTGCCACTTGAGGATGATACCCTGACCGCAAATCGATCTTTGAAAATACCTTTGCTTGTGCTAACTCATCACACAAATCATTTATCCTGGGTAGTAGCTATTTGTTCTTGATGGTGTCCATGTTGAGGGCTCGATAATCGTTGCAAAGTCTTAGCGTTCCATCTCTCTTTTTGGCAAATAATAATGGCGATCCCCAAGGTGAAGAGCTTGGTCTGATGTATCCTTTGTCCAACAGTTCTTTTATTTGCTTCTTGAGTTCGACTAACTTAGTAGGTGCCATGCGGTACGGATTTTTGTATATTAGGGCGGTACCAGGTGCAAGTTCGATTACAACTTCTATTTCCCGGTTTGGTGGCATGCCTGGTAGTTCGTTAGGAAATACATTCGGAAATTCACATAACAGTGGGACGTCCTTCAGCTCACTAGCTTCCATCTGATTTAGTCTTGCTTGGTTTGATTTCTTCTTCCTTAAGGCTGCAACTTTTACTCTTTTACCTTGATGGTGAGTGAGTGTGACCGTTCGGTTGAAGCAGTCAATAAATCCATTGTTGGTATTTAGCCAGTCCATTCCCAGAATAATATACACATTGTTGAATTTGATCACAGTGATATTTTCCCAAAATGTCAAGTCTTCGATCTCAATAGTAACATCCTTGCAATATTTTTGTGTAATCTGTTGTAATCTCGGAGACTTGATAGTCATCGATTTTTCCAAGGCGAGGGTTGAAAAGTTGTGTTTTGAAACAAATTTTCCAAAATGAACGAATGGGAAGCTCAAGAATCAAACAAAACCATGGTAGGAATTTTGTTGACAGGAAACTTACCGACCACTATTTCAAGAGCGTTCATAGCATCTTCTTTGGCGACAAGATTTGTGTGACCCTTCCTGTGATTGTTGTTGGGGTTGAAGTTGTTGCGCTTAGGTGACTGGAAAGGGTTTGTTTTAGTTGCACCATTCCCGGGCTTTGGGCATTGTCGGGCGAAGTGTCCAGCCTCTCCACTGGCAAAACATGTGATACCGGGGAGGGGAGTAAAATCCTTGTTCCTCGCGAAAGAGTGGATGTTGACTTTATTTGTTGATGTTGGAGTACGAGGAGTTTTATGCTTTGTGTCCTCAGTCTTGTGCTTGATGTTGCGTGCTGGTGTCCAATTAATAGGACGGCGTTTACGAATGTCATCCATGCTTCAACGTTCGGCCTCTAGCATGTTGGCCTTGTCCATTGCTACTTCTCAAACAACAGCGCCAGAAATTGACACGCTGATGGAGACTTGCTTGCGTTGGGTTTTCCCTTGAAGAGGAAAGGGTGGTGCAGCACAGGAGCTGTAAGTATTTCCCTCAGATAGAGAACCAAGGTATCAATCCAGTAGGAGAATCTCGTCAAGTCCAGAGTACCTGCGCAAACACAAAAGAGCTTGCACCCAACGCTATAAAGGGGTTGTCAATCCCTTCAAGATTGTTTGCAAAGTGAGATCTGAAGGCGGAAAGTGCAACGAAGTAAAAAGTGTAAGGCTGAAAATATGGTGTGGAGTAGACCCTGGGGGCCATACTGTTCAGTAGAGGCTTCTCTCAAAATAGCAAGTATTACGGTGGGTGAACAAATTACTGTCGAGCAATTGATAGAACCGCGCAAAGTCATGCCGATATCTAAGGCAATGACCATACATATAGGCATCACGTCCGAGACAAGTAGACCGATACTTTCTGCATCTAGTACTGTTACTCCACACATCGGCCGCTATCCAGCATGCATCTAGTGTATTGAGTTCATGACGAATAGAGTAACGCCTTAAGCAAGATGACATGATGTAGAGGGATAATCTCAAACCAATGATGAAAACATCATCTTTTTACCCTTGATGGCAACAACACGATGAGTGCCTCGCTACCCCTTCTGTCACTGGGTGAGGTCACCGCATGGTATGAACCCAAAACCAAGCAGTTCTCCCATTGCAAGAATCATAGATCTAGTTGGCCAGAGAAAACCCACAACTCGAAGAGAATTACAAGGATATGAAATCATGCATCAGAGAGATCAGAAGAAACTCAAATAAGATTCATAGATAATCTGATCATAAAACCACAATTCATCGGATCTCGACAAACACACCGCCAAAGAAGATTACATCGGATAGATCTCCATGAAGATCATGGAGAACTTTGTATTGAAGATCCAAGAGAGAGAAGAAGCCATCTAGTTACTAGCTATGGACCCGTAGGTCTATGGTGAACTACTCACGCATCATCGGAGAGGTCATGGTGTTGATAAGGAAGCCCTTCGTGTCCGAATCCCCACTCCGGCAGGGCACCAGAACGTGCCCCAGATGGGATCTTGCGGAGACGGAAGCTTGCGGCGGCGGAAAAGTACTTTCGATGATCTCTTGATTTTTTGTGGAATTTTTGGGGATATATAGGCGCAAACCCTATGGCAAAGGAGGTCCAGGGGGCCCACAAGCCTATGGGTCGCAGCCTCCCCCGCTGGCCGCGGGGTGAGGGCTTGTGGGGCCCTTGGGCCCCCCTTCCTTGGCTCTCAAGTCTGTGATCTTATTCCGTTACGGAAGAAATCTTTTTGGGGATTTTATTCCGTTTGGACTCCGTTTCAAAATTTCCTCTAAAAGGGGTCAAAAACATGGAAAAAACAGGAACTGGCACTTGGCACTGAGTTAATAAGTTAGTCCCAAAAAATATATAAAAGGCATGCAAAACATCCAAAGTTTGACAAGGTAATAGCATGAAACCATAAAAAATTATAGATTCGTTGGAGACGTATCATCCATCCATGCTCCAACATACTTGATGTTTTCTAGTCTGGAAATGTGTGAACAGCCAGCTGGCATTTTAATGCCGGAGCGAGTCCATCCAGGAATTTCTCCATTCTTTTCTCCTCTGTCATATAATCTTCACTTGCATAACGGGACAATTGATTATACTGGTCCAGATGTTCCATTACAGTGGAACTCCTTTGTTTGAGGTATTCAAATCCCCTCTTCTTGATTTTCATGAAGATGTTGGGAATGTGTGCCCCACGAAAACTCTCCTTGAATTCAGCCCACGTGATGTTGTTCTCATGACGATGCATGCGGAGGATATTTCCCACCACGAGGTTGCGCCTCTAGTCAGATAGTGGGGTGCATAGAGTACTTTCTCACGGTCGGACATTGCACAATTGTAAGATGCCTCTCAAAGTCACGTAACCAATCGCCCGCTTCCATTGGTTTGTCATTGTGCGAAAAAGTTGGCGGATGTGTCTTTTGTAATTTAGACAATCTGGAGTGTTGGGGGTGTGGTCCACGTTGATTCCCCATATTCAATAGTTGATTCGTCATCTCGTGATGCTGTTGCTGGCTTTTCTCATACAGATGACATACCTCTGAAAATGTTGGGTCACTCTCGTGTTGGCTTGATTGTCCTTGTGTGAAATCATTTCCTGTCTCGGCAGATTGATTTTGTGCCTGTACTCTTCGCATGGAGCGTGTCCAGGGACGGCTCATTTTCTCAAAGCTGGGTTAATGTCGCAAAAACCAAATGATAAACTCAAATTCAATGGAGAATAAAAAAAATATTTTCCAAGGAAAACTGCGAAAAGTCTTCTCATAAATTAACCGTCGCGTTCGGAGAAAGATTGCGGTAGATCTTACATCGCACATAATTATACATATCACTCAGGTCGTACTCTCGTATGCCTGACTTGTTATTTAAGCTAGTACACTTCTCCTAGTCCTACATGAAGGGACATGACTACTTCCCTTCAGTCTAGGAGCACATCACCATACATAGCATACATATCACACAAGCATACTAGCGATATGCTGCACCATCTGAATGTGGAGTCGGAAGGGACCTGGATTGGTTGATCCAGGGAAAGTCCCAGATTAGGAGCTGGGGAGTTCACTTCCTCTAGCACTGGCTCTAGGCGGACTGCACAAGGTGGTGAAGCATGAACTGGACTAAGAGGCATAGCAGCTCTAGTGGGGGCAGGAGCAATGACTTGATTGAACTCCTCAATGATAGGCAGCTAACAGTGAAGCTGAGCTCGCGGAGTGCATGAGGCATAAGAAGACGTGCATGACCGAGGTGGTGCAGGACGAAGGAGCTCAGTCCTGTGGTGAGGACGAGTAAGGGTCTCCATGCGAACAGCCACCAAGTCATCCACTAAGCCATCAAAGGCTAACTCCAGGGCTCTGACGTACTGCACGAGCATCCCAATAGCATCGTCTTCCTCTCCTCTGGGGCAGGCAAAATCATAATGACTCGTGTACGGCACGTGACAAGGAAGGTAGTGATAAGGACGAGTCTTCACCACTGGGAGGGTGTCCCGGAGATGGGCAATCGCATCCCTGGCTGCCATCTGAATATCCTGCCTCTCCGTAGGCATGGCTCTCCCAACAAAACAAAGATGACGGGCCTCTGTGCTCTCACCAATAAAATGCACCGACACCCGATGCATAGTCACGGAGTCGCTGATCTTGTGGCGGTAGAATGTGTACTCGGTGCGAGTCATCGGTCCAATCGCGACCTTGGCAATGACGGAAAGAAGTCGCGAAAATCTCGTCGGCTCGTTGGCGAACACTTGTGACAAGCAACCACTACCACCCATCTACACAGTAGACAAAATTTTCATATAGTCAAAACATAAATATATGTTGACTAATAGAAAATATCTACAACATGCAGAAAATAATAACAACTAATCCGGTTAGCGATCGTGCCTAGGGGTTTCTTACAGTCAGCCTAGCTCTGATACCAAGGTTGTCCCGACAGATTTCCAAATAAGATAATTTATTGGAAATCCGCCATGTGCGTCCCTAGTGTAGAAAAATATTTCTCACTGATAGACTCATATTGATACAGAAAACCAGTAGTACTTAATATTAAACAGGTAGAGCAGAGGTTGCTCTACAATTTATAACAACATGTCCAAGTCTCACACTGACGGCTATGTTACAGTGGTAATAGGATAACTCTACTGCTCGTAATAAAAGGGCACGTCACATCAGAGTAATGTGACATGACAAGTACTACTACGTGCCAAGCATTAGAGTGAGGCTTGACGATTTATTTGCGGTGGCGGAAGCGGTGAAATAATATAGTGGCAGACTCCAGGATCGCAAGACTGACTAGGACTCCTCTAGACATCGGACTCGCTAACGAACTCTTCATCCATGAGGTCACGTTCATCCATATCTAGCCACATCAACAAGTAATTGAGTACTTCGAAAACTACTCGCAAATAGTTTGCACAAAAGATGAGATGCATGCAGTTAATTATCAATATGCATGGTTCAGATAATAATTTATAACAATGAATGTGTTAGAAATAAATTAAGTTAGTGGATAAATCGGGTGGTAATCCTCCCGAGATATCCTACCAGAAAAGTAAAAATGCACCGATTGGGTGTCTCAAGCGATGCCTCGAAAGGTTAACAAGGGTTAGTAATCCACCACCGGGCGACTGAGAGGCATCACATACAGGGCATAAAATAACTAGGAAGCCACAAACGGGCATCTTAGCGACACCACAGAAAGGGCATATAAATAAATAACAAGTCGTAGTCGGGCGTCTTAGCGACACCACAGAAAGGGCGTATAAATAAATAACAAGTCGTAGTCGGGCGTCTTAGCGACACCACAGAAACGGCATATAAATAAATAATAAGCCGCAGTCGGGCCTCTCAGCGACACCACCGAAAGGGCATATAGATAAATAAGAAGTATCTGGGTGGTACAACCAAGCTTCAGGATAATTCTTGAACCAAGAGATAATTATATCATATTCCACATTATCGTTATATATCCACAACCATTATTTGTTCCACCACTTGTGCACCAAGGACCGACTCTAAGACCAACACTTGACTTGTCAAACGACCGTCCTTAACCATGGACACGTCTACTCGGATAGCTTTAACTCTACAGAGGGTTTACTCTTTACCCATAGCTCACGGGTTATGATAGTCCATATGACTAATCCCACGTATGGTATTTTAGAAGCACACACTCTGAACCAGCACACACCCACTTTACCCCGCGAAGCCCGGCTTCACCCGGACTACGCTGCCAGGCAAGACCATAAGACAGTGAGGCTCCGACCTCGACTAGCATGGTATCAAATTTATACCGCACGCTAATAGGGAGTGCCCTCCCTCTCATTCCCAGACCGGAAACACCCATGCCCCTTGACCGGATGACTAGATTTAGTCCAGGGCCATGGATGCCTTCATCCCGGCCCCTCTACTTGGTGTGTGACTGATAATAGTCCTACGACCGACTATACCGAATCCCTACTCACGAAATTTTGGTAGCACGATAAATAAAGTAAGACACGGACAAGACTCGATCTAGGTCGATACTAGAGTCGTCAATTTCTTACCAATACCATCATGCCTTTGTCATGACCAGGAATAACTTATCACGTTCCGCATGACTAGGTTGTCCAAGACCTCTCATAACCATCACTTGCCATTGTCATGTTTTCATAAATATTTATAAGATATGGAACATGTGTGAATAATGCAAATGGATGAATATTAAATTCCTGTTAGTGAGCAAGCAACACATCCAAAGTTCAAACATGCTTGTCTAGTTCCACATAGTCGGGATCAAGCTCGGTGAAGTTAACGTCGGCGTTTCCTTCGTCGGAATCTACGTTATATAACATGTAATGTCGTTAGATTTGAGACCTAGCTACTGGCTTCAAAAAAATGTTATATAAAAATGAAAATAAACTAGACCCTCAGAGCAAGATTTTGCAAAAAGAATCAATGGAAAAGCTTTTGTAGAATAAAAGTTATAACCAAAATGAAACGAGGGACTATTCTGTAATAAAACAGAATTAGACCAAGGGCTAGCATGAGAAAACTCAAAGTGCCCGAATAGAACTATGCCTACCCGCAGCGAAGGCGGCTTCTAGCAAAGGCGCTTTCGCCGAAAGCGCTTCAGGGAGAGAGAGAGACACTGACGAGGGCGTCCCCCTTGTGAGGTTTGAATCCACACCGGAGCCAGAGGCGTGCGGTGGTTGCCGGCAGTGATAGAGGGAAGGAGAGGGTTGGCTGAGGGTGTTGATGCACTCACCAAGGACCCGCACGTCGGTGAAAAGAAGTTTCAGTCAAAGGGTGGATCCACGTCGACGGCAACCTTGCTCCGGCGGACGGCGGCTTCGGGCAACTCCGAAACTTCACCGAGGAGCTCACCTGCGACCAGTTCGACGATTTCTTAGGAGGAGGAACTCACGAGAGAGAATTAGAACGATCTGGTGTACACTTCTCTACCTACCTTGCTCGAACATAGTCGAGACCCGAGGCGGAACGAAGTGGACGGAGTCGGAGAAGAAGACTTCTTTGAGGCCCTTCTCTCTTGGGCACGGCTTCAGAGAGAGGAGTGAAGGTGGTGGAGTGGATGAGGGTCTCGGCAGCAGGGGAGGGGTCTATTTATAGGGTCCCGAGAGGTGGTGTCATGGATCTCATATCCGGCGACAAATTCTGGCAATCTCGGAGCTTATCTAGGAGGGTTAGGGGTCGGGTTAGTATCTACGCTGCTCGGGGGTTCCAGTTTTGCCCTAAAACTGCGCGGTCATCGATAAAGTCTTTGGGTCGACGAGGCGGAGCTTGCTATGCTCTGCGGCAATGGAGCTTCTGCTTTGTGATGCCTGCTGCATGGCGACGACATTCACGGTGTGCACTGGCGGTCAGGGACACGTGGAGGCTGCTCAGGCCTTGGACGGTGCCGAACTACGAGCAGCTACAGCAGAGGCGCCGTTGGTGGCTGTGGCAGCGCTGCAGTTGCTGCTGTCGGAGCTTGGCCGACTCGGCGAGCTTCACCACCGACGTGCCAAGAGACGGTGCGGCACGGGGATAAGAACTAGGCACAGGGGCGACCGAATCATGCCGATAGCACTTCTAAGATTGACGATGGTGTGGCACTGATTCGACGAGGCACTCAACTCTGAACCTTTACTCAAGAAGATTCAGAGCTATGGTGGCTACTACACACTAAGTGCTCGATCAAATGAAAAATGCACTTCCACAAAAGATCTTGAGCTGGAAATTTTTGGGGTGGCCTCTCATTGGGTGCAGAAATGGTGTGCAAATTTTCAGAATTTTTGAAAACGTTTAAGTCAGGTTTTTATTGAAAATAGAATACTATGGTCAAACTTGAGTCAAACCAAATTTGGAATTTACAAACTTGTGAACCCAAGGTTTTTGGTGAACCTGGTTGAGGGTACTAAGGTCTACTAAGTGCAAGAGTTTGGGTCCAAAACTCCAAAGGAATCACTGAGTTCCTTTGTAAATTTGCTAGGGTCAAAACTAATTACAGAAATTACTTTTATTACAAATAATTTATGAAAGGTGGTCCAACTATTCTAAAGTTTTGGTAAACAAATAAGAATGAAGACCTAGATGATGTAAAAGTGCCAAATGGTCTAAAACGGGATGGAGGGAAAAGAAAACCTCTAATAGAAATAATTGAACCTATAGCAATAATTTCCCAGGTTTTGCAAAAGAAAAGAATATTCCCACAAACCAATTCATTTTGAGAAAAGGCTAAAGGAATACTTTTAAATCAGGTAGGTTGAGAGAAGAAAGCTCCAAAAGTTTTCTCAAAGAGCTTGACAAAGAGCTTCAAAGATATTTTATCAAAGCTCAAATTTTAGAAATCCATTCTTTTTAAAAATCAAGAAATACAATAAAAAATTTGTGTGTTACAATATGGATCCAAATCAGCCCCTTACGAAGCAACACATAAACTAGGGTTTAAGCTTGTGTCACTCTAGGAACCCATCATCTACTTATTACTTACCAATGCCTTCCTCTAGACCCAAATATTGGTGATGTGTCATGTAGTTGACGTTCACATGGCACCACTAGAGGAGAGACAACATATATCTTATCAAAATATCGAACGAATACCAAATTCACATGATTACTTATAACAAGACTTATCACATGTCCTTAGGAACAAACATAACTACTCACAAAGCATATTCATGTTCATAATCAGAGGCGTATTAATAATCATTAAGGGTCTGAACATATAATCTTCCACCAAATAAACCAACTAGAATCAACTACAAGGAGTAATCAACACTACTAGCAACCCACATGTACCAATCTAAGGTTTTGCGACAAAGATCGGATACAAGAGATGAACTAGGGTTTGTAGAGGAGATGGTGTTGATGAAGATGTTGATGGATATTAACCCCCTCTCGATGAGAGGATCGTTGGTGATGACGATGGATTTAATTTCCCCCTCCGGGAGGGAATTTTCCCGGCAAAATAGCTCCACCGGAGCTCTAGATTGGTTATGTCAAAGTTCCACCTCGAGACGGCGGTGCCTCGTCCCGAAAGTTCTGATATGATTTTTTTTCAAGCAAAACCGTTCATATAGCAGAAGATGGACACCGGAGGGCTACGAGGGGGGCCACAAGCCTGCAAGGCGCGGCCAGGGGGTTAGGCCATGCCCCCTGGCTTGTGACCTCCTAGTGGGTCCCCTCTGGTATTACTTTCGCTCATTATTTTTTATAAATTCCAAAACCGCTCCCCGTAACTTTTTACGACTTTCGGAGCTGTGCAGAATAGGTCTCTTAGATTTTCTCCTTTTCTAGTCCAGAATTCCAGCTGCCCGCATTCTCCCTCTTCATGTAAATCTTGTAAAATAAGAGAGAAAAGGCACAAGTATTGTACCATAATGTGTATTAGTAGCCCAAAATGCAATAAATATTTATATAAAAGCGTGATGCAAAAAGGATGTATCAACTCCCCCAAGCTTAGACCTCGCTTGTCCTCAAGTGAAAAGCCGAGAGCGATAAATATGCCCACATGTTTACAGATAGAGGTGTTGATAAAATAAAATACGGACATGAAGGCATCATGGTTATCTTTAGAACAACAACATAATTTTATATAGAATATCTTATGCTAGAATAACAATTCATTCACAAGGTAAAATATGAATCGAGAACTCTACTGAGAACTAACAAACTATGATTTCAGTGATTGAAGCAATTCCAATTTATTGCAACATAGGAAAGAGTCAATATAAGAGCTTGTAAAGCAAATACGCATGCTCAATCATCTTATATATTTCATAATTGCTAACACTCATGTGGTACCTATGAGATCAAAGCTTCAATTGGACACAGAGAAAGATAGGGGCTTACAATTTTGCCTCCCAATTATTTACCAAAAGGGTAACGTCAACAATAATAATTCATGATCACCCACATCCGAGTGGATATATTAGCCTAGATCATTCCCCAACACATGATGCTTGCCAAAATATAAAGGCAAAATAAAGGAAATGGTGAAGATCACCACGACTCTTACATAAAGGTAAGTACTAAAAAAAGTAAAGGAAACAGATAGGCCCTTCGCAGAGGGAAGTACAGGTTGTCATGTGCTTTTATAGTTGGATGTGCAATCCCTTAATGCAAAACAACGTCACATTATATTGCCCCTTGGGATAAAGAACTTTATTATGCAGTCTGTCGCTTTTATTTCTTCTATATCACAAGTTCGTATAAAGCTTATTATCCTCACACTAATAAACCACACATATTTAAAGAGCAATTTTTATTGCTTGCACCAATGACAACTTACTTGAAGGATCTTGCTCAATCCATAGGTAGGTATGGTGGACTCTCATGGCAAAACTGGGTCAGAGGGTTTTTGGATGCACAAGTAGTATCTCTACTTGGTGCAGGAGTTTATGGCTAATATGGGTGGAATCAAGCGACACATGTTGAACTCATTATGTTGTCTTCCTTGTCCAACATCAACTTTTTGGCATATGATATTTTAATGAGTGCCCACAATCACAAAAGATGTCTAAGATGATATATGTATATGTGAACTTATCTTTCTTTATTACTTCGTCATAATTGCAACAATGACCAATAGCTTCGTTAGTCAACTCACAAAAAATTTCAATCGACATACCTTTTATATGTGAAGTCATCACTCCTCATATGATCAGTATGCATGTTCTTTTGTTTTTATTCTATACTTCTTTCTATTTCTTTTTCTCAAGATTATAGCTAGCAAGCAAAGCCCTCGACTCAAAACTACTCTTTATTTTAAAATTCTAGGACTTGCTTACATAGGGGGAACAAAAAGAAAAATCAAAACTATATCACACTAAAACTTTATTCTACTAGATCAAGATATAACAAAAAGGATCGGACGAAGAAAAACAAAAAAGTAAAAAATCAGTGATGGTGATACTATACCGGGTCACCTCCCCCATGCTTGGCACAAGCCAAGGGGAGTGCCCATACCCAGGTGTTCACTTGTCTTTCTTCGGAGGCAGTGATGTTGGAGTTGTTGGTGAGGTTGAAAGTTTGTCAAGTCTCCACTTAAGCATGAAATTCTGTTCCCTCAGATCGTCTACTTCCTGCTCGAGCCTCATTATCTTTTGACATAATTCACCCTTGCTCTCCTGTAGAAAACGAGAATGGATAAATAGCACCTTGGGTTTTCTCCTTGTATTTGGGAGACTCGATTTCTTGAACTCCACATGCATATCTTCGGGTTGAGGCAAGGGAATTTCCTTTTCATCCAAGCTTTCTTCCGCATACTTGCATGTCTCATGTTCCTCCTCCGAGCACAATCCATGGGAATTTACGTCCCCGTAGAGAATGGGATTGGAAAGATAGTGTGATACATAGCTCTCCCCATCGGAATCTTGGGACGACATCTTACTCTAAATCTGCTGCACAAACAGATCAAAACAACAGCAGGAGATATTGTCGAGATACAAAGGTCAAAAACTTCGGGATATTATATAATGAATTTTTTTTCGAACCCGAATGAGTCCAAAGGGTACACGGGGTGGCCACAAGCCTGCAGGGCGTGGCTAGGGGGTAGGTCGCGCCCCCTGGCTTGTCGCCTCCTCATCCACGCTTCGGTCTGCTTTAAATTTTCCTTTTTTTTAATATTCCAAGACTGGTAAAAATTGCCATTGAAAACGTTTTGGAGTCGGTTTGCTTACCGTAGCACATACATATTCCTTTTCGGGGTCTGAGACATTCTGATAGGTCTCCCTAATGTACTCTTCCAGAGTTATGGTATTGATAATATTAGTTCACCTGAGATATAATGTTTGATTCTTTGCCTATTTACCACATTCGGATTTGTGCCTTCAGCATTGTTGATCTTGATGGCACCGGAACAATATACTTCCTCGATAATGTAAGGACATTCCCATTCAGCATTGAGAAGTTTTCCTGCAAAATATCTTAAGCGGGAGTTGTATAGCAAGAAATAATCACGTACATTGAATTCACGCTTCTGTATCCTTCTATCATGCCATCTCTTAACCTTTTCATTAAACAGCTTAGCATTCTCATAGGCCTGGGTTCTCCATTCATCAAGTGAGCCAATGTCAAATAACCTCTTTTCACCAGCAAGTTTGAAATCATAGTTAAGCTCTTTAATTGCCCAATAAGCTTTATGTTCTAGCTCTAGAGGTAAGTGACATGCTTTACCATAAACCATTTTATAAGGAGACATACCCATAGGGGTTTTATAAGCGGTTCTATAAGCCCATAATGCGTCGTCCATTTTCTTAGACAAATTCTTTCTAGATCTATTAACGGTCTTTTGCAAGATCAACTTAATTTGTCTATTGCTCAATTCTTCTTGCAACTATACTGAGGATGATAAGGAGATTCAATTCTATGATTAGCATCATATATAGCAAGAAATTTACAGAAAGCACCATGAATAAAGTGTGAACCACCATGAGTCATTAAGTATCTGGGGACTCCAAATCTAGGGAAAATTACCTCTTTCAGCATTTTGATAGAAGTGTTATAATCAGCACTACTAGTTGGAATAGCTTCTACCCACTTAGTAACATAATCAACAGAAACTAGAATATGAGTATACCCATTGGATTTTGAAAAAGGTCCTATATAATAAAAACCCCAAACATCAAATGGTTCAATAACTAGAGAGTAATTCATCATTTCCTAACATCTAGAAATGTTACCAATTCTTTGACATTCATCACAAGACAAGACAAACTTACGAGCATCCCTGAATAGAGTAGGCCAATAAAAACTAGATTGTAATACCTTGTGTGCAGTTCTATCTCCAGCGTAATGTCCTCTGTAGGCCTCGGAGTGACACTTGTATAGGATCTATCCCTGTTCATGCTCAGGTACACAATGTCTAATAATACCATCTACTCCTTCTTTATAAAGTTGTGCATCGTCCCAAATATAATGTCTTAAATCATAGAAGAACTTTTTCTTTTGTTGGTATGTACAACGAGGCGGTATAAATTTAGCAACAATGTAATTAGCATAATCAAGCATTGCATGAAGCACTTATGACAACTAATTGTTCATCAGGAAAGCTATCATCAATAGGTAGTCGGTCATCAAGAACATTCTCTAACCTAGACAAGTTATCTCCTACGGGGTTATCAGCACCCTTCCTATCAATAATATGCAGGTCAAAATCTCGTAGCAGAACAACACATCTAATAAGTCTAGGTTTAGCATCCTTATTTTCCATAAGGTACTTAATAGCAGCATGATCAGTGTGAACAGTTACTTTAGAATCAACAATATAACGTCTAAACTTATCATAAGCAAACACAACTGCGAAAAATTCCTTTTCAGTGGTAGGGTAGTCTCTTTGAGCACCGTCTAGACTTTTACTAGCATAATGGATAACATTTAATTTATTATCAACTCTTTGTCCTAGGATAGCACCAACAACATAATCACTAGCATCACACATAATTTCGAAGGGTAGGTTATAATCAGGTGGTTGAACAAGAGGTGCAGTTATCAAGGCTTTCTTAAGAATTTCAAATGCTTCTACACAATCATCATAAAAAGGAATGGAACATCCTTTTGCAAAAGATTAGTGAGAGGCTTAGAAAATTTAAAGAAGTCTTTAATAAATCTCCTATAGAAACCAGCATGACCAAGGAAACTTCTTATACCTTTAATATGTGTTGGACACGGCATTTTTTCAATAGCATCGACATTAGCTTTATCAACTTCAATACCTCTTTTGGAGATTTTGTGTCCCAAGACAATGCCTTCATTAACCATAGAGTGGCACTTCTCCGAATTCAAGACAAGATTAGCTTCTTCACATCTCTACAAAACTCAATCAAGCTTGCTCAAGGAATCATCAAAATAAGTTCTGTACACGGAAAAATGATCCATGAAAACCTCAACAATCTTTTCACAAAATTCAGAGAATATAGCCATCATACATCTTTGAAATGTAGCAGGTGCATTGCATAAACCAATAGGCATATGTCTATAAGCAAAGGTACCGAAAGGACAAGTAAAAGTGGTCTTCTCTTGATCCTCTTTTGACACAGGTATTTGAGAGAAGCCAGAATAACCATCTAGAAAGCAAAAATGTGTGTGTTTGGATAGTCTTTCTAGAATTTGATCAATAAAAGGTAGAGGGTAATGATCTTTCCTAGTAGCCTTATTTAGTTTCCTAAAATCAATTACCATTCTATATCCTGTAAGAATTCTTTGCGGGATCAATTCATCTTTATCGTTAGAAATAACGGTAATACCTCCCTTCTTAGGGACACAATGAATGGGGCTAACCCATCTACTATCAGCAATAGGATAAATTATACCTGCCTCCAGAAGCTTTAGTATTTCATTTCTTACCACTTCCTTCATTTTAGGATTTAATCGTCGTTGGTGATCAACAACTAGTTTAGCATCAGGCTCCATAATGATTTTGTGCTGACATAGAGTGGGACTAATGCCCTTAATATCAACAAGAGTATATATAATAGCGCTATGGTGCTTCCTCAGAGTTTTCAATAATTTGGTTTCTTCGTTCTCTGAAATGTTAGCACTAATAATTACAGGATATATCTCTTTTTCATCAAGATAAGCATACTTCAGAGTATCAGGTAATTGTTTAACCTCAAACATGGGATCACCCTTGGGTGGAGGAGGATTCCCGAGTATTTCAACAGGTAGGTTGTGTTTCAAAATAGGCTGTTGATCAAAGAAAATCTTATCCATTTCATTCCTTTCATTCATATGCATATCATTTTCATGGTCTAGCAAATATTGTTCTAATGGATTGGTAGGAGGCACGACGATAGAAGCAAGACCAATAATTTCATCTTTACTAGGAAATTCTTTGTCATGGGATTGTCTACGAAATTTATGGAAAATGAACTCATGAGATGAATCGCCAAAACTTACAATGATTGTTTCTTTTTCACAATCAATCTTAGCATTAACAGTATGCAAGAAGGGTCTACCGAATATAATGGGACAAAAATCATCTTGTGGGGAACCAAGAACAAGAAAATTAGTAGGATACTTTATTTTCCAACACCAGACTTCAACATCTCTAACAATCCCAAATGGTGAAATAGTATCTCTATTAGCAAGCTTGATGGTAACATCAATTTCCTTTAATTCTGTCGTGCAATATCATTCACAATTTCTTGGTAAAAGGTAAAGGGAATTTCACTCACACTAGCACCCACATCACATAAGCCATGATAACAATGATCTCCTATTTTAACAGAAACAACACGCACGCCAACAATAGGTCTATGTTTACCCTTAGTATCAGGTCTAGCAATTCTTGCGGCTTCATCATAGAAGTGAATGACATGCCCATCAATATTATCAACCAAGAGATATTTAACCAAAGAAATAATAGGTGCAACTTCAATTTTTTCAGGAGGTATAGGTGTTCTAGTACTACTCTAACAAACCATAGTTCAAGCTTTAGCATGTTCCTTTATCGTAACAGGAAAGGGTGGCTTCTTAATATAAGAAGTAGGAATAACACGATTAGCATTATAAATAATAGTTTCTTCTTCAATTTTAATAGGTTCTACCACTTTAACTTCAATGGGAGGATAAGATTTAAACCACTTCTCCTTGGGGAGATCAACATGAGTAGCAAAAGATTCAAAAAATGAAGCTACTACCTCAGAGTCAAGTCCATATTTAGTGCTAAAATCACAAAAAGCATCGGTGTCTATAAACGATTTAACACAATCAAACTTAAGGCTTATACCTGACTCATTACCTTCGCCGAGTTCCCAATCTTCAGGGTTGCGTTTAATTCTTTCCAATAAGTCCCATTTGAATTCCATATCTTTCTTCATAAAGGAACGAGCACAAGAAGTGTCGAGCATGGATTGATCATTACGAGAGAGTCGAGCATAAAGATTATGAATAATAATTTCTCTTGGGAGCTCATGGTTGGGGCATGAATATAACATTGACTTAAGCTTCCCCCAAGCTTGAGCTATTATTTCTCCTTCACGAGGCCAAAAATTATAAATATAATTCCAATCACGATGAACCAGATGCATAGGATAAAACTTCTGATGAAAATCCTATTTCAATCGGTAGTAGTTCCATGATCCAATATCATCATATAGCCTATACCATGTCAATGCCTTTTCCTTCAAAGATAAAGGAAATACCTTCTTCTTGACATCATCCTCGGGAAGACCTGCAATCTTAAATAATCCACAAACTTTATCCACATTGATTTGATGCAAATCAGGATGTAGTATTCCATCTCCGGCATAAGGATTAGCTAGCAGCTTTTCTATCATACCCGAAGGAATTTCATAATAAATATTTTCAGTAGGTGCAGAAGGTTGAGGAGCACCTTTTTTGCTTCCGGTCGGGGTGAAGATACCCCGAACAAGCCCGTCAAAGGATTTTCCATAGTGAAAAGTGACTGTAAATTTCAACACAGTATATAAATTTTTCCTTACCAAGTTCCACTTACCAAAGGCGCTTCACTCCCCGGCAACGGCGCCAAAAAGAGACTTGATGACCCACAAGTATAGGGGATCTATCATAGTCCTTTCGATAAGTAAGAGTGTCGAACCCAACGAGGAGCAGAAGGAAATGACAAGCAGTTTTCAGTAAGGTATTCTCTGCAAGCACTGAAATTATCGGTGACACCTAGTTTTGTGGTAAGGTATTTCATAGAGGGTAGCAAGTAACCAATATAGCAATGGTGCAGCAAGGTGGCCCAGTCTTTTTTGTAGCAAAGGACAAGGCTGGACAAACTCTTATATAAGGAAAAGCGCTCCTGAGGACACATGGGAATTTATGTCAAGCTAGTTGTCATCATGCTCATATGATTCGCGTTCGTTACTTTGATAATTTGATATGTGGGTGGACCGGAGCTTGGGTGCTGCCCTTAATTGGACAAACCTCCCACTTATGATTAACCTCTCTCGCAAGCATACACAACTATGAAAGAAGAATTAAGATAAAACTAACCATAGCATTAAACATAGGGATCCAAATCAGCCCCTTAGAAAGCAACACATAAACTAGGGTTTAAGATTTGGTCATTCTAGAAACCAATCATCTACTTATTACTTCCCAATGGCTTCCTCCAGGCCCAAATAATTGTGATGTGTCATGTAGTTGACGTTCACATGACACCACTAGAGGAGAGACAACATATATCTTATCAAAATATCGAACGAATACCAAATTCACATGATTACTTATAACAAGACTTATCCCATGTCCTCGGAACAAATGTAACTACTCACAAAGCATATTCATGTTCATAATCAGAGTAGTATTAATAATCATTAAGGATCTGAACATATAATCTTCCACCAAATAATCCAATTAGCATCAACTACAAGGAGTAATCAACATTACTAGCAACCCACAGGTACCAATCTGATGTTTTGAGACAAAGATCGGATACAAGAGATGAACTAGGGTTTTGAGAGGAGATGGTGTTGATGAAAATGGTGATGGAGATTGAACCCCTCTCGATGAGAGGATTCTTGGTGATGATGATGGCTTCTATTTCCCCCTCCGGGAGGGAGTTTCCCCCACGAAATAGCTCCGTCGGAGCTATAGATTGGTTTTGTCGAAGTTCCACCTCCAGACGGCAGCGCCTCATCCTGAAAGGTCTGATATGATTTTTTCCAGGTCAAAACCCTTCATATAGCAGAAGATGGGCACTTGAGGGCTGCCAGGGGGGCCACGAGCCTGCAGGGCGCGGCTAGGGGGTAGGTTGTGCCCATGGCTTGTGACCTCCTGGTGAGTCCCCTGTGGTATTTCTTTTTCTCATTTTTTTATAAATTCCACAACTGCTCTCCGTACCTTTTCAGGACTTTTGGAGCTGTGCGGAATAGGTCTCTTAGATTTGCTCCTTTTCTAGTCCAGAATTCCAGCTGCCGGCATTCTCCCTCTTCATGTAAATCTTGTAAAATAAGAGAGGAAAGGCGTAATTATTGTACCATAATGAGTATTAACAGCCCATAATGCAATAAATATTGATATAAAGGCATGATGCAAAATGGACGTGTTAGTCACCGAGTGACTCCTCGCTCGACGAAGGTAAGGGGCTGATGGTGGGCTCATCAAAACTGAGCATGGCCACATGTCCGGAGATGGCCTGGTTGGCCATAGCGTGCTTGATCCACTACTGCATTTGCGAGCGCCCAGAGCGCTTGCAGCGAACAGAAGCGGGGCGTGGGTATGCCAAGTGATACGACACCGATGGGTGCGGGGTGAGGACTCCGTGCACTACTGCGCTGAAATGTGACGTACCTCGCACGAGGAGGCCGTTGGTGTCTAGTGGAACATTCTGCGGTCACGCCGAGTCATGGACAATGCAGCCACGCCGAGTCGTCGACGATGAAGCTAAAGGAACCGAAGAGGATCTCTCCGCCGAGTGTCATCATGCTAACGAAAGTGTGAAAAATGTCCAACTGTGCTGGATTTGCTAGACGCGTAGCCCCAAGGTGGGTGCCAACTATCGTAGGAATGACCCTGACAATAGTACCTAGGGGTACGAACGATGGGGGGAAGTTGAACTAGGCGCAGCGGGTGCACTCGGATTTACGAGTTTGGGCCCCACTCTAAAGTGGTAACAGCCCTACGTCTCGAGCCCTAAGGCTGGTGTTTTTTATGGGGGTGTAAAAGATTATAAGTGCTGAACCCTTGATCTAGAGCCCGGGAGTGGCTTATATAGTGGCTGCCACGACCGGCCGAGCTTCATTACAAGCCAATTAATGGTAATAAAGAGGGGAATTACTAGAAACAGCAACTTTAACTATTACGTTACTGGTAACATGAGTCTTCACTGCACTTCATGTGGTGGATTGAATCATTAGTCCTTGCTGCCTCTTCGGTGCCTTCACCTTGGTGTGGACCGAGTGACGGTATGCGTCTGACTAACACAAGGTAATCCGGGTGACTCTAAGCAGGCTGGGTGACGGTTGCCAAGACGAATGAGGTCGAGGCTTCAACGGCGACTTGAAGGTCACTGATGTCCGTAAGGGGTCGAGGGTGGACCTAAGGGAGCAGGTCCGTAGGCCTACCCCTAATGTACAATCCCATCAAGTACTTAAATTCCCACGTGAGAACTCCTGAAATATTTCTGTTTATGCAATCTAGTCTCATGGATACATGGAGCAATTACTGAATAAATCACTAATGTCCTAGAAATAGTACTACACTCCCGTTATATCACATCCATCAACACATAACGAGACAAACCTCAGAAACTCAAATACCTTAGACACTCGTGATCGAAACAATACTAAGTATGGCAGTACATCTGATCACACTCCCCACTACTGCGTGGCACGATACTCCACTCTCCACAACTAGTATTGAAGCAATTTTGAACATCTTCATCCTGAGATACTAAGAAAACTGAACGATAACGAGTGTGACAAGAGAGCCTTGGAGCTATACTCCCCCGGACACTTCCACAACCCCAAAATGTAAGGAGGCACCAAGAACAGAATTCCGTCACATCGACATTGTAGACGTTCCAAAATACCCACGCGATCTTAAAAAATTGGAGTGAGAAGAGGACTAGAATTAAATTTCCTACATCATGACTCCTCACCAAAGCGATGAAGGTAAGAGAAGTAAAAAAGAATTCCTACTCTCAAATATATAACTAAACTCCGAATTGTTTTTTCTAAACTCGACAACTATCATGTTCGATCAATCAAGGGGGCTCCTAGGTCGATACTACTCTGATACCAACTTGCCACGCCCAATATGTGGTCATATTCTTGCGGAAACTTGAAGGTCTCAACAGGGATAGAAGCGCATATCAGAGTCGCTTCGCAAGATGGAAATCATCCCAATACATGCAAAGAAGACATGAGTATATGGAATTGGTTTACACTCGCCACGAGCTACAACATGAATATCTCAATACAAAAATACATAATAATCATCATCCAGAAGAGCGGGATCTAGCTACAGATGAATAACCGAAAAAAGAGATGATGCCCACCCTCATATCACAGGTTGTCGACCTGGAACCCATCCTATGATCATCGAGGAAGAAGAAAAAGAATAAGAACTCCCAATAGAACAAACATCACTCTCGCGTCAAAGTATCACTTTAACTGTAGTTGCACTTGTTCTTGTAGTAATTTGTGAGCTACGGGGACTCAACAATCTCATTAGCAAGGGTATAAATACTAGCAAAGCTTAATGGGTGATGAAAAGGTTAAGTAGTGAGGTTGTAGTAGCACTAAGCATTTAATATTTGGCTAATTTATGAGTACAAGAATAAGAAGAGTGATCTACACAAAAACGGGCGTGAACTAGTAATGATCAAGAAGTGATCATGAACACCTAGTTACGATTCCTTCATAACCCCACCATCTTCTATTTTTGAACTCTATCGAAAAGAGACGGTCACGGTTATGCGCATGGTTGGTCTGTTTTAATTTTAGTTTACTTCAAGTTTTCTTTAAACGTGGGTAGGGCTTTACAAAAGATTTAACCCTACACGGGTGCTCCAACTCATCCATCACAAACTAACCAAAATATGCAGTGCAAAACCTCAACCTCGGGATAGCCCGAAGTATCCTTGGAACCCTAATGCATAAGATATTTCTTCAAAGGTAAAACAAATCCGGCTAGGCCGCCTGGCACACTAGATCCTGATTGGAGCCGCAAGCATCTCGTTTCGAGGGCAGTCCCAGATGAACACTATGTACGGTGGTCAGATTAACCACCCAAGTTGCCCCGGCATGGCCCCGCAAGTGGATCTTGTTTGGACCAACACTCACGAGGAGCACTGGCCCGGTTTGTTGAGTAATTATCCACGGGGTAATTACTCCCTATGCAAGTTTTCTTAGGTTGGAGAATGGAAAAACCAAAGTTAGGCATTGTCGGTAGAGTTTTAATCAAATATGAACTATCAAGGGTGTCCCCATAACAACCCCAAACATGTTAGGAGCGCTCAGTATGGAACATAACACTAGTAATCAGAAACTAAGGAGACAAAGGTGGAACGAAACACCGATCCAAAGGCCAATCCTTCCACCTTTTACCAAATATATAGATGCATTAACTAAATAGCAAGAATGTGGTGATTTTCCAAAGATGTCTATGTTATCACATGAAACAACCTGCAACTAGCAACACTCTAAGATGGGTTGAGAAAGCAGTAACTTATCCAAACAACGATTTCCTAGGATGTGGAGGATTTGAGGCTTACCATAACATTTTGGGAGGCTTGACAAACTAGTGGTATCCAGTGATACATAGAAATAGAAACGAGACAACTGGCATGGAAATGATAGCAGTGGTATCCAATCTAATGGTCATCTTGCCTGAAATCCCACTTGGAAGAAAATTGTGTAGTCAAACGGATCCTCACACTCTCAAATGCTTTCGGAACTCTAGCGAGGAGGAGCAAACCCGAAAAAAAAATGATGCAATAAACACCACAACACACACACACACACATATATATATAATATGATTCATAATCAAATATGATGCATGTTCATTTAATTATGCATGGCATGACAAGCACAACAATCAAGTACTACCCATTAAGTGAAATTCAATATGCAACGAGTTGCATATTGATGAAACTCCACATTTTAATTATATATAGTTAACTCTCGTTTAAGTACCCAACAAGTTTAAATGTTGTGAAACATGGCAACAGGTGAAGCATAGATAAACTATCTATCTCGACAATTTAAATGAGGTCCGAAAGAACATACAGTATTTTTAAACAACCCCATATGTAATTTTCAAAATTTGTACTATTCTGCATAAAATATATTTTATATTTAGTAAATAGGAAAATAAAGTTCACCATGTGATTCTACACATTTTTCTAAGCAATTTACATATATAATTCATTTAAATTGGAGCTGCGGTTATAGAAATATGAATTAAATCATTCTATCATTCCATTCATGCAAATTAATGAAAACAACAATTTAAATACTTTTTCATGGATTAAAACTGAATATTGTGAAATTACATGAAATTCTACCCATTTTACGCATTTAAATCATTTTAATCTGATGCACGGTTATTTAATTATTAGCATTTTAAAAACATGATATTTTTTGTAAATATGCAAAATCCTGGATATTAGATGAATTTGTGGATTTGAAAAAGAACATACGCGGGATAAGGAATCGCATGCACGGGCGATGAATAAGGAGGTGGTGCTCACCATGGTCCATGGGCCTTCCGTGTAGAGGGTCAGGCCGACTTGTAGGGGAGCTGGGTCTTGGAGGACGGCGACAGTCTGTGGTGGTGCCCGCACGAGCCAATGCACATAGGTGCTCGTGCAGGCGCGCCTTCAGTCGATGCTGAAGGAGCCAACTCGGGTGACAGCGTGTGGGTCCAGGTGAGGGGATGCCGCCCAGGCTCGAGGTCGAGTGATTGTGGCTGATGAGCCCGTGCTGAGGCGGCGCGATCGGCGCTCAAGGACGAATGCTCGTTCTCGCCTTGATGAATAGGAGGCGAACGACGTAGGGGTCACGGGCGTGGGGACCTCCAGGACATTACACCGACTGATCCCGCATAGGGGATCATGGGTCCACTCATTTTGGGCGTCAAACAATGGCACAACTCAAGAGGCTTCCATGGCAGGGCGGAGCTCCGGGTCATGGAAAGAAGTGGGAGTTTAGGAAGAGAAGTAGGAACGAGGTGAAAAAAAGAAGAAGCACGGCGAGGCTCGCCTCGGTCGGGAGCTCTGTGTTCAGGCATGAGGCGAGCAGATGGGGTGTCTTGGGGCGCCATTGGTGTTGTTGAGATGGACAAAGTCTGACAGCTGGGGGCTCTGCTGCTGCGGCGGGTGCGAGGGGAAGCAGAGGAGGCTGCACGCGATGGTTGTTGAGATGACCCATACTGACAATGTTTTATTCCCCCTTTTTAAAATAATATTCAGAAATGTCACGAGTGTGTGCAAGGGTTTGGTCTTGAAACGGTCAACAAGGAGAATGGGAAGAACCGACAACTATGAACAGCTGCAAGTTTTGAAATATGATGGCGACGTAGTGCCGATGCAATGAGACTGATGCGTATTATGTGATAATGAATCCAACAAACAAATAAATCACATGTCAATAAAAAAATATCTCGGAGGCATCTGGAGTGTCGGTCTCGGACTGTTACACACGGGCAACCACTAGCACAACCACCAGGTTGTCCACGTGGCTACAATCGCAACGGTAGTGTTGCACCATCCCCTCGGGTATGGGACCATGATCATCTCCCTAAGCCAAAATTTTACATTCCTCCATTTGTGGGTAGATACATTCTTGATGACCATGATCATCTCCCTAAGCCAAAATTTGACATTCCTCCTTTTGAGGGTTCCTACATTCCTGATATATATCTTACTTGGGAGTTAGAAACAGAACAACGTTTTACATGCTTACAATTTCCCAAGGATAGACGTGTTGTTGATGCTATTTGTGCTTTCATTAATTTTGCTTGTGTTTGGTGGTCTGAACATTGTAGAATACATCATGATAATATCCTTGCTAGTTGGGTTGCTTTGGAAACTGCTATGTGTACTTGTTGGGTTCCACCATATTATCAATGTGAATTACTCCAAAATATGCAGCGTTTACGACAAGGAATTTTTTGAGAGAATTATTATCAAGAATTACAAATTGACATGATTAGATGTGGTATTATTGACGAGAATGAAACTTTGCTTGCACGTTTTATGGATGGATTAAATAAAGAGATTTAGACTATCTTAGAGTATAAGGAGTATAACACTATCGCTCGTTTATTCCATCTTGCTTGCAAAGTTGATTGTGAAGTGCAGGATCGACAAGCATTGGTGAGAAATAAGTTTTCTGCATGTCGATCTTCCTCATGGACACCACGTACATCATCAGCTTAAACACATCCTGCTGCAACACCACCTACTTCAGCTGCCAACTCCAACAAAGATACAAGAAAACAGGCACCTCCACCACTCTCTACCAAGGGCACACCTTCGGAGCCTGCACAAAGCTCTTCTTCATCCATGGCATCTATAGGGAAATATGTCATCTTTGCAAGGGTAGAGGTCATTTTGCGAGAGAATGCACATCCAAGCATGTGATGATTGTTATTGAGGATGATGGATATGATTCCATTAGTGATTATGCTGAGGAGACTTTGGCTCTTATTGCAAGTGGATAACAGGGTGCCGAGGATAGTGAACAATAGATACAATACATGGTTGCTTTATACGCTGACATGTATGAAAGTTTAGTTGCTCAACGTATTTTGAGTGTGCAGGTAACACGGGCTGAGCAAAATCACAGGCACAACTTGTTCCATACAAAGGGAGTGGTCAAGGAACGTTTTGTCCATGGAATCATCGATGGAGGGAGTTGTAACAACTTGGCTAGCATGGAGATGGTGGAGAAGCTTTCTCTCACCACCAAACCACATCCTCATCTTTATTACATCCAATGGTTCAACAACAGTGGCAAGGTTAAGGCAACACGCACTGTTCGTGTGCATTTTAGCATAGCTACATATTCTGATTGTGTTGATTGTGATGTGGTACACATGCAAGCATGCTTCATTTTACATGGTAGACCATGGAAATTTGATAAAAAATCGGTACACCATGGTAGGACAAATCAGTATATTCTTGTTCATAAGGATAAAAATATTACATTGCTTCCTATGTCCCGTGAACAAATTTTTACAAATGACATTGCTAGATCTGGTAACGAAAAACATGAGCAAAGTAAGAGTGAAAATAAGATTGTGGCAAATGAATTTGAGCAACACAATAAGCGTAATAAACCGTCATCAAGTGTTGCGTCTGGAATAAAATTGAAGAGTGGATGTTTACTTGCCACTAAATCTGATATTACCGATCTAGATTTTACTAAATTTATTTGCTATGCTTTCGTGTGTAAAGATGTATTATTTTCATTTTAGGACGTGCCTCCCTCTTTGCCTCGTGCTATAACTAACATTTTTCTGGACTTTCTTGACGTTTTTCCACAAGGCGTGGCACCGGGATTAATAACTATTAGAGGGATTCAACATCAAATTGACTTAATTTCATGTGCATCGCAACCCAACCGTGTGCCATACCGTATTAATCTAGAGGACATGAAGGAGATTATGCATCAAGTACAGGATCTTCTCGACAAAGGTTATATATGTGAATTCCTTAGCCCTTGTGGTGTTCCTTTATTCTAGTGCCGAAAATGATGGTACATCGCATATGTGTGTTGATTGTAGAGGCATTAATAATTTTGCTATTTGTTATCACCATCCTATTCTTCGGCTAGATGATATTCTTGATGAATTAAGTGGCTCAACCATTTTCTTCAAAGTTGATTTGCATGTGGATACCATCAAATTCGCATGAAAATGGGAGACGAATGGAAAACTACATTTAAAATGAAGTTTGGATTATATGAGTGGTTAGTCATGCCTTTTGGGTTAACTAATGTACCTAGCACTTTCATAAGATTAATGAACGAGGTTTTATGTGCTTTCATTGAATGATTTGTGGAAGTCTATTTTGATGATATACTTGTTTATAGCAGATCTTCGCAGGAACTCTTGGAACATTAACATGCTCTTTTTATTTCTCTACGTGACGCTCGTTTGTTTGGTAACCTTGGGAAGTGCACCTTTTGCAGCGATCGAGTATATTATCTTGGTGATGTTGTTACTTCGCAAGGAATTGAAGTTGATAAAGCCAAGATTGAAGCTATTGAGAGTTGGCTGCAATCCAAAACGGTCACACAAGTGAGGAGTTTTCTTGGCCTCGCTCGTTTCTATAGATGTTTTGGGAGAGATTTCAGCACCATTGGTGCACCTCTCAATGAGCTTACAAATAAGGATGTAACTTTGATTGGCGTACCGTATCGGAAGAAACCTTCACGGTATTGAAAAATAAGTTAACACACGCTCTCTTAGTCGAACTTCCTGATTTAAAAAGACTTTCGAGCCTGAATGTGATGCTAGTGGAATTGGATTAGGAGGTGTGTTATTACAAGATGGTAAACCTGTTGCGTACTTTTCTAAAAAATTGAGTGGGCTTAGTCTAAATTATTCTACTTATGATAAATAATTATATTCTCTTGTTCAAACTTTGGGAACATTGCAACATTATTGATGGACCAAAGAATTTTTTATACATTTTGATCATGAATCTTTGAAACATATTAGAAGTCAAGCTAAACTAAACCATGGACATGCTAAATGGGTAATTCATTAAGACTTTCCCTTATGTCATTAAACACAAGAACGGTAAAGATAATCATATTGATGATGCATTGTCTCGTCGTTATACTATGCTTTCACAACTTGACTTTAAAATATTTGGTTTGGAGACTGTCATGAATTTAAAGATGTGTTGCGAAATTGTAAAGAAGGGACAACATGGAACAAGTTCATCATTAATGAAGGATTTGTGTTCCGTGCTAACAAGCTATGCATTCCAGCTTGCTCCGTTTGTCTTTTGTTCTTGCAGGTGGCACATGGAGGAGGATTAATGGGACACTTTGGCATGAAAAAAGACGAAGGACGTACTTTCTACGCATTTCTTTTGGCCAAATATGAGACGATACGTTTTGCGTTTTGTTGTTAATTGCACTACATGTCAGAAAGCTAAGTCATGACTCAGTCCTCATGGTTTATATATGACTTTGCCTATACCTAGTGTTCCCTAAGAGGATATATCTATGGAATTTGTTTTAGGTTTACCTCAAACAAAGAAGCGGAGGAATAACATATTTGTTATCATGGGACTTTTGAAAATTGCACACTTTATACCATGTTATAAAAGTGATGGTGTTGCTAATGTTCTTGATCTTCTCTTTCGTGAAAATATTTGCTTGCATGGTGTGCCAAATACTATTGTTTTAGATCAAACTGAAGTAGTCAATAGAACTTGTCTACTATTCTTAGGGCTATTTTGAAGAATAACCATAAAATGTGAATGCTTGTCTCATATTGAATTTTCTTATAATCATTCACTACATTCTACTACTAAGAGGTGACCTTTTGAAATTGTGTATGGTTTCCTACCTCCTCACCTATTGATTTGTTGTCTCAAACAATGTGTTGAATTGATCTTAATTAAAAAAGGATGAGTGAACTACGAAAAACATTGAGCGTATGAATGCTAAATATAAACTTGCTAGAGATAAGGTTAGAAAACATGTTGTCTTTGCACCTCGAGATATTGTTTGGCTACATTTACCTAAGAATTAGTTTCCTATTTGCGCAAATCAAACCTAATGACACGTGTCGATGGTTCTTTTAAGGTGTTAGAGAAAATAAATGATAATGCATATAAACTTGAACAACATGCAGATTTTGGGGTTAGTCCCAATTTTAACATTGCCGATATGAAGCCTTAATTGGGTGAGGAATATGAGCTTCTGTAGAGGACGACTTCATTTCAAGAAGGGAAGGATGATGAGGACATAAATACCATTGTTACATCCGCAACCCCTGCTGCTATACAAACTAGGACAATTATTAGAGCTCACACATGCCAATTAGATTACCATGTACTTTCATTTCTTGGTAACAATTATAATGTTCATGAGAATATGATGCTACCTAAATTGGATACATGTGTGTTGATTATTAATGAAGGGCCTAGCATGCACAAGAAGGACGAACAATGGAGCACGATCAAGCATGGAGATGAAGGCGCGGGAGAAGGGAACAAGAACGATGTTTCTAGTGTAGATTTCAGCACTTTGAAGCCCCATGATGACATACAAGGACATGGAATAAATATACAAGATGCCCTTTCATAAAATTTGTCCATAGCTTAATATAGGTGTTGTGCCACCTTAGTTTTGGGATAAGCCCATGTAATATTGAAATACAACTTTTCCTAGGCTGTTTACAGAGTCAGTATTGTAGGGGAAACAACTCATGAGATGTTTTAGTCCCACCTTTCCAAGGGTGGATCAAATCCCCTCCCTGTTCCCCTATAAATATAGACCTTAAGACACCGTAGACTTGGGTTTTGTTTAGATTAAACGTTCGCCATAGCTGCAACTTTGTGTCCTTCGTTTGTGTTCCATGACCAGACCAAGAGGTCAGAGGACCCCACTTTCGTCAATAAAGTTTTTCTCTTATATTCGTAATATCTAGATTTCAATTTCAGTTCCTTGCATGTTCTTCGTTTGTGTGGAGGAAACAAACCTTCGTGGTCAGGTCGATCGTGCTCCGGCATGGTCAACAACCACTTAGAGTTGGTTTAGCGATTGCTAAGGCGCGACGTCTTCGTACGTTCGTAGTTGGATCATCAAAGTCTACTTAACCAAAAATGGTACTCACTGTGTGAAAGGATCGATATGGTTGACTAGAGGGGGGTGAATAGGAAACTAACAAATTTTAAACTTATCTTTAAAAAAATTATGTTTAGCAACAAATAGGTTGTCTAGATATGCAACTAGGTGAGCAACTTATATGATGCTAAGAACAACAATTAATAATCAAAGGGTAAATACAAGCAAAGGTAAGAAATAAACACAAGTGGAACCTATGAAGATGAGGATGTGTTCCCGAAGTTTCTTACCTTTGAAGGGAAGTACGTCTCCGTTAGAGCGGTGTGGAGGCACAATGCTCCCCAAGATGACACTAAGGCCACCGTATTCTGCTCGTGCGCTCACACAATGCGAGGAGCCATGATTCCACTAATTGATGCCCTTGAAGTTGGCAATCGGACCTTTACAACAAGGTTAGGGCTCTCTCCACAACTTAATTGGAGACTCCCAACAAAACCACGGAGCTTCACCACAATGGAATGTGGCTCCGAGGTGACCTCTTCCATTTGGACTGCTCAAACACCCAAGAGTAACAAAATCAACACAAGAACTTGGGGGAATCAATTTTCCTTTGGTGGAAGTGTAGATCTAGGTCTCCTCCTTCAATCCCTAGCAAGACAACAAGTTTGGGTGGCTAGGAAGAGAGATCGGGCAAGAAAGCGTCAGTGCATTAATGGAGGAGAGAGAGAGAGGTAAGAGATTAGGGGGAGGAAGAAGAACACCCCCTTATATAGGCCCCCCATATTTCTGACTGTTACAGCAAAAATTGCACTGGGCGGTACAATAGGTTGTCGGGCCGGTACAACTGGTGATCCTATTTTAGCGGAACAACCGGTCACCACGGCCCTACAACCGGGCCAAAACAGGAAGTTGGCCCACAGGTGTCACCATCCATGGCTGTTGGGCGTGGCTAAGTCCCAAGCAGTACAACCGATTGGAACACCGGTAGTGCCGGCTATAATTAATATAGCGGTACAACCAGACTACCACCACCCAACAACCGCAGTGAAACAGAACTGTATCCGGTGGTGGACCGGTGTAGGGCTACTACAACCGCCCATAGCACCGGTACAACCGGTCAGTAGTAAAACTGGGGTTGCTATCTCTAAATGATGTGATGGAACACGATGGGTGCAATGGTGTTAGAGAAGAATTAATTCACCCATAGACTTCCAATGTGAATTTTTCACACCCTGCTTTTACCTTATTTCAATTGTAGTCTCTTCGAAACCTGAGTTTATTAAAACTTTTTAAGCAAGTGCTATGAGTGCCATGATTGCCATTGTTTGTGTGTATGCTTGAGTTAGTGGATCCAAAAAAAATATTTTTATAAGATGATATTTCTAAAAATATCATTTTCTCATTTCTGACTATTTCAAAACCTTGCTTTGGGTTTGCACTGCAAGTCCGTGACTCCAAGGGAGTGCCTTCACCCAAAGATTGTATTCTGATTTTAGCACTATTATAACTCTCCAAAATCATAAAATAATTATTTTACAAAATATTTCTCTATTTTATTTGCATGTCCTTTTTTGAGGCCACAAATGACATTTCTGAATGGAAAATTATTTTTCTGCCTTAGAAAAATATGAGAAAATTTGTAGATACTCACAGGACATATATTTTCCATACATAAGATTTTCAACCCCTATTTACGTTTAAAATATTTGAGCAAATCCTTCAAAACCTATTATGTGTGTTTTGACCTTATGAAATATTTCCAAAGGAAATATTTTCAATAAATTCTTAGAAAATTCTAGCATGCTTCCCAAGCTATATTTGGTGGTCATGCCAAGTTTCACCTCATTCCAAGATGGTTTGGTTCACCAAATATTCTTAAAACCTTCTGTCTCTAGAATCAAGTTGTAGCAACTCTACATAGCAAAGTTTGTCCATATGGCCTTAAACTTTGCACAAGTGCTCAATACCCCAAATGAGGAGACCCTGCCAAAAATTGGATTTGTGGGGATTAATCTACCCACATTCTCTATTAAAAGGACATATATGCCCATTTGGGGGTGATTTCAAGTTTACACTGTCAAACTTGTCCAATGGAGCTCAAATTTGCTGGAGCATCCTACTTTTTCATAAAATATAATCCTGTTAAATTTCAGCATAAGTGGTGAAGATTAACTACCCCAAACACATATCAAACACCTTCTGACTGTATGGTCAAACAACACTTAACACCCTCTACACCCACTCCCTTCCCACTAAACTCTTAGTGCAAGCTGTTAGCACCACTCCTCAACTACAGACGAGTGGCCCCTCTCTGATTCCAAGCAGGTAAGCCAAAATCCCCAACTTAGTCTCTGATTCAAGGCTGACGGCTTCTCTCCAAGCACTTCCTTTGACCAGCAGTGAGTCCCTCAGCTCCCAAACGGCCAAGGGGCATCTAAGCGAACCCTCGGACACGCTAGACAAGGCCAAAGCACCCCAGAACGCGCCAGCATGCTGTGGCATGCCAAATCTGCACTCTAGGCATGCTACAAGGCACTCCCAAGGCAAAAGAGGCCAGCCCCGGCAGGTTCTCCCCTCCCCCCGGTGTCATGGTTTTGTCACGGCAGATGTCCTCGTGAAAGGACTTAGTGATGGAGCCATCGCACCTTGGTGGTGACTCGAAGGGGGTGAGCGAAAGAAAGACTCAGATTTACCCAGGTTTGGCCCCTCTTGAGGAGGTAAAAACCTACATCCTGCTATGTATGGATTAATGGTGGTTTCGATTACAAGGAGGGCGTAACTCGCCTGACCTAGCTCTCGATTCTCTCTAACTCGCCTGACCTCTCCCTGGGACTCGCCTTTATATACAGGTCGAGGCCCCTAGGGTTTACAAAGCCCTGCCATTCTACTCTTTGTAGCTTTCCTTATCTCTAAGTCGTCGTGTTCCCCATGATCAGGAGCTTCCTTGATATTCCATCATCCACACGATCTTTTGAACCGGCCTTCAGCTCCGGGCCGTGGAACGCGCAACTAATGGTGAGTCGCCCCTTTGGTGACCCGACCCATTAAGGGCGGGTTACCCATAGGTAATATCCCCAACATTAGGCCGAGATTGTCCTAAATTCATTCATGTCAATAAACTCCCATCAACTTGTGGCGACTCTCCTCATTTCTAACCTTCGGCGAATGTTAAGTCGCCATCCATTGTTCTTGACCTGAGTCGCCATGTCGTATTGAATGGCGTCACCTCGTCCCCTTAGTTCCAGGGCTCCTAACACTGTAACCGTTAATGGATCTTTTGTTCATAATTGCTTATCCAAAAAATCTAGGCACCATCATCGCAATCTCTGACTTGTCGCCTCGATTTCCGCCTCGACAACCCTGATTTCCATTCCTGCCCTTTAAATAGCAAGGGAAATGGGGGGGAGGAGACCCCGTCACCAACCTCCATCTCTTCCTCATCTTCCTCGTGCACCTCGCCTCCGAGCACCAGCGCCCCGGCGTCGTCTCCGGTTCCTGGAGCTTCTTCATCAACTACGACTTCCCGGGTGTTAACGAACACGAAGCACTACGCATTCGTCCCCCACAGCGATCTTCTGCTCTCAGGTGCACACATTCCCCCATTTAGGGTTAGGCCGAGAACTCCATGATTGTAGACTCTTGCGAGCTAGCTTCCACAATACGATCAACACCCTCAACTGCTTTAGATCCGTTCCATGTTCCCGTGATAGACCTTAGGCAGTAGCAGGCTTCGGCCATTTAATCATGTTCTTTTGCCAGCTTAAATCTGCATACTACTGACCAACGTTGTCGCTGTATTATATGCATACTTCATTACTATTATCCCAAGCAATATCCTTCTATTTTGACCTATTCGTAGATCCACAACTTACTGCCCATCTTTAGAAACATGTTTGTTCATCTGCTGAGAATATCTCTAAGGAAGAAAACAGCACTGAGAGTCGCCGTTTAGCTTTAGTCTTCATAGCGACTTAGTTTCATTACTATAGCCATGATGCCTTCTCTTCCAGTCTGAAGGGCGAGTTAGAATACTTTTGAAGATATACCCGTAGATCGCCCAAATAACGGGCTATGATGTACGTCAACCTTTTGACAGGTTACCAAATCTTTTACGACCACCGTAGGCCCATAACGGCGGGTTAGAACATCTCCTAGTCTTTTACTGAGTCGCCTCGTTCCTCCTTTTTTTGTAGTCATGGCCATTACGAAGTGTGACTGGTTACCAACCAAAGTCGACGATGCCATGCTTGAGAAATTTGTTAAGGAGGGTCTCCTTGACAGCAAAGAAACCATTGGTTGGAGAACCGCTCCGGGCGAGTTGACCCCCAACCCCGCTCTAGGAGAAGTAGTAATTTTTACCGATTACCTTGAGCGCAGTTTTAAGCCGCCCGGGTCAAAGTTTTTCCGAGACGTCTGGCATTTCCTCAACGTCCATCCTCAGGATCTGGGACCCAACTCCATCAGCAACTTATGCCAGTTCCAGGTCTTCTGCAAAGTCTTTTTGCAGAGAGAACCCATGATCCCCTTATTCTGGAACTTTTTCCATCTAAACCGCCAGACCGAGTTTCCCAACGGTCCCAACCATGAGTTAGTAGGAGTCAACATCCAAAGACGCCGCGAACGTGGATTCTCGATAGTTCTTTTGCCTAGCCATCACAAAGGCTGGGCCGAGTCATGGTTCTACTGTCGAGACACTTCTCCACCAGGCGAGAACCCTCTCCCGGGCTTCAGAGCAGACCGCCTACCCATGGACTTCAAATTTCCCGATATGCTCATAGAAGAAGAAGAGTCGAAGTTTATCCCAATCTTCTCTGAGTTGAAATCTTTGAACAACAACGGGCTCATCGAGATCGACCTATTCCGCTGCTGGTTAGAATGGAACATCATTCCCCTGAGTCGTCATGATGGGCTGATGTATAATTACGACAGCACAGTAGACCATCCACTGTGCGTCAGTCGCCACAGGATCTCAGAGAGCAAAATTGTCGGAGTACTAACAAACTAACCGGCGAGTCTTTGGAAGAATGCGCCAAGATTGGTCTTAAAGCCTTCTACCGCGCCAACCCGGTGCCACCAGTAAGAATCCGAGCAGCCCTTTGTCTTATTTATGCTTAACAATGTTCGTGGCTTAATATTTGCCTTCATCCATCAGAAAATTGATGTGTTTTGGCGAAGGGGCCCCAAAGCGGCCGCCCCGAAGTCCACCAAGGTGCCGCCAAAAAAGAAGAAGACGGTGAGCAAAAATAAAGCCGCCACAAAAGATTCATCTTTTGTTGGCGTCTCACACGCAGACAAGGCACACTCAGAGGTAAGGTTTTCCCCTTGCTCCTCATCTATGTGTTCTGACTTAAGTTTAAACCATACATCCTTATGTGTAAGTCGACGACGATGAGAGAAAGAATGTTGCGGTCGAGGTAATTTCCATTTCTTGCGACTCACCTTCTCCTTCCCCTAGACCAGCCAGGCGGATCTATAGAAAAGTGCCCATGTCTCACCCACATGCTTATATGGACCCTGATTTCCTTTTGAAGAAAGCAAGATTTACCCCCTCGCGCAAGACCAGTAGTCGCTCTAGCGACTTGATCACAGGAGTGCCTGAGAAAACGACCGGTCAGAAATGCACCAGCGAGGTACATTCTTGTTTTATTATACCCTTTGTCGTGTGAAATATGACTCGCCACTTTGTATACTTCAAGCCTTTGTTCTATCAGACTTCTCCTCCTACATCTGGCGACTCGTCAATATCTTCTCTCCCGCTAATGATTCGTGTGCAAGGGTAAGTGTTCTTTGTTAACCCATTTTTTTAAAACAATGATATGTGCTTTTAATATTGGTGCTTTTGTTGCAGGGCACAAGCGAAGAGAAGAAAAACCGGCGACTCTCCTTCTGTTCTCCGAACATCTGATGCCTTAGGCACGAGCACCTCTGTTCCTGAGACTGATGAGGAGAAAATGGCGGCTTGTGATATTCCTGCGGGCGATATTCTCGAAACCTGGGATGACTCACCCGTCATTTTGAAGGAGACCGCTGGTCAGAGTAACCCGCCAAGCCCTCTCAAAGCGACTGAAGATCCAGACGTCGTGGTCACTGGCATTGGCTACTCCATTCCTCCAACTGTCGTGCTTTCCAAACATACCTCCAAGGAAACTTGCCTTTCCCCTGATGAAGACACAGAACCCCTCAAGCTCCCCCAATATGAGAAGCTGGAATTCGACCAACTTTGTTCCGGCTTCACAAGTCATCTGGGAGGGATTTCGAACTGAACAAGAGCTTGCTTCCGTCTTATGATTACTAAACATGAGGTATGTTGATGTATTTTCCTGCACCCATTAGCCTTCGAAGGGCCGGCTAATCTATTGAAAGATGAGCCAGGTCTTTGTAGTAGAAAAAAATCTCCAAACTATAGCCCCCAAGGGCCGGGTCATCTTTTGGAAGATGAGCGGGGTCTTGTATTTAGAGAAAAAAAATTCAACCTGTAGCCCCCAAGGGCCGGGTCATCTTTTGGAAGATGAGCCGGCTCTTTGTATTAGAGAAAAAACTTCAACATGTAGCCCCCAAGGGCCGGGTCATCTTTTGGAAGATGAGTTGGGTCTTATAAAAAAACTTCAACTTGTAGCCCCCAAGGGTCGGGTCTTCTTTTGGAAGATGAGACGGGTCTTATAAGAAGCTTCAACCTGTAGCCCCCAAGGGCCGGGTCATCTTTTTGGAAGATGAGTCGGGTCTTTGAAGTAGAGAAAAAACTTCAACCTGTAGCCCGCAAGGGTCAGGTCATCTTTTGGAAGATGAGTCGGGTCTTATAAAAAATCTTCAATATGTAGCCCCCAAGGGCCGGGTCATCTTTTGGAAGATGAGCCGGGTCTTGCATACGGTATGATTTTGATAAAAATCATATATTAGCCCCCAAGTATCAGGAGTATTGCTTGCAATAATGCTGAAACTTGACTCCCCAAATTTGATGTGCAGGAGTCCGTGGCACAGACTGAGTCGGCGGTAGCCGACTTAAAGAAAAATCTGGCTGGACAACAGGACGCCCACTCCAAGATGGAGACGGTATTCCGCTTACTGCAGGCTGAGCTAGAGAAGATGAAGGTTGACCAGAATTTTTTTGAGAAGAAAGCCAAGGCCGATCAAGCCGCCATCCTGAAGCGTGCTGAGCAGGCTGAGGAGAAATTGGAGGCCGCCCAGCAAGAGCTAACCGGCTTAAAAAAGCATGTGTCCAATATGACAGTCACCATGTTTGGTAAGCGTTATTCTTTAACTATTTGACTAACTAATCTGGTATCAAAAACTATCAAATACTGATGTACCCTTTGCAGGTGCACGAGCCGCCAATCTTCCGGATGACTGCCTGCTTAAATTAAAAGCCATATATACCTTTGCTGAGCAGCTATACACCGGGGGCGTGTTGTCAATCAAGGCAGTGATGGGCAACAAGGGACCAGTAATGACCATCAAGCAGATGCTTGGCTTCTTGTCTACATTGCCTCCTGAGATAGAGGAGTTAAAAAAGATCAACCGCCTGAAAGGGAGTGATGAACACCCTGAGTCAGTGCTTAGCTTACGCCCCTAAGCTCAAAACAAAAGAAATAGCTGCCGGCTACCCCGAGCTGAATGATGACGGGTCAGAATTCACCGAGGTGGACTATCACCGAACCATCATAGAATCTCGCTATGCGGTAACTCAACTGGCAGCCAGTTTAGATCTGAACAAATACCAAGCCGCCTATGATGAGAACAAAATGAAGGTGACGCCTCCTGCATATGAAACTGCTAGCCTGGTTCCTAGTCGTCCCAAGAATCCTTTTGATCTTGACTTGGACATATCTCTCTTACTTGATGATGAAGACGAGTTCATTGCCTTGTCCATCGAAGGCGGGGAGAACTCAAGACAAGGCGACTCTGCGGCGGCCTGATTCGCCCATGGATCCTTCCTTTTCTGGGGGATAACAACCATTCTTGCCATATGAGCCATGTAATAGTCTTGCTAGTGTGTGTGGAACAGCAAATATGTCGTATTATTTTTTGATAGAACCACTTGTAGTCGTTGAATCTTATGCATGACTCGCCTACAACTTTTTTGATAAACCAAGGAATATCTGGAAAAAAATCTTGGTATGTTAGGAAAAATAGCAGCCGAGTCAGTAAGTGCATGGCCAGGAATAAACCAGCCCCCTCGATCATGGCAAGAAATAAATTAGCCCCCGGGATATGGCAAGAAATAAATCAGCCCCCATGTTACAGCGAGAAATATGAGCCAGGCGAGTTATAATCAAAGCCGGCTCAAAGTAAAAAAATTATCGACCGAGTGAGTTTCGATAGGATAAGACGAGTTTCCAAAACTCTAGTGGTACCCTTAGGAAGTTTTTGCAAAAAAGCCTTGTTGTTTTAGACCAGCTGATCAGGCGCGAGTCAAGCTTCTATGAAGTGGGTTCAATGAACCAATGGTTTCTCTATTTTCCATGTGTGACTCTGGCCGGTACCTTTTATGTTTTAACCAAGGCGAGTTCAGGGTCCAAATAATGGATTGACTCGCCTTGAGTACATAGGTCCATGTGGCGACTTGTTCAACACACAGTCCAGTATAACCATTTGTAATGCGGTAATTGTTGGCTAGCCAAGAGGGTATTCAGGTTGGACTCAACGAGTGGAAGCCCCCCAGTGACCTATGTTTTAGGAAGAAACCATGCATAGGATTAGAGAAGCGTATATGCTCTTACTTCAAAACGACTTGGGAACTAGTAGCCCCCAAGTAAGCCGGCTTAATTCTCAAAACCATAGAAGGCGTCTATGTTTGGACCGTGCGACGTGGCAACGTCGGTCCTCTTTGGCTTTTATCAAAGCCCAGTTTTGAAGCAAGTGCACCATGGCGACTTACGCTCTTTGACTTTGATAGCGTCCATGTTTGGGTGACTTATAGAACAATAAAGACTCATGCTTTCAAAAGCTGAAACGACAAAGGACCCCGAAATTCGTGGGTATCGGCTTTATTGCTTTCATAATTCATGGATTACAATTTGCTGAAAACTGATAATGCAAAAAGAGGGAGCTCATGGCTCTAAGTGTAGTAAGGCCGCAGATGGGCTATGTTCCAGGGCGAGTTGTCTCAACCTTTGTAGTTAGCCGATCTGGGCGAAGATCCATCAAATAGTATGATCCATTCCGAAGATTCTTGCTGACAACAAACAGTCCTTCCCATGGAGGTGATAACTTGTGCATAGCAGTATGATCTTGAATCAAACGGAGCACCAAGTCGCCTTCTTGGAAAGCTCGGATCTTGACCCGGCGACTATGATAACGTCGCAAGTCCTGTTGGTAAATCGCCGATCGTGACGCGGCCAAGTCACGTTCCTCCTCCAAAGCATCCAGCGAGTCTTGTCATGCCAACTCGTTGTTCTGCTCCACATAGGCGGCGACTCATGGGGAATCATGTTTGATGTCGCTTGGTAACACCGCTTCTGCCCCGTAGACCAGAAAGAAAGGAGTAAAACCCATGGAGCGGTTTGGAGTCGTCCTGATAATCCACAGTTCTTATGGGAACTCCTCGACCCAACATCCTGGTGTGCGTTTCAAAGGCACCATGAGCCGAGGCTTAATCCACCGTAATATTTCCTGATTCGCCCTCTCTGCCTGTCCATTGGACGGGGGATGTGCAACCGCAGAAACATCAAGCCGGATGTGCTCTCGTGAACAGAACTCTTGCATTGCACCTTTGGATAGTTTAGTACCATTGTCAGTAATGGTACTATTCGGATATCCGAATCTAAAAATCAGTTTCATCGAAAACTTGACGGCAGTATCAGCGTCACAACTTCTAACGGGTTCCACCTCCACCCACTTTGTAAATTTGTCAACTGCCACCAATAGGTGATTCTTTTTGGTGGAAGACATCTTGAAGGGGCCGACCATATCAAGCCCCCAGACTGCAAACAGCCAAGTGATTGGTATCATCTGCAATTCCTGAGCCGGCACATGCATCTCGCGTCCAAAATTTTGGCTGCCATCACATCAGCGAACGATCTCCTCTGCGTCTGCGTGAGCCATCAGCCAATAAAACCAATGTATGAAGGCTATAGAAACCGAGGATCAGGACCCAGCATGATGACCACAGTCGCCCGCGTGAATCTCATTGAGGATCATACATCCTTCTTTAGAAGAGACGCATCTTTGAAATACCCCCGAGGTGCTTCCTTTGTGTAGCTCGCCATTGTGTATGACCATGGATTTACACCGACGGACGATTTGGCGAGCTAGCAACTCGTCGGCTGGTAACTCGCCTCTGGTGAGGTACGACATGTAGGGAATCGCCCAGTCTGGAGTAGCATGAAGAGCCGCCACGAGTTGAGACTCGGGGTCCGGTACCGCTAAATCTTCCTCCGAAGGCAGTTTCACTGAAGGGTTATCTAATATATCCAAAAAGACATTGGGAGGAACCGGCTTACACTACGAACCATGGCGGGAAAGAGCGACCGCTGCTTTGTTAAGCCGTCGGTCGATGTGATCCACTTGATAGCCATTGAAGTGACCCGCTACATCTGACACAGCTCGTCTGTAAGCCGCCATCAGAGGGTGTCGTGAATCCCAGGTGCCAGAAACCTGCTGTGCCACGAGATCTGAATTGCCCAAAAATCTCACTCGTGTGAGATTCATCTCTTTGGCGAGTCGCAAACCATGGAGCAAAGCTTCGTATTCTGCTGCATTATTGGTACATGGGAACATGAGCCGAAGGACATAGCAAAACTTGTCACCTTGAGGCGAAGTTATCACCACACCAGCCCCCGAGCCTTCCAACTGTCTGGACCCATCGAAATAGATGGTCTAATACGTAAGATCTGGTCTTTCCTCAGGGATTTGTAACTCAGTCCAATCATTGATGAAGTCCACAAGCGCTTGAGATGTGATGGCTGTCCGAGGCGTATATCGTACCTGATGGGACCCAAGCCCGATGGCCCACTTAGCAATCCGTCCAGTAGCCTCTCGGTTCTGTATGATGTTGCCGAGGGGGGCAGAGCTGACGACCGTGATTGGGTGTTCCTGGAAGTAATGTTTCAGCTTTCGACTCGCCATGAACACCCCAAAAATCAACATTTTCCAATGTGGGTAGTGTTTCTTGGAGAGGGTGAGGACCTCACTGATGAAATACACCGGTCGCTAGACGGGGTACTCCTTTCCTTCTTCCTTTCGCTCGACAACTACTACCACGCTGACTGCTTTGGAATTGGCTGCAATATTGTACAGGAGCATAGGCTCCTTGTCTGCCGGAGCCGCCAACACTGGCGGCTTAGCTAATTGTCGCTTCAAGGCTTCGAGGGCTTTCTTGGCCTCGTCTATCCATATGAAACCATCAGTTTTCTTGAGCAGCTGGTAGAGAGGGATGGCCTTCTCCCCAAGGCGACTTATGAAACGGCTAAAGGCCGTGATTTGACCAGCCATATGCTGCACCTGGTTAACGTTGGCTGGTTTCCCAAGTGAGGTAATTGCCTCAATCTTATCCGGGTGGGCCTCGATGCCACGTTCTGATACCAAGAAACCCTATAACTTCCCCGCAGGGACACCAAAAACACACTTGGTAGGGTTAAGCCTCATCTGGTAAACACACAGGTTGTCGAAGGTTTCTTTGAGATCCTCCAAGAGCGACTCCTTGCGATGAGACCTGACCACAATGTCCTCCACATAAGCGTGGACGTTACGGCCTATCTGGCCGTGTAAGCAGTTTTGGATGCAGCGCTGGTAAGTTGCCCCCGCACTCTTGAGCCCAAATGGCATGGACAAGTAACAAAAGGCTCTGAATGTGGTGATGAAGGCAGTCTTTTCCTGATCCGCCACCGCCATCTTTATCTGATGGTATCCTGAATAGGCGTCCAAGAAACACAGATGTTCGCAACTCGCCGTTGAATCAATAATCTGATCAATGCGGGGAAGGGTGAAAGGATCATTCGGACAGGCTCCGTTGAGGTCAGTGTAATCAATGCACATGCGGAAAGTGCAATTCTTCTTGAGCACTAGGACGGGGTTAGCCAGCCATTCGGGATGAAAAACCTCGATCATGAACCCATCGGCAAGGAGCCGGGCTACTTCCTCTCCGATCGCCTTACGGCGTTCTTAGTGAAACCTGCGAAGGTATTGCCAAACTGGCTTAACTGTAGGGTTAGTACTAAGATGTTGCTCAGTGAATTCTCTCGGTACACCCGGCATGTCAGATGGTTTCCATGCAAAGATGTCCCGATTCTCACGGATGAATTCGATGAGTGCGCTTTACTATTTGGGGTCGAGACCCGCCCCAATAGTGAAGTGCTTGGTGGAGTCACCCGACGTAAAGTCGATAACCTTGGTGTCGTCCCTTCGCTTAAACTTGAGCGGTGAATCAGAATTGATGGTCGGCCTTTTGAGCGGCGTCATGACCGCCGGGTTGACATTGGATTGGTGAAACTTGAGTTCCTCAGCTGTGCAAGCCATCTCAGCATAAGCCGCATCTCCTTCTTCACACTCTTGGGCTATTTTCCTGTCGCCGTGGACGGTAATAGGGCCCTTAGATCCAGGCATATTGAGCTTGAGATAAACATAGCATGGGCGGGCCATGAATTTGGCGTACGCCAGCCGTCGAAACAGCGCATGATAGGGGCTCTTGATCTTGACCACTTCGAACAGAAGGGACTCGCTCCTGTAGTTCGACTCCGTGCCAAAAGCCACGTTAAGCTTAATCCGCCCAATTGGGTATGCCGACTTGCCGCAAACAATGACGTGGAAAACCGTGGACGATGGCATCAGGTCTTTCTCCAAGAGGTTCATCAGCCAGAAAGTGTCGAAATATAGGATGTTGATGCCGTTGCCTCCGTCCATGAGGACCTTGGAAAGGGTGTATCCCCCGACTTGGGGAGCCACGACCAAAGCTAAGTCGCCAGGGTTGTCCACTCGGGGTGGATGGTCTTCCCTGCTCCATGTTATGGATTGCTCAGACCAGTGAAGGTATCGGGGGAGCGCCGGCTCAGCTACGAAGGTTCTATGCTTCACCTTATGATCCCGCTTACACGTGTTGGTGGTGAACATGTGGTACTCCCCACTGTTCAATTGTTTGGGGTTATTTTGGAATCCGCCTAGATCCTCCTACCACCGGGGGTCTCCTTGTGCGGGGGGGGGGGGGGGGGGGGGGGTTGTTGGAACATTCTCGGTGGGTGGTACTGCTGGTTATGAACTTGGTATTGGCCAGCATTGTGCTGCGACCCGCCCTGTGGTCCTTGGTTAGGAAAACCCCCGAACATGACCTGGCGTGACACGGACGCGCCGGATTGCTCCTGCCGCTGGCCCTGCTCGCTGCCTTGACTTCTCTTGAGCGCTTCGGCCCGAAATTCTTGCTTCACGTAGCAATCTTCCCATGAGTGAGTCGCCGGTCCTTCGGCTGTGGCGTGCTGGGGGCACGGGCCTTTAAGCATTTCATGGTAATTACGTGGTTTCTTCCCACTGAAGCCCCGCTTCTTCTGACGTGGGTTCGCGTTGTCGGAATTAGTATTAGCAACAAATTCTGTAGGATCCTCCTGTTGCCGCTTCTTCCCATGCCCGCCATGGTGGTTATTGCCCCGGTTTTGAAACTGGGAATGGCCCTTGTGTAACTCGCCCTTCCTGGCGGCACTAATTTTGTCGTCGCCCTCTCCAGGATCCTTGGTGTCGTCCGACTCAGCAGCCCTAGTAAGGGTGTCCATTAGCTCGCCCATGTCATGTACCTTTCGCTTAAGTCTCCCTAGCTTCAATACCAGAGGCTCGTAATGGCAGTTCTTCTCTAGGATCAACACCACCTGAGCGCCGAAATGCCTTCCGATGAATGGATAACTTCCGCGACTCGCCGGGTCCAATGGTGGGCCGACTCATCCGGCCGCTAGACGCAGTGCTGCAGGTCGACGATAGTCATTGGGCGCTTGCAGGTCCCTCTGAAGTTTTCGATGAAGCGCTCCTTCAGCTCCGCCCAAGTGTTGATGGAGTTGGGCGGCAGGTTTTTCAGCCACGTGTGTGCCGTCCCTTCAAGCATCATAGTGATGTATTTAGCGCAGACTGCCTCGCTTACGTCAAGCATATCCATCGCGAGTTCGTAGCTCTCAATCTATGTCCCGGGTTCGAGATCCGGTGAGTAGTTGGGAACCTTCGTGGGCCCTTTGATGTCCTTCGGCATGCGCTCGTTGCGCAAATATGGGGCGAGACATGATACCCCAATATGCTTGCCCCAACGTCCAGGGGCGCAGGAGGTGATGGCACGTAAGCCGGGTAGGCCTGACCCGCCGCGGCCGTTGGCTCTATGTGTCGCGCGGCTCACGCTGCATCCACAATATCCTGAGCCAGTGTCTCGGGCATCCCGAGCGGGTCGTGTTGAGGGAGTCGCCGCGGCCCACTGGTTACTGCAGGGAAGTCCTCATCGCGAATTGTGGTGTGACTTGCCTGAGGCCTGGAGTGTAGCCGATCAAGGCTATGAGAATACTGTGCGTGCTGAACCACGGCCCTCTTTAGCATCTCGATGGCATTTCTGGCTTCTATCTCGGTCGGGGTGTTTCCGTAGATCGGAAGGGACTCCAGGTGGCGGGTTGCTGCGAGCACATTATCCACAGGATTCGAGAAGTGGCCCCATGGCTTATGGAACCGAGTCGCATGGGCATCCATTGGCTGAGGCGACGATGGATTGGGTGGTGGAACCGCTCCTCCCCTTGGGACGGTTTGTAAAGGCCGATCTGGACCCGCCCCAGGGTTACACGGAGTGTCGAAAAGGCGAGTTGGGTGTAAGTCGGCCGGGATGCACCCATTGTGTATCCTTTGGTGAACGGCCGTAGACGCGCGCTGCTGTCTCTCGAGCCGCCAACCCTTAGTGTTCACTCACTCCGTCTCCGCTGCCACCGCGGCTCGCTGCGTCTCAATCCTGGCGGCTTCTGCTTCCATGTCCCGCTGGGCCTTGGCCATTGCCTCCCGCAGCTTAGTTAGCTCGGCGTTGACAAACTCCTGATTTTCAGACGTGATCGTTGTTGCCATGAGGCTGGCGATCTCCGCCGCCAGCTCTGTCATGGTTTACGCTGGGGGTTTAGATGTTCCCCCGGTCTCGTTATTACCAGTTGGATTCTGCTAAGGCTGCGCTGACCCCGCCATGGAGATGGCGATTTAACGGTGAGACCTCTTGAAGACCTCGGGATCTATTGCTAACGACAGCCCCTCGAGCTGTCCTTCCTTAAGAGGGTGGATCGATTCCATCTCGCCCATGGATGACTCACCATCAGAATTGACGGGGGTGATCTCCTGGCCCGCCACTTCGTCTTGCGCGTCGTCTCCCTGCGTAAAATCAACGAAAACATGGTGACTCTTGTTGCGCCGTGTCATGGGGAGGACGTACATGGCCGGCTTGACGATGTCGGTGGAGACGTCCGGCTCAGGAACAGGCGTCCCGATCATGCCGATGAAGACGTTGATCTTGCCGAAGGGGACTCAGCATACAGATTCGACGGAATCGGCCTCTGGCTCCCACAACGAGTTGTCGATGTAGTACTTCCCGCGGCGGCTCTTAGTCATGATGCCAACCGCATAGCTTTCTAACCCTGGTCGGGCTCCCTTCGAGAACTTAACTCGACCGTGCGCTAGCCCCATGGTGGGCGCCAACTATAGTTGTTTTGTCACGGCAGATGTCCTCGTGAAAGGACTTAGTGATGGATCCATCGCACCTTGGTGGCGACTCGAAGGGGGTGAGCGAAAGCGAGACTCAGATTTACCCAGGTTCGGCCCCTCGTGAGGAGGTAAAAGCCTACGTCCTGCTATGTATGGATTAATGGTGGTTTCGATTACAAGGAAGGCGTTACTCGCCTGACCTAGCTCTCGATTCTCTCTAACTCGCCTGACCTCTCCCTGGGACTCGCCTTTATATATAAGTCAAGGCCCCTAGGGTTTACAAAGTCCTGCCATTCTACTCATTGTAGCTTTCCTTATCTCTAAGTCTCCGTGTTTCCCACTATCAGGAGCTTCCTTGATATTCCATCATCCGCACGATCATTTGAACCGCCCTTCAGCTCCGGGCCATGGAACGCGCAGCTAATGGTGATTCGCCCCTTTGGTGACCTGGCCCATTAAGGGCGGGTTACCCATAGGTAATATCCCCAACACTCGGTGTCCCTCCGCGTCTCCGACAAACCTTGTGACTCGGGGAAGCCCCAGGGCCCCTTCTCCCCCTCTCTGCTGACCAGGGCGACGCATGTGTCGGTGTTTTGGGAATGGGGGTACCCAGACCTACCTGCCTGCGGCCCAGGGTTGGCCCAGTTCATCGACCAAAAACCAGCAGGCCCGGCACTGCTCGAGGGAATGCCCACGCGAGGGACCAAGCCTCGCGAGGAGGAACATCTTCAAGACCCGCAAGGGGCCTCCTGAGGACCCCTCTGGAGCGGCAGATATTCCGAGGCAAGACCCTGCCTTAGGAGTCAAGGATGTCGCGGGAAAGGACACGCGAGCAGCAGACAGTGGGACGGAGCAGTTTCCCCTTTAGTGCAAAGGGGGCAAGGATGTACGCGGGTTCCCAAGGCATCTCCCAAAGGTTTCCTTACTGGTGCAACAAAGCCATCACTGCCCGCCAGCAGGACGGACGTCATACCTGGACCCGTCCCAACCTCGCTGACAGTCACTTTTGCACGCGAAGACCACCTTTGGGCAGGGGAGCATGTTCCCATGATCCCCTTCAAAGATTGGCCGTTGTGGGATCCCTTCCCTCCTTTGCGATAAGGGAAGACGACTCGGGACCCCGCTATATATAGAGGATAGGTTACTTCGTAGGGGGTGGTCCGATCTCATCGACCCTGATCCAATTCATTCATTCACACACCAACACCACAAAAAGGACACAAGCCACCGGAGGCCCTCGAACACTGTACTATTTCATCCGCCAACCCCCACGAGAGGCAATCCACCAAAGCAGGAGTAGGGTATTATGCTTCTCAGCAGCCCAAACCTGGGTAAACAGCCGTGTTCTATGTCTTCCTCACCATCGAGTGAGCTCCTTGCCATCCACAGCGAGTAGCGAGTTAGGTGAGGCGAGCCCGAGAGAGATCTTCGCACATGCCCCTGAGTTTGAATCTTAAGGGTTTTACGGAGCCTTAAATCCGACATTTCACGTGCCAGGTAGGGGGCGTGTCAAGATCCTCTCCGAGCTTCATCCTTGCTAAGCCCCGCTGCCCCGATGGTCGGCACCCAACAAGCTTCTTCGAGCCTCGTCGAGCTGACTTCCAACCATCATACCACAGCGGCCGGAAGTACGTGTACCGGGGTTGTGGTACCAGGCGGCTCGTACCAGATCGTCAACATCGACTCCACCACCGCGACCAACAATGTCACCCAGGCGCATGACGGTTGGGAGATGCCCCGAGCATCCATGACGCGCCGCATCAACCTGGCAGACCTCAGCGCGCACGACGCGCTGCAGATGGCGAGCGAGATGCTCTGCTAGCGACCGATGCAAGGGGGCATTGACGCATGGGCGGACCACATCATGGACCTGATCACCATCGCATAGAAGGCCATCCGACCCAACTCTTCTTCAGGGCCACAGGCGCCAGGCACCGGGGGCTCCCACCACCTGCCGGCCCTCGTAGCTGCAAGAGGCAGGGCCCCTGTAGCGCTCGACGGGGCCGAGAGAGATGCGACGAATGCTGCCCTCCTCCTCCTCCAAATTCCGGTGGCTAGCCTCGAGGCGTAGCATGCGGACGGGGCCGAGAGAGATGCGGCGCATGCCGCCCTCCTCCTCCTCCAAACCACCAGAGGTGCGATGAGAATGGCGGGACGTTCGATGCACAATCCGGCGCGCATCACCAAGACCAGGTTGGCCCCCAACAACCAGGAGTGGCCAGGCAGGAGCGCTCCCTCAGGCACAGCCAGCAGCGGGTGGCGGAGGCGTCGGGGCGGGCAAACCATGGCAATGGAGACACATGAGGGTACCAAGGCAGGAGCCTGCACCGAGCAATGCCAGGAGCACCCAACGGTGGCAACAGGAACAAGCAACTTCATGCGGAGGCCCATCGCAGGCGAGCAACGCGACCGGGGGGGGTCTTCCCCCGCCGTCGAGAGGACCGCCATCGTCGCACTGCTGAACAGCTTTGGGGGTCAATCGAACACCTACGCGGAGCCTTACATACTGTATTAAGTAACACCACTTGACCCTCCTGACGAGGAAGAGCCTCATGCGTCGACCCAGACGCCAGTTCTCCTCGGGAGTAAGGGACGCCCTGGGAGTCCCCCCTAAGCCACACCCTAGGGCTCTCGATGGCAGAGCACTGGGCCCAAGTGGAGCGGGTGGGGAGGCTCCCCCAAGCGGTGGGGCATGACGCCAACCACTGCCCCCGCGGAGGAACAGCGAAGGATCGGACCTCCGGCCTCAGGAGGACGAGTCGGAGAAAGCAACAAGACACAAGTGGCGCGGCTCGCCCGAGGCGACTACAGTGCTGGTTTGGGTGCCAAGGGCCAAGCCTCACGAGGCGCGCCTCACGCGCGAAGAAGCCATGCAAGATAATTTTTTATTTCACTCCTACAGGGAGCTCCTCCGGCCGCATGAACTTCAAGTGTTCAGGGCGCGCCTCTGCCCATCATATCATTTATGCATGCTTCCATAACTTCTACGCCATCCATTCGGTGATCTGACATCTTGCCTTGCTTGCATCTTTGGGCGACCTACTCCCCCCCCCCTTGCTCGGGGACTCCGAGCGGTGCGGGTCGCTCCGTCGCGGGACCTGGGGAGGCCCCACGGCTCCCAAGGGCCACAATCAACAGGATGGAGTGGGGGGCACTTGAGCGTGAAAAGGGGGCTCCTGAGCATCGAGCCTCAGGAGCCTTACCGGTCATAAGGCCACCGGCCACCGTTGATATCATCCATGGACATTTGGTCGTTATCAGGGGTGGCAGGGCTTGACCCCGTGGCTACGATTGTGCATTCGGTCACAAGCAACAGCGGTTGGGAAATGTGTGGGACCAAGTCTTAGTGATGCAGAGCCGCTCGAATGTCAAAGGGGGCTCCTGAGCATCGCACCTCAGGAGCCTTACCGGTCACAAAGCCACTTGACCACCCTGGTGACGTTGAGGCACATTTGGTTGGTATCGGGGGGTGTCGGGGTCTTGCCCCGTGAGGCGCCTCACGACGGCAGGGAAATGTGCGGGACTGGGACTGTCGACGTAGAGCAGTAGAAAAGCCCTCAACCAGTCTAAGGAGAAGGAGGAAACATCGTGGAGCCGGAGCACCTCGTGTTCGCCCTACAACCCCCAGGGAACCTACACCAACTCACGGCACCTCTGCATCATCCTTCAATCCTTCCTGAACCTACTTCATCCCATGACACTCTCACGTAATAACGAGCCGAGGCTGTTTACGCCCACGGCCCCCCGAGGACACGGAAGGGTCCCATCCCACGCTGAGTGGAATACCTATGCTCCACGCTGGGTGGAGACATACGCAATCAGCGCGGTCCACCAATGACCCAAAGGAATCAGGCGCATATGCCTCGGGGGTAGGGACACTCGCGAGGCCAAAGCGTCCTCGCGACGTCCCATATACACCCCCACCGTGACACTCTCACGTAATAACGAGCCGAGGCTATATACGTCCAGGTCCCCGCGAGGACGCGGAAGGGGTCCATCCCACGCCTAGTGGAAGTCCTATGCTCCGCGCTGGGGAGAAGACGGAGACAATCAACTTAGTCCGCCAATGACTATGCCAGCATCTGGGGGAGATGGCGGCGGAGATTAGCCTAGGTGCCGGACACGGCGTTTGCTTGCTTCTTCCTGGAGTTTGAATGATTCTCTACGGGGCTTAAATTTGCCGATTTCAAATTTGATGTTTGAAAAACAAAAAGGGGGGATTTTCTCTTGCACTTCTCATTCTGCCGGCTTTGAAGCCTCCTTGTCTAGATTTCCTGGGGAGTTGAGCACTCAGCACTGCCCCTAGGCGCCAAGGAGTGCGAAAGCAAGGACTTGCCGCCCCAGGGGCTAACTCTTTCAGCGGTCGGCCCCCGCTCATGGGCTCGGATGGAGCACGATACCACCACAGAGAGTCTCGGGGGGGCTCAGGGTGCCCTGGGGCGATGACCAAATGGTCTCCACCCCGTCCCACTGACAAAGGAGGAGCTACTCACTAGGAGTTGCGGAAAGGACCAGCGCAAACCCACGAGCTAAGTACCCCGCTATCTCAGAAGGAGACCATCTGGTTTCACATCGAACCAAGAATGAATTAAAAGCACGCGTACTAACAAGAAAATCCAGGGCCTAAGGACTAAGAAGTGGCGAAGAACGAGGCCATCGACCGAGCATGCAGCAGCACAAACGATGCCTCAAGAGGATGGGACCTCCTGAGGGTCCTGGCTACCGTTACCCCGGAGCAACGGTTGGGTCATCAACGTGCCCTATGCAAGGAAGTCGGTCCGCAAAGACTACTAGCGAGCAAGCCACCGATTCAAGAGCGGAAGGAAAAAAGGGAGAATGGCGAAGGTAACATGCAAAACTTTAATGCCCGACAGGGCAAGGTTCATGGTCCACTATTACAGGAACGGGAAAGCAGAAGCGAGGAGACACCTAGGGGGAGGGGTCACCGACGCCGCCCTTCGCGCCGTCGGGCTCGGCATCGAAGCCGTCCTCCTTGCTGGAGACGTGCACCTAGACGTACCACTCCACCAGGGCGTCCAAGCGTGGGCGGACTTCGTCCCGGAGAAGACGCCGAGACTCAGCATGCACCGGCTCGACGACGCGCTGGAGATCGAGCTCCGGGATGAGGCAGCGGAGGTTTGAGAAGGTGAGCGTCAACGTGGGAGATGCCAGTCTCAAGTGTATCCACCACCTTCTAGAAGAAGGCGAGGTAGCCCTCATCGCTACTCACCCTTGGCAGCGCCGGGGCATCCCCCATGAATAGGCGCGTCGCGCGCACCGCCCGGCCGGCGATGCCCACGAACGGCTTGACTCGCTGGATGCCAGCATCTGAGCATACGCCGCCTCGTCCTGGGTGGGTTGAACGGCGTCGGCCGCCTCCTGGACCTGCCTCTACAGCAACACCAGCTCCGCCTTGGCCTCCTCTTCGCCATGGCGAGCAGCCTGTAGGGCGGCCTCGGCGCTCTCGACTGAGCCCGCAGCCCCTCCGCCTCCTCCTCAATGTCGCCGAGCTTGAGCTTCATGGAGGCGGGCTCTCTGGAGAAAAGGGAAGATCAACCACCAAGCAGTAGATGGGACAACAAAGAAAGGAAGTGAGTAACTTACTCGACGGCCAGATTCCAGCGGCCACGGACGCGCGGCGACCCTGAGGCTCCTCCGCCACTGCTCCCGAGGGCTGACGAGGGCGCGGGCAGAGCCGCGCGTTTGCCCGGCCAGAATCGCCTCCTGGAGACACCATGGAAGACGAAGAAATGAAGGGGAGAAGAGGTTTTTCTCAACGGAACAAGGGAGGCAAAGAGGAAGCTCAGTAACGCGGTGCCTCCCCCTTGCGAGGGGCGGGGCAGATTTATAAGCGAAGCACGGCCACCAACCGTCATGGGGGCTCGAGCGTCGCGCGCCCCTCGGGCGCCGCGAGGTGGGCCGATGGGAGCGTTGCGGCCCATGTCGCTTCACCTGTCAACCGAGCCGTCACGTCCGCGAGGGCCGTTGGGTGTGGTCAGACCGTACCTGTGCCATTCAGTGAGAACAATGATGGCCTGCGAGGTTCCTGGAGATCGTGCCATCATCGTCTGGTGCGCCCCGGATGGCTCGAGGAGCGAGAGCGTCGCCGCATGGAGGCTGGACACATGTGCCGCCTGGCCCGCAGGCAATGACGGCCCGTGACGCTTCACGCCGCCCTCAAGTCTTCGACGAGAAGCCAGCCCAGGCGCGCCTTGGGCCCGAGGGCTACTGTCGGCATTGTGGGAATGGGGGTACCCAGACCTGCGTGCTTGTGGCCCAGGATTGGCCCACTTCATCGACCAAAAACCAGCAGGCCCGGCACTTCTCGAGGCAAGGCCCTTGCGAGGGAGCAAGCCTCGCGAGGAGGAACATCTTCAAGACCCGCAGGGGGCCTCCTCAGGACCCCTCCGGATCGACGGATATTCCGAGACAAGACCCAGCCTCAGGAGTCAAGGATGACGCGGGAAAGGACAGGCGAGCAGCGGACAGCGGGATGGAGCAGTTTCCCCTTTAGTGTAAAGGGGGCAAGGACGTACACGGGTTCCCAAGGCATCTCCCAAAGGTTTCCGTTCTGGTGCAACAAAGCCATCGCCGCCCGCCAGTAGGACGGACGTCATCCCTGGACCCGTCCTAGTCGCGCTGACAACCACTTTTGCATGCGTAGACCACCTTTGGGCAGGGGAGCATGTTCCCTTGTTCCCCTTCAAGGGTTGGCCATTGTGGGATCCCTTCCTGCCCTTGCGATTAGGGAAGAGGACCCGAGTCGCCGCTATATGTAGAGGATAGGTTATTTCATAGGGGGGGATCTGATCTGATCGACCCCAATCCAATATGTTCATTCACAGACCCACACCACAAAAAGGCCACATGCCTTCGGAGGCCCTCGAACACTGTACTAGTTCATCCGCCAACCCCACGAGAGGCAATCCACCAAAGCAGGAGTAGGGTATTACGCTTCTCAGCGGCCCGAACCTGGGTAAACTATCGTGTTCTATGTCTTCCTCGCCATCTAGTGAGTTCCTTGCCGTCCACAGTGAGTAGCGAGTTAGGTAAGGCGAGCCCGAGAGAGATCTTCGCACACGCCCGTGAGTTCGAATCTTAAGGGTTTTGTGGAGCCCGAAATCCGACACCGTGCCCGCGCGCGCCAGATTCGGCCAAAAGAGTGTGGCCCCGTAGCACGCGAGCACTGAGCCTCCTCTCTCTCTCTCTCGTTGAGTCTCTGGGGTCTCAAACCACGTCTTTGAAACCATGGTATTGACCCCGAGCCCTCTCTCCCTCTCCTGCTGTCGCGTTGAAACCACCGGTGCTCCCCGCTCGTTGGACCGTTGATGGCCTATAAATAGGCCCTCCCCCTTCACTCCAGCCCCACACCACTCCTCCAGACCCTCAATCGAGGCCCTAGCCACCTCATTCAAGCAGAGAGAGCTCCAGTGCTCGAGATCGACCGAGGTCCCGCCGCTTCGGAGCTCCGTCGGTCACGGGCTACATGCCAGTTCTCGCGCTCCTCTCACCTCCTCCGTGACTGTAGAGAGCTCAGCAAGCCTCATCACCTCTTCGCTGAGCATTTCCCTGCCCGTAGCACCCAAATCCACCACCACCCGTGTCACCTCTGTCGCGACCACCTAATCGCTGGTGACCCAGGGCCTCCCCGTCGTTCATTCGACCACCAGCAGGTTGGCGACGATGCCACGGTGCCGTTCCTGCTGTCACCTAGCCTCGAGGGTGTCGGAATCGCCGCCGGCGTGCCTCCCCTCCCCTCTATCCATAGGAGGAAAACGACCCCGATAGGCATGCCCCACCTGTCGGTGGACAGTCTCTCCCCCTCTCTCCTCTCTCTATCGCTGACCGAGGGGCCCGCAGGTCAGGATTAAACATGACGGCGCGCGCGCACCTCGGCTGCTGGTTGGCTAACTGGCCGGTTGGCCAGTTGGGCAGGCCCAGCCACTAGCCGAGCCAGGCCAGGGTTAAGCCCTTTTCCTTTTTCTTTTATGTTGATTCTAAATGATTTTTGTAAAGTTAAATATTTAATCAAATTTAGATATTTTCCACCAGAATTCTTCTAAAAATGTGTAGAATTTATTAGTGTTGTTGCAGCAATTTTTGTAAAAACTTTTATACATGGCTTTGATTAAAATGTCTAGTTTAAATATTTTAGCCCCTCCTATTTAGGTTTTAAAAATACCTTTTTAGATCAAAACCAGAGACAAACATTTTTAAAACAATAGTAAAGATTTATCAGAATAGGATAACACTTTTAAAGTGAGTTTGTGCTCCGTTTTTGAATGAGCTTCTTATTTTTATTACTATTATTACGACGATATATTTCGCGTTCGACGAAGGACTTGGACCCAAAGACCTGAAGTCCCCTGATAGCTGGCTGATCAAGGCAAGCAGCCCTTTGACCATGTGTGAGAAAATGTTTTATGCGTGACATATTGATTACACTACTCCGATGCATATAGTTAAGGATGATCGGTGCACCCCGGCATGGTGTTTCCGGTAGCTGCTCTGGAGCACTTGCATTAAGCATGACCCTACCATCTATGAGGGTCACGCTGATAATATGTTGACAAGTAGACAGTAGAGCTAGACATAGAAAGAGCATGTGCATGATGATTGTAACACAGAGTTGATGTCAAAGGTTTTACGAAAACCCCATCGGGTGCCACTAATGCCCGAGGGTGATGATGAGTTAGGTGACAACTTGTGAAAGAAATGGTGCACCAGGAATATTTTGTGTGAGTGGTTTCAGAAATGGGATTAGATTTATGATGTGTCGACCGTCCCAACCTTACATGTACGACCACGATACCCCTTTATGGGACGGGGCTTTGTTGACTACTTTGGTCGGTGCTAGCAAAGAGGCCATATTACTAGTGGCGGGAGTGATATGTGGTCCCTCTCATTACGGCGTCGTACCAGGTAGGTCCACTATGCCGTTTTTACGTGTTCTGGGCACACCGTTGGTCCCCGCATGGATGATACGGTCTAGAGTTGGTGCTTATAAGATGTACATCATGTGGGCTGGGTACCAATCGAGTGGACTCTTTTGTCTAGTGTCATTAGGGGAAAGGCAATGATCGGGTACTTACCTCGGGTATGTTATATACCGCGAGTCGTGGATGATACGGAAGTTTCTTGGATCTCGTGGGTACAGCGTACAACCTCTCCAGAGTGTAAAACTATTCGAATAGTCGTGTCCACGGTCAAGGACAGTTGGGTGTTGCTGCTTAAACTACGTCGAGTCATTTTCGCATAAACCAAGTGTTTGTGTGTGTGTGTGTTCATCATGTGATATGAAAGAGTTGATATGATCAAGTTCAGTGACTTGGTATGTCGGGTGAACCCGAAGTGTTCAACCCTCAGCGGATATGTTGATATTTGTAACCTATTCTTATGATTACCATCTAGTTTATGATGCATATCAGGTAATTGACCATGCATTTTCTTAAGTAAAGACTTGCTTTCTGCAAAGGCTGCATATTACTTTATTATCGTACCAGCTGCATTACCATTTCATGGGTTGTTTGCGAGTACATTCAAAGTACTCACTGGCATGCCACTGGTTATCTTATTAACCAGACATGGAGGAACCGGAGTTTGGAGAAGAAATCGTCATCAGAGACGGAGACGCGAACTAGGACGTTTCCCATTCAGAATGCGTGTTGGTGAAGGCTGATGGCATGGGCTCCCGTTTATTACCAAGATTTCCGCTAGTAGATGTGTTAGTGTGGTTGGCCTTATAGGCCATACCTATGTGAGACTTCACCACGCTGGCCATTTGTTGTATCAAACGGTATGTTTGGATGTAAGACTCTTAATATTCAGTATATGTGTGTTCGGTGAGAATTGATCTCTGGGATCACTGAGCACATTCATTCGGCGATCTCGACTCATTAATTAGGGTCCCCACATGATTCCCTCTCAATAGTAGGGGATCCCTACAACCAAAGACAATAAACACGTAGGGAACACGTCTTCGATCTTTTTCGTTTGGTGGGAATGCCTAACCGTCTTGTGTCTTAACAAATGATACCTGCATACATGACACCCGGTTAGATAACATAGTGAGTTGTCATCATCACCAAAACACTTGAGCATAAGAATGCCCTTACAATATCCCTCATTTTGGTGGATGATAAAAACAACACGATTTTCATCAACGATCTCTAAAGCAGAAGCGGTGCTCCCCCTCGTTGAGTGCCCCGGATGAGACAAAGCCAGGATTGGAGCTCCCCCTTGGTGTTAGAGACCATCCACGGGGTACATACAGAAATTTAACATTGAGGAGCATATGTACGATATAACAAATAGAGATGGAAATGACACGGTAAAATAATAAACATGATCTCCAAGAAAACTCAAATTGTCTCCACGCGATAGATTCAAGACCAACTAACAAGCAAATAAGAGTTCAATTTGAAAAACAACATGAAAGATACGAAATGACTGCAAAGCCCCCATGCAAATCTTGTCAAGCTATTTCTCTCTCCCCCTTTGGCATCAGGACACCAAAAAGGAAAAGAGCAATGATGGCACCCCGGTGCTCAGAAAGCTCATTAGATCCGCCAGACTCCTCGGAAGCATCATCATCATCACCACTAGCAGACTCATCATCAGCACCATCATCACTATCACACTCTCCGGAGCAGCAGTAGCATACGAGGTAGTAGGTTGACCTAAGACCTCATCATCTGCCCAAGAGCTATGACCATAGATCCACTTCTCCTCAGGTGTGATGGACTTCTCGGAACCACTAGCAGCCTCAAGCTTGGGAGCCCTCATAATATGAATCTGGCGGCATCGAACAAGCATCACATTTACATGGGCTTCATATAGCTTCTGCTGAACATGAGCATGGAGGAAGAAGTTCTTCTTCAACTTATCTGAGCACTTGGATACCCAAGTGGGCTTGGCAGCCGTAGGAAGCTCAAAGTCACTGTCACTGGAAGTAGCAAAGACATCCTGAGGTGCATCATCGGGGAAGCGAGGGGCAGCATGCTTCTTCTTCCAGAGTTGCTTGACCTCATGCTTAGTGATATCCTCAAGAGAAGAGAGAGGCTCGCTAGGCCTCCAAACTGCACACATAGAGTTGAGGAAGCACATAATGAACGGAGCATACTTGGGGACCAATTTGTAGTGAACTATGGAGTAGAGCTCCTCCCATAACCATTTTGAAGCATCAAATGTGGCCCCAGTGTCACCCATCTCCTTCATAGCAACAAGCAGATCAACAAAATAACCATGAATCTCATCTTGATTGCCCACCTTGGGCAGGAGAACATTCCGGAAAACAAGACGCAGAACATCATATATCGGCAGCAGGTCCTTAGAGGAGCCAACAATCCCACAACCGGGAATGTATAAGGGAGCAAGCGTCACCTTATCCATTGGATGAGGCCGATAATGAGGACGAATGCAGCCATCCCCAGGGAGACCTATATCATCATACCCAAGAGCATTGCAGAAGGCACGCCACGAGACCTCGAAGAGTTCATCAGGACACATGAAGGTAAGGGTGCGAGCGTCATCGGTGCCAAAGTGAACCGTGGCATAGAACTGGTGAATGAGATGCACATCAAAGGGACAATTGAGTGTCATGAGCTTGAGCACGTCAAATTCGTCACATAGAGTATAAGCTTCTCCAAAGTAGTCCATGTTATTCTTCCAGTGCTCAATGTCAATAGTACACTGCTTGGCAAACTTTTTCTTGTGATAGTCATAGAGCTCATGCATAATGCGCATCTGAAGCGCATTCCGGAACTAAGGGGTGGTCCAGAAGGGAACAATGGGTACCACATATCGATTTTGAAAGCGAACCTCCTCCCAATCAGCTTGCTTCCATTTGTGTATTAGCTTGGCAGATTTCTTCTTTGCGACCAAGGCTTTTGCATGGTGGGAGGGATTGGTAGGTATCACCTCTTCCTCATGCTCACAGTCGTCCACAAGCCTACATCTGCGAGCACGCTTCTTGGTGTTCTTCCGAGGACCAGAGCGAGAACCAGACCCTTCTGTAGACACACACCATAAAAAAACACAAAGAAACCCAGAAAAGATGAGAGGACTGTACGCAAAAACAAGAATAAATAGGTATGCAAGGTAAAACAAAGAAGTAGTGGCATCAGAACCACACGGGGAGTGGTACCGCTAATGCATGTGGTTGTACCGCTGTTTGTGGGAGACCAGTTCATCCGGATCTGAGAGAGATGTCAGTGATTCTAGGTTCTAATAGCATAGCTAATAGGAATTATATATAGGATCTCCTCCTATCAATAGTTTATCCATAACAAACGCGGGAACCTAGCAATGCCCTAAGAAGAACTAGATCCAAGGAGGAGGATCCAAAAACAAGAAGGAGGAATGGCATTACCAACGTCCATTGGAGGAGATCAGGGAAGGGAGGGCCTCCACTGAGTGAATCCAGGGGGGCACCAGATCCAGGGTGCGGAAGGCGCATTGGCGTGGTGGAGACGGTGGCAGGCAATGAGGGCACCGAGGGGAGAAGTTCGTCACGAAGGAGAAACTGAGTAGGCCTGATCCTCCCTAATAACCGTCGGTTGCCGCACCGGTTATACCACTCCGAGGAGCGGTTGTACCGGTCCAGTACAGCCTGGAGGTTAGCGGTGGAACCATTAATTGTCGCTGGTTAAACCGTTGTACTGCCTTGCCTGAGTCTCCACCCCAGAGAAACAATGTGTACAATGTAATGGAGAGGGTTTGAGGGGAGAGGAGGGCTTGGGACAGAGAGCAGGCAAGGGAATATGGTGGGCAAGTCCCATGGTGACGGAGAAGAGTCATAGAAAAAGGAATACACATCTTGAGGGATTCCACACCTAAAAACTTTAAGAGAGGCAAAAAGATGCAATAAAAAGGAACACCAAGGGTAAAGTCCTCACTGAGAGGTTGTGGTGGCCGAGGCCACCTTGTTTGAGTGAACTGGTATGGCACCACAAAGATTTTAACCTTGGGCCCATGACCAAAACTCATCTTTCTGGCGCAAATACCATCTAAAAATGGCAAATGTGTAATATTTGATTGTTTTATGCATAATAGGAGGAGAGATAATTCATGCCTACATCTAAACAAAATATAATGTTGAGAATAGTGGAATGTCCCAGGTTTCAATGTGCATTGCTCAAATCAATGATATTTAGATGATGTCTTAACTTGCGAAACCTTGCTTTATTCAAAGGTTTTGTGAAGATATCTGCAAGTTTTTCATTAGTGTTGAGGTAGATGAGGTCAATCTCCCCACGCTTGATATGCTCCCGGATGAAATGATGCGAATATTGATGTGCTTCGTCTTGCAATGTTGAACCGGGTTGTTGGAGATTGAGATGGCACTAATATTATCACAATAAAGAGGCACTTTGTCACATGTGACACCGTAATCCTTTAAAGTTTGGCTGATCCAAAGCAACTAAGCACAACAACTTGCAGCAGCTATGTATTTAGCCTCGATGGACGGGAGAGAAACATAATTTTGTTTCTTGGAAGACCAACTTACCAGAGAGCGGCCAAGGAATTGGTAACCTCCGGAAGTTGACTTACTATCCACACGGTCTCCTGCCCAATCCGAGTCTGAATATCCTGGGAGATCAAATGAAGCCACTTTAGGATACCATAAGCCAAAGTTTGGGGTATAAGCCAAATATCAAAAGATTCGCTTGACCGCCACATAGTGATTGTCCTTAGGTGCGGATTGAAAACATGCAAAAATTCCCATACTCAACATAATATCCAGTCTAGATGCACAAAGATAAAACCAGAGAACCAATCATAGAGCAGTGTACCTTTTGAACCACAACTTTAACATTGGGATCGAGATCAAGATGGCACTTGAGAGGCATGGGAGTGTTGGTCTTGGTAGGTTTGAGATCATCTATATTGAAACTTTTGAGCATCTCTTGAGTGTATTTTGCTTGATTGATGAAGGTGCTTTGACTTTGTTGCTTGACTTCAAATTCAAGGAAAAACACCAACTCTCCCATCATAGACATCTCAAACTCTTTAGTCATTAGAGCACCATATTCTTCATTAAAAGCTTTGTTAGGAGAACCAAAGATAATATCATTAACATATAGTTCGCATATGAACAAGTTCTTCTTGACCTTATTAGTAAAAAGAGTGGGGTTGATTTTCCCTACTTCAAATACACGGTCATGTAACATCTCGGTAAGGTGCTCATACCACGCACATGGGTCTTGTTTAAGTCCATAGAGTGCCTTGTCGAGAACATACACATGATTAGGGAACTTGGGATCCTCGGACCCCGGGGGTTATTTGACATAAACAAACTCCTTAAGGGGACCATTAAGAAATGCACTCTTCACATCCATTTGGTATAATTTGAAGTTATGATGAGATGAAAATGCAAGCAACATGCGAATAGATTCAAGGCGAGCAACAGGAGCAAAGGTTTCACCGTAGTCGATACCCTCGACTAGGGAGTAGCCTTGTGCTACCAATCATTCCTTGTTTAGAGTGACGGCCCCGTTTGCATCTTGCTTTTTCTTAAAGATCCACTTTGTCCCAATGACATTGTGGTTCTCCTTGGGTACTGGAACCAGTGTCTACACTTTTTTCCGCTCGAAGTTGTTGAGTTCTTCATGCATCTCTTCAACCCACTCCATGTCTTCGAGGGCCTCTTGTACCTTTAGTGGTACAATGCAAGAAACAAACTCATGATGGGCACTAAAGTTTGATAATTGACGACGAGTAGTTACCCCTCTCTATAAGTTGTCGTCGACATTCTCCATCACATGAGAAAGAATTTTTAGCGTTTGGCATTCTTGGCAGCGCGTCTTCCTTGAATCTCCTCAGGGGTAAGCTGAGAAGCTTGTATATGACCTTTGCCGCCATTTTGAATTTGCCCCTGATCTTTAGCTTGACTTTGTTCATGTGCTTGCTCTCGATATTGAGCTTGGTCTTGACCTTGAGCCTGCTCTTGATCTTGAGCATTCTCAGAGGGGTGAGCATGATCAAGGACATCAGTTTGTGCAGGACCATATTGAGGTTGATCTTCTCCTTGATCGGGATTACGGGGATGAGGGCCTTCAAAGTGTTCTTTGTAACCATGTGGGTCTTGAGTCGGTCATGGTTCCACGTGAGTGGAACATTGTCCTTCTGCTTCAGCCTTAAGGGGTTCCTCAACGGGTAGGAAGTATCCCACGCCCATTCTTCTTATGGCTTGGGGAGGAATTTCATTGCCTACATCACAAATACCACTTTGCTCCACTTGGGAGCCATTATTCTCATCAAACTCCACATTACATGTCTCCTTAATGAGTCCAGAGGACTTGTTGAGGGCACGATTGGTGCGAGAGTTTGAAGCATAACCAACAAATATGCCCTCCTGAGCTCTAGGTTCAAATTTGGACAAAGGAGCACCTTTCTTAAGAATGAAACATTTACAGCCAAATGATACGTCCATTTTGCATCATGCTTTCATGTTGATATTTATCGCTTTTTGGGCTGTTATTACACTTCACGGTACAATACTTATGCCTTTTCTCTCTTATTTTGCAAGGTTTACATGAACAGGGAGAATGCCGGCAAGTGGAATTCTGGCTGAAAAGGGAGAAATTTTGAGATACCTATTCTGCGCAACTACAAAAGCCATGAAAATCAACGAGGATTTATGTTGGAATTTATAAAAAATACTGGGCCGAAGAAGTACCAGAGGGGAGCCAGCAGGAGGCCACAAGCCTGCTAGGCGTGGCCTACCCCCTGGCCGCGCCTAGGGGGCTTATGGGCTCCCTGTTGGCCCACTAGCCCCCCTCTTTTGCTATAAGGAGGGTTTCGTTCCGAATAAAATCAAGAGGAGGCTTTCGGGAGGAATCGCCGCCGCAACGAGGCGGAACTTGAGCAGAACCAATCTAGAGCTCCGGCAGGGTCGTCCTGCCAGGGAAACTTCCCTCCCGGAGGGGGAAATCATCGCCATCATCATCACCAACACTCCTCTCATTGGAGGGGACTCATCACCATCAACATCTTCATCAACACCATATCATCTCCAAACCCTAGTTCATCTCTTGTAACCAATCTCCGTCTCGCGACTCCGATTGGTACTTGTAAGGTTGCTAGTAGTGTTAATTACTCTTTGTAGTTGATGCTAGTTGGATTACTCGGTGGAAGATTATATGTTCAGATCCTTGATGCTATTCAATAACTCTCTGGTCATGAACATAATTATGCTTTGTGATTAGTTACTTTTGTTCCTGAGGACATGGGATAAGTCATGCTATAAATAGTCATGTGAATTTGGTATTCGTTCGATATTTTGATGCGTTGTATGTTGTTTTTCCTCTAGTGGTGTTATGTGAACGTCGACTACATAACACTTCACCATTCTTTGGGCCTAGAGGAAGGCAGTGGGAAGTAGTAAGTAGATGATGGGTTGCTAGAGTGACAGAAGCTTAAACCCTAGTTTATGTGTTGCTTCGTAAGGGGCTGATTTGGATCCACTAGTTGAATGCTACTGTTAGACTTTGTATTAATTCTTCTTTCGTAGTTGCGGATGCTTGCGAGAGGGGTTAATCATAAGTGGGATGTTTGTCCAAGTAAGGGCAGGACCCAAGCACCGGTCCACCCCAATATCAAACTATCAAAGTAGCGAACGCGAATCATATGAACATGATGAAAACTAGCTTGACAGAAATTCCCGTGTGTCCTCGGGAGCGCTTTACCTCCTATAAGAGTTTTTCCAGGCTTGTCCCTTGCTAAAAAAAGGATTGGGCCACTTTTCTGCACCGTTGTTACTATTGTTACTTTCTACTTGCAACGAATCATCTTACCACACAACTTTATGTTACCGATAATTTCAGTGCTTGAAGAGAATACCTTGCTGAAAACCACTTGTCAGATTCTTCTGCTCCTCGTTGGGTTTGACACTCTTACTTATCGAAAGGACTACGATAGATACCCCACACTTGTGGGTCATCAAGACTCTTTTCTGGCGTCGTTCCCGGGGAGTGAAGCGCCTTTGGTAAGTGGAATTTGGTAAGGAAACATTTATACAGTGTGCTGAAATTTATTGTCACTTGTTATTATGGAAACTAATCCCTTGAGGAGCTTGTTCGGGGTATCTTCACCTCGAACGGAAGCACAAGGAGTTTCTCCTCAACCTGCTGCACCTACTGAAAATATTTTCTATTTATTTCCGTCGGGTATGCTTGAGAAACTGCTGGATAATCCTTTTACAGGAGATGGAACATCACATCCCGACTTGCATCTAATCTATGTAGATGAGGTTTGTGGTTTATTTAATCTTGCAGGTTTGCCCGAGGATGAGGTCACGAAGAAGGTCTTTCCCTTATCTTTGAGGGATAAGGAATTGACATGGTATAGGCTATGTGATGATACTGGATCATGGAACTACAACCGGTTGAAATTGGAATTTCATCAAAAGTTTTATCCTATGCATCTAGTACATCGTGATCGGAATTATATTTATAATTTTTGGCCTTGTGACAGAGAAAGAATCGCTCAAGCTCGGGTGAGGCTTAAATAAATGTTATATTCCTGCCCCAACCATGAGCTCGCGAGAGAAATTATCATTCAGAACTTCTATGCCCGGCTTTCTCATGATGATCGCACCATGCTTGACACTTCTTGTACCGGTTCTTTTATGAAGAGAGATATTGACTTCAAATGGAATTTATTGGAAAGAATTAAATGCAAATCTGAAGATTGGGAGCTTGATGAAGGTAAGGAGTCAGGTATGAATTTCAAGTTTGATTGCGTTAAATCCTTTGTCGAAACAAATACTTTTTGTGATTTTAGCGCTAAATATGGACTTGACTATGAGATAGTAGCTTCATTGTGTGAATCATTTGGTGCTCATATTGATCTCCCTAAAGAGAAGTGGTTTAAATATCATCCTCCCTTAGAAGTCAATGTAGTTAAACCCAATCCAGTTGAAGAGAAAGTCATTGCTTATAATGATCCTATCGTTCCCACTTCTTAAATTGAGAAACCACCTTTCCCTGTTAGGACAAAGGACCATTCTAAAGTTTCAACTGTGATACATAGGGGCTACATTAGAATACCTACACCCCCTGAGCAAATTAGAGTTGAACCTTGCATTGCTATTATCAAAGATCTCCTGTCTGACGATGTTGAGGGACATGATATTTACTTCTATGAAGATGTTGCTAGAATTGCTAAACCTCATGCTAGAGACAAACATAGGCATGTTGTTGGCATGCTTGTTGTTTGTGTTAAGATAGGAGACCATTGTTAGCATGGTCTATGTGACGTGGGTGCTAGTGTTAGTGCAATACCTCAATCCTTATATGATCAAATTAAAGACGAGATTGCACCTGTCGAGATGGAACCTATTGATGTCACTATTCAGCTTGCCAATAGAGATACTATCTGCCCTGTGGGAATTGTTAGAGATGTTGAAGTCTTGTGTGGTAAAACGAAGTATCCTGCTGATTTCCTCGTTCTTTCTACCACACAAGATAGCTTTTGTCCCATCATATTTGGCAGACCTTTCCTCAATACTGTCAATGCTCATATTGACAGTGAGAAGCAAACTGTCACTGTTGGCTTTGAAGGTGTGTCACATGAGTTCAATTTCTCCAAGTTTGATAGACAACCTCATGAAAAAGAGTTGCCTAGTAAGGATGAAATTATTGCCCTAGCTTCTATTGTTGTGCCTCCTACTGATCCTTTAGAGCAATACTTGCTTGAGCATGAAAATGATATGCATATGGATGAAAGGAATGAGATAGATAGAGTTATCTTTGAACAATATCCTATCCTTAAGAATAACTTGCATGTTGAACTGCTTGGATATCCACCCCCACCAAAGGGTGATCCTTTGTTCGAGCTCAAACAGTTGCCTGATACTCTTAAGTATTCTTATCTCGATGAAAAAGAGATATATCATGTTATTATTAGTGCTAGCCTCTCAAAGCATGAAGAAAAGAAGTTACTAAAAACTCTGAGGAAGCACTGTGCTGCTATTGGATATACTCTTGATGATCTGAAGGGCATTAGTCCCACTCTATGCCAGCACAAGATTAAAACCGATCCTGATTCCAAACCAGTTGTCGATCATCAACGGAGATTAAATCATAAGATGAAAGAGGTAGTAAGAAAAGAAATACTAAAGCTCCTGGAAGCAGGTATTATCTATCCCGTTGCTCATGGTGATTGGGTGAGTCCGGTGCATTGCGTCCCTAAGAAGGGAGGTATTACCGTTGTCCCTAATGATAAGGATGAATTGATCCCACAGAGGATTATTACTGGCTATAGGATGGTGATCGATTTTAGGAAATTGAATAAAGCCACTAGGAATGATCATTACCCTTTGCCTTTTATCGACCAAATGCTAGAAAGACTATCTAAACACACACACTTCTGCTTTCTAGATGGTTATTCTGGTTTCTCCCAAATACCAGTTGCACAATCTGATCAGGAGAAAACCACTTTCACCTTCCCTTTCGGTACCTTTGCTTATAGACATATGCCTTTTGGCTTATGTAATGCAAATGCCACCTTTCGAAGATGTATGATGGCTATATTCTCTGACTTTTGTGAAAATATTGTTGAGGTTTTCATGGATGACTTCTCCGTTTACGGGTCTTCTTTTGATGGTTGCCTCAGCAACCTTGATTGAATCTTGTAGAGATGTAAAGATACCAATCTTGTCTTGAATTGGGAGAAGTGCCACTTTATGGTTAATGAAGGCATCGTCTTAGGACATAAAATTTCTGAAAGAGGTATTGAAGTCGATAAGAATAAGGTTGATGCAATCGAGAAAATGCCATGCCCCACAGATATCAAAGGTATAAGAAGTTTCCTTGGTCATGTTGGTTTCTATAGAAGGTTCATCAAAGACTTCTCTAAGATTTCTAGGCCTCTTACCAATCTCTTGCAAAAGGATATTCCTTTTGTTTTTGACGATGATTGTGAGGAAGCCTTTGAAATACTTAAGAAGGCCTTGATAACTGCGCCTATTGTTCAACCACCTGATTGGAACTTACCTTTCGAAATCATGTGTGATGCTAGTGATTATGTTGTTGGTGTTGTCCTAGGACAAAGAGTTGATAAGAAGTTGAATGTTATTCACTATGCTAGTAAAACTCTAGACAGTGCCCAAAGAAACTATGCTACTACTGAAAAGGAATTTTTAGCAGTCATGTTTGCATGTGAGAAGTTCAGATCTTACATAGTTGATTCCAAAGTCACTATTCACACTGATCACACTGCTATTAAATATGTCAAGGAAAATAAAGACGATAAACCTAGACTTATTAGATGTTTTCCCTTGCTACAAGAATTTGATTTGCATGTAGTCGACAGGAAGGGTGCTGAGAACCCCGTAGCAGATAACTTGTCTAGGTTGGAGAATGTTCTTGATGAGCCACAACCTATTGATGATAGCTTTCCTGATGAGCAATTGATTGTCATCAATACTTCACGTAGTACACCGTGGTATGCTGATTATGCAAATTATATCGTTGCCAAATATATACCACCTAGTTTCACATACCAGCAAAAGAAGAAATTCTTCTTTGATTTGAGGTATTACTGTTGGGATGATCCTCACCTTTATAAGGAAGGAGTAGATGGTGTTACTAGACGTTGTGTACCTGAACATGAACAAGGACAAATCCTACAGAAGTGTCACTCCGAGGCTTACGGAGGACACCATGCGGAGACAGAACTGCACACAAGGTATTGCAATCAGGTTTCTATTGGGCCACTCTCTTCAAGGATGCCCGTAAGTTTGTCTTGTCTTGTGATGAATGTCAAAGAATAGGTAATATCGGTAAACGCCAGGAAATTCCTATGAATTATTCACTTGTCATTGAACCATTTGATGTTTGGGGCTTTGATTATATGGGACCTTTTCCAAAATCCAACGGGTATACTCATATCCTACTTGTTGTTGATTACGTTACTAAGTGGGTAGAAGCTATCCCAACTAGTAGTGCTGATCACAACACTTCTATCAGGATGCTTAAAGAAGTTATTTTCCCTAGATTTGGAGTCCCTAGATATCTAATGACCGATGGTGGTTCACATTTCATTCATGGTGCTTTCCGTAAAACGCTTGCTAAGTATGATGTCAACCATAGAATTGCATCTCCCTATCACCCTCAATCCAGTGGTCAAGTAGATCTAAGTAATAGAGAGATTAAACTAATTCTGCAAAAGACTGTCAATAGGTCTAGAAAGAATTGGTCTATGAAGCTCGATGATGCACTGTGGGCTTATAGACCTGCTTATAAGAATCCCATGGGCATGTCTCCTATAAAATGGTTTACGGTAAAGCATGTCATTTACCTCTTGAGCTAGAGCACAAGGCTTATTGGGCAATCAAAGAGCTCAACTTGGATTTCAAACTTGCTGGTGAGAAGAGGTTATTTGATATTAGCTTGCTTGATGAATGGAGAGCTCAGGCATATGAAAATGCCAAGCTGTTCAAAGAAAAGGTTAAGAGGTGGCATGATAAAAGGATACAAAAACGTGAGTTCAATGTAGGTGATTATGTCTTACTATATAATTCTCGTTTAAGATTTTTGCAGGTAAGCTTCTCTCTAAATGGGAAGGTCCTTACATTGTTGAGGAAGTATATCGTTCCGGTGCAATCAAGATCAACAACACGTAAGGTAATTTTCCGAGAGTGGTAAATGGGCAAAGAATCAAGCATTATATCTCAGGTACTCCCATAAATGTTGAAAGCAATATTATCAATACCATAACTCCGGAGGAGTACATAAGGGATATTTATCAGCCTGTTTTAGACTCCGAAAACGAAGAGGTAGGTGATTCGGTAAGTAAACCGACTCCAAAACTTTTCTAGTAGGAATTTTTCTCCGTTTTGGAATTTTTAGAAAAATCGAAAAATTTAAAGTAGTCCGGAAAGCGCACGAGGAGGCGACAAGCCTGCTAGGCGCGACCTACCCCCTGGTCGCGCCTAGGGGGCTTATGGGCACCTCGTGTGCCTCCCCGACTCCGTTTTCTTGCATAGTACTCCTTCTGGTCGGAAAAAATCATTATATATTCTCCCGAAAGGTCTGACCCTCGTATCACGCAATTTTCCTCTGTTTTCGTTTCGAGCCTGTTTCTGCTGCAGATCTAGATCGCTATCACATCCCCAAAAGCTCCGAAAGACAAGATCTTCAAGAAGGTCATCAATCCCTACCTCGCGGCAGTGCTGCAACACCCTCAATCTATCAAGATGCATGAGGGATGCTGCACATCCGTGATGTTGAGGGGCCTAAGAAGACCGGAAGCATGGAGGCGAGGCTCGAAGCAATGGAGCAACAAGTCTTCAAGTGCCAAGGGATGGTGGAGCGTGGACTTAACGCCAACCACATGATGATCACGGAGTTCACCAACAAGCATAAGATCGATGCCAATGACATCGGGATGCACCTCTCCAGGCTCTATGACAGAATTGATGACCTCCAAGCCCAGATCAATGACCTGCAGAACCAAAACTGTGAGTATGAGTATAGATTTAAATCAATACGGTTGGCTGCAGATTTGAGGATTCCGAAGACTCGGTCATCTTTCCATGATGGAGCACCTATGCCTTGGAAGACGGAGGATCAAACCCAGGTTACAACAACGCCACCACCATCACCATTGAAGGAAGACAACTAAGCATGGGTATGGGCAATCCCCTTGGCTTGTAACAAGCTTGGGGGAGTTGCCCCGGTATCGTATCACCATCACATGTTTTGCCTTTAGCTTTTCTTAGTTTGATCCTTTTTGGTTTTATCTTTCTCTAGTAGAATAAAGTCCTTAGTGTTTTAGGCTTGAGTTTTGCTTTGTGTCACCCCGATGTATTCGAGCTCATGAGCTATATAATAAAGAGGGTCTTAGTTAAGGGCCTTGCTACATGCCATGATCTGAAAGAAAAGAATGATAAAAGAACGAAAGCATGAAAGATCATGTAATGATCTTATGGAAAGTGATGGCTTCACATATAAAAAGAATGTTGATTGAAACTTGTTGAGGATAGATAAACGTAGACCTTGGTCATTGTTGCAATTAATAGGAAGTTATAAAGAAGGAGAGGTTCACATATAAATATATCATCTTTGACACCATCTATGATTGTGAACACTCACTAAACTATTGCATGCTTAGAAGTAGATGTTGGACAAGGAAGACAACATAATGAATTATGTTTGCTTGGTTCCGAACAATGATTATATGACTAGAGATCCCTTAGCATGTGACGATTGATTCCACCTCATATCAGCCAAAACTTCCGCACTAAGTAGAGATACTACTTGTGCATCCACAAACCTTCAACCCAGTTTTGCATGAGAGTCCACCATACCTACCTATGGATTGAATAAGATCCCTCAAGTAAGTGGTCATCGGTGCAAGCAATAAAAATTGCTTCCTAAATATGTATGGTCTATTAGTGTGTGGAAAATAAGCTTTGTACGAACCTGTGATGAGGAAGACATAAAAGCGACAGACTGCATAATAAAGTTCTTTATCATAGGAGGCAATATAAAGTGACGTTCCTTCACACTAAGAGGACACACATCCAAACCTCAAAAGTGCATGACAACCTCTGCTTCCCTCTGCGAAGGTCCTATCTTGTACCTTTACTTTTTTCCCTTGAAAGAGTCATGGTGATCTACACCAATTCCTTATCTCCCCTTTATCTTGGCTAACGTCATATGCTAGGGAAAGATCTATATTCATATGTCAACTTGGTGGTAAGTATTCATGAATTATTGTTGTTGACATTACCCTTGAGGTAAATGGTTGGAAGGCGAAACTATAAGCCCCTATGTTTCTATGTGTCCGACTGAAACTTTGATCTCATGAGTACCAATTGTAGAAGAAAAAGGACGATTGAGTATGTGAATTTGCTTTACAAGCTCTTGTTTGACTCTTTCCGCTGTTATGATAAATTGCAATTGCTTCAATGACTAAAGGCTATTGGTTGTTAATTCTTAGTAAGGTTCTTGATCTATACTTTACTTTGTGAAGGAATTATCACTTTAGCATAAGAGATTATATGATGATATTGATGTTCTAACTATGATCATGATGCCTGCATGTTCTTATCTTGTTTTGTCGACACCTCTCTCTCTAAACATGTGGGCATATTTATTGATCTCGGCTTTCGCTTGAGGACAACCGAGGTCTAAGCTTGGGGGAGTTGATACGTCCATTTTGCATCATGCTTTCATGTTGATATTTATCGCTTTTTGGGCTGTTATTACACTTCACGGTACAATATTTATGCCTTTTCTCTCTTATTTTGCAAGGTTTACATGAAGAGGGAAAATGCCGGCAACTGGAATTCTGGCCTAAAAAAGGAGCAAGTTTGAGATACCTATTCTGCGCAACTCCAAAAGCTGTGAAAATCAACGAGGATTTATTTTGGAATTTATTAAAAATACTGGGCCGAAGAAGTACAGAGGGGAGCCAACAGGAGGCCACAAGCCTGCTAGGCGCGGCCTACCCGCCTGGCCGTGCCTAGGGGGCTTGTGGGCTCCCTATTGTCCCACTAGCCCCCCTCTTTTGCTATAAGGAGGGTTTCGTTCCGGAAAAAAATCAAGAGGAGGCTTTCGGGAGAAATCGCCGCCGCCACTAGGCGGAACTTGAGTAGAACCAATCTAGAGCTCTGGCAGGGTCGTCCTGTCGGGGAAACCTCCCTCCCGGAGGGGGAAATCATCGCCATCGTCATCACCAACACTCCTCTCATTGGATGGGACTCATCAACATCAACATGTTCATCAGCACCATCTCATCTCCAAACCCTAGTTCATCTCTTGTAACCAATCTCCGTCTCGCGACTCCGATTGGTACTTGTAAGGTTGCTAGTAGTGTTAATTACTCTTTGTAGTTGATGCTAGTTTGATTACTAGATGGAAGATTATATGTTCAGATCCTTGATTCTATTCGATACCTCTCTAGTCATGAACATAATTATGCTTTGTGAGTAGTTACTTTTGTTCCTGAGGACATGGGATAAGTCATGCTATATGTAGTCATGTGAATTTGGTATTCGTTCGATATTTTGATGTGTTGTATGTTGTTTTTCCTCTAGTGGTGCTATGTGAACATTGACTAAATAACACGTCACCATTATTTGGGCCTAGAGGAAGGCATTGGGAAGAAGTAAGTAGATGATGGGTTGCTAGAGTGACAGAAGCTCAAACCCTAGTTGATGCGTTGTTTCATAAGGGGCTGATTTGGATCCACTAGTTTAATGCTATGGTTAGACTTTGTCTTAATTCTTCTTTCGTAGTTGCGGATGCTTGCGAGAGGGGTTAATCTTAAGTGGGATGTTTGTCCAAGTAAGGGAAGCACCCAAGCACCGGTCCACCCACATATCAAACTATCAAAGTAGCGAACGTGAATCATATGAACATGATGAAAACTAGCTTGACAGATATTCCCGTGTGTCCTCGGGAGCGCTTTACCTCCTATAAGAGTTTGTCCAGGCTTGTCCCTTGCTACAAAAGGGATTGGGCCACTTTGCTGCACCGTTGCTACTATTGTTACTTGCTACTTGCTACGAATCATCTTACCACACAACTTTCTGTTACCGATAATTTCAGTGCTTGCAGAGAATACCTTGCTGAAAACCACTTGTCAGATCCTTCTGCTCCTCATTGGGTTCGACACTCTTACTTATCGAAAGGACTACGATAGATCCCTGATACGTCTCCGTCGTATCTCCTTTTCCAAGCTCTTTTGCCCTTGTTTTGGACTCTAAATTGCATGATTTGAATGGAACTAACCCGGACTGACGTTGTTTTCAGCAGAATTGCCATGGTGTTATTTTTGTGCAGAAATGAAAGTTCTCGGAACGTCCTAAAAATTTACGGAGAATTTTTCTGGAAAATACGAAAAATACCTGCGTGAAGATCCACCGGAGTGGATGGGCCAGTGGGCCGCAAGCCCTGTTACCGCGGCCACCCCCCTGGTCGCAGCAACCAAGCTTGTGGGGCCCACGTGGCTCTGCCGCCCCCAACTCCAGCTCTATAAATTCACTTTCGCCCAGAAAAAAGCAGAAGAGAAGATTTCGTCGCGTTTCGATACAGAGGTGCCGCCACATCCTGTTCTTCATCTGGAGGACAGATCTGGAGTCCGTTTTGGGCTCCGGAGAGGGGAAATCGTCGCCATCGTCATCAACAACCTTCTTCCCTCTCCAATTCTATGAAGCTCTTCATCGTTCGTGAGTAATCTATTCGTAGGCTCGCTGGGCGGTGATGAGTAGGATGAGATCTATCATGTAGTCGAGTTAGTTTTGACGGGGATTGATCCCTAGTATCCACTATGTTCTGAGATTGATGTTGCTACTACTTTGCCATGCTTAATGCTTGTCACTAGGGCCCGAGTGCCATGATTTCACATCTGAAATTATTATGTTGTCACCAATATATGTGTGTTTTAGATCCAATCTTGCAAGTTGTAGTTACCTACTATGTGTTATGACCCGGCAACCCCGGAGTGACAATAACCGGAACCACTCCCGATGATGACCATAGTTTGAGGAGTTCATGTGTTCACCAAGCGCTAATGCATTGTTCCGGTTCTTTATTAAAAGGAGAACCTTAATATCCCGTAATATCCTTTTGGACCCCGCTTCCACGGGAGGGATGGACAATAGATGTCATGCAAGTTCTTTTCCCTAGGCACGTATGACTACACACGGAATGCATGCCTACATCACATTGACGAACGGGACCTATCCACATATCTCTCCGTGTTATAACTGTTCCATGATGAATATCATCCAAACGAATCACCGACCCATTTCCTACGAGTTTGTCCCACTAATGTTGTTACTTGTTTTGCTCTGCTGCTGTTACTTCTGTTACTTGCTCTGCACTGCTGCTGTTACTACTGTTGCTACTTTCTACTGCTGTTACTACTGTCGCTTGCTACTGTTGCTACTTGCTACCGCTGTCACTACTGTTGTTCCTTGCAATTGATGTTACTCGTTACACTGCTGCTACCTGCTACAATTCTGGTTCGCTCGGCGTTGACGGGAAAAGACAATTTCCGTCAACGGGCAACTTCTGGCGCCATTGATACGACCATTAGAAATAGTCTTTCGTGTCAACAGATCATTTCTGACACCGTTGTTATCATACTACTTTCTTGCTGATACTTTGCTTGCATATAGTAATCTTTCAGGTGTGGTTGAATCTGACATATTCAGCTGCTAATACTCGAGAGTATTCTCTCACCTCCTGACTAGTGTACCAACAAATTTGGGTCGAATACTCTACCCTCGAAAACTGCCGTGAACCCACGCGCTGGTGGGACATTGCAAGACAATTGCTAATTGTTGAGCAATTGGGAGCAGTTCTGGCTCTGTTGTCGCGAAGGCATCAGGTCAGGGACTCGTCAACAACATTCTTCTAGTGTCGTTGTCGGGGACTGCTAAGCAGCATTTTTCTGGCGCCGTTGCCGGGGAGGTATTGCTATATTCTCTGAGTCACATGGGATTTATATCTGGTGATCACTACGAAGAATCTGAAGGATCCAAAAACCAGTCTTGCCCTCAACTATGAGGGGAGGTAAGGAACTGCCATCTAGCTCTCCACTTGATTCACCTTCAGTTATGAGTAAGTTTGCGACATCACCTCCTGCTAGAAATCTTGATATGTCGCCTGTGCTTGATGATGCTTATGATGCTACTATGCCTCATACTGCTAGAGATACTATGCATGATACTGCTAGAGATGCTATGACTGATACTGCTAGAGATGCTATGCCTGATACTGCTATCCATGATGCTATGCTGCATACTGCTTTGCCTGATGATGCTAGAGATGCTATTTTGCCTGATGATGCTATGCTTGATACTGCTAGAGATACTACTTTGCTTGATGTGCCACTAGGGGTATTCCTTGATGCTCATATTGCTAGAGTTACTGCCAATGCTCGTGATGCTTCTGAAACTGCCGATACTATTGAGATATAACCTGCTTTTGCTCCTGCTAGATCTAGCTCTCCTAGATATGAATTGGCTGATATACCTGAGGGTTACGTTATGGAGGGAGAGATAGCTGAGGATTTTCTTGCGTGTAAGGATGCCTATGACGCTGAGAAATTACTTCTCAAGTGGAAGGAAAAATCTCTGAAAGCTAGGACGAAATACGACCCGAAGTTTGCCACTTCACCTATCTTTATCACCGATAAGGATTATGATTTCTCTGTCGATCCTGAGATAATCTCTCTAGTTGAATCTGATCCTTTCCACGGTTATGAATCTGAGATGGTCGTAGCCCATCTTACCAAACTACACGATATAGCCACCCTTTTCACTAGTGAGGAGAAGATCCGCCACTACTATATCCTTAAGTTGTTTCCTTTCTCTCTAAAGGACGACACTAAAGCCTGGTTCATTTCTCTTGCTCCTATATGTGTGAGTAGTCCCCAGGATATGGTCTACTACTTCTGTGAGAAATATTTCCCTGCCGATAAGAAGCAAGCTCCCTTGCAGGAAATATACAACTTTGCTCAACTCAAAGAAGAGAGTCTCCCACAAGCTTGGGGGAGGCTCGTCTAGCTACAGAATGCTTTTCCTGATCACCCTCTTAAGAAGAACGAGATACTTGATATCTTCTATAACGGACTTACCGATGCTTCTAGATACCACCTAGATAGTTGTGCCGGTTGTGTTTTTAGGGAACAAACTATAGAACAAGCTGAGACTCTACTGAATAACATCTTGATCAACGACAATGCTTGGAAAATTCCCGAACCACCTCCTAAGCCAACTCCGAAGAAAAGAGGTATTCTATTCCTCAGTCCCGAAGATATGCAAGAAGCCAAGAAATCTATGCAAGAGAAAGGCATTAGATTTGAAGATGTCAAAAATCTACCACCTATCGAAGAGATACATGGTCTCGATAAGCCGATACAGGTAGTGGAAGTAAATTCTCTGCGTAGGTTTGATGAGAGTGATATTCCTTTTGATAAACCTGCTAGCCTATGCTTTGATGAATTTGAGAACTTTGTTGCCAAACAACAGAGTTTCAATGATTATGTTAGCAGACATTTGGAACAAAGTACTCGTATGTTTAGTCATTTAAGTGCTTGTGTAGACAGAAATGTCAATGATCTAAAGCTTCTGAGTAAACATGCCTCTATGATTACTACTCAGGTAGAACAATTACTTAAAGCTCAGAATGACTTGCTCAATGAACTAAATGACAACTTTGTCAGAGTCATTACTAGAGGAGGCAAAATGACTCAGGAACCTTTGTATCCTGAGGGTCATCCTAAGAGAAATGATCAAGATTCTGAAGGAATTAATGCAGATGCACCCAGTCATCCTAAGGAGAAGAACAAGGATGATAGAAACCTGCATGTTAGTTCACCAAATACTGTCACACCTCAAGAACCAAATGATATTTCTGCGTCTAATGCAGAAACACAATCTGGTGATAAACATAAACCTGGTGACAATATGGACAGCGATGTTCATAATGATGCGCAACCTAGCAATGATAAGGATGTGGAGATTGAACCTACGGGTAATCTTGATAACCCACAACCTAAGAGATACGATAAGAATGACTTCACTGCTGGGAAGCACGGTAAAAAAGGGAGCCATGGGTTCACAGACCTATGCCTTTTCCTCCTAAGCCATCCAAGAAAAAGGATGATGAGGATTTTGAGTGCTTTATTGAAATGATAAGACCCGTCTTTTTGCAGATGCGGTTAGTTGATATGCCCAAAATGTCTCTGTATGCCAAGTACATGAAAGATATCGTGACCAATAAACGGAAGATACCAGATCTTGAGATCTCCACCATGCTTGCCAATTACACTTTCAAAGGTGGAACTCCTAAGAAATTTGGTGATCCCGGAGTGCCCACTATACCTTGCTCCACTAAAGGAAACTATGTAAGAATTGCCTTTTGTGACCTTGGAGCCGGAGTTAGTGTTATGCCTCTCTCTCTTTACCGTAGACTTGACCTGGATAAGTTGACACCCACTGAAATCTCTCTGCAAATGGCCGACAAATCAACTGCTTCCCCTGTTGGCATTTGCGAGGATGTGCCTGTTGTGGTTGCTAACACCACCATCTTAACGGACTTTGTTATCTTGGATATTCCCGAGGACGATGCCATGTCGGTCATCCTCGGAAGACCCTTTTTAAACACTTCAGGGGCTGTTATAGATTGCAACAAAGGCAATGTGAGTTTCCATGTCAATGGTAATGAGCATACCGTGGACTTTTCAAAAAACGATATCAAGTATATTGCATCAATGCTATCGAAAAAACTTCATCGATTCTTATTGGGATCTTTGAATGCCCTATTCCTCGTGTCAAGATGAAGTATGAATTGCTTGTTAGGGAGATTCATATCCCCATTGAGGTGACTTAGTGGCCATTCAAAAATTCTACATTCTCTCTTGCAATTTGAAAAAGTTTTGTCATCAGGATTTGATCAACCCCATTGACGGATTTCTTTCGATGACCATGAAATAGATGAATGAAAGAGTCACATACCTCTGTTTTAAGCTTTCACTTTCTATTGCTTAGAAGAAAAATGATAGGTTTAGTTTAGTTTTTCCTGTTTTCTGTTTTAGCGTCCTGGAGCAAAAATACCCCGAAAATAGAAGTTCTCCGATGGTCCTGAAAATCTAGTATGATTTTTTCTGGAATACTTGAAAAATACTTGGACAGAGACGTGGCCTGGAGGCCACCCTAGTGGGCCACAAGCCCTATCACCGCGGCCACCCCCTGGCCGCGTCAAGCAAGCTTGTGGGGCCCACAGCCCTCCCCCCCCCCCACCACTCATTCCAGCTCCCATCCTCTTCTTTCTTCCTCCAGAAAAAATTGTTTCGCAACTCAAACCCGTGTTGTTGCTCATTTGGCTGTGACTTTCAATCTCCTTGCTCAAAGCATCATTCTCCGAACCGTTTTGGGAAATTGCTCCTTGGTAAGTGACTCCTCCATTGGTCCAATTAGTTTTTGCTCTAGTGCTTTATCCTTCGCATATTCTTGCTACCTTGGTGACCCTGTTCTTGAGCTTGAAATGTTGATTTTAGCTGGTCCCAAGTAGTTTTAGCGCGTGATACGGTCTCTAGGCACTAGTAGGAGTAGTTGCTACGAGTTGGGTTAATCTTTATTCACTTTTCTTTCGAAGTCTCTAAAAATTTCAGAATTTTTCAGAGCTAGAAAAGGAAAAATATGAGGAGGTTCTTGAGAGGCTCTTCAAGCCGTAACCCCAAGGACGATGAGAACAACCTCCCCAAGTATGTGGTTCCTCGAGTCACAGAAGTTCGAGCGTGCGAGTGGCGAAGTGATGAATTTTTGCGCGTCGCCGGGCTTTATGAAGACTTCTATTACTTGGTGGAGAACGCAGGTCTTACCGCGTTCGTTGAAGATAAGTGCTCATAATACCTCCTCCTCACCAATATTTTCGGTCAAAGCTTCAACTTTTATCCGAGGAAGAATCCTCCCATGGTTGAGTTCATGTTGTACGATATTCCCCAGTGCATGACACTACAGGATTTTTGCAATGCATGCAAATTACCTTATGTTGGGGATATTCATGATCCTCGTCCACGGGACCTGGAGGATTTCATAGGTACCATTGCTGTTGGAGAGGAGAAAGGAGTGTCTCGCGCTAGAATTGCTAGCATACATTTTCCTGTGCTTCGGTACTTCTCATTATTTGTGGGAAAATGTTTGATTGGTCGTGGGGAGGCTGGATCACTTAGCTCTCCAGACCTTGCGGTTTTGCGCGAAGGCCTTTATAGCACTAAGACTTATAGCCTAGGTGCTATAGTAGCTCAGCGGTTGAACACAAACCGTTCCAAAGGTGTCGTCTATGGAGGTATCTATGCTACTCTTCTAACTAGACACTTTGATATACCTATTAGACTTCGCGAGGAAGAAGAGATGCTTCTTCCTGAGAAATATCTGGTATTTAGTCAGGGTACTCGAGAGACTATTACTTTGCCTGCTCCTTCTTCGTTCGATCTTCATGCAGGCAGGTACACTATTATGCCCTCGGACATCTACGCATATTGGGGCTTAGCCCAACCACAGGTGCCCGTGCCCGAGCCGCTAGTCGAGTACCAGACGCCAGTTTATCAGTGGGAGCCAGAGGAGCTCACACAGCAGTGGCATCCACAGTCCGCTCCAGAGTATCCCGGAGCTGGTTATTTCCCGCCTTGATAGTAGACCAAGCTAGGCCAAAAGCCTAAGCTTGGGGGAGTACATGTTTTCACCGACCTTACATTCATGCTTATGCTTTTACTTTGTTCGCCGGTGTTTACACTTTGCCACTGTATTATCCATGCTAGTTTATTTTTGTTTCTTGTTTTCTTGTTTTGTGTCCTTTTGAGAAAACCCAAAAAGATTTTCCTTTCTTCTTTTTGCTTGTTGGGAGCTTTCCCGTGTAAATAGTTTTTTTTCTTTGGGTCAAGGCAGAAGATATTGGTTACAATGTTTAGTGGCTCTTGCATGCATACATGTTTACTTTCAAAGAGCCATATTACTTTGTCTTCTCCTTTGTGTTTGCCTGCAGATTCAGCTTAGTCCATTGCACGAGCACTCTTATTATTGTTCACATCGTTCGATCGTGCAAGTGAAAGACAATAATGATGATATATGATGAAGTGACTGACATTGAAAAAGCTGGTATGAACTCTATCTATTTTGTTTTTGTAAATATGGCTAGCTTGTCATCCCAGATTCAGCTTTGTTGTGAGAGAACCTTGTTTGCAATGACAACTTAGAGATCATAGTTTCTGATGCCATGCTTATTTAGCTAGGAGCTTATAATGGTTTGTCTTGAATGCCAACATAGATTTTGAGATGACTATGATGTAGTATGATAGGATGGTATTCTCCTTTGAATGATTCAAGTGGCTTGACTTGGCGCATGTTCATGCATGTAGTTGAAACAAAATCAACATAGCCTCTATGATGTTCGTGTTCATGGTGATTTATATCCTGTTCATACTTGCACTCCATGTTAGTCAAACTCATTGCATCTTGATGACCGTTGTCGCTCTCTACTTGGTAGCTTCCCAGTCTTTTGCTAGCCTTCACTTGTACTAAGCGCAATACTGCTTGTGCATCCACTTCCATAAACCCAAAAGTTTTTCCATGAGAGTCCACCATACCTACCTATGTGCAGTATTTACCTGCCGTTCCAAGTCAATTTGAATGTCCCATTCTCTAAATCTTCAAGAAATAATCTGTTTTGCATGCCCGAACCGCTCATGTGGTGACAGGGGGCTATTGATATCTTCCATGTTAGGCATGTTATCCTCGACATGTGTTTATTCACTGTCATTCACGAGAAAGGGGTCGGTAATTGGGATGCCTAGTTCCACGCTTAAATCGAAAACATAACTGTAAAACAAGACTCTCCCTAGATTGATGTTAGTATGGACGGTACCCGAGGATTCGGATAGCCGTGGAGTGTGATTGATGGTGGCGGGGGAGTTAAAACTTTACTTTTCTGTTTGGGAACCGCCTATAGCATGAGTAGTGTGGAAGATATTGAGAACTCTTGGTCATTGCGTTGACAATGAAAGCATGCCACCCAAAATTATTATCTCTATTTTCAAAGCTTGAGCTCTAGCACCTCTGCAAATCAATGCTTCCCTCTGCAAAGGGCATGTCTATTTATTTTCCTGTTGAGTCATCCGCTTCTTGTAAGCACCAATTAGAGAGCACCTCTGTCATTTTTATGCTTTGCTTTTGATTGATATTGAGTATGACTATGACTGGATCTTCGTTGCTATGAATTACAATGTTTAGTCAGCCCTTTATCTTTGAAAGTGCTCTGCATTTATGTTTTGCGGTCTCAGAAAGAGCTAGCGAGATGCCACCTATTCATATTGCTTCATGCTTGTTTTGATTGAATTGTTGGTATCTGAAACTCATTATTATTTGCTCGCTAGCTGATTATGCCATTGATATTAGTTTACCGTGAGACCTTTGTGTCACTTGCTTATGTGGTTAACTTGTGATCTTGCTGAAATTCTGGTTATGAGTTAGACATAGTTGCAACAACAAGATCAAACAGAGTTTGTCAAAGTTTTTCTTTCTCTTTCATTTTGTCAACTCAGCTGTTTGAGGACAAGCAAGGTTTTAAGCTTGGGGGAGTTGATACGTCTCCGTCGTATCTACTTTTCCAAACTCTTTGCCCTTGTTTTGGACTCTAATTTGCATGATTTGAATGGAACTAACCCGGACTGACGCTGTTTTCAGCAGAATTGCCATGGTGTTGTTTTTGTGCAGAAATGAAAGTTCTCGGAACGTCTTGAAAATTTACGGAGAATTTTTCTTGAAAATATGAAAAATACCTGTGCGAAGATCCACCGGAGAGGATAGGCCAGTGGGCCACAAGCCCTGTTGCTGCTGCCACCCCCCTGGCCGCGGCAACCAAACTTGTGGGGCCCACATGGCTCTACCGCCCCCAACTCCAGCTCTATAAATTCACTTTCGCCTAGAAAAAATCAGAACAGAAGATTTCATCGCGTTTGCGATACGGAGGCGCCGCCACATCCTGTTCTTCATCTGGAGGACAGATCTGGAGTCCGTTTTGGGCTCCGGAGAGGGGAAATCGTCGCCATCGTCATCAACAACCTTCTTCCCTCTCCAATTCTATGAAGCTCTTCATCGTTCGTGAGTAATCTATTCATAGGCTCGCTGGGCGGTGATGAGTAGGATGAGATCTATCATGTAATCGAGTTAGTTTTGATGGGGATTGATCCCTAGTATCCACTATGTTCTGAGATTAATGTTGCTACTACTTTGCCATGCTTAATGCTTGTCACTAGGGCCCTAGTACCATGATTTCAGATCTGAAATTATTATGTTGTCACCAATATATGTGTGTTTTAGATCCGATCTTGCAAGTTGTAGTTACCTACTATGTGTTATGACCCGGCAACCCCGGAGTGATAATAACTGGAACCACTCCCGGTGATGACAATAGCTTGAGGAGTTCATGTGTTCACCAAGTGCTAATGCGTTGTTCCGGTTCTTTATTAAAAGTAGAACCTTAATATCCCATAGTATCCTTTTGGACCCCGCTGCCACGGGAGGGATGGACAATAGATGTCATGCAAGTTCTTTACCCTAAGCACGTATGACTACACACGGAATGCATGCCGACATCACATTGACGAACGGGACCTAGCCACATATCTCTCTGTGTTATAATTATTGCATGATGAATATCATCCAAACGAATCACCGACCCATTGCCTACGAGTTTGTCCCACTACTGCTATTACTTGTTTTGCTCTGCTACTATTACTTCTGTTACTTGCTCTGCACTGCTGTTGTTACTACTGATGCTACTTGCTACTGTTGTTACTATTGTCGCTTGCTACTGCTGCTACTTGCTACTTTTGCTACTTGCTACCGCTGTCACTACTGTTGTTCCTTGCTACTGTTGTTACTCGTTACACTGCTGCTACCTGCTACAATTCTGATTCGCTCAGTGTTCACGCGAAAAGACAATTTCCGTCAACGGGCAACTTCTGGCGCCATTGATACGACCGTTAGAAATAGTGTGCCGTGTCAACATATCATTTCTGGCACCGTTGTTATCATACTACTTTGCTGCTGATACTTTGCTTGCAGATACTAATCTTTCAGGTGTGGTTGAATCTGACATATTCAGCTGCTAATACTCGAGAGTATTCTATCACCTCCTGACTGGCGTACCAACAAATTTGGGTCGAATACTCTACCCTCGAAAACTGCCGCGAACCCACGCGCTGGTGGGCCATTGCAAGACAATTGCTAATTGTTGAGCAAGTGGAAGCAGTTCTGGCTCTGTTGTCACGAAGGCATCAAGTCAGGGACTCGTCAACAACATTCTTCTAGTGTCGTTGCCAGGGACTGCTAAGCAATCCCCTGTACTTGTGGGTCATCACCAAACACCCGAAAGTAATTGAGGTTGGGCTTGTTGCCGGTAAGAATTTCATATGGAGTCTTGTTTAAACCTTTGCGAAGGTAGAGCCGATTGGTTGCATGACATGCGGTGTTGATGAATTCAACCCAAAAGTTATATGGAGATTTAAACTCCGCCATCATGGTTCTTGCCGCATCCATCAACGTCTGGTTCTTCCTTTCCACCACACCATTTTGTTGAGGAGTGTAAGGAGCACAGTACTGATGCATGATTCCTTCATCACTCGGAAATTCATTTAGGGTGTAGTTCTTGAACTCGGTGCCATTGTCACTTCTGATCATCAATATCTTTGCATTGTGTTGGCGTTGAGCTTCATTAGCAAAGTCGATGATGGTTTGTTGAGTCTCACCCTTTCTCTAGAAAAAGTATGCCCACGTATATCTTGAGTAATCATCCACTATCACCAAGCAGTACTTTCTTCCCGCAAGGCTATCATAGGATGGAGGACCAAAGAGATCCATGTGGAGGAGCTCCAAGGTCCTTTTTGAGTAGATGATAGTCATGGGGCGGTGAGCTATCTCATGAATCTTTCCTTCAATACGTGCACTGCAAGCCCGATATCTTGCAATACTCAGATTTGTTAGTCCGAGAACGCGATCCCCTTTGAGGAGATTTTGCAAAGATCTCATATTGACATGGGCTAGCCGACGATGCCAAAGCCATCCCACATCAACTTAGCCATTAGGCAAGTCGCGGTCCGTGTGGGTTGCTCCAAAAAGTTAGCCACATAGAGACCGTTCTCGACATGCCCAACAAAGGCTACTTTAAGAGTCTTTCTCCACAAAAGGGCCACTGAGTCAATACCAAAGAAAGTACTAAAGCCCATAAGTGCAAGTTGGTGAACCGAAAGTAAATTGTATGCAAGGGTCTCAACAAGCATAACCTTTTCAATGGTAAGTTCTCGAGAAATTACCACGTTGCCGAGACGCAATACCTTTGAAATCACGTCATCACAAAAGGAGACTTGGGTGGAAATGGATGGGTCGGAATGAACATCCACCACCAAGTCCTTGCTCCCGGTCATATGATTTGTTGCTCCACTATCAAGCAACCATGACACCCCACCGGAAGCAAACTCCCGCATAAGATCAATGCTTGGATTAAGGTACCCACTCTTTAATGGGTCCTCTTATGTTAGTGACAAGGGTCTTAGAACCCAAATAGACCATGCAATGTACTCATCATAAGAGCCAACAAACTTGGAAAAATCATGTCCATCATTCGCACGACATAACACATAGGAGGGGTTAAAGTCGTCGGCTATGTTGGGTAGAGGGGTGTTGCCCTTCACGGCATTACCACCCTTAGCTTGGTTCTTTTTCTTCCCATGAGCATCCTTCCGAGATTTAACAAAGGTTTCCATAACCTGGGGAGGTTGCTTGGTCCTCTTCTTCTTGTTCTTTTTCATGGACTTGGGCGAAAACCCAACTCCTTCCTTTGCAATCACTTCCTTTTGACTGCTCAGAAGGTCATTAAGATTCTTTTCACCTTGGATGCATGTCACAAGGCCTTTCTCAAGCTGATCTCTTAATTTGGAGTTCTCCTCTACAAGATGTGCATGCTCACAGCAGGGGTTAGCAGCATGGACATTATCATTTAAAACAAATGGAGAGCAAGTGGCTATTTCCTTAGTGAGTTTTATTTGAAGTTGAGCATGAGACTCTTTTAAAGAGACATGAGTACTCTTCAAGGCCTTGTGAGCCTTGTCAAGTGTTGCAAGCTATTTACTGAGTCTAACATGATCATTCCCAAGTGCACTCCTTTCGGATTGAAGCAGACTAGTAAGAACAAGAGCCTGATCAAGATCTTTCTTTAACTTAGCAAGGTCATCGTTAAATGACTCCTCAAGAATCAAACGAAGTCCTTGCTCCTTTTCAAGAGCAATGGAAATATCTGCAATCTCATCGGCATAGTCACGACTATGACCTTGTAGGGTAGGGATGGTATCTTCATGAGATTCAATAATTTCATTGGCCTCACCGAGTTGTTCCAAGAGAGCAACAACATGCTTCTTGGATTTACCCTTGAGATTTCTCATGAATTTATCGAAGGATTTTTCCTCCTCCTCTACCTCTTACTTTTTATCTCCGCTATCCATGGTAGCAGAAATGGTAGCTTTGATGTTGAAGTTTGAGCATTAGATGTTACCTTGTCGGAAGCCTTGGCCATCAGACACTTGGCCATGCAGTTCTCGTTGGGGTCCTTGAAAATAGACACCTTGCTTCGAGAAGAGGATGCAATGGCCACCGTGGCCATTCCCATTGTTTCACCACATGTCTCATCGTCATCATCCTCATCGTACAGGTACTCTTCTTGAGCCACCAACCCCTTAGGGGGCATCTTCTTGGGGAAGTTGTTCCTGTTTGGGAAAGACTTGGTCTTGTCTTTGTGAATGAGCTTGCCACAATTGTCTTCCCTATGCTCATAGGGACAATCTTCCACAAAGTGACTCGCATTGCTACAATTCTAGCAAGATCTCACTCGTTGCTTTCCCTTAGACCCGCTTGAGTTGTTCTTGGAGAAGTTGGGCCTTGAGTTTTTCTTGCCCCAAAACTGCCTTGATGTAAGAGCCGTATGCTCATGGTAAGCATACTTGGTGTCTTCAGGACAAAATTCTTCTTCGTCTTCCTCATCTTCCTCAAGAGCGGCCTTGGCCTTCAAAGCAAGGTTGGAAGAGTCCTTTCTTGACCGTTGAACTCGGGCTAGAGCATTGTAAGTGGTTTTGTTCAGAATATGCATGGAAATGATCTCATCCAACACATCACTTGAGGACAAGGAATGAAAGTTTGGCCTTTGACGAATGACGGAGGACATGGACTTTTTGAAAGGCATAATCACCTTGAGAAACTTGCGCTTAATCCAAGTTTCATCCACATCTTTGCTTCCATGATCTTGAAGAGCCACAACAAGAGTTGTAACTCTCCGATATAGCTCACTAGGGTCCTCATTATCGATCATAGCAAATTCTTCGACCTCATCGAGAACCACTTCATAGTTGGACCTATGAATTCTATAGTTTCCCTTGTACATGGAGATGATGTGCTCCCAACAATCTTTGGGGCGAGTGAAGGGACGCAAGTGAGGAAGTCCTTCACCAGGTACGACTGCTTTAAGAATGAACAAGGCGGAGTAGTTGAGCTGATTGTCTGCCTCTTCAATTGGCGTGCGATTTCTTGGATCATGTGGGTAGTATGCCTGCTCAATGATTCTCCAAAGTTGTGTTGAGCTATGGTTCAAATGAGACTTGATACAAAAAACCCAGTTACCAAAATCATTCTTAACAATCTTCGGTGGAGGACATAGATTAATAATATGCGGTGGGTGAACCGGTCCTCCATAGACCAATGGAGGAGGAACAGAGGCAAAGTCATTAGCCCCACTTGTTCCTTCATGCATTTTATCCTTTTCACTACTAGCATTTCCCTTATCGGAATTGCCTCCCGAATCCAAAGACGTGGGATTCGCCACCAACAATGGGTCAGTAGACGGCTTGTAATTATCAAGGAAATCCTTAAGCAAGTTTTTGACTTCGATAGCCATAGAGGATTTAAATGTGGACATGGCCTCATTGAATTCCTCTTGGGTGACCCAGTTTGCAGCAGCTCCCTCGAACACCTCATCAACCCATTCCCCATCGCGAGCCATACTCTTTGGGTGGTAAAACCCTTAATAAAGAGAGGAAGATCTGATACCAATTGAAAGGGTCGATATGGTTGACTAGAGGGTGTGAATAGACAACTAACAAATTTTAACTTTTCTTTAAACAAATAGGTTGTCTAGATATGCAAATAGGTGAGTAACTATGATGCTAATAAAAACAATTAATAAGCAAAGAGTAAATACAAGCAAAGGTAAGAAATAACCACAAGTGGAACTTGAAGACGAGGATGTGTTCCCGAAGTTCCTTCCCTTTGAATGGAAGTATTTCTCTGTTGGAGCGGTGTGGAGGCACAATGCTCCTTAAGATGCCACTAAGGCCACTGTATTCTCCTCACGCCCTAACACAATGCGAGGTGTCGTGATTCCACTAAGTGATGCCCTTGAAGGTGGTAACCGGACCTTTACAACAAGGTTGTAGATCTCTCCACAACTTAATTGGAGGCTCCCAACAAAACCACGGAGCTTCACCACAATGGAATGTGGCTCTGAGGTGACCACTTCTGTCTAGGGTGCTCAAACACCCAAGAGTAACAAAATCCACACAAGAACTTGGGGGAATCAATTTTCCTTTGGTGGAAGTGTAGATCTAGGTCTCCTCCTTCAATCCCTAGCAACACAACAAGTTTGGGTGGCTAGGGAGAGAGATCGGGCAAGAAAGCTTCGGTGCATCAATGGAGGAGAGAGAGAGGTAAGAGATTAGGGGGAGGAAGAAGAACACCCCCCTTATACAGGTCCCCAGATTTCTAACCGTTATAGTAAAAATTGCACTGGCCGGTACAACGGGTGTTCCTATTTTAGCGGAACAACTGGTCAACCACCGCCCTACAAACGGGCCCAAACGGGAAGTTGCCCAGAGGTGTCACCAGCCATGGCTGTTGGGCGTGGCTAAGTCCCAAGTGGTACAACCACTTGGAACACCGGTAGTACCGTCTATAATTAATATAGCGGTATAACCGGAATACCACCGCCCAACAATCATAATGAAACAGAACCGTGTCCGGTGGTGGGTCAGTGCAGGGCCGGTACAACCACCTAGCAACTAAGCAATGCAATCACCCATAGCACCGGTACAACCGGCCAGTAGAAAATTGGGGTTCCTCTCTCTCAATGATGCGATGGAACACGATGGGTGCAACAGTGTTAGAGAAGAATTGATTCACCCATAGACTTCCAACGTGGATTCCCTCTTAATAGTACGGGATCCCTACGACCAAAGAGAATAAACACGTAGGGAACACATCTTTGATCTTTTCCGTTTGGAGGGAATGCCTAACCGTCTTGTGTCTTAACAAATGATACGTGCATACTTGACACCAGGTTAGATAACATAGTGAGTTGTCATCATCAGCAAAACAATTAAGCGGAAGAATGCCCTTACACTATGTTATTCAAAGACAGGACACCTTCGCCTTTTATCACTTGTTGTCGTTAACCACGCTCACCATCTCGCCATCTGTCATGATCAATAGCATCAAGCACGCCGTTCATAGCACTAGCCGTTGTCGATTGCAACATACCATACACTCGTTGTTGCTGCCCTCCCGTCCGTCTCTGGTGCATCTTCCTCGGCCTAGAAAAAACAACCTCGTCAGTCGTAGCTTTTTCTCTACAGCCGGTTGTGCATAGTAGCAAATGACAACGCCGGTTATAGCAAAAAAAAGGCTTTACCGGTGCGTGGTAGCAAAAAAATTACGGGTTGTAGAAAAAGGATGGTGTGATTGTAACAAAAAATTGTCGTTGGCGATGTGTTGCAGCAAAATGAGATGCAGATTGTAGTATCACGTATGGTGAGCGTGCATCCATCGATTGACCAGCCCTCCCCTCCCTCGTTGCACCATCAGGTTGATGGAAAGAGATGCGTGGGGATGGGTGTAAACATCATGACACCACATGGTGGGGTAAGATGTGGGTGGGCACAGGAGATGGCTGCATCATGTGAGGTTGGAGATGATATGCACGGGGAGGAAATGAGCGAATGAGCTGAGAAGGGAAGGATAAGGCGGCATGTAAATGGCTCAACATGAGGCAAAGGATGCGTCAGATCCAACACGTCGCATGCAAGCGGCGATGGGTTCGGTCGACAGGCCAAACCCAAACGTCTACCATCATGTTATCATCATCATCAGCCAATGCACTAGCAAATGGATTTTTTTTAATAAATTGTGTTGCCAGCTTTCGTTTGCAAGCCAACATGCAAAAAGTATCAATTGTGTATTGGAATCATTCAAAATTACAAAAACATTACAAAGGGGAAATATAAATATGAACACACCTTGGCTCTTTATTTTCTAGGAATTTGAGGCCCAAAGTTGCAATGACAAATTAAAAAAGAAGTTTTTTTTAGTCTAAACACACTTTTTGATCGATAATGTTCATAGGGATACAATGAATATCTCGAGGGTTGAGGAGCCAAATATGACGCCCCAAATACACACCAAAAGCATGCTTAGCAAGATTATGAGCCTCTATATTTGCAGACCTTCCTTCTAAGATGAAGGAAACATTCTCAAACTGCGGCATAGTTGCTTTGATCTCGTGCACAACACTTGAGTATGAGCCACATGTGTCACTTTGGATGTCAATCACTACAACTTGATAGTCCGACGTGATGATAACATGTGATAACGGAAGATCTGTTGCCAATGCACGAGCTTCATGGCATGCCGGGGCTTCCAAACATGTAGGACCTGTCATACGTGAAATCTTTATTCATGATGCTCCCAGGAATTTGTGTGCCTCATCACGATAGACAACGTTGAGGTTCCATCCCTTTGCTCGAAAGATACTGCGCCATGCACTCGAATCTTCGCAAATCCCAAAGCCGGCGGAATCCACTTGGCTGCATTCCTCTGTCTCTCAGCTCCCAGCGTAGGTTGCCGTGTTGGCTTGCTTGCATCAAGCTCTCTAATATAATTCCTCACAAAATGGAAGATAGCCAACAGACTTTAGAATATTTGTTCATGCAAAGCCTTCCTCCGTGCGTGCCAAATTGCCCACATAGTGATTAAAATTTGGACAAACTCATCGTTAGATAGAGAGTCTAGGAGGGAAAAGATCCATCTTTTGGCGTGAAGTTCTCTTGTGTCTTCCATAACAACAGCAAGGGCTGGTTCATGAAGTGTCCATACACATCTAGCCATGGCGCATCGTACCAATGAGTGTTGCCATGATTCTTCCATCCCATAAAGTACGCATGCCGACGTGCTCGCCATGTGACGGTGGTGTTTTAGGTCCACAATAGGGAGAGACTACCTCGCATCTTGATCTTCGATGGAACATTGACATTCCACATCTTCGTCCATATCTTCTTCTCTCTGTCTATATTAGAGGGTTTCGAGCGTCCTTCCATCCATGCTTCCCTTCCATGCTTTGTTTCAGCGAGCATTCGATACGCTGATCGAACTTAAAAGATCTTGTTTCTCTCATGTACCCATGCCCAAAAGTCCATTGTATGTCTTGTGCAAACGGGGATCACCAGAATCTCTTTGGTGTCCGTTGGGAGAAAAATCTCACTATCGTTGTCGTGTTCCATTCAACACCAAAAGTTATCACCTCACTTACTAGTTGTGGAGGATCAACGACCCTTGATACAATTGGCCGCATGTTTGCAGGACGTGGAAGCCAGTTTTAATCCCATATGTTCGTACTCTGACCATCACCAATACGCCGGATAATTCCTTGTGCAAGAGTATCACACCCCTCCATCACAACCCTCCATATTTGTGAGGGAGAGTTGCCAAGCTCGGCTTGTAAAAGACTGCATGTTGGGAAACAATTTGCCTTTAAAATTCTTGCACTCAACGAATCAGGTCCAATCAAGACTCTCCAAGCTTGTCTAGCCAAAAGTGCTAGGTTGAACAGTTCTATGTCCCTGAACCCTAGTCCACGGCAGCTCTTAGACCGTGTCATGGTACTCCAAGAGACCCAGTTTTCTTTCCTCTCACCTTCTTTACCGCCCCACCAAAACTTTAAAATCAAACCATTAAGATGTTATGTCAAGCCTCGTGGCAGCTTAAAGCATGACATTGAGTACACGACAACCATTCGTGCAACTCATTTTATAAGCACTTCCTTAACCCCGCATAGAGCACTTTGGCCATCCAACCCTTTACCTTATTCCAAAGTCAATCTTTTAAGAATTTAAAGGCTCCATTCTTGTTATTACCAACATCAGAGGGCATACCCAGATATTTTTCTGAAAGGGGCGCATTCATTACATTAAGAGTTGCCTTGACATCTTGTTTTAGGCTGTGAGAGCACCCTTTACTAAAAAATACTGAAGATTTAGATAAGTTAATTCCTTGGCCCGAGGCATTGTAGTAATTCTCCAACAAAGAAGACAACTCATTTGCTCCATGCACACTGACCTTGACAAACAACAGGTTGTCATCTGCAAAAAGGAGGTGGCTCACTGGCGGGGCCCATGGGGCAACCCTGATTTGAGTGAGGTGCGATGACTCATTAGTTTTTAAGAGGTACGAAAGGCCCTCAGCTTCCAACAAGAACAGGTATGGAGAAATGGGATCTCCTTGGCGGATTCCGCTTGATGGTCTAAACTCATCAAGTTTACCACCATTAAACATAACTGAAAATTTTGCGGTGCTTACCATCCTCATGATCAATGACACCCACGATGGTGCAAACCCCATCTTGGTCATTATAGCTTCCAAATAAGTCCACTCAACCCGATCGTATGCCTTCATCATATCAAGTTTGAATGCACAAAATTTGTTTCTCTTTGCCTTATTCCTCTTCATAAAATGAAGGCATTCATATGCAGTGATAATATTGTCCGTTATTAGGCGCCCGGGGACAAAGGTCGACTGCTCTTCAGAAATAATGTCTGGTAGGATCTCTTTTAGACTGTTTGCAAGTACTTTGGAAGCAATTTTGTATAGTACAGTACAAAGGCTAATAGGTATGAACTGGTAAAGATGAGAGGGATCCTTTACCCTTAGGGATCAAAACAAGAATGGTTTCGTTAGTAACATCGAGACTCTCTACCCCATGTAGGATCCAAAGCACAATATTAGTTACCTTGTTGCCATAGATATCCCAATGCCTCTGAAAGAAGTGGGTAGGGTAGCCATCCGGACCCGGTGCTTTTGTGGGAAACATTTGAAAAAGGGCTCCCTTCATTTCCTCATCTGAAAACTCATCAGTCAACATATTATGCATCTCTTCTGTTACCTTATTAGGCACACTACTGAGCACCACGTTCATTCCTGACGTCCCTTTAGCTGCAAACAGATTTTTATAGTATTCATTCATAAGAGAAGCCATCTCACTCTGGTCATGCGTGACTGTCCCATCCTCCCGAGTCAGACTCTTAATCATGTTTTTCCGCGTGCGCATACTGGCGTGTCTCTGGAATACTTGGTACTCTTGTCACCCTCTTTGAGCCAGTCTACCATCGAACGTTGTCGATGCAAACTTTCCTCCATGGGATAGAGCTCCACGAGGTGATCTATCAATTTTGACTGAGCATGTGAAGGAGATATCCTCAAGGGATCATTCTGTAGAGAGGCTAGTTCTCATTTCATTTTTTAATCTAGCGACTCACATTGCTTGTAGTTGCATTGCTCCATTGTGTCATGGAACAAGACATGCCAGCTAGTTTGTTGATCATAGCTTCCACAGATTGTGCATTTTGGGTCTTGCTCCACTCTTGCTCCACATTGCTTCTAAAACCGGCAAGTTGCTCCCAGTACATTTCATATCAAAACAACTTTTGCTTGACAAAGGTTATAGGCGATTCCATGAGCTGCAACCGAATTGGGTAGTGATCCAAGGAACCACCAGTCTCATGATGAAGCCCTGCCATCAGAAACATCACGTTCCACTAGTTTTTTGCAAGAACTCGGTCCAGTCGTACACGACAATACACCCCTCCTGCAGTTTTCTTTTCAAAGGTCCATGGTCGACCTTGGTACTCCATGTCCGTGAGTTCACAAATGTCTGTTTCTTGTGCGAAGCTTGCAATCTCAGAACTCCTTCTCTGTCCGAGTTCCACATGTTCATGGGCATGCAGAACCTCAGTAAAGTCTCCAATGCACATCCATGGCAGTAGGCTTACCGACACTAGGCATTTAAGGAGATCCCATGTTCTGTATCGCTCACTAACCTGGGCCTCACCATACAAACATGTAAGTCTCCAATCAGCATAATCCGGAGATGATACGGTAGCATCTGTATGGTACTCAGAGTAGCCCAAAACAGCAATATTTATTCCATTAGTCCAGAACAAACCTATCCTGCCGCTTCGGCCGGAACTACTAACTACATAAGCATTATCAAAACCAAGAGTACCAAAAAAATTCTCGACGCGCGCTTTTGAAATTTGCATTTCAACAATAGAAAGCACGACTGGGGCAAATTGCTTCGCAAGATCGCAAAGCTCTCGAATTGTCACGGCTTTGCCCTCACCACGACAATTCTAACACAAGATATTCATTGTGCCCGACGATCCTCCACTTGGGAGGTCAACGATATCGCATCATGGTTTTTATCAAGAGCCAGGCCCTTCATTCCATTGTTTCCTTTTATGACTGCCATTCTTGCTTCTTGGGTTCGTTGATCGAAGACGGACTTGGAGGGACCTCCGAAGGCATGATAGCTAAGAAATTCTATGTTGCGTTTGTTGAGACATGGTTGACAGCAGCGTGATTTTTTTGCAAGATTAGAACCTCTTTTCCTATTCATGTCTGCTTCAACCATAGTTGTATCGAGAACATCATTTGGCTTCTCCTTCGTGTCAGTATCCATGCTTTCACCATAGTGGGCATTATTCGCCCAATGTGATGGATCTTCATCCTCTGCCAGATCGCGCCTTCCACCAGAGTACGTCCCATATCCGCCTAACCGGCCTCCCCGACCTCCCCCACGACGTCATCGGCCTCCTCCAGGGCCACGACATGTTATCATAAACTAGGAAGCCCTTATATCTTTGAACACCAGCGCTGGCGGGGGGTGGAATCCACTGCCATGTTCTTTAAAAAGATGACTGAGCATCCCGCAAACATCACACCAATCTCGTAATTTTTCATACTTCACTCTGTAAATCTGGTGCTTTCCATCACGAATCATGGACACAGGTTTAACGTCTAAGATGCGGCACTTTCCTTATTTGGTAATGAGAGCCTTACAACCATAGGAGCCTTTGGTTGATCAAACTTCGCCGAGTCGAGTGTAGTGAAAAACTATTTGAGTCTTAGTTATATCGGAGAGTAGGTTTCTTTTTTCTCCTCTTCTATTATTTGGTTAGGTTCACAAATTAGGAAATTTTAATTCTACTCCTCTTATTGCTAAAAAAACATTTAAGATCACACGGATATTTTGGAATCTATATGATGCCAATGTGACCGAGTTCTGTCTTGGTGCCTCCTGTCTGACTTGATTTCTTCCGGGGAATTGAGCTCTAGGGGATTCTTGAGCACATCATTATCATTCAAATTTCTTAGTATCTCAGGACGGAGGATGTTCGAAATTGCTTCAATACTAATAATGGCGAGAAGAGTCTAGCTTCCCCAGTACTGGTGTAGATAGGTCCGATGTATCGCCATACTTAGTATCGTTGTGATTATGAAGATCTGAGATAGATGAGGTTCCGAGATTCTAGTTATGTGTTGACGGATGTGATACACTCGACGGGTTAGATGCTAGGAGTTGAGTGATGAATTTCTCCTTGTATCCGTGGACCCAATTGCATGACCAGAAATTTTGGAAGTTCTTAGGTGGGAATTCCATTAGTAACCTAGGAATTCTTTCATGAGATTTAGGTTGGGAATATACATTTGTTCCGTGCAATTCTAGCTCATACTTGACAATTGCAAGTGGCTTTGAATCAGATGTTGTCGACAGTAATTTGTGGAAGCATTCTTACTAATTTTAGTTTGAGTACACTTGCTAAGAATTCTTGTTCAGATATTTTTGTCCATTGAATCAGCTTCACCTTTGAATTTCCATCGCTGGTCTAATGTTGTTGTCGGTCTCGAGGATGGCTCCACCAGCTCGCCAGAATCCGGGTCGTGAGGGTGAGCAGACAAACCGTCCACAACCCCCTCCGCCTCCTCCTCATGAGGCATCACAAGCTGTGACGGCGGCAACCAATGCAAACACTAAGATGTTGCTCCAGTTGTTGCAAGAGAGGAACCAAGGGCACCAGGGTAATTTCAGCAATTGTGGTCGGCAGTTTGCATCCCTGAATCAATTCCTAGAAAACCGGCCTAAGTCCTTCACCTCCTATGACCAGCCATTCGATGTAGATGACTAGATCCATGACATGAACAAGCACTTCGAGTGCAGTAATGTCAGACTAGAGGACTTTGTCAGGTTTGCAGCATTCCAGCTCAAGGGGCAGGCAACAAAATGGTGGCAGCAATTGAAGGATTCCAGAGGCGACAGAGTGATCGGCTGGGATAATTTCTGCAGGGATTTAAGGGCTCACTATATTCGAGCAAGTTTTTTGGAAGAGATGCGTGAGAAATTCACGCGCTTCAAGCAAGGTAGTCTGTCGGTGTACAACTACAATGTAGAGTTCCAAGAGCTGCTCGTTATGCTAAGCAAGACATTCCAGATCAGAAGAGCAAGATTTGTCAGTTCCATGGTGGTCTCAAGGAAGACTTGTAGCTGGCCCTTGCCTTGCACGATCCCACTAAGTTCGACCAGTTCTACAATTTGGCTCTCAGGGCTGAGTCAGCCTTGCTCAAAGTTGAGAACTCAAGAAGCATTTCAGAGACTCCAGTTCCTCTTCCTCAACTCAGATTGTTCCGAAGCAACAGAAATACTGGGTTTCTCCTCCTCCTCGGCAGCCTCACCAGTTCAAGCAGTCTGGTGGTCGTGGTCCTTCCCACCCACCCAACCGAGCTTTCAAGCAGAAGTATCAACAGCACAAGCAAGGGAATCCTCAAGTGCAGTTTCGTCCGCTGTCACAGGTGACTTGTCACAAGTGTGGTCAGAAGGGTCATTACTCTAACAAGTGCACCAACCAGTGGCATCTCCCACCTCCTCCTCCAATCAGGCCTCCAAGCAACGCAATGGTGACGTTTAATCCCAGATCAGCAAGGGTGAACATGGTGAATGCAGCTGAAGCTGAGAACTCCTCAGATGTGATCATGGGTAATCTCTTGGTTAATTCTACTCCTACAAAGGTTTTGTTTGACATTGGTGCATCGCATTCATTCCTCTCTATACCTTTTGCATCCAAGAAAAAAATTCATGTGAAGGAGATGCCTAAGCCATTGTCGATGGTCTCTCCGGGAAAATTCATGCATGCAAGCACGCTAGCTCTAGATGTCTCTGACAAGATGGGCAACTATTCCTTTCTAGCTTCTCCAATTGTCCTTGGCAAGTCAGATATTGATCTCATCCATGGGATGGATTTTCTGGCGATGAACAAGGCATTTGTCGATTGTGAAGCCAAAGAAGCCAAGTTGACTCATCCTTCGGAGGACGTGATCATTTTCGCTGCTCACCATGACACGATCCGTCTCTTTTCCCTCAATGAGAAGGGTGAAATCTCTCCCATTCCTCATGTTCCAGTGGTCTATGAGTATGAAGATGTCTTTATAGAAGAATTGCCAGGAATGCCTCCGCACCGGCTATTTGAGTTTGTAATTGAACTTGAACCTGGAACGGAACCGGTCTGCAAGCGCCCGTATAATCTTGGTCCCGAAGAGCTGAAAGAGTTGAAGAAGTAGCTTGATGAGCAAGAACGCCTGGGTCTCATCAGACCAAGTTCATCTCCTTGGGGTTGTGGTGTTCTGTTTGTCAATAAGAAGGATGGCATGGACCAACTCTGTATCTATTATCGTCCATTGAATAAAAAGTCATTTAGAGACAAGGTTCCACTTCCCAACAACAATGATTTTTTCAAGCAATTGAAAGGGGCCAAGGTTTTATCTAAGCTTGATCTTCGGATGGGCTATCATCAAATCCGCATTCGCGAAGAAGATATTCCCAAGACTGCCTTCAGGACAAGCTTTGGCTCTTATGAGTACACAGTGATGTCTTTTGGTCTCGCCAATGCTCCTCCAACTTTCTCTCGGATGCTGAATTATATCTTCTCACCCTTCAAAACTGAATTTGTCTTGGTGTATCTTGATGTCATTCTGATGTTTTCTTAATATGAGGAAGAGCATGAAGAACATCTTCGACTTGTGCTTGATAATCTAAGAGAGCATAAGTTCTATGCTAAGTTTTCCAAATGTGAATTATGGTTGAAGGAAGTTGTGTACCTTGGGCACATCATCTCTGCCGAAGGCATTAAAGTTGATCCTACAAAGGTGCAGGCCATTGTTGAGTGGGAACCTCCTCAAAATGTGAAGCAACTTGGAAGCTTTCTCGGGCTTGCAAGATATTGCAGAAGGTTCGTTGAGAACTTCTCCAAGATTGCTAAGCCCTTGACCAACCTTCTTCAGAAGAGTGTGAAGTATGTCTACTCTCCAGAATGTCAATTGGCTTTCGAGACACTCAAACAGACACTCACCTTAACTCCAATCTTGACTCCTCCTGATGATTCCAAGCCTTATCAAGTGTTCTGTGATGCCTCGCTCCAAGGTCTTGGTGCAGTCTTGATGCAAGAGAAGAAAGTGGTAGCTTATACCTCGAGTCAGTTGAAGCCAAGTGAGAAGAACTAACACACTCATGATCTTGAGTTGGTGGCAGTGATCCATGATTTGATGACTCGGAGACACCTCTTGTTGGGAAGACAAGTTGAAGTCTACACCGATCACAAGAGTCTCAAATACATTTTCACTCAACCTAACCTCAATCTTCAGCAAACTCGTTGGGTGGAAATGATCCAAGATTATAATCCAATTATTGACTTTACTCCGGGCAAAGCAAATGTCATTGCAGATGCTTTGAGCATAAAGGCTTACTGCAACAATCTCATTCTGAAGCCTCTCCAGCCTAATCTTTGTGATTCTTTCAGGAAGCTCAACCTTCAAATAGTACCTCATGGATTTCTTGCTAATCTCTAGATTTGTCCTACCTTGGAAGACCAAGTCCGCTAAGCTCAACTTCTTGATGTGATGGTGAAGAAAGCGAAGATTGTCTTGGCAAGGAGCATTCCGAAATATAAGTGCTTCCGTGTTGATGACACCGATACCTTATTCTTCGAGGACCGCCTTGTCGTTCCGAAGGGAGAGCTCAGGAAAGTTATCATGGATGAAACCCATAATTCCCTCCTCTCGAGACATCCAAGGAGCTCCAAAATGTATCAATATTTGAAACAGACCTTCTGGTGGACTCGCATGAAACTTGAAATTGCTTAGTTCGTGAACGAGTGTGATGTGTGTCGCAGAGTGAAGGCGCAGCATCAACGTCCAAGAGGTCTCCTCCATCCTTTGTCTATACCCGAGTTGAAATTTGATCATGTGAAAATGGATTTTGTCACTGGGTTTCCGAAATCAAAGAGAGGCAATGATGCCATCTTCGTCGTCATCGACAAGTTGATCAAAGTTGCTCATTTCGTTCCAGTCAAAGAATCCATCTCGGCAACTCAGCTTGCAGAGTTGTATACGTCAAGGATGGTCTCTTTGCATGGTGTGCCTATGCTCATTTCTTCACGTCGTGGAAGCATATTTACTTCCAAGTTATGGGATTCCTTTCACACTGTGATGGGTACTAAGACCCGTTTCAGTAAAGCTTTCCATCCTCAGACAAGTGGTCAAGTTGAGAGAGTCAATCAAATACTTGAAGATATGCTCATAGCTTGTGTGATTACTTTCGGCATGAAGTGGGAAGACTACCTTCCGTTCACAGAGTTCTCATACAACAACAACTCTCAAGTAAGCTCAGGCAAGGCTCCATTCGAGATTCTATATGGCAGTAAGTGTCGTACCACACTCAATTGGTCTCAGAAGATATGTGACATGATTGTGGAAGCAGAAGATATGTGATGTGTCACTCGGGACAATCTCAAAGCAGCTCAGTCCGATCAGAAGAGCTACTATCATAGCAAGCAACATGACATGACTTTTCAGCTTGATGATTTTGTGTATCTCAAAGTGTCTCCCACGAAGGGCACTCAATGCTTCGGCATCAAAGGAAAGCTTGCTCCTCGCTATGTTGGTCCTTTCAAAGTTGTTGGCAAGAGAGGTGATCTTGCATATCAACTAGAGCTTCCATCCAACTTCTCCAATGTGCATGATGTGTTTCACATCTCTCAGCTCCGAAGATGCTTCAAGACTCCCAAGCGCACAATTGATCTCCAAGATGTCGATCTCTAGCCCGACCTATCCTACCATGAGCATCGAGTAGCAATCCTTGAAGAGACTGAGCACAAGATCCGCAATAATTGAATCAAGTTCCTCAAAGTGAAGTGGTCACATCATTCCGACAAAGAAGCCACTTGGGAGCGCGAGGACCACCATTCCGAATTCCCAGAGTTCTTCCAGTCATAGATCTCACGTAGAGATCCTCTTGTAGTGTGGGAGAGTTGTAACATCCCTAATGCAATTCCTTTCCCCTCTTGTAATATCTTTCCTTGTATGGAAACCTTCCTATGTTGGCATGTTGGATTTGAATAAAGATTTTAAGTTTGTCTCTTCATTTTATGTTGCATCATGGCATCATGCATATCATCACTTCTTTTGTTCTTGTCTTTTGATGTTTGTGTTACACCTTGGTATGAAGTGTGAGTGCATGTGTGGATGTGATTGGGTGCAACAAGATCCACCTCAAAACCCCTTGTTGCACCATAGTTTCAAAACTCCCTCCTTTCCAATTATATTAGAGGCAGATTTCTAAGTTGTTGTTTTTGCCCCAATAAAATGTTCCTCCCCTTCTAAATATATTCTATGAAGGTGGAGTGCACCCCCTATGATTTGGTGTTATTTTTCTGTAATGCCCAAGATGCGATCCTGTCCTTATTTTGGCACGAGGGCCTCGACACGGATAGAAACGCATCTCATCGTTTCGCAAGAATGGATATCTTTAAAAGTACATGTACTGAAAAGATGAGTATAAGGAGTTGGCTTACACTCACCACAAGCTACATCAAGATCACATCATTACATCAATATACACTCATCATGTAGAAGAGCAGGGTCTGACTACGGATGAAAATAATAATAAAAGAATGACGTCCATCCTTGCTATCCCAAGCTGCGTGTGACAGCCCGATGCCGACGTTCCAAAAGATTCCCCCTTCTTTCCGTTTTCGTCGTGTGTCTATTTTTATTTGTCGCATCATCGTCGCATCATGCGCATCATCTACATTGCATCGGCATCTCCGTTGCCGCCAGTTTTCAAACGTTGCATCTGTTGTTAGTTGCCGGTTAACGTCGTTGTTCGTTCCGAGCCTGACCGCACACGCACGCGCCCGCGGCACCGTCGTAACTCTGTTTTTAAAGCGTGTATAAAACTTTCTCCGATTGAGCTGGAATTTGTCGTGCGGTTTTATTTATATATAGGTAGGCCGCCTGTCAAATTTCGTCGCGATCGGAGACCGTCTGGTACCCAAACGGTCGACCGTAGCGGCACCGTATTCAGTCTACCGTCGGACGTTTGTCGGAGTTTTCAAATTCATTGCCGCGCCGCCCGTTTCCCCTCTCGTCTCCGGATATCTACACAACACGGACACTTAGCACGTCCCGCGTTCGGAATTGTTCAATTCCAACCGCGCGGTTGAAACCGGGGCGAAAAACTGCTAAACCTAGCCCCCCATTTGTTATAAATAGACCCAGAGATCATTTATTTACACAGCCAACCGCCTCCCTTGGGATCCGTGCCCATAACCCTAGCAGCCCGCCTCCCACCTCCTCCTCGCGCCGCCGGTCCCGCGAGCCTGCAACCGGCCCGCCCGGGCCCGAAGCAGTGCCACCGCCGCCGCCCGTTCTGCCTCCCCGTGCTCCCGGCCTCCCCCGTACACGCGCCGCCCAAGGCTTCCCCTGTCGGCCCCGCCTCCGGCCGCCGCTTGCCGGTAGCCACCGGAGTCCCTCACCTACCGGAGACCCTGCTCCCATCAAACCCCGCTGCCCCGCCGGCCATCCCGTGCCTGCAGCAGCCGGAGCCAGCGCCGCCCTTGCTGCCTAGCCCCGCCGGCGGCCAGATCCGGCTGGCTCCGCCCCCATCCCGTCAGCTTAACCTCCCCCTGCAGTAGCGACACGCCGGTGAATCCATCTCCATCGCTGCTCCTTCTCTGGATCGAGGAGTACGACGACCGCAGCGCTTCACTCGCCCAGGCTGGTCGCGTTGACCGCCTCGCCGCGGCCCAGCAAGCGTCCCGGCCCAGCTCCTCCCCGAGGCTCCTTCGGCCCAGCTCCTTGCCTCTCCACCGACTTCGGCTTCGGCCCGCGGAGGTGAGCCCCAGCCCCTTCTATGTTGCGCCCTGGGGCGACATTTAGTCGAGTTGGCCCGGTTAGCTAATTAGGGATTTTTCGGAATTGTTTACAATTCCAGAAAAATAGCGTATATTCTTTTGACCGTATCTTTTTATCCGTAAATCGGATCGCGACATGTAGTATATGGATTTGGTGTGGAATTTCGCGTAGAATAACGTAAATCGGATCGCGACATGTAGTATATGTAGTATATGAATTTCGCGTAGTATCCGTTTTTCCAACTTGCATATTTGTTTGACGTCGTTTACCGTGCCGCATGCCTAGAATAACGTGCTGTTTTAATAGGTTACGTCCCGTATTTATTTTTCGTGCAAGTCCGGATTGCCCGTATGACTTAGATAAAATGTCCATGTTTTAGGGACCATTAATCCATGTATTTTAGAGCGATCATTGGTATTTTTACGTGGAGGGTTTGCCGGTAGTTTATTTTCCCGTATATAGGTTATTTTCCCGCAATTATGTGTGGCTTTATTTTGTGTTGCAAACCCCACTTATTTTATATGTTTTCGGGGTAGAAAAAAATCCCATGGATTTTTCTGTGCAATTAGTTTTAGCATTAGAGCAAGTTGGTTCGCGCGATATTTTGCCGTGATGCCCTTTTGTTTAATTCGTAGGATTTATCCCGTTCGTCGTTTGACGGAGTTGTCAACTAGAGAGTTGATCTTGGGTGTTTAGACTACCCCCTGGAATTTTTTAGTTGCAATAGAAACGCATGTTTAGTTGTGATTTGATTGCCCTCAAGTTGCTAGAAATAGTGCTGTTTTGGACGTGCTGAAATATTTCCAAGTCTGGAATCTGTTATTATTTTGTTGCTGTCTTGTCTTGCTTCTATCTTTTGATCTGTAGCTCTTTCGAGGTTGGTCCAATGGAGTTAGTTGTACCCCTTGTGTTTCTCTAGCATTCTGTAAATTTTCATTCCATTTGGAGTCCTGTAGCTATAGGTTTTGCTGCTGTCAATATAGCTTCAGATCGAAAACTGCACTTTCATGAGGTATTATTTTCACTAAGTCTGAAATAGTGTGTGAGGTTCCATTTTGTGTCTTCTTTCCCTAGTGATCAATGATGCCATGCTAGTTGTTGTTAGTTGTTTGTAGTAGTGCTTCTCGCCCTCTTCCGTGCCATGCCTTGCTTGAGCATATCGGAGATGTGTAGCGCGTAGTTGTGGGGCGTAGAAAATGCTATGTGGCTGATTTTGGGAGATTGTAGTGTTTTCTTGTTTTGCTCGTAGATGTTGAACCGTAGCTCCGATTTGATCGTGTCCTGCATGGAACTTGCTTAGAATCTCGTGAAGTTTCATTTTCTCTTGCTGGTTGTTTGTTTTAAAGTGCTCGTGACCATCGTTGCACACATATTGTAATCATGCCATCATATCTTCCGGTGCTTGTAACTTTTGATCCGTAGCTCCGTTGGAGATGTTATTTATGCGTAGATTGCTTGCCTTGACGCGTTGAATCACGTGAACCTATTTGTTTTTCTGTTTAACAACTAATTAAATGCATTAGTTCAGATCCGGACAGAATTGTAAATTAACATGTGAGGTCGTTTCGGAGGTGCTATATGACATTTCCGACCTCATTTAAATGACCTAGATAGGTAGTTTATTTACGCTTCACCTCTTGCCATGGTTAACCACATTTAATATTGTCGTGTATTTAATCAGGATAGAACTAAATAAATAAACGTGGAGTTTCGTCAATATGCAACTCGTCGCATATTGAACTTCACTTAATGTGTAGTGTTTGATTGTGTGGATTGTCATGCCGTGACGTGCATGTTTTCAACTACTCATGCATCATATGTGTTGTGCATCGTGTGGTGAATTTCGTGCTTTAATTTGTGTTTCCGGTTTGCTTCGTCTCGATAGAGTTCCGCAGCGTGCCGGATTGTGAGGACCCGTTCGACTACGTCGGTTCGTCTGCTTCACGGAGGCATTCTTCTTCTAAGCGGCATCTCAGGCAAGATGACCATTTCCCAAGATACCATTACTATCATTGCCATGCTAGTTTATCGATTCTATCGTTTATGTCTCGTTGCCTACCACTGGTTAAATATCAGCCTCTCAACAATGCCATGAAACCTTCAACCTGTTCAACCTAGCAAACCACTGATTGGCTATGTTACCGCTTGCTTAACCCTGTGTTAGTGTTGCTAGTTGCAGGTGCAGTTGCTTCCATGTGAAAACATGGGTTCCTTGTCATATCACCATGTAAAATGTTATTTAATTTAATGCACCTATATACTTGGTAAAAGGTGGAAGGCTCGACCTTTCTAGCCTGGTGTTTTGTTCCACCTTTGCCCCCTTTGTTTCCGGCTACCGGTGTTATGTTCAATAAATGAGCGCTCCTAACACGATCGGGGTTGTTATGGGGACCCCCTTGATAATTCGTTTTAGATTAAAGCTGGTCTGGTAGGGCCCAACTTTGGTACTACATTTCCCTAATCACTAATGAACTGCATAGGGAGTAATTAACCCGAGGATATTTAATCAACCCCCGGGCCAGTGCTCCTCATGAGTGTTGGTCCAAAACAGAGCAGCTTATTAATGCTACCCGGGCAACTCGGCGTTTGGCGTGGTAACCATCGCTCATCCGTCGTGTCCTGAGAACGAGGTACGCGACTCCTATTGGGATCGTCGACACGTCGGGCGGCCTTGCTGGATTAATTTTACCTTTGATGAGATATCTTGTGCATCGGGATTCCGGTGATGCTTTGGGTAATCTCAGAGTTGAGGATTTCCACTAGGGAATCCGACGAGATCGCGAGCTTCGTGATTGAGGATTTCTATGCGGGTTGTGGTAATTTGTGATGGGCTAGTTGGAGCACCCCTGCAGGGTTAAATCTTTTTGGAAAGCCGTGCCCGCGGTTATGTGGCAACGTGGAAACTTTGTTTAACACTGGTTCTAGATAACTTGAAGTTAACTTAATTGAAATATGCCAACTGTGTGCGTAACGTGACTGTCTCTTTCGTGAGTTCCTTCTCCGATCGAGGACACGGTGGGGTTATGTCTGATGTAGGTACGTGTTCAGGATCATTCATTTGATCACCAGTAGACACGTCCGTTAAGCGTAGATCTTCCCCTCTCTTATTTTTCTTATACTCGTAAGTTTAGCCACCAAATATATTGCTTAGCCGCTGCTGCAACCGCAACACTTGACCATACCTCACCCATTAGGCTTTGCTAGTCTTGATACCTTTGGAAATGAGATTGCTGAGTCTTCTGTGGCTCACAGATTACTACAACACCAGTTGCAGGTACAGGTAAAGGTTACTTGACGCGAGCGCGTTGATTCTTCATTCGGAGTTGCTTCTTCTTCTTCTTCTTCGATCTAGGATGGGTTCCAGGCCGGCAACCTGGGATAGCAAGGATGGACGTCGTTCTTCTTTTGTCGTTTGTTTTCGTCCGTAGTCGGACCCTGCTCTTACTCTTGATGATTATGTAATGTACTGATGTGACTCTGATGTAGCTTGTGGCGAGTGTAAGACAATTCTATATATCTCTTCTTTTCAGTACATGTACTTGTAACGATATCCATTCTTGTGACACGACGAGATGCGCTTCTATCCCTAACGAGGCCCTCGTGCCAAATTAAGGATAGGGTCGCATCTGCGCGTGACAAGTTGGTATCAGAGCAAGGACCGACCTAGGAGCCCCCTTGATTGATCGAACTTGGCCGAGTCGAGTCTAGTGAAAAACTACTTTGAGTCTAGTTATATATCGGAGAGTAGGATTCTTTTTTCTCCTCTTCTATGCTCTGGTGAGGAATCTTGACGTAATAATTTAATTCTACTCCTCTTCTCACTCTGAATTTTTTTAGGATCACGCGGATATTTTTGGAATCTATATGATGTCGATGTGACAGAGTTCTGTCTTGGTGCCTCCTCTCTGCTCTAAGTCTCAGGGGAGTTGAGCTCGAGGGGATTCTTGAGCACATCGTTATCATTCAGATTTCTTAGTATCTCACAACGAAGGATGTTCGTAATTGCTTCAATACTAGTAGTGGCGAGATAACCCCGATGTCCCCAGTACTGGTGCAGATTGTTCGGGAGTACTGTCATACTTTGTATCGTTGTGATCACGAGGGTCTGTAGTAGATGAAGGTCCGAGATTCTGGTTGTGTGTTGACGGATGTGATACAGGTGACGGGTTAGTATAGGAGTTGTGTGATTATTACTCCTTGTACCCGTGTACTAGATTGCATGACCAGAAATTTCGGGAATTCTTAGGTGGGAATTCAAGTAGTTGCTTATAGGACAATCTTCCAACAACTACATGATGTTAGGTTGGGGTTCGACATATAGTGGATTCCTGTCCACGAAAATATCGGACGAAATCTTTCTAATGAGTTTGTTCTGGCTTGATTCATAAGCCTTTCCCTTTGTCTTGTTGATTATGGTAATGCGAGTTGCTCGATGTCAATGGTGATTTCAGATCTTTCCTAATTTGTGTTCTCATATTTTTATGTGAATGCAATTCTTTGCTCAATCAGATTGTCTTATCATTTCTTGTCAACCGGAGTCGTCGTGCTAATTCCTTTTCAACCGGTGTGTTTCTCTCCAAGGGGATTCAATCCTCTCCAATTTTGCAAGATCATTCTCTCTTTTATGCCGGAGTTCATCTCATCTGTCCTGAGTTGTCTTTGTTTTTTTCCCCGCCCTCCCGCCCTTTTTCTTTGGTGATTGGTTTTCATCCAAGTGCATTCATTTCATTGTGCTTCCGCTGTCTGTTCTTTTCTCTCTTACCCGATGATCCGTTGTGAAGATTCTCAGGAGCTTCATATTCATCTTTGTTCATTCTTGTCATCCTTACCGGTGAATTCAGTTCAGCTATCCGTGTTCATCATATCCTAATTATCCTTGTAATTCTTTTTCATGTTGGAGATTCTTTTTAGCCTATGTTGTTCTTTTATTACTCTCTTTTCGATCCGGAGCGTTGAAGTTATCTCAGTAATTCTTGTTTTTAATATTTTCAATTATTTCCAGGTGCTCAACCTCATCTAGTTTTCTTTTTACTGGTGCTATATCAATCCTTCTAGCAATCTTTTAATGGTGGTTTCTTTGAGTGGGCCCATAACCCACAGGTTCTTTCCCACGATCTTTCCTGGCTCTTTTAATCTTTTCCGGAGATCTATAAATCTTGTCAACTATGACGTAAGTATGATTTTCATCAGTCATATCCCTTCTTCAAGATCTATTTGAATTAACTCTCATATTTGGCTCAACCTTTCATTCTTCTTTATTCCTGAGTGTCTCATTATTCTTGGTGTCGTTCCTCGTCATCATTCTCAGCTTGCAAATTTGAAGGAGTGTTTCTCTCAAATCTTGCTCCATTCTTGTGAAGATTGTCATCTCAGCTTCGTGTTATCCACTAAATTGTTTCTATCATGAGTAATCCCTTTCTTGCTATCCGGTGCATTTATGAGTTGTTTTCATTCTCGTTAGTCCGAAGGCCATCATTTCAGAAGATTCTTCATTCTCAGCTTTCAGCTTTCATCCTCAATTCTTCTCAATTGTTGTCTCATCGTTCGTCTCTCAATTATTCTGGTGTCTTGTTTAAATTTTTATCTCAGGTGGATCATGATCTCTTCATTCTCACATGTCTCCATGCTTTCTTGGTGTTTCCATTCAATTGTGAATTCTTACCGGTGCTTCCTTCAATTTTGCTTCAAGTGGTGCTTATCTCTCTATCTCTTCAAGGTTCTTTCAAGGGGAATAAGTTGTATGCTAGACCCATTGCTTGTCATCAATTTAATTTGATGAAGGATGAGCATAACATAATTCTTATTCTTATTCATAGTAACCTAAATTCTTCTTCCAGAGTGGCTCATGATATCAATTCTTCCCCATGTGCTTATCTTTCTTTTCCAGAGTTCCAAGTTATTTTAAGTATCTCTTTGTGAGGCTTCATCTAAATCTTGGTAAGGTCATAATATTATTCTTTCTACCTTCATATCTTTGCTTCATTCATTCGTATACGGTGGTCCTTCATGGTGGTTCATCAAGGTTTCAATTCGTTCTCAAAGTGTTCTTTAAGATTCTTGTTGGAGAACCTCAAGTATCCTTTCTCTTGCATTTCTATGTGCAATTGTTCTTCCTTTATCCTTTGAGGTGGTATTATAGAATTCTTGTTAGTCTAGGAGTCTCGAAGAGATTTTATTTCAAGAATGAGATAATTAAACCCACCAATTCTTTGATCATGAGATATTTTCAATCCATGATTTCTTCATTGAGCTATTTTGGGCTGGATTTCACCTAAAGCTTTTCCTATGGATTATGCTATCATGGTGCTTGTCATTCCAAGTTCTCAATGTATCCTCTTGGTGTAATTAATTGTTCTTTTCTTGTTTCTCCCAATCTATCCTTGTTTCTTTTAGTGGTTGGTTATCACCTCATATTTGTTGAGATGATTTTCATAAGCCCACTACTATCTTGTTCTTTTCGTTGTTCGTTTTCCAACTTCTACATCAATTCTCTGTCCGGAGGCTCTTCAATTCTATCGTGATGATAGTTGTCATTCCTTTCTCCATTCTCTTCTTCCGCTTGAGCTAGTTCCTATTCTCTTGTTCCGGAGGATTTGTGATGTTGCTCTTTTGGGTCCGTCTTGTTGTTCTATCAAGATCATGGTGTTCCCTTGCTCTATTTACTTGTTTGTTGTGAATATTGTCTATTTCTTCCACCTTGTCGAATTTTTTGCCCATTTCCTACCAAAGTGCTGCCGAAATTTTCCGTGAATTCTTGCTTATTTCTCATGTCATTCCTCATCTCTTTGCAACCTTAAAGGATCGTTGGTTTCACTCGTTTGTCAAGAAGCGACTAAGTCTTTACCTCTTTTTCTTTCTCATCCTCTTCCCCCTTTCATTCTTGGATCTCGGGGCGAGATCCTCTTGTAGTGTAGGAGAGTTGTGACAGCCCGATGCCGACGTTCCAGAAGATTCCCCCTTCTTTCCGTTTTCGTCGTGTGTCTATTTTTATTTGTCGCATCATCATCGCATCATGCGCATCATCTGCATTGCACCAGCATCTCCGTTGCCGCCAGTTTTCAAACGTTGCATCCGTTGTTAGTTGCCGGTTAACGTCGTTGTTCGTTCCGAGCCTGACCCCACACGCACGCGCCCGCGGCACCGTCATAACTCTGTTTTTAAAGCGTGTATAAAACTTTCTCCGATTGAGCTGGAATTTGTCGTGCGGTGCTGTCAAATTTCGTCGCGATCGGAGACCGTCTGGTACCCGAACGGTCGACCGTAGCGGCACCGCATTCGGTCTACCGTCGGACGTTTGTCGATGTTTTCAAATTCGTCGCCGCGCCGCCCGTTTCCCCTCTCGTCTCCGGATATCTACACAACACGGCCACTTAGAAAGTCCCGCATTCAGAATTGTTCAATTCCGACCGCGCGGTTGAAACCGGGGCGAAAAACTGCTAAACCTAGCCCCCCATTTGTTATAAATAGACTCCGAGATCATTTATTTAGACAGCCAACCGCTTGCCTCGGGATCTGTGCCCCTAACCCTAGCAGCCCGCCTCACACCTCCTCCTCTCGCCACCGGGCCCGCGAGCCCGCAGCCGGCCCACCCGGGCCCGAAGCAGCGCCGCCGCCGCCCCCCGTTCTGCCTCCCCGTGCTCCCGGCCTCCCCCGTGCCCGCGCCGCCCGAGGCTTCCCCCGTCGGCCCCGCCTCCGGCCACCGCTTGCCGGTAGCCACCGGAGTCCCTCACCTGCCGGAGACCCTGCTCCCGTCGAACCCCGCCGCCCCGCCGGCCATCCCGTGCCTGCAGCAGCCGGAGCCAGCGCCGCCCTTGCTGCCTAGCCCCGCCGGCGGCCAGATCCGGCGAAGGCCGGTCAGATCCGGTTGGCTCCGCCCCCATCCCGTCGCCTTAACCCCCCCCCCCTGCAGCAGCGACACGCCGGTGAAGCCATCGCCAGCGCCGCTCCTTCTCTGGAGCGAGGAGGACGACGACCGCAGCGCGTCACTCGCCCAGGCCGGTCGCGTTGTCCACCTCGCCGCGGCCCAGCAAGCGTCCCGGCCCAACTCCTCCCCGACGCTCCTTCGGCCTAGCTCCCTGCCTCTCCATCGACTTCGGCTTCGGCCCGCGAAGGTGAGGCCCAGCCACTTCTATGTTGCGCCCCGGGGCGACATTTAGTCGAGTTGGCCTGGTTAGCTAATTAGGGATTTTTCGGAATTGTTTACAATTCCAGAAAAATAGCGTATATTCTTTCGACCGTATCTCTTTTTCCGTAAATCGGATCGCGACGTGTAGTATATGGATTTGGTGTGGAATGTCGCGTAGTATCCGTTTTTCCAACTTGCATATTTGTTGGCGTCGTTTAGTGTGCCACATGCCTAGAATAACGTGATGTTTTAATAGGATACGTCCCGTATTTATTTTTCGTGCAAGTCCGGATTGCCCGTATGCGTTAGATAAAATGTCCAGGTTTTAGGGACCATTAATCCATGTATTTTAGAGCGATCATTGGTATTTTTACGTGTAGGGTTTGCCGGTAGTTTATTTTCCCGTATATAGGTTATTTTCCCGCATTTATGTGTGGCTTTATTTTGTGTTGCAAACCCCACATATTTTATATGTTTTCGGGGTAGAAAAAAATCCCATGGATTTTTTTGTGAAATTAGTTTTAGCATTAGAGCAAGTTGGTTCACGCGATCTTTTGCCGTGATGCCCTTTTGTTTAATTCATAGGATTTATCCCGTGCGTCGTTTGACGGAGTTGTCAACTAGAGAGTTGATCTTGGGTGTTTAGACTAGCCCCTGGAATTTTTTAGTGGCAATAGAAATGCATGTTTAGGTGTGATTTGATTTCCCTCAAGTTGGTAGAAATAGTGCTGTTTTGGACGTGCTGAAATATTTCTAAGTCTGGAATCTGTTATTATTTTGTTGTTGTCTTGTCTTGCTTCTATCTTTTGATCTGTAGCTCTTTTGAGGTTGGTCCAATGGAGTTAGTTTTACCCCTTGTGTTTATCTAGCATGCTGTAAATTTTGATGCCATTTGGAGTCCTGTAGCCATAGGTTTTGCTTCTGTCAATATAGCTTCAGATCGAAAACTGCACTTTCATGAGGTGCTATTTTTACTAATTGTGAAATAGTGTGTGAGGTGCCATTTTGTGTCTTCTTTCCCTAGTGATCCATGATGCCATGCTAGTTGTTGTTAGTTTTTTGTAGTAGTGCTTCTCACCCTCTTCCGTTCCATGCCTTGCTTGAGCATATCGGAGATGTGTAGCTCGTAGTTGTGGGGCGTAGAAAATGCTATGTGGCTGATTTTGGCAGATTGTAGTGTTTTCTTGTTTTGCTCGTAGATGTTGAACCGTAGCTCCGATTTGATCGTGTCCTACATGGAACTTGCTTAGAATCTCGTGATGTTTCATTTTCTCTTGCTGGTTGTTTGTTTTAAAGTGCTCGTGACCGTCGTTGCACACATATTGCATTCATGCCATCGTATCTTGCGGTGCTTGTAACTTTTGATCCGTAGCTCCGTTGGAGATGTTATTTATGTGTAGATTGCTTGCCTTGAAGCGTAGAATCACGTGAACCTATTTGTTTTGCTGTTTAACAACTAATTAAATGCATTAGTTCAGTTCTGGACAGAAATTTAAATTAACATGTGAGGTCGTTTCGGAGGTGCCATATGACATTTCCGACCTCATTTAAAATACCTAGATAGGTAGTTTATTTATGCTTCACCTCTTGCCATGGTTAACCACATTTAATATTGCCGTGTATTTAATCGGGATAGAACTAAATAAATAAACGTGGAGTTTCGTCAATATGCAACTCGTCGCATATTGAACTTCACTTAATGTGTAGTGTTTGATTGTGTGGATTGTCATGCCGTGACGTGCATGTTTTCAACTGCTCATGCATCATATGTGTTGTGCATCGTGTGGTGAATTTCGTGTGTTGATTTCTGTTTCCGGTTTGCTTCGTCTCGATAGAGTTCTGCAGCGTGCCGGATTGTGAGGACCCGTTCGACTACGTCGGTTCGTCTGCTTCACAGAGGCATTCTTCTTCCAAGCGGGATCTCAGGCAAGATGACCATTTCCCCAGATACCATTACTATCATTGCCATGCTAGTTTATCGCTTCTACCGTTTATTTCTTGTTGCCTACCACTGGTTAAATATCAGCCTCTCAACAATGCCATGAAACCTTCAACCTGTTCAACCTAGCAAACCACTTATTGGCTATGTTACCGCTTGCTTAACCCTGTGTTAGCGTTGCTCGTTGCAGGTGCAGTTGCTTCCATGTGAAAACATGGGTTCCTTGTCATATCACCACCTTAAATGCTATTTAATTTAATGCACCTATATACTTGGTAAAAGGTGGAAGGCTCGGCCTTTCTAGCCTGGTGTTTTGTTCCACCTTTGCCCCCTTAGTTTCCGGCTACCGGTGTTATGTTTCGTAAATGAGCGCTCCTAACACGATCGGGGTTGTTACGGGGACCCCCTTGATAATTTGTTTTAGATTAAAGCTGGTCTTGCAGGGCCCAACTTTGGTACTACATTTTTCTAATCACTAATGAACTGCATAGGGAGTAATTAACCCGAGGATATTTAATCAACCCCCGGGCCAGTGCTCCTCATGAGTGTTGGTCCAAAATAGAGTAGCTTATTAACGCTACCCGGGGCAACTCGGCGTTTGGCGTGGTAACCATCCCTCATCCATCGTGTCCTGAGAACGAGGTACGCGACTCCTATCGGGATCGTCGACACGTCGGGCGGCCTTGCTGGATTAGTTTTACCTTTGATGAGTTATCTTGTGCATCGGGATTCCGGTGATGCTTTGGGTAATCTCAAAGTTGAGGTTCTCCAGTAGGGAATCCGACGAGATCGTGAGCTTCGTGATTGAGTATTTCTATGCGGCTTGGGGTAATTTGTGATGGACTAGTTGGAGCACCCCTGCAGGGTTAAATCTTTTTGGAAAGCCGTGCCCGCGGTTATGTGGCAACGTGGAAACTTTGTTTAACACTGGTTCTAGATAACTTGAAGTTAACTTAATTAAAATATGCCAACTGTGTGCGTAACCGTGAATGTCTCTTTCGTGAGTTCCTTCTCCGATCGAGGACACAGTGGGGTTATGTCTGACGTAGGTAGGTGTTCAGGATCATTCATTTGATCACCAGTAGACACGTCCGTTATGCGTAGATCTTCCCCCCTCTTATTTTTCTTGTACTCGTAAGTTTAGCCACCAAATATATTGCTTAGCCGCTGCTGCAACCTCACCACTTAACCATACCTCACCCATTATGGTTTTCTAGTCTTGATACCTTTAGAAATGAGATTGCCGAGTCCCCTGTGGCTCACAGATTACTACAACACCAGTTGCAGGTACAAGTAACGGTTACTTGACGCGAGCGCGTTGATTGTTCATTTGGAGTTGCTTCTTCTTCTTCTTCTTCATCGATCTAGGAAGGGTTCTAGGCCGGCAGCCTGGGATAGCAAGGATGGACGTCGTTCTTGTTTTGTCGTTTGTTTTCGTCCGTAGTCGGACCCTGCTCTTACTCTTGATGATTATGTAATGTACTGATGTGACTCTGATGTAGCTTGTGGTGAGTGTAAGCCAATTCTATATATCTCTTCTTTTCAGTACATGTACTTGTAACGATATCCATTCTTGCGACACGACGAGATGCGCTTCTATCCCTGACGAGGCCCTCGTGCCAAATTAAGGATAGGGTCGCATCTGGGCGTGACACTGCCGTCCTAGAACCCGTCCTAGATCGAAGAAGAAGAAGAAGAAGAAGAAACTCCAAATAGAACAACCATCGCGCTCACGTCAAAGTAAATCATTACCTATACCTGCAAGTGTTGTTGTAATAATCTGTGTGCCACAGGGATTCAACAATCTCATTTCCAAAGGTATCAAGACTAGCAAAGCTTACTGGGTGAGGTATGCTTAAGTGGTGAGGCTGCACCAAGCGACTAAGCATTTATTTGAGGTGCCTAACTTACGAGTACAAGAATAAGAGGGGGTGATCTACGCATATCGTACGTGAACTAATATTGATCAAATGAATGATCCTGAACCCTACTTACGTCATACATAACCTAGTGTGTCCTCGATCGGAGAAGGAGCTCGCGAAAGAAATAGTCACGGTTACGCACTCAGTTGGCACATTTTTAGTTAAGCTTACTTCAAGTTATCTAGAACCGGATGTTAAACAAAGTTTCCAATTTGCCACATAACCGCAGGGACGGTTTTCCGAAAAATTTAACCCTCGAGAAGTGCTCTAACTAGTCCATCACAAATTACCACAAGCCGCATAGAAAGCCTCGATCACGAAATTTGTGATCTCCTCGGATTCCTTATCGGAAAATCACAACTCTGAGATAACCCAAAGCATCAGTAGAATCCCGATGCACAAGATATTTTGTAAAAGGTAAAACAAATCCAGCAAGGCCGTCCGACATGCCGACGGTCCCGATAGGAGTCGCGTATCTCGTTCTTAGGGCACAATCGGATGAGCGCAGCATATAGTGGCCTCATAGAGATCTCCCGAGTTACCCCGGGCTGTCCCCGCACACGACTCTAGTTAGGACTAACACACATGAGGAGCACTCGCTTGGGGGTTGATTAATTATCCGCGGGTGCTGGCGGGTCCCCATGCTTTTTATTAGTTATTAGGCAAATGTGGTACCAAAGTTGGGCCTTGCCAAACCAGTTTCAATCAAAGACGAATTATCAAGGGGTCCCCATAACAACCCCGATCGTGTTAGGAGCGCTCAAGTATGGAATATAACACCGATAGCCGAAACAAAGGGGGCAAAGGTGGAACAAAACACCATGCTAGGAAGGCCGAGCCTTCCACCTTATACCAAATATATAGGTGCATTAATTCAAATAGCATTAATACGGTGATATAACAAGGAACCCATGTTATCACATGGAAGCAACTGCACCTACAACTAGCAACGCTATCCAATGGTTAAGCAAGCGGTAACATAGCCAATCAGTGGTTTGCTAGGTTGTAGAAAGGTTGAAGGTTTTCATGGCAATGTTGAGAGGCTGACATTTAACACGTAGTAGACAGCAAGACATAACGAAATAAACGGGACAACTAGCATGGCATTGATAGTAATGGTATGTAGGGAAATGGTCATCTTGCTTGTTATCCTGCTTGGAAAAAGAATGAAACCATGAAGCACATGAACCAACGTAGTCGAACGGATCCTCACACTCTGAAGCGGATCGGAACTCCATCGGGAAGAAGCAAACCGAAAACAAGAATCAACACACGATATTCACCATGGAACATGCACGATAGGATACACAACCTAATATGATGCATGTCCATTTCAATTATGCAAGGCATGGCATGGCAATTCACAACATCAAACACTACACATCAAGTGAAGCTCAATATGCAACGAGTTGCATATTGAAGAAACTCCACATTCAGATTATTTAGTTCACTCCCGTTTAGGTACACGACAATTTTAAAATGTTGTTAACATGGCAAGAGGTGAAGCATGTGATTCTACACGTCATTCTAGTCAGTTACACATATAGCTCATCTCCAACGAAGTTACGACCTACAAGATACGAGCAACACAAGATATTATGCCATGAATGCAACATGTATGCAATTTTATTAAACACTGGCAAGAAGGATATGAAGCATGCGTCTCCATGGCAAACGAAAGGGAACCATGACGGCAAAACGGAAACGATGTAACGTCAACGTTCCAGTCCCGATAAATCGATGAGATACCGGTGCCAACGAATTGGGAGCATGTGCGTGTCATGCCAAAGAATGATGGGGTGATCCAAGTTACCGGGTTCCCATGTGACGGGGGCTCACAAAAGAGGCTCAACGTGCAACTAGCATGGCATCTATGAAACGGACAACATCGCATCTCATAGAACAATGCATTCATCCACTGGTACCGTCTCGGCGGTATACCTTTTAAGTGTGCCTCTTGGAGTGGTTTGAGTCGTAGTGGTGTAGTTGTACATGAGTCATCATGGTCATCGTGGAAGTAGTGGTACTCGCGATCTTGTCGACGGTAGTCGTACACTGGGCGTAGTGGTACTCGAGAAGATCGAAGGCGACGGTAATTGTACACGAGTTGGAGAGGAACTCAACGAATCCACGTAGTCGAACACGTCCGTAGATGATCACATCATCTACAGCTGGGGAACTATGCGTCTTCCGGGTCTGCGGTGTAGTCGAACCAAAACGAGGCAACACAAGGCCTCGATGGTGCGACTGCTCATGGCCATTAGACTCGGACGAACCAACAATGGCAGTTGGTGATGCTGCACAGAGCAGGCGCGCGCATGGAGGTGGTGAAGGCGCAGCAGTAGCAGCAGAAGGAGCAGAGGAGCTGCAGTTGAGGAGAAGGCGGTCGGGTGTTGGCGGTTGGTGGGCTGCGCGAAGCCACCCCAAGATGGTTGAGGCAGAGGACAACGCAGCGATCGCTAGTGCCTCCTCGCTCCCGAGTGGGACGAGGCCATGGAGGCACCGGGCAGCGTCAGAGACAACGCAGGACGACGCATCCGACGGCGGGCGAAGCAGGGAGACGGAGGCTGCGAGAAACCACCGACAAGGAGGTCCCTAGCAAAGCTCGGGTCGATAGCCAACCAAGGCGGGCAGGGAGCTCCGCGGCTCTAGCGGCACGGCGCCTTGGGTCGGCGGATGCGATGCAACACGGAGATGGGGCAGCGAGGCGCCGCGGCGCGGGCTTGACCTCCGGCGAGCTCGACGGGCTGGCTAGGACGACGGTAGGGCAGCGAGGCAAATCCAGCTGGCCAAAAGGAGGCGAGGCGACCAGCGGCTTCGGTGCCATGGCGCGAGCGGCGCGGAATGGTGGCAGAGGGAGCGCTCGGGCACGGAGCTCGGCATCTCGGGTGGGGCGGCATGGAGTCCCTAGCGTCGAGCTCCAGCGAGGGGCAGATGCAGGGGACGAGCAGGCATGGGAGGAGCTCAGGGGAAGCCCTAGTGTTGCGAGCATGGGGAGATAGAAACCGGAAGATTTTTGGATCAGGGGATCGGGCATTTGGTTGGTCCGGCGATGAACACGAGGTTGGATTGGATTGGGGAAAATAGGTGGTGGCGAGATGGATGGGACATGGCTAGGGTTTGGTCTAGGGTTAGCTCTAGGTGGACTACATTCATATATAAATAGGAGGTGAATTGGTTAGGGGGTTATTTGGTCTCTCTGATCGTCGTCCGACAGTCGAGAAAAATAGGCTAGGGTAGACCAAACAAAGAACAAATATGCTTTGGGGTAAAACGGGGTTGATCCGGACCTAGAGTCACTACCACCGGGTTAGGGTCCGGGGGAAGTTTTCGGAGTAGGTTGCGGGGAGGTCGGTGCACTGTGCAGAGGGCTGGGCAGAAATGAGAGGGAAAACGGGAAACCCGGTGATAGGGTTTAAAACAATGAAAAAGTTCCAGCGATGGGCCTGCTATAGTGCCGCTATAGGTTTAACGGTTCGCGTATCAAACGAACCCCGATTGCGACGAAATTCGGCAGGCTGCCTACCTACATTAAAAACAAGACTGCATGCCAAGTTTCAACCCAATCCGAGAATGTTTTATACACTTATAAAAACAAAATTTAAACTATGTCGCGAGCGCGTGCGTGTGCGGTTGGTCTCGAAACATTCAACGACAAAACAGAGAGAACCGACAACTAATAACGGATGCAAGTTTTGAAAACTGTCAACAACGGAGTGTCGATGCAATGCGGATGATGTGCATGATGCGATGATGAATACGACAACCAAACGAGTCACACGAGGAGAACGAATTAAAAGGGGAATCTTTTGGAGCATCGGTCTCGCGCTGTTACAACTCTCCTACACAAACAAGAGATGTCGTCGTGAGATCTAAGAATGAAAAGGGGAAGAGGAAGAGAAAGAGTAATAGGTAAACTTAGTTGCTTCTTGACATGAGTGATTGTTGAAGGTTGCAAAGAGATGAAGAATGATATGAGAAACCAGCAGGAATTCAAACAAAATTTTGACAACACTTGGTAGGAATTTGAGGACAAAAAATTTGATAAGACGGAAGGATCTTGACAAGATTCACAACAAACCAACTAAATATATATGCCAGGAAAGAACATGAAAGAAGACACAACACTCTGGTTACATGAACATGAAGGGAAAGAACATGATCTTGACAAAATTACATAATGGATAAAAGAGAGCAACATCAGAACAACTCCAGAACAAGAGAATAGACTAGATCTTTGGGAGGAAAGAATGGATAAGAAAAGAAAACTTCTACCACAATTGAATTCAAGAGCATCCTGACAAGAAAAATTGAATGTAGTTGTTGGAAACCAACAACAAAAAGAAGCTTGTAGTGGACTTATGAAAACCATCTCAAATAATGAGGTGACAAGCAGCCACTAACAGAAACAAGGATTGATTGGGAGCAACAAGATATGCACAACATCTTACACCAAGAGGAAACATTGAGAACTTGCATCATGACAAGCACCATGATAGCAACCATCCTTAGGAAATGCTTTAGGTGAAATCCAAACCAAGATAGCTCAATGAAGAAACCATGGGTTGAAATATCTCATGATTGAAGGAATTGGTGGTTTTAATTATCGCATTCTTGAAACAATTCTCTTCAAGACTCCTCAACTAACAGGAATGTTATAACACCACCTCAAAGGACAAAGGAGGGAGAATTGCACTTGGAATGCAAAACACGGGATATTTGAGCCTCTCCAACAATAATGTTGAAGAACACTTCGAGAAAGAATTGAAACCTTGATGATTTACCATGAAGAACCACTTGGAGAACACCCGGATGAAAGGATGGTATAAAGAGTTGAATGCTGAAAAGAATAAGATTGAAGCCTTGCAAAGATTTAGATGAAGCTTCGCGAAGAGATAATAGAGACAAACTTGGAACTCCAGAAGGAAAAGATGAAGCACTTGGGATAAAGAATTGATATCATGAACCACTCCGGGAGAAGATTTGAAATCTCCTTCATGAACAAGAATAAGAATTATGTTATGCTTATCCTTCATCAAATTTAAATTGATGACAAGCAACGGATTTAGCATAGCACTTATTCTTCTTGAAAAAGATTGGGGGAGAGAGATGGAGCACAAACTGAAGAAGTCTTGAACTACCACCGGTAAGAATAGACGAATGAATGAGGATACCAAGAATGAATGGAGATGCATGAGAATGAAGAGATCATAATTCACCTGATAGAAAACTTGAACAAGGCATCGGAATAATTGAGAGACGAACGAAGAGACAACAAATGAGAAGAATTTGAGAATGATAGCTGAAAGCTGAGAACGAAGAAATCTTCTGAAATGATGTTCTTCGGAGGATCGAGAAATGAACACAACACTAAAATGCACCACATAGATATGGAAAGAATTACTCATGATTGACAACAATTGAGAAGATAGCACAAGCTGAGATGACAATCTTCAAAAGAATGGGCAAGATTTGAGAGAAACACGCCTCCAGTCTTCCAAGCTGAAAATGATGAGGAGAACGCCACCAAGAATAACTAAGACACTCCGAAATAAGAATATGAAAAGTTGAGCCAATGATGAAATAATTCAGATTGACCTTGAGGAAGGATTATGACTAATGGAATCCATTCTTATACCATATTTTAAAATAATTAGAGATTTCTAGAAAATAAAAAGAGCCAGGAAAGATCATGGGAAAACTTGTGGGTTATGGGGCCACTCAAAAGAAACACCGTTGAAAAGATTGCTCAGAAATAGAGATACTGTACTAGTACAAATGAAACTAGACGAGGTGAGAACCTCGAAATAATTGAAAGGATTGAAAACCAAAAACTTTAGAGATATCTTCTGCAATCTAGATATAATAGATAGGGATAAATAAACAAGAGAGACTTGGATGAGAATCACCAACATGGAAAGCATTGAACAATTGAAAAGGATATGATGAACATCGGAAGCTTGAATTGAATCCACCAGAGAAGAAAAGACAAGATTGAAGCATGATGAACTTGAAACTCCTGAGAATATTCACAAGGAATCATCGGATACCACACAAAAGAGAAGATAGCGGAAGCAACAATGAAAAGAAATGCACTTGGATCATAATTGAATCACTGAAGAAACGGGTGGGAGGGAGGGGGAAAAACAAAGACAACTTGGTACAGATGAGAGGAACTCTAGAAACAATTGAGAGATTGATCTTGCAAATTTTGGAGATGATTGAATTAACTTGAAGAGAAGCACACCGGATGGAAAAGAATTGATATGACGACTCCAGTTGAAAAGAATTGATAAGACAACTTGATTCAACGAAAGAATTAGCATCCCCATAGAAATATGAGAATACCACTTAGAAAATATATGAAATCACCATTTGACATCGAAGCAACTCCAATTAGCATATTCCAACAAAACAAAGGATGAGGCTTACAATACAAGCCAGAACAAATTCATGACAGATATTTCGTACGATATTTTCGTGGTATTCCACTAGATGACGAACCCCGGCCTCACATTATGCATGTGTTGGAAGATTATCCTATAAGTAACTACTTGAATTCCCACCTAAGATCTCCCGAAATTTCTGGTCATGCAATTGGGTCCACGGATACAAGGAGTAAAATCCATCACTCAACTCCTAACAATAACAGTAACCCGTCGAGTGTATCACATCCATCAACACATAACCAAAGATCTTGGAAACTCATCTATCTCAGACCCTTGAAAACACAACGATACTAAGTATGGCAGTACATCCGAACTCTCTCCACCATTACTGGGGATGTCGGACTCCTCTCGCCACTACTAATATTGAAGCAATTTCAAACATCCTCCATCCTAAGATACTAAGAAATCTGAACGATAACAATGTGCTTAAGAATCCCCTGGAGCTCAGCTCCGCGGAAGAAATCAAGTCACACAGGAGGCACCAAGACAGAACTCCGTCACATCGACATCATATAGATTCCCAAAATATCTGCGTGATCCTAAATTTTTTTGGGTGAGAAAAGGAACAGAATTTCAAATTATTACGTCAAGATTCCTCATCAGAGCATATAAGAGGAGAAAAAGAATCTTACTCTCTGATATATAACTAGACTCAAAGCAGTTTTTCATTAGACTCGACTGGGCCAAGTTCGATCAATGAAGCGGGCTCCTAGGTCGGTACTGCTGTGATACCAACTTGTAACGCCCAAGATGTGATCCTATCCTTATTTTGGCATATGGGCCTCGACAGGGATAGAAACGCATCTCGTCGTTTCGCAAGAATGGATATCGTTACAAGTACATGTACTGAAAAGATGAGTATAAGGAGTTGGCTTAGACTCGCCACAAGCTACACCAAGATCACATCAATACAACAATATATAGTTATCATGTAGAAGAGGAGGGTCCAACTATGGACGAAAACAAACAATAAAAGAACGACGTCCATCCTTGCTATCCCAGGCTGCCGGCCCGGAACCCATCCTAGATCGATGATGAAGAAGAAGAAGAAACTCCAAATAGAACAATCATCGCGCTCATGTCAAAGTAAATCCTTACCTGTACCTGCAACTGTTGTTGTAGTAATCTGTGAGCCACAATGACTCAAAAATCTCATTTCGAAAGGTATCAAGACTAGCAAAGTTTACTCGGTGAGCTATGGTTAAGTGGTGAGGCTGCAACAAGTGACTAAGCATTTATTTGAGGTGGCTAATTTACGAGTACAAGAATAAGAGGGGGTGATCTACACATATCAGACATGAACTAATAATGATCAAATGAATGATCCTGAACCCTACTTACGTCACACATAACCCCACCATGTCCTCGATTGGAGAAGGAGCTCGCGAAAGAGACAGTCACGGTTACGCACTGAGTTGGCACATTTTTAGTTAAGCTTACTTCAAGTTATCTAGAATCGGATGTAAAACAAAGTTTCCAAGTTGCCACATAACCGCGAGCATGGCTTTCCGAAAGATTTAACCCTACAAGGGTGGTCTAACTAGTCCATCACAAATTACCACAAGCCGCATAGAAAGAATCAAGCACGAAACTCATGATCTCTTCAGATTCCTTAGTGGAAAACCTCAACTCTGAAATAACCCAAAGCATCACCAGAATCCTCATGCACAAGATATTTCGTAAAAGGTAAAACAAGACCAGCAAGGACGCCGGACATGTTGACGATCCCGAAAGGAGCCGCGTATCTCGTTCTTAGGGCACAATCGGATGAGCACAGCGTACAGTGGCCTGATAGAGATCACCTGAGTTGCCCCTGGTTGGCCCCGCACAAGACTCTAGTTTGGAAAAAGACTCATGAGGAGCACTCTCACAGGGGTTGATAAATTATCCGCATGTGCTGGCGGGTCCCTATGCTTTTTATTAGTTATTAGGCAAATGTAGTACCAAAGTTGGGCCTTGCCAGACCAGTTTTAATCTAAGACGAATTATCAAGGGGGTACCCATAACAACCCAGATCGTGTTAGGAGCGCTCAAATATGGAATAAAACACTGATAGCCGAAACTAAGGCTGCAAAGATGCAACAAAAAACCGGGCTAGAAAGGCCGAGCCTTGCACCTTTATCAAGTATAAAGGTGCATTAATTCAAATAGCATTAATATGGTGATATAACAAGGAACCCATGTTATCACATGGAAACAAATGCACCTGCAACTAGCAACGCTATCCTATGGTTAAGAAAGCAGTAACATATCCAATCAGTGGTTTGCTATGTTATAGAAAGGTTGAAGGTTTTCATGGCAATGTTGAGAGGCTGAGATTTAACATGTGGTAGGCAGCGAGACATAATGAAAGAAATGAGACAACTAGCATGGCATTGGTAGTAATGGTATCTAGGGAAATGGTCATCTTGCATGTGATCCTTCTTGGAAGAAGAACGAAACTGTGAAGCAGACGAACCAACGTAGTCGAACGATACTCACAATCCGAAGCGGATCGGAACTCTATCAAGAAGAAGCAAACTGGAAACAAGAATCAGCACACGATATTCACCAAGGCACATGCACGATCTGATGCACAACCTAATATGTCCATTTCAATTATGCAAGGCATGGCATGACGATTCACAACATAAAACACTACACATTAAGTGAAGCTCAATATGCAACGAGTTGCATATTGACGAAACTCCACATTCGGATTATTTAGTTCTCTCCCGTTTAGGTACACAACTATTTTAAAATGTTGTTAACATCGCAAGAGGTGAAGCATGTGATTCTACACGTGATTCTAGTCGGTTACACATATAGCTCATCTCCAACGGAGTTACGGCCTACAAGATACGAGCAACGCAAGATATTATGCCATGAATGCAACATGCATGCAATTTTATTAAACACTGGCAAGAAGGATATGAAGCATGTGTCGCCATGGCAAATGAAAGGGAACCATGGCAGCGAAACGGAAATGATGCCACGACAACGTTCCTGTCTTGATAACTCGATGAGATACCGGTGCCAACGATTGGGAACGTGTGTGTGTCATGCCAAAGAATGATGGGGTGGTCCCGGTTACCGGGTTCCCATGTGTCGGGGGCACGCAATAGAGGGTCAACATGCAACTAGTATGGCATCTACCAAACGGACAACATTGCCTCTCATACAACAATGCTTTCATCCATGGGTATCGTCTCAGCGGTATACCTTTGAAGCGTGCCTCTCGAAGCGGATCAAGTTGTAGCGGTGTAGTTGTACATGAGTCGTCGTGGATGTCATGGAAATATTCGTACTACCGATCTTGTCGACGGTAGTCGTACACTTCGCGTAGTGTACTCGAGCGTATCGAAGGCGGTGGTACTTGTACACGGGTTGGAGAGGGACTTGGCGAATCCCCGTAGTCGAACATGTTCGTAGATGATCAGATAGTCTGCAACTGGGGGTACTATGCGGCTTCCGGGTCTACGGTGTAGTCGAACCAAGACAAGGCAACACAAGGCCTCGATGGTGCGACTTCTCACGGCCATTAGACTCAGGCGAACCAACAACAGCAGTTGGCGATGCAACAGAAAGCAGGTGTGCGCGCGGAGGTGTCAAAGGCGTAGCAGCAACAGCAAAGGAGTTGCGGTTGAGGAGAAGTCGGTCGGGCCTTGTCGTTTGGTGGGCTGCACGAGGCCTCCCTAAGCTGTCCCAGGCAGAGGCCGACGCACCGGGCGCTGGTGCCTCCTCGCTCCCGAGCGGGACGAGGCCATGGCGGCACCGGCTGCCAACACGGACGGCGGGCAATGGCGCAGCCTCGGGGACGACGCAGGAAGGCGGATCCGGCGGCGGGCGAAGCAGGGAGACGGAGGCCGCAAGATCCCGTCGACGAGGAGGTCCCTAGCAAAGCTCAGATCGGCAGCCAAACCATGGTGGACAGGGAGCTCCACGGCTCTGGCGGCGCGACATCTTGGGGGAAGTGGAGGCGATGCAACGCGGAGATGGGGCAGCGAGGCGCACGGGCGCGGGCTTGACCTCCGGCGAGCTCGTCGGGCTGGCTAGGACGACGGCAGGGCGGCGAGGCGGGTTCGGCTGGCCAGAAGGAGGCGAGACGGCCAGCGGCTTCAGCACCATAGCATGACGGCGCTAAATGGCGACTATAGGGAGCCCTCGGGCGCAGAGTTGGCCATCTTTGGCGGGGCAGCAGAGGGTCCCTAGCATTCAGCTCTAGCAAGGGGCGGATGCAGGGGACGAGCGGTCATGAGAGGAGCTCGGGAGAAGCCCCAGTGTCGCGAGCATGGGGAGGTAGAAACTGGAAGATTTTTGGATCAGGAGCTCAGGCATTTGGTTGGTTCGGCAATGTACACGAGGCTGGATTGGACTGGGGAAAAAATAGGTGGCGGCGAGCTGGATGGGACACGGCTAGGGTTTGGTCTAGGGTTAGCTCTAGGTGGACTACATTCGTATAGGTGAATTGGTTAGGGTTTTTTTTTGGTCTTTCTGATTGTCATCCGATGGTCGAGAAATATAGGCTAGGGTAGACCAAAGAAAAAACAAAGATGTTGGGGTAAAACAAAGTTGATCCGGACCCATCGGTCACTATCACCGGGTTCAGGTTCGGGGAAAGTTTCCGAACTAGGTTGTGGGCAGGTTGAGTACACTGTGCACAAGGGCTAGACGGAGATGAGAGAGAAAATGGGCAACCCAGCAACACAGTTTAAAACAACAAAAAACGTCTAACAATGGGCCGACTATAGTGACACTATAGGTTTAACGGTTCGCGTATCAAACGAACCCCGATTGCGACAAAATTCGGCACGCGGTCTACCTACATTAAAACAAGATCGCACGCCAAGTTTCAACCCAATTCGAGAATGTTTTATACAGACTTTTAAAAACAAGATTTAAATTGTGTCTTGGGCGCGTGCATGTGTGGTTGGTCTTGAAAAGTTCAATGATAAAACGAAGAGAACCGGCAACTAATAACGGATGCTAGTTTTGAAAACTGGCGGCAATGGAGTGCCAATGCAATGTGGATGATGCGCATGATGCAGTGATGAATGCAACAGCCAAACGAATCACACGACGAGAAGGGAATAAAAGGGGAATCTTCTAGAGCGTCGGTCTCGGGCTGTTACATTTTCCTTTAGGTTTTTATTTGAAAATAGTGCCTTATTTTAATAAAAGGGTTTTATTTTTACTCTTCTAAAAATACCTAGTTTATTTTTGTAAATTGGTGCAAGATTTTAGAAGCCCAAATATAGTTTTATCTTCTTCAAAACTTTTTTCCTTGTAGCCTTGTGAATTAATCAAGCAATCTGTTGCTTTTATTTGCAAAACCTTTTACACGCAGAGAGAGAGAGAGTGGTCGGCCCAACATTGTTGGAACCGGCCCAGGTCCACCATCGCGTCCCTTCTTCCTCCTTTCGACGTCACGCGTTGTATGAACCACAACTCCACCACCGATCCCACATTGGCCTCGATCATACGGCCAACAGAGCCCCCCCCCCCCCCCGTCCGACCTATTTAACCATGTCGTGCGCCTAGGGTTCCTCCTCGCCCATTCTCCCTCCTCCTCTTCCCCTAGCGCCGTCGGGGCAAGCTCCAAGCATCACCATCATCGCCATGGCCGCCTCCTGCTCAAGCTCGTCGTCGGCGTAGGCGTCGCCCCCTTCTTCCCCAGCTGCACCCGGAGGATGCAGACGCCAAGAGGGATCCATTCCCGTGGAGATCGGGCGCCGAGAGCTGCTACCTCGACATCCATGACGTCCGGCTCTTCGGCACCTCTCGAGAACACCTTCTGCAGCAGACCATGGACGCATCGTTCCCCCTTCATCAGAGCACCTCTTCTCCACCCCTCGGTGAGCAACACCCTACTCCCCTTGTCCTCTCTCCCTGTAGCCTCACCGTTGCCACATGGCACGTCGCCGCTGTTTTATCACGGAGCAGAGCAAGCAGCAGCAGCAGCAGCGCCTCACAGTAGCTGCAGCAGCAGCGCCTCGCCGTAGCAGCAGCAGTAGTGCTCGAGCGTGAAACCTCCGCTAGTAGTTTCCCTATGTTCTGACATGCGTGTGCGTGCCTGTATGTGCACCGGTGAGTTGTCGCCGACGACTCTCTGCTCTATCACGGAAGGCGCCCCTTTTAGCTAGACATGTGGGGTGGATCTCCTCTCTGTGAAGATCCAGTAGCATAGCCTGACTGGTAGGGAGAGCGTGGCGTAACCGAGAGGTTGATAGTTCGACACCCCCCCCCCCCCCCCGCGCGTGTAGTGGTTTTTATTATTGCGTTTGTCTGTGTTGCGGTAGGTTGTAGAACAGAATTTACTCTGGTTAACTTCCCTGTTCTAGCACCAATCCCGTACCTAGCCGAGCGGTGTGGCGCACTTTAGTGGCATATGCTATATGCCTCCCCTGTTAGTTCAGCTAAGACAGTGTAGCCTAGTGGTAGAGAGTGATGTTGTGTGCAGGGAGGTGGTGTGTTCGAGTTCCACTCATCCCATGTTAGTTTGATGTGCATTTTGCTAGTTGTTGTATCTGTGCCATTGACAGTGGGCCACAGGGTCCACCTGTCATGCACTAGCACCACTCGTGCCTATGACTAGTGGCCAACCTGTTAAATTGTGTTTTTTATTGTTTGTGGTGTATTTTCCATATCTGGAATATTCTAGAAGAGGAATATGCCAAATCTGGCACATGCAAGTTCAACCTTTGTTTTGTTGGAAATATGCCCTAGAGGTAATAATAAATTAGTTATTATTGTATTTCTTTGTTCATGATAATCGTTTATTATCCATGCTATAATTGTATTGATTGGAAACACAAATACATGTGTTGATACATAGACAACACACTGTCCCTAGTGAGCCTCTAGTTGACTAGTTCGTTGATCAAAGATGGTCAAGGTTTCCTGGCCATAGGCAAGTGTTGTCACTTGATAACGGGGTCACATCATTAGGAGAATCATGTGATGGACAAGACCCAAATTATGAACATAACATGTGATCGTGTCATTGCCGGAAGTGTACCGGGAGTGACGAATGGGTTCCGAGGGCCTAGTGGGTGGGCCCACCACGCCCCAAGGGGTCCGCGTGGGTTTATTGGATGTACAATAAGGTATAATGGGGTGAGAAAGTCATCCAAGGAAAGCCCATGAGGAAAAAGTGGAAAATCCAAAAGAGGTGGGAAAATAAGGAGGGAGTCCTAATCCAAGTGGGATCGGAGAAGGACTCCTCCCTTCCCCAAGTCGGCCGACGCAAGGAGGCCTTCTTGGCCGGCGCCCTAAGGGCCCCACCCCTTGGATCCTCCTATATATACTTGAGATTTAGGGCTATTTGAGACACAACTTTTCCATGTGCAATTCTAACCTACACCTCGTAGTTCTTCCTCTAGATTAGATTTCTGCGGAGCTCGGGCGGATCCCTGCAGGAATAGATCATCACCAACACCGGCGCGTCGTCACGTTTCCGGAGAACTCATCTACTTCTCCGTCTCTCTTGCTTTATCAAGAAGGATGAGATCGTCATCGAGCTGTACGTGTGTTGAACGTGGAGGTGTTGTCCGTTCGGCACTAAATCGGAACGGATCGTGGGACGACGGTGATTTAAATCACGAAGTTGTACCACTACATCAACCACGTTTCTTAACGCTTCCCGCTTAGCGATCTACAAGGGTACGTAGATCTAATCTTCTCTCGTAGATGAACATCACCATGATAGGTCTTCGTGTGCATAGGAAATTTTTTGTTTCCCATGCAACGTTCCCCAACAGTGGCATCATGAGCTAGGTTCATGCGTAGATGTTATCTCGAGTAGAACACAAAAGGTTTTGTGGGCGTTGATGTTCGATTTGCTGCCCTCCTTAGTCTTTTCTCGATTCAGCGGTATTGTTGTATTGAAGTGGCCTGGACCGACATTACTCATACGCTTACGAGAGACTGGTTTCATCGACTAACATGCAAATCGTTGTATAAAGATGACTGGCAGGTTCTTGTTTCTTCAACTTTAGTTGAATTGGATTTGACCGAGGCGGTCCTTGGAGAGAGGTTAAATAGCAATTTGCACATCACCGTTGTGGTGTTTGCGTAAGTAAGATGCGATCATACTATATACCCATAGCAGCCACGTAAAATATGCAACAACAAATTAGAGGACGTCTAACTTGTTTTTGCAGGGTATGCTTGTGATGTGATGTAACATCCCAAATTTTGGAATGTTAAAATAATTACTAGATTGTTTGTTCGTTTGCTTGAGTGATTGAAACTTGTGTGAAATTTGAAACTTTTCAAAACTTTTGAATGAGAGGGAATAAAATGATTTTCCCTTTTTTCCTTTGAATTCAAATTCATTTTTTTTAAATCAGCGAGAGGAGATAGCATGACTTCTTCAACTATAAAGAATTTGAATCAAGGTGGCATTGGAATTCCTTTCGATTTTGCTTTGCATTTTGTTTCTTCCACACTCACGGAAGCCGGAACCATATCTTGTCAAGCAAGAAAAAGAGAGGAGAAACATGACCCTCCAAAACCCGGGGATATTCTTTGAAATATTTGAGCTATGAAACCCAAGATTTATTTGAGAAAATATTTGCAAAAAGAAATAAAGCATTTAGGGATTTCCTAAAAAACATTTTTTTTCAAGTATTTATTTTGGTAGTGGAAAAATGCCAATCTTTTTGGATTTATTTTTCTGAAAATTTTAATATATTATACCCCTATATTCCGAGGATATTCTATTTCCTTTTAATCGTATTAATTCCTGTTTTAATAAAAAGGGAAAGAGATCTCTTATTTTAGGAATGTACTTAGGCCACGTTAGGAAACCAATCTGGCCCAATCCCACCTTCTTCTTCCTCCTCACGAGCTTCCTTCTGTGGCCATGGGAGAAGCTTCCCAGGAAGCTTCCCTCCCCCGATTCGCGGGCTACACTTCCTTCCCGAGCCTCCCACCACCCCTATAAGAATGCCCCTCCTCTCCTCGTTCCATTTTCCCCATCAGCTCGCCCTCTCCCTGCCCGTAGCCACGACACCCCCACCATTGTTGTTCCTGCAAGGAACCGAACAGAAGAACGCCCAGGAGCCCCTGACGCCCCCTTCCTCGCCTTCGGGACCCCCTCCTCCGTTCCCCCTCCCCGCCGGCGACCTCCCCACCTCGCCGGAGCAGCTACCTCGCCGGAGTTCTTCCTCTCTGTCACCCATGGTGAGATTCACGAAATCCCGTATTGCAGTTTTTTCAGAAAATTGCAATCTTAGAAAATTCATATCTATTAGTTTATAACTCCGAATTAGGTGATTCTTTTTGCCTTGGATCACAAATTGTATGCAGTTTCTGCAGATATATAATTTGTCTATGTTTGGATTTATAAAAATTGAGTTAGATCAGATTTGAATTAAAGCTTGTTTTGTTTATTCCAGGAGTTTGAAAATAGCTTTTAATTTGATTCCTTTTGGTACTGATCACTAGTGATCTTATTTATAAGTGGTAAAAATTTCAGATTTGTTTGAGTATTTTAGCTCACTGTTTCATGTGAAACAATTTCTGTTTCACCTCTTTTAGGATTCCGGCTAATTCCTTTTCTACTTTTGTTTTAAAATATTTTCTTTATTATTTCAGAAAGTTTATCTTTAGTTTCTGTTAGTTAAACAGTAGGTTCTCAACAAGTTTTTATTTTTATTTTATTTGTTATCATGAAATCAATTCTAGTTCTCTAATAACTTGCAATTGATTTCTCTACTGTTTCAACTCCCATTTGAAAATACTTCCAAAATAGCTTTATGTAAAATACTTTATTTTATCTTGGTTCAATTTATATCTTAGTTCTATGTTATTTAATGTTTTATTTTCAGTTAGAACAAAAAAAACTATTTAGTGTTTGATGTAGTAGAAGATTCCTAGCTTCTTTGAAGTTTCCTTTGGACTTTATCCGCTCTCTCTTATTGATTTTTTGATTGCATCAACTTTTATTGCTGTTTGTTAATTGATTGCTAGAATGATTGCTAGTGTGAGTGCTTATGTGAATGATATGTTTGTTATATAGATTTCATCGGAGAGTGACGAGTAGTCTATCAAGTTATTTCTCGAGAAATTCTTCTTCGTCAACATCGCCAGGCAAGTCACTTTGATCAGACTATCACCTATGTTTTATGCATCTTAGTTCTACCATCCTATGCCCAATTGCATGCTGCTTAGGTACTTGGAAATTTTAGTATAGATTGTAGTATCATGTGGTAGGCACCCAACAACCCCGTTACTTGGCCCGGGATGACAAATTTCATATTGCTATGCTTGAGTAGACGGGATTCTGGTTGAGAGTTTAACACGAGTGATGCAAGGTTGATTAAATAATCAAGACCGATTAAGAGAAGATTTTCAAGACCTCGGACGCAATGCAACTCTGGGTGAAGGACGGTTGATCGGCTCCCTGGAGAACCCAGTGGATGACCCGGGATGCTGAAGAGGCCATGACATCCTGCGGAAAGCTTCACCCAGGCTCAAAGAGACGGACGGATATTTTCAAGACCCAAGGCTTACCTGCACAGCCACAAGTCATTATGGGCTCTGGCTTGGTTGGACAATGCGGCAACTCTGGACAGGCGGTGCTAGCAGATGTAGAAGAACGGTAGGATTGGATGGGCACCGACAGGGATTCAGAGGGACCCGTTGAAAGACCATGTTTTGATCATCCGGTCTTCAAACACCCTGGAGTGCGAGGACATACACGGAGGCGATCAAATCTTGTGGGGAACGTGTGCAAAACTCTGCAGAGTACTCAAACCTAATCGATTACCCGTGTCCACGGTCATGGACAACTTGAGCCAAAGGAACTGAAGTTATCTGAAATTCTCAACACAAATAATAATATTGATGTGGGAATTATTGACAACTCGGGTATCAGAAGTGGTTGGCGGAACCATCTCATTAACAACCAACAGCGTAGTAATATTTTGCTTTTAGCCCCTCTTGTTGTAGGAGAAAATTTGCTTTACGCTAAAACTTACAACACCACCTGCCATATATGCATATAGTATAGATGATATTTTACCCCCTCTCATATGTGACTTGCCAGCATATTCATTATGCTGACCTACACGGCTGCAACGTCTTATGTTGCAGATATTTTTCTTCTTCGACGAGTAAGAGTACGATTCAGGGTTACGGTCTACACTCAACTTGCCGTTGGTGTTTATTGGGACTCCACTCCCTTGACTGCTTCCGCTGAGATATTTAAGGTATATATCAGTTTTACGCTATTTACATGTGATTGCACTTTGATATATACATTGATGTACTGTGTGTGCCAGCATACTGATCCAGGGATGGCACAGATACACAGAGGCTTGACTCGTCTTGAGTCGGGTCGCTACAAAGATGGTATCAGAGCACATGTTGACTGTAGGACGTGACCCCTAGAAATTGGAAATTTCTTAGGAAATGATCTCTCAAAAATTTCTATTTTTCAAGAACATCCTTCACTTCTCATCTTTTCTGATTTCATAAAACGTTCTCTCTCACCTCAAATAGTTAGACAATGCCCTTCCCCTTTTGACCACATGAAGGATCAACCGACTCCCACATCAAAGTAAAGAGGATATCTCCATGCAATTGAAGAATTGAAGCTACACCAATTGAAGACTCTCAAGACCCGAAGAATTCGAAGACCCTGAAGCGTTCAAATATTTATATGACCATTAGAAGTCCAAACCCCTGTTATATACCCACGTTAGATACGATGATTTGTGAGCCGTCATTGGTGTGTGTTTTCCGATGGCCACAAATAAAACCCATTCTCAAAAATATTGTTTGTATTGTGTGTATCTCCCTCCCTCTCTTACCCGTCTCATCCCCAAAACCTCCACCCTACCAGATGGAGTATGAAGCTGGACTTGTAGTCTTTGGACCAATGACCCAGCTGGAAGCTGAGATATGGATTCAGAACATGGAGAACCACTTCGGGAGCAACTTGATCTCAAGGAAGTATGAAGTGGAACACGCTCTCCAGTACTTTACACAAAGTGCTGCAATCTGGTGGAAAATGCATCATGCCATATAAGGATTTAGTGGAGCAGAAACCTGGGACGAATTCAAGAAGACTCTGTTAAGATCCCGTCTTATTCAGAAGTGCTATGATAATCCGAAGAAGAAGACTTGTGCATGCAAGATCTGTGGAGATATAGGACACACCCAGGAGTAACACAAGGATGGATGCACCCATTGTGAAGAAAATCACCCAGCTGAGGAGTGCCCAAGTAGTCAGGTGACTTGTTTCCTTTGTGAAGGAACCACCCACTACCCAGCTCAGTGTCACATTTACCCCAAGGTACAACAAGTTGTCCAACAGCAAAAAGAAGCAATGAAGGAAACACTCAAGAAGAAGATTCTAGAAGAGCCAGTGATGAACGAAAATATTGAAGACCCCGATGGACAAGGTCTGATCCGATTTTTCTCCAATGCATGCTACTCATGTGGAGAAGAAGGACATTATTCACAGGACTGCACGAAGAGAAGCCAAGAGTATCTGGGATACTTCCCGACGGAAGAAGTGGAGTTTGATCCACTTGAAATAGAAGAACTGGCCAAAATAAAGGAGTCCGGAAAGAAGAAAAAGTACCCTCGGAAGAACCAAATCTCTGCAGACATAGACCTGAGTCATGTCAGATGTTACAAGTGTATGAAATTTGGCCACTACAAATACATGTGCTCAGGAAGGAAGCCGGGAATCCAAGGAGCAAAAGCAGAAGCTAAGAAGCCTCGAGACTTGTCAGAAATCATTTGTTTTTGTTGCAAGGAAGCAGGACATTTTGCCAGCAATTGTCCACAAAGGAAGAAAGCTAGAAAGGAGTAGTTAAGTTTTGACCATGGCAATAAGTGTAATCCGAAGCACTCATGTTTTTCATGAGATCATGGAGTGAAATTTTGTAACAGAAGTCCCTGAGATTGTAATACCATCATGAATAAATGGAATTTATTGTCTCATGATTGCCTATGTTGAAACTATATGCGTTGTTTCTCATCGAACCAAGCTCTCTGAACAATTATGAGGATATGGGAAAATATGGTCTATGCAGGTATGAGTATAATTCATTTAAGTGTGGTAGTAATCGGTAAACCCACAGGATCCACTGAGTAGGAATGTACCATGATTACCAAGGAGACATATACATTCCTCTGAGTACCTATTTACTGACACCTGCAGATGACAGCTCTCTACGAGTCATTCCTCAAGGGCCCAGAAACGATCATGACCCTGACCAGTGATCATGATTACCCGAAAATCCTGAAGGACATGATGAAGCACATTCACCTTGAAGGAGATGCAGTCTACAAAGGCTACCCATTCATGGAAAATGGAGTGGAACTTTGGTATGTGGAAGTACACCTCCACCATGTGAAAGGAGTTTGTCCAAAGACTATGGGGCAATACTTTTTCATTTCACGTGTACCACGAGCAATCTTCTTTGATGCTGTTCGTGAAGCTGCCATGGAAGCCATATGTCAGATTGGAGAGATACTTGAAGCAAGACTCCGTCATACCCACCATGATGAAGCGAAAGATGGATGATTTCAAGGAGAACCTCGGAAAGTTCGAGTGGAACTAAAGTACCTCCAAGAGAGGCAGATGAATAAAGTTGGCAGAAATGCTCGACCATACCGACCAATGTGGATGGCAGCAATTGTAATAAATTACTTTTGAGTTAGTATTTTGAAGAAAGCAAGGATGTAATAAAGGATTGATTATGAAATGAATATGATTTATGGAAGAAGCTATGATGGATCAGCAAAACGTTTTCTTAGGAGCATACGAAAACTTGAGAATTGTGAAGATACGATAGATGTTTCGTTCAACTTGCAGAACCAATGTATTATCCGAACTTCGTTTGTGGACAAGAGAAATTCTGCAACGCTTGTGAGGATGCCCAAGTGTTAGAATGCGAGATTCGCTAAACCTTATACAGAGAAATGATTTGGGTGCGGAATGGATTGATCACCATGACGACTTACTCTTTTCATTTATCCTGCTATTCGGAATGGTAAATCTGAGAGACTTACCCACATAGAGAGACGACGTTCTTTGAAGCTTTTGTTTAAGCCTTAGAATGGTACTAGGAAAGCCCATGTACAGGGCACTTGTTGTCATGCGTAGGAAATTTTACGGTGAGGATGAAGCCAAGACCCTTCTCTCTGCAGGATAACCACAAATGGTAGACCACCATGAGAATCATCGGTAGGTTATTTCGAATGGTCACGAGACTTGTCAGTTAGAAGACCCAGTGACGGAAGAATCTTATATGAACAGAAGAACCCTCGATTTTGATGGAAACATTATGAATATAATGGAAGAACTTCACCAAAGAAGTTACCATGAAGAATGTGACGAGCGAGATGCCAAGACCCCAGAGGATTGTTAAAATCTTAAGGGACCAGTAACCTTCATTTTAAGTGTGGTAGCATCCCACTTTGCCGGAAGTTGGATTTGTTAGAAGACCCCCAAACTCTAAACCTTTTCTTTCTAGCCTCTTCGAATCTCGAGGACGAGATTCATTTTAAGTGTGGTAGTTTGTAACATCCCAAATTTTGGAATGTTAAAATAATTATTAGATTGTTTGTTTGTCTGCTTGAGTGATTGAAACTTGTGTGAAATTTGAAACTTTTCAAAACTTTTGAATGAGAGGGAATAAAATGACTTTCCCCTTTTTCCTTTGAATTCAAATTCATTTTTTTTAAATCAGTGAGAGGAGATAGCATGACTTCTTCAACTATAAAGAATTTGAATCAAGGTGGCATTGGAATTCCTTTCGATTTTGCTTTGCATTTTGTTTGTTCCACACTCACGGAAGCCGGAACCATATCTTGTCAAGCAAGAAAAAGAGAGGAGAAACATGACCCTCCAAAACCCGGGGATATTCTTTGAAATATTTGAGCTATGAAACCCAAGATTTATTTGAGAAAATATTCGCAAAAAGAAACAAAGCATTTAGGGATTTCCAAAAAAACATTTTTTTTCAAGTATTTATTTTGGTAGTGGAAAAATGCCCATCTTTTTGGATTTATTTTTCTGAAAATTTTAATATATTATACCCCTATATTCCGAGGATATTCTATTTCCTTTTAATCGTATTAATTCCTATTTTAATAAAAAGGGAAAGAGATCTCTTATTTTAGGAATGTACTTGGGCCACGTTAGGAAACCAATCCGGCCCAATCCCACCTTCTTCTTCCTCCTCACGAGATTCCTTTTGTGGCCATGGGAGAAGCTTCCCACGAAGCTTCCCTCCCCCGATTCGCGGGCTACACTTCCTTCCCGAGCCTCCCACCACCCCTATAAGAAGGCCCCTACTCTCCTCATTCCATTTTCCCCATCAGCTCGCCCTCTCCCTGCCCGTAGCCACGACACCCCCACCATTGTTGTTCCTGCAAGGAGCCGAACAGAAGAACGCCCAGGAGCCCCTGACGCCCCCTTCCTCGCCTCCGGGACCCCCTCTGCCGTTCCCCCTCCCTGGCGGCGACCTCCCCACCTCGCCGGAGCAGCTACCTCGCCGGAGTTCTTCCTCTCTCTCACCCATGGTGAGATTCACGAAATCCCGTATTGCAGTTTTTTCAGAAAAGTGCAATCTTAGAAAATTCATATCTATTAGTCTATAACTCCGAATTCGGTGATTCTTTTTGCGTTGGATCACAAATTTTATGCAGTTTCTGTAGATATATAATTTTTCTATGTTTGGATTTATAAAAATTGAGTTAGATCAGATTTGAATTAAAGCTTGCTTTGTTTATTCCAGGAGTTTAAAAATAGCTTTAATTTGATTCCTTTTGGTACTGATCACTAGTGATCTTATTTATCATTGGTAAAAATTTCAGATTTGTTTGAGTATTTTAGCTCACTGTTTCATGTGAAACAATTTCTGTTTCACCTCTTTTAGGATTTCGGCTAATTCCTTTTCTACTTTTGTTTTAAAATATTTTCTTTATTATTTCAGAAAGTTTATCTTTAGTTTCTGTTAGTTAAACAGTAGGTTCTCAACAAGTTTTTATTTTTATTTTATTTGTTATCATGAAATCAATTCTAGTTCTCTAATAACTTGCAATTGATTTCTCTACTGTTTCAACTCCCATTTGAAAATACTTCCAAAATAGTTTTATGTAAAATACTTTATTTTATCTTGGTTAAATTTATATCTTAGTTCTGTGTTATTTAATGTTTTATTTTCAGTTAGAACAAAAAAAACTATTTAGTGTTTGATGTAGTAGAAGATTCCTAACTTCTTTGAAGTTTCCTTTGGATTTTATCCGCTCTCTCTTATTGATTTTTGATTGCATCAACTTTTATTGCTGTTTGTTAATTGATTGCTAGAATGATTGCTAGTTTGAGTGCTTATGTGAATGATATGTTTGTTATATAGATTTCATCGGAGAGTGACGAGTAGTCTATCAAGTTATTTCTCGAGAAATTCTTCTTCGTCAACATCGCCAGGCAAGTCACTTTGATCACACTATCACCTATGTTTCATGCATCTTAGTTCTACCATCCTATGCCCAATTGCATGCTGCTTAGGTACTTGGAAATTTTAGTATAGATTGTAGTATCATGTGGTAGGCACCCAACAACCCCGTTACTTGGCCCGGGACGACAAATTTCATATTGCTATGCTTGAGTAGACGGGATTCTGGTTGAGAGTTTAACACGAGTGATGCAAGGTTGATTAAATAATCAAGACCGATTAAGACAAGATTTTCAAGACCTCGAACGCAATGCAACTCTGGGTGAAGGACGGTTGATCGGCTCCCTGGAGAACCCAGTGGATGACCCGGGATGCTGGAGAGGCCATGACATCCTGCGGAAAGCTTCACCCAGGCTCAAAGAGACGGACGGATATTTTCAAGACCCAAGGCTTACCTGCACAGCCACAAGTCATTATGGGCTCTGGCTTGGTTGGACAACGCGGCGACTCTGGACAGGCAGTGCTAGCAGATGTAGAAGAACGGTAGGATTCGAGGGGCACCGACAGGGATTCAGAGGGACCCGTTGAAAGACCATGTTTTGATCATCCGGTCTTCAAACACCCTGAAGTGCGAGGACATACACGGAGGCGATCAAATCTTGTGGGGAACGTGTGGAAAACTCTGCAGAGTACTCAAACCTAATCGATTAGCCGTGTCCACGGTCATGGACAACTTGAGCCAAAGGAACTGAAGTTATCTGAAATTCTCAACACAAATAATAATATTGATGTGGGAATTATTGATAACTCGGGTATGAGAACTGGTTGGCGGAACCATCTCATTAACAACCAACAGCGTAGTAATATTTTGCTTTTAGCCCCTCTTGTTGTAGGAGAAAATTTGCTTTACGCTAAAACTTACAACACCACCTGCCATATATGCATATAGTATAGATGATATTTTACCCCCTCTCATATGTGACTTGCCAGCATATTCATTATGCTGACCTACACGGATGCAACGTCTTATGTTGCAGATATTTTTCTTCTTCGACGAGTAAGAGTATGATTCAGGGTTACGGTCTACACTCAACTTGCCGTTGGTGTTTATTGGGACTCCACTCCCTTGACTGCTTCCGCTGAGATATTTAAGGTATATATCAGTTTTACGCTATTTACATGTGATTGCACTTTGATATATACATTGATGTACTGTGTGTGCCAGCATACTGATCCAGGGATGGCACAAATACACAGAGGCTTGACTCGTCTTGAGTCGGGTCGCTACATGTGATATGGTCAAAGGCATGATGTGATATATTGGATGTATGAGATGATCATGTTGTAATAGTTAATATCGACTTGCATGTCGATGCTACGGCAACCGGCAGGAGCCATAGGGTTGTGTTTAAACTAACGTTTGTGTTCGCAGATGCGTTTACTATATTGCTAGGTTGTAGCTTTAGTAGTAATAGCATAGATAGCACGACAACCTCGATGGCGGCACGATGATGGAGATCATGGTGTGGCGCCGGTGACGATGAAGTTCATGCCGGTGCTTTGGTGATGGAGATCAAGAAGCACAAGATCATGGCCATATCATGTTACTTATGAATTGCATGTGATGTTAATCCTTTTATGCACCTTATCTTTCTTAGAATGACGGTAGCATTATAAGGTGATCCCTCACTAAAATTTCAAGATGAAATTGTGTTCTCCCCGATTGTGCACCATTGCGTCAGTTCGTCGTTTGAGACACCACGTGATGATCGGGTGTGATAGACTCAACGTTCACATACAACGGGTGCAAAACAGTTGCACACGCGGAACACTCGGGTTAAACTTGACGAGTCTAGCATGTGTATACATGGCCTCGGAACACAGGAGACTGAAAGGTCGAGCATGAATCGTATAGTTGATATGATTAGCATAGAGATGTTTACCACTGAAACTATACTCAACTCACGTTACTGGATTTGGATCATGCACCACTCAAATGACTAGAGGGATGTATGTTTTGTGTGGGAGTTCTTAAGTAATATGATTAATTGAACTAATTATCATGAACAAAGTCAAAAGGTCTTTGCGAATTATGATGTAGCTTGCGCTATAGCTCTACTATTTTTTTATGTTCCTAGAGAAAATTTAGTTGAAAGATGATAGTAGCAACTTTGCGGATTGAGTCCCTAAAACTGAGGATTTTCCTCATTGCTGTGCAGAAGGCTTATGTCCTTAATGCACCACTCGGTGTGTGATACGTCTCAAACGTATCTATAATTTTTTATGGTTTCAAGCTGTTATCTTGTCTTCTTTGGATATTTTATGTACCTTTTATATCTTTTTTTGGGACTAACTTATTAATTAAGTGCCAAGTGCCGGTTCCTGTTTTTTCTGTGTTTTTGACTCTTTTCAGATCTGATGTTGGAACGGAGTCCAAATGGAATAAAAACCCTGAAATGATTTTTTTCCCGAACGGAAGAAGATCAGGGGGGCTCTGGGCCAAGCCAGGTGGGCTCCTGGGAGCCCACAAGCTCCCACTCCGCCACCAGGGGGAGGCGACGGTGTCAGGGCTTGTGGCCTCCCTGGCCGCCCCCTGACCTAGATCATTGGCCTATATATTCCCAAATATTCAGCAAAAAATCAGGGGAGCCTCGAAAATACTTTTCCGCCGCCGCAAGCTTCCGTTTGCGCGAGATCTCATCTGGAGACCCTTCCCAGCGCCCTGCCGGAGGGGACTTTGGAGTTGGAGGGCTTCTTCATCATCATCATCGCCCCTCCAATGACTCGTGAGTAGTTCACTTCAGACCTACGGGGCCGTAGTTAGTAGATAGATGGCTTCTTCTCTCTCTTGGATCTTCAATACAAAGTTCTCCATGATCTTCATGGAGATCTATCCGATGTAATCTTCTTTGGCGGTGTGTTTGTCGAGATTCGATGAATTGTGGATTTGTGATCAGATTATCTATGATATATATTTGAGTCTTTGCTGATTTCTTATATGCATGATTTGATATCCTTGTAAGCTCTCCGATTCTTGGGTTTTGTTTGGCCAACTAGATCTATGATTCTTGCAATGGGAGAAGTGCTTGGTTTTGGGTTCTACCATGTGGTGACCTTTCCGAGTGACAGTAGGGGCAGCAACGCACACATCAAGTAGTTGCCGTCAAGGGTAAAAAGATGGGGGTTTATCATTGGTTTGAGATTATCCCTTTACATCATGTCATCTTGCTTAAGGCGTTACTCTGTTCTTATGGACTTAATACACTAGATGCATGCTGGATAGCGGTCGACGTGTGGCGCAATAGTAGTAGATGCAGAAAGTATCGGTCTACTTGTTTTGGACGTGATGCCTATAGATATAATCATTGCATAGATATCATCACGACTTTGCGCGGTTCTATCAATTGCTCGAAAGTAATTTGTTCACCCGCCGTCTACTTTCTTTCATGAGAGAAGCCACTAGCAAACACTACGGGCCCCGGGATATTCACATCCATCGTTTACACCTCCGCTTTTACTTTGCTTTGTTACTTTGTTGCTTTCAGTTCTCACTTGGCAAACAATCTATAAGGGATTGACAACCCCTTCATAGCATTGGGAGCAAGCTTTTGTGTTTGTGCGGGATCTTGAGATACTCCTCCACTAGATTTATACCTTGGTTCCCAAACTGAGGGAAATACTTACCACCGCTACGCTACATCACCCTTTCCGCTTCGAGGGAATACCAACGCAAGGCTCCAAGGCCACAGGGGAAATCCTTTGCATACTTGCCTAGGAAGTCCCTTAAGGCGTAGCCGCAGCAGAAGGATCAAGCCAAGTATTCTCCGTCGACGTTCCTATTTCTGGCGCCATTGGAAGGTCTTTTGTTGCAGTGTCAGAAGTATTTCTGGCGCCGTTGCTGGGGATACACAGCTGACATCAGTGTTGTGCACCACGAGCGTCGTGTGTGGATGTTGCGAACATCTAACATACACATTTTTTATGATTACGTGATAGTTCAGTGTGTAATACTTAATGGCTTAGAAGCAAGGCACCGAAGATGTTTTGAAACATCACAGAACATAAGAGATGTTCTAAGAGATGAAATTGAGATTTCATGATCGTGCCCTTGTTGAGAGGTATGAGACCTCCGACAAGATTCTTTGTCTATAAGTAAAGGAGAAAAGCTCAATCGTTGAGCATGTGCTCAGATTGTCTGAGTACAACAATCGCTTGAATCAAGTGGGAGTTAATCTTCCAGATGGGATAGTGATGGTTCTGCAAAGTCACTGCCACCAAGCTGCTAGAGCTTCGTGATGAACTATAGCATATCAAGGATAGAAATGATGATCCTTGAGCGATTCGCAATGTTTGACACTGCGAAAGTAGAAATCAAGAAGGAGCATCAATTGTTGATGGTTAGCAAAACCACTAGTTTCAAGAAGGGCAAGGGCTAGAAGGGATACTTCATGAAACGGCAAACCAGTTGCTGCTCTAATAAAGAAACCCAAGATTGAACCCAAACCCGAGACTAAGTGCTTCTGTTATGAGGGGAACGGTCACTCATGCGGAGCTACCCTAGATACTTGGTAGACAAGAAGGTTGGCAAAGTCGACAGAATTATATTTGATATACATGATATTGATGTGTACTTTACTAGTACTCCTAATAGCACGAGGGTATTGGATATCGGTTCGGTTGCTAAGTGATTATAACTCGAAATGAAAGCTACGGAATAAACGGAGACTAGCTAAAGGCAAGGTGACGATACGTGTTGTAAGTGTTTCCAAGGTTGATGTGATCAGAACATCGCACGCTCCCTCTACCATCGGGATTGGTGTTAAACCTAAATAATTGTTATTTGGTGTTTGCGTTGAGCATGAACATGATTGGATCGTGTTTATTGTAATACGATTCTTCATTTATAGAGAATAATAGCCTATTTGCTTGAATAATTACCCTCAATGGTTTATTGAATCTCGATCGTAGTGTTACACATGTTCATAATATTGGTGCCAAAAAATACAAAGTAATAATGATAGTACAACTTACTTGTGCCACTACCGCTTGAGTCATGTTGGTGTAAAATGCATGAAGAAGCTCCATGCTGATGGATCTTTGTACTCACTCATTTTTTGAAACGTTTGAGACATGCAAACCATACATGTTGGTATAAACGCATGAAGAAACTCCTTGTGGATGGATCGTTTGGATTCACTTGATTTTGAATCACTTGAGACATGCAAAATCATACCACATGGAACAAGAAAGTAACGTATTGGAAGCAATGCATTTTGATGTTGCAGTCCAATGAGTGCTGAGGCACGCAGTGGATATCATTATGTTCTTACTTCAGTGACGATTTGAGTACATATAGGAGTATTTACTTGATGAATCACAAGTCTGAGATATTGAAAAGTTCAAAGCTATTTCAGAGTGAAGATCGTCGTGACAAGAGGATAAACTATCTACGATATGATCATAGAGATGAATATCTGAGTTACAAGTTTTTGGTGCACAGTTAAGACAATGTGGAAATTGTTTCGCAATTCATGCCACCAAGAGCACCATAGTGTGATTGTGTGTCCGAACGTCATAGCCACTCCCTATTTGATATGGTGCATAGTATGATGTCTCTTATCAAATTACCACTATCGTTTATGGGTTATGCATTAGAGACAACAACATTCACTTTAAATAGGGCACCGCATATTTCCGTTGAGATGACACAATATGAACTATGGTTTGGAGAAACCTGAGCTCACATTTCTTGAAAGTTTGGGGCTACGATGCTTATGTGAAAAAGTTTCAGTCTGATAAGCTCGAATCCAAAGCTTATAAATGCAACTTCATAGGATATCCAAAACAGTTGGGTACATCTCCTATCTCAGATCCAGAAGCAAAGTGTTTGTTTCTAGAAACGGGTCCTTTCTCGAGGAAAAGTTTCTCTCAAAAGAATTGAGTGGGAGAGTAGTGCAACTTGATGAGCTTGGTGAACCGTCACTTCAACTAGTGTGTAGGAGGGCACAAGAAGTCGTTCGTGTGGCACCTACACCAATTGAAGTGGAAACTGATGATAGTGATCATTAAGCTTCAGATCAAGTTACTACAAACCACGTAGGTCGACAAGGTCACATACTGCTATAGAGTGGTACGGTAACCCTGTCTTGGAGGACATGTTGTTGAACAACAATGAGCCTACGAGCTATGGAGAAGAGATGGTGGGCCCGGATTCCGGCAAATGGTTGGAGGCCATGACATCCGAGAAAGGATCCATGTATAAAACAAAGTGTAGACTTTGGAAGAACTACTTGATGGTTGTAAGACTGTTAAGTAAAGATTGATTTTTAAAATAAAGACAAATGATGATGGTGAAAAGTCACCATTATGAAAAGCTCGACTTATCGCAAAGATGTTTCTGACAAGTTCAAAGAGTTGACTATGATGAGACTTACTCACTCGTAGCAATGCTAAAAGTCTGTTGGAATTATGTTAGCAATTGTTGCATTATTTATGAAATATTGAACATAGTATGTCAAAACATTGTTTCCTTAACGGTTTCCTTGAGGAAAGGTTGTATGTGATACAACCAGAAGGTTTTTTCAATCCTAAGGAGGTTAACAAGTATGCAAGCTCCAGTGATCCTTCTATGGACTGGTGCAAACATGTCGGAGTTGGAATATACACTTTGATGAGATAATCAAAGCTTTTGCGTTTCTACAAGGTTTATGAGAAACTTGTATTTCCATAGAAGTGAGTGGGAGCACTATAGAATTTCTGATAAGTATATGTGGTTGACATATTGATGATCGGTAGTAATGTAGAATTTCTGTAAAGCATAAAGGGTTGTTTGAAAGGAGTTTTTCAAAGGAAAACCTAGATAGAGCTATTTGAACATTGGGCATCAAGATCTATAGAAATAGATCAAAACGCATAATATAACTTCCAATGAAATGCATGCCTTGACAAGCTTTTGAAGGAGTTCAAAATAGATCAGCAAAGAAGGAGTTCTTGGCTGTGTTGTAACGTGTGAATTTGAGTGGGACTCAAAGCCCGACCATGACAGAAGAAAGAGAAAGGACGAAGGTCGTTGCCTATGCCCTAGCCGTAGTCTGTGAAAGTATGCCAAGCTGTGTACCGCACCTGATGTGTGCCTTGCCATGAGTCTGTCAAGGGGTACAAAGAGTGATGCAGGATTGAATCACTAAACAGCGGTCAAAGTTATCCTTAGTAACAAGTGGACTAAGGATTTTTTTCTCGATTATGGAGGTGCTTAAAGAGTTCGTTGTAAAGGGTTACGTCGATGCATGCTTTGACACTAATCTGAAGAACTCTGAGTAGTAAACCGGATTCATATAATAGAGTAGTAATTTGGAATATTTCCAAATAGCACGTAGTAGCAGCATCTATGGGATGACATAAAGATTTGTAAAGCACACACGGATCTGAAAGGTTCAGAACCGTTGGCTAAAACCTCTCTCACAAGCAAGACGTGATCAGACCCGGAACTATATGGGTGTTGGATTTGTTAAAATCACATAGTGATGTGAACTAAATTATTGACTCTAGTGCAAGTGGGAGATTGTTGGAAATATGCCCTAGAGGCAATAATAAATTAGTTATTATTATATTTCTTTGTTCATGATAATCGTTTATTATCCATGCTATAATTGTATTGATTGGAAACACAAATACATGTGTGGATACATAGACAACACACTGTCCCTAGTGAGCCTCTAGTTGACTAGTTCGTTGATCAAAGATGGTCAAGGTTTCCTGGCCATAGGCAAGTGTTGTCACTTGATAAGGGGATCACATCATTAGGAGGATCCTGTGATGGACAAGACCCAAATTATGAACGTAGCATGTGACCGTGTCATTTTGTTGCTATTCTTTTCTGTGTGTCAAGTATTCATTCCTATGACCATGAGATCATGTAACTCACTCACACTGTAGGAATACCTTGTGTGTATCAAACTTCACAACGTTACCGGGTGACTATAAAGGTGCTCTACAGGTATCTCCGAAGGTGTCCGTTGGGTTAGCATGGATCAAGACTGGGATTTGTCACTCCATCTGATGGAGAGGTATCTCGGGGCCCACTCGGTAATACAACATCACATACAAGCCTTGCAAGAAATGTGACTCAAGTGTAAGTCAAGGGATCTTGTATTACGGAACGAGTAAAGAGACTTGCCAGTAACGAGATTGAAATAGGTATAGGGATGCCGACGAACAAATATTGGGCAAGTAACATACCGAAGGACAAAGGGAATGTTATACGGGATTATATGAATCCTTGGCACAGAGGTTCAACCGATAAGATCTTCGTAGAATATGTAGGATCCAATATGGACATCAAGGTCCCGCTATATATTCGATATTGACCGAGGAGTATCTCGGGTCATGTCTACATAGTTCTCGAACCCGCAGGGTTTGCACACTTAAGGTTCAATGGTGTTTTAGTATAGTTCAATTATATGTGTTGGTGACCGAAGGTTGTTTGGAGTCTCGGATGAGATCGCGGACGTCACGGGGGTTTTTGGAATGGTCCGGAAACGAAGATTCATATATAGGAAGTTGGTGATTGGAGTCTAGAAAGTTTTCGGGGATTGCGGGCAGTGTACTAGGAGTGATGAATGCGTTCCGGGGGCCCACTGGGTGGGCCCACCACGCCCCAATGGGTCCACGTGGGTTTATTGGATGTACAATAAGGTATAATGGGCTGACAAAGTCATCCAGGAAAGCCCATGAGGAAAAAGTGGAAAATCCAAAAGAGGTGGGAAAATAAGGAAGGAGTCCTAATTCAAGGGGGTTGGAGAAGGACTCCTCCCTTCCCCAAGTCGGCCGACCCAAGGAGGCCTTCTTGGTCGACTCTCTAAGGGCTTGCCCCACCCCTTGGCTCCTCCTATATATACTTGAGGTTTAGGCTGTTTGAGACACAACTTTGCCACGTGCAACTCAAACCTACACCTCGTAGTTCTTCCTCTAGATTAGATTTCTGCGGAGGTTGGGTGGAGCCCTGCAGGAATAGATCATCACCAACACCGGCGCCGTCACGCTGCCGGAGAACTCATCTACTTCTCCGTCTCTCTTGCTCGATCAAGAAGGTCGAGATCGTCATCGAGCTGTACGTGTGCTGAACGCGGAGGTGCCGCCCGTTCGGCGCTAGATCGGAACGGATCGTGGGACGACGGTGATTTGAATCACGAAGTTGTACCACTACATCAACCGTGTTTCTTAACGCTTCCCGCTTAGCGATCTACAAGGGTACGTAGATCTAATCTCCTCTCGTAGATGAACATCACCATGATAGGTCTTCGTGAGGAATTTTTTTGTTTCCCATGCAACGTTCCCCAACATGTTTGATATAAGTGATTCATGATGCTGGGTAGATTTCCTTTTCAGTTTTGTGGTGTTTTTATGCATGCAAGTGTAGCAGTATGATATAAGGATTTGGGGTAGAAAAACCCAAGGAGTCCGATGGCGGCACTGGATTTCAGTTTTGAGAAGATTTGCAAAAGTGCCATTTTGTGGTGAGGTGGCACTTTGTCATTTGAGTAGGATTAATTATGTGCATGCTTTGAAGTTTGTGCCATACATGCATCATATTGTCTGTTGCATTATCACTTGCTGGTGTTCATTGGGTGATTGTTTCTTTTGGGTAGAAACGGGTGCGGGAAACGAGTTTGAGGAGTCCGGTGAGTTCATTCAGGAAGATGAGGAGCAGTTCCACTTTGAAGATTTCACGGGCAAGATGATCGTGACCTTGATACCGGTTCTAGCTTTGTTATACATACTTGATTCATTTCCGTCGTTATTCTCCGCTTCCTACCACCTGATATATAGGCCATTAAACATTGCCATGAAACCTCTAACACTTCCCCTCCTAGGAAAATATTGTTTGGCTAAGTTAGGCTTTCTCAACCATTTCATTAGCGTTGCTAGTTGCATGTGCAAGCTGGTCCATGTGATAACATGGGCAATTTGGTTATCATCTTACTTAAATGCTACTTAATTAATGCACCTATATACTTGGTAAAAGGCGGAAGGGCCAAAGTTTTGCTTGGTGATTTGTTCCGCTTTTGCCGCATTAGTTTCGGCTACCCGTGTTTTATTCCATAACTAAGCGCTCCTAACACGTTCGGGGCTGTTATGGGGACCCCCTTGATAATTCGTCTTAGTGCAAAGCTCTTTCGGCAAGGCCCAACTTTTGGTGTTAAATTTGCTAACAACTTAATACAGAGCATAGGGAATAGCTACCCCGAGGAATTAATCAACAACCCGGTCGAGTGCTCCTCATGAGTGTTGGTCCAACCTAAGCGGTGTTCGGCGCCCCCTGTTCACCCGGGGTTTCAGCCAACTCGACGTCTAGCTCATCCGGTCGTGCCCTCAGAACGAGATATGCAGCTCCTATCGGGTATGTCGGCACGTCGAGCGGCCTTGCTGGATTAGTTTTACCTTCTACGAGATAATTTTGTGCATTGGGATTCCGGTGAGACTTTGGGTCTTCTCAAAGTTGAGGTTTTCCACTAAGGAATCCGACGAGATCGCGAGCTTCTTGATCGAGGATTTCTATGTGGCCTGTGGTAATTTGTGATGGATTACTTGGAGCACCCCTGGAGGGTTAAATCTTTCGAAAAGTCATGCCCGCGGTTATGTGGCAGACATGGAAACTTTGTTAATATCCGGTTCTAGATAACTTGAAGTAATTTCATTAACACCTACCAACTGTGTGCATAACCGTGAGTGTCTCCTTCAGAGTTCCTTCTTTGATCGAGAACATGGTGGGGGTTATGACTGACGTAAGTAGGTGATCAGGATCACTTAGTGATTATTCTTAGTTAACGAACGTCTTGCGTAGACCACAATATTTTTACTTCTCGTTCAACGTAAGTTAGTGTTGGGTAATGTCGCATGGGAAACAAAAAAATTCCTACGCACAAGAAGACCTATCATGGTGATGTCCATCTACGAGAGGGAGATCGGATCCACATACCCTTGTAGATCGCTAAGCAGAAGCATTAATAAACGCGGTTGATGTAGTGGTACGTCTTCACGATCCGTCCCACAAATCGCCCCACGGTCGGTCCCGATCAAGTGCCGAACGGACGGCACCTCCGCGTCCCACACACATACAACTCGATGACGATCTCCGCCTTCTTGATCTAGCAAGAGAGACGGGGAAGTAGTTGTGTTCTCCGGCAGCGCGACGACGCGCCGGTGATAATGATCTATTCATGCAGGGCTCCGCCCGAGCTCCGCAGAAAACCGATCTAGAGGAAGAACTACGAAGTAGAGGTTTAGGGTTGTACGTGGCAAAGTTGTGTCTCAAAAAGTCATGAACCTCTAGTATATATAGGAGGAGGGAGGAGGAAGCCTTGGCATCACCAGGGAATCTTGCTTTGGTCGGCCGAAGTGGAGGAGGGAGGAGTCCTCCTCCAATCCCACTTGGATTAGGACTCCTTCCTTATTTTCCCACCTCTTTTGGATTTTCCATTTTTTTCTCATGGGCTTTCCTTGGATGACTTTTTCAGCACATTGTAACTTATTGCGCATCCAATAAACCCACGTGGACCCCTTGGGGCGTGGTGGGCCCACCGAGTGGGCCCCCGGAACCCATTCGTTAGTGCCGGTACACTGTCGGCAATGCTCGAAAACCTTCCAAAATCCGAATACCAACTTCCTATATATCAATCTTCGTTTGCAGACCATTCCGGAACTCCTCGCTACGTCCGGGATCTCATCCAGGACTCCAAACAAAACTTCGGTCACCAACACATATAAGTCAACTATACCGAAACGTCACTGAACCTTAAGTGCGCAGACCCTGCGGGTTCGAGAACTATGCAGACAGGACCTGAGACACTCTCCGGTCAATAACCGACTGCATGACCTAGATGTCCACATTGGCTCCTACATATTCTATGAAGATCTCTGTCGGTTGAACCTCTATGTCAAGGATTCATATAATCTCGTATACTATTCCCTTTGTCCTTCGGTATTTTACTTGCCCGAGATTCGATCGTCGGTATCTCCATACCTAGTTCAATCTCGTTACCGGCAAGTCTATTTACTCGTCCCGTAATACAAGATCCCGTAACTAACTCCTTAGTCACATTGCTTGCAAGGCTTGTTGTGATGTTTTATTACCGAGTGGGCCCCGAGATACCTCTCCATTACACGGAGTGACAAATCCCAGTCTTGATCCATGCCAACCCAACAGACACCTTTGGAGATACCTCTAGAGCACCTTTATAGTCACCCAGTAACGTTGGGACGTTTGATACACACAAGGTATTTCTCCGGTGTCCGGGAGTTGCATGATCTCATGGTCATAGGAACAGATACATTGACATGCAGAAAACAGTAACAATAAACTGACATGATCATATGCTATGTTTGTAGTTTGGGTCTTGTCCATCACATCATTCTCCTAATGATGTGATGCCGTTATCAAGTGACAACACTTGTCTATGGTTAGGAAACCTCAACCATGTTTGATCAACGAGCTAGTCAACTAGAGGCTTACTAGGGACAGTGTTTTGTCTATGTATCCACACACGTATTTGTGTTTCCAATCAATATAATTATAGCATGGATAATGAATGATTATCATCAACAAAGAAATCTTATAATAATAACTAATTTATTATTGCCTCTAGGGCATATTTCCAACAGTTAGCCACCATAAATACTTAGGGTGCTTTAAACTCAAACACATACCCCAACCTTTCGTAATAACTTAGTTAGATACCAAGGTCATGAGATTGTTGATTCATTCTGTCTCACAGATTACTACAACCACCCAGGTACAGTTACCCCAGATACAGATGCTTCCGAGGATATCCAGCTGAAGTGGGAGTTTGACGAGGACAGTGGTCGGCTATACGTGACGTATCGCGAGGACTAGAGGCACTTGGTAGTGATCATGGGCCTAGCAAGGTGGGATAACATTAGCTTTTGTCATTTATATCATCCGTAGTCGGACCTATTTTTCTATCTGCAATATGTACGACTGTGTGGATCTGTAATTTAGCTTGTGGCGAGTGTAAGCCGAACCTTACTACTCTTCAATCTATTAGGGAATGCAATGTTTATCTTGCTTGCGAAGCGCTTAGATGCGACTCTTTCCCCTTTTGAGGCCTCACCCCAAAACAAGGAAAGTGTCGCATCTTAGATGTTACAACGACATTGTTCAACGGCTTTGTGACATTGATGCTAACCCAAACACAGTAGAAATTTCCAGAAAAGTCTTGTGATGGAGGCTCGACAAACAGTACCACATCCACCTTGGAAGCAGAGGTGAGACTAGATGGGCATACAAATCAGGCACACCATGTATTTGAATCCAAATATCAATCGTATCAAGCCTGATCATGGATGGCTTGGTCACTTCATCATACGGTTTGAGAATGAGTCCATCACCACGGAAGCGCCATGGACCATCCTGTCTAACTCTCTCCCAATCCCAAGACAAGAGAATTGAATCGTGTAGAGATTGTCCTCAATCGGTTTGAATTTTGCTTCTTGAGCTAGGTCCCATGCCGATCTCATGTTCTTGTAGAACCATGTGTGACTATATGTCTTCTCGGTGTGAACCCTAGCTAGCGCCACCCAGCGAGCCGCCTCCTTTGGCGCTTCCTTTTCGTCAAAGATGACGTTGTCCAGATCCTCCTCCTGCACCCAAGCTCTTGCATCATCTTCTCAATCTCATCTCCCTCCCCTAAGCCAGAGGCGCCATCCGAGGCCATGTGATATTTCTTGCTCGATGAGATCTGATCGGGTCTTGGAGATTTAACCCTAACTCCGCCTCTTCCACCTGGTAGAAACCCGAACCTCGGGCGACTGCGATCGCAGCAGGGTAGAGGTTGACGGCGGGGAAAACAATGGCATGGATGGCCAAAAAACTCAACGGCGGCGGATCGCCCCTCAGAGAACGAGAAACCCTAACGAGAGGAAAAAAACTATCTTAACTAAGAAGGAAGTGGTAAAGGAAAACTAGAGAAAAGCAGCACTTGTTTGGGCTTTAGGCCCAACAAACCATTCGCTCGCATACGACGACTACGACCCCAAGGCCGCCGTCAGCGCAACCTTATATAAGAATCGGACGAGCACTAGGGTTTTACCCTCTATTCTTTCCACCCTACCTGCGCCGCCGCCTCCGTCGTTGTAGCAGAACCAGCGATTTCCATCGCCAACAGCCGAAGAAAGGTTGTTACCTCCCCCCCCACGCCTGTTTACCCTGGCTCTATGGATCTGTGCGCTTTATCGTTTCGTTTGTGCTAGATTTAGTTGCTGTGATTGATGATTGTGTTGCCTAGTTTCGTTGGAAGTTTAGTTCCCGATGATGTTGCTTTATCGTTCGTTGAGATACTCGTTCCAATTTCCACTTGTAATTCTTCGTTTTGTGCCAATATTGGTAGACGCTGCTTAGATCTCGAAAAATCCCCGGGTTCTTAGTTGTGAAATTCTTGTCCAACATCTAAATTGACGAATTGGACATTATTGTGTGTGAAACATATTTTAGTTGGAGCCATATTTGGCACAGGGTAACTCGGTAGATATTAAACTGTCGATTTCTTGATTTGACCCGTCAAAAACTATGCAAAACAGGGGCTCTTAATTGCTTGCTTATCAGTGACTATGTTATTTACGAGGTACATTAATCACTTAGGCATTCTTATTTCATTTTTATATCAATCTGCATACATGATTTGGGTGCTCTTCTGCATGATTTGCAGTGCAATTGAATTGTACACTAGCTGTTGGGGTCGTTTAGTCCTGCTTTGCCTAATGCAATTCCTCGTTTGTTCAGCATGGATACACAGGTCAAGCTTGCAGTCGTGGTGAAGGTGATGGGCCGCACCGGCTCGAGGGGTTAGGTGACCCAGGTCAGAGTGAAGTTCCTGGATGACCAGAACCGTCTCATCATGAGGAACGTCAAGGGCCCTATTCGTGAGGGCGACATCCTCACCCTGCTCGAGTCTGAGCGGGAGGCTAGGAGGCTGCACTGAGCGCTTGCTTTTCCTGTCTTCAGAAGTAAACTGCACTTAAGCTCTACCGCATTTGAATCAACTGCTTGAACGCTAGCTTTGTCTTTTGCCTAGGCTTATGAATGTAATGAGTGCTCAATAGGTTGCGGTTTTCTTCTGTGGCCTGAATTAAAGTGCACTTAATGTTGTGAGACTTGATCGTCCTTGCACACCTCTGGTTTATCTGAATTGATTGGATGAATGCTATATTGTATCCTATGATTTTAGTACTGGTACAAATCTGAGTTGCTTGTACGTGTAAAATCATGATGCTTGTGTTGGGTTCTGGTTCTTGAACCTGCCTTAACACTTGAATTTGAAAATTCAGTAGTTCTCTCTCAACAATCTTGACGGTAATAAAAGTGAAGGCCTGTTGGCAAGCTCCTCTGGCTTGGCATCATGATCATTGGCAAGCCCTCTGCTCTTTTGGTATCATGGTAGTAGTAAAGCCACTGCTGTGGTAGTATGCAACACATGCTCATTTCTGTTCAAGTCGACCTAATAGCTGCCGTTCACTCACATCATCTTCACCTTCTAAGATGCTCAGCTGTAGCGAAGAGAACCTACACAACAACGATCTCAATTTGAGTGAAGCTGTATACAATCCAAAGTTGCTGAGAACAGCGTTGACAGATATCATATTACACGATTTTGGTTCTTCCAAATACAAGTGAGTGAAGAGTGCAGAGTTTTTGGGAAATCCAGTGTTTGAATAATCGAAGAAGGCATTTCAAACTTCCAGTTTTTTAATTAAAACACATGAATGTTCTCTACCTATCTATAAAGTTAAGTTTTATGAAAGAGGCTGGTAGCCAGACACCACAACGACTGTTTAAAGTTTCTGAATTGACCCTGAACACTACATGGACAAACTTGGCTCGATCTGAAGTAGAGAGCTATGCCAACTATCTCATGCAAGTTATCTTTGCATTTTCTTAGTGAAACTAAACTGCCTTGTGAAGTTTTTCAAGAATTAGAACGGAGGAGCTATGTGCACCCCTCCCCCCACCCGGTTTTGGTCCAATTTGCGAAGAAAAATTTATTGGAAAGATTTAGATGAGAAGTTTTTTAGTATTTGGCTCCCCAAACACTCAATTTTTCTTTTTCGCCCCCCTGCAATTTCCGTCTAGCTCCGCCACTGGAAGTAGACCGATGGTTTAACCATATTGATTGCTGAAATATTTTAGTTGCGCTGAGATGGTTAAGTCAAGTAGAGTGCATGTGGTAGTGATATTAATGTCGTTTGTGGTTTGTTGTAGCAGCTACAAGGAGGAAGCCTCAGTTGAAGTGAGACAGTATGAAGAAGCTTTGGTTTCAGGTGTCGATCCACATCTGCTCGTATCATTTTGGTTGCTTGTTCCTGTATGAAACTCAAATACTAATATTTCTATAATATTTTATGCACCGTATACACTCAGAAGGTTCATAGATCAAACATATCCATGCCGTTTGTTATTGACGGCCTCTTTGATTCAATGGATTTTCATAAATTTTTTGGAGGATTGGAATCCTTAGGATTTTCCTTTACATTGGCCGTTTAATTTTTAGAATTGAACCCCATAGTTTTTTTTCCTAAGGCATCATTTGTTCTACATTCCATAAGAAATCTAACGCCCACTCACAAGTCTTGAAAAGATCTTTTGTTTTTCTTGCGATGCAATCGAACAAACTCAAATCCTGTAGGATTCCAATGAGCATGACATTACAATCTTGTATTTCAATCGTCACACTGAGATTACCATGGCTAGTTGGTCTCCTTTGCACACTTCATACTTAGTTTATTTTTCTGATGGGCACTTCGTACTGAAATGATGAATACACATAGAAAGCCTATTTAAACCAATGCCCCGAGATGTTGTCTTTCATCTTAAGCTTTTTTCCGTTGCAAAATTACTTTCGAATTCCCATAAAAGCCTACCGGTTCTTGTATATGCCATTTCACCGATATCTTTCCACTAAATATGATATTTAGGAATCTATTACTGATTAAGGCATAATATTTGGGATATAGGGAAAATATTTAGCTGCAATTCAGAACTTGATTGAATGCTCTTTGAACTGCCGACGAATGCATGACGATCTTCTTGTAGCATGAATCCGGGGGCAATGTAGCCATACGTAGGGGGAGTCATCGAGCAAACCCATATAAGAAAAATTGGGTTCCCCTTAAGTTCAGTATAGTGCAATAGCACGCCACTACACAATCTCCTGTTAAGCGTTCTTATTGCACTGAGACACGCAAATAAACATGTTTTGGCCTCGTCATTATGGGGCAGAGTGTGATCTTATTTCCTTCAAGGGTAGGCCTGGAATACAGCATGCCAGTTGCAAAATGTCAGACCAGATTCAGTAAGGAAAATGAAATTTGAATGTGTTACTTTGAAGCAGCTATAGAAGAAAGGCAAACTTCATAAATTAGAAGATACCAAAAACAAAGGGGCATTCCAATGACATTGCAATCTTGTATTTCAATCGTCGGATTGAGATTACCATGGCTAGTTGGTCTCCTTTGCACACTTCGTACATAGTTTATTTTTTGGATGGGCACGTCGTACTTAAATGCCGAATACACATACAAAGCCTATTTAAACTGATGCCCCAAAATGTTACCTTTGATCTTAAGCTTTTTTCCATTGCGAAATTGCTTTCAAATTCCCATAAAAGCCTACCAGTTCTTGTATATGCCATTTCACCGATATCTTTCCACTAAATACAACATTTAGGAATGTATTACTGGTTGAGGCATAATATTTAGGAGATAGGGAAAGCATTTAGCTGCATTTCGAAACCTGATTCAAGGCACTTTGAACTGCTGACCAATGCATGTCGATCTTCTTGTAGCATGAATCAAGGGGCAACGTAGGGGGTGCCATCAAGCATGTTAGAAATAATAACCCTAATGGTTATTAGGGGGATAATCCCCGCTCCTCATTGGATGTGCGGTTCCACATCTGTGGGAATCGTCACGATATTTGCCTCCCATAGAGGCACCCCTAGCAAACCGTCACATCCTTTCCCATTGTATATAAGCAAGAATACATCATTAATAAAGAGACACTTGAATCACTCGTTCGTTTTTCGATTCTTTTTAACACGTTATCAGCACACTCTGGCCGAGAGGAGACAACCACGAGATAGATTAGGACATCTCCGACGGTTACAGATGTCGTTACCATCGTAGATGGCCACGGGATGCAAATGGCACACGTTTCATTGTCAAAGAGAAGCATGCATGCATGCATCGACATGGATACACGTCGTCGATTGGGAGAAGATCTATATAATTTTTGTCTTCGTGTGATCTAATAACCGATTCTCAATTATGCATAAGGAATCCTTTCTGAGCATGGCGAGAGATTGATCTTTGCAGAAACAGGAACCTGAAGAAATTCTTGGAAATAAGGAAAAAATGTAACATATAATGGTTATTGTCTCTTTTAACTCAATACGAGAGAACTCATAGAATTTAGAGGACAATAAATATGTTGTCTATATTTTTCTAGAAACCCTGGTGTGGAAAACAGAAAGTATGACATGTAATGTCATGTTGATATTACCTCATTAAAAAACATTATGAGAACCCATATATTAAACTCATGAAGGAAATTACTGTAATATTCAACACATTTCTGTCTCAAATCCACGTACTCAAAGTTCTCAACCATGCGTTCAGAATATTTGCAACATATTGCAAGCCATATTCAACTTGATCTAACGAACAGGATATGCCGACTTGCCCGGAACAATGCCGTGAAAAACCGTGGTTGTAACGACTAAATTGCGGTCCTTTTCGATTTGGGGAACGAGGCCCCAATTTGGAAAGAAGCGCATCTAAGCGTATTGCAAGCACGGTAACATAGCACAAACATATAATAGAACGACAATTAGGGATTCAACTGCCATCTCATACATAATATCAGAGTTTACATCACGCATTCAAACAAGGTAGTTCCGCTACGGACTGCAAAACATGAGAAATGACTATGATACCATGCATGCTTGCCCATGATCACGACCATGCCTCAGTCCTGTAGATAGTTCATGTACAGGCGGTCGTTCTCCTCATCGTACTGCCACGCTAGCTGCGTGGCGTCGGGATCACCTGAGTCGGGGTTACCTGTACGTATTGGTGTTTTCAAGGAATCTGTGAGCCACGGGGACTCAGCAATCCATGACCTCGGTGCCAGAACTAGTCAAGTTATTAGGTAAGGAAGGTGGAGTATTTAGGTTGTAGCATCCTAAGCATATATGGTGGCTAACTTACGTAGAACAAGTGTTGAAGGTGGTCTATACTAGCGATCGATGTTTAGCTCATCACTAAGTGATCCTGAACACCTACTTACGTCAATCATAACCCCATCGTGTTCCCGATCGAAGAGAGGTCTTCGAAGGGGACAATCACGGTTACGCACATAGTTGACAATTTTATTAGATTAGGTTCAAGTTATCTATAACCGGATGTTAACAAATATTCCAAGTTGCCACATAACCGCGGGCAAGGCTTTCCGAAAGATTAAACCCTGCAGGGATGCTCCAACTAGTCCATCAGAAACGGTCACGGGCCGCAAAGTAATCCTCTATCACGAATCTCGTGATCTTGTCGGATTCCTTAGAGGAAACCTCAACTCTGGGGAGAACCAAAACTTCACCGGGATTCCTATACGCAAGATATATCGCTAAGGTAAGACAAGACTAGTAGGACCTCCCGTCGTGTCGACGACGCTGAGAAGAGCCGCGTATCTCAGTCTCAGGACACGACGGACGGAACTAGCTACGAGAACCAAACCTCAAGTTTCCTTGTGGTGGCCCCGCAGGCAGACCAGGTTGTTGATAAAAGTTCCTCGGGGTGATCATTCCCTATGCAGATTATTATTAAGTGATTAGCAAATTAACACCAATGTTGGGTCCTGCCGGACAAGTCTTAACACTACGCGATTTATCAAGGGGGTTCCCATAACAACCCCAAACGTGTTAGGAGCGATCAGTTATGGAAACAAACATCGGTAGCCGGTAACTATGGCGGCAATAATGGAACAAAACACCCGGCAAAAGGCTAGGCCTTCCGTTATTTACCAAGTATATAGGTGCATTAATTAAATATCAGATTTAACATAATGATATCAAACTCATGTTATCACATGAGACAAGGCACCTGCAACTAGCAACGCTAACATTAGAAGCTTAGCAAAGCCTACTTAGCCATACAAGATTCGCTAGGAAGGGATAAGTATTTGGGCTTCAAGGCAAAATCAGGAGGCAATTATTTCAGTGGTAGGCAGCGAGCATATGACGAAGAAACGTAGTCTAGCTTAACAAGTCTAGAGATGGAATCAAGGTCATATCATCTTGCCTATGACGCCCTCAGCTTGGAACTGCTCTTGTTCGTCCTGCCCGTACTCTCCCGGATCCACGTACTCGTTCTCTGATGCTGGTGCTACCCACCATAAAAATAGCATCCAATGAACAACAACACCACAAGATGCAACAAACACATGATGCATGAGATGAAAATGAACATGCATCTCTATACTACTCACTTGCACATGCATGAGAAGAAAATACAAGTTCCTGGACAGAACTGCACTCTAAGCTATCTTGACATGCATGATAATGACATCAACAGATGCATCACGTGAAACAGATGCAAAAAAATACAAAGAACGTAACGATCGGAGCTACGGATCAACGGGAAACAACGAAACAAGTAATGATGTCCTACGTGTCCAAATCACCACAACACACTCCAAATGGCATACTCCTGATGATCCCAGGTATCCATATCACAAAAAAAACTAGAATGTATTGGGTGGTGCAAAGAAACATCACCACAACATCATCTATGCACTCACAAGCATCAAAACATCAAAACTATACAATCTGCCATAAACAGCATCATAGCAGTTTGAGGGCTACATGCAAGGCACCTACAGCCACCCAAATATGCCAAATAAGATATGTGACAGAAGCTATCCAAGATTACTACAAGCACAAGAAAAAAGATAATGCAAAGGAGTATCACACAGAAAGTTCTACAGGTGCTAACTTGGACAAAAATATCAGTTTTCACGGACTTAGTGAAAATTCCAGATTCTCACTAGCTGTTTATGCTCTGAAGCATTTTGACAGCACCCAAAACAATATCTACAGGACTCCAAATGGAATGAAACTTGACAGAGAGCTAGACAAACACAAAAGCTACAACTTTCGAGTTGATAGCAAAGGCTGATTCCCAACACATGGATCTCTACAAGCACCACAACAGGAGAAGAAAATAAAAACAGATTCTCAGACTTAGTGAAAATCTGAGATTTTCACTAAACTGGAATTTCAGCCACATGCCTACTTTGACTAGACACAACTTGCACACATGAACTACTAAGCATGAAACAAAAGCAACATGTGGTAGAGGGGTTCACCCTCTACTGCCACAACAAAGAATCAACCTCTTGGGCTCATCACAATACATGGAACCAAGCTCTAAACATGAAACAAAACTGAAATATAACATTCCCAAAAAGTGTTCCAAAGTGGAATCTGAACCCACCATTGGATTCCTGGGATGATTCTACCCCAAAAACATGTATAATACATAGGCACTTGCATAGAACAAATGGGCACAAACTAAGAAGTGAAATGAGCATGGAATCACAAGGTGTGAATAGTGCATCATCACATGTGCTATTCACTAGAACCACACCTACACAACCACTTGCACACTATCAACACTACAATGGTGCACATGAGGGTTTAGACCTCATGTATGTGTGCCATAGCACATCACCATTCCCACACACATACAACAAGCACAAGCATAAAAATCACCTACACAAGCTAAATGGAATTCACAACTAACTTACACTCACATAAGCATGTCTACACCTACACACCCTAACCTACTCATGTCCTCATCAAGGCACATCATGCCTTGGCCTGTGGGAGACACTCACACACAAGCACACACAACTGCACATGAGCCACTAACACACACAAGGTATGTGGGGGGGGGGAACCCACACACACACACCTCACACACTTGCACATGTAGTGCATAAGCTTATCATAACACTTGGAAGCTTGCACATGCACACAAGCATCACTCACTCATAAACACACACCACACATGCATCACTAGCTCACACACATATCACTAGCACAATCACATGCCCAAAACATCACCTACACATGCTAAATCAAACTCTATCTCATACATAGGAGAAACCTACTTGCCGAGAGCTAAAATAAATAGCACAAGAGGTGCCAAGCCCACCACAACAAGTATGCAAGTGATCAATGCAAAACAGGAAAAGAAAAGGCAAAAATATAAAAAGGTTGGGGAAGGGATTCCATCCCTAGACCCCCTGGTACACCCACTAAACCAATCACCACTCTGCTATAACACCCTAGCTCGACAGAACAGGGATGGCAACCAGGTTAACGTGTCCCTCTGTGCTACTATGCCAAAAACCAGAATTAAAAGGGGGTGGCACCGCGGGGACTCGAACCCTTGACATGCCAGAACAACACAACCACTGCAACCACTAAGCTGCGCTTCGGGCTCGACAGAACATGGGAACTTTACAAGGTAACCTACAAAACAACAGGGTCGCCGTGCTCTGCTATGCACAGAGAGACGACGATGACAACGAGCACCAGAGCGTCCCTCCTACAGCTGCTGCGCCGCGGGGAAACAATTGCGCCTACTGCTCCTAACCGTTGGAAGCGACTGTCCCGAGCACTGGGACGAGCCCTAGAACCTACACAAGATCAACACATGCAACAACACGTGCCCTCATGCTGTTCTCCGAACAGAGAGCACGGCCTCGAACATCGCCGGATCTACCGAAGGGGGGAAGGGAGGACGGGCTAGGCTCACCTGGGGAAGAAGAAGAGGGCTGACCCGATCGGGGACGAAGCCTCACGAAGATGAACACAGACAATCTGAAGAGGATGTAGGTGTACTGTCGCCGAACCAAAGCAGGAGCTGGGCCGCCGGGAACTCGCCATTGACGTGGAGCTGGCCATCGGTGTGGTCGCTCCCCGACCTCAGCGACGACGGGAATGGAGCGCGGGGTCCTGCCTCGAGCCCGTGGACATGGTGGCCGGCGCCGGAGACGACGACAGCACAGGATCGAGGGTGGCGCACTTCTCTCTGTGTGTGCTAGATGGACTACAGAGCTTACCTTGGGGGAGGAAGAGAGATGGAGGGAGGAGGTGTGGCGGCGCTAGAGGGGAAAGGAGGAACCCTAGGGGAAGGAGGCACGCATGCCGAGGGTTATAAGAGGGCCTCGACGTCCGTGAGCCCTGACGGCGTGCTCGCTCTCTCCCTGCTGCTGACGGAAAGCGTGCAATGCGGGGGGACGCCGTCAGGAGAAGGAAGAAGGGACGCGCAAGGTGGGCTGCCACGCGGGAGAGAGAGAGGAAAAAATGAGCCTCCTAGTGGGAGAGAGCCCACTCGAAGCGCGAGATAGGAAGAAATAAACCCGTGGGGTTTATTAATTAAACCAAGACCAGACAAAGAAAAACAAATGCACAGGCTAAACATATAAAGCTAAAAATTAACCAAAAATACCCCTGGTCATAAGAAATTATGACCTATTTGAATAAAATGGAAAATAAATATTTGGAGCAACTAAATATTTACAGAACAACATTAAGTTGAGCTGTCTTGTGAATATTTGCACCCTTAAAATATAGATTCAAGCAGCCAATTCACATCTTCACATCCACCACAAAATATACTAAATCATGGACATTTTTAAAACAAGGATGGGACAAGTGAAACTTGACCTTGATATAAATAAAGAGGAAGAGGGTTTTGAAGCTTATGCAAACCACATAGTTTCCTACTAGCAATTGCACCACTCCATAACTCACATACACTATCATCACATGACATATTCATCAAACCACATACACACATGTATTCACAAGGCACAAACACAAGACATGGGAGAATGATAGATGCATGCAAGCAAAGAAGAACAAAACAAGGTGACACATGAAATAGCACATGCAATATGTTCTCATTGCAATGACAAGGTGGACCCACATAGAGAAGGTTCCAAATATGGAAGTTACACACTTGGGGCATTAGAAACTCTCCCACACTACAAAAAAGATCTCGCCTTGAGATCTAAGATTGAAAGAACTTCGGAAATTCAGAACGGAGGTGATCCTCGTGTTCCCAAGTAGCCTCTTTATCGGAATGGTGTGACCACTGCACTTTGAGAAATTTGACAGTCTTGTTGCGGGTCCTGCACTCAGTCGCCTCGAGAACCGCAACTGGATGCTCACGATAAGATAGGTCGGGTTGAAGGTCGATGTCTTGAAGATGAACAACGTGCTCGGGGGTCTTGAAGCACCTCCGGAGCTGAGAGACATGGAACACGTCGTGCACATTTGCAAAGTTTGACGGGAGCTCAAGCTGATACGCAAGGTCGCCTCCCTTGCCAACAATTCTGAACGGACCCACGAAACGAGGTGCAATCTTGCCTTTGATGCCAAAGCGCTACGTACCCTTCATAGGCGACACCTTGAGATAGACGAAGTCATCAAGCTCATAAGACATGTCACGATGCTTGCTATCATAATAGCTCTTCTAACGGGACTGAGCTGCTCTGAGATTATCTCGAATGACCCGACACATCTCTTTAGCTTCTTCTATCAAGTCATTCCCAAGAATGTGACGCTCGCCGGTCTCGGACCAGTTGAGCGGGGTAAGGCACTTCCTGCCATAGAGAATCTCAAACGAAGCTTTGCCTGAAGTAGCTTGATAACGGTTGTTATACGAGAACTCAACGAAATGCTGGCAATCTTCCCACTTCATGCCAAAAGAGATAACACAAGCTCTCAGCATATCCTCAAGAACTTGATTGACTCGCTCCACTTGACCACTAGTTTGAGGATGAAAAGCTGTGCTGAAGCGTATCTTCGTGCCCATCGCAGACTAAAAAGAGTCCCAGAACTTGGAAGTGAAGATACTTCCGCGATTCAAAGAAATCATCATAGGCACGCCGTGCAAAGACACTATCCTGGAAGTGTACAACTCTGCAAGCTGAGCAGCGGAGATGGATTCCTTGACTGGAAGAAAATGAGCCACTTTACTCAACTTGTCGATGACGACGAAGATGGCATCATTACCCTTCTTGGACTTCGGAAACCTGGTGACGAAATCCATCTCAATATGATCGAACTTACACTCGGGAATGGGCAAAGGATGCAAAAGACCTGCTGGACATTGATGCTCTGCTTTCACCCTTCGACATACATCACATTCATTTATGAACTGAGCAATTTCACACTTCATGCGAGTCCACCAGAAGGTCTTTTTCAAGTCCTGATACATCTTGGAGCTTCTAGGATGTATAGAGAGCAGAGAGTTATGAGCTTCTTCCATGATTACCTTTCTGAGATCACCTTTGGGAACGACAAGACGATCCTCAAAGAACAATGTGTCTCTGGCATCAACACTGAAGCACTTATATTTGGGAAGACCCTTTGCCACGCCAATCTTGACCTTCTTCACCATTGTGTCAAGAAGCTGTGCTGCTCGGACCTGATCTTCCAAGGTAGGAGAGATGTGAAGATTTGGAAGAAATCTATGAGGTACTAACTGAAGGTTGAGCTTCCTGAAATACTCACAAAGGTCAGGCTGGAGAGGTTTCAGAATGAGACTGTTGGAGTAAGCTTTCCTGCTCAAAGCATCTGCCACTACATTAGCTTTGCCTGGCGTGTACTCAACACTCAGATAAAAATCTTGGAGCATTTCCACCCAACGAGTTTGCCGAAGATTCAGGTTAGGCTGAGTGAGGATGTACTTGAGACTCTTGTGATCCGTGAACACTTCAACCTTTCGTTCCAACAAGAGGTGTCTCCAAGTCATCAGAGCGTGTACCACGGCTGCTAGCTCGAGATCATGCACAGGATAATTCTTTTCCGCTGGCTTCAACTGCTTGGAGGTATAAGCAACCACTTTCTTCTCTTGCATCAGAACTGCACCAAGACCTTGAAGAGAGGCGTCGCAGAACACTTGGTAAGGCTTGGAATCATCCGGAGGAACCAAGACAGGAGTAGAGGTGAGCTTCTCTTTGAGTGTGTCGAAGGCCAAATCACACTCTGGAGACCAAGCATACTTCACAACTTTCTGAAGAATACTTGAGAGAGGCTTAGCAATCTTGGAGAAGTTCTCAACGAACCTTCTGCAATAGCTTGCAAGCTCGAGAAAGCTTCGAAGCTGCTTCACATTCTGCGGAGGCTCCCATTCAACAATGGCCTGCACCTTCGATGGATCAACTTTGATGCCCTCGGCAGAGATGATGTGCCCAAGATAGACAACTTCTTTCAACCAGAACTCACACTTGGAAAACTTGGCATAGAATTTGTACTCTCTCAGCTTATCAAGCACCAATCTGAGATGTTCTTCATGTTCTTCCTCAGTTTCAGAAAATACCAGAATATCGTCGAGATAGAGCAAGACGAATTCATTCTTGAACGGAGAGAATACGTAGATCATCAATCGAAAAAATGTCGGAGGAGCATTTGCCAGACCAAAAGACATGACCGTATACTCATACGAGCCAAAACTAGTCCTGAAAGCAGTCTTCGAAATATCCTCTTCGCGAATGCGAATTTGATGATAGCCCATTCTGAGATTGAGCTTGGAGAAGATCTTAGCCCCTTTGAACTGTTCGAACAACTCAGTTATGTTCGGAAGTGGATACTTCTTCCTGATTGTCTTCTTGTTCAATGGATGGTAATCGACACACAACCGGTCCGTGCCATCCTTCTTCTTGACAAACAGAACTCCACAGCCCCACGAAGACGAGCTCGGTCTGATGAGACCCAAACGCTCCTGCTCATCGAGTTGCCTCTTAAGTTCCTTCAACTCTTCTGGACCCAATTTGTACGGCCGTTTGCACGCAGGCTTAGTACCTGGTTCAAGCTCAATGAGAAATTCAACTTCTCGGTGCGGAGGCATTTCTGGCAGTTCTTCTGAAAACACATCTTCATATTCACACACCACTAGGACTTGCGAAATAGGATTAATCTCACCCTTTTCATTCAACGAGAACAGACGGATTGTATCATCGCGCGCCGCGAATATAATCACGTCCTCCGACGAGTGAGTAAGCTTCACTTCTTTAGCTTCACAATCATTCGATGCCTTGTTCATGGCCAACCAGTCCATACCAAGGATCAAATCAATGTCGGAATTTCCCATGACAATAGGAGATGTCAGAAAAGAATAACTGCCTATCTTGACAGAAGCACCCGGAACGAACAACTAAGAGCTCATCCGCATACCCGGAGACACAACTTGCAATGACTTGGGTACAAAAATCGGTCGCAATATTATTACCAGATGCAAAGGGATATGACATGAAAGAATGCGATGCGCCAGAATCGAACAACACTTTAGCAGGAATATCATTAACGAGGAGGTTACCCATGATCACATCTGACGAGTTTTTTGCCTCAGCCTCATTCACCATGTTGACTCGAGCTGACCTGGGGTTGAACTTCACGAGAGCATTGCTTGGAGGTTTGCCTGGAGGAGGAGGCGGCAGATGGAGCTGAGAAGTGCACTTGTTGGCATAGTGACCTTTCTTCCCACACTTGTGACAAGTAACATCTGTTGGCTGACGGTACTGTGTCTGAGAAGGCCCTTTCTTATGTTGCTGGAATCTTTGCTGAAAGACTGGGTTGGGTTGGTGGGAAGAACCACGTCCACTAGAATGCTTGAACTGTTGTGTGTGCCAAGGAGGAGGAGGAGACACCCAAAACTTCTGTTGCTTCTAAACCACCCGAGTAGAGGAAGAGGAGCTGGAATATCTGAAGTGCTTCTTAGAATTCTCCACCCTGAGCAAAGATGCCTAGCCCTGAGAGCTAAGTTGTAGAACTTATCGAACTCCTCAGGATCGTGCAAAGCAAGAGCTAACTACAAATCTTCTTTCAAGCCACCTCTGAACTGATAAATCTTGCTCTTCTGATCAGGGATATCCTGCAAGGCGTATCGGGCTAGCTCGTGGAACTCGATGTTGTACTTGTACATGGAGTTACCACCCTGCTTCAAGCACCTGAACTTCTCACGCATCTCCTCCACGAAGCTGGACGGAATGTAGTGGGATCTGAAGTCATGGCAGAACTCATCCCAAGTGATCACTCTAGCACCCGTGGAATCCTTCAACTGTTGCCACCAGATAGATGCTAGCCCCCTTAGTTGGAATGTAGCAAACTTGACGAAATCCTCAGGACGAACATTGCTGCATTCAAAGTGCTTGTGCATGTCACGGATCCAATCCTCAGCATCAAACGGCTGGTCACAGGAAGTGAAAGTCTTCGGCTGATTTGACAGGAACTGACTCAGATTAGCAAACTGATTGCCACCATGTCGGAAATTGCCTTGCTGCTGATTAGCCCTCTCTTGCAACAAGTGTAGCATCATCTGAGTGTTTGCATTTGTAGCAGATATCACCGCTTGCCAAGACTCTGCAGGAGGAGGCGGCGGCGGAGGAGGATTCTCTGGAGGAGGAGGTGGTGGCGGCACATCCTCACGCCCTGGATTCTAACGAGTTGGTGGAGCCATCCTGAAGACGGACAACACATTAGCCCACATAATAAATTGAAGGTATAACTGAATCAAAAACGGTAGGAATATCTGAACAGGAATATAGCAATTGCACTCAAACAAAAATAGTAAGAATGCTTCCTCAAAGTGACGGTCGACAAAATTCTGATTAAGACCACTTGCAAACAAGTATGAGCTAGAACTGCTCGGAACAAACATATGATCGAGATTTCATCCGATATCTTCGTGGATAAGATCGCACGGGCTCGAATTTACAGTAGCCATCCTGTGCAAGGTAGTGCACATGACTTACGAAGTATCCCCGAGTCGTAGCGAGCTACAAGGACTCTTTAAGACACAACGAGAACCGATGTAAGACGACCGTGAACAAACATACCCACTGAATATCGAATCCCAACGTCCCATCATGCATCTGTAGGAAGATTATCCTATAAGTTACTACTTGATATCCCACCTATGAATTCCCGAAATATCTGGTCATGCAATCTGGCACACGGATACAAGGAGTAATAATCACACAACTCCTATACTAACCCGTCACCTGTATCACATCCGTCAAGACATAACTAGAATCTCGGACCTTCATCTACAACAGACCCTCGTGATCACAACGATACAAAGTATGACAGTACTCCCGAACAATCTGCACCAGTACTGGGGACATAGGGGTTATCTCGCCACTACTAGTATTGAAGCAATTACGAACATCCTACGTTCTTAGATACTCAGAAATCTGAATGATGGCGATGTGCGCAAGAATCCCCTGGAGCACAACTCCCCTGAAGAACTCAAGGCAGACAGGAGGCACCAAGACAGAACTCCGTCACATCGATATCATATAGATTAAAAAATACCCGCGTGATCCTAATTTTTTTGAGCGATAAGAGGAGTAGTATTAAGAATTCCTAAGTAGGGAACCTCACCAGAGCATGGAAGAGGAGAAAAAAGAATCCTACTCTCCGATATAACTAAGACTCTAAACATTTTACTAGACTCGACTCGGCCAAGTACGATCACACAAAGGCTCCTATGGTCGTCTGGCTCTGATTACCAACTTGTAAGGACTAAGATGCGGTCCTTTCCGATTTGGGGAACGAGGCCCCGAATTGGAAAGAAGCGCATCTAAGCGTTTCACAAGCACGATAATATAGCACAAACATAATAATAGAATGCCAATTAGGGAGTCAACTGCCATCTCATACACAATATCAGAGTTTACATCACGCATTCAAACAAGGTAGTTCCGCTACGGACTACAAAACATGAGAAATGACTATGCTACCCTGCATGCTTGCCCATGATCACGACCACTCCTCGGTCTTCTGGATAGTTCACGTACATGTGGTCGTTCTCCTCATCGTACTGCCACGCCAGCTGCATGCCGTCGGGATCACCTGAGTCGGGGTTACCTGTACCTGTTGGTGTTTTGAAGGAATCTGTGAGCCACGGGGACTCGGCAATCTATGACCTCGGTGCCAGAACTAGTCAAGTTATTAGGTAAGGAAGGTGGAGTGTTTAGATTGCAGCATCCTAAGCATATATGGTGGCTAACTTACATAGAACAAGTGTTGAAGGTGGTCTATACTAGAGATCGATGTTTAGCTGATGACTAAGTGATCCTGAACACCTACTTATGTCAATCATAACCCCACCGTGTTCCCAATCGAAGAGATGTCTTCGAAGGGGACAGTCACGGTTACGCACACAGTTGGCAATTTTATTAGATTAGGTTCAAGTTATCTATAACCGGATGTTAACAAATATTCCAAGTTGCCACATAACGGCGGGCACGGCTTTCCGAAAGATTAAACCCTGCAGGGGTGCTCCAACTAGTCCATCACAAACGATCACGGGTCGCAAAGTAATCCTGTATCACGAATCTCGTGATCTCGTCGGATTCCTTAGAGGAAACCTCAACTCTGGGGAGAACCAATACTTCACCGGGATTCCTATACGCAAGATATATCGCTAAGGTAAGACAAGACTAGCAGGACCTCCCGTCGTGTCGACGACGCCGATAAGAGCGGCGTATCTCAGTCTGAGGACACGACGGATGGAACTAGCTACGAGAACCAAACCTTAAGTTTCCTTGTGGTGGCCCCGCAGGCGGACCAGGTCGGACCAACACTCATGAGGAGCATTGGCCCGGGTTGTTGATAAAAGTTCCTCGGGGTGATCATTCCCTATGCAGATTATTAAGAAGTGATTAGCAAATTAACACCAATGTTGGGTCCTGCCGGACAAGTCTTAACACTACGCGATTTATCAAGGGGGTTCCCATAACAACCCCGAACGTGTTAGGAGCGATCAGTTATGGAATCAAACACCGGTAGCCGGTAACTATGGCGGTAATAACGGAACAAAACACCCGGCAAAAGTCTAGGCCTTCCGTTATTTACCAAGTATATAGGTGCATTAATTAAATATCAGATTTAACATAATGATATCAAACTCATGTTATCACATGAGACAAGGCACCTGCAACTAGCAACGCTAACATTAGAAGCTTAGGAAAGCCTACTTAGCCATACAAGATTTGCTAGGAAGGGATAAGTGTTTGGGTTTCATGGCAAAATCAGGAGGCAATTATTTTAGTGGTAGGCAGTGAGCATATGACGAAGAAACGTAATCTAGCATAACAAGTCTAGAGATGGAATCAAGGTCATATCATCTTGCCTGTGATGTCCTCAGCTTGGAACTTCTCTTGTTCGTCCTGCCCGTACTCTCACGGATCCACGTACTCGTTCTCCGATCCCGGTGCTACCCAACATAAAAATAGCATCCAATGAACAACAACACCACAAGATGCAACAAACACATGATGCATGAGATGAAAATGAACACGCATCTCTATACTACTCACTTGCACATGCATGAGAAGAAAATACAAGTTCGTAGACAAAACTGCACTCTAATCTATCTTGACATGCATGAGAATGACATGAACAGACGCTTCACGTTAAAACGACGCAAAAACGTACAAAGAACGTAACGATCGGAGCTACGGATCAATGGGAAACAACGAAACAAGTAATGATGTCCTACGTGTCCAAATCACCACAACACACTCCAATGGCATACTCCTGATGATCCCAGGTTGCCATATCACAAAACAAACAAGAATGGATGGGGTCGTGCAAAGAAATATCACCACAACATCATCTATGCACTCACAAGCATCAAAACATCAAAACTATACAATCTGCCATAAACAACATCATAGCAGTTTGAGGGCTACATGCAAGGCACCTACAGCCACCCAAATATGCCAAATAAGATATGTGGCAGAAGCTATCCAAGAGTACTACAAGCACAAGCAAAAATATAATGCAAAGGAGTATCAGAGAGAAAGTTCTACAACTGCTAACTTGCACAAAAATATCAGTTTTCACAGACTTAGTGAAAATTCTAGATTCTCACTAGCAGTTTATGCTCTGAAGCATTTTGACAGCACCCAAAACAATATCTACAAGACTCCAAATGGAATGAAAGTTGACAGAGAGCTAGATAAACACAAAAGCTACAACTTTCCAGTTGATAGAAAAGGCTGATTCCCAACACATGGATCTCTACAAGCACCACAACACGAGAAGAAAATATAAACAGATTCTCAGACTTAGTGAAAATCTCAGATTTTCACTAAACTGGAATTTCAGCCACATGCCTACTTTCACTAGGCACAACTTGCACACATGAACTACTAAGCATGAAACAAAACCAACATGTGGTAGAGGGGTTCACCCTCTACTGCCACATCAAAGAATCAACCTCTTGGGCTCATCACAATACATGGAACCAAGCTCTAAACATGGAACAAAACTGAAATATGACATTCCCAGAAATTTTCCAATGTGGAATCTGAACCCATCTTTGGATTCCTGGGATGATTCTACCCCAAAAACATATATAATACATATGCACTTGCATAGAACAAATGGGCACAAACTAAGAAGTAAAATGAGCATGGAATCACAAGGTGTGAATAGTGCATCATCACATGTGCTATTCACTTGAACCACACCTACACAACCAGTTGCACACTGTCAACAGTACAATGGTGCACATGAGGGTTTAGACCTCATGTATGTGTGCCATAGCACATCACCATTCCCACACACATACAACAAGCACAAGCATAAACATCACCTACACATGCTAAATAGAATTCACAACTAACTTACACTCACATAAGCATGTCTACACATACACACACTAACTTGCTCATGTGCTCATCAAGGCACATCATGCCTTGGCATGTGGGAGACACTCACACACAAGCACACACAACTACACATGAGCCACTAACACACACACAAGGTATGTGGGGGGGGGGAACCCACACACACACACCTCACACACTTGCACATGTAGTGCATAAGCTTATCATAACACTTGGAAGCTTGCACATGCACACAAGCATCACTCACTCATAAACACACACCACACATGCATCACTAGCTCACACACATATCACTAGTACAATCACATGCCCAAAACATCACCTACACATGCTAAATCAAACTCTATCTCATACATAGGAGAAACCTACTTGTTGAGAGCTAAAATAAATAGCACAAGAGGTGCTAAGCTCACCACAACAAGTATGCAAGTGATCAATGCAAAACAGGAAAAGAAAAGGAAAAAATATAAAAAGGTTGGGGAAGGGATTCGATCCCTAGACCCCCTGGTACAGCCACCGAACCAATCACCACTCTGCTATAACACCTTGGCTCGACAGAACAGGGATGGCAACCAGGTTAACGTGTCCTTCTGCGCTACTGTGCCAAAAACCAGAATTAAAAGGGGGATGGCACCGCGGGGACTCGAACCCTTGACGTGCCAGAACAACACAACCACTGCAACCACTAAGCTGCACTCCAGGACTCGATAGAACAGGGGAACTTTACAAGGTAACCTATAGAACAACATGGTTGCCATGCTCTGCTATGCACAGAGATACGACGACGGCAACGAGCACCTGAGGGTCTCTCCTACAGCTACTGCTCCACGGGGAAACAACTGCGCCTACTTCTCCTAACCATTGGAAGCCATTGTCCCGAGCACCGGGACGAGCCCTAGCACCTACACAAGATCAACACATGCAACATCACCTGCCCTCGTGCTCTTCTCCGAACAGAGAGGCACGACCTCAAACATCGCCGGATCTACCGAAGGAGGGAAGGGAGGACGGGCTAGGCTCACCTAGGGAAGAAGAAGAGGGTCGATCTGATCGGGGACGAAGCCTGAAGAAGATGAATGGAGACGATCTAAAGAGGATGTAGGTGTATTGTCGCCAAACCGAAGCAGGAGCTGGGCCGCCGGGAAATCGCCGTTGACGCGAAGCTGGCCGTCGGTGTGGTCGCTCCCCGACCTCAGCGACGGTGGGAATGGAGCGCGGGGTCCTGCCCCGAGCCCCTGGACATGGTGGCCGGCGCCGGAGACGACGGCAACACGGGATCGACGGCGGCGCACTTCTCTCTCTCTCTGTTAGATGGACTACAAAGCTTACCTTGGGGGAGGAAGAGAGATGGAGGGAGGAGGTGTGGCGACGCTAGAGGGGAAAGGAGGAACCCTACGGGAAGGAGGGACACACGCCGAGGGTTATAAGAGGGCCTCGACGTCCGTGAGCCCTCGCGGCGTGCTCGTTCTCTCTCTGCTGCTGACAGAAAGCGTGCACTGGGGGGGGGACGCCGTGAGGAGAAGGAAGAAGGGACGCGCAAGGTGGGTTGCCGCGCGGGAGACAGAGAGGGAAAAATGGGCCTCCTAGTGGGAGAGATCCCACTCGAAGCGCCAGATAGGAAGAAATAAACCCCTGCGGTTTATTAATTAAACCAAGACCAGACAAAGAAAAACAAATTCACATGCTAAACAGATAAAGCTAAAAATAATCCAAAAATACCCCTGGTCATAAGAAATTATGACCTATTTGAATAAAATGGAAAAGAAATATTTGGAGCAACTAAATATTTACAGAACAACATTAAGTTGAGCTGTCTTGTGAATATTTGCACCCTTAAAATATAGATTCAAACAGCCAATTCACATGTTCACATCCACCACAAAATATACTAAATCATTGACATTTTTAAAACAAGGATAGGACAAGTGAAACCTGACCTTGAGATAAATAAAGAGGAAGAGGGTTTTGAAGCCTATGCAAACCACATAGTTTCCTACTAGCAATTGCACCACTCCATCACTCACATACACTATCATCACATGACATATTCATCACACCACATACACACATGGATTCACAAGGCACAAACACAAGACATGGGTGAATCATAGATGCATGGAAGCAAAGAAGAACAAAACAAGGTGACACATGAAATAACACATGCAATATGCTCTCATTACAATGACAAGGTGGACCCATATAGAGAAGGTTCTAAATATGGCAAGCTACACACTTGGGGCATTACAGTGGTTGAAGGCATCAAGTCCTTCTCATCAAAGTCCATCCGTCGGAAGGTGTCATAGTATAGGATGTTGATACTGCTACCTCCATCCATGAGGACCTTAGAAAGCGCGTATCCCCCAACCTGAGGCGCCACCACCAACGCTAAGTCGCTAGGGTTATCAATCTAAGGCGGGTGATCAAGTCTACTCCATGTGACAGGCTGTTCAAACCAGTTTAAGTATCTGGGAACCGCCGGCTCAACCATACTGATGGCCCTCTGTTTTATTTTCTTATCCCTCTTACAAGTACGAGTTGTGAAGACATGGTATTGCCCACCATTCAACTTCTTAGGATTACTCTGGAAACCACCCTGATTGTTTGGCTCCTGGAAACTGCCCTGATCATTATACTGCCAACTGCCTTGGCCAGATGAATGTCCACCATTGTTATGTGACCCGTCCCGCCCTTGAGGACTTGGGTTTGGAAAGTCACTGAACGAGCCTCCTCGCGACTCGCCCGGGCCAAATTGACCCTGCTGGGTACCCTCGTTACCTCCTTGATGATCCCGGGACGCGTGAAGACGGAATTCTTGCATTACAAAACAGTTTTCACAAGAGTGAGTAGACGGGGCACCTGGGGTACTATGCTTCATAATTGCGCGACTTCCTTCCGCTAAATCACCGGTCCTGAAAGCCGCCCAGACAAATGTTCCGACGCTTGTTCCGGGGCCCGGCACAGGCATTAGCAACAAAGTCAGACACGTCATCTTGGTGCCTTCTTTTTCCTTGAGCTCCATGGTTATTGCTGCGCCCATGAGTTTGGAAGTAACGCTTAGCTCCATCTCCCCTTTCAACTTCACTGTCCTTCTCATCATCAGAGCCGACATCCTTCGTGCCGTCTGACTCGGCATACCTGGTGAGGGTGTCCATCAACTTGCCCATATCTTGCACCTTTCGCTTGAGGCGGCCAAGCTTGAACACCACGGTCTGAAAGTGACAATTCTTCTCCAAGATCAGCACGACCTGAGCCATCGTAATGTCATCCGAAGAGTGGATGATCTTCGCGACCCGCCTCGTCCAATGATGAGCCGATTCATCCGTCCGTTGAACACAATGTTGTAGATTTACAATGGTCATCGAACGTTTGCAGGTCCCTCGGAAGTTTTTGACGAAGCGCTCCTTGAGTTCCGCCCAAGTGTTGATGGAGTTGGGTGGTAATTTTTTCAACCACGTGCGAGCCGACCCTTCTAACATCATGGTGAAATACTTGGCTCAAACCGCATCACTAGCAACAAGCATGTCCATGGACAGCTCATAGCTCTCAAACCATGCCCCTGGCTCAATGTCGGGTGCATAGTTGAGTACCTTACGAGGGCCCTTGAAGTCCATGGGCATGTGCTCATTGCGCAGAGAAAAAGATAATAGGGGACACCTACGTTCCTTGTTCCTGCCCACTGTACCCAGAGGCGAGCTGAGCATATGGCGGAACTCCCTGACCCGCCAGTGTCGTCGCTGCCTCTGCTTCTGCCTGCCGGGTGGCTCGTGCAGCGTTGACAAGCGCCTGAGCATTTGATGCCGGCGCTCGGGCGGATTGATTTGAGGTTGGTGTCGATGGATGACGCTGGAAACCGCCAGGGGATCATCGACTCTTCATATGGCTTTCCTGTGGTGTGGAGTGCAGACGATCACGACTATATGAAAACTGCGCGTGTTGAACCATTGTCGTCTTTAACATCTTGATGGCGTTCCTTGCATCCACCTCCAGCGTGGTGTTTCCACGAATAGGGAGAGAATCCAAGTGATGGGTCAGAGCCAACATGTTATCCACCGGGTTGGAGAAGTGACCTTGAGGCGTTTCGAAGTGTTGAGCCATCTACGGGTTCAACGGGGGCTGCATTGGCTGCTGGACAATCTCAACCTACGGATTGCTCTGGCGAGGCGGGTTATGGTCCGTGCCGGGTGTATGCGGGCTGCTGAACAGACGCGTAGGGTTAAGGTTGGTCGGGACACGACTCTGATGCCTCCTTTGCTGAACAACGTCTGACGCGACTCGCTGGTGCTCAAGTCGCCACGCCTCCAACTTCAAGCGCTCCACCTCTTCATCGATCTGAGCCCGCTGAACCGCCATCCGGGTGTTCTCCGCATCAATCTCGCACTGTATCTGAGCCATTTCTTCCCGAATTTTGGCCAATTCAACATTAACTTCCTCTTGGTTATCAGCCATCACGGCTACTTCCATGAGTTTTGACATCTCAACCATGAGATCTATCATGGCCTGGGCAGGCGTCTTCCCTGATCCGATGGCACCATTGGCGGTTGCCCCATTTGGCTGGTTCTGAGCCGCTGTGGCCCCATCCATATGGATGGAGACTTGGCGTGGCGGGTCTTGTGGCCCTTCGAAAATTTCCGCATCAGGGAAACCGCCCAGCCTTCCCTTGTAGAGGGGGCAGATCGAGTCGGTATCTCTGATCGATGACTCGCCATCATAATTGATAGGGGTATCTCCACAAGCTTCTGGCTCATCCAGGAGGCTGCCCCCCTGTGTAAAGCCTACGAAGATGCAACATCGTCCAATCTGAGACGTGGCGGGTATGGTGAGCCGAGCCGGCTCGATGATGTTGGTGTAGATGTCCGGCTCGGGAACCGGCGTTTAGATCTTGCCGATGAAGACGTGGATCTTGCCGAAGGGACCTCGTATCCTAATTCGATTGAACCGCCTCGGGACCCCAGTTTGAATTGTCGATGTAGTACCTTCCGCGGCGACTCTTAGTCATGAGGCCGACCACATAGCTCCCAAACCCTGGAAGGGCTCCCTTCGAGAACTCAACTCCACCGTGTGCAAGCCCCACGGTGGGCGCCAACCGTCGTGGTTTTGTCACGGCAGATGTCCTTCTGAGAGGACTTTGAGATGGGGGCATGGCAACCATGTGGCGACTCAAAGGGGTTAGCAGGTAGCAAGAGATGATTTACCCAGGTTCGACCCCTCAGATTAAGGTAAAATCCTACATCCTGCTATGTGTATATTGCTATGGAAATAAATTACAAGGGTGCGGATTCGCGTAACCTAGCTCTCGATCGATGTTAACTTAAATCTTCCAGCCCTAGAGACTTGCCTTTTATATATAGGTCGAGGCTCTAGGTTTACAAGAGTCCGGGTCACGTTATGATTCATGACCTGGTATGTCTCGAACTTGCCTTGCCCCTTAGGCAAGGAAACTCTTGACGACCCTTCTCCTGCATGGGCCATGAGTCGCCCTCTTCAAGTCTTGGGCCGCAGCTGGCTCACGCTGTAAACACCTTGTTCCTTCTGCTTCATTAGTCAGGGCCCGCCTTGAGTATGAATGTTGAGCCACCATCATCTTGACCCGCCCCCCTAGGGCGGGTCTCATGACGGGATAACATCCCCAACACAACGAGTAGTGCCGATCATAACACCTGTATTAAAATTCTTAAGGAAGTTATTTTCCCACGTTTTGGAGTCCCTAGATACTTAATGACTGATGGTGGTTCACAATTTATTCATGTGCTTTTCGTAAGTTGCTTGCTAGATATGATGTTAACAATAGAATTGCATCTCCCTATCATCCCCAATCTAGTGGTCAAGTAGAATTAACCAATAGAGAAATAAAATTAATATTGCAAAAGACTGTCAATAGGCCCCAAAAGAATTGGTCTAAGAAATTAGATGATGCAGTGTGGGCCTACAGAACAGCCTATGAAAATCCTATGGGTATGTCTCCTCGTAAAATGGTTTATGGAAAAGCATGTCATTTACCTCTTGAGTTAGAGCATAAAGCTTATTGGGCAATTAAAGAACTCAACCATGATTTCGAACTTGCTGGTGAAAAGAGGTTATTTGATATTAGCTCATTAGATGAAAGGAGAACCCAAGCTTATGAAAATGCCAAACTATTCAAAGAAAAAGTTAAAATATGGCATGCCAAAAGAATCCAAAAGTGAGAATTCAAAGTTGGTTAATATGTTCTATTTTACAATTCTTGTCTTCTTTTTTTGCAGGAAACTTGTCTCCAAATGGGAAGGACCATATATCATCAAAGAAGTTTATCGGTATCGAACCATTAACATCAATAATCCTGAACGCACTAATGAAAGCACAATTGCTCCCTAGGGCGGTTTTGGTAATTAATCACAACATATGTATCACTGTACTAATCAATTATCCAAGTATATTTCAGAAGAGTTCAAAGATGCTTTGGCTACAGGATTGTGAGGAGATGCCCCTTGATGCAAGGATGGAATAGGATTGACTCAAGCTTAAAGGAAGAAGACTCTACATTATACTTTATGAGAAATCACTTTGAGTCCATAGGAAAGCACATACTATTAATAGGGGATGAGATATTATGATGAATTGGTTGCTCAAGCGCTTAGAGACAATCACAAAAAATACCCAGCAATTCTCCCACAAAATATCTTTGTCCAAACCATAACCAGAAAAATCGGTGCCACCAACAATTTCCATTGGGCCCTACCGATTTTTTTACCTCACATAACCAATGCAAAATCCTACCATCTCGGTACAACCAACATTCGTATCGATGCCACCGAGATTGTGTGACCAACTTTCTGTTGAGAGGATTTCACAAATAAGAATTTCCGAGTTTGAAATCGGTCTCACCGATATTTTAAAACCCTTCTAGGTCAGCATATCGGTACCACCGAGATTCCTATATCGGTCTCACCGAGAATTCAAAAGTTGCCACATTTAGGGAAACTCGGTACCACCGAGATTCATTTCGGTGTCACCCAGTTGGGCAATAATGTTGTAACGGTTGGATTTTGGGAGATGCCTATATATACCCCTCCACCTACCTCTCATTCGTAGAGGAAGCACTAAGAATACACTTACACTTGCCAGATCCATTTTTTTGAGAGAGGGCCACCTACCCATGTGTTGAGATCAAGAGATTCCATTCCAACCATTGGAACCTTGATTTCCAGCCTCCCCAAGTTGCATTCCACAAGGTCAATCTCTCCTACCCTTGCCAAATTTGAGCGAGAGTAACCAAGTGTTGAGGAGACTATCTTTTGAAGCACAGGAGCAAGGATTTCATTTACCTACCACATCTATCACCTTTTGGATGGTGATGCCTCCTAGATTGGTTAGGTGTCGTTAGGGAGCCACCTACTTAGTGTTGTGGAGTTAAACCAATATGTTTGTAAGGGCAAGGAGATCACCTACTTCATGAAGATATACCTTGAGTGAGGCTAATCATGTGTCGACGGAAGCCGTGGTAGAATAGACAAGGCCACTTCTTTGTGGACCCCTTGTGGGCCGAGCCCTCCATGGACTCTCGCGGCCGTTACCCTTGATGGGTTGAAGTTTCCACTAACATGGACTTACGATAGACCACCTATCGGAACCATGTCAAAGATCATCGTGTCAACCTTTGAGTTTGATCTCCCTACCTTACCCTCTAATTTACACTTGCATGTTTTACTTTCCACCGCTATACTCTTAGATGTGCATGTGTAGGGTGTACTTGACTATTCATAGTTCCTATAACTAGCCCACACTTAAAATTGGGAAAATGCTAAGTTTTTATCTCGTGAAGTAGTCTAATCACCCCCTCTAGACATACTTTTGATCCTACAATTGGTATCTGAGCTTTGTTCTCCATTGCACTGGTTTCAAAACCTAAGAGAGTATGGCATTTAGTGGGGGAAATTATCACTGTAGAGGTTGATGACCCACAAGCGTATGGGATCACAACAGTCTTCGAGGGTAGAGTATTCAACCCAAATTTATTGATTCACTCACAAAGGGGAAGCTAAAGAATATTCTCAAGTATTAGCAGATGAATGTGTCAGATTCAACCACACCTGAAAGATTAGTGTCTGCAAACAAAGTATCAGTAGCAAGGTAGTATGATAGCAACGGTGCCAGAAACGATCTGTTGACGGCAGACTATTCCTAACTGTTGTATCAATGGCGCCAACACGTTGAAGGGGGGTTATTCTTGAGAAGAATGCTTCCCCTGCTACGGCTCCAACAAATTCTTGCAATAAGTAACATCAAAGTAGCAAGGAACAATAGTAGTAGTAGCAGCAAAGTAACAAGTAACAGCAGAGTGGCCCAATCCCTTTTGTAGCAAGGGACAAGCCTAGACAAAGTAACGTAGCGAGAACCAGTAGTAAAAGACTCGTAGGCAGTGGATCGGTGATGGATGAGTATTACGGATGTGATTCATCATGTAACAGCTATAACACGGAGAGATAAGTAACGAGCTCCCGTTCGTCAATCTAATGTAGGCATGTATTCCGTATGTAGTCATACATGCTTAGGGAAAAGAACTTGCATGACATCTATTGTCCATCCCTCCTGTGGCAGCGGGGTCCTAATGGAAACTACGGGATGTTAAGGTTCTCCTTTTAATAAATAATCGGACCAACACATTAACACGTGGTGAATACATGAACTCCTCATACTATGGTCATCTCCGGGAGTGGTTCCGGCTATTGTCACTCCGGGGTTGCCGGGTCATAACACATAGTAGGTGACTACAAGTTGCAAGATATGATCTAAAACACACATATATTGGGGACAACATAATAGGTTCAGATCTGAAATCATGGCACTCGGGCCCTAGTCACAAGCATTAAGCATAGCCACGTTGTAGCAACATCAATCTAGAACATAGTGGATACTAGGGATCAATCCTCGTAAAAAACTAACTCGATTACATGATAGATCTCATCCAACTCATCACCATCCAGCAAGCCTACGATGAGATTACTCACGAACGATGAAGAGCATCATGGAATTGTCGATGGAGAAAGGTTGATGATGTTGATGGCGACGATTTCCCCTCTTCGGAGCCCGAAACGGACTCCAGATCTGCCCTCCAGATGAAGAACAGGATGTGGCAGCGCCTCCGTATCACAAAACGTGATGAAACCTTCTCCCTGATTTTTTTCCAGGCGAAACGGAAGATATAGAGCTGAGATTGGGGGTGGTGGTGCCACGTGGGCGCCACAAGCCTGCACGACACGACCATAGGGGGTGGCCGCGGCCTGTGGGCTTGTGGCCCACTGGCACGCCCCCTCCGGTGGATCTTTGCGCAGGTATTTTTCTTTTATTCCAGAATCTCCGTAAATTTTCAGGATGTTTCGAGAACTATTATTTCTGCACAAAAACAACACCATGGCAATTCTGCTGAAAACAGCGTCTGTCCGGGTTAGTTCCATTCAAATCATGCAAATTAGAGTCCAAAACAAGGGCAAAAGAGTTAGGAAAATTAGATACGACGAAGACGTATCAACTCCCCCAAGCTTAAAGCCTTGCTTGTCCTCAAGCAACTCAGTTAACAAACTGAGAGAGACAAAAGAAAAGCTTTGACGAACTCTATTTGATCTTGTTGTTGCAACTATGTCTAACTCACAACCAGAATTTCAGCAAGATCACAATCAAAGCACATAAGCAAATGACATCTAGGTCTCATGGTAAACTCATATCAAAGGCATAATCAACTAGCGAGCAAATAATAATAAGCCTCAAGTGTCAACACTTCAATCAAAACAACATGAAGCAGTATGAATAGATGGTACCTCGCTAGCTCTTTTTGAGACCGCAAAACATAAATGCAGAGTACCTTAAAAGACCAAGGGCTGACTAAACATTGTAATTCATGGCAATGAAGATCCAGTCATAGTCATACTCAACACAGTTAAAAGCAAAGCATAAAAATGACAGAGGTGCTCTCTAATTGGTGCTTTTGTAAGAGGAGGATGACTCAACAGGAACATAAATAGACAGACCCTTCGCAGAGGGAATCATTGATTTGCAGAGGTGCCAGATCTTAGGCTTTTAATTAGAGATAATAATTTTGGGTGGCATGCTTTCATTGTCAACGCAATGACTAAGAGTTCTCAACATCTTCCATGCTACACATGCTATAGGCGGTTCCCAAACAGAAAAGTAAAGTTTTGACTCCCCCACCACCAATCAATCACACTCCACGGCTAGCCGAATCCTAGGCATACCAACATCAATCCTGTGGGAGTTTTGTTTGCCATTATCTTTTCGATTTGAGCATGGAACTGGGAATTCCAATTACCGACCCCTTTCTCGTGAATGATAGTGAATAAACACATATCGAGGATAACACGCCTAGCATGGAAGATACCAATAGCCCCCTGTCACCACATGAGCGGTTCGGGCATGAAAAATAGATTATTTGTTGAAGATTTAGAGAGTGGCACATGCAAATTTACTCGGAACGGTAGGTAGATACCACACATAGGTAGGTATGGTGGACTCATATGGCACAACTTTGGGTTTATGGGAGTGGATGAACAAGCAGTATTCCCGCTTAGTACAAGTGAAGGCTAGCAAAAGACTGGGAAGCGACCAACTAGAGAGCGACAACAGTCATCAAAATGCATTGAGATTAAATAGCATTGAGTGCAAGCATGAGTAGGACATAAATCACTATGAACATGAACATCATAGAGGCTATGTTGATTTTGTTTCAACTACATGCGTGAACATGCGCCAAGTCAAGCCACTTGAATCATTCAAAGGAGGATACCATCCTATCATACTACATCTAGTCATCTCAACATTCATGTGGGCAACCAAGACAAACCATTATAAGCTCGTAGCTAATTAAGCATGGGATAAGCAACTATGATCTCTAAGTTGTCATTGCAAACATGTTTCTCTCACAACAAAGCTGAATCAGGCATGATGAGCTAGTCATATTTACAAAAACAAAATAGATCGAGTTCATACCAGCTTTTCCACGCTCAGTCACTTCATCATATATCGTCATTATTGCCTTTCACTTGCACGACCGAACGATGTGAACAATAATAAGAGTGCTCGTGCATTGGACTACGCTGGAATCTGCAGGCAAACACAAGGGAGAAGACAAAGTAATATGGCTCTTTGAAAGCTAAACAGGTATGCATGCAAGAGCCACTAAACATTGTAACCAATATCTTCTACCTTGACCGAAAGAAAAAGAAAACTATGTACACGGGAAAGCTCCCAACAAGAAAAAGAAGAACAAGAAAATCTTTTTGGGTTTTTCTCAAACTAGACAGACACACGAAAAGAAAACGAGAAAAAAAAATAAACTGGCATGGATGATACAGTGGCAAAGTGTGACCACCGGCTAACAAAGTGAAAGCATAAGCAAGAATGTAAAGTCGGTGAGAACAAGTACTCTCCCAAGCTTTGGCTTTTGGCCTAACTTGGTCTACTCCCAAGGATGGTCCTGGCGAAACCCAAAATCATAATCGGGGTTATACGTGAGCGCTGCAGCCACTGCCTGTATAGCTGCCTCACGGAGACGAGCAGCCGTCGCCTCCCTCTCGTACTCCTCTGCCTCTCCTCTGGTTATGTAATATCGCTATTTTACCTGAAAGTCAAAGAAGGCAGGAGCAGGAAGGGTAATATGGAAAACTCGCTCCCGGGTAAATATCAATTGGTATAGGAGGGATTCATCATCCCTCTCAAGGAACTGGTAGCGTGTCAAAGCGACGCGGTCAAGGAAAGCGGTATGGAGCGGGGGATCTCCTTCGCAGATGGGTACTCCAGGAAAATTTGCTATGCGAGTGGAATAGATCCCACCAAAGAAATCCCCTTCAATAGCATTCTTATTTAGTCTCCTTTCTATAATAGCTCCCATGTTGAAGCTTTTGTCACCCGTCACTGCGCTCTTAAGGATACTAAGGTCGGGTGCGCAGAGGTGACAATGCTCAATCTTGCCATTGATGCATCTGCCTATGAAGAGGGCACTCGGAGATCCGTCTCGACAAGGGTTGACTTCCAAAACCTCCCAAGTGCATTTTAGTGTGACCAACTCCAAAATCTCGTTCCCACCAATGCCAAGGATTGATCTGGATTTTCCAACTCGGTACCACCGATAGGATGATTTCGGCCTCACGAGTTTCACTGTCACCTCACAGGTATCGCACTTGGTGGCACAAAAAATTTCAAATCGTTGTCACCAGCAATGAGGGGGTATATATACTCTGTGGACCTGATGCTTGAAATATTTACTCAAACATCGCCTTCCGTACCTCCTAGGTGCCGAGCCCTCGTCCCTATGCCATTGCATTCATATCATGTGCACCCTCTCCGCACGAGTCCTTGCAACCGACGGGAATCTCATCTGCCGTCATTGCCATTGCGAAAACTCCACCAAGTTAGGGTAATGTTTCGACCCTCTTTGCGCTCCCAATCCAAATCTTGCGCAAATTGGTTTACTCCATCTTCAGTCCATGACTGCAATGTTCCTATCAAAAAAATATTCCATTAGATTAGATAATGAAGAAATTTTAGGGTTAACCGTCGGCAAAACCGAATCTCGGTGTCAGCGAGTCATAAAATTAGGTCTGGCCGACTTTAGTTTTGGGATGCTCAGAACAATCTCGATGAACCTGAGCTACTCTTTTTGGTGGAACCTAAGAGTGTGCCAAGTTTATGTTAAGGAGGTTTCTGTCTCGTAGTTCTGAAATATTTGACTCGGTAGAACTGAAATCCCTTTTTGCATAATGTTAAACTCAAGATTTTTAACTTCAATTTTTTTTGAAAACATCTGCATTTTGGGATGCTCATCCACTCCTTCTCTTGTACTTCCATTCACAAGGTCAGCTTGTTTGCTTGGTTTCTTCTCAGCATGTGAGGTTCACATGATAGAAATATTTTTTCTAGAGAGCCGAGTGTGAAAATGGACTCACACACTAGCCTTGAGAGGGTAGCTTCTCACCCAGGTACTCCAAGCTCCCATGATATGCCGAAGGCAGCTACCAGGTCAAGGAAGAAGCTTAACTCTGATGAGGAGGATGCTGATTTTATTCAAGAAGACAACATTCCCCAAAAGCAAAACGAGAGAGTCATAGTCAAGAAACTATGACAAAGGAGTATGTCAGGACTAGTTCTATGAGAGCTCCAGGTGATGAGGACATGACTACCATTGATATTATCACAATCATTGCATATGCATATTTATTTGAGGTGATTTCTGATAAAACTCATGCAATAATTAATTAATGTTATCCGGAAAAAAAATACTTCACCTGTTTTTATTTTATGCCTAAATAAAGAATGGCCGAACACTTGAATGAATCACGTGTGATGACAAGGGAAGAGAAAAATGGTCGGATGCTATTCAAGAGGTCCTCTCATGTCAAAGGAAATAATTAGTTGTTTTTCAAGAAGTTCTCCCATGTCACTTTTAGACCAAGAGAAGATAGAGTCCAACCTTTTCATCCGGACTCCGAAGTGCGTGATTCTTTCGGGGCTGCAAGGTAAATTTTATGTGCTTTCAGCCCCAATTGGAATCACCTTCAAATTCGTCCGGAGCGTGGAGGTATCGACCCAACAATATGAAGTTGCACCAGAATTCGAGTCAAACAACAAGTCCAAAGGTGTTGCACCACCTCCACTTGGGCCCAAAGGCCTTGTACGACCTAGGGTTAGTTTTAGGCTGCCTTGGGATGTCCTCCCACCTCCTTGGCCGCCACCCCTTGCTCCTATATTAGTAGATCAACCTAGTAGTGTTTTGCTTGGGATTTGTTTAGTTAAAAGTTAGCCATTGCAACTTCGTGTACTTCGTTTGTGTCCAACGACCAGACTAAGACCGCTTTTGTATCCCCACCCTTATCAATACTTCATATATATTCGCAATATTCAGATTGCAATATCATATTCTTGCTTGTTCTTCTATTTCTTGCAGGAATAGACCTTCGTAGTCAGGTTGATCGTGCTCTGGCGTGGTCAATAACCTCTTGGAGTTGGTTTAGCGATTGCTAAGGCACAACGTCGTCCACGTTTGTAGTCGGATCATCAAAGTCGTCTCCACCAAATCGATAGCCACCATCTCATCGAAAGATCGGGACCCTCGCCTATATCAAGTGGTATCAGTTTTCAGGTTGCTCGGTGAGATTTTCCAGTTATCCCTAGAGTAGATTTATTTTTCTTACCTATTATCAAAGAAAAAACTACAAAAAATAGTTAGATCTAGTCATCCTTTGTCCAAGCCAGTTTGAGCCTTTGCAATTTTCATTTTAGTGCTTGCGTAGTTGAATTAATGGTTGGATCGTCGTGTCAAGTTACTGGTCTTAGCGTCTAGTCTTTTAGAGTTTCGAGTTCTGTTCACAAGTTGTCATGCCGCCACCCTACCATCTTCATCGCCGCTGCCATATACCACCACCACGTTGCCGTCATCCCTTCCGTTGTCGCCCACCACCATCCATCAATATTCACCACATGCTCCAATTCTTCATTGTCATTATCATACTTGAGGTCATTCGCATGTTTGTTTGATCTAATCTGCATCTTAATTGTTGCTTGAGAGAAGAGAAAAAAGTGAGAGAAAAAAAGGTGAGAGAAAATATAGGTAGAAAAAAGTAAAAAAGTGAGAGAAAAAAAAGAGAGAACAAAAAAAAAATACAACTTTCGGATCTATCTAGAGTCAATCACGTATGTGAATTCGGATTGAAAACTCTTTTGTGCACTGTTCAGTAAAATATGTGTATCTTCGTCATACTAAGTCCGGTTTGGCTCCACGAGTACTCAAATTAGAGCTATCGACGAGCCGCATCTGAATCGTTCATCAAGCTTGTTCATTATTCTCACCTCCAAATCGGGTTCTAAATAGGACCTTTTGTCCTCCGAACATCAGGAACACAGTTTATTAATATTTTTTATGTCCGTTCCAGAATTTTTTGAGTCCTCATACGATCTCGTAATTGAGTGATTCTTTTTGCATTCAAAATCTTGAGTAAATAGACTTCTTGAGAAAAATTATAAAAAAAATTTACATAATATTTTCAATAGGGAAGTTGTACATATAGTTTTGGTTTATCCTGCTTGGGGGTCATTTATTATCAATATCTTTACTGCCATTGTGATCTTCACTTTTATCTTCCTATCGAGAGCTACTTCATATCATCCGTTGCTGATACTTGGGGTATGTCGTGACTCCATTAGTGTTCTAGGCTCGTGTCTCTAGTACGGTCTAGCCTAGGACCAGCACAGTACCGACGTTGAGAGTTTATTCAACATTGCATCTCTGAATTGATTATTGCTAATATTTTGCTACCACATATTATAAGACTTCCTAGCTCCACATATATCTATGTCATGTGTTTGACGCCACCTGGAAATCGCTATATCCAAGCTTTGAGTGTTTTGACTACACCGGTTGCCAATCACCATCTGCTGCTGGGTAAGAACTGGTAAGAATTTGAGATTGGCTTGACGAATTTGTGACACACCACCAACACTTCCCAGTAGTTCATAGGAACAATATTTTTGGATTTTGTTTTTTCTACTAGTCATGACATGATCCAGAGTCGTCAATCCATGGGCTTCTTCGATTGTGGGAGACGTGTCACCAAAACAACCGTTATGAGAGGTCAATAGAGATCCAAATGCGCATGATCAGGTGAGTGTTTCTATACCATCATTCAATGGTCGTTGTAGACCTGCTCTATATATGGAATGGGAATTTCAAATAAATGATATATTTGCTTCCCATAATTTTGCTGAACATAAGGTAGTTACGGTCGCGGTTGGTTCTTTCACCGGCTATGCTTCAGTTTGGTGGAGTGGATATTGTCGGTTACACCCTCATTATATACATACTACTTGGGATGATTTTGAAACTTGCCATGAGACATACATTCGTTCCTTCTTATTATACTCATGAGATGATTAAAAAGTTACAAGATTTAAAACAAGGTAGTGACACCGTAACAAAATATTGTGATGATTTCCAAACAATCTTGTTGCATTACTCATTAGTAGAAAGTGAAGACGATTTTAAGGATAGATTTTGGGGAGGATTAAACCATGATATTCGGGTGATACTAATTCATGAAATGTGTTATCCTATGGATCGTTTGTTTCGTCTTCCTTGCAAAGCTGAACAGGTAATAAAATGATGTGTTTCCCACAAGTAGAAATAGTGCAAGGTGCTTATTCCTAGAGTTGATATGGTTGTTCCTTCAACTACTAGGCGGACGATGACAACCACATCAATTTTTGTGAGGGCTATATCACCTTCACCATGTGCCATGTTACCATCGAGAGTGGCTACATCATCTGAGTTGATCATAAGAGGTAATGACAAAGGTACTTACCTTCCACCTCCACATGAGTATGATGATTGCCTTCATGATTTCACTTTGCCATGTGATCAACTAAGTACAATATCAACAATGTTGAGTGAACCGATTAAATTAACTGTTGATGAAAAAGAACCATGTGAATCAAAGAATAAATCAAATTTGAATCAAATATTTTTCAAAATAATTGTGCGAGTGTTTAATCATTTTAATATGACCTCTAATCTTGGTGATGATTCTATGTCAAATGACTTGTTGCATGTTTGTTTATTTAAGCATGTTGTAGCATGTAAATTTGAAACAATGAAAGTGTATTCACCAATCTTAGGATGGTTTAATGATGAACATTGACAATCTTCTGATATGAATAAGGACTTCACTCATATGTGCAAGCCGAGTTGCAATATTTTCATGCTTTCTACTTCTTCTGATAATATTTTGGCTCGATATTTCATAACATATGAAAGTTACTCATGTATACATGTTTCATATGTGCAAAAACCAAGGGATGTAAAATGGATAACATATACATATACAACATGTACACCTTGTCTCTTTTGTTAGCCGAATTTCAGGTTAAGCAGCGCCGAGCATGGTTTTATTTTCAAAAAGGGGAGGATGATGAGGACAAGACTACCTTTGATATTATCACAATCATCGCATATGCGTATTTATTTGAGGTGATTTATGATAAAACTCATGCAATAATTAATTTATGTTATCCGGAACAAAAATACTTCACCTGTTTTTATTTTATGCCTAAATACAAAATGGCCGAACACTTGTATGAATCACATATGATGACAAGGGAAGAGAAATGGTTGGATCACTACTGAAATTCTAAAATTTGCCGTCTGCCAAGGCGGACGGCAAAGGGGGCAACCACGGACGGCAAAGGCTTTGCCGTCTGCCCCCTCATGGCAAAGTAGACGGTAAAAAAAAAATCCGGTGAAGAGGCTCTTTGCCGTCTGCTTTAACAAAGCGGACGGCAAAGAATCTTTGCCATGAGGGGGCGGACGACAAAATAAGTGGGACGACATATATTGCAACGTCCCCGTTAAGTGTTAACGGCAGGCCTCCTCTCTTTGCCGTCTGCCTCCACCCCTTTGCCACGTGGGGGCAGACGGCAAAGAGGGGAGAGAGAGGGGGCAGATTCTCTCTTTGCCGTCTGCCTCCCCCCTTTGCCATGTGGGGGCAGACGGAAAAGAGGGGAGAGAGGGGGACAGATTCTCTCTTTGCCGTCTGCCTCCCCCCTTTGCCATGTGGGGGCAGACGACAAAGAGGGGAGAGAGGGGGACAGATTCTCTCTTTGCCGTCTGCCTCCCCCCCTTTGCCATGTGGGGGCACACGGCAAAGAGGGGAGAGAGGGGGCAGATTCTCTCTTTGCCGTCTGCCTCCCCCCCTTTGCCATGTGGGGGCAGACGGCAAAGAGGGGAGAGAGAGGGGGCAGATTCCCTCTTTGCTGTCTGCCTCCCCCCCCCTTTGCCATGTGTTGGCAGACGGCAAAGAGGGGAGAGAGAGGGGGCAGATTCCCCCTTTGCCATGTGCCTCCACCCCTTTGCCATGTGTTGGCAGACGGCAAAGAGGGGAACCAGCCCCTTTTTTATTTATTTTTTGTTATATCCAGCATTTTTAACAATAATCAGGATATATATATATATTTGACATAAATAAATTTCTTTCCATACTCATAGCCATATGAAAATAACTCTCATCCATAGTGCATACATATTATGGAAGTTACATCCGTACCAAACCATATATTACACCAGTTTCATCCACGTGCATACAAAGTTTCATATATTCATATACTACAATAGTTTCAATACAACCGATGGTACAAGAAATCATCTTCAAGCAATCCATCAACCAAGCTTCCCGTGAAGTGAAGGTAATCTGCAAAATGACAAATAAGAAAGTTAGAAAAATAATACTAGATGAAGTAGTGTATATATAGGTTATTTCGGAGAGAAATTAGCTAAGTATAGACCATTTAGGAGCTAACTAAGCTAATTATGTCATTTGGGTGGAACACTAGCTAACTATAGGAGAAGAGAAAGAGAAGGAAAAGTAAAAGAAGGAGGAGGAGGAGGAGAAGGAGAAGGAAGAGGAGAAGAAGAAGAAAAAGGAGGAGGAGGAGGAGGAGAAGGACAAGGAAGAGGAGAAGAAGAAGAAGGAGAAGAAGGAGAAGAAGAAGGAGAAGAAGGAGAAGAAGAAGGAGAAGGAGCGGGACATGAACTAATAACAATCGTCCTCGTCTATATATGCTTCGGGGTCAATAAATGCATCATGATCATCACTATCATCAATAAATGCATCATCATCATCACTATCTAGAAGAACATGTGGAAGGCCACCATTATGTAATCGGTCAAGAAGTGACAGGTCATCCGCAGCAGTAACCTCTTCTTCTTCCAGCTCTTCCTGTTCGGGCTCAGGGGTTAAGACGGATTCACTGTCGCTGTCTACTTCAATGTTCTGGGGTGAAGTAGAGCGGTTCTTGAAACGTTTCTTGGACATACGTGTTTCTTGGAAGAATTCTCCTTCATATGTGTCTGGGTTAATGTGAGGTTCGTAATCCTCTTCATTGAGGGTAGGTGGTCTAAAATGTGGTGGCACTTCATAAACGACATCCCAACCTTTGAGATTTGGATCAGTTTGGCACGCCCACGGTAGATAGAAAACTTGTGTCGCCTGTTGAGCCGTAATATAGACATCGGGAACATCTAAGTGGGTGTTTTGGTTGATTTCGACTAGTCCTATATGTTCATGAGTCCTTCTAGTCTGCCTCGGCTCAAACCAATAACATTTGAAGACTACGACGGTCGGTGGGTTTTCACCATAGAATAGAAGTTCATAAATTGCTTCAACCCTTCCATAATACTCGGTGTCTCCTTCGCCGATAGCAGAGACAGAACAATTTGTAGTCTTTAGGTCGGGCTTAGATAGCTCTTTGCCAAAGGTACGAAAGTGATACCCGTTGATATTGTATTTGTCAAATGAACGGACCTTATAGTCAAAACCATTAGCGACTTGTCTCAACTCGGCGTCCATAGAATCTGCATCAGCCTACAAGTTTAATACAAAAGAATGGATGCATTAGCCGCAAATTAGACCAATAAATCAAATGGGCCCTTAATGGTAATTAATTACCCTTTGTTTGAACCAAGAGATGAAACCAGGATAGTCGCCTCCATGCTTTGCGAGAAGCTCATACTCTTCGACGGAATCCTTTTCGATGACCGCTCCATCCGAGAATTCGGCAACGTATCGACTATATCAAATATCCGGGAATAAGAGTAGTTCAAAGCAATTAGAAGTTGCGGAACAATAAATTACCGAGAACTTACTTGATATACGGCCGCACTTCTGTTAGGTTGGTGAAGATATACAATGAAATGGTCCACCATTCTTCGACATCCAACGATTTCCCTTTCGAAGCACCGGATGGTGCGAGCTTACCTTTGAATAGGCTGAGGTTGGATCGAACTTTTTCTCGATCGCCATTATTGTACCGAGGCTTTGGGTTATGCAAATGATGATTTTTGGCTTCGTAGTGTGCTGTCACGAAGTTTGCCGCCTCCTCAGTAATGAATGCCTCGGCCATCGATGCTTCAATTCTACGTTTATTTTTACACTTAGCTCGAAGCGTCTTCTGCATCCTCTCAGTTGAGTAGCACCATCGATTTTGAACGGGCCCCCCCATTCTTGCCTCGGTCGGGAGATGCAAAATCAAATGTTACATTGGATTAAAGAAGCCCGGTGGAAAGATTTTTCTAATTTGCAGATCAACTCCGGCACCAACTCTTCCATTTCATCTAGCACGCCAGGCGATAGTTCTTTCGCACAAAGAGAACGGAAGAAATAGCTCAGCTCTGCCAGTACTAGCCATTCATCCTCAGGGATAAAGCCACGGAACATCACCGGCATTACCCGTTCAATCCATATGTGCCAATCATGACTCTTGAGCCCAAATATTTTCAATTTCTCAAGACTCGCTCCCCTCTTTAGATTCGCAGCATACCCATCGGGGAACATCAACCGCATTTTTACCCACAATAGCATTTCCCTCATAGTTGGCCTTTCAAGATTGAACCATGCTTTTGGCTTCGCTATGCTTTGCTTTCCTTTCCGTTGTCGCAAGTTTTGCAACGGTCTATCACATAGAGCCTCCAGGTCGATTCTAGCCTTAGGATTATCTTTTGACTTCCCCTCTATGCCGAACAATGTACCAAAAATGGCCTCCGCAATATTCTTTTCAGTGTGCATCACGTCAATGTTGTGTGGGCAAAGGAGGTCTTTGAAGTAAGGGAGATCCCATAAGCATGACTTGTGAGTCCAGGCGTGTTCCGTATTATACCCTTTGAAGTATCCAGGATGCAAAGGATCAGGCTCAAGAGCGTTTAACTGATCAAGGGTCTGTTGGCCTGTCAACGCAGCTGGTGCAGTGTTTTTGACAACTCTACCTTTGATGAAATTCTTCTTGTCTTTTCTGAACTTATGGTCAGGATCCAGGAATTCTCTATGCATGTCGAAGCAAGAATACTTGCGACCAGCCTGCAGCCAACGGAACTGAAGAGCTGCCTTGCATGTGGTGCACGGGAACCTTCCATGCACACACCAGCCAGCGAATAGCGCAAACGCCGGATAATCATGCGTCGAGTACATGTACCACACATGCATTTTGAAATTTTATTTGGTAGCCGCGTCGTAGGTCTTGATCCCATTATCCCAGGCTTCTTGCAACTCATCCTTAAGCGGCTGCATGTACACATTCATATTCTTCCCCGGATAGTTGGGCCCTGGAATTATCAACGTCAGGAAAATGTTCTTTCTTTTCATAATCTCTCCGGGTGGCAAATTTAGTGGAATGACAAATACAGGCCAACAACTGTATTGTGCTGCCGTCATACCATACACATTGAACCCATCCGTGCTGATGGCAACTCTAGGTTGCCTTGGATCTTCCGATTTATCCTTATGTAATACATTGAAGAAACCTATAGCTAGCAAGTTTCATCGGCATGAAGACCGGGACAGAGCAAATTAAGGGGGTAGGAGGAGAAGTCATTTGTGCTCACGAACAACGCAAGGGCGGAGCTCGTCCAACGCACGTGGAGGTCGTCGAACAACTGCACATTGAAATTCACCCGATCAACACAAATATGATGTTTTTATAATTAACATAACTATATGACCTAACTCATAACTATGTGGGTCAGTGTCATCGGGGGTCGAAGGTCACTGGCGTCGGGGATTGGGGTCTTTTCGGTCAACAAGAGGCCGAAGAGGTGTCGGGGCTCGGGGGTTGGGGGTCAGTGGCGTCGGGGATCGGGGTAGGGGGTCGGGGGTCGAGGGTGAGTGTTGTCGGGGGTCGGGGGTCGGGGGTCGAGGGTCAGTGGCGTCGGGCGTCAGGGGTCGGGGGTCAGTGGCGTCGGGGGTCGGGGTAGGGGGTCGGGGGTCGAGGGTGAGTGTTGTTGGGGGTCGGGGGTCGAGGGTCAGTGGCGTCGGGCGTCGGGGGTCGGGGGTCAGTGGCGTCGGGGGTCGGGGTAGGGGTCGGGGGTCGAGGGTGAGTGTTGTCGGGGGTCGAGGGTCGGTGGTCGAGGGTCAGTGGCGTCGGGCGTCGGGGATCGGGGGTAGTGGCGTCGGGGGTCGGGGACGGGGGTCGGGGGTCGAGGGTGAGTGTTGTCGGGGGTTGAGGGTCACTAGCGTCGGGGGTACGGGTCTTTTCGGTCAACAAGAGGCCAAAGAGGTGTCCGGGCTCGGGAGTTGGGGGTCAATGGCTTCACGGTCGGGTAGGGGGTCGGGGGTCGAGGGTTAGTGGCGTCGGGGGCCAGGGGTCAGTGGCGTCGGGGGTCGGGGGTTCGCGTACTACGGCATCTCCTCCAACTTCATCAGCTACCTGACCGGCCCGCTCGGGGAGAGCACAGCCGCCGCCTCCGCCGTCAACGCCTGGTCCGGCGCCGCGTCCATGTTTCAAAATTTCATTGTTTTGTCCGGTGGAAGCACACACACCACAACATAGTGCTTCCCACGTCGCTGTGCTCATGAATCAGCTGGGCCGGGTCGATCTTTTTTTTTGGGAGGGTACCGGGTCGATCTTCGAAGATAGAATAATGTGCTCAACCCTAAACCTTTTTCTTTTCTAATGACACCACTTTTTTCTTGAAACACATCATCAGGGGCATGACAATAATCCACATGTGAAATCACGTTTTAGCTCCCGTGCACCTGCGACACAATTCTCTAGGCCTTTCATGGACAACAGCGGCATGTATGTGCCACATGCATCGGCTTTTTTCTTCTAGAAAAAAAATAAGGGGCGAGATGACATGCAAGCTCACGCATATAAAGGGTCGCAAAAGTCCCAAACGAGGAGCATGCATTGCATGTCAGAGCTAGGTAGAGTCGGCAGCCAATTATCAAGTTAATTATTGCATGATTGGTTGTATTATTGTACTTGTCAAATTAAAAATATTTAGTTTCCAAATTATAAAGTGATTAGTTGCCACATACATAAATACTAATTGGCTGCTAGCTAAACGTATTAGTCACCAGATTATAAAGTGCTTAGTTGCCAAAAAAATTAAACATGTTAAGTTGCATTACATGTTCTCAGTACAGGATTGCCATGATTAAGCAAGTGTAATTGTCAGATTTAAGTGGATACGGTTGTCACATATTTACACATGGTTATCAGTTTAAATAGATGTAGTTCTCGGACTTAAGCGATCGTAGTTGTCAGATTTAAGCAACAAATCAGTGTAGTTACCTGGTGAAGAAACTTGTAGTTATCAAATTATTATCTCAGTAATAAAATGTTTTCAGATTAATTATCATAATTTTTTGTCAGCTACTAAACTTTTCTCGGATAGGTTCCAATAGCGAGTACTCATTAGACAATGGAGAAGGCATCCGTACACTGCACAACAAGCCAACTGTAGTTATAAAAAGAAGCAAGCCACTGTAGCAGCTGTTACTGTAGCCATGAGGTAATACGCGCTGGAGCCAGTAATGATGTTGTGGGCCCACAAAAAGAGAGATTTTTTTATCTAAAGCCACACTGCTGCGCTACAGCTGCATGTACCCATAAATATTTAAGATAATTGCACCGCCGCACGGGAAGGAAGCAATGCGCACGCCTCCACTTAGATTTTCCCCAAACTAATTACCACAAACTAATTACCATGAACCTAAAAATGACAAAAGAGAAAAAAACAAAAAAACAGAAATAAATTTACCTATCTTGGAAGGGCGGTGCAGGGAGGAGGGGCGGCGCAGGGAGGAGGGGTGCCGCAGGGAGGAGGGGCGGCGCAGGAGGGGCGGTGTAGGAGGGGCGGCGCCGGGAGGGGCAGGCGACAGGAGAGTGGGCGGCGCACGGAGGAGGGGGCGGCGCGGGGCAGGCGGCGGCGCGGGGCAGGGAGGAGGAGCGGCGCGGGGCAGGCGGCGGCGCGGGGCAGGGAGGAGGAGCGGCGCGGGGCAGGCGGCGGTGCGGGGCAGGCGGCGGCGCGGTGCAGGCGGCGGCAGGCGGCGGCGCGGGGCAGGCGTCGGCGCGGGGCAGCGGCGGCGCAGGGCAGCGGCGGCGCGGGACGTCGGTAGGCGGCGGGGGTTGGAGGGGGGCTACGTGGGAACGGTTGGAAGGGGGGCGGGGGTGCGCGTGGACGTGGCTAGGCTGCCGGCCCTTTGTCGTCCACCGCGCTCCTAGGCTGACGGCAAAGGCAGCCAAGGCCGACGGCAAAGGTCCCCGTGGGGGGGGGGGAGGGCACCGGGTGGGTGGTTGGGTTGGTGGGCGCCGACACCTTTGCCATCCGCCGCGCTCCTAGGCTGACGGCAAAGGTAGCCAAGGCCGACGGCAAAGGTCCCGGGGGGGGGGGGGGGAGGGCACCGGGTGGGTGGTTGGGTTGGTGGGCGCCGACACGTTTGCCGTCCGCCGCCCTCCCTTTGCGTTGTGTGGCGGGGCTTTGCCGTCCTCCTCCCTTTGCCGTCCGCTTAGGGCTTCTTTGCCGTCGGCCAGCGGACGGCAAAGAAGTGGCAGACGGCAAAATAATCTTTTTCCATCTGCCACCTCTTTGCCGTCAGCACTGTGGGAGCTGACGGCAAAGAGTACCTTTGCCATGTGTGAGCTGACGGCAAAGGCCAAGCAGACGGCAAATTTCTGGATTCCAGTAGTGGATGCTATTCAAGAGGTCCTCTCATGTCAAAGGAAATAATTAGTTGCTATTCAAGAAGTTATCTCACGTCAATTTTAGTCCAAGAGAAGATAGAGTCCAAGTCTTTCACGTTCTGGACTCAGATTCGGACAACACAAACATACCTGAACCAAAACGCCTTCAACTTTTTCATCCGGACCCCGAATTGCGTGATTCTTTCTCGGATGCAAAACAAATAGTATGTGCTTTCAGGCCCAATTGGAATCACCTTCAAATTTGCACGGAGCATGGAGATATAGACCAAACAATATGACGTTGCACCAGAATCCGAGTCAAACAACAAGTCCTACGGTGTTGCACCACCTCCACTTGGGCCCATAGGCCTTGTACGACCTAGGGTTAGTTTTAGGCTGCCATGGGATGTCCCCCCACGTCCTTGGCCGCCACCCCTTGCTCCTATATGAGTAGATCAACCTAGTAGCTTTTTGCTTGGGATTTTTTTAGTTAAAAGTTAGCCATTGCAACTTCGTGTACTTCGTTTGTGTCCAACGACATGACTAAGACCGCTTTTCGATCCCCACCCTTATCAATACTTCATATATATTCGCAATATTCAGATTGCAATATCATATTCTTGCTTGTTCTTCGATTGCTTGAAGGAATAGACCTTCGTGGTCAGGTTGATCGTGCTCCGGCGTGGTCAGTAACCTCTTGGAGTTGGTTTAGCGATTGCTAAGGCTCAACATGGTGCACGTTTGTAGTCGGATCGTCCAAGTCGTCTCTACAAAATAGATAGCCACCATCTCATCGAAAGATCGGGACCCTCGCCTATATCACCAGGGACAACTCAGCAAGGGATGAAACTCACCCTTGAGAACCCCTCTTCCAACTAGGCTAAGAAGCCAGGGCAGAAGAGAGCCACGAAGAGAGTTGTGCACATTGTTGGAAGGCCAAGTTCCATGTATGAAGATCCAACAGAAGCTGCTGAGGAAGAAGAGGAAGAGGAAACTGTCAATCCACCTCCTTCCAAGAATAAGAAGCTTATGGCAGATGCTATGCCAAGCAGGTATGCATCTAAGACAAAGCCTTTCGATCCTAATTCTAAGAAGCCAGTAGCTCCCATAAAACTACTAGGGTATACCTGTAGCAAAGAAGAACATGGGCTCTGCATCTAGAGATGTTTCTGCAAAGGAGGATGAAGATATTTCTGTGTTGAGGAAATAGAGAGCCCATTTGCCACTGCACAGTGATGCTCATCCAATTGATGAGGACATGAAGAAGAGAAGGTATCATGGTCTCAGAAAGTGGAGAACTGTAGAACCCTATGCTGTTAGGAGGAGAACAACTGTTGATCCTACTTTTCACACAAAAAGCAACAAGATTTCTATGAGACAGTGTTATTTGACAAGAGTCCTGAAGTGAGTGACATGAGATATGTGGACTGGTAATACATCAAGGAACATGAGGATTTCTTCCCTCATGTGAGACACAACTTCAGGGCAATTGACGTTGAAGATTTTGTCGGCAAAGAGATGACTACCTGGAATGATGAGATGATCATGCAATTGTAATCCACTTCACATTTTTATCGAGATGGTAGGATTGTATGGATGACTGAAGGTCACAGGTATGAGTCAACTGTGGATGAATGGGCTACGATCATTGGTGCTCATAAAGCCCAAGAGGATGACTAGGATGTGTACTCTTAGCCAAAAATGAATCATAACACTATGGCGAATATGTACAATCCAGTGCCCCACTAGTACTTGAATACACACAAGTTTGGCTCCATCTACTTTCCGAAAGCAGGGCTACCCACTACCAACACCATTACGTGGTACACCCTGATGGCCAAGTACGGACATGAGAAGATGATGAGAGGGTATAGCATCAATATGTTGCACCACATTGATTCTCATACAAGGATTAGAGTGATGGATCTAATACTTGAGACAGTCAGGAAGAGAGCTGCTGATCGGAAGAGATCATGTGGATATGCTCCGTACATTCACATGCCCATCAATGCCAAGATTGGGAAGCATGCATATCAACTTGATCGTCCACACCTGCCACTTCAGCGAGAGTTCGAAGACAATGAGTTAGTGATGGACCACAACCATCCGAGGTCAGCTATAGCTCGTCAGCAAGCAGAAGCAACAGCATAGGGAGAGGTAGCCAGAGCGGATCCTACACCACAACTAAGATCCATAGTGGAGAAGATATCATTTCTTGTTAGCACCCTCCAAGGGATGGGGAAGAATATTCTTGAGATTCTGCTGAACCAGAAGACCCTTGACAGGATCATGGAGACTAAATTCCATTACCTAGATATCAAAGTAACGCAGTTGGCTACCACAGTTGAACAACTCAAGCATGAAGTTGATGCAGTGCACACACCTCATTCGAACAGTGATGATGATGATACGTCTCTTCCTATAAATACTCGGTTCATGACTCATACTAGGTATGCATCTATGCCAGTTCCGGAAGCTAGATCAACTTAATTGGCGCAAGCATCATCACCTTCATCTCCTTCAGCTACACCATCTCCTGCACCTCCAGTGTCAACACCTCCAACTCAGAGGACATCTGGTGAAGCCTTCGCCAACACTCTCCTGTCGACTCCATCAACTGCTACCACAGGAGATCGAGCCCAGAGTGACGCTGTAACACCCCAAAAATTTAGCCATGATTTTATTTATTAAAATTTGGCCATGGTTATTTTAAATTTTTATTTTTGGGCTTTCTCCTGTTTTCAGATCCCTTCTTTGCTTTATTTTATAAAAAAGTATCTTTCCTAAGTAGGAGTTTTTGAAAAATATGAATTGACTTGAGTGTTTGCCCCAAATATTTTCCCCTTCATTTCCAAATCGAGTGAAGGCCTTTTGATAATTATTTTCTATTAAGTTTCATTTATACAAAATTGAATTCTTAATACTTTAAAGACCTGATTTGAACTGCAACCATTTTGTAACTTCTTCTAAAAATTTCACAAAAATTTGTGGATGACCTATGATGCCACTGGGTCAATTTTATGAAAAAATCTTGCCAAGTGTTTTGGAAAAATTGAGTTCATTAACTTCTTTTCCAACCGGCTCACAACAGCACTCGCTCTGCCAACGCACTGAGGGCAGAACCTCACACACTAACACCGAACTAATCCCTTCGCTAGCGCCACAATCTTTCTCAGAGGAATACATTGTTGGTGTTTTATTATTGCAGAGTGCTGCGAGCACACTAGCAACCTCCCATGCAATTTGCGCATGCCTAGTCATCGTGTTCACCGCCTCTGCGGAGAACCACCACTCGAGAAGCAGTATCGCGATGATCGTCTTGGATCATCGCGCACAGCAACACCGAGAGCCTGACCAGTGCGACCATTAGTCCAGCCATCAGGATCACCAGCCACCCGGAAGCTCGTCCACCATTGAAGCCTCTCCCAAGCTCCTGCACACAGTAATGGAGAAGGAGAAGGAAGCATGAGGAGTGAGGACAGATGTGAGGCACAGAGGAGAATGACGCGGTCGTTTTATATCCTGAGTTGGGTATGCGGTGGACGCAGTCCACCAACGCCACTCGTTGCTCGATCGATGGTGTTCGGACGCGAATCTGTGGGTAGTGCGGACAAGACGCTAGCATGCAAGGTGAGTGCACGCTGTGCTGGCAGCTAGCAAGTCGCGCACTGCAGAAGTATGACCCTAGACGCCCTACGTGCTAGACGCCACAAGTGGAGAAAGCGCGAAAAGCGCGAGAGAGGGAGAAGAAAGGAGAAAGCCAGAGGAAGAAGAAGGGACTGACAGTAGGCCCTAGGTCCACCTGTCAACTAGAGAGAGCACTATGCACTCGGGTATGACAAGGGCAATTCATAAATTGAAGTATTTCCATTTTCGAAATTTTGTCGCAGCCATTCATAAGAACGTCTGGATTACCCAACCGTAGGAATTGTCTTTAGCACCAGTACCTCACCATAGTTGCACCAATTATATTTCTAACTTTAACCTCGTAGATTAGTTATTTTTTGTGCAGATACTGCAGTGTGGTAGGAGTAAATATTTTGCAACGTCCCTAACAAATCTCGAGGACGAGATTTTTCCTAATGGGGGTAGAGTTTGTAACACACCAAAAATTTAGTCATGATTTTATGTATTAAAACTTGGGCATGGTTATTTAAAATTTTATTTTTGGGTTTTCTGCTGTTTTTAGATCCATTCTTTGCTTTATTTTATAAAAAAATATCTTTCCTAAGTACGAGTTTAAAAAATATATAAATTGACTTGAGTGTTTGCCTCAAATATTTCCCCCTTCATTGCCAAATCTAGTGAAGGACTTTTTAGAAATATTTTATTTTAAGTTTCATTTATTCAAAATTGAATTCCTAATTCTTTAAAGACCTGATTTGCACTGTAACATTTGGTAAGTTCTTTAAAAATTTCACAAAGATTGTGGATGATCTGTGATGCCCCTAGGTCAATTTTATGCAAAAAACGTAGCCAAGTGTTTTGGAAAAATTGAGTTCATTATCTCCTTTTCTCCTGTGGTCCAATCTGATGCTTTGTACTACAACACCTAGCTATACACTTTCAAAAATTCTACAAATATTTGGAGTAATCAAGGAATTCTTATTAATCTATTTTATGCAAAAACTCACTTTGGTATTTTCAAAATTTTGAGAACCACATCTTTTCTTTTCTAGAGGAGTTTTGTAATTTGCACTGCAACCCTATTGTTTTCTTCCCTAAAGCTGGTGAAAATTTAGTGCCCATAGAGAACCGTACTAGACCCTTAAGTCCAGACTTTCAACCCCATTGATATTGTTTTAGACCATGTTGTAGCCTAACTTTGTTTCTGTCCAGGATTGTATTTTCTCAAAACATGCACTAGGAAGTTCTTGTATTGCCCAATCTAACTATGCCATCCTTGGTAGCTCCCTAAGAGACCTTGAACTGGAAATTTTGGTGGCCAGGAAATCTCGCTAGATGTCCATGGCATTCTGTCAAGCACATTGTGCGCCTGACCAAAATTGGCATATTTTTTAGATTTCATTGGAGGTTTTCTTTCTATGCCCAACTAGCATGTCTAATAGAACCTGGGTAAACCTCTTAGCCACCCTGTGGAATTCCATCTCAAACCTAAGAGCCTAGTTTGCCCTGGCATTTCGTCGACCACCTCTGGGGCATCTCTAGAGCGAGCTAGAGCACCCGCTTTGCAGCATGCGCATCCGACTCACCGCGTTCCACCTAACCCCACACTCTCTGGCCCTTCCCCCACTCGCAGAGCCGTTCAGCACCATGCCAAGCCCAACCGACTGGCCCTCACACCTTCAGCCAAGCCGGTCGTCGAAGCCAGCAGCACCTGCTGCGCCAATGGCAGCGTCGCCTCAGGCGTCGATCCCAGCCGCCCGTCCGTGCAGCCATGAACCTCGTCCTTTAGCTCAGCGCCAGCCAGGACCCCCTTTGACAACCTTCTGCCTTTGCCATGTAGCTTGCGAGCTCTATCGCCGGAGTTATGCAAATGCCACCGAGAACCAACGTAGGTCGGGTATTTAAGGCCCACCAAGCTCGCCCAGGAGGATAGAAGAGCTCCTATGACCCCTCTTGATCCCCCAATGCAGCCAATCGACTAGGGAGGATCGTCTTCCTCACCTCCGGTACCGGTTTGGCCGCCACCCACTCGGTCTAAATTTGCACCCATTGATGCCTCTCCGGCTCCGTTCTTCCCCGGAATGGAACAAAACAAGCATTCCAAGCCTTCTCCCCGTCTTCTTTGAGCCTGAGATGGAGCATGGTTAGCACCCCTTTGCTGGTCCACGCCACCGTCCGCCAGCCTAGTAGCAACCGGAGGTCCCAAGCTCCCCGGCGAACAAATCGCCACTCTCCGGGAACGCCTCAGAACCGTGAGCATGCTGGTGTTTCGTCTTCTCGATTGGTGGCCCCACTCGCCAACGGGCACCGCGAGAGGCCTCACTCCCCTTCGGCCAGAGGAGTGAGATGACCGGCTTGACCAGAGTCAAACCTGCGAGCGGGCCCCCTTGTCAGCGGAAGAACTAGGTGTCGCCCACATAAGTGGGGGCGCATTCGACAGAGTACGTTTCCCCTCGTGCAAGCATATCCTATTCTGAAGTGTTCTCTTTTGTGATTTTATATTAAAAATATATTCTTGACAAAACTTTGACTGGCCCTAGTTTCTAAAATAAAACTCCAAATGAGTTGATTCTTTTTCTCACCTCTTTCAAATTTGGTGTAGTTTATTTTAGTATTTAATTTAAATTTTTCCAAAGAACTATTGAGTGTTGTTTGTATTGAATGTTGATTTGAGAATTTTTATTAAATAGGAATTTGAAGAAAGATCGAAAGTCTCACAAGTTTTGCTGTGCACCTCACCTGTCTACACATTGAAGGGATCATTCTGAACCTTGATATATCTTGGTTGTGTGTGGGTTGCTTGATGAAGGAAACACTATGGTTATGTTAAATGAGTGATGACATTTCATGTGATGATCATGCATATGACTTTATGATTGAAAGTGCATTTATTGCATAATTGAGACACATGAGAAAGTAGTCATATCTTTCTGCCACACATGCCTACCGGATGGGATCCAAAGAGAGCCGGTGTCTCGGGGAGATACAAATTTGGGACAAACATCTCGTGGGAAGCCACGATGGGACACGACTCTGTCTGCGGTGATGAAACACTTTGATTGTGCTAATCATGCAGGGAATAGCTTAAACCTCGTGAGTCGACCATGATCGAGTCTTGTCTGTGTGTCACCTTAACCCGTTTGTGCTGCCACAGGTCTTCCTGAAAGGGAATATGCTCCAGTAGGTCGTAAACCTATTATCAGGTACACACCAAGTAGAGGGGCCGAGATGAAGGTATACAGGGCACTGGACTAAATCCAGTCATCCGGTCAGGGGGCATGGGTGTTTCCCGTATAGGACCGAGATTGGAAGAGATCTCCCCTTATAGCACGCGATTGAAATTTGATGCCATGCTAGTCGAGGTTGGAGCCTCCCCGTCTTATGGTTTTTCCTTGGCAGCGTAACCCGGGTGTGGCCGGTCTTCGAGGCGGAAAAATGGATGTGTACTAGTTCTTAGTGTTTACTTCTGAGATACCACACGCGGTATTAGTCCGAGTGACTATTGGAACCCGTGGGATGTGGGTAAAGAGTACACCCTATGCAGAGTCAAAACTATTCGAGTAGCCGTGTCCACGGTCAAGGACGACAGGTTGACTAGTCAAGTGTCGGTGTGAGTGTCTGTCTTCAGAGGAAGTTAACAAAATCGTGAAACTAATCGTGAAATTTGGTGGATGATCAGAACTATTATTTTTACTCTACACTAACCCATATGATTATGATTGTTGAATATCCCTCGAATGGTTCTACCTCCTCGATACCCAATATTTATTATTGTCCCATATAAGCCCTTTATGTGGTGTCGCTCACACGCCCGACTGCGGCATATTTATTATTAATATAAGAACTTTATGGGGTGTCACTTAGACGCCCGACTGCAACATGTTTATTATTAATATTAGCCCTTTATGTGGCGTCGCTTAGACGCCCGACTTCGGCATGTTAATTATTAATATAAGCCCTTTATGTGGTGTCGCTTAGACGCCCGATTACGACATGTTTATTATTAATATAAGGCCTTTATGTTGTGTCGCTTAGACGCCTGACTACGACATGTTTATTATTAATATAAGCCCTTTATGTGGTGTCGCTCACACGCCTGATTGTGGCATGCTTGTTATTATGTCATATAAACCCTGTATCTGGTGTCGCTCAGACACCCGAGGGAGGCATGTCGTATATCATATCCGTTAATTTTACTCTTATTGATTGCTCATTAATTTTTTAGTATGATTAAATTACTGTTTACTAGTACTTGAGAAGTTATCTTGTGGTTGGCAAAATATTGTGGTACTATTGCCAGTGCATATTAACCCCCTGCAAATTTATGTATGTTTTCATGATGTTTGCGAGTACATTCAAAGTACTCAGTAGCGTGTCCTTGGCTATGGTCTTTGCGAGATTGCGTGCTTGTAAAGGAGGAACACGATGGTAACCCCGGAACCTAGGCACTGAAGGCAATAGTCGCGTGAGATAAGAATTAACCAGTTGAGTTGTTCCCGTGGGAAATGGAGCCCCATAGACGTACGAGAACCCCGAACCGCTTCTGCCATCAACCAGTAGAAACCCTTTTTGATGTACTCCATGGACCACCTTGGTCTTCTACCTCAAATTTGTATTTTGATTGGACAATTGTATCAAGGAATTGTGTACCAGCTAACAGTAATCCTAGGGCCGGTATGCAGAAGGGCCATTTTAAAGGGAAACTAAAATTCTAGAAAAACCGGCCCTGACAACCTTGGTATCAGAGCGAGGCTGACCATTGGCTAACCCTATCTTAGCCGGGTCAATAAACCATATTTAACCACCCAGCCAAGCATATCCTAACCAGTAGCCTGAATAGTGTTAGCCAACACCTTTCGAGAGTCGGTGCCCAAACTATCAGACTTGCCTTGTGGTCACATGCCAGTGACCGAAGACTAAGTTGTCCTTTTAGCAATCTTGCGAGGGACGGCTCTGTTTTCCTTTTCTATAAAGGGAACGATTGCCAAGCATATCACATCACAACCACTACCACCTCCCAAGATGTCAGGTCCGATTGTTCATAATGAGACTACTGCTGTGGAAAAAGGAGGTTTTGTAGCCATCCTTGCCAACCTAAATCGTCGTGCCTTTGCCATGGAAGAGCCTCTGGAGTATGTTGTGTACCAAGAGCACACGAGTGGTGCCATCCGTAACTTCTGGGCCACGGTGCACATCTACGGCAGGAGTATCACCCAAGAGTGTCCCCATCGGTTGACGGGAAGGACAACTTCCTATGAGCCACAAGCCATCCAGCTAGTAGATCGAGAGGCAATAGTTCAATTCCGGCACCTGTCGCCAAGAGTTAACTATCGCTCGTTCTACTACTACCCTAGCCTTGAAGGTTACGGTATGCCGCTCCAAGTCGCCAGCGGGGACCATGAGACCGACCCCGCCCTGTTGCACCTCGTGCGCTACCTGAGAGCGCAAGAGGCACTGTACGACCAGGTCACCCTCGACCTGATTGCAGCTCGTGGAGAGCTTGCTCGTCTTGACCCAATGAGGAGAGAAGTGGAGCCCAACATGAGGAACCTTGTAGTGCTGTTTGGGAGACCGATTGAGCTCCTAAGGTCTGGCCCAGCTCCCGAACCGAATCATGCGCCTATCTCCCTTGAGGAGCTTCAACGCATTTTAGGGATTTCCTCCAACGGGACGCTAGCCTCAGCACCCCGTGATGGACACCACCGCTACCCTCTTGTAGCCCCACCTTCTTCCAGGAGCAACCGTGATGCAGTGGTTCCAGCAAACTCGACGTCTACAAGACCCACCCACCTAGATGTAAACGAAGTAGACTAAGCCATAACTCCGCCTTAGTATTCCCTTGCGTGTAATGTATGGGCTGGTGTTAGGGTATATTTCTCCCTAAGTGGTTTTAGTGATTGATGACAATGCCTATGCGGACTAATCGTGTGCATTGAGCATTTCAGATAATTCATATCTAGGCACAAGACGATTTGATGCCCCTCGGAATCTCTCGAAGACGGTTGCTTTCTACGTTTCTGTTTGGTGGTTTTGAGTCGTAGGAAAGCCATACTATTAAGAGGTGGTCCGCGTCGGAAAGGTTTGGGTGGAATCATCACGTACACTTAGTGCACCACCTTTTTCTTTAGCTATAGTGGAGCTCCATAACCATATTTAGAGCGTGTTTGGTACTGCTCGGGTCCTTAAAATTCAGCTCTTCTCTAGAAAAAACAAGCCAAGCGGGGTAGCTCCATGATATACTGCTCTGCAAAAAAACTAGAATCTGGGGTATAACTTCAAAGTTTTTATGAAGCTCCCGAGAGAGTGCTCCAAAAAACTCTAGAAGCTGGAGTTGGGGGAAATTACTCACCACTCCCACTAGTAAGTGGATACCCCTTCATTTTCTTTCCCCTCAACCAATCAAATAGACTGTTTCCACCAAATTTTCTATTCTTGAAGCTGGAGCTAGATGGAAGCCAAACATTGTCTTGATAGTGCTATAGCTTCTCTATGAAACTGCTCCAAAGTGAATTTGATGAAGTGAAGCTAATTTTGGTGAATTGAAGTAGTCCCAAACATGCCCTTATTGTCTATGCAAAAGGGCCAGTGGTACTACCACTTGTGTTAGCGCTAGTACCACTGGCACAGTGGTAGTACCGCTCTTAGAGCGGTAGCAATTGTTTTTACTACCGCTCGACATATATTGGTAGGTACTAATTGTGGAAATGATATTATACAGTAGATAATGTTTGAAAACTATTATGCAACTTGTCCTGGTAGTACATGAAGTGTTGATTTATTCTTATGTGTACTAACCTATCATAGGAGTTCTTTTCAAGTTTTGTGTGGATGAAGTTTTTGAGACATAGGTGAAAACGGGACATGAGAGGATTGAGTGAGATACACAATTTAAAGCTTGGGGATGGCCAAGGCACCCCAATACAATATTACAAGAAGTCTCAAGCATCTAATCTTGGGGATGCTACGCATCCCACCCCTCTTCGTCAATTATCGGTTAGCCTATGTCGAGCCTAAATTTGTATTCGTTCAAATGATATATGCTATTCTTGGAGTGTTATTTTTGTTTTGTTTGTGGTTTTAATAAAATATCAAGATCAAAAAATCTTACTGAGAGAGAGAGTCCTCATATAGAAACTTGATCAAGTAGTTGACGTTGGACAAGGAAGACAACTTAATGGTTATCTTTGTTTATATTCACATAGCAGTTATATTGTCATGGATCCTCTAGCATGTGGCGCTTATTTAGAACCTTTTGCTAGCCAAAACTTCGTACTAAGTAGATACTACTTGTGCATCCAAATCCTTGAACCTAGTTTCTTGCCATGAGAGTCCACCATATCTACCTATGGATTGAATAAGATCCTCCAATTAAGTTGTCATCCATGCAAAAAGCAATAAAAATTTCTCCTAAATATGTATGATCTTTTATTGGAAGGGAAAATAAGCTTTGTACATACTTGAGTGGTGAAGAAATAAAAGTGACGAACTGCATAACAAAGGTTGCCATCACAAAGGGCAATATAAAGTGACGATCCTTTTCATTAACAGATTGCACATCCAAAAATAAAAAGTGCGTGACAACCTCTGCTTCCCTCTGCGAAGGGCCTATCTTTTAGTTTTCATGTTGAGTCAAGTTCTTATTCCAATCTATTATGTGGGCAAACATCATGTGACGGGGAAAGATCCAAACACACATATCCAATTGAATATAGGTGCTCATGATTCATTATTTGTTGACATTATCCCCGAGATAAATAAGTTGGGAGGCGAAACTTTAGGCCCCTATCTTCCTTGTGTTTGATTGAAATTGTTTGTTCTAAAAATATACTTTGAGTGTTAGCAATCATTGGCGACTAAATGATAGTTGAGTATGTGGAATTTGCTGAACCAAAGCTCTTACATAGACCCTTCCTAGAAATAAGATGAATTGTAATTGTTTGATGACTGAAAACATAGTTTGCTATTTTTCAAGAAAGTTTATGGTCTATACTTTAACATGTGAATAACTTGCTACTCGATCTTGAGAAGCTTTATGAAAAGTACTTGCTGGTTATGATGCTAGAAAAATGGCTGAAATTATCCTTGATCAATATTATACAGTATGCTACCAATCACACTACATAAATTATTTCTTTTATCATTTACCTACTCGAGGACGAGTAGGAATTAAGCTTGGGGATGCTGATACGTCTCCAATATATTAGTAATTTATGAAGTATTCATGCCATATTTGCCTATGTTTATAACAACTTCATATGGTATTGATGCACTTTGTATGATTTATTTAGAACTACCCTGGATTGACGTTGTTTTCAGCAGCATTACCGTGGTGTTGTTTTTTGTGCAGAAAAAGAAGGTTCTCGGAATCGCCCGAAACTTTTTCATGATTTTTTTGGAACATATGAGCAACGTTGGAGTGAAGCCATGGAGGCAAAAGCCAAGATGGTGTGTCTTGGGCCTTGGCCGAGCCCTGATGGATTGTGGGGCCCACGTACCTCCGTTGCGCGTGATTCGGACGCTGAAAAATCATATAAATCCCAGAAACCCTAGAAATAAAGAGAGAACTTCCGCTCCACCGTCGCAACTCTCTATATCACTGAAAAACCAATCTGGAGCGATTCCAGTACCCTGTCGGAGAGGGAAAACCAACACTGGTGGCCATCTTCATCATCTCGACGGAGGCCATGACGGAGAGGGAGTTGTTCACCCTCGAGGCTGAGGCTATATACCAGTAGCGATGTGTTCATCTCTCTCTCTCTCTCTCTTGTGTTCTTAGAATGGCACGATCTCAAGAACATGGGCTTTGTCAATATAGTTGGATCATATAATGTATTTCCCTGACGATCTAGTTGTGATGAATTGAGTCTTTTCCTTTAAGATCTCATCATGTTGTATTAAGCATTATGGCATCATAACACTTGATGTAAGTCTTGTTTGGGATACCCGTAGTGACATTGGGGTATTCTATTGATTTACTTGATATATGTTGAGGCATCAACTTGCGGGTTCCGGTGAACTTGGGGATTTATGCATAAGGGTTGATTGCATGTTTTCATACCATGTTCTCCAATAGAAATCTTGGGGTGCTCCTTGCACGTTCTTTGTGTTGGATTGAATACGATATCTCTGAAGTTGTTTGATGCATGTCGCATAATTTACCCACGGATTCTTGAGGTGACATTGGAGTATCTAGGTGACATTAGGGTCGATTGATATGTATCGTTGGTGTTATTCTAGTACGAACTCTTAGATAGATCGAACGTAAAGGATAGCTTAATGTTATCTTAGTACGAACTCTTGAATAGATTGATCGAAAAGAATAACTTTGTAGTGGTTCTACTCCCTACACCAATTTCATTTCATTGTTCTCTACTAGATAGGAACTTTGTAGTGATTCTTTGTTGCACGTTGAGGGATCCAACTATGTTAGCATTATTGAGAGATTGCACTAGTGAAAGTATGTACCCTAGGCCTTATTTCCAAGCATTAATACAATGTTTTTCTCGTTGTTTGCCACTTGTTACCTTGCTGTTTTTTTATATTCAGATTACGAGAACCTATATCTACCATCCATATTTCACTAGTATTACCATATCTTCACCGAACTAGTGCACCTATACAATTTACCATTGTATTGGATGTGTTGGGGACACAAGAGATTTCTTGTATTTGATTGCAGGGTTTCTTGGGATATACCATCTTCATCCTAAACCTCCCACGGATTGATAAACCTTAGGTCATCCACTTGAGGGAAAATCGCTACCTCCTACAAAACTCTATGCTTGGAGGCCCAGCACGAGTCTAAAAGAATAAAGTTGTGTAGTAGACATCAGGCCCTAGCGCCCGCCGTCAATCCGCCACGGCCGAGGCCGCTGCCACTGACCCTGCAGTCCGCGAGCAACAGGCTTCCTCCATGCACCCCTCTGTGCAGCAGGTGGGCCGCACCACCACATATTTATCCTCCCACGACCATCTCGAACACTTGAATGCGCAAGCGGCACAACTCATGGCTCGCGAGCTGCTTCGGCTACTGCTCGGCGGAGGCTGGCTAGGACGCATGGCTGGACTACATCACCGAGCTCGTTTCCGCTGGCGAAGAGAAGCCGACACACCCTCCCACTTGCTTCGTCCTCCTCCATCCCGCGATGGACAGGTGGCTCAGGGAGTGCCGCGACCTCCTCCCGTGCACGACGACAAGGTGGAGCCCCGACGCGACAAGCGCCCGGGCAACCTGCCTCATGAACCACCCCCACATGCCCAAGAAGAAGAAGATAGCTGACAAATCATCCACCATGAGGCTCCGCTTGACGCACATGCGGTCCTCGAGAAGCAACGTGAGCACCCGAATTGGCTCGTCCAGGATGTCCCAACATCCGGGCACTAGAACCAAGCCGTCCTCGCACGTGGCAGCCCTTCAAGGTCCGTGGGTAGCTGAGCTTTCACTCGCGAGTTACGCAGGGTGGTTTGGCAGGCCAAGTTCAAGCCCGAGGTGCCCGAGCGCTATGATGGCTCCCTCGACCCTTTGGAGTTCCTCCAACTCTACGCCCGGAGCGTCGAAGTGGCTGGCGGTGACGAAAAGGTCATGGCGAACTGGTTTCCGATGGCATCAAGGACGGCGCGCGCCCTTGGGACAATATGGGGCTCCCTTCCCTGTCACTGCTGCCAAGGAGGAACGATGACAACCAACAAGATGGGGAGGCTGAAGCCTATCAAGAGCCTTGCGTGGTGGCATGCATTCTTGGCGGATATCATGCCCCCTCATTGAATCACCGGTTCAAACAGCTCTCTCGCGAGGTCAATGCCACCCTTCCAAGGCTGGGGGTGACGAAGCCCCTCAAATGGTCCCAGTACGTGATACGTCCATTTTGCATCATGCTTTCACGTTGATATTTACTGCTTTTTGGGATGTTATATTACTTGTGGTACCATATTTATGCCTTTTCTCTCTTATTTTGCAAGGTTTATTTGAAGAGGGAGAATTCAGGCACTTGGAATTTTGGACTGGAAATGGAGCAAATCCTAGTCCACTATTTTGCACATCTCCAAATGCCCTGAAAAGTTACCTGGATTTTTTTTGGGATTATATAAAAAATACTGGGCGAAAGAACTACCAGAGGGGGGCTGCCAGGGCGCCACAAGCCCTGACACCGCCACCCCCTAGTGGCAGAGTGGGGTCTTGTGGGCTCCCTGACGGCCCACTAGCCCCCTCTTTTGCTATATAAAGCGTCTTGGTCCAGAAAAAACCAGACGGGAGCTTTTTCGTGGTTTCGCCGCCGCCACGAGGCGGAACTTGAGCAGATCCAATATAGAGCTCCGGCAGGACGATCCTGCTGGGGAAACTTCCCTCTCGGAGGGGGAAATCATCGACATCGTCATCACCAACACTCCTCTCGTCGGAGGGGAGGCATCTTCATCAACATCTTCATCAGCACCATCTCCTCTCCAATCCCTAGTTCATCTATTGTAATCAATCTCCGTCTCACGACTCCGATTGGTACTTGTAAGGTTGCTAATAGTGTTGATTACACTTTGTAGTTGATGATAGTTGGATTACTTGGTGGAAGAGTTTATGTTCATATCCTTGATGCTATGCATTACACCTCTGATCATGATTATGATTATGTTTTGTGAGTAGTTACTTTTGTTCCCGAGGACATGGGATAAGTCATGTTAATAACAGTCATGTGAATTTGATATTCGTTCGGTATTTTGATATGCTGTATGTTGTCTTTTCCTCTAGTGGTGTTATGTGTACGTCGACTACATAACACTTCACCATATTTGGGCCTAGAGGAAGGCATTGGGAAGTAGTAAGTAGATGATGGGTTGCTGGAGTGACAGAAGCTTAAACCCCAGTCTATGTGTTGCTTCGTGAGGGGCTCATTTGGATCCACTAGTTTAATGCTATGGTTAGACTTTGTCTTAATTCTTATTTTGTAGTTGCGGATGCTTGCTAGAGAGGTTAATCATAAGTGGTATGCTTGTCCAAGTAAGGTCAATACCCAAGCACCGGTCCACCCACATATCAAACTATCAAAGTAACAAACGCGAATCATATGAACATGATGAAATTAGCATAACAGAAATCCCCGTGTGTCCTCGGGAGCGTTTTTCCTCCTATAAGACTTTGTTCAGGCTTGTCCCTTGCTACAAAAGGGATTGGGCCACTTGCTGCACCATTGCTACTACTTGTTACTTGTTACTTTTAGCTTGTTACATTTCACCTCGCTACACAATCACTTGTTACCGCTACTTTCAGTGATTGCAGTTATTACCTTGCTGAAATCCGTTTATCAGAGCCTTCTGCTCCTCGTTGGGTTCGAAACTCTTACTTATAGACAGGACTACGATTGATCCCCTATACTCGTGGGTCATCAAGACTCTTTTCTGGCACCGTTGCCGGGGAGTGAAGCGCCTTTGGTAAGTGGAAATTCGTAAGGAAACATTTATATACTGTGCTGAAATTTATTGTCACTTGTCACTATGGAAACTGTTCCTTTGAGGAGTTTGTTCGGGGTATCTTCACCACGAACAGAAGCACGAAGAGTTGTTCCTCAACCTGAGGTACCTACTGAAAATATCTTTTTCTAAATTCCTTCGGGTATGCTTGAGAAACTGCTGGCTAATTCTTTCACAGGAGATGGATCATCACATCCAGACTTGCATCTGATCTATATAGATGAAGTTTTTGGTTTATTTAAGCTTGCAGGTTTGCCCGAGGATGAGGTAAAGAAGAAAGTCTTCCCTTTATCTTTGAAGGATAAGGCGTTGACATGGTATAGGCTATGTGATGATACTGGATCAAGGGGCTACAATCGGTTGAAATTGGAATTTCATCAAAAGTTCTATCCTATGCATTTAGTACATCGTGATCAGAACTTTATTTATAACTTTTGGCCTCGTGACAGGGAAATCATAGCTCAAGCTTGGGGGAGGCTTAAATCAATGCTATATTCATGCCCCAATCATGAGCTCTCAAGAGAAATCATTACTCAAAACTTTTATGCTCGGCTTTCTCATGAAGATCGTACCATGCTTGACACTTCTTGTACCAGTTCTTTTATGAAGAAGGATATTGATCCCAAGTGGAATTTATTGGAGAGAATCAAACGCAACTCTGAAGATTGGGAGCTGGAGGAAGGTAAGGAGTCAGGTATGAATTTCTAGTTTGATTGCGTTAAATCTTTTGTTGAGACAAACACTTCTAGAGATTTTAGCGCTAAGTATGGACTTGACTCTGAGATAGTAGCTTCTCTATGTGAATCTTTTGCGCTCATGTTGATCTTCCGAAAGAGAAGTGGTTTAAATATCATCCTCCTGTAGAAAGCAACATAGCCAAAACCAATCTAGTTGAGGAGAAACTCATTGCTTTTAGTGATCCTGTTGTTCCTTGTGCTTACACTGAGAAATCACCATACCCTGCAAGGATAAAGGATTATTCTAAAGCTCCAACTGTGATACATAGGGGTTACCTTAGACCACTTGCACCCCCTGAAGAGATTAGAGTTGAACCTAGTGTTGCTATTATCAAAAATCTCTTAGACGAAGACATAGATGGGCATGTTATCAAATTCTGTGAGGACTCCGCTAGAATTGCTAAACCTCACGCTAAAGACAAAAACGGACCTGTAGTTGGCCTGCCTGTTGTTTCTGTTAAGATAGGAGATCACTGCTACCATGGTTTATGTGATATGGGAGCTAGTGTTACTGCAATACCCTGTTCTCTATATGATGCAATCAAAGATGAGATTGCACGTACTAAGTTAGAACCTATTGATGTCACTATTACGCTATCTAATAGAGACACTATCCGCCCTCTGGTAATTGTGAGAGACGTAGAAGTCCTGTGTGGTAGGACAAAGTACCCTACTGATTTCCTCGTCCTTGGTACTTCACAACATAGCTTTTGTCCCATCATATTCGGTAGACCCTTTCTCAACACTGTCAATTCTCACATTGATTGCATTAAGCAGACTGTCATAGTAAGTTTCGAGGGTGTGTCTCATGAATTTAACTTCTCCAAGTTTGGAAGACAACCCCATGAAAGAGAGTCGTCTTGTAGAGATGAAATTATAGCTCTTGCCTCTATTGCCGTACTTCCTACGGATCCTTTAGAGCAATATCTTCTTGAGCATGAAAATTAATGCATATGGAGGAGAGAGATGAGATAGATAAAATTGTCTTAGAACAATATCCTATTCTCAAGAATAATCTGCCTGTTGAACTGCTAGGGGATCCTCCCCCACCAAAGGGCGATCATGTGTTCGAGCTTAAACAGTTGCCTGATACTCTTAAGTATGCCTATCTTGATGAGAAGGAGATATATCATGTCATTATTAGTGCTCTCCTCTCAGAGCACGAAGAGAAGAAGTTACTAAGGACTCTAAGGAAGCACCGCGCTGCTATTGGATATACTCTTGATGATCTTAAGGGTATTAGTCCTACTCTATGTCAGCACAAGATTAAAACTGATCCTGACTTCAAACCAGTTGCTGATCATCAAAGGAGATTAAATCCTAAGATGAAAGAGGTCGTTAGAAAAGAAATATTAAAGCTTCTGGAAGGAGGAATTATTTATCATGTTGCTCATAGTGATTGGGTTAGTCCAGTACATTGCGTACCTATGAAGGGAGGTATCACCGTCGTTCCTTATGATAAGGATGAACTAATCCCACAAAGGATTATTACCGGCTATAGGATGGTGAGAGACTTCCGGAAACTGAACAAGGCAACAAGGAAAGATAATTATCCTTTGCCGTTTATCGACCAAATGCTAGAAGGGCTATCAAAGCACACACACTTCTGCTTTCTAGACGGTTATTCAGGTTTCTCGCAAATACCTGTTGCACAATCTGATCAAGAGAAAACCACTTTTACCTGCCCTTTCGGTACCTTTGCCTATAGATGTATGCCTTTTGGCTTATGCAATGCACCTGCCACCTTCCAAAGATATATGATGGCTATATTCTCTGACTTTTGTGAAACGATCGTCGAGGTTTTCATGGATGACTTTTCCGTTTACGGGTCTTCCTTTGATGATTACCTCAGCAACCTTTATCGAGTCTTACAGAGATGCGAAGAAACCAACCTCGTCTTGAATTGGGAGAAGTGCCACTTTATAGTTAATGAAGGTATCGTCTTAGGAGACAAAATCTATGAAAGAGGCATTGAAGTTGATAAGGCTAAGGTTGATGCAATTGAGAAAATGCCTTGCCCCACAGATATGAGAGGTATACGAAGTTTCCTAGGTCATGCTGGTTTCTATAGAAGGTTAATTAAAGACTTCTCTAAGATTTCTAGGCCTCTTACCAACCTCTTGCAGAAGGATGTTCCTTTTGTTTTTAATGAGAATTGTGAGGAAGCCTTCGAAATACTTAAGAAGGCTTTGATAACCGCACCTATTGTTCAACCACCTGACTGGAACTTGCCCTTTGAAATCATGTGCGATGCTAGTGATTATGCTGTTGGTGCTGTTCTAGGACAAAGAGTTGACAAGAAGTTGAATGTCATTCACTACGCTATTAAAACTCTAGACAGTGCCCAAAGAAACTATGCCACTACGGAGAAGGAATTTTTAGTAGTCGTGTTTGCATGTGAAAAGTTCAGATCTTATATAGTTGACTCCAAAGTCACTATTCATTCTGATCATGTTGCTATTAAGTACCTTATGGAGAAGAAGGACGCTAAGCCTCGGCTGATCAGATGAGTTCTCCTGCTACAGTAATTTGATTTGCACGTCGTTGACCGAAAGGGTGCTGATAACCCTATAGCAGATAACTTGTCAAGGCTAGAGAATATCCTTGATGACCCACTACCTATTGATGACAACTTTCCCGATGAGCAACTAAATGTCATCTGCACTTCACACAGTGCACCGTGGTATGCAGATTATGCAAACTATATCGTAGCCAAATACATACCACGTAGTTGCACCTATCAGCAAAAGAAGAAATTCTTCTTTAATTTGAGACATTACTTTTGGGAAGATCCTCAGCTTTTTAAGGAAGGAGTAGATGGTGTTATTAGACGTTGTGTGCCTGAACATGAACGGGGACAGATCTTTCAGAAGTGTGATTCCCAAGCCTACGGAGGACGCCACGTTGGAGATAGAAGTGCCCATAAGGTATTGCAATCAGGTTTCTATTGGCCCAGTCTCTTCAAGGATGCTCGTAAGTTTGTCTTGTCTTGTGACGAATGCCAAAGAATATGGAACATTGGTAAGAGTCAGGAAATGCTTATGAACTATTCACTTGTCATTGAACTATTTGATGTTTTGGGCTTTGATTATATGGGACCCTTCCCGAGTTCCAATGGGTACACTCACATCTTAGTTGCTGTGGATTACGTTACTAAGTGGGTAGAAGCTATCCCCACTAAAAATGTTGATCACCACACCTCTATTAAGATGCTTAAAGAAGTCATATTCCCAAGATTTAGAGTCCCTAAATACTTGATGACTGATGGCGGTTCACACTTCATTCATGGTGTTTTCCGCAAGATGCTAGCTAAGTATGATGTCAACCATAGAGTTGCATCTCCTTATCATTCTCAGTCTAGTTGTCAAGTGGAGTTGAGTAATAGGGAGATCAAGTTGATCCTACAAAAGACTGTCAATAGATCTCGAAAGAACTGGTCTAGCAAACTTGAGATGCACTATGGGCTTATAGGACTTCTTATAAGACTCCCATGGGCATGTCACCGTATAAAATGGTTTACGGTAAGGCCTCTCATTTACCTCTTGAGTTGGAACACAAAGCTTATTGGGCAATCAAAGAGCTCAACTTTGATTTCAAACTTGCCGGTGAGAAGCTGTTGTTTGATATCAGCTCGCTAGATGAATGGAGAACCGAGGCATACGAGAATGCCAAGTTGTTCAAGGAAAAGGCTAAGAGATGGCACGACAAAGAATACAGAAACGAGAGTTCAATGTAGGTGATTATGTCTTGCTATACGATTCTTTGCAGGCAAGCTTCTCTCTAAATGGGAAGGTCCCTATGTTATCGAGGAAGTATATTGCTCCGGTGCCATCAAAATCAATAACACGGAAGGAAATTTTCCTAGAGTGGTAAATGGGCAAAGAATCAAGCATTGCATCCCAGGTACTCCCATAAATGTTGAGACCAATATCATCAATGTCATAACTCCACAGGAGTACATAAGGGATGTTTCTCAGCCTGTTTCAGACCTTGAAAATGAAGATGTATCTGTTTCAGTAAGAAACTAGACTCCGATGCTTTTCCAATAGGAAATTTCTTCCGTTTTGGAATTTTTGGAAAATTAGAAAAATGAAAAGCAATCCGGAGAGCGAACGAGGCGGCCACAAGCCCTGCCACCGCCCCTACCCCCTGGTGGCGGAGCGCAAGCTTGTGGGCGACTCGGTGCCTCCCGGACTCCGTTTTCTTGTGGAGGACTCCTTCTGGCCCAGAATAAATCAATATATACTCGACCGAAGGTTTTGATCTCCATATCGCGCAGTTTTCCTTTGTTTTCATTTCGAGCTTGTTGTCTGCCGCAGATTTAGGTGAAGATGTCTTCTCAAGATTCAGAAGAAGAGATCTATGTAGCCGATGATCGTGCTAACTCTAGGATTAATGGGGACTTGGAACCATATGGCTGGACCACTGATGAGGAAGAAGACTATGAGCCCAAGGGGAAGGATCAAACGAGTTCCGTTGAAGAGGAGGTTCCTCTACATCAACCTGCAAACACCCATGTGGAGTTCAAGAAGTCAAGCCTCCCCAACTCCAGGAAGAAGCCTAAGACCATATTTATACCCTCTCGTTTCTTGCAGGAGAGTAAGCAGGAGCTTTGCCATAGAGTGTTGAAACTTAAGGAGGAAAATGGCGATTTGAGGGAGCATAAATTTTTGCTCAGGTGGAAATTAGACAAGCTGAAGACTACTCCAACAATTCCACCACCATCACCACCAAAGGAAGACAACTAAGCATTGGTATGGGCAATCCCCTTGGCTTCTGCCAAGCTTGGGGGAGTTGCCCTGGTATTGTATCACCTTTATATCTTTTGCTTTTACCTTTGTTTTAGTTCTTTCCTTTTCAGTTTTTATTTCTTCTCTTAGAGGAATAAGTCTTTAGTGTTTAGTTTGAATCTTTTGCTTTTGTCTCTCTCCCGATGTATTCGAGCTTACGAGCTATATAATAAAGGGTGTCTTAGTCAAGGGCTTTGCTTTGTGCCATGAGCAAAAATATGAAAAGAACGATAGCATGAAAGATCATGAGATGATCTTGTGCAAAGTGATAACTTCACGTATGACACGTATGATGATTGAAACTTGTTGAGAATAAATCAACATAGACCTCAGTCATTGTTGCAATTAATAAGAAGTAATAAGGAAAGAGAGGTTCACATATAAATATATCATCTTAGATACTTTTTACAATTGTGAGCACTCACCAAACTATTACATGCCTAGGAGTAGATGTTGGACAAGGAAGACCACATAATGAATTGTGTTTGCTTGGTTCCAAATAATGTTATATGATTAGAGATCCCTTAGCATGTGACGACTGCTTCCACCTCATATTAGCCAAAACTCCCACACCAAGTAGAGATACTACTTTTGCATCCATAAACCTCAAACCAGTTTTTCCATGAGAGTCCACCATACCTACCTATGGATTGAATAAGATCCTTCAAGTAAGTTGTCATCGGTGCAAGCAATAAAAATTGCTCTCTAATATGTATGATCTATTAGTGTGTGGAAAATAAACTTTGTACGAACCGGTGATGAGGAAGACATAAAAGCGAAATACTGCATAATAAAGTTCTTTATCACAGGAGGCAATATAAAGTGACGTTCCTCCACACTAGGAGGACACGCATTAAACCTCAAAAGCGCATGACAACCTCTGCTTCCCTCTGCGATGGGCCCATCTTGTACCTTTACTTTTTGCCCTTGTAAGAGTCATGGTGATCATCACCAATTCCCTATTTTTTCCTTTGTCTTCGCTACCGTCACATGCTTGGGAAAGATCTATATACATATATCAACTTGGAGTTGAGTACTTATGCTTTATTGTTGTTGACTTTACCTTTGAGGTAAATGGTTGGGAGGCAAAACGATAAGCCCCTATCTTCCTCTGTGTCCAGCTGAAACTTTGACACCATGAGTACCACGTGAGCTGTAACAATTGTGGAAAACAAAAGAGATGATTGAGTATGTGGGTTTGCCTTACAAGCTCTTATTTGACTCTTTCTGATGTTGTGATAAATTGCAATTGCTTCAATGACTATGGTTTATTGTTGGTTACTTCTCGGTAAGGTTTTTACTTCATGCTTTGCTTTGTGAAGGAATTGTTACTTTCCCATAAGAATCTTTATGATGTATTGATGTCCTATGTGTGACCATGATGCCCTCATGTCCGTATTATGTTTTATCGACACCTTCGTCCCTCAACATGTGGACATGTTTATGGAACTTGGTTTTCCCTTAAGGACAAGCTAGGTCTAAGCTTGGGGGAGTTGATAAGTCCATTTTGCATCATGCTTTCATGTTGATATTTATTGCTTTTTGGGCTGTTATATTACTTGTGGTACCATATTAATGCCTTTTCTCTCTTATTTTGCAAGGTTTACTTGAAGAGGGAGAATTCAGGCAGCTGGAATTCTGGACTGAAAAAGGAGCAAATCCTAGTCCACTATTCTGCACATCTCCAAATGCCCTGAAAAGTTACGTGGATTTTTTTGGGATTATATAAAAAATACTGGGCGAAAGAACTACCAGAGGGGGGCTGTCAGGGCGCCACAAGCCCTGACACCGACAAACCCTTTCTGGTGGCGGAGTGGGGGCTTGTGGGCTCCCTGACGGCCCACTAGCCCCCCTCTTTTACTATATGAAGTGTCTTGGTCCAGAAAAAAATCAGACGTGAGCTTTTTCTTGGTTTCACCGCCGCCACGAGGCGGAACTTGAGCAGATCCAATCTAGAGCTCCGGCAGGACGATCCTGCCGGGGAAACTTCCCTCCCGGAGGGGGAAATCGTCGCCATCGTCATCACCAACACTCCTCTCGTCGGAGGGGAGGCATCTTCATCAACATCTTCATCAACACCATATCCTCTCCAATCCCTAGTTCATCTCTTGTAATCAATCTCCGTCTCACGACTCCGATTGGTACTTCTAAGGTTGCTAGTAGTGTTGATTACTCTTTGTAGTTGATGCTAGTTGGATTACTTGGTGGAAGAGTTTATGTTCAGATCCTTGATGCTATTCATTACACCTATGATCATGATTATGATTATGTTTTGTGAGTAGTTACTTTTGTTCCTGAGGACATGGGATAAGTCATGTTAATAATAGTCATGTGAATTTGATATTCGTTCGGTATTTTCATATGCTGTATGTTGTCTTTTCCTCTAGTGGTGTTATGTGAACGTCGACTACATAAGACTTCACCATAGTTGGCCCTAGAGGAAGGCATTGGGAAGTAGTAAGTAGATGATGTGTTGCTGGAGTGACAGAAGCTTAAACCCCACTCTATGCGTTGCTTCGTGAGGGGCTGGTTTGGATCCACTAGTTTAATGCTATGGTTAGACTTTCTCTTAATTCTTCTTTTGTAGTTGCGGATGCTTGCGAGAGAGGTTAATCATAAGTGGGATGCTTGTCCAAGTAAGGGCAGTACCCAAGCGCCAGTCCACCCACATATCAAACTATTAAAGTAACGAACGCGAATCATATGAACATGATGAAACTAGCATGACATAAATCCCCGTGTGTCCTCGGGAGCGTTTTTCTGCCTAAAAGACTTTGTTCAGGCTTGTCCCTTGCTACAAAAGGTATTGGGCCCCTTGCTGCACCGTTGCTATTACTTGTTACTTGTTACTTTTAGCTTGCTACGTTTCACCTCGCTACACAATCACTTGTTACCGCTACTTTCAGTGCTTGCAGTTATTACCTTGCTGAAATCCGTTTATGAGAGCCTTCTGCTCCTCGTTGGGTTCGACACTCTTAATATGGAAAGGACAATGATTGATCCCCTATACTTGTGGGTCATCAGTACGCCATCACCTTTGACACCAGGGACAACTTCATGTCCTTAGCCGCTGCGGGCATGCTCCCTACGAAGTGTACTCCCACCATTAGTGACACTGCAGTCACCAAGACTCTCATCAACGAAGGCACAGGCTTCAACATACTCTGTGTCGACACCTTCGAAAAGTTCCACGTGCCTTATAACCAGCTAATGCTGACAAGGCCATTCTCTAGGGTGATTGACGGCTCCAACACCCCGCTGGGGCATGTCCGCCTTCCGGTCAGCGTCGGCACACGCGACAACTATCATACCGAACTCATTAAATTTGACGTGGCATACATTGGCCTCCCATACAATGCCATCTTGGGGTACCTAGCGCTGGCCGAGTTCACGGTGGCCACCCACCACAGTTACAACATCCTCAATATGTTGGGTTGCAGTGGCGTCATCACTGTCACCTACGATGAAAAGGACGCGATCTGCTCCCTCGTGCGCGCCTAAAAGGCTGCCGAAGCGGAACACTCCGACGATGCCGGGGACGATGTGCCTCACGAGGTTGCACCCCTGTGGAAGAAGGAGTCCCATATCTGAGTCCGCCAAGGCAAATGGTATGGCAGCTAATGCCAAGGCTGCGAGCCCCACACACGCTGCCGATGCCTGCCCCGTTCCAGCATAGGAAGGCGCACCCGATGCCTCCCTTGGGTCGGGCTCGGCGGTTTCCACCTGGAAAGCATATGACCTGGCCGGTACGTTAAGAGACGTGCTTGGGCACCACCTGGAGGCGCGCCTCAACGCGCACCCTCGCAAGGTAGGGGTACGACGCTGGACATCGGGGGCACATGAGTTCATCACCGAGGAAATTGACAAGCTGCAGGAGGCGCGCGCGGAAAGCATGGCGGGCATCGCCCGGAGCGCCTCGTCAGGAGTATCATCGCTCCCGGGAGGACGGATGAGGTGCACATATGCGTCGACATCGTGGGCCTCAATGTGTCGCCTGCCGAAGCTCCTTTTGGCCTTCGCATGTGGGCCTAGGACAAGGCGTCTCCGCCGACCATGTTCACGTGCCCTTCGGCCAGGAGAACGCCGATGCTACCTTCCAAAGGTTGACATGGCTCGCAATGGCACCTTCAATAGAGCCGAGACCTCGCAAGCCCCTAGAGCTGCAGGAGGAAGCCCGCTCTTGAGGGCCTGGCCTTAACGAACGCTTCATTAAGCAATCCGGAGCTCCCATGAAAACACAATCGCCAGGTGAATTTTTGTTTTGTTCAAGATCGAGGGCACCCTTTGGGCTACGTTATCCTCAAGAGCGAGGGCCCGCCCCTGCGGACTTCTTGCTTTTTGGTTGTGTAGTAAACCCTGTTATTGCCTTCAAAGCTTATGTCGTTCGCTTGAACCCTGCATTATGTGCCTCGCCACCGTTCGAAGTTGTCGCACTCACGCAACCCACCTCTTGGATATCCCTTGGAGGTGCTAGACACGGTGTTTGTCCCTAGGTTCGTCCCTCCAGCATTGATAAATCAAAGTTATCGAGCTCTCTCTCATGGGCTTGCTGCCGTGCGCGTCACCTCCTGAGGGCCTTGGTGTCTCACCCCTCACAGGGTAACCGCGAACGGGTGAGTGTGAGCGTGGATTAATATGCATCGATGTCGGTTTGTCTCCTCGTCTGCTCAGGCGCCATGGAGCAGGTGATTTTTGCCTGGTCATTCCATGAAGAAACCTGGCACGGAATCTATGCTCGGGTTCGTCCCTACAGCGTCGCTAAACTCGAGTGATTGAGCTTTGTCTGAAGTGCTTACCCCTATACACGTCACCTCCTTGGGTCCTCGGTGCCAAAACCTTTCATGTAGTGGCCTCACGACGATCACCCCGCGCGTGTCATCCCCATGTCACAGGTTCCGTAAGCGCAGTGATGTGCAAAGAATAGGGCGCAATCCGCCTGAAGACTCAGACTAGGAGCTCCTATGCCTTGTGCCTAGGGTGTCCGAAATGTCAGTAATTGTCGCCCGTGAAACTCTGACGTAATAATGAGTTTGGTGTTTTACACGGCACGGAGCCTCCCATGTGGAGACCCACTATGAGTCATGTCGTGGCCTCGGAAGGGGGCTCCCACTCATGCCCATGCTCCGCGCTGGCAGGATTACTGTCGAACCATGATTATGCCGACGCCCAAGTGGAAGCCCCATGCATATCGCTCGGGAGGATCATAAGAGCTCCACGCTTGCCAGCTTCCCCTTGTACCTTGCGTGAGCTGGGGCTAGACACGGTACATGTGCTTGGGTTAGTCCGTGCAGTATTGTAAAATCCAAGAGATCGAGCTGTGTCTTGCGGGTTCACCCCCGTGAACGTTACCTCCTGGGGCCTTGGTGTCTGGTCTCTTCACGCGACACCCAAGTGTAAGCAGGTAGACACACGACGCTCCGACCAATTCATCTGTGCGAGAGCTTCTTGCGCTTCAGGGGGGGGGGGGGGGTTCTAGAGCATCGCATCTCAGGAACGTTCACTAGTCATGTAGCCCCTCACCCCCGACGTTCCATTGGCGGCTGAGGTACGCGGATGGTTGGGACCTGCCGACGCAGAGTACAAAGGCTCTCAACACGGAATGTGAGCTGCTTGCCCGTCAAGGTGGGGGGTGTCCTTGAGCATCGCATTTAAAGAACCTTCATTAGTCGTGTAGCCTCTCAAACCGTGGCGTTCCAGTAGTAGCTAAGATACAAGCAGGGCTGGGCCCTGTCAATGTAGAGCGCAAAGGCTCCCAACAGTGAAGTGAGCCGCTTGCACATTGGGGGTGGGGGTGGGGGTTCGTGAGCATCGCGTCTTAGGAACCTTCACTAATGCTATAGCCTCTCACACCCGACATTCTAGTGGTGGTTGAGATACGCTAAGGGCTAGGCCCTGCCGACACAGAGTACAAGGGCTCCCAAGAGTGAACACAAAGGCCGTCAAGCAAGCCTATTGGCGTAAAAGGGCGGTTCTTGAGCACCGCACCTCGTGAGCCTTCACTAGTCGTGTAGCCCCTCACCTCCTGGTTCCGCTCAGGCATCACGACCAAGTGTCCCAGTGATGGCTGAGGTGTGTGCAGAGTTGGGCCTTTCCGATGCAGAGCACAAAGGCAAGAAGGGAGAAATCGAGCATGGGAAAGAAAATTACGGATCACAAACGATTATTACAAAGTTAATACTGTTCTAAATGATAAAATTGTCATCTCACGCCTCCTCGAGGAAAGTGCAATCTATCTCAGGACCTGATAAAAGGGGTTCCTCTCCATCACCTTAGAAGAACTTTCCAGCAGCGTGTTCACGTGGTCCTCCATAGCTGGTGCCAAGTCGCCGTGGGATTCCTCAAGCATGAGGCCCATCAGCTCGTCATGCTTAAAGCAAGGATCACGAAGGAGGAGATGGTTGAAGACGCGGGTCACCGCGACGAAGAAGAGTTCGCGGCATTCCTCTTCGAGGATGCAGTCCACCTTCTTATCTACGCCCTCGAGATCCTTCACGAGCTCAGAGAAAGCTCGACATACCCGTCGTCCTAAGGGATGAGGGGAGACTCGAGCTCCTGTCTACTGATAGAGCTTAGGGGTTGGTGGGCCCTGAGTTCCAGAGAGGAGATCGCGGAACCATCCGCTGCTGCCTTTGCATCGGCAGTGGCCCGAATCTCCTCCTCCCGGGTGGCTCGCTTGGCGTTGGCCACACATACTCGCTTGGCATGGGCGTCCTAGGCCTCGGCCACCTCGCCCTATAACACCTTCATACGCCCACCCTCCTAAGCCTATTCAGTCGGCACTTTTGTGAGCTCGGAGTTGCGGTTTATAAACTTCAGCTCGTGGGCCATGACACCCTCCTCCTGAAGCTCGAGCTACTGCATCTCCATGACCCGCTCCTGAAGCGCCTTCAAGGTGGCCTCCGTTTCTTCGCAGAACTTGGCGAGCGCATCCTTCTCGGCCAAAGCACTTGCACGAGCGGCCTTCACCTAAGCGGCCTCCGTATGGCCTCCGCACAAATGGCCTCGGCCTTGGAGTGGGCCTTCCTGGTGGAGGCGGCAAGTTGGCACCACCCCAAAGCCAACCTCGGGCGCTGTGCAGCCAAACGCGCCTGGGCGTCCCTGAAATCCACCTCGAGCAGGTCGAGCGCATCCCGAAGCCTGCCCCGAGCTGGGCGACCGTGTCTCGGGCGTCGGCCAGGGCCCCATGCCTGGGTAAGGCGTCCAGTCCCACCAGAGCAAGGACCTCCCGAGGGGCCGCCGTCCTGGTGCTTCCCGCCGCCGTAACCAGAGCGCCCCCAACGCCCTCCGCTTGAGGCACACGGGACCAAGAGTGTTTTTTGGGGAAGAGGAGGAGGGTCGGTTTTAATAGCCCCAATGCAATAAATTCCCCCTTTTGTTCATCTTTCCTTGTTTGGCAACCTTGTTATGTTTTATGAGAGGTGGAATAAGATTAATTTTGACTTCTATTCTGTTGCATCATAGCATCATGCATAAACTCATTCATCTTTGTTTTGTGTTGCACCTTGGTGTTTCGAAATGTGAGTTCAATGTGTGAAAGTGGCATGGGATTGTTGTTGTGATTTGGGTGCAACAAGATTCCTCTCAAAACCCCTTGTTGCAGCATAGCCCTAAAACCCCTGCTTTTGTTTCTCCTGTGTACTAGCTAGTAGATTCTATGTAAGTAAAGTGGTGACCCTATTCCAGCAAGAACACTACCGTACCACAGTGGCAACCGAGCCATCGCAACACTAGTAGGTCGAGGGTTCGAGCCCCTCGCATTCTCCTTTTTATTTGGGGATTTTTTCCTTAGTTTGGCTTGCCTGCATAGTTAGCATAGGTAGTATTACTCCCGTGTTAGAGCTGCTAACCGAGCCTAGCTCAGTGGTGCTTGCCTCTGTTGTGTACATAGAAGTGGTGGGTTCGACCCCCACTAATCCCTCTTTTATTTTCCTCTATTAGTTGTTGAAGTGTGCCACTAATAATTGGGCCAAAGGGCCCACATGTCATGCACTAGGGGGCCCTGGTGTCTATGTCTAGTGGGCCCCCCTTGTCATATTAACCTGTGTTGATATTGTTTTTTGTGTGTGGTATTTCCTATTTGGAATATATCCACAATTGGAACATGCCAAATCTGGCACTGGTTTGACATATAATTGATTTAGGATTTAGAGTATTTTTTTCTTTTCTATTTTGTGGTAGTTTTATGCATGCAAGTATATATGATTTTCGTCTAGAAGAACCCAGGAATCTAATGGTGGCATTGGATTTCACTTTCGAGCAATTTTGTAGAAGTGCCATTTTGTGCTGAGGTGGCATTTTGTTAGTTGTGTAGGATTATTTCCGTGCATGCTTTGAAGTATGTGCCACACATGCATCATATTGTTGATTGCATTATCACTTGCTAGTGTTTATTGGATGCTTGTTTCTTTTGGATAGCAATGCGTTCTAGGAACGAGTTCGTGGATTCGGTTGAGTACATTCAGGAAATTCAAGAGCAGTTCTAGTCTGAATATTTCACAAGCAAGATGATCGTGACCTTGACACCGTTTAGAGCGTTGTTATGCCTAGTTGAATCGTTTACATCATTATTCACCGCTGCCTACCACCTATTATTTAAGACTCCAAACATTGCCATGAAACCTCTAACCCTTCACCTCCTAATAAATATTGTTTGGCTAAGTTAGCGCTTGCTCACCCACTTGATAGTTTTGCTAGTTGCAGGTGCAAGCTCGTCCTTGTGATAACATGGGAAAATTAATTATCATCTTATTTAAATGTTATTTAATTAATGCGCCTATATAGTTGGTAAAAGGCGGAAGGCCGCACCTTTGGCAAGGTGATTTGTTCCGCTTTTGCCGCCTTAGTTTCGGCTACCGGTGTTTTATTCCATAACTCAGCGCTCCTAACACGTTCGGGCTTTTTCTGGGGACCCCCTTGGTAAACAGTTTAGTGTTAGGGCTTCTTTGGCAAGACCCAACTTTTGTGTTAAACTTGCTCATAACTTAATAATAAAGCATAGGGAATAGCTACCCCGAGGAGACTTAACCAACCCTGGGCTAGTGCTCCTCGTGAGTGTTGGTCCAAAAAGGGCAAACTATGGGGCCACCGCGGGGCAACTCGAGGTCTGGTTTAACTCATAGTGTGACTCATATGTCATGTCCTGAGAACGAGATACGCGGCTCCTATCGGGTTCGTCGACACATCGAACGGTCTTGCTGGACTTGTCTTACCTTAGCGATATATCTTGTGCATCGGGATTCCAGTGAGACTTTGGGTTTTTTCTTAGATTTGAGGTTTCCCATTAAGGAATCCGACGAGATCGCGAGTTTGGTGATCGACGATTTCTTTGCGGCCTCTGGTAATTTGTAATGGATTAGTTGGAGCACCCCTGCAGGGTTAAATATTTCAGAATGTCGTGCTCATGGTTATGTGGCAACCATGGAAACTTTGTTAACATTCGGTTCTAGCTAACTTGAAGTAACTTAATTAAAACCTACCAACTATGTGCGTAACCGTGACTGTTTCCTTCAGAGCTTCTTCTCTGCTCGAGAACACGATGGTGTTATGTCTGATGTAAGTAGGTGTTCAGGATCACTTAGTGATTATGCTTAGCCACGACCGATATGCGTAGGCCACTCAAATTACTCTTGGTCAACGTAAGTTTGCCACCATAAATGCTTAGGTTGCTGCAAATTCAAACACATACCCCATCCTCACCTAATGACTTAGTTAGATTCGATACCAAGGTAATGAGATTGCTGAGTCCTCTGGCTCACAGATTACTACAACCACTCACAGGTAGAGGTACCGCATATACAGATGCTTCCAAGGATACCCAGCTGAAGTGGGAGTTTGACGAGGACAATGGCCGGCTGTACATGACGTATCCCGATGACTAGAGGTCCTTTGTCGTGATCATGGGCCTAGTGAGGCGGGAACATTCGTTTTGTCGTTTATCTTGTCCATAATCGGACCTTCCCTTCTAAGTGATTTAAACGTTGTGTGGATCTTGTAACGTTCCTTGTGGAGAGTGTAAACCAAATCTTATACTCATCCCTCTTGTATGTATTGCAATGTTTACCGTTCTTGCGAAATGCTTAGATGTTCCCCTTTCTCCTTTTGAGGCCTCGCCCCCAAATAAGTAAAGAGCCACATCTTGGACGTTACACCGGTATATGATGTAGGACCTGCCTCCACAGCGAGGGGATCCACCAACTCCATTAGGGAAAGACCCCCCATTATACTCGTCTTCCACCTCAAGCAATCCTGACAAGCAGGAGTAGGGATTTACACCGCAAGGTGGCCTGAACCCTGGTAAACTATGTGAGTGTTCTTGTTCATCTTCCTTAGCTCGAGTCACTAAAGAGTCGCCATCATGTTGAGATGGAGAACAAGATAGGAGAGCGAGCGCACCCCAGTGTTCGAACCTTTTTGGGTCTACGGAGCCTCGATTCCGACATTTGCCATGCTAGGAAGGGGTGCGTAGCCGTTCTTAATCTCCAGTTTTGGCTCCAGCTTCAGCAACCCTACGGCCGACGCTCACCGAGTGTGTGCTGAGTGAGAGCATCCCGGCTCATCGTGACTGTGCGTGTGGACCCTGGCGCCCGCCATCACTCCTCTGGGGCTGAGGCCACTGCCATTGACCCCGCTGCCCTAAAGCAATAGGCTTCCTCCATGCACCCTTCCGTGCAGCGGGAGGGCCGCATCACCACATCTTCCTCCTCCCACGCCCGCCTCGAACACGTGAATGCACAAGTGGCATTGCTGATGGACCACGTGCTATTGTGCTACTACCGGCTGAGGCCGGTACGAAGCATGGTTGGGCCGCATCGTCGAGCTCGTTACAGCTCCCGAAGAGGCCCCACAGCCTTCCCGCTCACTTCTCCCTCCTCTGTCGCGTTATGTAGACCTGGCTCAGGGAAAGCCGCCACCTCCTCCCATGCACGGAGAGAAGGCCCAGCCCCGACGCGACGCGCTCCCAAGAAACCCTCCTCACAAACCACCCCACATGCCCAAGAAGAAGAAGATAGCTGCTAGATCGTCTGCCATGAGGCTCTGCTCGACGTGCGCGTGGTCCTTGAGCAGCAACGTCAACGCCAGTATTGGGTCGTGTAGGACGTCACAACAGTTGGGCGCTAGAACCGAGCCATCCTCACGCGTGGCGGCCTCTCAAGCTTTGTGGGATTCCGGTCCTTCACTCATGAGCTATGGAAGGTGTTTTGGGTGGCCAACTTCAAGCCCAAGCTACCCCGATGCTATAATATCTCCCTCGACCCTATGTAGTTCCTGCAACTCTATGCCCTGAGCGTCGAAGCGGCAGCAGTGACAACAAGGTCATGGTGAACTAGCTTACGATGGCCCTCAATGACAGCGCATAGTCCTGGCTCCTCAACCTGTCGGACAATTCGGTCTCTTCGTGGAGTGACCTCTGCGAGCTATTCGTCGCCAATTTCAATGGTGCGCACGATCGTCCCCTCCCCATCAATGACTTTAGCCGCGTGAAGCAGCTCCCTTGGGAGAACCTATGCAAGTACATCTAGCGGTTTAGCCAGGTGTGCAACAAGATCCTGCGTGCCATAGACGAGGCTTTGATAACGGCGTTGACCAACCGCGTAAAGGACCTCAACATGTGTGAAAAGCTTGCCATCAACGACGACCTAACCATGGCCATGGAGTTGTTCAACCTTGTCGACAAATGGGCCAAGGCCAGGGAGGGCCTCGTGTTCGCCCACGACAACCCTCACAACGTGGCCACGACGCGAAGGTCAAGGCCAAGGATGTCAAGCGCAATGGACCTGCCGTGCTCGCATCTGAACCCAAGCATAAGCTTTGCCATGAGCAGGGCTTGCATGAAAATAACCGCCGCCTGTTCTTCAACTACCACGATGTATACACCCACAACACTGATCACTGCCAAGAACTCAAGGTCCTTTGAGAGGAGCGGTTTGGCCGGCGTCCAGAGTACAATGAGCACCGTGCTGGTCGCGACGGCGGCCTCTGCGGAGGCAGGTGGGACAGCCGTAATGGCAATCCTAACCGAGGTTCGTACGAGCTGCCTCACAAGAACTGCTGGCGCGATCAGCCTCGTGAGGCGTGCCCTAGGGACAAACTTGCACTCCCTCTGCTGTCGCCACCGTCGAGGAGGAACGATGACAATCAACACGACGGGGAAGCCGGAGCCTATCAAGAGCCTCGCACGGTGGCATGCATTCTTGGCAGGGCTCATGCCACCTCGCCGACCACCAGTTCAAACAGCTCTCTCGCGAGGTGAATGTCGCCCTTCTAACGCTGGGGGATGCGAAGCCCCTCAGTGGTCCCCGTACGCCATCACGTTTGTTACAAGGGATGGCCTCATGTCCGCGACCGCCGTGGGCATGCTCCCAATGATATGTACTCCCACGATTAGCAACATCACGGTCACCAAGACTCCCATCAATGAAGGCGCTGCATCAACATGCTCTCTGTCAAAACCATCAACAAGATCGAGGTGCCTCACAACCAACTGATGTCGAACCGACCATTCTCTAGGGTGACCGAGGGCTCCACCACTCCGCTGGCGCAGGTCTGCCTTCCGGTCACCTTTCGCACACGTGACATCTATCATACCAAACTCATTGACTTCGACGTGGCATACATTGGCCTCCCATACAATACCACCTTGGGCTACCCAGCACACGCCAAGTTCACGGCAGTGACCCACAACTATTACAACGTCCTCAAGACATCGTGTTGCAGTAGTGTCATCACTGTCACCTACGAGGAAAAGGGCACAGTCTGCTCCCTCGAGCGCGCCTACAAGGCCACCACAACGGAGCTCTGTAATAATGTAGTGGATGATGTGCCTCGCGAGGTCGCACCCGAAGAAAGAAGCAGACGCTTCCCATATCTGACTCCGCCAACATAAAGGGTATATTGAATGATGCCAGGGCCATGAGCCCCACACACTTTGCCGGTGCGTGCCCCCTTCTGGCATAGGAAGGCGCGCCCGGCGCCTCCCTCAGGTCGGGCTCGAGGGCTTCGACCTGGAAAGCATATGACATTGTCGGTACGTCAAGCGAGGTACTTGGGCACCACCTGGTGGCAAGCCTCAACGTGCACCCATGCGAGCAAGGGGTACGACGTTGGACACCAGGGGGCATAGGAGTTCATCACTCAGGAAATTGACAAGCTACAGGAGGCTGGCGCCATGCGCGACATGTATCGACCACAGCGCCTCGTCAAGAGGATCATCGCGCCCGGGAGGACCGGTGAGGTGCACATGTCCATCGACGTCGTGGGCCTCAATGGGGTCACCTCCCGAACCTCCTTTTGGCTTTCAAGTGTGGGCCTAGGTCGAAGCGCCGCTGCCGACCATGTTCACATGCCCTTCAGCCTTGAAAGGTTGGGAAGGCTCGCAATGGCGCATCACATGGAGCCGGGACCTCGCGAGCCCGTAGAGCTTTAGGAGGCAACCGACTCCTGAGGGGTTGGCCTTCACAATGCACTTCGTCAAGCAACCCCAAGCTCCCATGACAACACAATGCCACATGAATTTTTGTTTTCTTCGAGATTGAGGGCACCCTTCGTGCTGTGTTATCCTTAGGCGCGAGGGCCCGACCCTGCGGAATCCTTGCTTTTTGGTTGTGTAGTAAACCCTATTATTCCCTTCAAACCTTATTTATTTCTCTTAACCCTGCGTTCGGTTCCTCGCCACCATTGGTAGGTGCCGCACTCCCGCAACCCGCCTCTCAGATATCCCATGGAGGTGCTAGACATGGTGTCTGTCCTTGGATTCGCCCCTGCAACATTGATAAATCCAAGTGACCGAGCTCATTCTTGCGGGCTCTCTCCCATCCACCTGACCTCCTTGGGTCCTTGGTGTCTCGCCCCTCATGGGGTTACTGCGAACGGGCGAGAGGGAGCATGGTTTAATATGCATCGTTCCCAGTTTGTCTCTTCGTCCACTCGGGCGCCATTCAACGAGTGATTTTCGCCTGATTATTCCATGAAGGAACCTGGAACGATGTATGTTCTTGGGTTCGTCCCTGCAGCATTGCTAAACTCGAGTGATTGAGCTCTGTTTGAAGGGCTTACCCATGTACACATCACCTCCTGGGGTCCTCGGTGCCAAACCCCTTCGTGCAGTGGCCTCATGACAATCACCCCGTGCATGTTCCCCCATGTCGCAGGTTCCATCAGTGCGCTGATGCACAAAGAATAAGTCTCAACTCGCGTGAATACTAAGACTAAGGACTCCTGATCCTTGTGCCTTGGGTGTCTAACACCTCTGTAATCGCCGCTAGTGACACTCTCACTTAACAATGAGTTTCGGGTTGTACACTCCCGGGAGCCTCCCAAGTGGAAGCCTACGATGAGCCACATCGTGGTGTTGGAAGGGGGCTCCCGCCCATGCCCAAGTGGAAGTCCGGATGCTCCACGCTGGCAGAATTATTGTCGAACCGCGACTATGCCCATGCCCAAGAGGAATCCCCATGCATCGCGCTGGGGAGGATCATCAGATCTCCATGCTCGCCAGCTTCCCCTTGAAACTCGCGCGATCGGGGGCTCGCCATGGTGCTTTTGCTCGGGTTAGTCCCTACAACACTGAAAAATCCAAGAAATCAAGCTCTCTCTCGCGGTTTCACCACCTGTGCACGTCACTTCCTGGCGTCCTTGGTTTTTAGTCTCCTCACGTGAAACCCAAGTGTAAGCAGGCAGGCGCACAGAGCTCCGACCAATTCGTCCGTTTCACATCTGCTTGCGCGTCAAGGAGGAGCTCTTGAGAATCGTTTCTTAGGAACCTTCACTAGTCCTGTAGCCCCATACCCCTGGTGTTGCAGTGGTGCCTGAGGTACGCGCGGGGTTGGGCCTTGCCGACGCAGAATACAAATGATCTCAACGTAGAATGCGAGCTTCTTGCATGTAAAGGAGGGGTTTCTCGAGCATTGTGTCTTAGGAACCTTCACTAGTCTTGTAGCCCATCACCACCTCACGTTCAAGTGGCTTCAAGCGGGGGGGGGGGGGGGGGGGTTCTTGAGCATTCCGTATCCAGAACCATCACTAGTCTATAGTTTCTCACCCCCTCGCATTCCAGTGGCGGCAGAGCGCAAAGGCTTCGAACGGTGAAGCGAGCCACTTGCGCGTTGAGGGAGGGGGGGTCTTGAGCATCATGTCTCAGGAACCTTCACTAGTCCTGTAGCCTCTCACCCCCTAGTGTCCAATGGTGGTTGAGATACGTGTAGGGCCCAACTGACGGAGAGTGCAAAGGCTCCCAATGGTCAACACAAAGGCCCTCAAGCAAGCCTCTTGCACATAAAAGGGAGGGTTCTTGAGCACGGCGCCTCAGGAGCCTTCACTAGTCCTGTAGCCCATAACCTCCTGGTTCTGCTCACGCATCACCATCTGGCATCCCAGTGACATCTGATGTATGTGTAGGGATGGGCCCTGCTGACGCACAACACAAAGGCAAGGAAGAGAGAAACCGAGTGTGGGAAAGAAAATTATGGATCACAATCAAATATGACAAAGTTCAATTTGTACGAGGAGACAAAATTTTCATCTGACGCCTACTTCAGGCAACAGCAATCTACTTCAGGACCCGATAAAAGGGACTCCACGGCGGGCTCCTCGCCATCACCATAGCAGAACATTCTTAGCTGCGTGTTCACGTGGACCTCCATGGCTGGCACCAAGTCGCCATAGGATTCCACAAGCATGGGGACCATCACCTTTCTGAACTTAGAGAGGGGATCACGAAGGAGAATATGGCTGAAAACACAGGTCGCCGTCACAAAGAAGAGGTCGCGGCATTCCTGCTCTAGGATGCCATCCACCTTCTTAGTCACGCCCTCGAGCTCCTTCAAGAGTTCAATAGAAGATCAGTGTAGTTCGCGCACTGAGGGATGAGGGGAGACTCCAGATCCAGCCAACAGATAGAGGTCAGGGTCTGGCGGGCCCTCAGTTCTAGAGAGGAGAGAGTGGCACGGTCTGCTGCCATCTTCGCATCGGCTGCGGCCTGAATCTCCTCCTCCCGCACAGCCAGCTTGGCATTGCCCTCGAAGACTCGCTTGGCATGGTCATCCTGGCCCTCATCCACCTCACGTTGTAACACCTACACACGCCCGCCCTCCGCAGGCTGTTCAGTCACCACTTTTTTGAGCTCGGAGTCGTAGTCTGCAAGCATCATATCGCCGGCCGTCACGCCCTCCTCCTGCAACTGGATCCGGTGCATCTCCTCAACCCGCTCTTGAAGCGCCTTCAAGCTGGCCTCCATTTCTTCGCATCGCTTGGAGAGTGCCTCCTTCTCGGCAAGAGGACCTGCACGAGCAGCCTTCGCTTAGGAGGCCAACCTGTGGCCCTCCGCATGGAGTGCCTTAGACTTGTAATGGGCCTCCTTGGCGGAGGCCTCAAGTTGGCGCCACCCCAAGGACATCCTCGCGCGCTCCGCGGCCAAACGTGCCTCATCGTCATAGAAATCCACCTCGCGCAGGCCGAGCGCCTCCCGAAAGCCTACCCCCAGCTGGGCGAGCGCGTCCCGAACGTCAGTCACGGCACCATGCCTGAGCAACGCGTCCTGGCCCATGAAAGCAAGGACGTCCCGAGGGGCCGTTGTCCTGATGCTGCCCGCTGCCGTAACTTGAGCGGCCCCGATGCCCTCCGCTTGAGGCACAGGGGGGCAGGAGTGTTATTAGGGAGAGGGCTGGGGCCGAACTAAGAGGCAGGCCCAGCCTCCGCAGCGAGAGGATCCAGAAACTCCATTAGGGCAAGACCCTCGATTGTGCTCGTCTTCCACCTCAAGCAGTCCATACAAGCACGAGTAGGGTTTTACACGCAATGTGGCCTGAACCTGGGTAAACTGTGTGAGCCACCCAAGAGTCATCGTGAGGTTGAGAGTAAGAAAAGAGTAGGAGAGTGAGCGCACCCAGTGTTCGAACCTTTCTGGGTATGCGGATTCCGACATGTAGCGCCCCAGGTCGGGGTGTGAAGCTGTTCTTCAGCTGAAGTTTCGGCTCCAGCTTCACCAACCCATGGCCAATGCTCGCATTGTGCATGCTGAGTGTAGAGCAGCCCGGGTCCTTGTAACCGCGCCTATGGGCCCTGGCATCTTCCATCAATCCGTTGGGGCCAAGGCCGTTGCCAGTGACCCCGCTACCCGCGAGCAACAGGCTTCCTCCAAGCACCCCTCCATGCAGCGAGAGGGCCGCACCGCCGCATCTTCCACCTCCCACGTCTGTCTCGAATAGGTGAACGCGCAAGCTGCGTTGCTCATGGAGTGCGAGCTGCTCCACTACCGCCCGACGGAGGCCGTCTACAACGCATTGCTGGGCCGCATCACCGAGCTGGTTACCGTTGCCGAAGAGGCCCCGACGCCATCCCGCTCTCTTCGCCCTCCTCCGTCCCACGATGGAGAGGTAGCTCAGGGAGCGCCACCTCCTCCTCCCATGCATGGCGTTCAGGATGAGCCCCGACGCGATGAGCACTCGGGCAACCCGCCTCATGAACCACCCCCACCTGCCAAAGAAGAAGAAGATAACTGCCATATTGTCCGCCGTGAGGCTCCACTCGACGCGCGTGTGGTCCTCGAGCGCAACCTCAGTGCAAGGATTAGGTCATCCAGGACGTCGCAGCAGCCGGGAGCCATAACCAAACTGTTCTTGCATGTGGAACCTCCTCGAGCTCCGTGGGTTGACGGGCCTTCACTCGCGAGCTGCGGATGGTGGTTTGGGCAGACAAGTTCAAGCCCGAGCTATGCTCCTGCTATGATTGCTCCCTCAACCTCATGGAGTTCCTCCAACTCTACGCCCCGAGCGTCAAAGTGGAGGGCTGCGATGAGATGGTCATGTTGAACTGGCTTCCGTTGGCCTTGAAGAATGGCGTACTGACCTGGCTCATGAACCTATCGTAGAATTCGGTATCTTCATGGAGTGACCTGTATGAGTTATTCGTCGCCAACTTCAAGGGTGCGCATGATCGTGCCCTCTCAGTCAACGACTTGCGCCACATCAAGCAGTGCCCTGGGTAGATTGTCCGCAAGTACATCCAGCGGTTCAGCCAGGTGCACAACAAGACCCCGCACGCCTCGGAGGAGGCTGTGATCACGTCGTTCACCAACAGCGTCAAGAACATCAAGATGTGAAAAAATCTCGCCATCAAGGACAACATGAGCACGGCCATGGAGTTGTTCAACCTTGCCGAAAACGGGCCAAGGCCGAGGAGGGCCGCCTGTTCGCCCATGATAACCCTGACAACGCGCCCGACGATCCCAAGGATAAGGCCGAGGAGGTCAGGCACAAAGGACCCGCCGTGCTTGCTGCTGAACCCGAGCAGAAGCTTGGTCATGAGCGGGTCATGGACAAAAAGGACCACCGCCGGTTCTACATCTACCACGACGTATACTCAAGGTCCTCCGAGACGAGTAGGTTGGTCGGCATCTGGACCACAATGACTATGGTGCTGGTCGTGACGGTGGCCGCCGCGGCGACAGGTTGGACAGACGTAATGGTAATCCTCGCTAGAGCTGGTACGAGAAACATTGCAAGAACGGCTGGCGCGATCAGCCTCGTGAGGCACCCCCTCAGGAAAACGTGGTGCTCCCTCGATGCTGCCACTGTCGAGGAGGAATGTTGACAACCAACACGACAGGGATGCCGGAGCCTATCAAGAGCCTTGTGCGGTGGCATCAATTCTTGGCGAGGCTCATGCCCCCTCATCGAACCACCAGTTCAAAAAACTCTATCGCAAGGTGAACGTCGCCCTCCTGATGCTGGGGGCTGGGAAACCCCCCAAGTGGTCCCCTGAGCCATCATATTTGACACCAGGGTTAACCTCATGTTTGTCGCTGCTACGGGCATGCTCCCCATGATGTTTACTACCATTAGCAACATTGCGGTCACCATGACTGTCATCAATGGAGGCGCGGGCCTCAACGTGCTCTCTGTCGAAACCTTCGACAAGCTCCGGGTGCCTTACGACTAGGTGATGTTGAACAGGACATTCTCTAGGGTGACCGGCAGCCCCAGCAGTCCGCTGGGGCCGATCTGCGATCATCTTCGGCACACGCGACAACTATCATACCGAACTCATTGACTTTGACATGGCGTACATTGGCCTCCCATACAATGCCATCTTGTGGTACACAACATTGGCCAGGTTCATGGCGTTGACCCACCATGGTTACAACATCCTCAAGATGACGGGTTGCAGTGGCGTCATCATTGTCACCTACGATGAAAAGGACGTGGTCCGCTTGCTCAAGCACACCTACAAGGCCACAGCAGCGGAGGGATCCATCGATGCCGTGGACGGTGTGCCTCGTGAGGTCGTACTCCCTAGGAATAAGCAGTCACTGCCCGTCTCAGACTCCACTAAGGCAAAGAATACGGCAACCGATGCCACATTCGTGACTTCCAGACACTCCGTCGGTGCCTTCCCCCTTCCGGTATAAGAAGGCATGCCCGACTCCTCCCTCGGGTCGGTCTCGGGGCTACCACCTGGAAAGCATATGACCTAGCCGGTATGTCAAGAGAGGTGCTTGGGCACCACCTGGAAGCTTGCCTCTACGCGTGCCCTCACCAGGAACGACTACGACGCCGGACACCGGGGGCACATGAGTTCATCGCCTAGTAAATCGATAAGCTTCAAGAGGTTTGCGCCATGTGTGGCGAGCGTCGCACGGAGCACCTCGTTATGAGGATCCTCACTCCAGGTAGGACCGGTGAGGTGCGCATCTGCGTGGACGTAGCGGGCCTCAATGGGGTCACCTCTTGAAGCTCCTTTTGGCCTTCAAATGTGGGCCTACGCCGAAGCACCGCTGCCGACCATGTTCACATGCCCTTCGGCCTAGAGAACACTAATGGTACATTTGAAAGGTTGGGACGGCTTGCAATAGCGCCTCACATGGGGCTAGGACCTCCCGAGCCCCTAGAGCTGTATGAGGCAATCGGCTCCCGAAGGGCCGTCCTTCATGACGTGCATCGTTAAGCAACCCAGAGCTCCCACGACAACACAATCACGATGTGATATTTTTGTTCGAGATCGAGGGCACCCTTTGAGCTGCGTTATCCACACGCGCGGGGGACCGCCCCCATAGAAATCTCGCTTTTTGGTTGTGTAGTAAACCCGGTTATTCCCTTCAAAGTTTATGCCGTCCGGTTAAACCCTCCGATCGGTGCCTTGCCATCGTTGGAAATCGCTGCACTCCCGCAATCCGCCTCTCGGATATCCCTTATGGTGCTAGACACGGCGTCTGTTGTCACACCCCAAAAATTTAATAATATTTTTATAAAATAAAATATTGCCTAAAATAAATATTTTAATAAATAATTTGCTTCATGACTCTTCTCATACCCTCTTTCCAAAAACTTTTCTTTTCAACTGGCATTTTAAAGATCACTTAGTGCTTGAGCCCTTACTAGAGACCATTGTAAATTCTTTATTTAATTAAGATGGTATTTTTTTGGCCATGTTAATTTATAATCTGGATTTCTGGGTTTTCAATTGATTATAGAAACACTCCATTTTCCCTATTATAAAATTCTTTCCCACGTAAATGTTTTTGAAAATTATGTTGGAACTTGACTGCTTGCATCAAAACATTTCTTTTCTTCTCACAAATTCATGGGAGACTTTATTTTAATATTTTTGCCATGGTTTCTTTTATTAAAAAATGGACTTTTAATTCCTTTAAGAACCTGTTTTGCATTACAACCTTTTGACAGCTTCTTTGAAAAATTCCATAAAAACTTAAAGATGACCTATGATGCCCCTGGATTACATTTTTGTAAACACTTAGCCACGTGTTTTGAAAATTTTGAGATTATTAACCCCTTTACTATTCTGGCCCCAAGTGAAATTTTTGCTACCACCCCTAGAATAATCTTTCAAAAATTACATAAAAATTTGGGGATATCAAGTGATGCATGGGATTCACTTTTATGCAAAAACCCAACCTTGTGCTTTCGAAAAATTTAACAAAACAACCATTTTTCTATTCTCGTCCACTTTGGTACTTTGTATTGCAGCCTTGTTTTTCCTTGCTCTGATTACCTTAAGATTTTGCATGCTTGTGTAACACCCGAACAAAACCTTAAGTTCATGAGTTGAGCCCCATTGGAGGATGTTAGATGCATGAAACATTAGCCTCAACTTTCTAGCGAGAAATGTTTTTGTGAAAACTTTGCTTTACCAAGTTTCTCTTTTCGCAACCAACTTGATCATCCTGACTAACACCTAGGGAGAGTATGCTGTTTAGTTTTTGGGTTGTATTAAAGCTCATTTGAATCCCCTGGCATTTCATCAAGCACCTTTGGTGTATGGCCAGACATGGCATCAGCGTTGACATGCACTGTGGATTTGACCTCTGCGTGAACCAGCATGTCTAGCATGTTTTTTGTGAGCCCTAGTTGAGTCCTGTTTTACTGGAGTAGCTCTGGAGGTGTTTGGAGGCGCAGATCATTGGGTCGAACACCTTGCGTGCGTGCTCTAGGCGTGCCCAGAGCACATATTTTGCATGCGAGTGCCGAGCCGCCGTGTCCGCGCACCCCCTTACCCTCTGGCTAGTAGCAGAGGCGCATCAACCCTCCCCGACCGATGGTCGCCCTGCCCCGAGCCGCGCAGCGCTTCTCCTACAACTACGGCGGCCTGCTGACGGCAGTGACTCGCCAAAGAAGTGGTCGGTGCCGCCCAAGCCTCCCCCATGCGTCGCGTGCCCCGGTCCCGTCCCTGCCTCGTCTTCGTGCTGCCTTGCTGCCCCTGTTGCCAATGAAGCCGACCCTGTGTTGTCGTACGGTTGTCCCCGACGAACTTATCTTCGGCACCAAGGGAACCGCTTCTCCCCATCTACTTAAGCCCCTAGCTATCTCACCGAGCCACCTGCACCACCCAGGAGCTCCCCCTCGCCAAAGAAATCGAGCCCTGCGCTCAATTTCGTCGCCATTGGTCGTCTCTTCCATGGACAACTCCGGTCGATTCTAGCAGTCCAGTGCCTCCTTCAAACCACAGTGGCTTCGGCTAGCCCCTCGAAAGCCCCTGGAACCCATTCACTGTTTTTACTCGAGCCATAAACACCATAGGTCGAAGCTGTGATCGCCGGAGCTTCCGGTCCACCGTGTATGAAAGCGCACTCCCCCCCCCCCCCGAGCCTCTCCGCAGCTCGTGTGCCTCCTGAGGATGGGGTCCTCACCCCTTAACTCACTGGCATGCTCAGCTCCAGGAGCGAGGAATCCTCGCACCAGGGAATGTCGCCAGAGCTCACCCATGTCCCTATTTCCTTGTGCGCGAGAGGAAGGAGAAGAACTCGATAGGTGGGCCCCGCCTGTCGGTGAGCCAGCCTTAGCCCCGAGTGGGGCAGCCCCCTGGTGCGTTTCCTTGTAAGTAAAGTGTATTCCTCCATGGTCGTTTCAGTTAATATGTTTCCTCTGCTACGAAGCGTATTCAGTCCGAATCGTTTTCTTTTATAATAGATTTTCAAAAACAGAATTAGATAGAAACTTAAAATGGCTCTAAATTTTATAGAAAACACCAAATGGACTGATTCTTTTTCCTACCTTTTTAAAATTGCCTCTAGTTTATTTACATATTTATTTCAAAAATATGCAAACAACGTTTGGGTGTTGTTTTATGCTGGTGTGTTAATTCAAATATTTTAAAAATAGGATTTTGGAGAGAGGAGACCTACTTCAAGATTTTGGGGTACATCTCACCCTCCTAAACTCCAAAGGCAAGCATCTTGAACTCTGATTTGCATAAAGTTATGTGATGGTTGTGGTGGTGCATCTATTTTGTGATTTTAAGTTATGTTGGTAAGAATCTTGAACGAAATCATACGTGTCATGAGAGCATGTGATGGATATTTTTGTTGCTAAGTATGTGGAAGGCAAGTGGTGAGTGGGTACTGCCTCATACCTCATATCTTATGTTGGTCTGGACAACCTCGGAGTAAGGTGTGTCATGGTGGAAATGAGACCATGGGCTGACATCTCGTGGGACGAGAGTGGTCAGTGAAAGTATGTCGGGTGTGATGGTAGTAACCCTGAGATAATTTTTCCCAACAAGATTATCTGGTACTAACCCCTGTAGGAAAATATTAAACCTCCTAAGTCGACCATAGATCTAGTCTTTTCTGTGTGTCACCTTACTTGTCGTGATGTCGCAGGTCTTTCGAAAGGGAATACGGTCTAGTAGGTCATAAATCCATTACCAGGTACACACCAAGTAGAGAGGCCGGGATGAAGGTATCCATGGTCGTCAACTAAATCCAGTCATCCTGTCAGGGGGCATGGGTGTTTCTGGTCTGGGACTAAGAGGGAATGGCCATTCCCTTGTAGTGCGCGGTATAAATTTGATCCCATGCTAGTGGAGTTTGGAGCCTGCCTATCTTAAGGTTCTTCTCTGGCAGCGTAGTCCGAGTGATGTCGGTCTTCGCGGGAGAAAAATGGGTGTGTACTGGTTCTGAGAGTTTACTGTTGGGGAACGTCGCATGGGAAACAAAAAATTTCGTATGCGCACGAAGACCTATCATGGTGATGTCCATCTACGAGAGGGGATGAGTGATCTACGTACCCTTGTAGACCGTACAGCAGAAGCGTTAGTAAACGCGGTTGATGTAGTGGAACGTCCTCACGTACCTCGATCCGCCCCGCGAACCGTCCCGCGATCAGTCCCACGATCTAGTGCCGAACGGACGGCACCTCCGCGTTCAGCACACGTACAGCTCGACGATGATCTCGGCCTTCTTGATCGAGCAAGAGAGATGGAGAGGTAGAAGAGTTCTCCGGCAGCGTGACGGCGCTCCGAAGGTTGGTGATGATCTCGTCTCAGCAGGGCTCCGCCCGAGCTCCGCAGAAACGCGATCTAGAGGTAAAACCGTGGAGATATGTGGTCGGGCTGCCGTGGCAAAAGTTGTCTCAAATCAGCCCTAAAACTCCACTATATATAGGAGAGGGAGGGTGGAGCCTTGCCTTGGGGTCCAAGAACCCCCAAGGGGTCGGCCGAGCCAAGGGGGGAAGGATTCCCCTCCCAAACCGAGTCCTACTTGGTTTGGAAGGTGGAGTCCTTCTTCCCTTTCCCACCTCCTCCCTTTTTCTTCCTTTCCTCTTTGATTTTCTTCCCAATGCGCATAGGCCTCTCTTGGGCTGTCCCACCAGCCCACTAAGGGCTGGTGCGGCACCCCAAACACCTATGGGCTTCCCCGGGGTGGGTGGGCCCCCCGGTGAACTCCCGGAACCCATTCGTCATTCCCGGTACATTCCCGGTAACTCCAAAAACCTTCCGGTAATCAAATGAGGTCATCCTATATATTAATCTTCATTTTCGGACCATTCCGGAAACCCTCGTGACGTCTGTGATATCATCCGGGACTCCGAACAACATTCGGTAACCAACCATATAACTCAAATACGCATAAAACAACGTCGAACCTTAAGTGTGCAGACCCTGCTGGTTCGAGAACTATGTAGACATAACCCGAGAGACTCCTCGGTCAATATCCAATAGCGGGACCTAGATGCCCATATTGGATCCTACATATTCTACGAAGATCTTTATCATTTGAACCTCAGTGCCAAGGATTCATATAATCCCGTATGTCATTCCCTTTGTCCTTCGGTATGTTACTTGCCCGAGATTCGATCGTCGGTATCCGCATACCTATTTCAATCTCGTTTACCGGCAAGTCTCTTTACTCGTTCCATAATACAAGATCCGGCAACTTACAGTAAGTCACATTGCTTGCAAGCGCTTGTGTGTGATGTTGCATTACCGAGTGGGCCCCGAGATACCTCTCCGTCACAGGGAGTGACAAATCACAGTCTTGATCCATACTAACTCAACTAACACCTTCGGAGATACCTGTAGAGCATCTTTATAGTCACCCAGTTACGTTGCGACGTTTGATACACACAAAGTATTCCTCCGGTGTCAGTGAGTTATATGATCTCATTGTCAAAGGAACAAATACTTGACACGCAGAAAACAGTAGCAACAAAATGACACGATCAACATGCTACGTCTATTAGTTTGGGTCTAGTCCTTCACATGATTCTCCTAATGACGTGATCCAGTTATCAAGCAACAACACCTTGTTCATAATCAGAAGACACTGACTATCTTTGATCAACTGGCTAGCCAACTAGAGGCTTGCTAGGGACAGTGTTTTGTCTATGTATCCAGACATGTAAATGAGTCTTCATTCAATACAATTATGGCATGGATAATAAACGATTATCTTGATACAGGAATTATAATAATAACTATATTTATTATTGCCTCTAGGGCATAATTCCAACAGTCTCCCACTTGCACTAGAGTCAATAATCTAGCCCTCACATCATCATGCGAATTACATTGTAATAAATCTAACACCCATACAGTTCTGGTGTTGATCATGCTTTGGCCGTGGAAAAGGTTTAGTCAGCGGGTCTGCTACATTCAGATCCATGTGCACTTTGCATATATTTACGTCCTCTCCTTCGACGTACTCGCGGATGAGGTTGAAGCGTCGTTTGATGTGTCTGGACTTCTTGTGAAACCGTGGTTCCTTTGCTAAGGCAATGGTACCCGTGTTATCACAGAACAAGGTTATTGGATTCAGTGCGCTTGGCACCACTCCAAGATCCGTCATGAATTGCTTCATCCAGACACCCTCCTTAGCCGCCTCCGAGGCAGCCATGTACTCCGCTTCACATGTAGAATCTGCTACGACGCTTTGCTTGGAACTGCACCAGCTTACCGCACCCCCATTAAGAATAAATACGTATCCGGTTTGTGACTTAGAGTCGTCCGGATCTGTGTCAAAGCGTGCATCGACGTAACCTTTTATGGCGAGCTCTTCGTCACCTCCATATACGAGAAACATCTCCTTAGTCCTTTTCAGGTACTTTAGGATATTCTTGACCGCCGTCCAGTGATCCACTCCTGGATTACTCTGGAACCTACCTGCCATACTTATGTCCAGGCTAACGTCCGGTCTAGTGCACAACATTGCATACATGATAGGGGATGGAGCGCATATGCTCTCTATCTTCATCAGTTGCTGCGCACTGAGTCTTACTCAATCTCGTACCTTGTAAAACTGGCAAGAACCCCTTCTTGGACTGTTCCATTTTGAACCTCTTCAAAACTTTATCAAGGTATGTGCTTTGTGAAAGTCCTATCAGGCGTTTTGATCTATCCCTATAGATCTTAATGCCTAGAATGTAAGCACCTTCTCCTAGGTCCTTCATAGAGAAACTTTTATTCAAGTAATCCTTTATGCTCTCCAAAAACTCTACGTTGTTTCCAATCAGCAATATGTCATCCACATATAATATTAGAAACGCCACAGATCTCCCACTCACTTTCTTGTAAATACAAGATTCTCCAACCACTTGTATAAACCCAAATGCTTTGATCACCTCATCAAAGCATTTGTTCCAACTCCGAGATGCTTGCACCAGTCCATAAATGGATTGCTGGAGCTTGCACACCTTGTCAGCATTCTTAGGATCGACAAAACCTTCGGGTTGCATCATATACAACTCTTCCTTAAGGAAACCGTTAAGGAACGCCGTTTTGACATCCATCTGCGAGATTTCATAATCGAAAAATGCAGCTATTGCTAACATGATTCTGACGGACTTAAGCATCGCTACGGGTGAGAATGTCTCATCGTAGTCAACTCCTTGAACTTGTGAAAAACCCTTTGCCACAAGTCGAGCTTTATAAACGGTCGCATTGCCGTCAGCGTCCGTCTTCCTCTTAAAGATCCATTTGTTCTGAATAGCTTTGCGGCCCTCAGGTAGTACCTCCAAAGTCCACACTTTGTTCTCATACATGGATCCTATCTCAGACTTCATGGCTTCTAGCAATTTGTTGGAATCTGGGCCCACCGTTGCTTCTTCATAATTTGCAAGTTCATTGTTGTCCAACAACATGATTGATAAGACGGGATTACCGTACCACTCAGGAGCAGCACGTGGTCTCGTCGACCTGCGTGGTTCGACAGAAACATGAACCGGAGTTTCATGATCATCATCATTAACTTCCTCCTCAACCGGCGTCGCAACGACAGAGGTTTCCCCTTGCCCTGCGCCACCATCCAGAGGGATGAGAGGTTCGATAACCTCATCAAGTTCTATCTTCCTACCACTCAATTCTCTCGAGAGAAACTCCTTCTCGAGAAAAGCTCCGTTTTTAGCAACAAACACTTTGCCCTCGGATTTGAGATAGAAGGTGTACCGAACTGTCTCTTTTGGGTAACCTATGAAGATGCACCTTTCCGCTTTGGGTTCCAGCTTTTCAGGCTGAAGCTTTTTGACATAAGCATCACATCCCCAAACTTTAAGAAACGACAACTTTGGCCTTTTGCCATACCACAGTTCGTATGGTGTCGTCTCAACGGATTTTGATGGTGCCCTATTTAAAGTGAATGCAGCTGTTTCGAATGCATAACCCCAAAACGATAACGGCAAATCGGTAAGAGACATCATAGATTGCATCATCTCTAATAAAGTACGATTACGACGTTCGGACACACCATTACGCTGTGGTGTTCCAGGCGGTGTCAACTGTGAAACAAATCCACATTGTCTTAAGTGAGCACCAAACTCGAAACTCAGATATTCACCCCCACGATCAGACCGTAGGAACTTGATCTTCTTGTTACGATGATTTTCAACTTCACTCTGAAATTTCTTGAACTTTTCAAATGTTTCAGACTTGTGCTTCATTAAGTAGACATAACCATATCTACTCAAATCGTCAGTGAAGGTGAGAAAATAACGATATCCGCCGCGTGCCTCCATGCTCATCGGACCACACACATCGGTATGTATGATTTCCAACAAGTCACTTGCACGCTCCATTGTTCCGGAGAACGGAGTCTTAGTCATCTTGCCCATGAGGCATGGTTCGCACGTGTCAAGTGAATCAAAGTCAAGTGACTCCAAAAGTCCATCGGCATGGAGTTTCTTCATGTGTTTTACACCAATATGACCTAAGCGGCAGTGCCACAAAAATATGGCGGTATCATTGTTAACTCTAACTCTTTTGGTCTCAATGTTATGTATGTGTGTATCACTATCAAGATTCAATATGAACAACCCTCTCACATTGGGTGCATAACCATAAAAGATGTTACTCATAGAAATAGAACAACCATTATTCTCTGACTTAAAAGAGTAACTGTCTCGCAATAAACAAGATCCAGATATAATGTTCATGCTCAACGCAGGCACTAAATAACAATGATTTAAGTTCATAACTAATCCTGACGGTAACTGAAGTGAGACTGTGCTGACGGCGATTGCATCAACCTTGGAACCATTTCCCACGCGCATCATCACTTCATCTTTCGCCAGCCTTCGTCTATTCCGCAGTTCCTGTTTCGAGTTGCAAATATGAGCTACAGAACCGGTATCGAATACCCAAGCACTACTACGAGAGCCGGTAAGTAAACATCAATAACATGTATATCAAATATACCTGATTTTTCTTTGGCCGCCTTCTTATCAGCCAAATACTTGGGGCAATTGCGCTTCGAGTGACCCATACCCTTGCAATAGTAACACTCTGTTTCAGGCTTAGGTCCAGCTTTGGGTTTCTTCGTCGGATTGGCAACAGTCTTGCCGTTCTTCTTCAAATTACCCTTCTTGCCTTTGCCGTTTCTCTTGAAACTAGTAGTCTTATTCACCATCAACACTTGATGCTCTTTACGGAGTTCAGACTCTGCGACTTTCAGCATCGCAAACAACTCGCCGAGAGAATTGTTCATCCCTTGCATGTTGTAGTTCAACACAAAGCCTTTATAGCTTGGCGGCAGTGATTGAAGGATTCTGTCAGTAATAGCTTCTTGCGGGAGTTCAATCCCCAGCTCAGCTAGACGGTTTGAGTACACAGACATTTTGAGCACATGTTCACTGACAGACGAGTTCTCCTCCATCTTGCAAGCACAGAATTTATCGGAGGTCTCATACCTCTCGATCCGGGCGTTCTTCTGAAAGATAAACTTCAACTCCTGGAACATCTCAAATGCTCCATGACGCTCAAAGCGACGTTGAAGTCCCGGTTCTAATCCATACAAGACTGCAAATTGAACTATTGAGTAGTCCTCCTTACGTGCTAACCAAGCGTTCTTAACATCCTGATCAGCCGTAGCGGGTGGTTCATCTCCTAGCGCAGCATTAAGGACATAATCCTTCTTCCCAGCTTGTAAGATTAGTTTAAGATTACGAGCCCAGTCTACAAAGTTGCTTCCATCATCTTTCAACTTAGCTTTCTCTAGGAATGTATTAAAATTCAGGATGACTGTCGCGTGAGCCATGATCTACAACATAAATATATTCAAAGTGGACTTAGACTATGTTCAAGATAATTAGAGTTTAACTTAATCAAATTATTCGCTAAACTCCCACTCAAAAAGTACATCTCTCTAGTCATTTGAGTGGTTCATGATCCACTTACACTAGCTCAAGTCCGATCATCACGTGAGTTGAGTATAGTTTCAGTGGTAAGCATCCCTATGCTAATCATATCATCTATATGATTCATGATCGACCTTTCGGTCTCATGTGCTCTGAGGCCATGTCTGCACATGCTAGGCTCGTCAAGCTTAACCCGAGTGTTCCGCGTGCGCAACTGTTTTGCGCCCGTTGTCTGTGAACGTTGAGTCTATCACACCCGATCATCACGTGGTGTCTCGAAACGACGAACTGTAGCAACGGTGCACAGTCGGGGAGAACACAACTTCGTCTTGAAATTTTAGTGAGAGATCACCTCATAATGCTACCGTCGTTCTAAGCAAAATAAGGTGCATAAAAGGATTAACATCACATGCAATTCATAAGTGACATGATATGGCCATCATCACGTGCTTCTTGATCTCCATCACCAAAGCACCGGTACGATCTTCTTGTCACCGGCGCCACACCGTGATCTCCATCAACGTGTCGCCATCGGGGTTGTCGTGCTACTCATGCTATTACTACTAAAGCTACATCCTAGAAAAATAGTAAACGCATCTGCAAGCACAAACGTTAGTATAAAGACAACCCTATGGCTCCTGTCGGTTGCCGTACCATCGACGTGCAAGTCAATATTATCTATTACAACATGATCATCTCATACATCCAATATATCACATCACATCGTTGGCCATATCACATCACAAGCATACCCTGCAAAAACAAGTTAGACGTCCTCTAATTTTGTTGTTGCATGTTTTATGTAGCGACCATGGGTATCTACTAGGATCGCATCTTACTTATGCAAACACCACAGCGGAGATATATGAGTTGCTATTTCACCTCATCCAAGGACCTCCTCGGTCAAATCCGATTCAACTAAAGTTGGAGAAACTGACACTCGCCAGTCATCTTTGAGCAACGGAGTTACTCGTAGCGATGAAACCAGTCTCTCGTAAGCGTACGAGTAATGTCGGTCCGAGCCGCTTCGATCCAACAATACCGCGGAATCAAGAAAAGACTAAGGAGGGCAGCAAAACGCACATCACCGCCCACAAAACCTTTTGTGTTCTACTCGAGAAGACATCTACGCATGAACCTAGCTCATGATGCCACTTTTGGGGAACGTCGCATGGGAAACAAAATTTTTCCAACGCGCACGAAGACCTATCATGGTGATGTCCATCTACGAGAGGGGATGAGTGATCTACGTACCCTTGTAGACCGTACAGCAGAAGCGTTAGTGAACGCGGATGATGTAGTGGAACGTCCTCACGTCCCTCGATCCGCCCCGCGAACCGTCCCGCGATCTAGTGCCGAACAGACGGCACCTCCGCGTTCAGCACACGTACGGCTCGACGATGATCTCCGCCTTCTTGATCCAGCCAAAGAGACAGAGAGGTAGAAGAGTTCTCCGGCAGCGTGATGGTGCTCCGGAGGTTGGTGATGATCTCGTCTCAGCAGGGCTCCACCCGAGCTCCACAGAAACGCGATCTAGAGGTAAAACCGTGGAGATATGTGGTCGGGCTGCCGTTGCAAAAGTTGTCTCAAATCAGCCCTAAAACCCCACTATATATAGGAGAGTGAGGGGGGAGCCTTGCCTTGGGGTCCAAGAACCCCCAAGGGGTCGGCCGAGCCAAGGGGGGAAGGATTCCCCTCCCAAACCGAGTCCTACTTGGTTTGGAAGGTGTTGTCCTTCTTCCCTTTCCCACCTCCTCCCTTTTTTTTCCTTTCCTCTTTGATTTTCTTCCCAATGCGCATAGGCCTCTCTTGGGCTGTCCCACCAGCCCACTAAGGGCTGGTGCGGCACCCCAAACACCTATGGGCTTCCCTGGGGTGGGTGGGTCCCCCCGGTGAACTCCCGGAACCCATTCGTCATTGCCGGTACATTCCCGGTAACTCCGAAAACCTTCCGGTAATCAAATGAGGTCATCCTATATATCAATCTTCGTTTCCGGACCATTCCGGAAACCCTCGTGACGTCCGTGATCTCATCCGGGACTCCGAACAACATTCAGTAACCTACCATATAACTCAAATACGCATAAAACAACATCGAACCTTAAGTGTGCAGACCCTGCGGGTTCGAGAACTATGTAGACATGACCCGAGAGACTCCTCGGTCAATATCCAATAGCGGGACCTGGATGCCCATATTGGATCCTACATATTCTATGAAGATCTTTATCGTTTGAACCTCAGTGCCAAGGATTCATATAATCCCGTATGTCATTCCCTTTGTACTTCGGTATGTTACTTGCCCGAGATTCGATCGTCGGTATCCGCATACCTATTTCAATCTCGTTTACCGGCAAGTCTCTTTACTCGTTCCGTAAGACAAGATCCCGTAACTTACAGTAAGTCACATTGCTTGCAAGGCTTGTGTGTGATGTTCCATTACCGAGTGGGCCCCGAGATACCTCTCCGTCACACGGAGTGACAAATCCCAGTCTTGATCCATACTAACTCAACTAACACCTTGGGAGATACCTGTAGAGCATCCTTATAGTCACCGAGTTACGTTGCGACATTTGATACACATAAAGTATTCCTCCGGTGTCAGTGAGTTATATGATCTCATGGTCAAAGGAACAAATACTTGACACGCAGAAAACAGTAGCAACAAAATGACACGATCAACATGCTACGTCTATTAGTTTGGGTCTAGTCCATCACATGATTCTCCTAATGACGTGATCCAGTTATCAAGCAACAACACCTTGTTCATAATCGGAAGACACTGACTATCTTTGATCAACTAGCTAGCCAACTAGAGGCTCGATAGGGACAGTGTTTTGTGTATGTATCCACACATGTAAATGATTCTTCATTCAATACAATTATAGCATGGATAATAAACGATTATCTTGATACAGGAATTATAATAATAACTATATTTATGATTGCCTCTAGGGCATAATTCGAACATTTACTTCTAAAATACAATACACGAGATTTGTCCGAGTGACTATTAAAACCCAGGGGCTGTGGGTAAAGAGTACACCCTCTGTAGAGTAAAAACTATTCGAGTACCGTGTCCATGGTCAAGGACGACTGTTTGACTAGTCAAGTGTCGATCTGAGCGTCGGTCTTGGGAGGAACTAAAGGAGTCGTGAGACTGATCATGAAATATGGTGGATGATCATATTATTATTATTATTACTATGGACTAAACCCTATGATTATGTTGTTGAATATCCCTAGGACGGTTCCACCTCCTGGATATTCAATATTTATTATTGTTTCTTATAAGCCCTTTCTGTGGTGTTGCTCAGACGCCCGACTATGGTATGCTCATTATTATTTCTTATAAGCCCTTTCTGTGGTGTTGCTTAGAATCCCGACTGCGGCATGCTCGTTATTGTTATATATATGGTGTCGCTTAGACGCCCGACTGCGGAATGCTCGTTATTGTTATATATACGCCCTTTTTGTGATGTCGGTTAGACGCCCGACTGTGGGAACTATTATTACTAGCATGTGAGCCCTTTAGGTGGTGTCGTTCTGACAACCGACTGCGGCACGCATGCTATTATCTATTCATTATTATCTTCCTTTCTTCTTTATACAACATTGGTGCAAATAGCTCATCTGCACGAATGCATCCATTAATTAAAAATCTAATGGCATGTTAGAGTTATTACGTGGATTATGCATGCACCTCACCTGCTTTAACTTGTTTGTTTTCCTGATGTTTGCGAGTACATTCAAAATACGCACTGTCTTGTGCCTGGCTATTGTCTTGGCCAGATTGCGTTCGGAGATTAGCACGATGTCGTCTACCCCGGAACCAAGGAGTCCACGATAGCAACCTTGTGAGATAGGAATTTATCTAGGTCAGCTGTTCCTGTGGGAATGGAGTCCCATGGACACTAGAGATTCCTCGAGTCGCTTCCGCCGTCAACCTCGGACTTTTGTCCAAACCAGTAGATCTCTATGGTCTTGTAACACAGATTTTGTATTTTTCTTGGATATTCTATATCAAGTGAGTATCTACCAGCTTTATGGGGTTGGTGAACACAAAGACATGTTTTCTGGAAATTATTTACTGAAAAACCGGTCGCTACATCTATCCTTGGGTTCGTCCCTCCAGCGTAGATAAATCCAAGTGACCGAGCTCTCTCTTGATAAATCCAAGTCAACGACCTCTCTCTCGCGGGCTCTCTCCCGTGCACGTCACCTCCTAAGGTCCTTGGTGCCATGCCCCTCATAGGGTTACCGCGAACCTTTGAGTGCGGGAGCAGTTTAATATGCATCACTGATGGTTTGGCTCTTTGTTGCCTCGAGCGCCATGCAACGGGTGGTTTTTGCTTGATTCCATGAAGGAACCTGGCACGACGTCTGCACTCGGGTTAGTCCCTATGGAATCATTAAGCCTGAGTGATTGAGCTCTGTATGAAGGGCTTACCCCCGTACACGTCACCTCCTAGGGTTCTCAGTAGCAAACCACTTCATGAATTGGCCTCGCGACAATCAACAGGCGTGTGTCGCCACCATGTCAAAGGTTCTGTAAGCGCGCTGATGCGCAAAGAATAAGGCGCAACCCGCGTAAAGACTCAGATTAGTAGCTCCGGAGACTTGTGCCTAGGGTGTTCGACACCTTTGTAATCGCCTCCCGTGACACTCTCACGTAATAATGAGTTTGGGGATGTATAACCCCCGGAGCCTCCTAAGTGGAAGCCCACGACGAGCCGTGCCGTGGCCTTGGAAGGGGCCTCCCGCCCATGCCCAAGTGGAAGTCCCCATGCTCCATGCTCGTGGAATTATTGTCGAACCACAGTTATGCCCACGCCCAAGTGGAAACCACATGCATTGCGCCGGGGAGGATCGTCAGAGCTCCACGCTCGCGAGCTTCCCCTTGTACCTCGCGGGAGCGGGGGCTAGACGCGGTGCGTGTGCTCGGGTTAGTCCCTGCAACATTGAACATACCAAGTGATCGATCTCTATCCCGCGAGTTCACCCTGTTGTACGTCATCTCTCGGAATCCTTGGTGTCTGGTCTCCTCACACGACACCCAAGTGTAAGAAGGCAGGCGCACGGCGCTCCGACCAATTCGTCCTGTGAAAGCTTCTTACGCGTCAAGGGGGTTCTTGAGCTTCACCTCTTCGGAAACTTTACTAGTCCTGTAGCCCCTCAACCCCTAGCATTCCAGTGGTGGATGAGGTACGCACAGGGCTACAAAGGCTCTCAACATGGAATGCAAGCTGCTTGCCCGTCATGGGGGGGGGGGTTCTTAAGCAAGGCGTCTCGGGAACCTTCATTAGTCCTGTAGCCCCTCACCCATGGCGTTCCAGTGGCGGTTGAGGTACGCGCATGTCTGGGATGTGCCGATGCAGAGTACAAAGGCTCTCAACACAGTATGCGAGCTCCTTGCGTGTTATGGGAGGGGGGCTCTTAAGCATCGCCTCCGAGGAACCTTCACTAGACATGTAGCCTCTCAACCCCTCTCGTTCCAGTGGTGGGTGAGGTACGATCAGGGTTGGGCCCTGCCGACATAGAGCGCAATGGCTTCCAACATTGAACGCGAAGGCCCACAAGCAAGTCGCTTCTACGTCAAGGATCTTGAGCATCACGTCTCAGGAACTTTCACTAGTCTTGTAGCCTCTCACCCACTCGCGTTCCAGTGGTGGTTGAGATACACATAGGGCTGGGCACTACCTAAGCAGAGCGCAAAGGCTCCCAATGGTGAATGCAAAGACCCTCAAGCAAGCCGCTTGCGTGTCAAAGGGGGATTCTTGAGCACCGTGCATCCGGAGCCTACACTAGTCCTGTAGCCCCTCACCTCCTGGTTCCGCTCAGGCATTGCGACCTAGCGTCCCAGCGACGGATGAGGAATGCACAACACAAAGGAAAGCAAGAGAGACACCGAATGTGGGAAAGAAAATGACGGATCACAAATGATTATTACAAAGTTCAGATTGTTCGATACGATAAAATCATCGCATGCCTCTTTGAGGAAAGATCAATCTATTTTAGGACCCGATAAAAGGGGGCTCCTCGCCAGGCTCCTCGCCATTGGCACAGAAGAACTTCCCTAGAAGCGTGTTCACGTGGCCCTCCACGGCTGCCACCAAGTTGCCGCGAAATTTCTCAAGCATGAGGCCCATCACCTCGTCGAACTTAAAGAGGGGATCATGAAGGAGGAGATGACTGAAGATGCGGGCCGCCGCCATGAAGAATAGGTCGTGGAATTCCTCCTCTAGGATTTCGTCCACCTTCTTAACCACGCCCTCGAGCTCCTTCATGAGTTTGCAGGATAGCTCGGCGTAGCTGGCGACCTAAGGGATGAGGGGAGACTCGAGTTCTAGCATACAAATAGAGCTTAAGGCCGGGCACGCCCTCTGTTCCAGAGAGGAGAGTGAGGCATGGTTCGGTGCCGCCTTTTCATTGGTAGCGCGCGTGAATTTCCTTCTGCCGGGCGGACAGATTGGCATTGGCCTCGGAGACTTGTTTGGCATGGTCATCCTGGGCCTCAGCCACCTCACGATGTAACACCTCCCGACGCCTGCTCTCTATATCCTGTTCAGCTGCCACTTTCATGAGCTGGGAGTCACAGTCTGCGAGCTACATCTTGCGGGCCCTTATGGCCTCCTGCCATAGGTGGAGTGTTGCATCTCCTCAACCCGCTCCTGAAGATCCTTCAAGCTGGCATCCATTTCTTAGCAGCACCTGGCGAGAGCCTCCTTCTCGGCAAGAGCACTTGCACGAGCAGCCTTCGCCTGAGCGGCCAACCTCTGGCCCTCCGCACGGACGGCCTTGGCCTTGCAGTGGGCCACCTTGGCGAGGTGTCAAGTTGGCACCACCTTGCAACCAACCTCGCATGCTCCACGGCCAAACGCGCCTCGGCTTCTCGTAAATCCACCTCGAGGAGGTCGAGCGCATCCCGAATTCCTGCCGCGAGCTGGGCGAGTGCGTCCCAGGCGTCGGTCAGGGCCCCATGCCTGAGCAACGCGTCCTAGCCAACCAGAGCAAGGACCTCCCGAGGGGCCGCTATCCCGGTGCTGCCCGCTGCCGTAGCCAGAGCGCCCTCGATGGGGGCTCTGGGTTCTCCCCCACGTGTGTCATCTATGATGCACTTGCAGAGGTTGTCAAACCAATCTCTGGGGCACCGAGGGTCACCCCGACCTTAGGACAGCCCACATCGCATTCTGTGTCGGGGCTGGCTATGGGGGTTAGGATGGCCGGCGGAGGCTGAGACGCTCCTTCCTCCCCGGGAGCTGGGCCACCACGGCCACGACAAATGGAGCAGGGGGCTAGGCCATCACGACCTTGGTGCTCGGCTCCCCTTGTCGGACAGAGGAGACACCTTGAGCACGGCACGCCACCAGCGCAAGCCGACCTTACACCCGCCGAGACTCCGACCAAGGGATGAGGGCGCCCTCGAGACATGTGTTACCTTCGCCCCAATGGTGGCCCTCTTCTTCTTCTCCTCTCCGCCATGAGGGCGACTACACCAAAGAAGGGTTGGCCTGAGTAAACCAATCACGGGTGAACAATATGAGGATGCACCAAGGTACTTACTTGTCCCCGGCGGCCCACTTCCTTTTCTTCATGACGGCAGGAGGCTCACCCTCGCCACGTTCACGTGCTTCCCCGCTGCAACCAGAGGGGCGCTCGACGCGATCCTCGATGAGTTCGCCCTGGTCTCCCTCCTCTCTAGGGGCTAGAGGGGTCCCCTGGAGAGGTACATCTGACGCCAGGGCAGGCACCGCTCTATAGTCACATGCTCCCACTGCTGGCGCATCGGCTTCCATCGGGCCTGACCCCGCTCCTCCTGTGGCCATGGGCCCAGGAGGAATCACCTAGAAACGTTCATCCACGACAACATCGTCCCTGAGGTTGCGCCAGGACAGATGGAGATTAGGCGGTGGTATCTGGCTGGCGACCTCCTCCCCTTCCATAATCTCCAAGTCCTAGTCGATGTTGTCCCACTCGTCAAAGACACACATCTCCACGACCGGTTCCTTCACGTCGTCGCATGCATATAACAGCGTGCGTGACATGCGGAAGGTCCTCAGTATTGGAACCAAGTAGAGCTCGCAAGGTTCCATCCAACTCGTCGCCCATTAGGTCGTTGTGCTCTTGGCACATCGAGTCCCTTGAGGGGGCACGACTGTGCTTGAATCGGCGCGATCCGATACCGTAGGAACTCCTTGATGGTCATCAGCCCATCTGGCGGGCCTCTTCAAAAGTGACGATTCGCTCCAACACTGGCCCAGCCATCGGTTTGGTGAGCTTCTTGTGGCTTCACCCATAGGTTTGCTCGGGGGCACCCGTGGGGGTCGCCAAGAGCGGAATCTTCTGGTGCGTATCCATAAAGACCGAGTGGTGCCGGTAGCCTTCCACTTTCTTCCCGGCCTTCACGTGAGTGCCTCCGCCCACGACATCAACGAAGGAGACACACAAGTAGTGCTAGCCAGGGGCAATGAACTGCAAGCTAAAGAAATGATGGAAGAGCGCCACAGAGGGCCTCACGTCCATGAAATCCTCGTAGTAAAAGGCAAAGATAGCCAGGAGGAGGACAAAGTTGGAACGAAGAGGCAGGGCCTGAATGTGATTATTCGAATGGATGTCGTTGAAGAAATCAAAGAACGACGAGACCAGCTCGTCGTAGATGCTGTGGAGAAAGAAGGGGTAGGCGGTGTTCACCAGGCTTCTAAACGCTGACGAACCCAGCCAGATGTCGGTCGCTCGCTCCTCGTTCGCTATGCCGGCTACCAGCGGGAGCACCGGTCTCAAGTCCTCCTCCTCAGAGATGCGGGAGGGGATGCGAGCAAGCCCGGCGGCGGCGGAGCTTGTAGCATAGGCCGGGGCCTTTCCTTTCTTGCTGGCAGGCGCCATCCGTGGGCCGGAGCCACGAGAGGAGCAAGGAGGTGACTTGCTTGGAGATTGGATCACGCGCGGTCTTGCACAGAGGAAGAAGATGTAGAAAGATGGGTGTTGCATGAAGGTGAGTAATGACGGCTCCACCCCACGTGGCTACTTTATGTCAGTCGTATCATATGCTAAAGCATTGTGGGAAGGTGGGGCGCCCCGTTCCCTATCGCGCACCACGTATTTGGCCTGGGTTGCAGGCGGTGACAACACACATCGTTTCACCCACGATTGGCCGGGTTGAGAATGCCGTGGGCTCGGGCGGTACTATCGGGGTCCGGTGACGGCGGGTACGCAGGCCCGCCTGTGTGCGGCCCAGGGCATGGCGCGTGTTTTGGGCCCGAGAGTGCTCCCTGCCAAGGCCAAGGAATATGACCCTCACGAGGCCCCCTCCTCACGAGGTACGGATCATCGAACGTTGCTAGGGACCAGCAGAGTTCCCCTCGAGTTCATTCCCCCCGAGTTCCATGTCGTGAAGCCGCCTCATAACAACACCCCCGAGGCTCGCACGAAGCAGGCTAACCAAGGACGACCCACTGGGGTCGCATGGTCCTACCTCATCACGTGGGGTGACGTGAGCCATGTAGGATGGCCCCGGGATCGGTGCCAGCAATCATGGACAGAGAGGATTTCCCCTTTGGTGTTAAGGGAGTAGAGCCAGCCATGGGTTCACAAAGCAACTCCCAAAGGTTTCCTACTTGGTACAATAGGACCAAGGGTGGGGGCTCGACAGGACAGAGGTCACCCCCAAGCCCACCATCGTGTCATGGCGAAGAGCTTTAGCAGGCGAGGACCACCTTTGTCAGGGTAGGCTGCAGTCATGTCCCCTTTCAAAATGGCCGTTGTGACAAATCTTCCAGCCAAGAGTGTTTTTGGGGGAAGAGGACCGGGTCGGTATAAGATGGAGGCCCTGCCTCCGCACGGCGATGATCCACCAACTCTATTAGGGAAAGACCCCCCATTGTAATCATCTTCCACCTCAAGCAAGCGAGACAAGTAGGACTAGGGTTTTGCACCGCAAGGTGGCCTGAACCTGGGTAAACTGTGTGAGTGTTCTTGTTCATCTTCTTTAGATCGAGCCACCATAGAGTCGAAATGTGGTTGAGAGGCAGAACATGGTAGGAGAGCGAGCACACCCCAGTGTTCGATCCTTTCCTGGTCGGTGGAGCTCCAATTCCGATAAGAACTTCTCCAAGATTGCTAAGCCTTTGCCTAACCTCCTCCATAAGAATGCCAAATATGTCTGGACTCGTGAGTGTGACATTGAATTCAAGACACCCAAGGAGAACCTCACTTAAGCTCCCGTTCTTACTCATCCCGACGATTCCAAACCATTCCAAGTATGATATCATACGTCTTTGCAAGGACATTGTGGAGTTCTCATGCAATACAAGAAAGTGGTATCTTACACCTCTCATCAGTTGAAGCCAAATGAGAAATCTACCCCACTCACAATCTTGAGATGGCGGAAGTTGTCCATACTTTGGTTACTTGGAGGCATCTCTTGTTGGGAAGACAAGTTGAAGTGTAAACCGATCACGGGAGTTTGAAATATATCTTCACTCGAACGAACCTAAATGTCCATCAAACACGTTGGGTGGACACGATCCAGTATTATAATTCAAGCATCGGGGGTACTCCAAGGAAGGACAATGTGATTGCAGACACTTTGAGTAGAAAGGCTTACTGCAACAACCTCAATATCAAGCCATTCCATCCAGATCTATGTGAATCAGTTAGGATACTCAACCTCCAACCCATTCTCAAGGCTTTCTCACAAACCATCAAATTTCTCCAACTTTCGAGGATCAAGTTCACCAAACACAACTTCTTGATGCTATGGCGAAGAAGGTGAAAGTAAACTTGTCCAAGGGCATTTTCAAATAAGTGCTTCCGCGTCGATGGCAAACACACTTTATTCTTCAAGGACCGTCTTGTGGTTCCAAAACGTGATCTCAGAAGATTCATAATGGACGAAGCAGACAATTCTCATCTCTTCAACCATCCAAACAGTGATGTCTACTACACAACTTTATTCTTGTAGATGTTCTTGGGCCTCCAAGTGCAAAGTTTTGTAGTAAATTCCCTCAAGTGGATGACCTAAGGTTTATCAATACGTGGGAGGCGTAGGATGAAGGTGGTCTCTCTCAAACAACCCTGCAATCAAATACAAGAAATCTGTTGTTTCCCCCACACACCCAGTACAATGGAAAATTGTATAGGTGCACTAGTTCGTCAAATACATGGTGGTACAAGTGTAGTATGGGTAGTAGAAATAGATTTTTGTTATCTGAATAAATAAAAACAAAAAGGTAAACATTACTAAATAGTGAGCAAAATGGTATATTAACTCTTGGAAACAAGGCCTAGGGTTCATACTTTCAATAGTGAAATCTTTCATCAATGCTAACATAGTAGAATCATATGACCATCCGTCAACGTGCGACAAAGAATTACTTGAAAGTTATTATTAGCACAGAACACAAGAAGACATTTTTGTAGGTAGCAAACCACCTCAAAGTTATTCTTTCCGATCAATCCATTGAGGTATTCTATAAGTGTCAAAACAGCCCTAGAGTTTGTACAATAATAACACCTATGATACATATCAATCAACCCTAATCTCGCCTAGATACTCCAATGTCATGTCAAGTATGTGTGGGTTAATTATTTGACATGCATCAAACAATTTATGATTCATCATATTCAATCCAACAGAAAGAAATTCAAAGAGCAACCTATGATTTCTATCATAGAAACAAGGACAAGAACGTGTGTCAACCCCTATGCATAGATTACCCTAATGTCACCGCAGGAATCTACGAGTTGAGTACCAAAAAACTATCATGTGAATCAATAGAACACTCGATTGTCACCATAGGTATCCATATGCAAGACATACATGAAGTGATCTCAAATCCTATATTAAAGCTGGCATAATAAAATCTCAAAGGGAAGGATTCAATTCACCACATCAAGATAGCAAGGAACAAACACCATATGATCCAACTATATTAACAAAGCCCATGGTACATCAAGATCGTGAAATGTCAAGAACACGAGAGAGAGAGCGGGATAGAGGGAGAGAGAGATCGAACACATAGCTACTGGTACATACCCTCAACCCTCAGGGTGAGCTAGTCCCTCCTCGTCATGGTGGCCACCGGGATGATGAAGCTGGCCTCCGGTGATGATTGCTTGCTCTGACAAGGTTCCAAAAAGGGCTCTAGATGAGATTTCTTCTACCTTGAGAGTTGCGACGGGAGAGTGGAAGTACTAGGTTAAGTTTCAGGAAATAATGGATCTATAAGATTTTTCAATGTTGGAATCACATCAACTAGAGCCATGTGGGCCCCATAAGCTAACACGGCACACCAAGGGGGTGGGTGGGCCCTGCTAGATTGTGGCCCACAGTTGCCCCTCCTATGGTTCTTCGTTCCGGTATTTTTCATATTGTCTAGAAACAATCGTCAAATTTTTTATGCAATTCCGAGAACTTTATTTTTCAGCATAAAACAACAACATGATAATTGTGCTCAAAACAACATCAATCTCGGTTAGTTCTAGTTAAATCATATAAAGTGTGTCAAAACCATATAAAAGTATTATAAACGTAGGTAAATATGGCATGAATGCTTCATAAAATATCAGTGCATTGGAGTCGTATCTGCATACACAAGCTTAATCCCTACTCGTCGTCGAGTAGGTAAATGTGATAGAGTAGCAATCAATTCACAGTTCATGGTTCAAACAATGCATTCTATTGGAACTTAGCAACCATTGTTCTTAGTCATCAAACAATTTCAATGCATCTAATTATCATTTAGTCTTCTATGATTTCTAATACTCAAAGCATATTTTCACACAAACAACATCCATCGAACAAAGACAAACATAGGGGCTCAATGATTCGCCTCCCAACAAACTTATTATGAAGATAATTGTCAACAATAATGAATCATCATCAAATATATTTGACTAGATATATGTGTTTGGATCTTCCCCACAACATGGTGCTTGCCAACTAATATATTAAGGTTGGAATAAGAAGTTGAATCAACACAAAAAGTAAATAACATGATAGTAAATAACACTAAAGTAAATAGATTGCCCCTTTGCGGATGGAATCGAGGGTTTCCATAGGTGCCAGAGCTCATTGTTTCTAAGAGATATGAATATATTTTGGGTAGTGTGCCTTTCTTGTCAATGTTATAACAAGGGACTTCAATATCTTCCATGCTAATAACATTATTGGCGGTTCACAAATGAAATTTAAATTTTACTCCCCCTCAACAATTCAAACACTTTCCATGGCTAGCCGTATCCACGAGTGCCCTCCAAACAATTAACTTCATAGGGGGATGTCGGATTTCGGGCTCCGCAAAACCCTAAAGATTCGAACTCAGGCGCGTGTACGAAGATCTCTCGAGGGCTCGCCTCACCTAACTTGCTACTCGCTTGGGATGGAAGAGAAGTCACTCGATGGTGAGGAAGACATAGAACATGGTAGTTTACCCAGGTTGGGGCCGCTGAGAAGCGTAATACCCTACTCCTGCTTTGGTGGATTGCCTCTTGTGGAGGTTGGTGGATGAACTAGTACAATGTTCGAGGGCCTCCAGAGGATTGGTGGCCTTTGTGTGGTATGAGTGGGCGAATGAATGGATTCGATCCCCTAAGAAGTAACCTACTCTCTATATATATTGTGGCGGCCCCGGTCCTCTTCCCTTATCGTTTCTCCGGGAAGGGATCCCACAATAGCCAATTTTGAAGGGCAACAAGGGCACATTCTCCCCTGCCCAAAGGTAGTCTTCGCCTGCAAAGTGGATGGCAGCATTGTAGGGACGTGTCCAGGGATGACGTCTGTCCTGCTGGCGTGCGGCGATAGCCTTGTTGCACCATAAAGGAAACCTTTGTAAGATGCCTTGGGAACCCCGGTTCGTCCTTTCCCCATTTGCACTAAAGGGGAAACTGCTCCGTCCTGCTGTCTGCAACTCGCCCGTCCTTCCTCCGCGTCATCCTTGACTCCTAAGGCCGGGCCTCGCCTCGGAATATCTGCCGCTACGAGAGGGGTCCCGATGAGGCCCCCTGCAGGTCTTGAAACGAAACCTTTGGAAGATGCCTTGGGAACCCGGGTACGGCATTTCCCCCTTTGCACTAAAGGGGAAACTGCACCGTCCAGCTATATGCTGCTCGCCTGTCCTTCCAATACGTCATCTTTGACTCCTGAGGCCGAGCCTTGCCTCAGAATATCCACCGCTCCGGAGGGGTCCCGAGGGTGCCCCGTGCGGGTCTTGATGTCGTTCCTCCTCGCGAGGCTTGGCCCCTCGCGAGGACCTTGCCTTGAGTGGTGCCGCGCCCGATTGTTCTTGCTTGATGAACTGGGACAGCCCTGGCCAGATTGAGGCAAGTCTGGGAACCCCCATTCCCAGAACGCCCACAATAGCCCCCGGGGCCAAGGCATGCTCGCGCCGGCCGCTAGGCCAAGCCTTGGGGGGCGGCCTGAGGCGCCGCAGGCCCTAAATGCATATGGGCCAGGCCGGTGCGTGTCACGCGACTGAGGTCGGGTCTCCCTTGACTTTTGTCTCTGCCCGAGCAATTAGGAACCTGACTCGTTGCGTCGGTCCATTATTGCTTTCCTTTCTCCTGCACTCGCTCTTCCTCCTCGGTCTCCAACTCCAACCGGCGTCTCCCAGATCCAGCACCGTGTCTTTCCCTTTTCGGTTCAGCGATGGTACCCGCCGGCAAGCAGAGACCAGATACGCAAGGTCCTGCCCCGGCTCCTCCACTCCTGGATTGCACCCTCTCCAAGGATATGGATCTTACCTCCATCCTCCCATGGACGGCAGCTGAGTCCAGCAAGCACGGGCGGACCCTGACCTGGCCCGGCACCACAAGAAAGTGGCCTGCGTCGAAGGCGGTATACCCCTTCTTCCTCCATAGCATGTTCATCGTGCTGGTTCCGCCTTTCTCCTTGTTCTTCACCGCCATCCTGAATTACTATTGGATTCAGGGCGTTCACCTCCAGCCCAACTCCATCTTGCTCCTGTCAGTCTTTTCTTTCTATTGCGAGGCTTTCCTAGGTGTGCGGCCTTCAGTAGACATCTTCTTCCATTTCTTCAGCCTACGCGTGCACGACGTTGCCCATTTGTTGGCATGCGTCTCGTTCATAGTGGTCGAGGGCGGCAATTTGCTCCTGAATGCCGGGAAGAAGGTGGAAAAATTCATGCACCGCTGGGTTCTCATAAGCCTCAAGGATGACAACCCTCGGCTGCAGGTGTCGAAGGGGTTGTCGGAGAAGACATCTGTTTAGAGCTCAACGATGCTCTGCGACCCTTGGGCCGTGCTCATCCTGGAGCGTATCTCCCACGACATCAGCGCCAAGAGGCTGACCCTATGGGATGACAGTGAAGGAATTCTTGGGTCAGCGCCTGGTGCCCCTTTAGGACCATTCTAGGCCCCTGTGGGACTACCAGTTCAGTGACAACAAGATCAGGCTCCGGTCCCAGGACCTTCCTACTGAGGAGCTGAACAGGGTCATGGAGACCGTGCTCGCGGTGACCCTGGAGACCTACTCAAGGCCTTGGGTCCGTTGTACTGTCTCGAAGATTGGGCCGACTTGATTGCCGCGTTGCGTGTTTTTGATGAGCGGGGGCTCTTCCCGACCGATGGCTCTGGCCCGGTAGAGGTTCCGTCAGACAACACCTTCGATTGGGAAGACTCGGAGAACACCGTCGACGACTACCCGGCGAGGGCACCCCTCCCGTCACGGGCCGTCCTTCCCCGGGAGCTTGAAGATGACGATGTCACTTGTGAAGTCTCCACGGTGATCTCCTCGCGCCTGACCAGGATCTCCAGGGGACATGCGTCGACCCCGCGAGCCACGAGGTCCGCATGCGTGCTCGCCCCCTGAAAGAACGGGGCTGAGAAGCTCTTGGTGCATCCTGCATCCGCCGGCGGGAAGTTGGAGGCGCCGGGCTCGCCCCCTCCGTGGGGGGCCTGTCGCGTCGCTGGGGCAAAGAGGAAAAGGAGATGGGTCGACGTCGAAGAGTAAGTGGCTCGTGTTGGCACGCCCCGCGCATCCATCGTCTGCGCATGGTGACTCCCTTTTTGCCTGATGTCCAGGGGCGTTGCCTCGCTCGGGGAAAAGAAGAAGAAGGCGGGTGTCCAGCCGAAGGCGACTCCTGACGCACCGCCGTCCCTCCCCAACGGATCGCCGCCTGCCGATGAAGAAGGGGAGGCTCTCGAGGCGACCTCTCAGGCCTTGGTCACCGAGCCTCCCGAGCCCCTGAAGCATCCTGAGGTGGCCGTGGCGGCGCCGTTGCCTGAGGGGCAGGCTCTCCAGGGCCCTCAGTCCACTGATGCGCCAATGCTCGCAAGCTCCGAGGAACCTTTGGAGCCCCCTGTCCCTCATGACGCTGCCTCCCTGATGACACCGCCCGCTACAGCACTAGAGGCTCCTCAGGGGGAGATCCAAAGGACTCCGGTATACATCCTGGGCATCTTGAACAAGGCCTTCGATGCCCTGGACAAGGTGAATGTCGTGATGGCGGAGGGCGAGGAGGAGTCCAAGGCTACTCACGCCGCGCGTGAGGAGGATTTGGAGGAAACCGAATCCACTCGCGCCGCGCGTGAGGAGGCGATGAAGGAAGCCGAATCCGCTCGTGCCGCGTGCGAGGAGGCGATGAAAGGAGCCGCGAAGGCTGCCAAACGCTGCGAAGATGTAGAGGCTCGCCTAAAGGCCTTCCAAGAAGAAGAAGCCAAGCTAGCTGAGCAGCTTCCCTACTGGAGGAAGAACTCGAGGCCTGCAAGACCAAGCTCGCCGCCCGGGAAGAAGAGCTATGCCAAGAGGAAACTCGCCTGGGCGCGAAGCAGGCGCACTTGGACGAGCAGGAGAAGGAGATCGCCTCGAAGAAGATCCTTCTCGATGCCAAGGGGCAAGCCCTCGCCGCGACCGTCAAGAAGAAGTCCATGGAGCTGGTCGGCTTCCCTCATGTTGAGCTCAGGCTTTGCAGGCGCTCCACACCCTCGACCGGGACGGGTTCGAGGAGCCTCTGGCCACCCTAGAGGCCGGCTTCGCCCTGCTCGTGGCGGAGCTCGCCATGGAGTCGGAGGACGCTCTCATCCAGGTGGACAAGATCTTGGCCAGTCAGTGTTGCGACCTCTTTTGTGAGGCCGCGACACGCGTCTTCAGTCACCTTCGTCTTCGTGAGCCGGGGTTTGACATTGTCTCCGTGATCCTGCAGGTCCCTACTGAAGCCCACGACAACACTGCGGAGATGGTGAAGGGGCCCCGTGGAGACATTGGTGAAGAGGTTCGCTCGCGTCGCAGTTCCCCCATCTCCGGATGCCGCTGAAGCCGACGGCGGGGAAGATGACGCCACTGACACCGACGACAAGTCCCCTAAAGATGGAGCGACCGGTGGCGGTGGTTCCTCCTGATTTCTTCCCCCTGTTTTTTCCCTGCAATGCACATTGTTCCTGTGGAGGTGTCAAAATCATTTGCGTTTCCAAGAACTTGTTAACGCTTGTAATAAATGGCTGACTGCTTGAATGTTTCCTTCTCCTCGTTTCTTTCATGTTTGTTGTGATACTCTGTGTTGGCAGGGCCCATCCCACGCATACCTCAGCCGCTATTGAACTGACCGGATTCCAGGAGGGCCCAAGAGGTGAGGGGCTACGGGTCTAGTTAGGCTCCTGAGTCGCGATGCTCAGGAGTCCCCCTTGATGTGCGAGCATCCCCCGTGAGGGGAACGTGGCGAGGATTTTGAAACTTTAGAACATCTTCAGCACTCTGCGTCGGCATGGCCCGCCCCGTGCGTACCACCGCCGCCATTGGTCCGAACGGATACCAGGACGGCCCAAGGGGGAAGGGGCTACGAGCACAGTTAGGCCCCTGAGTCGCGATTGTCAGGAGTCCCCCTTGACGTACGAGTGACTCCAATGTCCCTCCTAAGAAACTGACAATTTGAGACTCCCGAACTCCTTCAGCACCCTGCGTTGACAGGGGCTGTCCCGCGCGTACCTCCGCCGCCGTTGGACTACCTGGGTGGCCCAAGAGGGAAGGGTCTACGAGCACAGTTCAAGCTCCTGAGTCGCGATGCTCAGGAGTCCCCCTTGACGTAGGAGTGACTCCAACGTTCTCCCAAGAGATTTTAAGTGGCTTGTTGAGCGTACTAGGCTCTGCGTTGGCAGGGCCCGCCCCGCACATACTGTTGGGGATATTATCTGCTACGTGACCCGCCACTAGTTGGGCCGGGTCACCAAGTGGGCGACTCATCCTTTGGCGATACAAGCTTTGGCCCAATAAGCCTAGGAGCTGGATGGTGGTTCAAGATCATCGTGGGGAAACAGTCATTGGGAAGATTGCCAAGTTTTGGAAAGCACGGTGACTTAGAGATAGAAAGGATCATGACTTGCGTAAATGGCAAGGACTCTGGTAAACCCTAAGGGCTCGACCTGTATATAAAGGCGAGTCCTAGGGAAGGAGAGGACAGGTTAGAAATCATCGAGAGCTAGGTCAGGCGAGTTACGCCCTCCTTGTAATTGAAACATCATCAATACAACACAAAGAAGGACGTAGGCTTTTACCTCCTCACGAGGGGCCGAACCTGAGTAAATCGTTGTCCCGCTCCCGTTCAACCCCTTTGAGTCGCCACTAAGGTGCGATGGCTCCAACACTAAGTCCTTTCACGAGGACATCTGCCGCGATAAAATCACGACAGTTAGCGCCCACCGTGGGGCCTACGCATGGTGGAGTTGAGTTCTCAAACGGAGCCCTACCAGGGTCAGGGAGCTACGCGGCTAGGCTCATGACCCGGAGACGCCGCGGAAAGTACTATATCAACAACTCGCTGTGGGGGCCCGAGGCCGATTCAATCGAATCCGGCTACAGAGTCCCGTTCGGCAAGATCAACATCTTTGTCAACATGGTTGGATCACCTGTGCCTGAGCCGGACAAGTACACCGACATCGTCGAGCAGGCCAGGTATGTCCTCCCTGTCGCGATGCCAAACCTGAGAACCCCGATCTTCGTTGGCTTCATGCTGGGATCTGATGAACCAGAGCGATCGGTGACTCAGGAGACTACGCCGGTCAACACTGATGAAGAGTGATCCATTGGCGACACAGATTCAATTCAGTCTCTGCATGGGGGCTGCCTCGGAGACCTGTCACTGGCAATGGATCCCGAGGTCCTCGACCGGACCCACCGTCAGATCGCCGTGTACATGGTGGGGGCGACTCAGTCCCAGCAAAACCCTGCAGGCGACAACGGGGCTGTCGAAACATCCAAAAGCCCAGCTGTGATCTTGGTGGACTTGAAGGCGGAGATAACAAGGATCATGGTGACCCCTGTAACGACAGAAAACCAGGGCACGATAACTGCCGAGTTGGCAAAGTAACGAGATGAGATGGCAAAGGCTCAGCGAGATGCTGAAGCAGAAGCCACCAGGATCAAGACCCGACAAGCTCAGATCACCGCTGAGACAGCTCGTTTGAACACCGAAAACTGGCGACTCGAGAGGCATCAGCGCGCATCCGATGTCGTTCATCAGAGGAGGCACCAGGGACGTTTACCCTCTGATCTCAACCCTACCCACCTTTTTGACACTCCATGCACCCCCGAGGAAGGAAACGCTCCAGGAGGAGGGCCGCCTCAGCCACCAAACCCGCCGCTTCAGCGAGCAGTTGATCGGGGTCCCCGTTTCCAGACGCCTCAGGGCCACTTTTCGAACCCCGTGGACAACTTGCTCGCCGCAACTCGCCACTTAGAATCCCTTCCGATTTATGGCAACACTTTGGCCGAAATAGAAGCAAGAAACGCCATCGAGATGTTGAAGACGGCGGTGGTTCAAAACGCGCAATCCTCGCACAGCCTCGATCGGCTACACTCCACCCCCCAAGCGAGCCGCACCAGAAGTCGGCTAGAGGATCAACCAGCCATAACAAGCGGACCGCGACACCTGCCTCAGGTTAACCCGCCTGACCATCGGGACCCGCCGGGCTGGGATCACCCGGACATTCAAACCGGCCCAGCGCCGCTCATCGGAGGCGGCAGGCAAGTAGGGGTTCCATGCTTGGCCCCCGCCCTTCGCAATGACCGGATGCGAAAACTTTTAAAGGACCAAGGAAGGTGCCCAACTACACCCCAGATCTTGAGCCGGCATCATGGGTTGGGAGTTACGAAATCGCCATGGACATGCTCGATGTAAGTGAAGCTGTCTGTGCCAGGTACTTCACAATGATGCTCGAAGGGACGGCACGCACTTGATTGAAAACCTGCCACCCAACTGCATCCATACTTGGGGTAAACTGAAAGAACGTTTCGTCAAAAACTTCCGGGGAACTTGCAAACGCCCGATGACGATAGTTGACTTAAAGCACTGCGTTCAGCGCCTCGATGAGTCGGCACACCACTGGACGCGGCGGGTCTCAGAAATCATCCTCTCGTCGAATGGCATCACGGCGGCTCAGGCTGTGTTGATCGTGGAGCAAAAGCTGGGGCGACTCAAGCGCAAGGTCCAGGATATGGGCGAACTGATGGACACCCTCACTCGAACGCCGAAGCGGACGATACTAAACATCCAGGAGAGGAAGGCAGCAAGGCCAACTCGTCGAGGAAAGGCGAGTCATCCAAAAATCACCCCCGGTTTCAGGGACGTGCCCACCATAATCATGGCGGAAACGGCAAAAGAAGGCAGCAGGAACGGTCCACGGACTTCGTCTCCAACACCAATGCTAATAATGGGAACCAGCGCCACAAGTAGAGGGGTTACAGTGGCAAGAAGCCGCGCAATTATAATGAGATACTTAAGCGCCCCTGCCCACACCATGCCATGGCGGACGGACCGGCGACTCACTCTTGGGAGGACTGTTACGTGATGCCGGAATTTTGGGTGGAGGCAATCAAAAAGGGCTAAATCGGTCACCAGGGCCAATGACAGGAACAGTTCGGTGCACCTAATCAACGTCAGAACCCGTTTGGCGGCTTCCCCGAACCAGGGGCTCAGGGCGGCTCGCAACCAAGCAGTGGCCAGTATCCGGTGCATAACCAACAGCGGTATAACCCGCCCGGAGTGTTTCAGCAGCCACCCCTGCAGGGGGCTTCACAGGGGCAAGATGATCATGGCAGGTTCCACAACAATCCCAAACAATTAAGCAGCAGGCAATACCACGTGTTCACCACCAATGCCTGCAAGCGAGATAAGAAGGTGAAGCACCGAACGTATAGTGTAGCTGAGCCGACACTCCCCAGGTACCTCCACTGGTCCGAGCAGACTATCTCGTGGAGTAGGGCGGATCACCCGCCCAGAATTGACAACCTCAGTGACTTAGCAATGGTCGTGGCCCCCCAAGTCGGAGGATACACCTTAAAGAAGGTTCTTATGGATGGTGGCAGCAGCATCAACATATTATACTTCGACACCTTTCAAAGGATGAACCTACTAGAGAAAGACCTAATGTCGTCAACCATGGTATTCCATGGTATCGTCCCAGGTAAGTCGGCATACCCAATTGGGCGGGTCAAACTCACTGTGGCTTTTGGTACAACATCCAACCACAGGAGAGAGTCACTTATGTTTGAGGTGGTCAAGCTAAAGAGCCCTTATCACGCGTTGTTTCGGCGACCAGCTTACGCCCGTTTCATGGCTCATCCCTACTATGTTTACCTTAAACTCAAGATGCCTGGTCCTAAGGGACCCATCACGGTCGATGGTGACAGGAGGATAGCAAGGGAGTGTGAGGAAGGAGATGCGGCTTACGCAGGAATCGCTTGTGCTACGAAAGAACTCAAGTATCACCAAGCCAATGTTGATCCGGCAGATATGTCGCCCCTCAAGAACCAACAATAGATGCTGAGCCGCCCCTCAAGTTCAAACCAACGGATGACACTAAAATGGTGGACTTCGTCCCTGGCGACTCATCCAAACAGTTTACTATCGGGGCGGGTCTGGAACCCAAATAGGAAAGCGCACTCATCGAATTCATCCTTGAGAATTGGACATCTTTGCATGGAAACCTTCTGACATGCCTAGTGTACCGAGAGAATTCGCTGATCACCACCTTAATGTTGACCCTAAAGCAAAGCAGATTCAGCAATATCTTCGCAGGTTCAGTGAGGAGCGACGCAAGGCAATCGGGGAAGAAGTCGCCCGTCTTTTGGCCGCCGGATTCATCGTAGAGGTCTTCCACCCCAAGTGGTTGGCTAACCCGGTCCTGGTGCTCAAGAAGAACGGCACTTTCCGCATGTGCATTGACTACACCGACCTCAACAGAGCTTGTCCAAAGGACCCTTTCACCCTTCCCCGCATTGATCAAATCATTGATTCAGCGGCGGGCAGCGAGCGTTTGTGTTTCTTGGACCCCTACTCCGGATATCACCAAATCAAGATGGTTGTGGAAGATCAGGAGAAGACATCCTTCATAGCCCCATTTGGGGCTTTTTGCTATGTGTCCATGCCGTTCGGGCTCAAGAGCGCCGGGGCGATTTACCAGCGCTGCATCCAAAACTGTCTCCGTGGCCAAATCGGATGCAACGTCCATGCTTACGTTGATGACATTGTGGTTAAAACTCGTGAGAAGGAGACGCTCTTGGAGGATCTCGAGGAAACTTTTGACAACCTACGGGTGTATCAGATGAAGCTCAATCCCACCAAATGTGTCTTTGGCGTTCCCGCGGGAAAGTTGTTGGGTTTCTTGGTGTCCGAACGCGACATTGACGCCAACCCTGACAAAATTGAGGCAATTACTTCGCTTGGGAAACCAGCGACTATCAACCAAGTCCAACGCATGGTGGGTCGTATCGCGGCTTTAAGTCGCTTTATAAGCCGCTTGGGGAGAAAGCTATTCCCCTCTATCAGTTGCTTAAGAAAGTTGACCGTTTTGTTTGGACAGACGAGGCCAATGACGCTTTTGAAGCCCCAAAACAACAGCTGGTTAACCCGCTAGTTTTGGCCGCCCCGACTGAAAAGGAGCCTATGCTTCTATACATCGCGACGAACTCCAAGGCGGTGAGCATGGCAGTAGCTGTCGAACGGAAGGAAGAAGGAAAGGAATATCCGGTACAACGCCCAGTGTACTTCATTAGTGAGGTGCTAACCCTCGCCAAACAACGTTACCCGCACTGGCAGAAGCTGGTTTATGGGGTCTTTATGGCGAGTTCGAAGCTCAAACACTATTTCCAAGAGCATCATACCACGGTGGTTAGCTCCGCCCCTCTTGGGGACATCATCCAGAACCGAGAAGCAACGGGGGGAATCGCCAAATGGGCAATTGAACTTGGTCCGCACCACGTGCGGTACACCCCTCGTACGGCCATCAAGTCCCAGGCATTGGTCGACTTCATCAATGATTGGACTGAATTGTAGATTCCGGAAGACAGGCCTGACCTCACGTACTGGACTATTTATTTTGATGGGTCTAGGCAATTGGAAGGCTCGGGGGCTGGTGTGGTGTTGATTTTACCCCAGGGCGACAAGTTCTGTTATGTTCTCCGACTCATGTTCCCGTCCACCAACAACGTTGCGGAGTATAATGCCTTGCTTCATGGTTTGCGACTCACCAAGGAGATGAACCTCACACGCGTCAGATGTCTTGGCGATTCTGATCTGGTGGCTCAACAAGTTTCACGTACATGGGATTCCCGGGACCCCTTGATGGCGGCTTACAGAAGGGTCGTGTCTGATGTGGCGGGTCATTTCCATGGCTACCAAGTTGATCATATCGACCGGCGACTTAACGAAGCAGCTGATGCCCTCTCACGCCTCGGCTCACAACGTAAGCCGGTCCCTCCTAATGTTTTTCTGGATATTTGACATAATCCTTCCGTGAGGTTGCCCTCAGAAGCGGAGTTGGCGATACCAGATCCCGAGTCCCAGCTGGTTCCGGTTCTCCGTGTTACGCCGGATTGGACTCTTCCTTATTTTGCATACCTTACACGAGGCGAGTTTCCTTCGGATGAGGTGTTGGCTCGCCAAATCGTCCGTCGGAGCAAGTCCATGGTCATCATCAACATCAAATTATATAAGCGAAGTACCTCTAGGGTATTTCAAAGATGTGTTTCTTCTGATGAAGGGTGCGTAATTCTAAACGAGATCGATACCGGAGATTGTGGGCATCACGCCGGGTCACGTTTCCTGGTCTCAAAGGCGTTCCGACATGGATTCGTTTGGTTGACGGCTCATGCGGACACGGAAGAGATAGTTCGTCGATGTGATGGCTGTCAACGTTATGGCCGACAGGCCCATGTACCGGCTCAGGAGCTGAGAATGATCCCTATCACTTGGCCCTTCGCGGTCTGGGGGTTAGATATGGTTGGCCCCTTTAAAATATCATCCGACAAAAAACTCATCTGCTGGTGGCGGTTGATAAATTCACCAAGTGGGTCGAAGCAGAACCTGTTGGCAGTTGTGATGCAGAAACGACCGTCAAATTCTTGAAAAAGTTGATCTTCCGGTTTGGATACCCACACAATATTATCACTGATAATGGTACCAATTTATCACAAGGAGCGATGCAGGAGTTTTGCAACCACAAGCACATCCGGCTTGATATATCTTCGGTCGCTCATCCACAATCTAATGGGCAGGCGGAACGGGCGAATCAGGAAGTGCTGCGAGGAATCAAACCCCGACTCATGGTTCCCTTGGAGTGCACCCCGGGGTGTTGGGTTGAGGAGTTGCCTTCAGTATTATGGAGCATCCAAACCACCCCAAACCGTTCTACGGGTTTTACTGCGTTCTTCCTAGTATACGGAGCAGAAGCCGTTCTTCCCAGTGACATTAGGCATGACTCGCTCAGAGTCGCTGCTTATGTGGAACAGGACAACGAGTTGGCACGTCAGGATTCTTTGGATGCTTTGGAGGAAGCACGCGATCTGGCTGCCTCCCGATCGGCTCATTATCAGCAGGACTTGCGGCGTTATCATAGCCGCCAGGTCAAGGGCCGAGCTTTTCAGGAGGGCGACTTAGTGCTCCGTTTGATCCAAGATCGCACTGGCATGCATAAGTTGTGACCACCATGGGAAGGACCGTTCGTCGTCAGCAAAAACCTTCGCAACGGGTCATACTATCTGGTGGATCTTCGGACTGATCGGCCAACCATGGAGGCTGAGTCAACTCACCCCTGGAACATAGCCCACTTGCGGCCTTATTACACTTGAGCTATTGGCTCCGTTTTTTCTTCTCTCATCTTTTGAAAATTGTATGTCTTTCATTTCTATAAAGCAATAAAGTTGATGCCCACGAATTCTGGGTCTTTCCTGCCCCTTCATCTTATTGAAAGCATGGATCTTTATTGCTCTTCGACAAGTCGCCCAAGCATGGACGCTATCCATACAAGAGAGCATAAGTCGCCATGCTGCGCTTATTACAACACTGGGTATCGATAAGCGAAAGAGGATCAAGTCGCTACAAGCGCGCGATTCAAACATGGGCGCCTTATATGATTCTGTGGATTAGCCCGGCTTACTTGGGGGCTATTAGCTCCCAAGTCGTTTTGTGGTAAGAACGTATACGCTTCTACAATCCTATGACCGGTCTTTCCCCTAATCATAGGTCACTTGGGGGCTTCCTCTCACTGAGATCAGCCTTACTACCCATTTGGCTAGCGAAAAATTACCACATTACAAATCGTTATACTGGACTGTGTGTTGGCCGAATCGCCATATGGACCCATGAACTCTTGGCGAGTTACTCCGCTCTATGTACTCTGAACTCGCCTTGGTTAAAACATGCATGGTACCGGCTTCACTGAAGCTTGACTAAACCTGCTTCACTGAAGCTTGACTTGTGCCTGATCAGCCGGTCTAAATACTTGAGCTTTTTTACGCAAAAAGTCTCCTTCGGGTAGCACTTGAGTTTATTTAACTCGTCCTATCCTGTCACGTGTTGAACGAGCCGACGAAATTCTTACTTTCACCTTCCTGGGACTGCCACGAGGTTTCACAAATTTTATAACTCACCGGATCTTTTTGAACCAAGCTCTTCTGCATAGAATTCGCCAGAACACTTTGAGTCGGTTATTATTTATCATCCATTACTCATTGAGATGGTTTGATGTATGTTTTTTAGCCCAACTGGTTGATGATCACAAATTCTCCTAACATGGCGGGTCAAGCATCATAAGGCACCCCAAGGGCGACACAAGGTTTTTTAAGATCACAGAAAGGGATTGTTTTCTACAATAAACCTATTACATGTCTCGGATGGCCAATTCAGTAAACATCTATCCTATTGGTGCCTCCGGGTCAGCTTGCCCTGAGCTCTGGCCGACTTCAAGTTGCAAGTCGCCCAGCACCCAATTGCACTTGGATAGAGCGGCAAATTCATCTTCATCATTCAAGAATGCCGAGAGATCCACCTCCAAATCAAAAGGGTTCTTGGGCCTACGAGGAGTCAACCTGGTTGTCACAAAGGTTGGCGGGTTTACTTTCTTATTCTTGTCGTCATAAGCAGCTTGGTACTTTGACAAATCCAAGCTTGCTGCCAGCTGAGTCACCGCCGAGCGTGATTCTTTGACAACACGTTGATAATCGTCTTGAGTAAATTCTGACTCGTCGTCCTTGAGCTGTGGAAAGCCTGCTGCTACTTCAGTTCGGAAGCATATGCTAAACACCGACTCAACGTAGTCAGCACCCCTTTCCGGGCGGTGGATCGGGTTAGCTCACCTATTTGAGGCGGAAGTGTAGATAACCAGCCAAGCATCTTTTTGATTGATGTTATGGGTTCCTTGGCGCCCATCTCTGCCTTCACGGTCAGCACGCTTCCAGTATACAGTTGTTCCGTCAATGTGTAAATTGCCTTCAACTTCAAGATACAATCATCCTGAAGATTGGCGGCTCTCGAACCTGTATAAAGGCCAATAATGGTCAACACTTTCTTCACATTAAGTTTTTCCTTTTTCAAAGTGCAAGATTAGAGATTCCTTCTTACCAAAGATAACTTGTGCCATGTTGGAGATCTGTTGCTTTAAGCCGGCCAGCTCCTACTGCATGGTTTCTAGTTTTGTTTTAGCGTTTTCCGCTCGCTTTAGCGCGGCGGCTTGATCAGCTTGAGCCTTCTTGTTGGCGGCCTTTAGTTTTTCCATCTCAGCTAAGATCATGTCATATTTTTCTTTCGCTTTAGCACGCGCGTCTTGCTGGTCGGTTAAATTTTTCTGTAAGTCGCCCAACGCCGACTCAGCTTGGGCAAGAGATTCCTGTCAAACATATTATCAAGGGACAAGTTTTAGAATTATTGCAAGCAATAGCCTTGACACTTGGGGGCTAATGTATAATTTTTTAGACAAAATTATACCACATCAAGACCCGGCCCATCTTTCAAAAGATGACCCGGCCCTTGGGGGTTACAGGTTGAAAGTTTTTATACCACATCAAGACCCGGCTCATCTTTCAAAAGATGACCCAGCCCTTGGGGGTTACAGGTCGAAAGTTTTTCTAACATCAAATACCCGGCTCATCTTTCAAAAGATGACCCGGCCCTTGAGGGTTACAGGTCGAAAGTTTTTCTAAGGTCAAGACCCGGCTCATCTTTGAAAAGATGACCCGGCCCTTGGGGGTTACAGGTCGAAAATTTTCTAACGTCAAGACCCGGCTCATCTTTCAAAAGATGACCCGGCCCTTGGGGGTTACAGGTCAAAAGTTTTTCTAACGTCAAGTCCCAGCTCATCTTTCAAAAGATGACCCGGACCTTGGGGGTTACAAGTCGAAAAAATTTCTAACGTCAAGACCCGGCTCATCTTTCAATAGATGACCCGGCCCTTGGGGGTTACAGGTTGAATGTTTTTCTAAGGTCAAGACCCGGCTCATCTTTCAAAAGATGACCCGACCCTTGGGGGTTACAGGTTGAAAGTTTTTCTAACATCAAGACCCGGCTCATCTTTTAAAAGATGACCCGGCCCTTGGGGTTAATGAGGAGGATATGCATTAAGGCGTAGCTCATGTTTATTCTTCATCATAAGGAGCAGATTCTTCTCCATCTCATAACTTGACTCCAAGCGACTTGCGTAGCCGGAGCAGAGCTCTTTAAATTCAAGATTCTCATAATGAGAAAGTTTGGCCTTGGAAATTTCATGTCCAATAGAAGGCTGGGATGATGTTGATACATGCTTCGACAAAACTGCCGAAGCCGGCTTGGAGAAGCCAGTACCGGTGATGATTACCACATCCGGATCTTCAACCGTTTTCAATGGACTTGGCGGGTTGGGCGTTTCCGTGCCTTCCTTGGGAGAACTTGGGAGGTCCGCCTGGTCATCAGGTTTAACCTTTGCCGGGTTAGCATGAGCCGGCGCCGGTTTTTCTTTAGGCTCTAGAGCCGGAGTAGAAGTTGATCCGCCAGTTTTCCTCTTCTTCGCATGTGCTCTAAAAAGAGAATTGGTTATGCTTAAAGGCAAGCATCATCATCATCAGAGCAAATGTAAGTATTATAAGGACCTACCCTTGAACACGAATCATTGGTGGAAGGGCTGACATCACTGAGTCGCCCGACGAAGGGGGAGAATTTTGCAAAAGTAATATCTCAAAATATGAGCAAGTTATAAGTATGACCCAAAAGGAAGCAAAGGGGGACGTTGCTAAAGGATACCTCATTCTGCCGCTTCTTGGTAGGAGTTTTCGCTGGTAACCCGGACACCAAGTCTCCAGAGTGGATCCGAGTCTTCCGATAGGAAGCATGTTGCGCCTTCTTCAAAAGGAAATTAGGATCCAGACAAGCATTTGGGTGAGACATGGGAACTTTCCCACAAACCCGCCTGGTCGTCTTAGGCGGAGGAGAAGATGAGTCGGAAGAAATAGAAATTACCTCTATGGTGTCATCTTGGCTTTCGTTACCATCATTCTATACATAAGAGATGCCGAGATGTAAGCACAAATTATAGCAACGGATGTCAAGACAAAGAAGGTAGAATTTTACCTATGAAGACACGTCGCCGATTTGGGATTCGTCCACATCGGACGATTCAGTGATGGCGGCTTTGCTTTTACTCTTGGTTTTCTTTTTTGGAGGCGGCCTGGCTTGCTTCAGGGCCTCTTTTTTGGAGGCGGCCTTTCTGATGTGGAATTTTTATTATGCGAATCAGAATCCAAGTAAGTCAGAAAGAATGAATCAAAGGCGGGTTAAGTTATTTACCTTAGGAGCCGGGTTAATCTTGCAGAATGGCTTAAGCCCTATTTGACTACACTTGGCCATGGGCTCGCCGGTTAACTTCTTGATAATGGTCACAATATCATCCTCTGTGAGTGTTGTGCGGAAGAAGCATTGGGGGTGGTCCAAAGAGCCATCAAAGTCACACATCAAGCCGTCTCGGCGACTCAAGGGAAGGATGCGCCATTCCACCCAGCAGCAGATCAGATCAACCCCAGTGAGACCATTGTTTATTAGAGATCGTAACTTGGATAGCACCGGAATAAAATCCGAGTCCTCTTATTCGGTGAGCTTGTCTGGGAGTTTAAAGTTTGTAGATAGGCGTTCCTTTCTATAGCCAAGGAGTTTGTTTTCACCCGAAGGAGAAGTTTCCTGGCAATAAAACCAAGACTCGCCCCAGCCTTTGGGATGGCTTGGCATAGAGTGATGGGAATGAGCTGTCCCTACGACGTTGAACGTTAACACCTCAAAGTTCTAAGCTAGGGCCATTGGCAAACTCGGTCTGGCGATTCAAATGAAAGAAGTACCAGAAGAAAGGGACTGAAGGTTCCATTCGCAAGTAGGCTTCACAAAATACTTGGAACTGACATATGTTGCTAATCAAGTTGGGGCCCAGGTCCTGGAGGCAGACGTTCATGAAGGTCATAGCATCTCTGCGGAATTTTGACCCTGCGGCTTAAAACCCCGTTCGAGGTGCTCAGCAAAAACAACTATTTCCCCTTCCTTTGGGTTGGGGATTTCTTCGCCTAACCCGGATCGCCATCCGATAACTTCTTTCGGGTCAAGATTCCCCGTCTTCATGCAGTCGTTGAGGAAAGCGTCGTCAACTTTGGTCAAGAGCCAGTCAGCCTTGAAAACGGTACCCATAGCTACAGAGGAAAAGGTCACGGATAAAATAACTCGCCGAACGCTTGCTGAGTGGCTAAGAGGATCCATTAACTCGCCGAACGTTTGTCAAGTGACTAAGGGAATCTGTTGACTCGCCAATAAGGGACCAGGTCTGGACACAAGGGCGACTTAAAAATTTCCTATAGTTTAGGGGAGACAACTCAGAGCCTCAGAGATGTTCATTAAAATGGTAAAGTGTGGATCTATAAACAGGTTTTTACACAGCAGGCAGTAAAATATAGATCTACGAGCAGGTAAAAATGAATAGAAAAGAGCCTGGATAAAGTGAAACAGCCTATGGCTAGGGTAAAAACAGTGAGGTTGATTTGACAGAAGCCTTTCTTAGTTCCTTGACAGGAGCTAATCGCTTGAGAATATGGTTGATATTACCACGCCTATCACTACTGCGAATCAATCAACATATATGGATGTATTCGAGGTACGCTAAGGAACCAGCGGACGAAGAACACCGAAGATCTTAGATCTGTTTCTAATGGCGAAGGGCTGACCTGATGACGGTGTCCAGAGGCGACCGAGAAAAATCTGCGGCGAGTGCTGCGTCCTTGGTCGGCCTGGAGACGAATCGAACACGGTGGCCGGAGATGGAGTTTTTTTCGGGCGGCGATGGAGCTCTTGGTGCGGCTGCGAGGAAGAAGAGACCAATGAAATGGGTAGGTGGGGATGTGCCCTGCCCCTTTTCCCGAGCCTATTTATTAGGTCGGGCGCTGGAATCAAGGCGCCTCGCGCGGGAACTGAGGACGGGATAAAGATTTGCCATAATAGCGCCAAGATTTTCGGGATATCTGTGCCCAAAGATCCGTTGGGGATTGCGTCATCATTTCTTCCGAGATTAAAGGGATAAGATGGTGTCAACAAGAAACGGTTCGGCGACTTGGAAATTTCCACAAAGGGTGGCGGATTAAGCGTATGATGCGTAAAAAGAGTAGAGTGAGTCGCCCCTAACTAAGTAAGAGTTGGCGTGAACAGGTTCAAGTCAATCTGGGGCCTAATGTTGGGGATATTATTATCTACGTGACCCGCCACTAGTTGGGCCGAGTCACCAAGTGGGCAACTCATCCTTTGGCAATTCAAGCTTTGGCCCAATAAGCCCAGGAGCTGGATGGCGGTTCAAGATCATCGTGGGGAATGAGTCATTGGGAAGATTGCCAAGTAATGGGAAGCACGATGAGTTAGAGATAGAAAGGATCATGACTTGAGTAATGGCAAGGACTCTGGTAAACCCTAAGGGCTCGACCTGTATATAAAGGCGAGTCCCAGGGAAGGAGAGGACATGTTAGAAATCATCGAGAGCTAGGTCAGGCGAGTTACGCCCTCCTTGTAATCGAAACATCATCAATACAACACAAAGCAGGACGTAGGTTTTTACCTCCTCATGAGGGGCCGAACCTGGGTAAATCGTTGTCCCGCTCCTGTTCAACCCCTTTGAGTCGCCACCAAGGTGTGATGGCTCCAACACTAAGTCCTTTCATGAGGACATCTGCCGTGATAAAACCACGACACATACGTCCACCGCCGTTGAACCGACCGGATTCTAGGATGGCCCAAGACGGAAGGGGCTACGGGCACAGTTAGGCCCTTGAGTCGCTATGCTCAAAGATCCCCCTTGATGTATGAGCGGATCCGTACCTCCAGTTGTCCGCCCCCCGCACTGGGCATGGGCGTAGTCGTAGGTGGACTGGGTTTACTTCCTGGCCAACTGTGGGCATAGTCATTGGTGGACTATGTTGATTTCCTTGCCAGCTGCGGGCATAGTCATTGGTGGACTGTATTGATTTCCTTGCCAGTTACGGTCATAGTCATTGGCGGACTGAGTTGATTGCCTCCGTCTTCTCCCCGGCGCGGAGCGTAGGGCTGCCACTAGGCATGGGAGGGACCCCTCCGTGTCCTCAGGGGGCCCCGGGCGTATATAGTCACAACTCGTTATTACGTGAGAGTGTCATGGTCTTCTCCATAGCGTGGAGCATAGGGCCGCCACTAGGCGTGGGAGGGACCCCTCCGTGTCCTCGAGGGCCCAGGTGTATACAGCGGTAGCTCGATATTATGTTAGAGTGTCACGGGGGGTGTATCTGGGAGGTCGCGAGGACGCTTTGGCCTCGCGAGTCCCCCTACCCCCGAGGCATAGGCGCCTGATTCCTTTTGGGTCATTGGTGAACCATGGTGACTTCTTCTTCTTCGGGAGTGAGACAGGGTGTCTGCTGCCTCAGGAGGCCTGCAAGGATAAGCTTCGGCCGGAGCCCCCAAGCGTGGCGCCGACCGCCCAACAATGCAAGCAAGGTTGAATGTTAGGGTTCACAGTGGGTGCGACAGAAACAACCGAAGGATGTGTAAATGAAAGTGGCGGCTGGGGAGTGCCCTGAAATCCTAGAGGCCACATGGCCCTGTGGGCGCCCTCAGACAGAGTGAGACAAAAAGTTACCTGGCAGCAGCCAACAAAAAGTCACCTGGCGGCCATGCCGCTGAAGGGCCGAGGGCGTCGTCGTCGACCGATCTCCTGCTTCCACGATCGCGACCCTCACGGTTCCGCCGTCTCCCAAGGCTCAGGACCTTTGCTTGGCCCGAGCATCTCCTCCTTTTCCTCACCACGCCCCAACAGGAAAGGCATGAGCATGGCCTGCTGGAGCCGCCGGTAGGTAGCAGCCGTGGTCCCCAGCCCGAATGGCATGAGGGTGCTGGCGCCCGGGCACACCTACCGATGGTCAGTTCGCGCGGGCCAGAAGGGGCCTTGAGTCACGGCTCTGTCGATTGCGAGGGCGTTGATGCATATGCGGGGCCGATCGACCGTGTCGACAATGGCGACTATGACTGGTGATGCAGGGTAGCCCCCGCCTCGCACGGCCTGGGCCTATCGAAGTTCTTGGATTGCTCTGATGACACACTCATGGTAGCTTGGCGGACGCGTGCCGGAGTGCGCACTTGGGTTGTGCTCGAGCGCCACGCTCGCTTCACTGGTCAGGCCAGGAACCTCCCCGGTGGGAGCCCCCAGGCCTGACCTAAGGGGGCACCGAGCGCGCCTTCCTATGCGAGGGGAGGCATGAACCCGTCCCCCGGCATGGATCCCGAAGTCCCACGACGCTCCATGGGGAGGAGCTTCTTCTTCTTCTTGCGTGGGTCCTCGCAAGGTGGCACGTCTTCTTCATCGTCCGAGCATTCCGCCGCCGCGGCGTAGTAGGCACACTCGAGTGCATAGATGGCATCCTTCTCGTCGCAGGTGATGGTGCTGATGTCGTCGCTCCCTGGCATCTTGAGGATATTGTAGCCTTGGTCAGTCACTGCTATGAACTTGGCGAGAGCCGGGTACCCTAGGATAGCGTTGTACGGCAGTTGGATGTGCGCGCTGCGGAAGGAGACTGGCAGACGCACCTGCCCGATGGGCACGATGGACCCTTCCGTGACTCTTGATAAGGGCTTGGTCGGCATGAGCTATTCGTACGGAAGCTGGAGTGTCTCGAAGGTCTCGATCGAGAGGATGTTGAGCCCTGCTCCACTGTCGATATGGGTCTTGGTGACGAAGACGTTGCTTATGGTCGGGGTGCACATCATGGGGAGCTTGCCGGCCAAGAATGAGCACCTGAGCTGACCACTTGGGTCGAAGGTGATGGTGGTCTGGGACCAGTTGAGGGGGCGCATCGCTTTAGGCTTCGTGAGAGCAGCATTCACATCTCGTGCGAACTGCTTGAAGGCGCGGTTCGAGGTCGGGGTGTCGGCGCCGCCCAGGATGGAGGCCACAGCCCTTACCTCCTGGAAACCCCCAGCCCCATCATTCTGCCTGTCTTCATCCCTCCTTCTGGGTGGCGGAGGCAGCGGAGGGAGCCCAGCCTGAAGAGGGCGAGCCTCACAAGGCTGACCGTGTCGTTGCCCCTCCTGAAGGTCGTCGCGCTAGCGGTCGTCCCGAGCCTGGTCGCGCCAGTGGTCCTCTTGAGGCTGGCCGCACCAACGGTCTTCAGGAGGCTATTCATGCCACCCCTTACGCAGCTACCGGTCATCCTAGTGGCCTCCACTGCGACCACCGCCGTGCATGGGGCCTCTGTCTCCCCGTCTGGGGCGCGTGCTGAAGTGCTCGGCACAGACCAGTCGGAGCTCGTGCCACTCGGAGGTATCATGGCCGTTGTTGCCGTGGAAGATGCATGTTTCCCCCCGCCTGACGGGCGCTCTCCCCCTCGGCAGTGCTTCGCCTCAGGATCGGGTGCGAGCACCGCCGGAGCCTTGCGCTTCGTCTCCTTGGGCTTGGTCTTCTTCTCTTATGGTTCCGCTGCCTTTGACCCGAGGAGCGACATGCGATCTTCTTCACCCCTAGCGCACTTGTTTGCCAGGTTGAACATCTCCAGTGCAGTTCTCATTTCATCACTCATCGCGAGCTCCTCCTTCATCTTGAGGTCGGTGACTCCGTCGGAGAAGGCCAAGATGACGGCCTCGTCGGACGCCTTGGGGATCTTGAGGCGCATGGCCGTGAAGCGTTGTATTAACTTGTGCAAGGTCTCCCCCTCCTACTGCTTGATGTGCCGCACGTCGTTCACGGTGGGAGCGCGGTCGCGGGTGCCCTGGAAGTTGGCGACGAAGCATTCGCGTAAATTATCCTAGGAGGTGCTGGACGCCCTTGGGAGGTTGAGGAGCCAAGAGAGTGCGCCGCTCTTGAGTGCTATGGTGAACCAGCATGCCATTACTTTGTCTCCCCCTCCTGCCGCCCTGATACTCTGCGTGTAGAGTTGCAGGAACTCGGCCGGGTCCAGGGTGCCGTCATAGCGCGGGGGTAGGTCTGGCTTGAAATTACAGGGCCACCCAGTTGGGTAGAACTCATGGGCGATGGCGAGGCACCCCACCGGCCTGACAGGTGCCACGTGCGCGAGGGCGACCTTGTCCTGTTGCTCCAATGGGTCTCCTTCGAGGGAAGCACGCTCGCGATGCGAGATTTGCAGCGCCGGGGAGCGCGCCCGCGTCAGCACGTGGCCGAGGAACCACTGGACAGCTTGCTTCATCTCTGGCCTCGCCCTGGGTTCGAGTGGCCGGTCGCGGGGACGTGCTTCCTACCTGTGCCACGCCACGGTGGTGGGGGTGGCGCGTCTTGCTCATCGTCGTTCGCTAGGGAGAGTTGGGGTCGAAACGAGCAGGAGAGCGCCACGGGATCACTAGTAGTAGCGATGAGCTCATCGATGCGTTGGTGCCATACGTTGTGGCAGTCAGGGGCGGGCCGATAGCGGAGCAGCTCGGTGGCCATGACAAGCGCGCGCCGGCCATGCGACATCTTCGACCGGGCGCACGAGGCCGACCCAAAAGCCTAGACGAGTGACGGAGTAGTGGTGCGGCCGTCGGGCTGGTTGGTAGCCGGCTGGGAGGAATCTTGCTATTCTTGAGCGTCGGGGCCCGTGGTAACGTTCACCATGGGCAATGATGACCGGAGTGCACCGGTGGCGCCTATGGGCATCGTATGAGGAAAGCGGGTGGCGCGGCGCTAGGCGCGAGCCCAACAAGCTTCAGCCATCAGAGCGGTGAAACTTAGTGAAGGCGAAGCTTGGAGGAAACCTTGACACACCCCTACCTGGCGCGCCAAATGTCGGATTTGGAGCTCTGCAAAACCCTAAAGATTCGAACTCATGGGCATGTATGAAGATCTCTCGCGGGCTCGCCTCACCTAACTCGCTACTCGCTGGGATGGTAGAGAACTCACTCGATGGTGAGGAAGACAAAGAACACGAAAGTTTACCCAGGTTCGGTCCACTGAGAAGCGTAATACCCTACGCCTGCTTTGGTGGATTGCCTCTCGTGCAGGTTGGTGGATGAACTAGTACAGTGTTCGAGGTCCTCTAGAGACTGGGTGGCCTTTGTGTGGTGCCAGTGGGCGAATGAATGGATCAAATCCCCTATGAAGTAACCTACTGTAACGCCCAAGATGCGATCCTATCCTTATTTTTGCACGAGGGCCTCGACAGGGATAGAAGCGCATCTCGTCATTTCGCAAGAATGGATATCGTTACAAGTACATGTATTGAAGAGAAGAGTATATGGAATTGGCTTACACTCGCCACAAGCTACATGAGAGTCACATCAGCACATTTCATAAATATCAAAAAGAAGAGTCGGGTCCGACTACGGACGAAAACAAACGAGAAATGAACGACGTCCATCCTTGCTATCCCAGGTTGCCGGCCTGGAACCCACCCTAGATTGATGATGAAGAAGAAGAAACTCCAAATGAAAAATCATCGCGCTCACGTATTAATATCACCTTACATGTACCTGCAACTGGTGTTGTAGTAATCTGTGAGCCACACAGGACTCAGCAATCTCATTTCCAATGGTATCAAGACTAGCAAAGCTTAATAGGTGAGGTATGGTTAAGTGGTGAGGCTGCAGCAAGTGACTAAGCATTTATAGAGGTGGCTAACTTACGAGTACAAGAATGAGAGGGGGATGATCTATGCACAGCGGACATGACTAATAATGATCAAATGAATAATCCTGAACACCTACTTACGTCAAACATAACCCCACCGCGTCCTCGATCGGAGAAGGAGCTCACGAAAGAGACAGCCACGGTTACACACTCAGTTGGCAAGTTTTAATTAAGGTAACTTGAAGTTGTCTAGAACTAGTGTTAAACAAAATTTCCACGTTGCCACATAACCGCGGGCATGGCATTCCGAAAGATTTAACCCTGCAGGGGTGCTCCAACAAGTCCATCAAAAATTACCACAAGCCGCATAGAAATCCTCGATCACGAAACTCACGATCTCATACGACTCCTTAGTGGAAATCTCAACTCTGAGATTACCCAAAGTTTCACCGGAATCCCGATGCAAAAGATATTTCATCAAAGGTAAAACTAATCCAGCAAGGCCGCCCGACGTGTCGACGATCCCAATAGGAGCCGCGTATCTCGTTCTCAGGACACGATGGATTGTCCAAACTTCCGGTAGGCCAAACACAGAGTTGCCCCAGGTGGCCACCGACGGTTGACAAGTTGGACCAACACTCATGCGGAGCACTGGCAGCCAGAACTAAGGGGGCAAAGGTGGAACAAAACACCAGGCTAGAATGGCCGAGCCTTCCACATTTTACCAAGTACATAGGTGCATTAAATTAAATAGCATTATTAGGGTGATATAACAAGAAACCCATGTTATCACATGGAAGCAACTGCACCTGCAACTAGCAACGCTAACACATGGTTAAGCAAGCGGTAACATAGCCAATCAGTGGTTTGCTAGGTTGTGGACATGTTGAAGGTTTTCATGGCAACGTTGGCAGGCTAATATTTAACAGGTGGTAGGTCGCGAGCCATAACGATGAAGATGATACAACTAGCATGGAAATGATAGTAATGGTATCTAGGGAAATGGTCATCTTGCCTAAGATCCCGCTTGGAAGAAGACTTACTCCATGAAACAAACGAACCGATGTAGTCGAACGGGTCCTCACTTTCCGACACGCTTGCGGAACTCTATCGAGACGTAGCAAACCGGAAACAAGAATCAACACACGATATCACCACGTGATGCACAACACAAATGATAGATGAGAGGTCTAATGCAAGGCAAGACATGGCGATTCACTCCAATCAAACACTACACATTAAGTGAAGTTCAATATGCAACAAGTTGCATATTGACGAAACTCCACATACGAATTATTTAGTTCTATCATGATTTGGTACACGGAAATAATAATTATGGTTAAACATGGCAAGAGGTGAAACATAATTAATCTACCTATCTAGGCATTTTTAAATGAGGTCGGAAATGACTTATAGCATCTCCGAACTGACCTAATACGCTATTTTATAATTCTGTCCAGATCTGAACTAAAATGTTTTAATAATTGTTAAACCACAAAATAAATAGGTTCATGTGCTTCTATGCATCGTTCCAATCAATTTACACATAGAGAACACTCCAACGGAGCTACGGTTCAAAAGATACGACCACGGCCAGATATGATGGCATGAATGCATTATGTGTGCAACGATAGTCACAAGCATCCCAACCCAAGAAGGCAGCAACATATTATGAAACTACACGAGATTCTAAGCAAGTTTCATATAGGACACGATGAAAACGGAGCAACGGTTCAACATATACAAGCTACACGAGAAATAGTTATAATCTGCCAAAAACAGCAACATGGCATATTTGTGTTTTCCTACACCCCAAAACAATGAGCTACATAAAACCAAAATGCTCAAACAAGACATGAGGCGGTAGTGGTCAAGATGCACTTCAACACCCTACTAATAACATCTAGCATGGAAGCATGATCACTAGGAAAAGAACTCACAAAATGGCATGTCACACACAGTTTCAGACTTAGAGAAAATAATAGTTTTTGAGAGGCATTTTTCGATCTGAAGGCATATTGACAACATCAATACTATATGCTACAGGTCACCAAATGGCATCAAAATTCAGAGCATTCTAGAGAATCTTAAGGACTACAACTAACTCCATTGCACCAACCTAAAAAGAGCTATAGATCACCAGAAAAACTCATGGCATGACAACAACAAAATAAAAAAAAATCAGACTTAGAAATATTTCAGCATCTCCCAATCAGCACTATTTTCTAGCATTTTGAGAACTAGCAAACAACACCTAAACATGGATTTCTATTGCAACCAAAATTACCAGAGGCTAGCCTACACATCCAAGGGCATATCTCATGTTGACAACTCATTCATATCATGCATGGAATAAATCCCACAAAATAAACAAAAGGGCAACATGGCAAAATATCACGCGCACTAACTTGGTCAAAAGCTAAAACTAAATGCACAGTTAAATTCTATGGATTTTTCTACCCCGAAAACATATATAATATGTGGGGTTGCAAAATAAAAATAATGCCACACGTATATGTGAGAATATTTCCTAAACGCGACATGGCAAACTAGCGACGGAACCTACATGCAAAAATGCAAACAACTACTCTAAAATACATGGCAAAGGGTTACAAACAACACGGACGTTTTATCTATGGGGTTCGAACAATCCGGACGCACGCAAAAATATTACCGAAATAATTCCCTATTAGGACAGCACGCAATTCTAGGCATATGGCGGTTCAAACCACTTCAAACATGCATGAAAGTTGTAATCATAATCTATGCAAAATTCTACACGAGTTACATATATAATACGTCGAAATCCGATACACGGTTAAGAATCTACGAGCGTTTGAAAATATAGAATTTTTGTGAAAATAGTAATTCATAGAAAACTCCTAAAATTCTACGGGCCGAAATGCAAATGAGCCTAAATAGGTCATGGGCGTCGGATAGCTAAAAGGCACACGGGTGAAAAATAGACGGCTGGGGGCTGGAGCTCACCTTGGGCCTTCCTGGGCCGGTTGGAGGAGACGGTTGGGGGAGCAGGCCTAGGAGGAGGTGGGCCTGGTTGCTGGCCACGTCGGGGCGCGGCCCACCACGGCCAGCGGAGGCGTTGGGAAGCCTCGTCCTCCCCCCGTGCCCCTGAGGAGCACGAGGCCCTGGCGGCGCCGGCGGTGCAAGGCGGCGAGGGGCTGCCGGGGGTGGGGTGAGGCAGATCTAGCGGGGGCAAGGTCGGGGCGACACGTTCCGGCCGGTTCCCGGCGAACTCCGGCGAGGCGGCAGCAAGTATGGGGATAGGGCAGAGGCGTTTGAGCCCGAAACCTGCGAGAAGAGTGGGAGATCTGGGTGAGGGGGAGAAGAATAGAGGGCAGCGGAGGGAGCTCCGCCTGGGTCCAGTGGGGCTCTCCGGCGAGGATGTGGGGCGGCGGAGCTTGCGGCGGCGGCACTCTCGGTTGGGGATCCTCCCCGATCTGGAGCTCGGGCACGATGGGTGGCTGGCTGTGGCTGCCTCGGGCCCGGATGGGCTTGGGCGGGCCGGTTGCGGAGTCACGCGGGCCCGGTGGCTGGAGGAGGGAGACAGGGATGTGGAGGCGGCTAGGGTTTCGCGGTTTGGCACGGGATTCGAGGAGGAGAGAGAGAGAGGGGCTAGATTAGGCAGATGGGGTGTCTATTTATATACAGGGGCCAGGGTTAGCAGAATTTCGCCTTGGTTTCAACCGCGCGATCGGAATCGAACGGTCTTGCACACAGGGACGGCTAAGTGGCTGTGTAGAGCGGCTAGGTGGGGATGAGAGGGAAATGGTGCGGCGCGGCAACGTGATTTAAAACACCGAACCACGTGCGATGAATAACCAAAGACGGTGCCGCTGCGGTCGACCATTCGAGTACCACACGGACTCCGATTGCGATGAAAATTGGCAGGCGGCCTACCTATATTAAAATAAGACCACACGCCAAGTTTTCAACTCAATCAGAGAAAGTTTTATACACACATTTAAAAACAAGGTTTTGACGATGCCGCGGGCGCGTGGGTGTGTGGTCGGGCTCAACACGGACAACGACGAACACGGAGAGAACCGGCAACTCATAGCGGATGCAAGTTTTGAAAACTGGTGGCAACAGGATCCTGATGCAATGCAGAAGATGCGCATGATTCGATGACGAATGCGGCAAACAAAATAATAACACGGCGACAACGGAAAAGAGGGGAATCTTCTGCAGCGTCGGTCTCGGGCTGTCACAACTCTCCTACACTACAAGAGGATCTGGACCCGAGATCCAAGAATGGAAGGGAAGAGAAAGAGCAAGAGCGATAGGTAAACTTAGTTTCTTCTTGACAAACGAGTGAAACCAATGACTCTTGTAGTTACAACGAGATTAAGAATGATATGAGAAACAAGGAAGAATGCACACAAAATTTCGGCAGCACTTCGGTACGACAAGAGGACAAGAATTCAATATAATGGAAAGATTTTGAAAATATACACAACAATTCAACTAAATTGAGCAAGGGAACAATATGATCTTGAAAACACAAGATGATAGATTGAAGAGAGCACCATCATAAAGCCTCCCTTAGAAAGAATAAAAACTAGCTCTAGGCAAGAAGGAATGAAGAAGAAAATGAGAACTACTACCACAAGAATCTAGAGGAACACCTTGAGAATGAAGAGCTATTGAGCTGCCTAATAGAAAATTGAACACGGATCCGGAATAATTGAGAGACGAACGAAGGGACAACAATTGAGAAGAATTTGAGAATGAAAGCTGAAAGCTGAGAACGAAGAAATCTTCTGAAATGATGTCCTTCGGAGGATCAATAATGAAAACAACTCAGAAATGCACTGGATAGCAAGAAAGGGATTCTCCTGATTGAGAACAACTCAAGATGATGACTCAAAGCTCAAATGATGAAACACTCCTTCGGTCTTCCAAGCTGAAAATGATGGCGAGAAACAACACCTAGAATACTGAGACACTCTGGAATAATGAAGAATGAAATGTTGAGCCAAATATGAGAATAATTCAAAATGATCTTAAAGGAGGAATATGACTGATGAAATTCATACTTACGTCATGGTAGAAAAGAATTAGAGATCTCCGAAAAGATTACAAGAGCCAGATAAGATCCTGGGAAAGAACATGTGGGTTATGGGCTCACTCAAAGAAACCACCGTTGAAAAGATTCCTTAGAAGAGAGATATTGCACCGGCATAAAGAAAACTTGATGAGATGATACACTCGAAATAACTGAAAGGATTGAAAACAAGAAACTTCCAAGATAACTTCAACACTCGAGGTAGAAAGAGAATGATGAATGACAAGAGAGGCTTGAAGAGAATTTTCAACATGGGAAAGAGTTTAAAGGATGAAAAGGATATGATGAACACCAAGATCTTAAATTGAATCCACCGGAAAAGAGAAAAAAATGAAGAAATGATGAACTAGAACTCCTGAGAATCTTCACAATGAATCACTGGATAAGAGAAAAAATAAAAGATAGCGGAATCAGCAATGAAATGAAATGCACTTTGATGAGAATTGAATCATTGAAGAAAAGGGTGGGAGGGCAGGGAAAACAAACGCAACTTGGGACAAATGAGATGAATTTCCGGAAGAATTGATAGATTGATCTTGCAAAATTGGAAAGGATTGAATTCATTTGAAGAGAAGTACACCGGTTGGTAAAAAGGATTGACAAGACAATTTCAGTTGAAAGAACTGAAAAGATAATTTATTGAGCAAAAGAATTAGCGCTCTCATAAAAATATGAGAAGACCTCTGGGCAAGATGTGAATTCACCACATGACATCGAAGCAACTCGAATTACCATACTCCAAGAAAACAAAGGATGAGGCTTACGAAACAAGCCAGAACAAACTCATGTGAGAGATTTCGTCCGATATTTTCGTGGATAGGATCGCACGGGCTCGATCCTTACAATAGCCATCATGTACAAGGCAGTGCACACGACATACAAAGCATCCCTGAGTCGTAGCAAGCTATAAGGACTCTTTAAGACCCAACTAGAACCGCAGTAAGACGACCGTGAACACAGAATCCACTAGATGTCGAACCCCAACCTAACATCATGCATTTGTTGGAAGATTGTCCTATAAGTAACTACTTGAATTCCCACCCAAGAACTCCCGAAATGTCTGGTCATGCCATCTGGTCCACGGATACAAGGAGTAATATAACACTCAACTCCTATACTAACCCGTCCAGTGTATTAAATCCGTCAACACATAACCATAATCTCGGAACCTCATTTATTTCAGACACTCGTAATCACAACGATACTAAGTATGGCGATACATCCAGAACTCTCTGCACCAGTAATCGGGAAGCCCGACTCCTCTCGCCACTACTAGTATTGAAGCAATTTTGAACATCCTTAGTCCTGAGATATTAAGAAATCTGAATGATAACGATGTGCTCGAGAATCCCCTGGAGCTCAACTCCCCGAAAGAAATCAAGTCAGAAAGGAGGCACCAAGACACAACTCCGTCACATCGGCATCATATAGATTCCAAAATATCCGCGTGATCCTAAAAAATTTGAGTGAGAAAAGGAGTAGAATTAAATTTCTAATTGGTGAACCTCACCAGAGCATAGAAGAGGAGAAAAAATAATCCTACTCTCCGATATATAACTAGACTCAAAGCAGTTTTACTAGACTCGACTCGGCCAAGTTCGATCAATCAAGGGGGCTCCTAGGTCGGTACTGCTTAGATACCAACTAGTAACGCCCAAGATGCGATCCTATCCTTATTTTGGCACGAGGGCCTCGATAGGGATAGAAGCGCCTCTCGTCGTTTCCCAAGAATGGATATCGTTGCAAGTACATGTACTAAAGAGAAGAGTATATGGAATTGGCTTATACTCGCCACAAGCTACATCAGAGTTACATCAGTACTTTCATAAATATCACGAAGAAGAGCAGGGTCCAACTACGGACACAAACAAACGAGAAAAGAACGACGTCCATCCTTGCTATCCCAAGCTGTGGCCCTGGAACCCATCCTAGATCGACGATGAAGAAGAAGAAACTCCAAATGAACAATCATCACGCTCACGTCTTAATATCACCTTACCTGTACCTGCAACTGGTGTTGTAGTAATCTGTGATCCACAGGGGACTTAGCTGTCTCATTTCCAAAGGTATCAAGACTAGAAAAGCTTAATAGGTGAGGTATGGTTAACTGGTGAGGCTGCAGCAAGTGACTAAGCATTTATAGAGGTGCCTAAGTTATGAGTACAAGAGTGAGAGGGGGATGATCTACGCATAGCTGACGTGACTAATAATGATCAAATGAATGATCCTGAACACCTACTTACGTCAAACATAACCCCACCGTGTCCTCGATCGTAGAAGGAGCTCACGAAAGAGACAGTCACGGTTACGCACTCAGTTGGCAAGTTTTAATTAAGTTAACTTCAAGTTGTCTACAACCAGTGTTAAACAAAGTTTCCACGTTGCCACATAACAGCGGGCACGGCTTTCCGAAAGATTTAACCCTGCAGGGATGCTCCAACTAGTCCATCACAAATTACCACAAGCCACTTAGAAACTCGCGATCTCGTCGGACTCCTTAGTGGAAAACCTCAAGTCTTAGATTACCCAAAGTTTAACCGGAATGCCAATGCACAAGATATTTCGTGAAAGGTAAAACTAATCCAGCAAGGCCGCCCGATGTGTCGACGATCCCGGTAGGAGCCGCGTATCCCATTCTCAGGACACGACGGATTGTCCAAACTTCCAGTAGGCCAAACACAGAGTTGCCCCTGGTAGCCACCGGCGGTTGACAGGTTGGACCAACACTCATGCCGAGCACTAGCCCCGGGGTTGATTAATTTCCTCGGGGTCCGGAAAGTCCCTATCCAATTTTATTAGGTTATTAGGAAAATGTAGTACCAAAGTTGGGACTTGCAAGACCAATTTTAATCTAAGACAAATTATCAAGGGGGTCCCCATAACAACCCCAATCATGTTAGGAGCGCTCAATTATGGAACATAACACCGGTAGCCGAAACTAAGGGGGCAAAGGTGGAAGAAAACACCAGACTAGAAAGGCTGAGCCTTCCACCTTTTACCAAGTATATAGGTGCATTAATTTAAATAGCATTATTAGGGTGATATAACAAGAAACCCATGTTATCACATGGAAGCAACTGCACGTGCAACTAGCAACGCTAACACATGGTTAAGCAAGCGGTAAACTAGCCAATCAGTGGTTTGCTAGGTTGTGAACAGGTTGAAGGTTTTCTTGGCAATGTTGGCATGCTAATATTTAACAGGCGGTAGGTAGCGAGACATAACAATGAAAACGATACAACTAGCATGGCAATGATAGTAATGGTATCTAGGGAAATGGTCATCTTGCGTGAGATCCCGCTTGGAAGAAGAATGACTCCGTGAAGCAGACGAACCGATGTAGTCGAACGGGTCCTCACTTTTCCGAAACGCTTGCGGAACTTTATCGAGACGAAGCAAACCAGAAACAAGAATCAACACACGATATCACCATGTGATGCACAACACAAATGATGCATGAGCGGTCTAATGCAAGACAAGACATGGTAATTCACTCCAATCAAGCACTACACATTAAGTGAAGTTCAATATGCACAAGTTGCATATTGACAAAACTCCACATATGAATTATTTAGTTCTATCCCGATTAGGTACACGACAATATTAATCATGGTTAAAAATGGCAAGAGGTGAAACGTAATTAATCTACCTATCTAGGCATTTTTAAATGAGGTCGGAAACGACTTATAGCATCTCCAAACTGACCTCATACGTTAATTTATAATTCTGTCCAGATCTGAAATAACATGTTTGAATAATTGTTAAACAGAAAAATAAATAGGTTAAGGTGATTCTATGCGTCGTTCAAATCAATTTCCACATAGAGAACATCTCCAACGGAGCTACGGTTAAAAAGATACGACCACCGCAAGATATGATGGCATGAATGCAATATGAGTGCAACGACAGTCACAAGCATTCCAAACCAAGAAGGCAGAAACATATTATGAAACTACACGAGATTCTAAGCAAGTTCCATATAGTACACGATGAAAACGGAGCAACAGTTCAACAAATACAAGCTACACAAGAAATAGTCATAATCTGCCAAAAACAGCAACATGGCATTTCCTACACCACAAAACAACGAGCTACATAAATCCAAAATGCTCAAACAAGACATGAGGTGATAGTGGTCAAGATGCACTTAAACATCCTACTAGTAACATCTATGATGCAAGCATGGATCACTAGGAAAAGAACTCACAAAATGACATCTCACACATAGTTACAGACTTAGAGAAAATAACAGTTTTTGACAGGCAGTTTTCGATCTGAAGGTTTATTGACAGCAGCAATACTATATGCTACAGGGCATCAAATGGCATCAAATTTCACAGCATGGTAGAGAATATTAAGGTCTACAACTAACTTCAGTGCACCAACCTCAAAACAGCTATAGATCACTAGAAAAACTCATGGCAAGACAGCAACAAAATATAACAGATTTCAGACTTAGAAATATTTCAGCATCTCCTAATCAGCACTATTTTCTAGCATGTTGAGAACAAGCAAACAACACCTAAACCTGGATTACTATTGCAACTAAAATTACCAGAGCCTAGCCTACACATGCAAGGGCATATCTCAAGTTGACTACGCTGGTACACGGTGACTTCCTTAACCACCTCGCCCTCACTATAAGTAGACTCATCAACGGCCTCCCCGCCTCCATCATAATGGCCACCTGGCCCCTCGGTCCGATCCAGCCAGGTAACCTATTGAAACGTCTCCGCGTTGGCCGAAGCCTTTGGGGCGGGAGTCTCCTGGGACGTATTCCTTGGTACACGGGTCTCGTGGGCCAAAGTCTCAGGAACAAGAGTCTCAGGGTCGAATCCTCGTTGACCCGAGGATCCTGGACTGGAGTCCCCATAGCCTCCACCTCAAACGGGTCCACTATAGTAGTCTTGTGCTCGGGTGAATCCACTGGGGGTGGCGGCAAGGACGACGTAGCTGTCTTTCTACCTCTCTCGCGGCCACGTTATGTACCCTTCGCCTTCTTCCCGCTTGCCCGATCTCCTCTCCCCGTGAGCAACGACACCGACGAAGAAGCACTCGCGGGTGTCCCCACACTATGTGCGAAGACTTTACGGAGAGACTAGGGTGAAATGGAACCACCCCTCGCGCGGGCCGCCGAGCAATCTGGACCCGTGCCCACCATATTTCAACACTGCCATGATAAAGTATAAAAGAAATTAGTACAACATAAAAAAATTGAATCCCTCACATCAATAACAATATGTACATATATAATTTAAGTTGGCATGCATACTAACTAATAATAGTCTGGTTCAATAAATGCATGATCATCCTAACTATCACACGTTTCTTCATGAATGACGTGCTCATCGGGTTCACCGGGATCAACTTGTGCAAGGCCTTTCTGTAATTGGTCAGTCATTGACATGTCATCCGCAGTAGTAACCTCTTGTAGTTCTGGCTCTGCTAGTTCCGGGTCTGGGGTGAAGTCGGATTCACTGTCGCTGTCTACTTCCATGTTCTGGGGTGAAGTACAACGGTTCTTGAAACATTTCTCTGAAAGACGTGTTTCTTTGAAGAATTCTCCGTCATATGTGTTTGGGTTAATTTGAAGTTCATAATCCTATTCATATGGGGGAGGTGGTCTAGCATGTGGCGGGACTTCATAAAAAACATCCCAAGCATTACCTAGAAAACTTGGGTCACCTGTTAAGCCATAATATAGACATCGAGAACGTCAAAATGGGTGCTTTGCTTGGTTTCGACTAGCCCTATATGTTCATGAGTCCATCTCGTCTACTTCGGCTGGAACCAATAACATTTGAAAACTACAACGTTCGGTGGGTTTTCACCATAGAATTGAAGTTCAGAAATTGCTTCTACTCTTCCATAATACTCGGTACCTCCTTCGCCTATAGCAAAGACACCACAATTTGTAGATTTCTGGTCGGACATAGATATCTCTTTGCCGGAGGTATGAAAGCGATACCCGTTGATGTTGTATTTAACAAATGAACAAACACTATAGTCACAACCATTAGGGGTTGTCTCAATTCGATGTCCATAGACTCTGAATTAGCCTACACAAGTTTAATACGAAATGATTGGTCCATTATTAATAATTACCGTTTGTTTGAACCAGGAGATGAAACTTGGATAGCCGCCTCCATGCTTTGACAGAAGCTCATACTCTTCAAAGAAATCAATTTGGATGACCTCTCCTTCAGAGAATTTGGCAGTATCGACTGTATCAAATATCCGAGAATAAGAACAGTTCAAAGGAATTGGAAGTTGCAGAAAAATGTACCGGGAACTTACTCGATGTACGGCCTCACTTGTGTTACGTCGTTGAAGATATACAACAAAATTGTCTGCCATTCTTCGACATCCAGTATTATTGGTTTCGAAGCACCGGCTGGTGCGAGCTTCCCTTTGAATAGGCTGAGGTTGGATGCACCTTTTTAGGGTCGCCATCATTGTACCGAGGTTTTGGATTATGCAAATGACGATTTTTGGCTTCATAGTGTGCTGTAACAAAGTTGGCCACCTCCTTAGTAATGAATACCTCGGCCATAGATGGTTCAATTCTACATTTATTTTTACATTTAGCTCAAAGCGTCTTCTCCATGCTCTCAGTTGCAAAGCACCAACGATTTTGCACAGGCCCACCCAATCTTGCCTCGGTTGGGAGATGTAAAATCAAATGATGCATTGGATTAAAGAAGCCCGGTGGAAAGATCTTCTCTAACTTATAGAGCAAATTTGTGCCAACTCCTCTATGTCATGTACCACGCCAGGCGACAGTTTGTTCACACAAAGAACACAGAAGAACTAGCTTTGCTCTGCCAGTACTAGCCATTCATCCTCAGGAATAAAGCCACATAACATCACTCGCATTACCCGCTCAAGCCATATGTGCCAATCATGACTCCCGAGACCAAATATTTTCATTTTTTCAAGACTCATTCCCCTCTTTAGATTCGCTGCATACACATCGGGAAACATCAAGTGCATTTTGATCCACAAGATAATTTCCATCATAGCTGGCCTTCCAAGATTAAACCAAGCCTTTGGCTTCGACCAGTTCTGCTTTCCTTTCTAGTGTCTCTTGACGATTCTAGCCTTAGTATTATCCTTTGATTTCCCATCTATGACGAACAATGTACCAAAATGGTCTCTCCTATATTATTTTCAGTATGCATCATGTCGATGTTGTGTGGAAGAAGGAGGTATTTGAAGTAACGCAGATCCCACAAACATGGCTTGTGAGTTGAGGCGTGTTCTGAATTATACCCCTTGAAATACCGCGGACACTCTATATGAGGCTCGAGGGCATTTAACTGATCCAGGATCTGCTGAACTGTCAATGTAGGTGGTGTTGACTTTTCTTTTCTTTTCTGAACTAATGCTCAGGATCCAAGAACTGTATATGCAAGTCAAAGCAAGAATACTTCCCACCCACCTACAACTAATGAAACTAAAGAGGTTCCTTGCACGTGGGGCACGGGAACCTTCCATGCACACAGCATCCAAAGAATAGCGCATGCGCCGGCAAGTCATGCATCGAGTACATGTACCAGACATGCATTTTGAAGTTTTCTTTTCTAGCAATATCGTATGTCTTGACACCAGTATCCCAAGCTTCTTGCAATTCATCCCTAAGCGGTTGCATGTACACATTCATATTTTTCCCCGGATAATTCGGCCCTAGAATTATCAACATCAGGAATATGTTATTTCTTTGCATAATCTGTGCGGGGGGAGATTGAGGGGAATGACAAATATGGGCCAACAATTGTATTGGGTTGCCATCATACGAAAGGGATTGAACCCATCCGTGCTGATGCAGACTCGAGGATGCCTTGGATCTGCAGCTTTATCCAGATGTAATGCATCCAAATACTTCCACGCTGCCGAATCCGTTGTGTGTACCACCATCTTATTCCCAGCTGCATCTAGTTCAGTTCTTTTTCCCAATTTGTGCCATGTCATTTGTCTAGCCGTCTCTTCGACCATGAAAAGACATTGAAGCCTTGGTATGATTGGCATATACCAAAGAACATTAACTGGGATTTCGGTCTGGCTCTTATCACCCATACCGTTGTCTACCACAACAAACCTGGAAGAATTGCAAACGGGAGAATAGTCCATGTTTGCATACTCCTTCCTAAATAAGGCACATCCTTTCTCACACGCATGTGTCTTCTCATAGGGCATCTTAAGTACACGAAGTATTTTGTCCGACCGGTACAGGTTTGCAGGCATGACATGGCCTTTGGGTAGAAAGCGTCCAAATAGTGTCATCATCGCCTCGTAGCATTCCCTTCCCAAGTTGAACCAAGCCTTCACTGCTAGTACTTGTGCAATGGCATCCAATTGACAAAGCTCAGTGTACTCAAGGATAGGACGTTTTCAAGACTCTCATTGTCCGAATCCTGACCATCATCAAAGTCTTGCACCATGCTTTCGATCCCGATACCATGCTCGTTGGTGCAACGACTAACCACCTCAGCTCTGGTACATTGTCTAGACTCACCATGAAATGTGCACACAGTATAATTAGGCTTAAAGCCCCTCCTCTGCAGGTGTTTAATCATTTCAACCTTTGTCCTCTTTTTGTAGTGGTCACACCCAGGACACGGGTACCAGTTTGTTTCCTGACCATTTGCAAATGCGGATTTTACAAACTCCCTGGTTTTTATAAACCATTCTTTGGTCATCTCTTTGTGGCTATGGTGACCGGTGTACATACACGCACGATCACTCATCTTTCCTAGCTGCTAAATACACCAAATATATACACATATATATAATTCAACATGTATATTCATCAGTTAATCTAGTTTGCCAATTTTATTACGTCCATGCAACCTACATGCTAATAGGTAAAGATAGGAACTAATCCCACCAGAGTATGTGTAGAGTGAGTACGTTCTCCATGCGCGACCCCATTCTGAGACAAAATATCGGCAGCACCTCCCTACTAATCTCCAAATACACGTCTCGGCAAAAAGTCAAGAGAATGTGCATCCGGAGAAAAGCGGGGAGACGCTGCTGAAATTTTGTCTTGGAATGGGGTAGAGCATGGATAACGTACTCACTCTACACATACTCGGGTTGTCCATGGAAATCACTGGACAATCCAAATGAGTTACAGTGATAAATATGCAAAATAATGCATATTTATCGATACAACCCTTTCGGACGGGAGACGCCTAGGTTACGCGACTTAGCATGAAAATGAAATCTACTGCCATGATTAAAAGAGCATAGGAGGTGAAGGTGGATTCGTAGCTCACCCTCGGTTGTAGAGGAAGTAGTCGAACAATGGCGGGATCACGGAACAAAATTTTCGACGACGATGACTCCAAGGAGATGAAATAGCACAAAGCCTGTAAATTGTACCAACTGAAAAAAATTTAGGACATCACATCACATAAAGCATTAAAAATTCAAACTATGAAAAAAATAATATTACTAATGACATCACATCACATAAAGCATTGACAGATCCTCTTCTTCTTCTTCTTCTTTCCTTATCCTCTTCTTCTTCTTCTTCTTCTCCTCCTCTTCTTCTTCTTCTTCTTATTCTTTCCTTCTCCTCTTATTTTCTTCTTCTTCTTCTTTTTCTTCCTTGTTTTCCTTATTTCCTCTTCTTTCATCTCCTCTTTTACTCCTGCTCTTCTTCTTCTCTCCTCCTCCTCCTCCCCTTCTTCTACTTCTTCCTTCTTCCTTCTTCTGCTTATTCTTCTTTTCTTCTTCATCTTTTTTTCATATTTTTTCTACTTCTTTTAATTATGACTAACTAACTAAACCTAGCACTAAAACAGAAAAATCTAATCTAATATAACCTACCACTCAATTAATCTAACTAAACCTATCACTAATCTAACATAGCACTAAACTAAACTAACATAGCATTAAATATCAAAAAAAAGGAAAACACCTCACCTTGGTGCGGTCGGTGCCAGAGGCAGTGTGCGGAGGCTGACGCAGTGGGGTGCCCTAGCGGTGGGGGCAGGGCCGGAGGGACGCCGGGGTGGGCAGGGGCGCCGGGTAGGGCATGGGCACCGGGCAGGGAAGGGCACCGGCTACGGGGACAGGATGCGGCCACGGGGAGGAGCTGGGGTGGTCGGCGTAGGGTCGGGTGGCCGGTGTACGGTCGGCGTAGATAGAGCTGCAGAAAGGGGTTGGCCAGAGCGGGGAGGAGCAGTGGTGGCTAGCGCAGGGTCGGCGAGGGGAAAGCTGCGGGGAGGGGGTGGCCGGCGTGGGGAGGAGCGGGGGTGGTCGGCGCGGGAGGGGTGGCTGGCGCAGGGCCGATGCAGGGAGAGGGCGGTGCGAAAGGTGGCTGGTGCGGGGGAACTCCGGTGGTTGGCAGTGCAGAGTGCGGGCGAGAGCGAGGGATTGAGAGAGGGTGGGGTGGGTGGGCGAGGGCGCGGTCGGCCATTATGAGGAGAGATGGTAGAGAGGGGGGGCCTATCGCTCGTTAGGTTAGGTGGGCCTTTGTCCTCCACAGCAAACGCCAAAGAGGGGGTGGGGGTGGGGTGGCGTTGTCCGTTAGGCCATGGCTTTTGCCCTCTGTCTGCCCCCTCTTTGTCGTTTGCGGGCAAACGGGCAAGTGGGGTGGTGCGATGTGTGCCCTTTGACGTTTGCCTTGCGCTTCTTTGCCATCTGCTGGAAGATGATAAAGCTTTGGATGATGGCAAAAAGGCCCTTTGCCATCAGCCATATCTTTGCCCTCTATTTTCTGGAAGCTGATAGCAAAGAGGCTCTTTGCCATCATCCAGCAGACGGCAAATAATTGACTCATGGTAAATTCCATGATTCCAATAGTGAAAGAGGTCATGCGGCAACAAGGATGACCAGGTCGCCCTGATCACGATAACGTATATCGTGTAGCAAAGGGAATAGAAGTACAAAGTAGAGGTTCGCCTAAGAAGATTCATGAGACACTTAGAGTCTGCATGACTTGCTACATGCTACTAAGTACTAGCCAAATAGGACGTGGTATGACTCACGGTCAAGTGAACGAGAACCTAAGGGGACACACGCTTAAGGGAAGGAACACGTGGGATTTAGGGTCCGTGCGAGGCCCAAGAGTTGAGCCCGCGTGAGACGCCTATATATAGTGGAGGTGTGGCACTCCTATTGAGTTGATCACTTTGGCACCGTCATTAGGGTTGTGCATGTGTTGCACCTACCCACCTCCACTCACCGCCGCCAACTGTTTGATCTAAACCTAGCAGTCTGCCGCACAGTGTTCCTCCTACACGCGCGGATACCATTAGAGGCGGTGCACCTAAGCCGCTCTGTGAACCTGTACGTAGGATCCGGCAATCGACTGTTCGAGGGAGACGATCTGTGACCCATTGTTCAAGGGATATCAGACGAGTAGGAGACGGACCACGTGGACGTGCTGCCCCAACTAAAGTTTCGCTGCACGGCACTACGCGTCTAGCGGTAACAATCTGTGTTCATCCCCTATCATGTTCTTGGATGTTCTGCGCATAGGAAAATTTTAATTCGCATGTGATGCACCCACGATAGAACTGAACAGTCGTGTCAGAGCCTTTGCTAGTGGTTTTGGTTTCATATTGGATGCATATTTGATATGTGGAAGCCGCTGATGAGATTCGTTGTCGTTCTTGAGATCGGCTATATGCATGGTTGACGAGATCAACTGCACATCGGGATCATTGAGGCAATGTTTTTTGTCAATCGTATTCGATGAGGTCGTGGCACAACCTGCCCTTATCGGTCAGTTTTCGCCATCGGGGTTAAGAGTGAAATGTATATCCGAATCGGGTTTGCAATGATCGATAAAATCGGTCAGATCAGAAAATTCGGCAGGACCGCCCTGCGCATAGCGCCGTGTATTTCATACACGATCACACAAACCGGTAGAATGCGATTCTATGCATGTGTTTATTTTGCAGGTTTGATGTGAATAGTACGACTCATATGTATGTGATGCATGTGTGTAATTTAACATGACTTGCGTGTCATGATAGTCAGCCAGCAGGAGCCAAAGTGCTGTCATTTCATTGTATAACGGCCTGCGTGTTGACTTGTGATTCTCAATAAATTGATTACTAGTTGTAGTAGTTTGAGGAGAGAGATCAAGTTCTAGGTTTTGGTGTCCCGGCGTGATGAATAGGATGGAGTCCCGCCCTAGCCATCAGAGTTTGAGCCGGCTTGGAAGGACGTTCATGAATGGGCCATACTATTTCACATATTTATGTTTATATGTGATTGATATTGCTTCTTGTTTTCTATGCATGTTATAGTGTAGAAATATCCCTCATCAATATCAACTACATTGCCATTCTGGATGTTGCTCCTTCTCACGTAAAGTACGTCTAGTGGTGGGCTCATAAAATTGAGGTGCTACTAGGTGTCCTTGAACTGGAGGGTTCGTGTCGGAGAGGGATATGCACTGCATCAGGTTAACTTGACAAGGTTATAAAAATGATATTGGGCCTTGTGGCAAAGAAGATTGGGAGTCGGGGGATAAGATAACTACCCAACCGACAAGAGTCGTACAGAGATACGATTAGCAATATGTTGCTTACCGAATAGGCAAGTTGGCTAACAGTGATGCTAAAGCTCCGTAGTCGATCGCGCTAGACGGATCCTGAATTACGGAGAGCTCGCGGAGGGATGCCGACTTCAGTGGGAGTAGTTCTATTTAAGGCACGAATTACTCAACATCAACACATTGCTTAGTGATTACCTATTTTCTATTGTAGGTAAATGGCACCATCAGCTCAAAACTTTGCATTGAAATCAATTCTGGAAAAGGATAAACCAAATGGAACAAACTTTACCACCTGGTATAGAAATCTGAGAATTGTTCTCAAGCACGAGAAAAAGGAACATGTTCTAGAGGATCCACTTCCAGAGGTACATGCCGATAATGCTAACGTCACAACCAAGAATGCCTACCAGAAACTCGTTGATGAATCGAACGAGATCGGCTCCCTCATGCTGGCTTGTATGGAGCCTGATTTGCAACGACATTTCGAAGACATTGCGGCTTTCGACACGACCGACAGTCTTAAGAGCATGTTCCGGGTGTAGGCTAGGACTGAAAGGTTCAACGTGTGGCGATCCTTGATGGATTGTAAGCTGAAGGAAGGCAGTCCACTGAGCCCGCATGTGATCAAGATGATCGGATATATGCAAGCTTTGGATCGTTTGCACTTCCCGCTCTCAAATGAGCTGGCTACTCATGCAGTTCTGAGTTCTCTTCCACCTAGCTATGGGACGTTCATCTCGAACTATCATATGCATGTCATGGATAAGAAGCTCACTAAATTGCATGGGATGCTAAAGATGGCAAAGCAGGATATTAAGAAAGGCACGCATCAAGTGTTGATGGTGCAGAACACGGAAAAGTTCAAGAGGACTTGGTCCAAGAAAAAGGCTAAGGCAAAGGGCACGAAGAAGGTTGTCTCGGCCGCTGAGCCGAAGTTCGTACCAACCTCAAAGACCATTTGCTTTCATTGCAAGGAAGCTGGTCACATGAAGATGAACTATAGCAAGTGGCTTGCTGAGCATGGCAACAAGGCCGGAGATGCTTCTTCAGGAAAAGGTACACTTGTGACATATGTTATAGACATTTACCTTGCTGACATACCTAGTAGCTCTTTGATATTTGATACTGGATCGGTTTTGTATATTTGCAACTCGATGCAGGGGCTAGTAAGAACTAGGCGTGTGGCACAAGGGGTGATTGACATCAGGGTCGACAACAAAGCAAGAGTTCTTGTGTTGGAGGTTGGCACGATGCAGCTCCAACTTCCTTCTTGATTTATTTTGGAATTTAAGAATTGTTATTCATTCCCGCACTTAGTTGGAACAATATTTCTATCTCATGCTTGATGAGTCAGGGTTATGAATTCAATTTAAAGGACAATCGTTGTTCATTTTATTTGAATGGAATGTTCCACGGTTATGCACCCATTCTAGATGGGCTATTTATTTTGAATTTAGAAATGGAACAGTCTATATCATGAATGTTAAGAGGCATAAGCCTAATGAGATAAATCTGACATACTTCTCGCATTGTCGGCTTGGACACATTAGTCTGAAACGCATGAAGAAGCTCCATGATTATGGACTCCTAACTTTCTCTGACGTCAGTCGTTGAAGTCATGCGGATCATGCTTGCTAGCAAGATGACTAAGTCTCCTTTTGCAAAGAGTTGTGAGTGAGCGTCCAAGCTGTTGGAGCTAATACATAGTGTCGGGGAAATCGACACCTACAGGAAACTAGAAGAGTCCCTTGATCGTTTGGCAGGGGGGAGAGGTGGCGTCGAGAGTGGAGCTAGCGATCAACACCGGCAAGGTTCTTTACCCAGGTTCGGGCCACTTGGCGCGTAAAACCCTACTCCTGCTTAGTTTGTATTGGGTGCTTACTGTATGGTGATTTGCTACAGTAACATAGCTGGTGATTAGGGAATCTTGAATCCCAAAAATTCCAACCCCATGAGAATGAGACTTGGGCCTCCTTTTATAGGCAAAGGGGTCACCAATAGTGTGCTCACGGGTTGCATAGTGAACAGTGTGCACCGATCGTCTTCTACGGTGGTGTCAGTGGCAGTAAATGCCTTGTCTGACCCCTGACCTGCAGCGAGGTGGTCGTAACACATACCCAGGTGAATCGACACGTGGGTCTTGCGCTGGCGCATGCAGGATGCGCTGGAGCCGTCAGATTGTGGTAGAAACAGGGGAGGCCACCTGGCGAGCGGAAGGAGCTTGCTGGCCTGGCGTCCCTGTCGGATGACTTGGTTATCTTCCCGGCAAAGGGGGCCTTGTCGGGGCTTGAATACTTTCCCGGCAAGGAGCGCTTGCCGGGGGCTTCTCCAGTCTTTGCGAGTCTTCCCGGCAAGGGGGGCTTGTCGGGGCCTTGCATCTGGAGCTTTCATACTCCACACCCTCGGAGAGGGGAGGGCGTGGCCTCTGTGGGCCTTGGTTTTCCTTCCTTCCAGTCTTCACTGTGCACCACTGCTAGGGGTGTCGCCGGTGCCCGTGTACAAGTCTGTGGCACAAGGGACCCAGTCTCTAGTGCACCGGCAGGAGCCCCCGGGCCTGGGCCACGCACGCATGTGGGGCGTTGCTGGGCGAGGGCCAAAGTAGTGCATGGGCTTCCATGGCAGGGGACTCTGTAGCTTTGGAGCCGTTGCGAGCGGCACTTTCCCACGTTGTATATCGAGCGCGCGACGTGGAGAAGTGTGCGCACAGTGGCCTCGCCACCCCCCGACGGATTACTGCCATGCATGAGGCATGCATAGTAACGGTCAGGCAAGTGGCGTTCGTGGCCTTAAAGGCCGCAGTCGTGGTAGGGCCGCCCCCCATGCATTGGTGCAGCAGGGTGGTTCCCTGGTCGCCCGTGATCATGGGTGATTAGGCGAGAGGGGTGGGGGCTTATAGGGCGAGTCGCAAAACATACAGTCCAGTATAACCATTGTAATGCATTAATTTTTCGCTAGCCAAGAGGGTATTCAGTCTGAACTCGGTAAGTTGGAAACCCAAGTGACCTATGATCAAGGAAAAACGGGCATAGGGTTGCAGAAGAAAATGCTATTACTGCTAAACAACCTGGGGACTAGTAGCCCCCAAGTAAACCGGTTTTTGTCGTTCATCATCATACATTGGCGCCTATGTCTGAACCGTACATCATGGAAACTTTGGTCCTCTTTGGCTTACCAGTATCCATGTTTGAATGAGTGCAACATGACGGCTTATCCTCTTTGATACTGATAGAACCCATGTTTGAATGACTTCCTTGGCGGCGGCTCATCCTCTTGGGCGGCTTTTAAATCATCCACCAATGAGGGAGGGCACCCATGTTTGGGTGGTCACATCATGGCGACTTGTCTTCTTGGGCGACCTTAAATCTTTTCACCAATGAGGCAGCAACCCTCGGGACCGGCTTAACTTCCCTGAAATGACCCGGGGTTCTTGAATTATTAAGCCCGGTTGAATCTGCCGAGCCATGCTTGTGTAGCGCCCGAGTCTTAAGTCGACTCAAGGAGGCACCTTGAGAGTCTCCAAACTTGATTGTGATATAAGACATCATAAGGTTTGATGGTTGAACGATGGATTTTCTCCAGACTGGAGACGACGTAATGACCTGATGATCTTGGTTACACTCATCAGGTGTCCTTGGCAAATATCGTGGCCCAATTTAGAGCATATCCTTCTTAGCCACACTTTATTCTCAGGTGGTTGCTACCACTTGAGCTTGCATTGGTTTTTCCCTTGAAGAGGAAAGGGTGATGCAACACAGTAGCGATAAGTATTTCCTTCAGTTTGAGAACCAAGGTATCAATCCAGTAGGAGTATCAGGATGAGGAACCAATGTACCTGCGCAAAAACAAGCAAACTTGCACCCAACACTATGAAGGGGTTGTCAATCCCTTCATGATTATTTGCAAGGTGAGAACTGAAGGTGAAAGTGCAACAAAGTAAAAGTGTAGATCTGAAAATATGATGTGAAGTAGACCCGGGGGCCATAGTGTTCACAAGAGGCTTCTCTCATGATAGCAAGTATTACGGTGGGTGAACGAATTACTGTCGAGCAATTGATAGAATCCCGCAAAGTCATGATGCTATCTAAGGCAATGATCATAGATATAGGCATCACGTCCGAGACAAGTAGACCCATACTGTTTGCATCTACTACTATTACTCCACACATCGACCGCTATCCAGCATGCATCTAGTGTATTGACTTCATAACAAACAAAGTAACACTTTAAGCAAGATGACATGTTGTAGAGGGATAAATTCATGCAATATGATATAAACCCCATCTTTTTACCCTTGATGGAAACAACACTATGCATGCCTCGCTACCCCTTCTGTCACTAGGTGAGGACACCGCACGGTATGAAACCAAAACCAAGCACTTCTCCTATTGCAAGAATTATAGATCAAGTTGCCCAAACGAAACCCATAACTCGAAGAGAATTACAAGGATACAAAATCATGCATATAAGAGATCAGAGGAGACTCTAATCATATTCATAGATAATCTTATCATAAATCCACAATTCATCGGATCTCGACAAACACACCGCAAAAGAAAGTTACATCAGATAGATCTCCAAGAAGATAATGGAGAACTTTGTATTGAAGATCCAAGAGAGAGAAGAAGCCATGTAGCTACTAGCTATGGACCCGAAGGTCTGTGGTGAACTACTCACACATCATCGGAGAGGCAATGGTGTTGATGAAGAAGCCCTACGTGTCCGAATCCCCCTCCGGCAGGGCACCAGAACGGTCCCCAGATGGGATCTTGCGGAGACAAAAGCTTGCGGCGGCCGAAAAGTATTTTCGTGGCTCTCTCTATTGGTTTTGGATTTTTAGAGAATTTATAGGCGGAAGAGGTAGTGTAGAGGAGCCACAGGGGCCCACAAGCCTGCTAGCCCCTCCCCAGGTCGGGGCTAAGGGGCTTGTGCACTCCCCCGAGGTCTCCTGCCTTGGTTCTCAAGTCTCCCGCGTATCTTCTGTTATGGAAAAAATCATTCCGCAGGTTTTATTCCATTTGGACTCCGTTTAGTATTCTCCTCTGAAAAAGGTCAAAAACACGGAAAAAACAGAAACTGGCACTTGACACTGAGTTAATAGGTTAGTCCCAAAAAGATATAAAATAACATATTCATGCATACAAAACATCCAAAGTTGACAAGATAATAGCATGGAACCATCAAAAATTATAGATACGTTGGAGACGTATCAAGCATCCCCAAGCTTAACTCCTTCTCGTCCTCGAGTAGGGAAGTGATAAAGACTGAATTTTTGATGTGGAATTCTACATAACATATTTGTCCTTTGTAACTTCTTTCTTGTGGCATGAATGGTCAGATCCGTAAGATTCAAAACAATAGTTTACTATTGACATGAAAACAATAATACTTCAAGCAAACTAGCAAAGTAATCATGAACTTTTGAAATAACAAGGCCAAAGAAAGTTATCCCTACAAAATCATATAGTCTGGATATGCTCCATCATCCCCACACAATGAATTAAAATCATGCACAACCCCGGTATTGGCCAAGTAATTGTTTTCGCACTCTTACTTTCTCAAACTTTTTCAACTCTCACGCAATACATGAGCGTGAGCCATGGCTATAGCACTATAGGTGGAATAGAGTGTAGTGGAGGTTGTGAGGCACAAAGGAGGGGATGGTCACATTGGCTTGGCGTATTATTGGGCTATGGGGATGCCCATCAATAGACATCGATGTGAATGAGTAGGTATTGCCATGCAATGGATGCACGAGAGCCATAAGTGTGTGAAAGCTGAAAAGGAAAACTAGTGGGTGTGCACCCAACTTGCTTGCTCACGAAGACCTAGGGCAATTTTGAGGAAGCCCATCATTAGAATATACAATCCAAGTTATATAATGAAAATTCCCACTAGTATATGGAAGAGTCAAAACAAGAGACTCTCAATCATGAAGAACATGGTGCTATTTTGATGCACAAGTGTGGAAAAAGATAGTAGCATTGTCCCTTCTCTCTTTTTCTCTCTCTTTTTTTGTTTGGGCTCTTTGGGCTCTTTTCAATTTATTTATTTGGTGGGCATCTTTGGCCTCTTTTTTTTATTTCCTCACATGGGACAATGCTCTAATAATGATGATCATCACACTTTTATTTACTCACAACTCAATACTTAGAACAATGATGAATCTATAGGAAATGCCTCCGGCAGTGTACCGGGATGTGCAACGATCTAGTTTAGCGTATGACTCGCTAGCTATCTTACGATCATGCAATGGCAATATGAAAGTGACGGCACAAGTCATGAGACGCAACGGTGGCATGGCAATATATCTTGGAATGGCTATGAAAATGCCATAATAGGTAGGTATGGTGGCAATTTGGGGAAGGTATATTGTGGGTTTGTGCACCGGCCAAAGTTGCGCGGCACTATAGAGGCTAGCAATGGTGGAAGGTGAAAGTGCATCTATACCATGGACTCACATTAGTCATGAAGAACTCATATGCTTATTGTGAAAGTTTTATTAGTAATTGAAACAAAGTGCTAAACGCATACTCCTAGGGGAAGGGTTGGTAGGTGTTAACCATCGCGCGATCCCGACCACCACACAAAGAATGACAATCAATATATCAATTATGCTCCGACTTCCTAACATAGCGGTTCACCATACGTGCATGCTACGGGAATCACTAACTTCAACAGAAGTATTTCTAGATTCACAACACCCTAGTAACGTAACTCTAATGTTACCAAATCCATATCTCAAAACTTAATTGTTAGGAATCAAACTACTCTTACTAATCAATGCACTGAAATATGGAAGTTTTTATTATATCCTCTTTGGATGCGTATCATATTTGGGACTAATTTCATAACACACGCCAATTACCATGTTACTTAGAGAGAGCACTCTCAAAAAGATATAAGTGAAGACCGAGAGTTTTTATTTCTTCAAAATATGACACCGTCGTGCTCTAAAAAGATCTAAGTGAAGCACTAGAGCAAAGTTATCTAGCTCAAAAGATATAAGTGAAGCACATGCGAGCTAAATTGCCTAACTCAAAAGATACAAGTGAAGCTCAATGAGTATTCTAGCAAATTCACGATGAGTGCATGTCCCTCTCAAAAAGGTTTGCATCAAGGATGATTGTGACAAAACAAAAAGAAAAGACTCCTATAATACACGACGCTCCAAGCAAAACACATATCATGTGGTGAATAAAAATATAGCTCCAAGTAACGTTACCGATGGATTGAAGATGAAAGAGGGGATGCCTTCCCGGGGCATCCCCAAGCTTAAGTTTTTGGTGTCCTTGAATTTGGCTTCGGATGCCTTGGGCATCCCCAAGATTAAGCTCTTTCCACTCTTTATCCCATTGTCCATGAGAATATCACCCAAAACTTGAAAACTTCACAACACAAAACTTAAACAGAAACTCGTGATATCATTAGCATAAGAAAACAAACTACAAACTCTTTAGGTAGTGTATTAAACTTGATTTCTATTTAGATTGATGTTATATTACTGTATTCTCACCTTTCCATGGCTAGTACCCCCCGATACTATCCATAGTTTCATCAAAATAAGAAATCAACACAACAAAAACAGAATCTGTCAAAAACAGACCAGTCTGTAGGAATCTGTATACTTCGTATACTTCTGTTATCTCAAAAATTCTGAAAAATTATGAAAATTAGAGAAATTTGCATATCAACCAGAAGAAAAAAGAATCAACTCAAAAGCTCTTTGTGGATAGGAATTACAAATAATTTCGTGAGCACAAAGTTTCTGTCTTTTTCAACAAGATCAAACAACCATCACCAAAACTAATCATAAAGGTTCTACTTGGCACAAACACAAAAAGGAAAACATATAAAACACAATCATAATAGAATTATGATGGTGTGGACACAACAAAACAGAAAGCAAAAAAGAAAAAATAAATTTATTCATTGGGTTGCCTCCCAACAAGCGCTAACGTTTAACGCCCTTAGCTAGGCATTGATAATTCAATGATGCTCACATAAAATACAAGAACTGAAGCACAACGAGAGCATCATAAAGCATGTGAAAATCACATCTAAGCCTAACATACTTCCTATGCATAGGCATTTTGTAGGAAAACAAATTATTAAGACAAGCAATAACTACCACATGCAAGGAATAAGAAAGAGACAATAGCAATCTCAACATAACGAGAGGTGATTTAGTGATATGAAAGTTTCTACACAATATTTTCCTCTCTCATAACAATTATATGTGGGATCATAATCAAATTCAACAATATAGCTATCACATAGGATATTATTTTCATGATCAACATGTATGCAAAGTTGACGCTCTTCAAAAATAGAGGGATTATCATCAACTAAAGTCATGACTTCTCCAAACCCACTTTCAATATTATTGCAAACATCATATTCATCATGAATCTTAAACAAATTTTCAAGATCGTAAGAAAAATCATTACCCCAATCATTATCAATGCAACAAGTAGTGGACATAGCAAAACTAGCATCCCCAAGCTTAGGGTTTTCCATATTTTTAGCATGATCGATATTAATAGAATTCATAGTGAAACGATTGCAATCATGCTTTTCATTCAAGGAGCCCTCGTGAATCACTTCATAAATTTCTTCATCACAATTTTCAGATTCACGCATCTCAAGCAAATCTTCATAAAGATAATCTAGTGCACAAAGCTCACTAGCAATTGGTTCAACATAATTGGATCTCTTAAAGAGATTAGCAAGTGGGTGAGGATCCATATCAATAGATTTTCAGCAAGCGAAGATGCAAGCATATTGAAGGCACATAACACACAAGCAAAGGAAAGGCAAACGAAAAAGGAAAATATTTTTGTAATTTTTTTTCAGAAGTGAGGGAGAGGAAAACGAGAGGCAAAAGGCAAATAATGTAAATGCAAGAGATGAGTTTGCGATAGTTACATGGATATGCTTCACTTTGATTACTCCCGGCAACAGAGCTAGAAATTGGCACATTGACGAGAGACTATTCTTGATTTGATCCTCCCCGGCAACGGCGTTAGAAATTGGTACGTTGATGGGAGACTATTCTTGACTTGATCCTCCCCGGCAACGACGCCAGAAATTCTTCTTGCTACCTCTTGAGCTTGCGTTGGTTTTTCCCTTGAAGAGGAAAGGGTGATGTAGCACAGTAGCGATAAGTATTTCCCTCAGTTTGAGAACCAAGGTATCGATCCAGTAGGAGTATCAAGATGAGGAACCAATGTTCCTGCGCAAAAACAAACAAACTTGCACCCAACCCTATAAAGGGGTTGTCAATCCCTTAACGATTACTTGCAAGGTGAGAACTGAAGGTGGAAAGTGCAACAAAGTAAAAGTGTAGATCTGAAAATATCATGTGAAGTAGACCCGGCGGCCATAGTGTTCACTAGAGGCTTCTCTCACGATAGCTAGTATTACGGTGGGTGAAGGAATTACTGTCAAGCAATTGATAGAATCGTGCAAAGTCATGATGATATCTGAGGCAATGATCAAATATATAGGCATCACGTCCGAGACAAGTAGACCGATACTGTCTGCATCTACTACTATTACTCCACACATTGACCGCTATCGAGCATGCATCTAGTGTATTGAGTTCATAACAAACAAAGTAACGCTTTAAGCAAGATGACATGATGTAGAGGGATAAATTCATGCAATATGATATAAACCCCATCTTTTTACCCTTGATGGAAATAACACGATGCGTGCCTCACTACCAATTCTGTCACTAGGTGAGGACACCGCACGGTATGAACCCAACACCAAGCACTTCTCCTATTACAAGAATTATAGATCAAGTGGGCCAAACGAAACACATAACTCGAAGAGAATTACAAGGATAAGAAATCATGCATATAAGAGATGAGAGGAGACTCAAATAATATTCATAGATAATCTGATCATGAATCCACAATTCATCGGATCTCAACAAACACACCGTAAAAGAAAGTTACATCGGATAGATCTCCAGGAAGATCATGGAGAACTTTGTATTGAAGCTCCAAGAGAGAGAGAAGAAGCCATGTAGATACTAGCTATGGACCTGAAGGTCTGTGGTGAACTACTCACGCATCATCGGAGAGGCAATGGTGTTGATGAAGAAGCCCTCCGTGTCCGAATCCCCCCTCCGGCAGGGCACCAGAACGGTCCCGAGATGGCATCTTGCGGAGACAGAAGCTTGCGGCGGCGGAAAAGTATTTTCGTGGCTCTCTCTGGTGGTTTTGGATTTTTAGAGAATTTATAGGCGGAAGAGGTAAGGCAGAGGAGCCACGGGGGGGCCACAAGCCTGCTAGGCCCCCCCAGGCCGGGGCTAGGGTGCTTGTGACCTCCCCCGAGGTCCCCTACCTTCGTTCTAAAGTCTCCTGCGTATCTTCTATTATGGAAAAAATCATTCCGCAGCTTTTATTCCGTTTGGACTCCATTTAATATTCTCCTCTGAAAGAGTAGAGAAACACGAAAAAAATAGAAACTGGCACCTGGCACTGAGTTAATAGGTTAGTCCCAAAAAGATATAAAATATCATATTCATGCATACAAAACATCCAAAGTTAACAAGATAATAGCATGGAACCATCAAAAATTATAGATACGTTGGAGACGTATCAGTGGTCCGGCTCCCGTGGCTCGTCCAGAGCCATTTTTCTTTTTCCTTGTCGCTTGCTTTGAATTACCGGCTGAATGATGGTCGGCTCAATTTGTAGCTTCACCAGGGATGTTTTCGTGAAAAACTCTCCTGTTACTTTTGATATGATGAAGTAGATAATATTGGCCAATGTGTCCTGGGGGCGGTTTGCGTGCTTCTGTTGGGTGGCTTGTATAGGCGAGCACTGCATCGATATGTTGATGGAAAACGGATCATGGGGACGGCGGCTTGCGCGCGTCTATTGGGCGGCTCGTATAAGCGAGCAATGCACCGATAGGTCGATGTCCTCCGGACCGCCAGCTGGGCGGCGTATTGTATCCGTCGGTTGGGAGGCTCATATGAGCGAGCACTACACCGATGTGTTGGGTTGAATACGAGAGTCGTCCACCGATTTGGCACAGACGCGAGAATCGGTCGCGACGTTGTAAGCCGTCTCGGTCGCGCAGTCATGAGAGTTGGCCGTATCATTGTAGCCGTCTAGGTCGCGCGGACGTGAGAGTTGGCCGCGTCTTTGTAAGCCATCTTGGTCGCGCAGACGTGAGAGTTGATTGCATCATTGTAAGCCGGCGTGGACGGCAACTCAGCCGCGGCGAGTTGATGGGGGGCGCGCCTCCATCTCAGCGGTATCGTGCCGCTTTGATAATGAATAATATCCCTGCGTAAAAATATCACAATCCAAAGTAATTGTTCTCGAAAGAATTTAATGTATACTGAAAAAATAAGTTAGGGCCAATAACACCTGATTTATTTTAGAAGACAAATGATCCGTATGCAACATCCATGGGGATATCCAAATGATGAGACTCGCCCCGATATTTGTAGACTGATCCACTTTTCGTGGTAGCCAAAATGCCACACGACGGACTGCTCTATTTTCATCTAGATGCACTTTATCCTCATCATCAAATTCTGCCAGCACCTCCGTTCTTCTAACAGTTTGCAGTCATCAACAATTGTGTGTCCTTTGACTGAGCATTATCAACAGTCAACTGCGATAATTTTCTTGCTCTAAGAAAGGGTCATCATACTATCATCTTTACGAGTCAATTTAGGCAATTGTGTTTCCTTCTTTTGTACTAGCATCTAGTCAGTATACTTTTGTTTACTCCCAACACGAACTGTGCTGACATATCAAACTCTAGTTGCAAACAGACCAAAGGTTCCAGCACTACAGGTAGATGAATTGATTCCAAAGAGGGCTTATGTAGAAATTGGAGCTGACTAATTTCTGTAATGAGTTCCTTCTTTCCTAAACAGTAGGAAGATAATGATTTGCGAATGCGTGACCATGCTTCCAATGTTTCCGTGTACTCAAACGGTCTGTTTCCATGTACTCAAACGGTCCGGCTTGCCCGACCATCCATGTCGACCATATATCCCATGCAACAACAAAAGTTGTCATCCAATATGCACACATGAATAGTTCCTCAGCTCCACGCATGTGTGTGTGCCGAAGATACTTGTGAACTTAGTTTTGAATGATTGATTACCCCATGCTGGAGCGACGTCATCGAGGACTGGGGTGGCTCGAGTTGTGGTGGAGGTAGCCATGGCACTGCGGCGGATCACAGCGCGACGGGCATGGCGAAGTGCGGCGTATGCTGGTGGAGGCGAGGTGGAGCTGTGGAGTCGGCGTGGTGGGTGCAACCAGGACAGGCGCGACAGGGCGAGGCTGGCCCGGACTCAGGGCAAGGCCGGCTCAGATGCGACGTGTCAGAGGTGGCGCAACAGGGCGAACAGAGCCGGGGCGAGTCGATGGCGAGTAGAGGATGAGTTTGAGACAAGCAAGGTGCAGCGGACGTGGCGCGGATGGCGACTCAAGGCGAGGATGAGGTGGCTGGCGTCTCGCGCGGGTGCGGATATGACGGAGTGGGCGCTGGGCGACCGCGGCGGGCTGGTTTGATGAGGCGGTGGCAGGGGACCACGGCGAGTCGAGGCAAGGGTACGGCAGCTTATGCCATGACCGAGGCAGCTTGAAGCGAGATGGTATGAGGAGAGGCCAGCGCTGCGGAGGACTGGAGGCCGAGCCCACTTCTGAGTCAGCTGATGCTTGCGTCTGTTTCCACCTTGCCATTCTGGTTTGCACGTGAGACTTGAGGATTGATAGCTAGATTTGATAGCTAGATCATGATCCATCCCAAAAAGTGATCCAACTCGTATTGGCCTTCCACCGTGTATACTAGAAGATCGGCGTTCTCCAGCTGCCTTACGGTGCGTTCATGGAGGGTGACGTCCATCAAGGCAATGGTGCGCTTGTGAACGACATCCGGTGGGCAGTAGCTTAGGGCATCTCCAATGGTTGTAAGATAGTTGTTGGTAATTTTAACACATATGATTTTTGATGATGTGTCATTGCAATAAATGAGGAAAGAGAACAAGGTTGTATGTAAATTAACCAACACCCTTGCACAAGCTCCAATGTAGAATGAGAGAGCACCTTATTTATTACCTCACATCTTATTGGACAAACTAGATACAACCCATTGGAGTAGTTGTATGTTAAGGTGTTGGCTGATGACATGGCATATTTTACCAACAAGCTAACCAACAAACTGTTAGAGATGCCCTTAGGCGGAGCGTGCCGTGCTTTGCCAGAATCGAGACACTTGTCGGCTATGCCCGCCGTCCTGTTGACCATGGGCACCGAGCAGTATAGCAAAAAATAATTCAGTCGACTTTAGCAATGCACGATAGCAACCCCAGAGGAATATCTCCTGTTGAGTTCTACAGATCGTGTCGCGTCCACACGTGCCGAGCGGCAAACCCTAATTTATATTCGACAAATCTCCGGCTCCTCTTCATGTGGACAATCACAAGCTCCTTAATCTTTAGAAATCTCCTTTCAAGTACACAGTACCACCGTACGATTGGTCCCACGGTGGACGCCAAATGACGTGGTTTCTATCACGGCATATGTCCTCATGAAAGAGATTAGGTGTGAGGCCATCGCAACTATGTGGCGGCTTGAGATGGGTTGGGTGGAATCGAGAGACGCGAGTTTACCCAGGTTCGGCCCCTCCGATGGAGGTAAAAGTCTACGCCCTGCTTGTGTTTCATTGATGAAGGTGACGATCTCGATTACAAGGATGCAGAATCGTTACCTCTAATCTCGAGGGTGTCTAATCTGTCTATCTCTAATGACTTGACCTTATGAATCTTTCTAACATGTCCCTCTTGGGGTGCCTTACCCTTCCTTATATAAGTGAAAGGGGTAGGTTTACATGTAGAGTCCTACTAGGAGTAGGAATAGGACTAGTCTCTCTTGAATCCTAATCCGGATCTTGTTTCCTTTGTGAGGGAGTCTTTCCTCTTCTTTGGGCCTTATCTTGTGAGCCGGCCCTCCTGGCCTCTCTATGAGCCGCCTTATGCTAGGTAGCATGCCAAGCCTTGGGCCTTTCAGTCTTGTCATTCGTCTGACCCGCCTATCGTTTCACCAGTGAATCACTAAGATCGGCTGGGTCACCAATGAGTTGGGAAGCTCCACTGGGTCATACTTCAAGCCGGGTTACACCGCGGGGTATATCCCCGACACCATAGAACATGTCTTTATCTCAGATGATGTGATCGGTGCACCTATGTCAAGAACCCACTACTTTTCTCCGGCCATGTAGTCTCTAAGGATTGCCAGAAGACTAAGGCTCCTCATGGTCTTCTCATACTCGATGTTAAACTCTTCATCTTCATTGTAGTAGCCATGCCCACATTATCATCGCCGGACGAAATATCCTCGTCATAAGAAACAAGAATTTCATCAGAATTTTGACTAAGACAATGTTCCTATTTCTGCATGCGAAGGCTTCAACAATGACATTGTTAATGGTAATGGCATCTCCTTTAGCACGCATGAGGTCACGAAGCTAAAATAGGCATTTATCAAAATTAGGATCAGTTGGCTTCATTTTGTGAAAGGAAATGCATTTGTGGAATATGGTCTCAAGATTTTTCACTGAGTAATGAGGATATATTTTCTCGAAGGTCTTCCACAAAGTATGAGCACACTCAAAATTCTACAATTGATTAAGCACATTTCTTGGCAGTCCTCTAGTGATTAGATTTACAGTTTTGAGATTACCAAGCATACCAAGTTCTTCATCATGAGAAGGATGCAAAGGATCAATGGGAGGCTCATAGGGATATTCAACATTCTTGCACAAATGGAATTTATCAAATATATCAAGCATTTCATCTTTCCATTATCTAAATTATTCCCCATCAGGAATAGGCACTCTACAACTAATATTCCCCAAACTAGGCACGTCCATTTTCCTCCTATGTTGTTTAAACCAAGGTTATGGACACCTTGCTCCAATACCAATTGTGGGATCGATAGAAGAGGTGTCTAGGGGGTGAATAGAATACTTGCATAAATTAAAATCCTAGCCTTTTCTCAATTTCAGTGGTTGGAAGATTTTAGCATTCTAACAAGTCTAGTGCACCCTACACATACTAGTTAACAAATATGGCAGCGAAAAGTAAAGACTTTGCACATGTAGTAAGGAGTAGAGTTTATGTAGATCAAACGCAAAGGTTGACACGACGATTTTTGGCGTTGGTTCTGATAGGTGGCGCTATCGTACGTTCACGTTAGTGAAGACTTCAACCCATGGAGGGTAACGGCTGCGAGAGTCCATGGAGGGCTCCACCCACAAGGGGTCCAAAAATAAGCGGCCTTGTTTATTCCACCATTGGTTTTGTTCACATAGGACTAGCCTCACTCATGGTAGATCTTCATGAAGTAGGCGATCTCCTTGCCCTTACAAACATCTTGGTTCAACTCCACAACACGAAGTAGGAGGCTCCCAAGCGACACCTAACCAATCTAGGAGGCACCACCCTCCAAAAGGTAATATATTTGGTAGAACGATTAACTCCTTGCTCTTGTGCTTCCACATATAGTCTCCTCAACCCTCAATCATTCTCTCTGTCTCAGATTTGGCAGCGGTAGGAGAGATTGATCTTGTGGAAAGCAACTTGGGGAGGCTATAAATCAAGGTTCAAATGGTTGGAATGGAATATCTTGATATCAACACATGAGTAGGTGGCTCTCTCTTAGAAAAATGAATCTGGCAAGTGTAAGTGTGTTCCGAGTGCTTCCTCTTGGAATGAGAGGTATGTGGATGGGTATACATAGGCATAGCCCAAAATCCAACCGCTACAAAATTATTGCCCAACTCGGTAACACCAAAAAGAATCTTCGTGGTATCGAGTTGCACTAAATGTGGCAACTTTTGAATTCTCGGTGAGACCGACATAGGAATCTTGGTGGTACCAATAGGATGACCTAGACCAGTTTCTAGAACTCGGTGAGACCGATTTCAAACTCAGAAATTTCGATTTGTGAAATCGTCTGAACAGCAAATTGGTCAGTGAATCTCGGAGGCACCGATAGGAATGCTGGTGGTACCGAGATGGTAGGGTTTGGTATAGGAACTGTCAAGTCTAAAATCGGTAGGGAGGAATGGAAATTATTGGTGTTACTGATTTTGCTGGTTTGGGTTTGGACAAAGATATTTTGTTGGAGAGTGGCTGATTATTTTTGGTGGCTATCTTTAAACACTTGAGCAACCAATTCATCATAATACCTCATCCACTTTAAATAGTATTGGCTTTGATATGGAATCAAAGTGATTTCTCACAAAGTATAAAATGAAGAGTCTTCTTGCTTGAAGCTTGAGCAACTTCTATTACTTCCTTCATCAAGGGGCTTCTCCTCTCAATATTATAGCCAATCCTCTTTGTGGACTAAACCTGAAATATACTAGGTAAAAGTGTTTGTCCAAGAGACACTGTATGTTGTCATGAATTATCAAAACCACCAAGGGAGCATATTTACACTCAAGATGGGATGGGAATGTGCATGGTGATGGAAAAAGTAAATGATTTCAAAGACTTTCCGAAAATCCCGTCGGGTGCCACTAGTGCTCAAGGGAGATGGTGTTGAGCTAGGTAACAACTTGAGAAAGAAGTGGTGTACCGAGGCAAGTGAGTGTGTGGTTTCAGAAATGGATTGATTTAAGTTGTGATCGTTACTACAACCTTACATGTGCGACCACGATACCCCTATATGGGAGGGGGCTTTGTTGATTACCTTGGTCTATGCTAGTAGAGAGTCTGCATTACTAGTGGCGGGAGTGGTGTGGTCACTCTCCAGATGGGGTCATGCCAGGTATGGTGACCATGAGCTGTTTTCATAGGCACCAGGCACACCGTTGCATGCCCTCATGGATGGTACAATCTAGAGCGAGGCTCGTATGATGTACATCATCAGGGATGACAGCAACAAGTGGACTCTTCGTTTAGTGTCACTAGGGGAAAGGCATTGTTCGGGTGCTTACCCGGGGTATGTTATTTGCCACGAGTCATGGATGATCCGGAAGTTCCCCGAGTCTTGTGGGTACAACGCACAAACCACTGCAGAGTGTAAAACTATTCAAATAGACATGTCCACGGTCAAGGACAATTGTATGACCGCTCTTGGGCTACGTCCATGTTTACCAAATAGTGTGCGTGTGTGAGAAAGGTGGTCATGTGGGAACCATGATACGTGATCTAAGTTGGACGTCTTGGCATGATGAGTGAACATGGAATGTTTAACCCTGAGTTGATATTGAAATCTGTGACCTGTTCACATGAGTATCGCTTACCTCATGATGCATGCCCACAAGAAGTTAATCATGTCATTGCACTAGAAAAATCTTCTTTCCGCAAATTACCTATTGGTGTTTTATCCTATATTGTTATTGCCTTGTTTCAAACATGGGTTGCTTGCAAGTACATTCAAAGTATTCATTGGCTTTCCACTATTTATTTCATTGACCAGGTATGAGAGAACATGATATGATGAAGAATACCTTGGTAACGTTCCTACGAGCTAGGACGCCTCCCAATAAGAGTGCCTTTAGGGTTAAGGCTGATGGCATGGGTTCATGTTAGCGATGAATATTTTTCGCTGCAATATATATGAAGACTTGTCCATGGTGGCCACATCCGCATAAACGGTACATAATGGATGTAAGACTCTTGTTATTCAGTTTATGTCTGTTCAGTGAGCATTTATCTTTGGGATCACCGTGCACGTAGATTCGGTGATCTCGACTTATGAGTAGAGGTACCCACAAGTATCCATACCATATTTTGTTTAAGTGTAGGTGCGCTAGAAAGATACCAACGGGTATTTCGGACTCCCTGATAACGACTTACTCGTCTACTTGTCACTAGTCACTTAATATTTCCTATTAGTTTATTTTTATGTTATTTACTGCTACTTGTGAGTTGCATTGGGTTATTCCTCGAAGAGGAAGGGTGAAACAATATGGTAGCATCAATACGTATTTACCTTAGTTGGACCAAGGTTAACAAAACCAGTAGGAGAATCAAGCCAAACTCTCGTCGTCAGCACCTACATACACAAAACCAAACTCTTGCACCCCATGCGGGCAAGAGGGTTGCCAATGCCCTTGAACTCTTAACTTGCAAGGATTAATTCTAATAAAGATAGATAAATAAAAGGTAAAACCAAACCAAAGGTAAAGAATTGCAACAATGTACTTTTGTTTTTCAGCAATAGGATTAAGTAGACTAGGGGGCATAGTTTTAACTAGAGGCTTCTCTCTCTATAGCAAAGCATAGGGTGGCTAGTCAAATTACTATTGGGCAACTGACAGAAAAGTGCATAGTTAAGATGATATTCATGGCAATTATTATGTATATAGGCATCATGACCATAAACAATTAGACTTTTTGGGATTTTCATGCAATGGATGCACTACAGCTATAAGTGTATGAAATCTAAAATGAAACTAAGTGGGTGTGCATCCAACTTGCTTTCTCATGAAGACCTCGGGCATTTGACGAAGTCGTCATCAGAATATACAAGCCAAGTTCTATAATGAAAAATTCCTACTAGTATATGAATATGACAAACCGGGAGACTCAATGAAGAACATGATGCTACTTTGAAGAACAAGTGTGAAAAAATGATAGTAACATTCCCCTTCTCTCATTTATTGTTCTTTTCTTTTTTCCTTTCCTTTTTTCTTTCTTTTTATTTTTTCTTTTCTCATTTATTTTATTTTATTCTCTGTGGGCTCATTTGGCCTCCCCCATTTTTTCAATTGTAGTCCAGAATCTCATCCCGACTTGTGGGAAAATCATAGTCTCCATCATCCTTTTGTCACTCGGACAATGCTCTAATAATGATAATCATCACAGTTCTATTTACTTAGAACTCAGAACTAGGAGAAAGTTATACAAGGTGACTCTACGAATGCCTCTAGTAGTGTACCAAGATGTGCAATGATCTTGCGTAACATGTAAACCATGATGAACAATTGCATTGCCACAAATACTACGTTAGCTCTATATGATAATGCAAAGCAATGTGGCGATGAACACACTAGTCATGTGACGGAACAATGGAAGTTGCATGGCAATATATATCGGAGTGGCTATGGAAATGCCATGGGAGGTAGGTATGGTGGTTGTTTTGAGGAAGATATAAGTAGCTTATGCATGATAGAGAATATCATATTACGAGTTTTGGATGCATCGACGAAATTTGCACATACTTTCGAGGTGAGAAAGGGAAATGAAGGGTAGCGAAGAGGCTAGCAAAATGCAGAAAGGTGAGAGTGCCTATATCCATGGACTCACATTAGCCATAATGAACTCATATACTTATTGCAAAGACTTATTAGCTCTCCTGAAGCAAAGTACTACCGCGTGCCCCTAAGGAGGAGATTGGTAGAACTTAACCATCATACACCCCGAATTCAAACAACGCAATAGGATTTCATTTTAGACATGAAAAATGCTCACACCTCATCACCATGCCTTGACAAATATTAAGATGACAAATAAATAACGAGACTTAATACCTATATTTCTACTAACCAATGATCATGTACCTATATCTTTTCATACTACTACCTCAATATAATCAAACCATATGTTTCTTATTTGGTGAGCTACATGAAAGTTTTTATTATATCCTCCTTGTATACCTATCATTTTTGGACTTGTCTTATAACATACGAAAATTACCATTCCTATTTCTTAGACTCTCAATAATATTCAAGCGAGAATGAGAGTGCAACTTTTTCTATACAATATAAACCCCATCAAGCTCTAAAAGATATAAGTGATGCACTAGAGGAACTACCTAGCTCAAAAGATATAAGTGAATACATAGAGTATTCTAATAAATTTCGATAAAAATATGTCTCTCGATGGGTGTGTGTCCAGTGAACAATGATCATGTAAAACTAAAAAAAATATAATACACAATACTCCAGGCAAAACTCATACTATGTGCTGAATAAAAAATATAGCTCGAAGTGACATACTGATAGAATGGAGACAAAAGAGGGGATGGAATCTGGAGCACCCCCAAGCTTAGAATCTTGGGTATTCCTTGAACATTGACTTGGGGTGCCATGGCCATCCCCAATCTTAGGGTCATTCCTATCTGTATTCCTTCATCCATCGTTGACTCGTCCAGAACTTGAAAACTTCAGCACACAAAACTCAATAGAAACTTCGTGAGATCCGTTAGTATAGTGTACATAACATAAACTTTATGTATTGTTATAAATCAAATCATATTTCATTATTTCATAATAGGTACTGTACTCTAACTTCTCCGTGACTTATACCCCCCGATATAATCCATAGCATCATTGAAAGAAGCAAACTATGCAAGCAAAAATAGAATCTCACGAAAATATAACAATCTATAATGATGTGTACAAAAACCATACTTCTACAACTCCTAAAATTCTAGAACATGAGGAAAAACTAGGAAATTTGTATATAAATACTACGTAAAAATTCAAATCCCATAGACGTTCTAGTAAAATTAGAGAATCAATGTACTGGATGCAAATGTTTTTGTTTTTTCTCATGATTTATTATACTATCATCCAAATCATCCCAAAGGCCTTACTAGGTACAAAAACTAATTTAAGCATAAAAAAACAATTGCTATAGTAGAAATAATTACGTTCTCACACCGAATCATAAGGGAAAAGTAAAAATTTATTACTATTGGGTTGCCTCTAATAAGCACTATTGGTTTATGTCCCTATCTAGGCATAATGCATTGTTTCAAGTATTGTCATCCTTCATATCCAACTCCTCAATTATGCAACCATGCTCTCTAGGAGGTTTAGCACATCGGATATTAATGGCCACACTTCTAGGAATAAAGTAGGGAGGTTTGTCTTTGATGACAGATCCATTTATTATATCAATGAAATTGGGGTGCGCACTAATCATTTTAAGACCTTCACTACCTCTGATAGATATCACACTTTTACTTTTTGGAACTTCCATAAACTTAGTACCCTTATTAAAAGGAATTCTATCAATGGTTTCAATGTAAGAAAAAGAGAAATCCAACTTATTGATTTTTTTTCCTCCATCTTATCAATCCTAGAAGGACTTTTTCTAATTCCTCATTGGTTATTGGCTCCTTATCTCTTATTTAAAGCAGTTCATACCTTTGAACCAAAATTATTGACTTGATTATGAACTCTTTTGTTAAAGTTTTGAATAAACTCAAAAGTAGGCATCTCATTCTTAATGATTTCAATCGTGCGCATAACAAGATACAAAGTTAATGTCATACCATTAATAGTGATAGGTGATGAGGCCACTAAAGTTCCAATAGAATTAAAAGCTTCAATGGGGTTACTACTGAAAAAATATTCCCCACGTAATAGTATCAAGCACATATCTATACCAAGTAGTAATACCCTCATAAAAATTGCAAATAAGAATGATAGTAGATTGTTTATGACTTAACCTATTTTGTTCATAGAAAAGAATATACCAAAAATATTTTGAACTTTCTCCTCCCCATTGTTTAAAGTTAAGTACCTCATTCTCGGGAGTACAAGCAACAAGAAAAGAACTAGACATAGAGGCATAACAAGTAAACTAGCAAACAAGATTTTTTTTCATGTGATTTTGATTTTCTTAACAATCAAATGAAGGCAAATATAATAATATAGGTAAAAATGTAGAACAAGTGATTGATGGTTTGTGTGAAGGAACCTAATGAGAATTTGATTATGTCTTCCTGGAAACGGTGCCATAAATTCTTTGTGCTACATGTGAGATGCGTTGGGTTATTTCACAAAGAGGAAAGTTGAAGCAATATGGTAGCAGTAAGTATTTCCTTAGTTGAGATCCAAGGTTAATTGAACCAGTAGGAGAATCAAGGAAAACTCTCGTTGTTAGCACGTGCACACAAAACCAAACACTTGCACCCAACGCGGGCAACAGGGTTGACAATTCCCTTGAACTCGTTACTTGCAAGGATTAATTATAATAGATAAAGATATATAAAAGGTAAAAGCGAATAAAAGGTAAATAATTGCATAAAGTTATTTTTGTTTTTAGCAATAGAATTAAGTAGACCAAGGGGAGCATACTTTTCATTAGAGGCTTCTCTCTTGATAGCAAAGCATATAGTGGGTAGACAAATTACTGTAGGGAAACTAACAAACAAGTGCATTGTTATGATTTCATTCATGGCAATGATCATGTATATCGGCACCACGTCCATAAATAAGTAGGTCAAAATCATTCTACATCTACTACTATTACTCCACTTTGAGGTTGTTTGTATGTCTTGGTGTACTAAAGAAAAAGTCCCTTAGTACCCTGACTTGTGAAAAGACCGCACCGCCTCCTGCCCGACGCGCCTTGCCAGGAGACAATGTGCCCAACATAGTTCCAGGAAACAAGGCTAAGCCCCCGGCAAGCCGCCTTGCCAGTGGAGAAGACCCGACAGCCACCGTGTCGGACAAGGGCTCCACTACCTCTTCACCGCTCCAGATGATCATGCTAGTTCTCAAAATCAACAAGGTGTCGAGTGGGTAGGCTGTTGGGTGAACCTTATGAAGGGAATGTGGCAGCTCAAGGGATTTACAACAGCTTTAATGACACCCATCCCATGACATGGCCAAATAATAGGAGGTAGTTGGGCGGACGACACAGAAGGAGAGGCGATCCCTGCCGGGTTAGGTATTTCCCACTGTAGCTCTTCTCGGTAATTTTGGAAGCTATATGATCTATTATTCACCACATGTAATGACCATTCTAGCCACTTTGGTTGCCCCTTGACCTATAAAAGGAGGTCCATGGCTACCTTTACAAAGGCCGAAACTTCGTCCATTTGCACGCGAAGCCGCACTCCTCAACGATTCTTGCCAGGTTGTTGCGCTCCTGTAGGTTGGGCACATATAATCCACATAACATAGGAAGTAGGGTTTTTTGCTTCTGAGGGGACCGAACCTGTGAGTTCGCAGGAATTGGTGATGCTCTTTTTGCACATGGATCCCCGTAATTGAACCCCAAAGGGACCCCGCAGGTCCCATAGATTGTCGAACCACGACATCTTTGGCGCGCCAGGCAGGGGGTCACGTGTGCGAACCTTCATGAACTTTTGCATGTCTTCATCATCATATTCATCAATGCCCATGGCTCCCAATAAGGTGAAGGGCATGTCAGTGGTCATCCCGTCTTTTACCAAGCTTCCCTTGCAGGTAGCTATAGGCAATGCAGACGGGGGAGACCATCATACTCACCCTACTCATGAGTGCATCCATAACACAACGCAGAGTTATGTGAGCCATGACCCAGACCCCGTCATCATGGCTACACGAGACACACCGACGACATTCAGGACAACACCGCGGCAGAAGCGGTTGCAATAGCCAAGGTTGTCAGAAACACAATTCCGTTATACGATTCTACGACTTTTCGATCCAAACTAACCCCTTTGATTCTATGATTTTGGTTCATAGAATCTATGTTTTATGATCCTGATAATCAAGATTCCATGATTTGTGATCCGACCATCAGTGTTCCGATCCAATTTAGAATCGTGATTGTTACAACCTTGGCAGGAATAGCAGCGGGGAAGGCGAAACCTCCCCCGTGCCCCTCGCAAGATAACCGCGACCAATACCCGCATGGCGACACCCTCGAGCGGTGTGCGGACAAGACCCCTGCACACCGTTCTTAGGATGCGCAGGGCCTATCCCATTGTCAACCTCCCGGTGAGAATGGACAACGTGCAACGCGACGGGACATCGCTCCTCCTAACACCGTCAGGAGTAAGAGCGCCACTGATGCCTCACATAGCTCCATTCCCAAGACCTTGGAGGAAACTCTAGCGTAGGCCTAGCTATTGCTAAACTTTCCACCCGCGCCACAGAAGACGGAAGACTAGAGGGCGGCCATATAGAGCCTACTGGGCTTCCCAAATTTTGAGAAGCTAGATATGGCGGGTTCGTCACGTGTGCGCTATGCAGCTCCGACAAGGTCCACTACGGAACACGATGCTGGTGGGGCACCTACAGTACAGTCGCCCCAGAAACAACAACAACCATCCTGCCGGACTGACATGCATGACGAAGTGTCGTACGCATAGACAGTCCTATGGCAGAAGCAATACCACCGCCATCTCTTGAAGGATAAGCGCAAGAAGGATGCCCGCACCACCATCGACAGGCGATGGGAGACGTGTCACTAATAGAACGATCCTGCGGACCCAGCTGTCAACAAGCCTACGCTCGGGATACCCAAAAGCCTATCCTATGAGGTAGGTTGCCTAGCGTTCACTCATGAGATGCAGCAAGCCTACTGGCCCTCCACCAAGGCCTTCAAGCCTAAATTGCTGGACATGTACAAAGATAAGATCAGTCCATCGGAGTTCCTCTACATCTACACCACTGTAGTACGGGCTACCGGGGGATGCGGTGAGAAAGTGTTCGCCAACTACTTCCCATTGGTGCTCAATCCCAATGTGAGGAGTTGGTTGGTGAACTTTTCGGATGGGTCCATCTCTTCATGGGTGGATTTGTGCAACCAGTTTGTTGGTGCATACCATGGGGGTAAAAAATTCCAAGGACAACCTAGCGACCTACATGTTCTTCCCCTAAGATATGGCGAATCCTTGTGCAAGTACATTCATATGTTCAGCCATGTGGACAACAACATCCTTAACATCCATCCTTCCGCGGTGATTGCCCCGTTTCATACGAGCATGTGCAACCAGCGGATGCGCGAGGAGATGAGTATCAACAAGCTGTGGGATGTCGCTGAGTTTTATGCTTTGGTTGATAAATGTGCATGTGTTGAAGAAGGGAGGAGACTCCCCAAAGAAGATGCTGCCACAGAGGTCGATTCCGATGATGAAGACATGCCCGCCTTGAAAGGAAAGGGCCGAAAGCACAGTCGAAAGCGCGAAGGCAAAGAACTGGTGGCCGTGGAAGTGGCTGGCAAGTAAAACACCGACAAGAAAGCTAAGTCTAAAGGATCCTACTAGGAGGTTGCCGCCTACTACAGAGACGACAAGGTCGTGGCAGGAAAAAAATGGTAGGTCATACTGCAAGAACCACCTCCCCAAGGGCCATGACATCACCGAATGCCACCAAGTAGAATAGCTTGTCGAGAAGCAGAAGCAAGAGTACAAAAGGCATGACAAGGAGAAGGGAAGGCGATGCTGGTTGCTCCGGCAATAAAAACCATGGTGGCCATGGTGGTAGTCGCAGCAATACCAACAAGCAAAACTGAAACCTGCTAAAGGCCGAGACAAGAAATCTTATGACAAGGACAGTGATGATGACAAAGATGAAGAGGAATCTAATGTCCAAGAATTAAAGAATGTGATAGATACCATGTGTGTCGAGGGAGGTTCATCATTGCACTCCTCCAACCAACAACTCAAGGCATTGGCTCGTGAAGTCAGTGCAACAGAGCCAACGGCACAGGCAAGGAAACTCCTCAAGTGGTCCAACACTCCCATCATCTTCAACATTGAGGATCATCTTGACCGCATCGCTGTTATTGGGTGCGTGCCATCGCTGGTGTCACCAAAATTCGCAACCTCAAGCCAACCAAGATGTTGGTCGACCGTGGGGCTGGCATGAATTTTATCTCGCCCTACGTGATTAAGCCGCTCATATCCCTCACGCGGATCTCAAACCAACATGGTCATTCCAGGGGGTCAACCCAAGAAGGTCTCAGCCCAAGGGGAAAAATTACTTTGCCGGCGATGTTGAGTAGCGCGCTCAACTTTAGAACAGGGAGGTACGTCTTCGATGTTACAAACATGTCACTGTCGTACAATGGAATCTTGGGTTGGTCGGTGCTGGCAAAGTTCATGGCGGTGTCTCAGCACACCTATAATACTTTAAAGATGCCAGGGCCGATGGGCATCATCACCATCCATGCCGACAACAAGAATGCGGTCCTCTACATTGACAAGCTGTGCTAGGAGGCAGTGGCAGCATCTGCCAATAAGGCGCTTGCTCCTACCGGCAAAGGTCCTAGGGGAATAAGAACAAGGGTTTCGGCAAGGCCTCTGGCAAGGATTTTGGGAAGCGCACTGAAGAGTGCAGCATGCCCATCGATGACTTACCAGAGACCACTGCCGCCAGGAGAAAGAAAAACAATGTGACCATCCACAAGACAAAGCAGGTGGCACGACAAGGGCGGCACCGTCACCATAAGTGCCACCCTCTAGAGCAAATTGGAAAGCACGCTCGTCGCCTTCGTACAGGAGAATGTAATGTGTTTGCGTGGGAACCATCTGACATCCCCCGTGTTTCTAGGGAAGTGATTGAGCACCACCTTGTGATTTGTCCCCATGCACACCCCGTCAAGCAGAAAGTATCGAAGAAAGCCCTCGAGCGGCAAGAGTTCATTGGTGAAGAAATCAAGAATTAGCGCAAGCATGGAAGGTGCTGGATTGATGAGTTGTCGGTAGTTCTTTGGTCGATTAGAATGACACCAAACTGAGCTACAACCGAGACACCCTTCTCCCTAGTGTATCATGCAAAAGTGGTACTCGCCACGGAAGTCACGCACGTATCACAACGAGTGTAGGCCTTTGATGAAGACCAGTAAGAGAAATTGCAGAAAGAAAATGCCACGCTCCTCGAGAAAAATCGTCTTCATGTAGCCCCGCGTGTCGTTCGGTACCAGAAAGCCTTGTGCGGCTATTACAGCCGCAAGGTTCATGCCAGAAGCATTGAATAAGGTGATCTTGTCCTTCATTAGATCTAGTCCGTGTAGGTATCAAACAAGTTGACGTCAAGGTACGAAGGCCCTTACCGGGTGGTACAAGTCCCTAGTGGCGGCAAAGTACGCCTGGAGACAGAAGATGGCACCCTGGTGCAAAACTCGTGGAATATCGGGTATCTTTGCAAGTTCTACCCATGAGGCACGGTTACTGGGCCACCCAACGACCTCTTTTGTATAAGTCAGGCCAACAAGTTTTATAATCCTTGGTATAAAGGCATGCAAAGACCCTGTGCGTAGTCAATAAGCTAAGTGGTCTACAACTTATTTTCAAAGTACATATTTATTTTATGTATCCTACACAGAATATTGTCATCACTTTGAACTTGCGTAAGGTGACCATTGAACCGCCAAGGTTCCTAGACTCCTGTATTTCTCTCCTTTTTTTTCCCAAGAAGGAAGACGAGGGCCCCACGTGCAATCTTCCTGGGGCAGTGACGGTATGGACACCTAGACGTATGCTCAAGGACGGCCACCTTGCGGCAAGGAATACAATAAAGAGAAAGCTAAGTCAGAAAAATCTTTAAGGATTTCTTTGTTGTAAGTTGTTTCCCCTTGAACGACTCAAACATTGTGTGAGAAGACCTGCATGCAAAGGGCCCTTGTTGAATTTGTGTGCGCTCTTCAGTTTTTTGAGTCTGCTCAATAAGCCAAGTAGTCATGGCAAGGATGCTAAGGTGGTCCTACCGGTAGCGGCATCCTTGGCAAGCTGCTAAGGACACATTCCTAAAGCACTCACGGCAAGGATATGTGCACCGACAAGCGTCCCCAGCAAGCATAGGGCTCGAAAGTATTCAAGTATAGAATCAAGCATGAGGGAAACAAGCCATTCATTTTGGCGGACGAATATAATACATTCAAAAACAAAGATGTGGTACTAATTAAAAATGCATGTTATCGGAACATGTACCTCGGTGAAGATGGGGGAGTCATTCATTCAAGGTCACATGTCTGGCCATGTCCAAGATCAAAGCGACAAGGGCGTCTAGGGAGCTAGTGTTGAAGCCTTTCGGCATCTTGGTGAAGGCCTTGCTCAGGTCCAGACGAGGGTTATGATAAGCGATCTTCATTAAGACTTGTGGAGAACCTTGTGGCACAGCTCACGGTAGCCAGGAAGGAACTTGTCAGCTCGCCCAGCCTCATACTTCGCTAATGCATTGATAAGCTTTTGAAAGAAGATGGATAGCCTTGCACTCACCACCTCCTTGTCGTAGTTGGAGAAGGCTCACTTCTCCAAGCTCGATTCCGCAAACTGGGTGGGAAGCCTGCCAGCAACATCGACGAGTTGTTCCGTCCATAGCCCGCTGTTCTTCTGCAGTTTGTTGGAGGTGTGTGTGGTAGAGGCGAGAAGCTCCTTCTCATTCCAAAGCCCTTCAAGCAGATCATACTCCTTGGTCTCCGAAGTTTTGAGGCTGTCCCCGTAGGTGCTCACTTTCCATGCAGATCAGCGTTTGCCCACACGGCAACGCCCAACGCCGTGGATTTATTGGAGACCCCTTTTGTTGATCCGCCAAGGTATGGATCGCCTTCTTGATATCATGCTTTAGCTTCAAGTCCTACTACTCTAGCTGCTGCACATCGCCTTCCAATGCAATGTTTGTCGACTGGGTAGCCTCAGCAGCCTCGACAACATCTTTGGGCTTGCCGACATGCTCCATCGTTTGTTTCTCGAGGGCCTCCTTGTGCTTCAACTCCATGTCTTGGATTCGATTCTCCAAATCAGTCACATGCTTGGCAGCAAGGCCTTCCTCTTGAGCAGTGAGCTCGTCTTTATGATAATCGAGTTGGATCCTGCACGTTGTTTGCTATGCTTCGGTGCCGGTGATTCTCTCATCAACCTCCCTCGAGACTCTCTCTGCTTCGGCCTTCTGATTAATGAACTCAAATTTGGCCTTGGTGAGATCAACCTGCCGCTCGGAGAGATCCTTGCGGCTCTTAGTAAACCAGGCCTGCGCCTCGGCGAGGCGTTCCTGGAACCTGCTTTCTGCCTTTGCGAGAAGAGCCTCCTGGCAGTCTAGCCACTCCGAGCGGTTGACATAATGCACGTGCAACTGTGTGAGGTTTTTTCCCATGGAGGACAAGATGTCATGTTCCTTGGCTTCATCTCCTCCACCAAGGGTGTCGACCACCACTTTCCTTCTAACAATAGTGAGTGCATCATTGATGGTTGTTCCTTTGGAGAAGGCTTGGAAGACCGCATCGCTAGTAAAATCGACAAACTGAAGATCACTGATCTTGAGATACCGGCTCGGGTACAGCGCCTCTCACGTTGACGGACCAGTGGTGGCTCCATGGGCGATTCCCGCCATGACAAACATTGCCGCCACTTATGCTTTGGAGGCGGAATTGCCTTCATTATACAACACCACCCCCGGAGAAGACTAATCTACGGCCTTCTTGCTGACTTTTTGTCAGTGCAACGGCCGACTTGCTATGCCGCAGCAACCCGGCTTGCCTCTTTGGCAACGTCCTTGGCGATGTCCCCTATGGTGGTATTGATATTCTAATCCATAGGTGGGGGCATATTTCCGACACCAAGGGGAGAAAGAAAAAATGGACTAAGGAGAAGTTGAAGAAAAAACAAGATGATGATTCCAACAAAAGGGACTTAATCACGTACTCTTGTTGAGGGGGCTTCTGTCCTCCTCCGGTGACGTCTGTTACTGTCGCGTGGCTCCCGGCAGCCCCGCTTGCCGGTATGTCATACGCCCATTTTGCATCTTTTATGTTGATATTGATTGCTTTATGGGCTGTTATTACACTTCACGGTACAATACTTATGCCTTTTATCTCTTATTTTATAAGGTTTACATGAAGAGGGAGAATGCCGGTAGATGGAATTCTGGTCTGAAAAGGGAGCAAGTCTGAGATACCTATTCTGTGCAACTCCAAAAGCCGTGAAAATCAATGAGGAATTATTTTGGATTTTATGAAAAATACTGGGCAAAAGAAGTACCAGAGGGGAGCCACCAGGAGGCCACAAGCCTGCCAGGCCCGGCCTACCCCCTGGCCGGGCCTGGGTAGCTTGTGGGCCCCCTGCTCCCCATCCGGCGCTCATCTTTTCCTATATGGAGGGTTTCGTTCCAGAAAAAATCATAAGGAGGTTTTTGGGAGGAGCCGCCGCCACCACAAGGCGGAACTTGAGCAGAACCAATCTAGAGCTCCGGCAGGGCTGTCCTGCCGGGGAAATTTTCCTCCCGGAACTGGAAATCGTCGCCATCGTCATCACCAACACTCCTCTCATCGGAGAAGACTCATCTCCATCAACATCTTCATCAGCACCATCTCATCTACAAACCCTAGTTCATCTCTTGTAACCAATCTTCGTCTCGCGACTCCGATTGTTACTTGTAAGGTTGCTAGTAGGGTTAATTACTCTTTGTAGTTGATGCTAGTTGGATTACTCGGTGGAAGATTATATGTTCAGATCTTTGATGCTATTCATTACCTCTCTGGTCATGAATATAATTTTGATGTGTTGTATGTTGTTTTCCCTCTAGTGGTTTTATGTGAACGTTGACTACGTAACACTTGACCATTATTTGGGCCTAGAGGAAGGCATTGGGAAGTAATAAGTAGATGATGGGTTGCTAGAGTGACAGAAGCTTAAACCCTAGTTTAGGCGTTGCTTCCTAAGGGACTGATTTGGATCCACTAGTTTAATGCTATGGTTAGACTTCTCTTAATTCTACTTTTGTAGTTGCGGATGCTTGCCAGAGGGGTTAATCATAAGTGGGATGTGTTTCCAAGTAAGGGAAGCACCCAAGCACTGGTCCACCCACATATCAAACTATCAAAGTAGCGAACGTGAATCATATGAACTTGATGAAAACAAGCTTGACAAAAATTCCCATGTGTCCTCGGGAGTGCTTCACCTCATATAAGAGTTTGGCCAGGCTTGTCCCCTGCTACAAAAGGGATTGGGCCACCTTGCTGCACCTTTTTTACTATTGTTACTTGCTAATCGCTACGAATTATCTTGTCACACAACTATCTGTTACCGATAATTTCAGTGCTTGCAGAGAATACCTTGCTGAAAACCATTGGTCAATTCCTTCTCCTCCTTGTTGGGTTCGACACTCTTACTTATCGAAAGGAATACGATAGATCCCCTACACTTGTGGGTCATCAAGACACTTTTCTGGCACTGTTGCCGGGGAGGGAAGAACCTTTGGTAAGTGGAATTTGATAAGGAAACATTTATATAGTGTGCTGAAATTTATTGTCACGTGTCACTACGGAAACTAATCCTTTGAGAAGTTTGTTCGGGATATCTTCACCTCGAACGGAAGCACAAGGAGTTTCTCCTCAACCTGTTGCACCTACTGAAAATATTTCTTATGAAATTCCTTCGGGTATGCTAGAGAAACAGTTGGCTAATCATTTTACAGGAGATGGAACATCACATCCCGACTTGTATCTAATCTATGTAGATGAAGTTTGTGGTTTATTTAAGCTTGCAGGTTTGCCCGAGGATGAGGTCAAGAAGAAGGTCTTTCCCTTATCTTTGGGGGATAAAGCATTGGCATGGCATAGGCTATGTGACGATACTAGGTCATGGAACCACAACCGATTGAAATTGGAATTTCATCAAAAGTTTTATCCTATGCATCTAGTACATCATGATCGGAATTATATTTATAATTTTTGGCCTCGTGACAGAGAAAGCATCGCTCAAGATTGGGGAGGCTTAAGTCAATGTTATATTCATGCCCCAACCATGAGCTCTCCAGAGAAATTATTATTCAAAACTTCTATGCTCGGATTTCTCATGATAATCGCACCATGCTTGACACTTCTTGTACCGGTTCTTTTATGAAGAGAGATATTGACATCAAATGGAATTTATTGGAAAGAATTAAACGCAACTCTGAAGATTGGGCATTTGATGAAGGTAAGGAGTCATGTATGAATCTCAAGTTTGATTGCGTTAAATCCTTCGTTGAAACTAATACTTTTTGTGATTTTAGCGCTAAATATGGACTTGACTCTCAGATAGTAGCTTCATTGTGTGAATCCTTTGCTGCTCATATTAATATCCCTAAAGAGAAGTAGTTCAAATATCATCCTCCCATAGAAGTCAATGTAGTTAAACCCAATCCAGTTGAAGAGAAAGTCATTGCTTATAACTATCCTATTGTTCCTAGTGCTTACATTGAGAAACCACCTTTCCCTCTTAGAAAAAAGGATCATTCTAAAGCTTCAACTGTGATACGTAGGGGCTGCATTAGAACACCTAAACCCCCTGAGAAAATTAGAGTTGAACCTAGCAATGCTATTATCAAAGATCTCATGTCCGACAATGTTGATGGGCATGATATTCACTTCTGTGAAGATGCTGCTAGAATTGCTAAACCTCATGCTAGAGACAAACATAGGCCTGTTGTTGGCATGCCTGTTGTTTCTGTTAAGATAGGAGATCATTGTTATCATGGTTTATGTGACGTGGGTGCTAGTGTTAGTGCAATACCTCAATCTTTATATGATGAAATTAAAGATGAGATTGCACCTTTCGAGATGGAACCTATTGATGTCACTATTCAGCTTGCCAATAGAGATACTATGTGCCCTTTGGAAATTGTTAGAGGTGTTGAAGTCTTGTGTGGTAAAACTAAGTATCCTGCTGATTTTCTCGTTCTTTCTACCACACAAGATAGCTTTTGTCCCATCATATTTGGCAGACCTTTCCTCAATAGTGTCAATGCTCATATTGACTGTGAGAAGCAAACTGCCACTGTTGGCTTTGAAGGTGTGTCACATGAGTTCAATTTGTCCAAGTTTGGTAGACAACCTCATGAAAAAGAGTTGTCTAGTAAGGATGAAATTATTGTTCTAGCTTCTATTGCTGTGCCTCCTACTGATCCTTTAGAGCAATATTTGCTTGAGCATGAAAATGATATGCATATGGATGAAATAATGAGATAGATAGAGTTATCTTTGAACAACATCCAATCCTTAAGAATAATTTGCCTGTTGAGCTGCTTGGAGATCCACCCCACCAAAGGGTGATCATGTGTTTGAGCTTAAATAGTTGCCTGATACTCTTAAGTATGCCTATCTTGATGAAAAAGAGATATATCCTGTTATTATTAGTGCTAGCCTTTCAGAGCATGAAGAAAAGAAATTATTGAAAACTCTGAGGAAGCACCGTGCTGCTATTGGATATCCTCTTGATGATCTTAAAGGCATTAGTCCCACTCTATGCCAGCACAAAATTAAAACCGATCCTGATTCCAAACCAGTTGCTGATCATCAACGGAGATTAAATCCTAAGATGAAAGAGGTAGTAAGAAAAGAAATACTAAAGCACCTGGAAGCAGGTATTATCTATCCTGTTGCTCATAGTGATTGGGTAAGTCGGGTGCATTGCGTCCCTAATAAGGGAGTAATTACCGTTGTCCCTAATGATAAAGATGAATTGATCCCGCACAGGATTATTACTAGCTATAGGATGGTGATTAATTTTAGGAAATTGAATAAGGCCACTAGGAAAGATCATTACCCTTTGCCTTTTATTGACCAAATGCTAGAAAGATTGTCCAAACACTCACACTTCTGCTTTCTAGACAGTTATTCTGGTTTCTCCCAAATACCTGTTGCACAATCTGATCAGGAGAAAACCACTTTTACCCGCCCTTTTGGTACCTTTGCTTACAGATGTATGCCTTTTGGCTTATGTAATGCACCTGCTACCTTTTATAGATGTATGATGGCTATATTCTCTGACTTTTGTGAAAAGATTGTTGAGGTTTTCATGGATGACTTCTCCGTTTACGGGTCTTCTTTTGATCATTGCCTCAGCAACCTTGATCGAATTTTGTAGAGATGTAAAGATACCAACCTTGTCTTGAATTGGGAGAAGTGCCACTTTATGGTTATTGAGGGCATCGTCTTAGGACATAAAATTTCTGAAAGAGGTATTGATGTCGATAAGGCTAAGGTTGATGCGATCGAGAAAATGCGATGCCTTACAAACGTTAAAGGTATAAGAAGTTTCCTTGGTCCTGCTGGTTTCTACAGAAGGTTCATGAAGGACTTTTCTAAGATTTGTAGGCCCTTACCAATCTCTTGCAAAAGGATATCCCTTTTGTTTTTGACGATGATTGTGAGGAAGCCTTCGAAATACTTAAGAAGGCCTTGATAACTGCACCTATTGTTCAACCACCTCATTGGAACTTACCTTTTGAAATTACATGCGATGCTAGTGATTATGCTGTTGGTGCTGTTCTAGGACAAAGAGTTGATAAGATATTGAATGTTATTCATTATGCTAGTAAAACTCTAGATAGTGCCCAAAGAAACTATGCTACTACTGAAAAGGAATTTTTAGTAGTCGTGTTTGCATGTGAAAAGTTCAGGTCTATTCACACTGATTCCAAGGTGACTATTCACACTGATCATGCTGCTATCAAGTATCTCATGGGAAAGAAAGATGCTAAACCTAGACTTATCAGATGGGTTCTCTTGATACAAGAATTTGATTTGCATGTTGTTGATGGGAAGGGTGCTGAGAACCCCGTAGAAGATAACTTGTCTAGGTTGGAGAATGTTCTTGATGACCCACAACCTATTGATGATAGCTTTCCTGATGAGCAACTGAATGTCATCAATGCTTCACGTAGTACACCGTGGTATGCCGATTATGCAAATTATATCGTTGCCAAATATATACCACCTAGTTTCACATACCAACAAAAGAAGAAATTCTTCTTTGATTTGAGACATTACTTTTGGGATGATCCTCACCTTTATAAAGAAGGAGTAGATGGTGTTATTAGACGTTGTGTACCAGAGCATGAACAGGGACAGATCCTACAGAAGTGTCACTCCGAGGCTTACGGATGACACCATGCGGGAGATAGAACTGCACACAAGGTATTGCAATCAGGTTTCTATTGGCCTACTCTCTTCAAGGATGCCCGTAAGTTTGTCTTGTCTCGTGATGAATATCAAGGAATAGGTAATATCAGTAATCGTCAGGAACTGCCCATGAATTATTCACTTGTCATTGAACCATTTGATGTTTGGGGTTTTGATTATATGGGACCTTTTCCAAAGTCCAACGGATATACTCATATCCTAGTAGCTGTTGATTACATTACTAAGTGGGTAGAAGTTATCCCAACTAGTAGTGCTGATCATAACACCTCTACCAGGATGCTTAAGGAAGTTATTTTCTTTAGATTTGGAGTCCCTAGATATCTAAGGACTGATGGTGGTTCACATTTTATTCATGGCGCTTTCCGTAAAAGGCTTGCTAAGTATGATGTCAACCATAGAATTGCATCGCCCTATCATCCTTAGTCTAGTGGTCATGTAGAGCTAAGCAATAGAGAGATTAAACTAATTCTGCAAAAGACTGTTAATAGGTCTAGAAAAAATTGGTCTAATAAGCTTGATGATGCACTGTGGGCTTATAGAACTGCTTATAAGAATCCCATGGGCATGTCCCCGTACAAGATGGTTTACGATAAAGCATGTCATTTACCTCTTGAGCTAGAGCATAAGGCTTATTGGGAAATCAAAGAGCTCAACTTTGATTTCAAACTTGCTGGTGAGAAGAGGTTATTCGACATTAGCTCACTTGATGAATGGAGAACTCAGGCATATGAAAATGCCAAGTTGTTCAAAGAAAAGTTAAGAGGTGGCATGATAAAAGGATACAGAAATGTGAGTTTAATGTAGGTGATTATGTCTTGCTATATAATTCTCGTTTAAGATTTTTTGCACGCAAGCTTCTCTCTAAATGGGAAGGTCCTTACATTGTTGATGAAGTATATCGTTCCGGTGCCATCAAGATCAACAACTCGGAAAGTAATTTTTCGAGAGTTGTAAATGGGCAAAGAATCAAGCATTATATCTCAGGTACTCCCATAAATGTTGAAAGCAATATCATTAATACCATAACTCCGGAGGAGTACATAAGGGATATTTATCAGCCTATTTCAGACTCCGAAAATGAAGAGGTATGTGATTCGGTAAGTAAACCGACTACAAAACTTTTCCAGTAGCAATTTTTCTCCGTCTTGGAATTTTTAGAAAAATAGAAAAATTTAAAGTACTCCGGAAAGCGCACGAGGAGGCGACAAGCTTGCTAGGCCCGACTTACCCTCCTGGCCGGGCCTGGGTGGCTTGTGGGCACCTCGTGTGCCTCCCGGACTCTGTTTTCTTGCGGAGTACTCCTTTTGGTCCGGAAAATTCATTATATATTCTCCCGAAAGGTCTGCTCCTCGTATCACACAAATTTCCTCTATTTTCGTTTCAAGCTACTGTGGAGACAGATCTAGATCGCTATGGCGTCCCCAAAAGCTCCGAAGGACAAGTTCTTCGAGAAGGTCATCAATACCTACCTCGCGGGAGTGCTGCAACACCCACAATCTATCGAGATGCATGATGGGGTGCTGCACATCCGTGATGTTGAGGGTCCCAAGAAGACTGGAAGCATGGAGGCGAGGCTTGAAGCAATGGAGCAGCAAGTCTTCAAGTGCCAAGGGATGGTGGAACACAGACTCAACGCCAACCACACGATGATGACGGAGTTCACGAACAAGCACAAGATCGATGCCAATGACATCGGGAAGCACCTCTCCAGGCTCTATGACAGAATTGATCACCTCCAAGACCATATCTATGACGTGCAGAACCAAAATTGTGAGTATGAGTATAGATTTAAATCAATACGGTTGGTTGGAGATTTGAGGATTCCGGAGACTCGATCATCTTTCCATGATGGAGCACCTATGCCTTGGAAGACGGAGGATCAAACCCAGGTTGCAACAACTCCACCACCATCACCTTCGAAGGAAGACAACTGAGCACGGGTATGGGCAATCCCCTTGGCTTCTGCCAAGCTTGGCGGGAGTTGCCCCGGTATCGTATCACCATCATATCTTTTTCTTTTACCTTTTTCTTAGTTTGATCCTTTTTGGTTTTGTCTTTCTCTAGTAGAATAAAGTTCGTAGTATGATCTAAGCTTGAGTTTTTCTTTGTGTCACCCCCGATGTAATCAAGTTCGTGAGTCGTATAATAAAGAGTGTTTTAGTTAAGGGACTTGCTTCATGCCATGATCTAAAGAAAAGAATGATAAAAGAAGAAAAACATGAAAGATCATGTATCGATCTTATGCGAAGTGATGGCTTCACATATAAAAAGAATGTTGATTGAAACTTGTTGTGGGTGGACAAACATAGATCTTGGTCATTGTTGCAATTAATAGAAAGTAATAAAGAAAGAGAGGTTCACATATAAATATATCATCTTGGGCACCATCTATGATTGGGAACACTCATTAAACTATTACATGCTTAGAAGTAGATGTTGGACAAGGAAGACAACATAATGAATTATGTTTGCTTGGTTCCCAACAATGTTATATGACTAGAGATCCCTTAGCATGTGACGCTTGCTTCCACCTCATATCAGCCAAAACTTCCGCACTAACTAGAGATACTACTTGTGCATCCATAAACCTTCAACCCAGTTTTGCCATGAGAGTCCACCATACCTACCTATGGATTGAATAAGATCCTTCAAGTAAGTTGTCATCGGTGCAAGCAATAAAAATTGCTCCCTAAATATGTATGGTCTATTAGTGTGTGGAAAATAAGCTTTGTACGAACCTGTGATAAGGAAGACATAAAAGCGACGGACTGCATAATAAAGTTCTTTATCACAAGAGGCAATATAAAGTGACGTTCCTTCAAACTAAGAGGCCACACATCCAAACCTCAAAAGCGCATGACAACCTCTGCTTCTCTCTGCGAAGGGCCTATCTAGTACCTTTACTTTTTGTCCTCAAGAGAGTCATGGTGATCGACACCAATTCCTTATTTCACCTTTATCTTGTCTAACGTCATGTGCTAGGGAAATATCTATATTCATATGTCAAATTGGAAGTAAGTACTCATGAATTATTATTGTTGACATTACCCTCGAGGTAAGTAGTTGGGAGGCGAAACTATAAGCCCCTATCTTTCTCTGTGCGCAACTGAAACTTTTATGTCATGAGTACCACGTGAGTTTTAGCAATTGTAGAAGACGAAAGGATGATTGAGTATGTGGATTTGCTTTACAAGCTCTTATTTGACTCTTTCCGATGTTATGATAAATTGCAATTGCTTCAATGACTATATGATTATGATCATGATGCCTGCATGTTAATTCTCAATAAGGTTCTTGATCCATACTTTACACTGTGATGGAATTGTCACTTTAGCATAAGAGATTATATGACGATATTTCTATTCTAATTATGATCATGATGCCTGCATGTGCATACTTTGTTTTGTCGACACCTCTATCTCTAAACATGTGGGCATATTTGTTGATCTCGGCTTCCGCTTGAGGACAAGCGAGGTCTAAGCTTGGGGGATTTGATACGTCCATTTTGCATCATGCTTTTATGTTGATATTTATCACTTTATGGGCTGTTATTACACTTCACGGTACAATACTTATGCCTTTTCTCTCTTATTTTATAAGGTTTACATGAAGAGGGATAATGCCGGCAGCTGGAATTCTAGTCTGAAAAGGGAGCGAGTTTGAGATACCTATTCTGCGCAACTCCAAAATCTGTGAAAACCAACGAGGAATTATTTTGGATTTTATTAAAAAAATACTACGCGAAAGAAGTACCGGAGGGGAGCCACCAGGAGGCCACAAGCCTGCCAAGCCCGGCCTACCCCCCTAGCCGAGCCTAGGTGGCTTGTGGGGCCCCTACTGCCCCTCCAGCACTCATCTTTTGCTATATGGAGGGTTTCGTTCCAGAAAAAATCATAAGGAGTTTTTCGAGAGGAGCCGCCGTCGCCACGAGGCGAAACTTGAGCAAAACAAATCTAGAGCTCCGGCAGGGCTGTCCTGCCGGGGAAATTTAACTCCCGGAAGGGGAAATCGTCGCCATTGTCATCACCAACACTCCTCTCATCGGAGGGGACTCATCTCCATCAACATCTTCATCAGCACCATCTCATCTCCAAACCCTAGTTCATCTCTTGTAACCAATCTCCGTCTCGCGACTTCGATTGGTGCTTGTAAGGTTGCTAGTAGTGTTAATTACTCTTTGTAGTTGATGCTAGTTGGATTACTCAGTGGAAGATTATATGTTCGGATATTTGATGCTATTCATTACCTCTCTATTCATGAATATAATTATGCTTTGTGAGTAGGCACTTTTGTTCCTGAGGACAAGGGATAATCCTGCTATAAGTAATCATGTGAATTTGGTATTCGTTCGATATTTTGATGTGTTGTATGTTGTTTTTCCTCTAGTGGTGTTATGTGAATGTCGACTACATAACACTTCACCATTATTTGGGCGTAGAGGAAGGCATTGGGAAGTAATAAGTAGATGATGGGTTGCTAGACTGACAGAAGCTTAAACCCTAGTTTATCCGTTGCTTCGTAAGGGGCTAATTTCGATCCACTAGTTTAATGCTATGGTTAGACTTGTCTTAATTCTTCTTTCATAGTTGCGGATGCTTGCGAGAGGGGTTAATCATAAGTGGGATGTTTGACCAAGTAAGGTCAGCACCCAAGCACTGGTCTACGCACATATCAAACTATCAAAGTAGCGAACATGAATCATATGAACTTGATGAAAACTAGCTTGACAGAAATTCCCATGTGTCCTCGGGAGCGCTTCACCTCATATAAGAGTTTGTCCAGGCTTGTCCCTTGCTACAAAAGGGATTGGGCCACCTTGCTGCACCTTTGTTACTATTGTTACTTGCTACTCGCTACGAATTATCTTGTCACACAACTATCTGTTACCGATAATTTCAGTGCTTGCAGAGAATACCTTGCTGAAAACCATTTGTCAATTCCTTCTGCTCCTCGTTGGGTTCGACACTCTTACTTATCGGAAGGACTAGATAGATCCCCTACACTTGTGGGTCATCAGTATGTCCTCACCGCGGACAGCTTCCATAGTGGATGACCTTGCCGAGGAGCCGTCCTCTGGGGTGGACCGATCGTGAGCTACCTTCGGGTGCTTCGTCCCCACTTGTACGGGATTAGAAGTGGCGGCACCATCGTCCACACCAGCACTTGCCATCGGGTACCGATATAGAGTTTCCCACTTGGGGTTGGTGGCAGGACGGAAGATGACGACCTCCCGCTCGACTTCGTGGCTCATTGTGCCGTCCATAGTGGACGCAAGGTTCGCCCACTTGTCCCACCGTTGTGCCAAGATAAACAACAACAACGTACAACAAGAGTGATACAAGAATCGAGGCAAAATCCTAGAATGTGTGCTTGCTCGCCTTCCTCATCTGACAAACTATAGGTGGACAAGTTCCACATCCCCCTTTGAAAATAGCGGGAGCACGGGGTGGAGTAGATGTCGTGGGGTGCGCCACTTGCGTGGTGGAGCTGGTAGGTGTTGTTGCCTACGCAGAAGCACTTTGTGTGTTCTGCGATATTCTGCATGGTCCCCTTAGAAGGCCAATGTTAGCAACATCGTCCTTCTTCTCCTTTTCCTCAACCTCCGGTGACGGGGATGGTCAAACAAGTTCCCCGGTGGCGGTTTTGCAGAGCACGCGCGACCACATCTTGGGTATGGCATGGACTTGAAACTCCTCGATTTCCTATTCTGCACTGGTCTTGGACCTTTCGACCCCGACAGGCCCCTTCTGCAGATCAGGTTCCGATGCTTATTCGTTGGCTTCCTCTTTGCCGATGGTCTCCTCCTCATCATAATTATCATGGATGGCGGTGCTGGAACTTCTTATACCCACATTGACTCCAGCCTCCGCCGCCCTCCGGCAGATCCACTTGAACTCTTTCGCAGTGGTGTTTTGGATCATCTATCCTTCGTCCATGATACCCACCTCCATTAAATTTTCGAACTAGTCTACACCATCCCTTGCACTAGCGGCTTCCTTGTGGGATCAACCCCATGTGCGTTGCATGTCGGCATCATCGCGAAGATCAAATCGTTGGCAGAATTGTTGCAGAGCAGGATGATTGATTCCGGGAGCTTAGACTTCCCGTCAGGGCAGAAGAGCTGGTGCTTCAGAGTAGAAAGATGTAGTGACGTCAAGTTGCGACCAAGCCCTGGGCGCAGCTGCATAACATTAGTTGGTTTGTTGTACTAGTAGACGAAACATCCCTGCTCCTAGAGAGGGGCGATGTACCTAGTGTGGAAATATGCACCCACCATCTCTATAGTGATCCTGATAGCCCTCCGCTAGAGCATGCGCAAGATAGCGATCTCCAACTTCTTATAGTGAGGGGCTAGAGAGATCCACTTCTCATCGCGGACACGCTTGGATTTCCGGATCTGGAAGATGACTGGGGGCTCCTTGTCAATAAATAGCACCATTCACCACACAATTCTTCCTAGTTCTTGTCCAGGTTGTTGGGAGGGTACACCTCGCTGTGTGTGGGCGAGGGATCTATGCGACGCTGCCAGAGCGAGCGTCATCCTATATGCATGGATAGAAAAATGGCAGAAGAGGGATACATTCGGAACAATCCCTATGAAATTCTTGCACATGTGCGCGAAGACTGATAAGGTGGTCATCACATTCGATGTGAAGTCTAACATCTTGAAGCCATAAGTCATCATCAAGTCTAAAAAGAAGGCAGACAAAGGGAGAATGAGGCCACGGTAGAAATATGTGATGAAGAATAAATAATTCTCTACATTGGTCTAGGAGTCACTTGCGATCATCGCTCGCGCGAGATGCGCCTTGTGTCGATCTCCCCCACATTGGAGCAGACCTCGAAATGAGGTCATTCCCTGTCAGCACACAGAGGAAGAGGAAGGCAATGTTCCTTTGTGCTACCACCAGTGCATCCTTCCTTGCTTCCGTGTCGGGGTCAGCCCCCTTTTTGTCCTTCTTCCCTTGGCTGGAGGGGATGGTGGGTGACCCTACCATGGTGTCCATGACTGTCTCAAAGATGGACGACGACGAACGTGAAGGAGTAGCATGGGGGTTCTGCATCGCTCAAGGATAAAAGCAGAGAAGGCGTCAGAAGAGGGGAGGAGTGGTTGGGTTAAGCAACGAATATGTGAATTCCCCTTTCTTATAAGGGCGGAATACGCAGAGGCTGACTATCCTCGTCCGACGTGGCCGCGCTTTCCCAAGCGCGCTCCTCAAATATTGGTTCGCTCCACCACTCCCACAAACCGCATTTAATGCACATCATTGAAAATTGTAAAAACCACCATCACAACCGCAGTAAAGATTGCCAATGTATCTGTGCACTGGTTTGGGCCTAGCCCAATGGCGTCATGGACTTCAGTATGGCCCAGACCCGGGGGCTACTTTCGTTGTACTAAAGAACCGGCCCCTTAGTACCCTGACTTGTGCACAAACGACAGTGGCCGCCTGCCCGGCAATCCTTGTCAGAAGACGATGCACCCAACACACCGCCAGGCAACAAGGCCAAGCCAGTATGAAGCCGCCTTGCCGGTGGAGAAGACCCGACTGCCACTATGCCAAGCAAGGGCTCCACTACCTCTTCACCGCTCCACCTGATCAGGCTCATTGTCAACATTAACGAGGTGTTGAGAGGGCACACTGTTAGGTGATCCTTGTCAGTGGGACGTGGCAGCTCGAGTGATTTACAATAGCTTTAATGACACCCGCTCCACGGCATGGCAAAATAATAGGAGATAGTTGGGCGCACGACACACAAGGAGAGGCAATCCTTGCTGGGAGACGTCACTAGGATAACACCTCGGGATGCTTTAATGCGTGTGTCCTAATCCGTCAGACTTAGGATCTACAATTCAGCTGATGTAATGAGCATTTTAGGCACTGTGCTAGCCCCTGGACCTATAAAAGGAGGTCCATGGCTACTTTTACAAAGGTTGACACTTTGTCCATTTGCACGTGTAGCCGCACTCCTCGAGCATTCTTGTCGGGTTGTTGTGCTCATCTAATTTGGGCTCACATAATCCAGAACACACAGGACAAAAGGTTTTACGCTTCCGAGCGACCCGAACCTGTCAAAACCCCCGAATGCACAGGAATTGGTAATACTCTTTGTGCCCGCGGATCCCCGAAGTTGAACCGCAAAGGGACCCCGTAGATCCCATACAGTATCGTACCCCGACAATATGCTTGCCTCTCTAAGCACTAAGCTTATGCAAACAGAGTAATGCTTGGAGTAAGGTGACATGATGTAGATAAAGTAAACCCAATCAAAACGCATAAACCCTATCGTTTTATCCTTAGTGGGAACAATACAAATACGTGTCTTGTCCCCTTTCTGTCACTAGGATATGGAGCACCGCAAGATTGAATCCACTACAATGCACCACTTCCAGTGAAGATAAATCATTCTAGGTGGCCAAACCAAATGGATAGATCAGAGAGAAGTAAACAGCTATAATAATCATGCGCAATAAATGTCAGAAATGTCTCAGTTACTTTCAATTAAAAATCTCATCATAAACCTACAATTTATCGGATCCCAACCAAGACACCGCAAAGGAAGCTATAACAATCACCGCGGGAATCGTTGAGAACATGTTATGGAAGATCAAAGAGAGAGAGAAGAAGTGAAACAGCCATTGGGTATGGACCCGTAGGTTTGTGGTGAATGATACGCCTCCAACATATCAAGAATTCTTTATTGTTCCATGCTATTATATTATAAATCTTGGATAGTTTATATGCAATATTATGTTATTTTTTTTATCTTTTTTGGAACTAAACTTTTAACATAGTGCCTGATGCGAGTTCCTGCTTTTTTGCGTGTTTTTGTACTATTGAAATATATAAGTACCCAAAGGAGTCCACATGCGATGAATTTTTATGGTGATTTGGGCTAGAAGATTTTGGGCCCACGAAGCTTCAAGAGTAGTCCAAACGCTGCACGAGGGAGCGACAAGGTCATAGCATGCACCCTATGGGTTCACACCCCTAGGGCTTGTGGCCCCCTCCTGAGCCCCCTGACCTAAATCCACTTCAATAAATCCTGAAATATTCTAAAAAAACCAAGAGACAAACAAGAAAGCCTTTTTTCACCGCGGCAAGTCTTTGTTCCACCGTGATCCCATCTAGAGACCTTTTCTGGTGCCTTGCGAAAGGAGAATGGATCGCAGAGGTCATCCACATCAACCTTACTGCATCCATGATGATATGTGAGTAGTTCACCAGAGACATACGGGTCCATACCTAGTACTTAGGTGGATTTTTGTCTCTCTCTCTATGATCTTCAATACAATGTTCATCACGATTCCCGCGATGATCTATTTGATGTAATCTTATTTTGCGGTGTTTTATTGGGATCCGATGAACTGTACATTTACGATCAGATTATTCGTTGTAGTTAATTGAATCTCATTATCTCCTCTGAATTATATTATGCATGATTATTATAGCTTCATATTTCTCTCTGGTCTATCCAATTAGTTTGGCCAGCTAGATTGATTAATCTTCAGTGCGAGTGATGCATTGTAGTCGGTTCAATTTTGCGTTCTCTATATCTTGTTGACAGAAGGGGACAAGACACATATTTATTATTTTGCCGGTAAGGATAAACGGCGGTTTCTGAACATATTGATTTTCTTACTTTGTCAACATCATGCCATCATGCTCCAAGCATTACTTTGTTTATCATGAACTTAATACCTAGAGAGGCAAGCATAGAAGCACCCTCGAAGTGGAGTAATAGTAGTAGATGCAGGATTGTTTGTATCTACTTATTAATGGGCATGATGCCTATATACACGTAATCTTTTACATGAATAACATGTCATAACTATACGCTATTCTGTGATTTTCCAAACAATAATTTGTTTACCCACTGTGTGCTATATTCGAGAGAGAAGCCTCTAGTTAGAACTATGGCCCCCGGGTCTACTTAATCCCATTGCCAAAAAGTGATATTACCTTGATCCACTTTATTTAGTATTTATTTACTTTTGTTACTTATATTCTCTATCTATCAGAATTCACCTTGCAAGTAACGAGTTCAAGGGGCTTGACAACCCTCTTGCCCAGTTGGGTGCAAGTGTTTCTTATTGTGTGTGTAGGTTCTCACAATGAGAGTTTGCTTGGTTCTCTATTGGTTTGACAACCTCAGCTCTCACTAAAGGAAATACTTGTCTCAACTATAGTGCATCACCCTTCCTCTTTGGGGAGAAATCCAAAGTAGTTCACAAGGAGCAGGAAGAATTTGTTGCATCCCCAAGCTGAATTCATGCTCTTCCTCGAGTTGGTAAATGAGAAAAACATTACTTTTGATGTGAGATGCTACCTAACATGTAATATCTTTTACATATGATTGTCGGATTTCAGGCTCCGCAAAACCCTAAGGATTCAAACTCAGGGGCGCACACGGAGTCCAATTAGCAGCTTCGGTTCACCTGACTTGCTACTCGATGAACAAGGCAAAGAACTCACTCCATGGTGAGGAAAACAGAGGACACGGCCGTTTACCCAGGTTCGGGCCATTGCGAAGCGTAAAACACTAATCCTGCTTTGGTGGATTGCCTCTCACGGAGGTTGGTGGATGAACTAGTACAATACTTAGGCGCCTCCAGAGGTTGGGTGACCTTGCGTAGTGCTAGCCGGTGAATGAATGGTTCCATTTTCAAGGAAGCAACCTATGCCTTATTTATAGTGGCGGCCCCGGTCCTCTTTGCTTATAGTTTCGGCGGGAAGGGATCCCACAGCGGCCGATTTCAAAGGGGGAGAAGGGAACATGCTCCCCTGCCCAAAGGTGGTCTTCGCCTCCAAAGTAGTTTCCCACGCTGCAGGGACGGCCCCGGGGATGACGTCTTCCCTACTGGCGGGCCGTGACCCCTTTGTTGCACTAGAAACGAAACCTTTGGAAGATGCCTTGGGGACCCGGGTACGCCATTTCCCCCTTTGCACTAAAGGGGAAACTGCACCGTCTAGCTATATGCTGCTCGCCTGTCCTTCCCATACGTCATCTTTGACTCCTGAGGCCGAGCCTTGCCTCAGAATATCCGCCGCTCCGGAGGGGTCCCGAGGGTGCCCCATGCGGGTCTTGATGTCGTTCCTCCTCGCGAGGCTTGGCCCCTCGCGAGGGCCTTTCCTTCAGTGACGCCGAGCCTGCAGTCTTTCAGTTGAGGAAGTGGGATAGCCCGGGGAAGCAGACAGGCAGGTCTGTGTACCCCCATTACCAGAACATGGACAATAGCCCCTGGGCCCAAGCCGCGTGTGGGCTAGCTTCTGGCGAAGCCTTGGGGATAGCCTAAAGCGTCGCGGGACCTAAATGTCTACGGATCCGGCTCCACACGCGCTGCATAGCCAAGTGGCAGCACCCAAAGTTCCTGAGGCGTCCGAAGACGCGCCTGGTCAAACTGATGTGACGCCTAGATCTTGCGCCAACCATCATTGCTCCTTGGAGGCGACGCGTGTGCATAGGTCGCTCGAGCGCGCCCCCTCATGAACAGTGTGGGCACGGGGACACGAGAGGATGCCAGCCCGCTCTCGGCGACCTATTTAACCTAGCGAGGGAAATAAAGCTCACCTTGCCTATGTCTTCTTCGTCTTCCACCTTGAGCCCTCCATTCCCTCAGCATGGCGTCGGTGAGGAGATACTCACCCGCCGAGAAGGGGTAGGGTTCCGTTGAGGGTCTTGCTTCCCACCTACCAAGAGGGGCCGAGGCCGCCCTCGGAAGTACGCGGCGGTGTCAGTGGAGGCCTCCGGTGGGCGCGGCCATGGCTCCTCCCTTCCCGGAAGCACCATCGGCGGCGCCAGTGGTGCGCCAGTGAGAGCGAGCGTGCGCGGAGGCCGAGGTGGAAGGTCCGTGGTGGCCCCCTGGCCGCCGCGCCCGCGACTCCATTCAGCTGACACGATGATGGAGTTCAGGACGTTGGTGGATATGCTGGAGATCACCTGATTCCAGCTCCCAAGCTTCTTCGCGAGGGTGCTGCAGACCGGCGGGCTCTCGGGCCTCTGGCCGCAGGCCGACGGCTGCTGTGGCGGGGAGTCCTGGGTGGTGGTCGAGGTCACCCCCCATAGCTACATGTATCTGACCTGCGGGTGGCAGGCGTTCGCTCATGCCTGAGGCTTGAAGGGGAGACGGTACCTCCACTTCAAGAATGACGGGGAGGCGACACTCTTCGTCACTATCTTAGGGGACGAGGGCGAGTGTCTGGGTTGCTTCCCAAAGGGGGCCGGCCGCGGCGATCCCGTGGATGAGCCCGTCTCCGGCGGTGGGCCTCGCGCCTCCACCAGCATCGAAACCGCCTCCGGAAGGAGCCCGAGCGACAACAGAAACCACTGGTACGACGAGCCGCCTCGCCGCCATATCTGGACCTAGGGGATGAGCCCCCAAGCGCGGCGCCGCCCGTCCGCTTTAGCGGCGCCTGTGAAGGAGGAGGAGGACACACACTGAGGGTCGTCGTGCGGGTGTCGGACGTCTGCAGCGACAACCCTCCTCCGGGATCTCCATCGCTAGTTGTATCCTCCTTGCTTTTGGTCCCGCGTCCATGCAAACTAAGATAGGCCCTTCGGGCATGTAGTGGATTTGGACGGCCGTCCCTTTTGTTAATGTCGTTGCTTCTATGTTGGTTCGGATAGTTAGATTGGTACGGTTGCAATGCGCTTCTTTGCTGTGACGCATGGCTGTGGCGCTCGAGGGGCTTGTCGATCGGTTGGTTTCTCATTACAGCGGGTGAAGTGGCTCGATGCTCTATGTCAGCAGGCCCCAGTCCATCACATTTCCCCGCCGTCGTGAGGTGTGACCCGTTACCAAGGTCGCTTCTCATGGGGCAAGACCATGACCCCCCTGATACCGTCCGGATAAGCTTGGACGGCACCAGGGTGGTCAAGTGGATTTGCGACCGGTAAGGCTCCTAAGGCGCAATGCTCAAGAGCCCCCTTAGACAATCAAGCGACTCTATGTCGACAGGTCCCAGTCCCGCACATTTTCCTACAGTGAGGCACGACCCGCTAAGGTCGCCCTTCACGGGACAAGGCCCTCGCACCCGGGTACCAAATGGCATTGTGACCGGTAAGGCTCCTGAGGCGCGATGCTCGGGATCCCCCTTAGACGTTCAAGAGGCCCTCGTGGATTTTTCTTTCTCCAGATACCTAGTCTGCATTCAGGAAGCTCTGCGTCAGTAGGTCCTAGTCCCGCACATTGCCCTGCCATCATGAAGTGCGACTTCTTACCAATGCCGTTCCTCACAGGGCAAAGCCCTGGCACCAGGGTGCCAAGTGGCTTGTGACCGGTAAGGCTCCTGAGGCGCGAAGCTCAGGAGCCCCCTTAGGCGCTCTAGCTGTCCCAAGAGAAATAATTGTTGTAAGAAAAGGCCAAATTTGTTTCCTCTCCAAGATGGTGTGTCGAGCTGTGAATGGGACTCTTGAGCGAGTATCAGATGGCATGAGTTTTCCGACTTGTCCGTGAGTGCCACGTGACGGTCCGGGCACCAAGGCCTTGGCGAGGTGCCAACACCGTGCCCCTAGCCCCCGCTCGCGGGGTACAAGCGGGTGGGGACAGGAGAATGCTCGACTAAGAGGAAGAGGGGGTGCTACGAAGAGTGTCAAAGAAAACGAGTTTTCGCAAAGGCTTCAGTTGGAACGGCCCCAAGTTTTATTTCATAAACATCAGCAAATCCAAACCAGAAAAAGGCAAATGCAAGCCGCGTTCGGCGCCTAATATATTCACCGCCTCCGTCTCCCCCTAGCGCTGAGCATAGGGCTTCCACTAGGCGTGGGGTGGACCCCTTCGGCGTCCTCGGGGGGCCCTGGGCGTATACATCCTCGGTTTGTTATTACGTGAGAGTGTCAGGGTGGGGGTGTATATCGGAGGCTGCGAGGGTGCTTTGGCCTCGCGAGTGTCCCTACCCCCGAGGCATTGGGGCCTGAGCTTCTGGAGTCATTGGTGGACTGTGTTCATTTCCTCTGTCTTCCCCACTAGGCGTGGGATTGACCCCTTCCGCATCCTCGGGTGGCCCTAGGCATATACAACATCGTCTCATTATTACGTGAGAGTGTCATGGGATGAAGTAGGTTCCGGAAGAATTGAAGGTCGATGCAGGGTCTATGCAGGGGCGACATAGGGGTGGTGCAGAGTCGTTACGGGGAGAACTTGCGGAGGTGTTGGCTGTTCCAGGTGTTCTGGATGGGAACTCCATCTTGAGTGTCTAGACGCACGGAGCCTGGCCAGGAGACGTCTACGACCTTGAATGGGCCCTCCCACCTGGGCGAGACCTTACGACATCCCTCCCTGGATTGGACCTGCCTCAGGACGAGATCACCGACTTCGAGGGTCCTGGAGCGTATGTTGCGGCAATGGTAGCACCGCAAGGCCTACTGGTACCTCGTGGCTCGGAGGGAGGCCCGGGCGCGTGCCTCCTCTCTGAGCACGAGGGTCGTCCCCCGCATAGCCTCCTGACGCTCCTCATCGAACGCCATGACCCGCGTGGACCGGTGCTTGATTTCATGGGAAAGGACTGCCTCGGCTCCGTAGACGAGGAAGAACGGGGTTTCTCCTGTGGCTTTAGTTGCGGTGGTGCAAAGAGACAACAACACCGACGGGAGCTCGTCAACCGAACCCCGGCCGCAAGCCTCGAGCTTCTTCTCGAACCTCCTCACTTTGAGACCCCATAGGACCTCCGCGTTGGCGCGCTCTGCGTGGCCATTGCTCCGCAGATGGGCCACCAATGCGTAGCATATCTATGTATTGAGGAGAGCATAGTAAATCTTGAAGAGCTGACTAGTGAACTGCGAACCATTATCAGTGATGATGCGGTTGGGCACGCCAAAGCGGCTCACAAGGCTCTTGATGAACTTGACGGCTGACCCGGGCGGGATGGTGCGCACGGGCACTACTTTTGCCCACTTGGTGAATTTGTCGATGGCGACGTAGAGGAAGCGGAAGCCCCCGCCGCCCGCGGGAAGGGCCCCAGTATGTCCAGCCCCTAGATCGCAAAGGGGTAGGAAAGGAGGATGGTCTGGAGGCCTTGGGCAGGCTGGTGGATCTTCTTGGCGTGGAAATGGCAAGCCTCACAAGACCGGACCAACTCGGTGGCGTTGTCCAACGCCATAGGCCAGTAGAAACCTGAACTGAACGCCTTACAATTGAGCATGCACTAAGAGGAGTGATGCCCACAGTCCCCTCCGTGGATGTCGGATAGTAGCTCGCGCCTCTGCTCCCTGGAAATGCACCGCAGCGCAACGTTGTTTGGGCTCCTACAGTACAGGGCGATGTCTCGTAGGCAGTAGGTCGAGGCTTGTCATGCTACACGCTCCACGTCCTCTTCCTTCTATGGCAATGTGCCTTGGAGCAGGTAAACCTCACGTTCCTCTTGCAGATATGCCTCCATGTGTTCGTCCTTGTGTGTGTACTCTTTGTTGGAGAAGTTGACGCGGAGCTGAAAGTTGCCCATAATGTTGAGGCACAGGACCACCAAGGCCGCCGCCTAGAGGCCGGCGACGAGGCCCTTGTACTCCGCTAATTTGTTGGAGACCTTCTCCCGATGCTAGAAGCATAGCTCTATGGCATAGCGAAGCTTGTCTCCCGTCAGGGAAATGAGCAGTACACCAGCTCCCGCTCCTCTTTGCATGAAGGCTCCGTTGAAGTGCATGATCCATCCCTTGGGTGCGTCTACACCGGGGGCAAGGGATTCGCTCCCTTCCAGCCCCCGGTCCGGTGCGTCCGTCCATGCCGCCACAAAGTCAGCAAGGGTCGCTCCCTTGATGACCCTGGTCGTGCTGAATTCAATGTTGAAGGCCTGAAGCTCGATGTTCAATTCAGCAACCCTTCCCACAGCGTTTGGGTCGTGCAAGATGTTCTCCAAGGGGTAGGCAGAGACGACCTTGATCGAATGTCCCTGAAAGTAGTGTTGCAGCTTGCACGAGGTGATGACTAGCGCGAGAAGGAGCTTCTGCTGCATGGGGTAGCGTGAACGTGCGTCCCGCAGTACCATGCTGGCGAAGTACACTGGGTGCTAAACGGGGGTGCGTTCGTCCGTGGCGTCATGCTCCTCGGCGACTTCAGGAGGTTGGTGTGTTTTGTCGTCCGGAGGAGGAACCGGGGCCCTAGGAGGAATGGGCTCCTCGTGGCACAATTCTACAGTCTGGGCCTCATGTTCGACTGCTTGCAGGGGAATTGGAGCTCGTGTGTCGCGCGAGCCCCCAGACGCCGCGGGTGGGGGTCCGTCGGGGCTCCACGAAGTAGCGCCCTTGCTGGTTCGGTCCTCCGTTACTGCCACCAATGTGTCGCTCGCGGAGTGGGGGGTGGCAGCGAGGTACATGAGCAGAGGCTCCCGAGGGCGAGGCGCCATCATGACCGGTGGGCTCGTGAGGTAACGCTTGAGCTCGTCGAAGGCGACATCGGCCTCCGGGCTCCACTCGAAGGGACCTTTACTGGGTTTTCCTCGATCCTCGGTCCGATGCTAGGAAACCGAGCAGCTTACCCGACAGGACCCCGAAGACGCACTTCTTGGGGTTGAGCTTCAGGTTCACCTCCCAAGGTTGGCGAAGGTCTCCTCCAGGTCCTCCACGAGGGTTCTTGCCTGTCTTGGCTTGACCACGATGTCGTCGACGTAGGCCTTTGCATTCCTCCCGAGCTGCGGTCCGAGGGCGATATGCATTAGCCGCTAGAAGGCTGCACCGGCATTCCGCAGCCCGAAGGGCATGCACTCGTAGGAGTATACCCCACATGGAGAGAGGAAAGTTGGCTTCTCGACGTCCTCCACTGCCATCTTGATCTGGTTGTAGCCCGAGAATGCATCCAGGAAGCACAAGAGATCGCACTCCATGTTGGAATTCACGATCTGGTCGATGCGTGGTAATGGGAACTGGTCTTGAGGGCAAGCCTTGTTGAGGTTGGTGAAGTCGATGCACATGCGCTCCTTCCCGCACTTCTTCGGGACAACCACCGGGTTGGCGACCCATTCTAGGTAGCGCACCTCTCGGATGACCCCCGGCCTCCTTCAACTTGCGTATCTCCTAAGCGATTAACGCCTGCTTCTCCGGGGCTTGGCTCCATGCCTTCTGCTTCACCGGACACGCGATGCGGCACACCATGAGGTGGAGCTCGATGACGTCCCTCAGAACCCCCACCAGGTCGGAGCCGCTCCAGGTGAACGCGTCCTCGATCGCCCTGAGAAATCCCACCAACGCCTTCTCTTGATCTTGAGGGAGCTTAGCACCGATGGTTAAGGTAGGAGCCCAGCTTCCTTCATTTACCGGAACCTGCTTCGTCTTCCCCCGGTCCAGGGAGAACAACTGCTTCTTCTACACGGGTGCATTGTCGTGGACGTCTCCTGGGTCCTCCATGGCGTGCGCCTCGCCCTTGAGGTTGGCACGCTCCATGGCCGCGGCCTTGTGGGAGAGATCAAGCACCCGTGAGGCATCCTTGATGCCGCCCATGATGGTGAGCATGCCTCCGCTCCCGGGCATCATGAAGACGTTGTAGCCGGTGTGTGTCGCTACCATAAACTGCGGGAGGGTGGGGTAGCCGAGTATTGCGTTGTACGGTAGGTGGGTATGGGCGACGTCAAAGTCGATCTGCTAGGTGCGGAAGTTGGAGCGGGTGCCGAATGTGATGGGGAGGCGAATCCGTCCCACGGGGCTGACGGATCCTGCCTCTACCCCAAAGAAGGGCTTTGAGGGTGCAATCCGCTCTCGGGGTAACCGCAAAGCATCGAAGGCCTCCACGGAGATGACATTGAGGCCCGCGTCGCCATCGATGAGGGTTTTCGAGAAGGCGTGCACATCATGGGAAGCATCCCAGTGGCCGTCGTGGCCTTGGGGTGATCGTCGGGGCCAAAGGTGATGTTGACCACTCGCCACACGCGGGGTTCCGGGGGCTCGGGCCTTGGGTGAGCCATCCCCCCACTCTGCAGGAAATGCTTGACATGATGACCGGAAGGTGGTGCCTGCGATCCGCCGAGAATGCAGGTGACCACAGGGGCGGCCCTGCTCGCCCGGAAGCCGTCCACCGCCGCGGACCAGCGGCCGTTGGTAGTTGCACTTGTCATGGAGTCACCATGTCGAGATATGGCTCTTGCTGCTGGCGTGGAGGCTCCGACACGCGCCCCCTACGTGGCGCGCCAAATGTTGGATTTCGGGCTCCGCAAAACCCTAAGGATTCGAACTCAGGGGCACGCGCGGAGTCTAATTAGTAGCTTCGGTTCGCCTGACTTGATACTCAATGAACAATGCAAAGAACTCACTCAATGGTGAGGAAGACATAGGACACGGCTGTTTACCCAGGTTCGGGCCGCTGCGAAGCGTAAAACCCTACTCCTGCTTTGGTGGATTGCCTCTCGCGGAGGTTGGTGGATGCACTAGTACGGTACTTAGGCGCCTCCGAAGGCTGGGTGACCTTGCGTAGTGCTAGATGGTGAATGAATGGTTCCCTTTTCCATGAAGCAACCTATGACTTATTTATAGTGGCAGCCCCGATCCTCTTCCCTTATAGTTTCGGCGGGAAGGGATCCCACAGCGTCCGATTTTGAAGGGGGACAAAGGAACATGCCCCCTTGCCCAAAGGTGGTCTTCGCCTGCAAAGTAGTTGTCCGCTCTGTAGGGACGGGTCCAGGGATGATGTCTACCCTACTGGCTGGTGGCGACCGCTTTGTTGCACCAGAAAGGAAACCTTTGGAAGATCCCTTGGGGACCCTCGATACGGCCTTGCCCCCTTTGCACTAAAGGGGAAACTATGACATCCTGCTGTATGCTGCTCGCCTGTCCTTTCCATGCATCATCCTTGACTCGTGAGGCCGAGCCTTGCCTCGGAATGTCCGCCGCTTTGGAGGGGTCCTTAGGGGGCCCCCTGGGGGTCTTGATGTTGTTCCTCCTCGCGAGGCTTGGCCCCTTGCGAGGGCCTTGCCTTGAGCGACACCGACCTGCATGCATTTAGTTGATGAAATGTGTCGGCCCTAGGCCGCGGACACGCAGGTCTGAGTACCTCCATTCCCAGAACACCGACAATGATCTTTGGGAAATGATGAACTAATTGATATCAATATAATAATATTCATAAACATAAGAAGAAGAATCATTCATATTCAAAATATATGATCCTTAAAGAATGTTATTCCATACCCATTTTCTCATATTAGCATGGCATGACTCTGTCTTGACCACATAATTATAAATCATGAGCACCTCGGTGTCAAGTCAGGAAATGGGATCGTACTTATAACATGCTTCAACATTTTCAATTCCGCGCAATACATGAGGTGAACCATGGATGTAGCATATGGGTGGAATAGACTATGGTGGCAAAGATCAAAAGGAGTCAAAACGGAAGGAAAGTCTCGCATCAACAAGGTGGATCAACGGGTTATACAGATGCCCATCAATCGGTATCAATGTGAGGATCAAGGATTACCATTCAATGGATGCACTAGATCTATAAGTGAATGAAAGCTCAAATGGAGCTAAGTGGGTGTGCATCCAACTTGCTTTCTTATGAAGGCATGAGGCATTTGAGGAATCCTGCCTTAGTAATGTACAAGCCAAGTTGTTTAACAAAAAGGTCCCACTAGTATATGAAAATGACAACTTAGGTGACTATCTTTATGAATAAGGTGATGCTACCTCTAATAACAAGTGTTGAAAAAGATAGAAACACTGCACCTTCTCTCTTTTCTCTAAATTGTTTTCTCTTTTTTCTTTTCATGTTTTTCATGGTGGGATTATCTCTTTTTTCGCCTCCCCCATTTATATCTTTTTGTTTCAATTTTCATTCGGAGTCCCATCCCGACTTATGGGGAAATCATAGTCTATGCCATCCTTTATTCACTAGGGTAGTGTTCTAATAATGACAATCATCACACTTTTATTTACTTACAACTCAATTTGAAAAACTATACAAGATGACTCAATATGAATGCGTGTGGCAGTGCAACAGGATGTGCAGTGATCTAGCATAACCTGTAGATAATGATGAACGGTGGCCTAGCCAAAATCTATGTCAGCTAAATGATCATGCAAAGCAAAATGATGATGAACACACAAGTCATTTGATGGAATGCTGGAAGTTGCATGGTAATTTATCATAGAATGTCTATGGAAATGTCATAACAGGTAAGTATGGTTTCTGCTTGAGGAACATATATGGTGGCTTATGTGCAATACACCATATCGTATCACGGGGTTTGGTTGCACCGGCGAAGCTTGCACCGACTCTCGAGGTGAGAATGAGCAATGCACAGTACTGAAGATGCTAGAAAATTATGGTAAGTTGAGAGTGCATATAGCCATGGATTCACATTAGTCATAAATAACTCACATACTTATTATAAAGCCTTATTAGCCTTCCCTAAGCAAAGTACTACTGGATGCCCCTAGAGAGCAGGTTGGTAGGAATTAGCATTCGCGCGCAACCGACCGGAACAACACGATAGGATTTCATTCAAACATAAGATTGCTCATCCCCAATCCATAACAAATTTTTAGATGATTTAGAAATGACAAGTGCTAATACCAATATTTATACTAATCAATGATCATGCACTCATGTCCTTTCATATTACAATGTCAATGTAATTGACCAACACTTCTCTTGTATGATGAGCTACATGGAAGTTTTTATTATCCCCCTTGAATAGCTATCCTTTTTGGACTAGTATTATAACACGTGCACATTACAATTCCTATTTCATAGACTCTCACAAAGATTCAAGTGAAGTATGATAATATAGTTTATTTATCTAAAATCTGAACACCACCATGACCTAAAATATAGAAGTGAAGCACTAGAGCAATTACCTAGCTCCAAACATATAAGTGACAGATATTGAGTATTCTAAAAAATTATGATGAACATGTGTCTCTCTCAAATTTTTGTGTAAAGGAAACAATGACTGTGTAAAACTAAAAGAAAATTAAACAATAATACATGACACTCCAAGCAAAATTCATATCATGTGACGAATAAAAATATAGTTGCAAGTGACATACCAATAGAATGGATGCGAAATAGGGGATGTAATCCACGGCATGTCGAAGCTTAGATGCTTGGGTGTTCCTTGAATATTACCTTGGGGTGCCATGGGCATCCTGAGGATTAGGGTCTTGCCGTTCCTTATTCCTTCGTCCATCATTATCTCACTCAAAACATGAAAACTTCAGCACACAAATCTCAAGAGAAACCTCGTGAGATCTGTAATATAGTAGGTAAATCATAAACTTTAGGTACTGTTGTAAATTGATTCATATATATTTATTACATAATTATACCCCTGATATATAACATAGCATCATCAAAACAAGCAAACTATGCAAGCAAAAATAGAATATGTCTAAAACAGAACACTTTGTAATGATCATAACCAAAACCATACTTGTGGTACTCTAAGTTTTTTGAAACATTAGGAAAACATGGGAAATTGGTATACCAATTATTTGTATAAAATTAGAATTAAAAATACATTCCAGTAAAGAGAAATTCTACACTAGACGTAAAAGTTTTTGTTTTTGCACAGGATCAATTCTACTATCATCCAAAACACCTCGGAGTCTTTACTTAGCACAAAAATTGATTAAAATATAAAAACACAATCATTATAGTAGAAATAATCATGTCAATACACCAAAATAGAAAGTAAAACAAATTAAGATGACTTTTGGGTTGCCTCCCAACAAGAGCTATTATTGTATGCCCCTAGGTAGGCATAATGCATAGTATCAAGTGTTGTCATCCTTCATGTTCAGCTCCACAATTACACAACCGTGCTTCCTAGGAGACTTAGAACACAAATTATTAATGACCATGCTCCTAGGGCCAAAGAGTGGAGGTTTAATAATAGGTTCCTTTATCACATCAATTAAGTTAGGGTGCACGCCAATCATTTTGAGATCTTCATTCTCCTTACTTGGTGTGGTTCACTTATTTCTAGGAACATACGTAACCTGAGGATTCTGATTAAGAGGAGTCCTTTTAATAGTTTTAGAACTAGAAAAGGCGGATCCCACTCTAATAGTGATTTCTTCCAACTTATCAATTCTAGACTGGCTTTGCCCTAGCCGTTCACTCATCTTTGGTTTGTTATTTTTTAACATCTGTAGAATAATTCCTACTTTCGAACCAAGTTGATGAACTTGATTTTGAACCTTTTTGTCTAAAATTCCAAAGCGCTCAACGCTAGGTATTTTGTTCTCAATAGTATCTAGCCTATGCATGACATCTTTCAACGTTAATATTGTATCATTCATAATGATAGGTGGTGAACCTACTAAATTTTCCATTGCATTGAAAGTGTCCACAATATGACTCATTAAGAAATCACCACTCGTAATAGTGCCACGCACAAATCTATACCAAGTAGTAACACCCATGTATAAATTATAAAGCAAATAGTAGTGGATTGCCTACAGGTGCATCTATTTTGAGCATCACAAATTCAATACCAAGTGTTTTTTAATTTTTTTAATTCCCTTTGTTTAATACCATGCACCTCATTCTCGGGAGTACACGGAACATCAGACGAACTAGCCATAGTAACAAGCAAAGCAAGTAAACTAACAAGGGTAAATATTTGTGGGTTTTTCCACATTTTAAGAAAGAAAATATTAAAGAAATTAAAAGTAGAACAAGTGAATGGCAATTTGTACGAAGGAACCGGATGAGAATTTGATGATGTCTCCCTGGCAATGGTGCCAGAAATTCTTCGTGCTACTTGTAAACTACGTTCGGTTTTTCGAAAGAGGAGGGGTGATGCAGTATAGGAGAGATAAATATTTACACAGTGAGAAAGGTTATCGAATAACAATATAATGAAGCAGACTCTCGTCGGCGGGACCTACACTCACAAAGCTAAACTTTTATGCCCAACACGAGCAAGAGGGTTGCCATACACCTTGAACTAGTTACTTGCAAGGATTAATTCTCATAGATAAAGAGTACAAATAACAAAAGTAAATAAAATATAAAAAAGTGTAGTAAGGTAATTTGAGTTTTGGCTGTATGATTAAGTAGATGTAAGGGCCATAGCTTTCACTAGAGGCTTCTCTCTCTAACATAGCAAGAAGTTGGTAAAAATATTACTGTTGGGCAATTGATAGTATAGTGCTTAGTTATGACATGTTATTCACGGTAATGATTAACTGTATATAAGCGTCATGTCAACAAGCAAGTAGACCGAAATGATCCTACATCTACTACTATTACTCCACTACGACAACTCTTCTATGCTGGCCTCTCTAGGTACTGAGTTCAGGACAAAGAGAGTAATGCTTGGAGCAAGATGACATGATGTAGGCAAAGTAAGACAAGCAATATGTTTAGAACCATTTTTTATCCTTAGTAGCAACAATAGAAATACGTGTTTTCCCCTTTTACAGTGGGATATAAAGCACTTCAAGATTGAACCCACTAGAAAGCATCACTCCCATTAAAGATAAATAAATCTAGTTGGCCAAACCAAACGGAAAAATCAAAGAGAAATACGAAGCTCTTATAATCATGCAAAATAGAATGCAGATGGCACGCAATTACTTTCAATGAATAATATGAGCACAGGCCCACAATTCATTGGATCCCAACAATCACAGCACAAAATAAGATTACATCGAATAGATCACCATGGGAATCAATGTGAACATTGTATTAAGGATCATAGATAGAGAAGAAGCCATCTAGGTACTAGCTATGAATCCATAGGTCTGTGGTGGATGACTCACACATCATCATGGAGGCAGCAAGGTTGATGGAGACGACATATATGATTGATTCCCCATTTGGCAGGGCACAAAAAAGTTCTCCAGATGGGATCATGGCGAAACGGAGACTTGTGACGGCGGAAAAAGTGTTTGTGGTTTCTCTGTGGAGTTTTTGGAATGTTTTAGGATTAATAGAAGTAGATTTAGCTCAGGTGGCCTACTAGGTATGCGCCCTACCACCCTGGGTGCACCCTATGAGTTTGTCGGTCCCTCGTGCAATGTCTGGCCTCCTCCAGAAGCTTCGTTGACCGAAAATCTTCCAAAAAAAATAACCAAAAAGTTTCATCATGTTTGGACTTTGTTTGGTATTGATTCTGTGGAGAAGTCAAAAACAAGCAAAAAACTGGAACTTCCACTAGTAACTATGTTAATAGGTTAGTTCCCAAAAATGATATAAAAGAGCATATTATTGCGTATAAAGTATCCTAGATTGATAATATAATAGGATGGAATAATAAAAAAATATTGATGCATTGGAGACGTATAAGTGAACTACTCACACATCATCATGGAGGAAGCAAGGTCGATGTAGAAGGCCTCCATGATCGATTCCCCCTCCACGAGGGATCGGAAAAGGTCTCCAGATGGGATCATGGTGGAAGAAAGATTTGCAGCGGTGGAAAAAGTGTTTCAGATGCCTCTCTATGGTTTTTGGAATATTTGAAGATATACAAAAGTGGGATTATGTCAGGAGGGTTAAAGAGGGGCTCACGAGCTCAACAGGCTTGCCCTACCCTGTGGGTGATCCCTCATAGCTCTTCTCGACCCCTCACGAAAGTTCTTGGGTATATTTTTGTCCAAAAAACACTAAAGTTTCATCGTATTTAGACTCCATTTGGTATTGATTTTCTGCAAATGACCAAACACAAACACAAAATAGGAACTGCTACTTGGTCCTGGGTTAATAGGTTAGTCTGAAAAAATGATGTAAAATAGCATGGAACAATAAAAATTATGGATACATTGGAGACGTACTAGTTACTTCCAGTTTATCCAACCACCCAACCAATATCTATCACCGCCCTCACTTTTCTTTAAGTCTACAATTATCTACACATACAAAAGTACATAATTCACTACAGGAGACAAAATCTTGATTCTTGTTCCCCCTATGGGATCGATACTCTTACTTTGAAAAGGCTAGAACTAAACCCTGTGCACTTGGAGGCTATCATGCTTTTTCTGGCGCATTGCTGGGAGGTGAGTGCTTTTGTGCTTAGTCCTGTGTTTCGAATTATTTTATGTCTTAATGATTCTTGAAGGTTGCAAGCAACCATGGTCTTTCAAGAACAATTTTTTCATGTAGGTGTGGAATTGGTTGTAGGACCAGCTCGAGGAGAGAACACTATATCTATCAGAACTGATCTACATGGTTAAGTATATGAGATAAATCTTGGGTTGACCGATATCGTAAAAGAGAACATTTTCTGAGGTGATGGAACTCAAAGTCCTTTTAATAACACTGTTTGTGGAACTTTTGAGTTGTACGACTGAACCAATGATGAGATCGAAGCTAAAATATTTCCTCACTTGAGAAAGGAGATACAAATTGGTTATCACGTCAGTCCTTGAGTGTCATGAGCAATTGGAAAATTTTATCAGCTACAATCCACACTTATTATTATCCTCAAGGAAATTTATTCAACATAATAAGGAAGATCATTAGTTTTGGACAGTGTCCTGGTGAAAAATTAGTAGACGCCTATTAAAGGTATCAAGGTATACTCTTTGACTGCCCAGATCAACATTATGATGACTATCTAATTGTGAACATATTTTATGGTGGACTTGATTCACAAAGTAAGCATATGCTAGATTTTGCTTCTGAAGGATCTTTTATTGGGACTCAAATTTCACAAGCATGGGATCTACTTGATATAATATGTCATAAGGCTGAGATGTGTACTTGTGTTCAAAATAAAAAAAATGAAAATTGATCTTGTTTATGATAGCATTAAATCTTTTCTTAGAACTAAGAATATGAAAAATATTCATCAAGACATTAATATTGGAATTGACCCTATCTTACATATTTTGAAAGACTTCTCCGAGTTTTTGAAGTTACCAAATAATCAAGGAGAAAACTATTCCATCACAAGAGTGACATGAAGCTTATTTTAAGTAGAAGCGCGATGAAAAAGGGGAATCACTTTCAATCAAAGATAAAACGAGTATTAAGGGTGAATAGTATGGGTCTCTATTGTAGGTTGACAAAGAAGTTTACCTAGATCGAGATACCACACCTTATCTCAAGGGGTGTACCGCAGGTAAGGATACAGGTAAACAATTGTTTTCATGTTCCTTTGGCATTAAATCTAATTTTGTACTATGCGATCCTGGATACCTAGTTAATATTACTTCATCATACTCTTTATAAATTTATTTATGAAGATATTTCTCCCCAAACTCCTTATGCAACTAACATTGTCATTAAGCTTGTAGATAAGACGGATCGAATACCTTGTGGCATTCTTAGAGATATCAATATTACAAAAGGATCACTCATTTATCCAACTGATATTGGTATATGAGGATAAGAATTGTGGTATTGTTTTTGGAACTTATTTTCTCAATGTTGTAGGGGACTATATAAAAAATGTAACCAATTAGTTTGGATTCATCTCCAAACTCCCGAAGATGAAGTTGGAAGGGTTCTGGTAAGGCTAGAGTCTATATTTGAAGGAGAGGAAAATGAATAGATTGAAATGTTAATGGACACAACTCCAATAGTCTGCCCATGCCTCGAAAGTGTATGAGATACTAGAAATGAAAGGAGACGAGGACCTACCTCCTCCTATTCTAAAAGATTACCTAAGGGGCTAAGGTATGAGTTCATGGATGATAATGAAACATTTCATGTTATAATCAATGTTGGCCTTTCAGAGAAAGACAAGGAGAAGTTATTGACGGTTCTAGCCAAACACCGCAAGGCTTTAGGCGACTCTATGAAAGATGTAAAGAGGATAAATACATCTGTTTATTCTCATGCTATTTCCATTGAACAAGGAGATAAACTCGTGATTGAAATTCATGAAAGACTTCATCCATCATAAACAATTATGGTAAGAAAGGACGTAATATGCATTCTTGAAACTGGGTTAATCTAGCCCATCTCTGACAGTAAGTTGGTAATTGTGGTCCATTGCATTCCTAAAGAGGGAGGATTCTCCTTAGTAACTAATGAAAATAATGACCTAGTCCAAACTATGGCCATTATTGGGTATGCGATGTGCGTTGATTTCAGGAAGTTAAATAACTGGACCACGAAGCATCACAACCTATTACCATTCATGAAAAAGATATTGGAAAGGTTGGCTAACCACTCTTATTTTTGGTATCTCGACGGCTATTCAAGATTATCGCACATACCGATCATGCCCGAAGACAAACTAAAATACCTTAACTTGTCCTTACCGTCCTGATGCATATCGTAGGATGACTTTTGATTTATGTAATGGAGAACCCACTTTTCAGAAATGCATCTCCAAAAGTTTCCCTAACTTCATAGAAAAACATGTTGAAGTATTTATGGACAATCTTTCTGTCCAAGGCACTTGCTTTGATAACTACCTCTATAACCTTACTAAAGTTTTGTAAAGATTTGAAGACATAGGTTTTGTACTTAACTGAGAGAAGAGACACTTCATGGTAACCGAAGGAGTAGTGTTGGGACATCGGGTTTGGGGTAAAAGTATCAAGATAGATCAAGAAAAAATAGAGGTAACTGAAAATTTACCTTACCCTCATGATATAAAAGGAATGAAAATTTTTATTGGTCCTACTAGCTTTGATAGGAGGTTCATTCAAGACTTCTCTAAATTATCCAAACCTCTGACTAACCTTTTGCAAACAGATATGTCTTATCTTTTGAAAATAATTGTGTGTAGGTCTACGAGAAGCTAAGATATGCTTTAAGCACAGCACCAATCATACAACCCCCAAACTGGGACGAACTCCACAAGATTATGTGTGACGCTAACAACTATGCTTTTGGAGCTGTTTTGGGACAGCTAGATGATAAGAAACTTAGTGTTACCCTTTACGCTAGCAAGTCTAGATGAGGATCGAAAGCATTTAGCAACTACTGAAAAGGAATTACTTGCTATTCTTTTCTACTTGTGACAAATTTTGGCCCTATATCATTAATTCCAAAGTAATAGGTCACACGGATCATCGTGCCTTACATTATATTCTTGCTAAGAAGGACGCTAATGCCCGATTGATTCAATTTGCATTACTACTTCAAGAGTTTGATTTGCAGATAGTAGATTGTAAAGGAGAGGACAATCCAGTAGCAAAGCATCTATCGTGCATGGAAATAATACCTTACAATCTAGTACCAATAAATGAGTCCTTTCTAGGTGGATTTTCCTTATGGTTAAATAAATAGAACCTTGGTTTGTAGACTTTGCAAACTTTCTTGCGGGGAAGTACATGCCACATGATATGACTTATCATCAGATGAAGTTATTCAGTGAGTTGAACTATTATTTTTGAGATGATATGTTTCTTCATCGGCATGGACCAAATGACATAGTTAGGAGTTGTGTCCCTAAGCATGAGGTGAATGCTATACTTTATAGTTTCCATAACAACCCTATCCAAGACATCACATAGGCGACCGAACTGCTACAAAGGTGCTTTAATCAGGATTCTACCAGTTTACACTCTTCAAAGAAGAACACACATTTTTTAAGAATTGGGATGCTTTTCACTTCTGAGGTAATATAGGTAGGAGGCACGAGATGACCATGCATTATAGGTTGGTTTGTAAACCTTTTGCTGTATGGGGATTGGACTACGTGGGACCTTTCCCTCTTTCAAATGGACATACTCAGATTCCTGTTGTTGTAGATTATGTTACCAAGTGGGTTGACACCATCCCAACTGGTCACGTAGATTTAGCTACCTCGCTGAAGATGATAAAAGACATCATCTTACCTAGGACTGGAGGCCATAAAATTCTTATTACTGACTGTAGATCTCATTTTATACACGGATTTTTTAGAAGGGTCCTTCGTAAGTATGGAGTGACTCATCGAGTAGCTTCACCGTATCACCCTCAAACAAGTGGTCCAGCGTAACTTCTGAACCGGGAGACAAAAACAAACCTAAATAAGATGGTGCAAAAGTGCATATAAAAGATTTGTCAAGAAAGCTAAACGGAATGTTATGGGCTTACCGCACCGCTTACAAGAACACCATGGTTATGTCACCATGTACGATGCTATATGCTAAGACATGTCGTTTACCCATGGAGTTGAAACATAAAGCTTATTGGGCTATCAAGGATATCGATTTTCATCTTAAGGAACCATGAGAAAAGATATTACTACATATACATGCTTTAAGAGAGCTTTGGAAAAGTGCATACAACACCGCCCGATTGTTAAAGAAAAGGTTAAGATGTGGCATGACCATAAAAATACTAAATGAACATTTCTTGCAGGGGACAAATTCATCAAATTTAACTCTTGTTTCGAGTTGTTTCAAGGAAAATGCAGGTCTCACTTTGCAAGGGTCATATGTGATTGAAGAAGTGTATAACTCCAGGTCCAGTAGGTTAAACAGAGGAAAATCTGGACCCCGGTTCTTGAATAGACAATAGTTGAATCTATACCTCGATGATCGACAAAACAAATAAAGAGAAGTGGAGGAGGTAAGCTTTGTCATGGCTGAAGAGGCCAAAAACTCCAAAATAAACGAAAGGTATGAAGAACGGGCTATTCTAATATATATACACACATAGTAATGTGATTTACGAATGATTTCTATCAAGTTTAAAAATTATAATCCGAGGCTCGAGTCCTTTAAGTTTCATCAATAGTTGGGAGTTTTCACTATTAAACTTTCAGGGATAAAAAATTCTCTAAGTAAGGAATTAACGAAGGCCCTGATAGATGCAATGATGGTGTTTCATACGACAGCGTCTGGTCGTATGAGCTGTAGAGGGAATCAACAAAGGGCACATGTGGACAACGATGATTATGCGATCGTGAGCGATCATTCCGGCTTTGTATATGGATCCTACTCAGCCGGGATTCTTGAAAAGATTGAACAATGGTGTATCATGCAATAGCATGCGATCGTACTATTGGCTTCATGTATGCGATGCCACTACGGGTTTGAAAAAAAGAGGGTGTTTGGCGTCATGTAATATGGGCATTGTCGCCAGTATGGAAAGCCGCGTTCTAGGTTGTTTCTGCTATGCTTTCCTCATTTTGTTTTGATCTCTTCCTAATTGCGCCTCATATCTAATCTCGTGATTACCTACAGAGCTAGACATTATAAAGGGTGAAATGACATGTTCTTGATATCCTAAAACCCATCTAATCTCATATCTTACTTGGTTTTCATCTCTCCCAAGAGCTCTTTGTTGCGGAAACACTCACGTTTAGCCGTAGACACCCGCTGGCGGGCCATAGGAGCGTTCCCTCTTGGGACAAATGTTTGTGCATCCAATTTAATACATGTGCCATGTCGTGTGCCACCACGGGTCACAAACGTCATGAACAACATGACCGCACACATGTCCCCAAATATCCGTGTAACCATGAGGGTCGGCACTCATACCAACTTGTAACCCCAGGACACACCGCTGGCGGTCGTTACTCCTGGCGGGATCTAGACTGGTCCACATATGAATACTATTCTTTTTTGCGCACTTTGTCCTCACTCATGCGCACCCGGAATGAACTTCCCGGTCGGTCACCCATCCTAGAACTACTCCAAGCCGAGAGCGCTTAACCTTGGAGTTCTGTTCGAATGGGCTCCCGAAAAAGAAGGAATTCCTGATTAATATGAGTAGTCTATCATCCATAATAAGCGAGGCTATCACATGACACAATTCCATATAATTATCCTACTAACCCGTATCAATTCAATATCTTAGACTCTAGTTCATTATATACTTTGGGGCCCTCTTAGAACAAGTGGATGAGGGAGCCACCAACCCCAAAGCAAATAAAGGAAAATGACAAGGAATATGGAGAAGGTTTCAAAGTCTTGTGTGACCATTATTGGAAAGTGTATTGACTATTATTGGTTTCTGATCAAAGACCTCGAAGCAAGGGTCGATTGTATCTTCACTAAGATCAGATTGATGATCGATACTATTAATCAAAACAATGCTAAACTTGAGTTTTTGAACCGCGTAGTGGAGGATCAGCATGATGTGATCGAGGAGATCAAAGGATGGTTCAGGAACATCTCAAACGCTTCCAAGGGCACCCAGGAGTGAGCATGAAAATTTAAGTTTCTCGATCTTCCAGGCTTGATTGTAATCTTGGGGAGATTGATGCGCACTTTGTCTCTTTAACTTTCTATATTTCTTTCCTGTAATATAAAGTTAGGAATTTATTTTCCATCAAGATTGAACTATCAATTTCTCTATAGAATAAGGCATGATCATTTCCAATTACTATAAGGATATTTAGAATTATCAAATCAATATTTCTTCCTTGAGAATGTGCGGGATCTTAGTTGTGATCCAAATAACAACATATAGTTACTTGCATGATGATCATAAGTACTCCACATTGCAGTTGTGAAGGTTTTTAAAGGAGAATACTAACTATATATGCTAGTTCACTAAAGTTTCAATTTACAAGTAGGGGAAGCAAAAACTATATGAATCCTCTCATATTTAAAAATATTTTTGGAAAATCAGTTTTCCCGGGAATCATGTTTAATTGGTAGATCACCAAAAAGTGAAGTGATGACTATAAATGCGTTCCAATCATAGGACATCCATATCCTAAAAGGAAAGTTGAATTTTTGAAAGAAACAACGACAAAATATTCACCTGCTTGCCTAGTTGAAATAACAATGAACTAGGATATAAAGTTCATACCTATCAACAATAAAATACAATAACAAAATGTGAGTTCCTTCAAGATCATTATCCTAGTAAAAATGAGCTATCAATTGTCATAAATCCGTCCATCTTTACTCATTCTTATGAACAATAATGGACTCATACTTCTTCCATATTGGCATCTCATAAATATAAAGTTGAACTTGTTCTTCACAAGCTATGGTACTTTCTTGGGGATGAGCAAGACTTAAGTGTGGGTGAGTTCATGAGTCTAATTTATGTGACATTTTTACTAAAGATTTTATGCATGCACCGTAGGCTTTGGGGAATTAACTGTGTTCATTCACCTCTTTCTGTTGATAATCCCTCGGGTAATGCTTTTGAAACAATTACCACAATATGGATAATTACCATAATATGTATTTAACGTTATAAGCATCTACCATAAAAGAATTAAGCAAGGAGGCGAAAGCGGAAAATGTTGCAGCGCTTCCAGAGGAGAAGACGACATATGATACAATAGATCCCGCTTGTATGGGTAGTTGTATGGAGTGTCACCGTCATAGCCTTATCAACTATTTCCACCTCGTGAAATCGGATCGTGAGTTAGACACACAGAACCACCAAAAACTTGTCCAAAAGGAAGATCCCTAGACTCTGGAGTTCATCGAGAGGAGGGATTCGCAAGGAGAAGAAGGCAATCTTCCTCACCGCATGAACGAGGGCTTCAATATCGTCACCACCATCATCATCATCGCCATCACTCATATCCTCATCATCCTCATGCATCTCATTGTAACATCAAGAACCCTAGTAGATCGTTATGTCTGTTATACGAATCATCCATCCATGTATTCCATCACTGTGGTTATGATGTTTATCTTCCCCATGTGTGAGTAAAACCCATGTTCCTAGGGATATGGCTGAACCTTGGCATGTGTAAGATCTGAAACATTATTTTAGATATGAGATTCCATGTTGAATGCATAGTTTAATAACATCATGAATGTTCTGAAGGTTCCCCACTCGGCATTTGCTCCTTATGTCCACAAAGTATATTACTATCGTTGTAAAGGCCTAGAATGTAGGGGTTATTTGAGGTCACAGTAAAAGCCTCTAGCTCTTATTCTTTGCAATTGACCGCGGAATTATGGAGAACCCTTCGAGAGGCCGTGTCCATGGGGTATACCTCAATTGTCATAATTTTATCCTCTTGGGGGGACTATGACGGTGGCATGCATGGTACAAAGTTTACCTCGAGTAGAACGTGTTCTGTACCTGGCTCCGCCCAGCATAATCAAGAAAGGTGGTTAAAGTATCCATACCATAATTTTTCCTAAGTGTAGGTGCACTAGAAACATACCAATGGGGATTCCGTACTCCCTATGAAAGCCTTACTCCTTTGCTTGTTACCAATCCTTTAATATTTCCTCTCTGTTTACTTTCATATTAGTTACTTCCAGTTGATCAAACTACCCAAAAATATTTTATCATTGTTGTCACTTTTCTTTAACTCTACAATTATTTACAGGCACAAAAATACATAATTCACTACATGAGGAAAAATCTTGATTCATGTGGTCCATGCTAGATCGATACTCTTACTTCGAAAAGGCTACATCTAAATCATGTGCACTTTCATACTATGATAAAGTTGTATTGTCCTCCCACTTACTTTGTGGTGTTCGATAAGAAAATCTATGGGATCAATGATGTCCCTTGTGGTTCACACGGGGTCACACATGCACAAAGAGTATCATCACATGTAAACGGTCGGGGTTTAGACAAGTTCAAGCCGCTCGGGGGCGTAAAGCCCTACATCCTGTGTTCTGGGATTTTCTGGGTGGAAGTCCAGATTACAAGGTGTGTGGCACCTCGGCACAGATCCACGAGGGGCGCAACTACGCGTGCAAATGGACGATGTCTCGACCTTTCTAAAGGTAGCCATGGACCTCCTTTTATAGGGCAAGGGCTTACCATAGTGGCTAAATGGTGTTTTATACATGTGAACAGTGGGTTCTATAGCTGCCAAAATGATTGACAGGAGCTACAGTTGTACGTACCTAACCCCGACATATTAGGACAGGTGCATTAAATGCGCCATGAGGTGTTACGCTGGTAGCGTTTCTCGGCAAGGATTCCCTCTCATTCTACGTCATTCGGTCATCTGCATTTTATTTTCTTCCAAAGCCACGAGACGGGTGTCAATAAAGTTGTTGTATGTCCCTGACCGTTGCTAGAGGCTTCTGACAAGGTTCACCTAATTGCCTGCCCGCTCGTCACCTTGCTAGTATTGACAATCAGCCATATGAGGTGGAGAGGCGGAGATGTGAAGGAGTCCTACCGGGCGCGATGGCTTGTCGGGTCTTCCTCGTCGGCAAGGTGGCTTATCGGTGGATTGGTTTTGTTGCTTGTGGTTAAGCTCTTTGTGCTAAATTTCGGTAGAGTGCTGCTGGGCGGGGAGTCCGCTGTCATCTATGAATAAGTCGGGGTACTAAGGGACACGTTCTTTAGTACACTGATAGTTGCCCTTGGGCTTACGCCATATTGAAGTCTGTGACGCTTGTGTAAAAGTAGTGCACAGATATGTGGCCGATTTTTGTTGTGGTTGTGATGATGATAATTCACTATTTTCCCAGGACGCGCGTTGAATATGGTCATTGGAGTGCTGGACATAAACGACGTCTATAAGGCTTGCCTTAGGAAGCACACACACGTTAAACAAGGAGAGGCAGCCTCTACGCATTCCAACCTTCGAAAAAATTAAGGGCAACTATTCGTAGAGACGCTGCTCATCCTGGTTCGATTTCACCTGCTCGCCATCTCATTTGTTACTGTCTCTTTTATGATGTGTGACGCATATGGAGCATGGTATTGGTGAAGCTGGGCGGTCTGTGTGGTGGTGCATAGTTTACTCATTGGAGCATTGAAGAGCCAACCCATTGTATGCTCCCTATGAAAGGGAGCTCATGCGGAACTCTCCTCATTGACCCATTGTCGGGGAAACCGACACCTATGGGAAACTCGAGGAGTCCCTTGATCGTTCGGCAGGGAGAGAGAGGTATGACGTCGAGAGCGGAGCTAGCGAACAACACCGGCAAGGTCTTTTACCGACGTTGAGGCCGCTTGGCGCGTAAAACCCTACTCCTCCTTAGTTTGTATTGTATGCTTACTTCTAGGAAGGGATGTGGAGATTGAACCTATGGTTAATCCTGATAATCCACAACCTAAGAGATACCACAAGAATGACTTTACTTCTAGGAAGCATGGTAAAGAAAGAGAGCCATGGGTTCAGAGACCTATACCCTTTCCTCCTAAGCCATCCAAGAAAAAGGATGATGAGGATTTTGAGCGCTTCGTTGAGATGATAAGACCCTTCTTTCTGCAGATGCGGTTAACTGATATGCTCAAGATGTCTCTGTATGCCAAGTACATTAAAGATATCGTGACTAATAAACGGAAGATACCAGATCTTGAGATCTCCACCATGCTTGCCAACTACACATTCAAAGGTGGAACTCCTAAGAAACTTGGTATCCCGATGTGCCCACTATACCTTGCTCCATTAAAAAAAACTACGTAAGAACTGCCTTATGTGACCTTGGAGCCGGTGTTAGTGTTATGCCGCTCTCTCTTTATCGTTGACTTGAATTGTATAAGTTGACACCCACTGAAATTTCTCTGCAAATGGCCGAAAAATCAACTGCTTTCCCTATCGGCATTTACGAGGATGTGCCTGTTGTGGTTGCTAATACCAATATCTTAACAGACTTTGTTATCTTGGATATTCCCGAGGATGATGCCATGGCTATCATCCTCGGAAGACCCTTGTTAAACACTGCAGGGGCTGTTATAGATTGCAACAAAGGCAATGTCACTTTCCATGTCAATGGTAATGAGCACACAGTGCACTTTCCAAAGAAACGATATCCAGTACATTGCTTTAATACTATCAAAAATACTTCATCGATTCTCATTGGGAGCTTTGAATGCTCTATTCGTGTCAAGGTGAAGTATGATTTGCTTGTTGGGGAGATTAATATCCCCATTGAGGTGACTTACTGGCTATTCGAAAATTCTCCGTTCTCTCTTGCAATTAGAGAAAGTTTTATCATAAGGACTTGATCAACCCCATTGATGGATTTCTTTCGATGACCATGGGACGGATGAATCAGAGAGTCACATACCTCTGTTTTGAGTTTTCCTTTTCTATTGCTTAGAAGAAAAATTATAGAATTAGTTTAGCTTTTCCTGTTTTCTGTTTTAGCGTCCCGGAGAAAAATACCTCGAAAATAAAAGTTCTACGATGGTCCTGAAAATTTAGTATGACTTTTTCTAGAATTTTTGAAAATTTCTGGTCCTGAGAGCTGGCCTGGGGGGCTGACCAATGGGCCACAAGCCCCCCCACCGCCACCTACCCCCTGGTGGCGGGGTGCAAGCTTGTGGGGCCCACAGGCACCCCCTCCATTCATTCCAGCTCCCACTCTCTTCTTCCACCTCCAGACAAAATTGTTTCGCAGCTCAAACCCGTGTTCTTGCTCATTTGGGTGTGATTTTCGATGTCCTTGCTCAAAGCACCATTCTCTGAACCGTTTTGGGGAAATTACTCCTTGGTAAGTGACTCCTCCATTGGTACAATTACTTTTTGTTCTAGTTCTTTATCCTTCGTGAATTCTTGCTACCTTGGTGACCCTGTTCTTGAGCTAGAAAAGTTGATTTTAGCTGGTCCCAAGTAGTTTTAGCGCGTGATACAGTCTCTAGGCACTAGTAGGAGTAGTTGCTACAAGTTGGGTTAATCCTTATTCACTTTTCTTTCAAAGTCTCTAAAAATTTCATAATTTTTCAGAGCTAGAAAAGGGAAAATATGAGGAGGTTCTTGAGAGGCTCTTCAAGCCGTAACCACAAGGAGGATGAGAAGAACCACCCCAAGTACGTGGTCCCTCGAGTCACAAAATTTCGAGCGTGCGAGTGGCCATGTGATGAATTTTTGCGCGCCGCCGGACTTTATGAAGACTTTTATTACATGGTGGAGAACGCAGGTCTTACTGCGTTCGTTGAAGATAAGTGCCCACAATATCTCCTCCTCACCAATATTTTAGTTCAAAGCTTCAACTTTTATCCCAAGGAAGAATCCTCCCATGGTTGAGTTCATGATATACGATGTCCCCCAGTGCATGATGCTGCAGGATTTTTGCAATATATGCAAATTACCCTATGTTGGGGATATGCGTGACCCTCGTCCACGGGACTTGAAGGATTTCATTGGTTGTATTGCTGTTGGAGAGGAGAGAGGAGTGTCTCGCGCTAGAATTGCTAGCATACATTTTTCCTGTGCTTCGGTACTTCTCACTATTTGTGGGAAAATGTTTGACTGGCCGAGGGGAGGCTGGATCACTTGGTTTTGCAGACCTTGCGGTTTTGCGCGAAGGCCTTTATAACGATAATACTTATAGCTTGGGCGTTATAGTAGCTCAACAGTTGAACCTGAACCGTTCTAAAGGAGTCGTCTATGGTGGTATCTATGCTACTCGTCTTGCCAAACACTTTAAGATACCCATTAGACTAGGAGAGGAAGGAGAGATGCTTCTCCTTGAGAGATATCTGGATTATGATAGCATGGTTCGCCATGATTTTCTGGATAGAGATGCTAGTAGACGGATGATTTATAACCTGGTGTTAAGTCAGGGTACTCGAGAGACTATTAGTTTGTTTGCTCCTTCTTTGTTTGATCTTCATGCAGGGAGGTACACTATTATGCCCGCGGACATCTACGCATATTGGGGCTTGGCCCAACCACACGCGCCTGTGCCCGAGCCGCCAGTCGAGTACCAAACGCCAGTTTATCAGTGGGAGCTAGAGGAGCTCGCATAGCAGTGGCATCCACAGTCTGCTCCGGAGTATCCTGGAGCTTGTGATTTCCCACCATGGGAGTAGACGAAGCTAGGCCAAAAGCCTAAGCTTGGGGGAGTACGTGTTCTCACCGACTTTACATTCATGCTTATGCTTTCACTTTGTTAGCCGGTGTTTACCCTTTGCCACTGTATTATCCATGCTAGTTTCGTTTCATTATCTTGTTTTCTTGTTTTGTGTCCTTTTGAGAAAACCCGAAAAGATTTTTCGTTCTTCTGTTGCTTGTTGGGAGCTTTCCCGTGTAAATACCTTTCTTTTTCTTTGTGTCAAGGTAGAAGATATTGTTTACAATGCTTATTGGTTCTTGCATGCTTACCTGTTTATATTTCAAAGAGCCATATTATTTTGTCTTCTCCTTTGTGTTTGCTTGCAGATTCAGCTTAGTCCAATGCGCTTATTATCGTTTTCATCGTCCGATCATGCAAATGAAAGGAAACAATGATGATATGTGATGAAGTGACTGAAACTGAAAAGTTGGTATGAACTCTATCTATTTTGTGTTTTGTAAATATGACTAGCTTGTCAACCCAGATTTAGCTTTGTTGTGAGAGAACCATGTTTGCAATGACAACATAGAGATCATAGTTTCTAATGCCATGCTTATTTAGCTGAGAGCTTATAATGGTTTGTCTTGAATGTCAACATAGATTTTGAGATGACTATGATGTAGTATGATAGGATGGTATTCTCCTTTGAATGTTTCAAGTGTCTTGACTTGGCACATGTTCATGCGTGTAGTTGAAACAAAATCAACATAGCCTCTACGATGTTCGTGTTCATGGCGATTTATATCCTGTTCATGCTTGCATTCAATGTTAGTCAAACTCATTGCATCTTAATGACTGTTTGTCGCTCTCTAGTTGGTCGCTTCCTAGTCTTTTGCTAGTCTTCACTTGTACTAAGCGGGGTACTGCTTGTGCATCCACATTGCATTGACATTCACATTCATTCATGAGAAAGGGGCCGGTATTTGGGATGCCCAGTTCCACGCTTAAATCGAAAACATAACTGTAAAAAAACACTCCCCCCGGATTGATGTTAGTATGGACGGTACTCGAGGATTCGGCTAGCCATGGAGTGTGAGTGATTGGTGGTGGGGGAGTTAAAACTTTAATTATTTCTCTGTTTGGGAACCGCCTATAGCATGTGTAGCATGGAAGATATTGAGAACTCTTGGTCATTGCGTTGACAATGAAAGCATGCCACCCAAAATTATTATCTCTGTTTTCAAAGCTTGAGCTCTGGCACCTCTTCAAATCAATGCTTCCCTCTGTGAAGGGCATGTCTATGTATTTTCCTGTCGGGTCATCCTCCTCTTATATAAGCACCAATTAGAGAGCACCTCTGTCATTTTTATGCTTTGCTTTTGATTGATAGTGAGTATGACTATGACTGGATCTTCGTTGCTATGAATTACACTGTTTAGTCAGCCCTTGATCATTGAAAGTTCTTTGCATTTATGTTTTGCGGTCTCAGAAAGAGCTAGCGAGATACCAACTATTCATAGTGCTTCATGCTTGTTTTGATTGAACCGTTGGTATTTGAAACTCATTATTATTTGCTCGTTAGCTGATTATGCCATTGATATTAGTTTACCCTGAGACCTTTGTGTCATTTGCTTATGTGGTTAACTTGTGATCTTGCTGAAATTCTGGTTAAGAGTTAGACATAGTTGCAACAACAATATCAAACAGAGTTTGTCAAAGTTTTTCTTTCTCTCTCAGTTTTTCAACTGAGTTGCTTGAGAACAAGCAAGGTTTTAAGCTTGGGGGAGTTGATACGTCTCCATCGTATCTACTTTTCCAAACTCTTTTGCCATTGTTTTGGACTATAATTTGCATGATTTGAATGGAACTAACCTGGACTGACGTTGTTTTCAGTAGAATTGCCTTGGTGTTATTTTTGTGTAGAAATCAAAGTTCTCCAAACGTCTTGAAAATTTATGGGGAGCAGTTTTGGAAAATATCAAAAATACTTGTGCCAAGTTCCACCTCAGGGGGTGGTCCAGTGGGCCACAAGCCCCTGCCCCGCCACCGCCCCACTGGTGGTGGTGGGCAGGCTTGTGGGGCTCATAGGCACCTGCCGCCCCCAACTCCAGCTCTATAAGTTGCCTTTCGTGCCAGAAAAAAATAAAGAGAGAAGTTTTCGTCGTGTTTTCGATACGGAGGCGCCGCCACCGCCTGTTCTTCATCTGGAGGGCAGATCTGGAGTCCGTCTTGGGCTCCGGAGAGGGGAAATCGTCGCCATCATCATCATCAACCTTCTTCCCTCTCCAATTCCATGAAACTCTTCGTCGTTCGTGAGTAATATATTCGTAGGCTCGCTGGACGGTGATGAGTAGGATGAGATCTATCATGTAATCGAGTTAGTTTTGATGGGGATTGATCCCTAGTATCCACTATGTTCTGAGATTGATGTTGCTACTACTTTGCCATGCTTAATGCTTGTCACTAGGGCCCGAGTGCCATGATTTCAGATCTGAAATTATTATGTTGTCACCAATATATGTGTGTTTTAGATCTGATCTTGCAAGTTGTAGTTACCTACTATGTGTTATGCTCCGGCAACCCCGGAGTGACAATAACCGGAACCACTCCCGTTGATGACCATAGTTTGAGGAGTTCATGTGTTCAGCAGGTGCTAATGCGTTGGTCCGGTTCCTTATTGAAAGGAGAACCTTAATATCCCGTAGTTTCCTTTTGGACCCCGCTGCCACGGGAGGGATGGACAATAGATGTCATGCAAGTTCTTTTCCCTAAGCACGTATGACGTCACACGGAATGCATGCCTACATCACATTGACGAACGGGAGCTAGCCACTTATCTCTCCGTGTTATAGCTGTTGCATGATGAATATCATCCAAACAAATCATCGACCCATTGCCTACGAGTTTGTCCTACTACTGATGTTACTTGTCTTGCTCTGCTGCTGCTACTAGTGTTGCTACTGTTGTTACTTGTCTTGCTCTGCTGCTGCTACTGCTGTTACTTGTCTTGCCCTGCTGCTGCTACTACTGTTGCTACTGTTGTTACTTGTCTTGCTCTGCTGCTGCTACTACTGTTGCTACTGCTATTACTTGTTTTGCTCTGCTGCTGCTACTACTGTTGGTACTACTATCGCTTGCTACTGTTGCTACTTGCTACTGCTGTCACTACTACTGTTCCTTGCCACTGCTATTGCTTGTTACACAGCCGTTACTCGCTACTTTGCTGTTACTACTGTGCTTGCAGATACTAATCCTTCAGGTGTGGTCAAATCCGACAAATTCAACTGCTAATACTCAAGAGTATACTCTCACCTCCTGACTGGTTTATCAACAAATTGGGTCGAATACTCTACCCTCGAAAACTGCTGCGAGCCCACGCGCTGGTGGGCCAGCAACAACATTCTTCTAGTCTCATTACTGGGGAGTCCTTTCAGCATTCTTCTGGTGTCGTTGCAGGAGAAGGTTTGTTGTCATAAGCATTCGTCTAGCTAACGCCATAGATTGTAGGATGATGCAGTGCTGTCAGGGGCGTCGCCGATGCCCGTGCACAAGTCAGGGGCACAAGGGACCCCAGTCTTTAGTGCACCGACACCCATCTTCGTGCAAACGGCTATCTACCACCGCCCTTCTCCTTCGTTCCCTTCTTCTCCTCTTAGAGCCACTGATTTAATGGCGAGAGTAAGAGGTCATGGTCGAGCTCGATAGCTAACTTCCAGCTCGAGAACCCCTTCCCAAGATGTGCATTGTGGTCACAGCAGCAGGGTCCGACACCGGCTCCCGTGTTAGGAGATCGGCTATGGACCACGGAGGATGAGGTGGTCACGGTGGAGTTCCTCTCCCACCGATCCGGGCGGAGCCCCCTACATGGGACGTGGCGAATGAGTTTGTGGTTTCACTGCAACGGCGCCCCCGCAACTGGTTGTGGCTTCCCAACCCCTTCGGCAAAGTCATGGAAGGCAATTGGCTTGTGGGTCTACGGCTCCACGTAGATGGTTTCCACAAAGGACCCACCAGGCTGGCAGTCGACCCCTCCCCGTGCAAGCGCCATATTCCTAACACAGGGAAGGAAGGTGTTCGCCCGCTCCTGCTTCCTGGATTTGGAGCATATTCTCCATTTCAAGTTTGACGGAGACACCATGCTCTATGTGAAGTTCTTCGGGAGCTCCAGCAGTCAGGTGGATTGTTGTGCTAAAAGCTCCACCGACAGTGACCTTGACACCTTTAGCGAGAGGGGTGATGGTGGCACCTCCCCCAATGTCAGGCTTGAGGGCGACGTCGGCGTCGTGGAAGGATTAGAAGACGGTGCCGTGCCTTGGCCATGCTGTTCCAAACATGGCGCTCCATTTGTGAGGCCTTGCTTCTGGATGAATCGCCACATCCTAGTGGTAAATCGCCTTTTGTATCTAAATAGTACCCTCTATAATCCTGCAAAGAAATGTGAAGAAAATTGTAGGGTATTTTCCACCATGCTTCTGCTGGCCATTATCAGTTATGCATTTATTTCCACTTGTATATTTCCATCCCTACGCTTATTGGAAGTGCCTGCCGGCGCACGTATTGTTGTCGCGAGCGCTATAGGACCGAATCCTTAGAAGCTTGTCGATAGCACAGTTACCGTCTGGACCACCTTGGCGTCCTTGTCGTGGCTGCTCGGTTGTTGAGCCGAGTCGAAACAACAAGGAGAGCACACAGATCCGAAAATGGTTTCTCACGTGTAGTTTTCACTTATATAAGTGGGATTGTTTCAAATGGAAAAACAGCTCTCAACGAAAAAACTTTAACCTAGCTTTGTCTTCATTGCATTTCTTGCCACAAGGTGATTGTCTTTGAATGTGTCCATAGGTGTCTACACCGTCACTCCCCCGGAGAAGATTGTATGCGAGGGGCCCTTCTTCCTTTATAGAAAAAGAAAGAAGAGAAAATAGAGGAGGCTTGGAACCTTGGCGGTTCGAAAGAATCCTTGAGCCAATCAAAAGTGACCATAACTTTTCATGTATGATACATAAAAATAAATATGTTCTTTGACAAGGAGTTGTGGAACACTTTGCTTTATTGACTAGGCACGAGCTCTTCACCTAGCTTTGTTCAAAGGATTAAAAGCCTTATCGGGCCGACTTGTACAAAAGGGGTCACCGGGCAGCCCGGCAGCCGCACGTCCCGTGTAGAACTTGCGAAGATGCTCGATATTCCACAAGTTCAGCACCAGAGTGCCATCTTTGGTATCTAGGCGGACTGCACCAGGCCTGGTGGCTTGTACTACCGGGTAAGAGCCTTCCCACTTTAGCGCCAACTTGTTTGTTCTCTTCGTGGACACGATCAGTTGAAGGACAAGGTAACCTACCTCAATGCCCATGGCGTACACCCTACGCATATGATAGTGGTGCATGGCTTGCTAGTATCAAGCGACACATAGTGCAACCTAGACGGTCTTCCTCGAGGAGCATGAAATCATCTTGCCATAGTTTCTCTTGTTGTTGTTCTTCAAAATCTTGTACTTGAGGTGAACCATATGTGAGTTCCATGGGGAGTACCACTTCACCACCATAGAGGGAGTACACCAGAAAGAAGAGCGTGGATATGAATGGCAACCGCGGGAGTCGCCATATCACCCCGAGGCCATGAACCTAACGAGATGTTGGTGGCTCCCCACTCATTGGCGCCGGCCGCGACTACCAATCGGATATTCTCCAACCCCTTGAAGCTCACCACTGTTGACCGACCCAACACGGGCCGATGCGCCGTCGAGACGGTCAAAGCACACGAGCCTTCGCTTCCCCCCCTTTCGGAGGAATGGCCAGGAGAATGAGGGGGAAAATGAAATGACGCGGGAGGGTCCAGAGGAGGGAGCCGGTATTGAACAGGAAGAAGAACTAATGGCGAAATCAACGAGAAACGAAGGCGGCTCGCGAATGCGGGTCAAGTGGTCGAGCGAGCCTTGCTGAGGCTGGTCTGGCACGGAGAAGACGGGAAGACAAGATTTCAGTTCGCCCTTTATAGGGCCTGGTCCGCGGGAAAATAGGGCCTACGGCGCTTCAGACCAGCCCCAAGGCTTTGCCCAGAAACCAGCTCGAGCACGCCTTGGGCCCGGGGGCTTCTGTCGGCGTTCTGGGAATGGGGGTACCCAGACCTTCCTGCCTGCGGCCCAGGGTTGGCCCACTTCATCGACCGAAAACCAACAGGCTCGACAGCACTCAAAGCAAGGCGCTCGCGAGGGGCCAAGCCTTGCGAGGAGGAACAACATCAAGATCCGCTGGGGGCCTTCTGAGGACCCCTCCGGAGCGGCAGTTATTTCGAGGCAGGACCCGGCCTCAGGAGTAAGGGTGATGTGGGGAAAGGACAGGCGTGCAGCGGATTCCATGATGGTGCGGTTTCCCCTCTCATGCAAAGGAGGGAAGGACGTACGCGGGTTCCCAATTCATCTTCCAAAGGTTTCCATTATGGTGCAACAAGGCCACCACCGTCCGCCTGCAGGGCGGACGTCATCCCTGGACACTTCCCTGCAGCGCTGCAGCCACTTTGCACACGAAGACCACCTTTGTGCAGGGGAGCATGTTCCCCCTGTTCCACTACAAAACTGGCCATTGTGGGATCCCTTCCCACCCTTGCGATAAGGTAAGAGGACTCGGGCCGCCGCTATATATAGAGGATAGATTACTTCGTACAGGTGGACCCGATTCATTCATTCGCCCACCGACATCGCACAAAGGCCACCTAGCCTCCGGAGGCCCTTGAACACTGTACTAGTTCGTCCACCAACCTCCACGAGAGGCAATCCACCAAAGGAGGAGTATAGTATGACGCTTCTCAGCGGCCCAAACCTGGGTAAACTTCCTTGTTCTGTGTCTTCCTCACCGTCGAGTGAGTTCTCTGCCATCCCCAACGAGTAGCGACTTAGGTGAGGCGAACCCTAGAGAGATCTTCGTAGACGCACCTCAGTTCAAATCTTTAGGGCTTTGTGGAGCCCGAAATCCGGCAATGGCGGAGGTTGACGAGGGATGACGAGATGATGTATGTACTTCTCGCACCTTGTTGGTTACCCCAATTACAAGGTTGAGATGTAGTCAGTAACAAGTTTTCCCTGACACGAGAACTGTAAGGTTTATCGAACCAGGAGCACTCCTAGGCTCAACAAGTAGGTGTCTTCCTGCTTGGCGCTAGCAGAAGACGTGGACATGCACACACAACAAATAACTTTGTACCCAACTAGTATACTGAGGTTGTCAATCTCTCCGGCCTTGTAATTTTCAAAGGATCAAATCACAAGACAGAAAGGTAATAGTGATTGCAATAGAAAAGAAAATGAAAGCGGTAAATGATGGAGGTGTACCAATGATGATGATATGGACCGGAGTGACACGGTGTTCACTAGTGATGTCTCTCTCCCAAAAGACGATAAACAACTATGCTTGGGTAAACAAATCATAGTTGGGCAATTCACAGAATTCTGTACGCACCGCAATGCTAATTATGCTACTTGATAGTTAGAGGCTCAATAGTAATGGGCAGTATGCCAAGACAAGTAGTCCGTTTATTCATCAGCATCTACTTACTAATCATCCACATTGAGATATCGATCCAGAACATTTCGCCCGTATTATGTTGCAAGCCCACCCAAAGTGTAAACTCAAAGCAATGGACAACTACATTAACAAACTATGCGTAAGGTGAACAATCCTTGCAACCATGGGCCAAAGCACCGTTGTTTTCTCCCTCGTGGCAACAACACATCTCCTAGTCTCATGTTTTTGTCATTCAAGCTAGACATCGAGGGGCATGAACCCACAATCATGCATAACGCTCCATCTTGGAGTTACAATCTACTACTCGGCCAAAGCAATAAATAGAAATGGAGAACATGCAAATAGACTTGCTAATTTTCATGCTAGTCAAGAGAAATCGAATGATGATGATAAGAAAGAAATTGAATGACTAAATAAAGAATTAAACACTCGTATGTTCGCTCATGAAACTACTCCAGAAGACATAGAGAGATTGCAAGAACTCATGGGAAGCTAGGCTTCCAGAAGCTAAATTTAGAGCAAAAGCAATCAATGGTGATCCTCGAAAGAATAGTTCCACTTATCTAGCCAAATGATTAGCCTTGTCTACTTTTGTTCCACAAGTTAAACCTAAGAACACTAGTAAAAAAGGAAAGAAAGTTTCTTCATCTAGTAACAACAATGGTAGAACTAAATCAAATGATATTGTTTCTAGTAGCTCTCTTGATTCCACTAATGATTCTCTTAGCCATGTTATACTTGAGAAAGAAAATTATTTATTGAAAGGGATTATATAGAGAGGTGTATTCAAGAGTTTTGCCGGAAGTAAGCAATTTGAGGAAATTGTGCGCAAGAAAGGGGGACATCAAAAGAAGCTAGGTGTTGTCTACTTCAACGTCAACGAAGATGTTTGGGAAGAAGGTCCATATCCCATTCCAAAGTTTGTTCCTCAAGAGGAGAAGTATGATCCTACTCCTCCCAAGGGAACAAGCTCACAAGATGGATTTCTACCACAAGACCACAAAGGCAAGGGAAAGCTTCTAGCACTACCTCATCTAGTGCTACCACAACTCCAAGGATTCCCATCAAGTTGATGTGCATTCCCAAGAGGAAGAACTAGAAAGTTCTGGAGGGTTGATTCTGCCAATGAAATACATTCTTATTCATTTTGGCAAGAACTATATGCAATCATACTCAACCATGTGCATTGTTTCAAGGAGTCACACATTCCCTCAAAGGTAAGCAAGGGACAAGGTAAGTATTGTATCTTTGGACATCACCTCCCATGTATTTCACTCCATGTCCATAGATATCCTTGCGTTTGTTCCTTTTGCTTTGAGACTAACCATTGTAGGTGAGAAGAGTAAGAAACAACAAGGATTGCTCCCAAATCATGATGAACTTCATCAACAATGAGCATCCACCACTACTTCACCTACTTGAAGTATTCTACAACAAAACCCAAGGTTAGGTGATCCCTCTTAGGGGGAATTTGACATATAGGGGAGCTTTACTCTAAGACTTGAGTACAAGCATCTCCTAAATTATCTGAATACTTTAATGCATTATGTAAAAGTGGTAACCCCACTTGTGCTTAATCGATGAGTATGACCTATGATCACGTATTCTTACTTGACTCCTAAGTCAATATACTCATATATAGATGAATTCTTCATAGCCAAAGTGCTTGATTGATGATAGGATGTGTGTGCATGTTCACAATGATTTCATTTGACATATTATTGTGTGAGCATGTTGGTTTGCATATATTTTCTCATTCGAGGATATCCAATTTTTTCTATTTGGCTTTTGATATATGTTTTGCTAATTGCATGGACAAGAATGCCTAGGACCCTTCTCTAGGTATCTATGCTTTCTTGTCTCAAGTTCTATTCATGCTACATCACAAAACTTGAACAAGCACTTCTCGATCCCTCTGTGCGAGGAGCACTTGGAGTTCCGTGTCGACAAGGGCTGCTTTACAAAACCTCTTTGTGAATCTCGGTGTAACCAACCCCAAATGCTCGGTTCCATCAATTCTCAAAGTTGATCTAGGTTTTAATCTCGGTACCACCAATACCATAATCTCGGCTTCACCGAGTTTCCCTATCAATAGGTAGCAGTGGAACTCGGTGGTACCGAAATTTTAGTATTGGTGACACCGACAATGAGGGGTACTTATATCCACAGACCCGAAGTTTTAAAATTCCATCATAAAACGTCAAGTCCCCAACCCTAAAATCTGCACGAGGACCTCTTGGTCTTCGCCCTTGCGTCCCCGACGCCTTTGCCGTTGGAAATTGCCGCTACCGACGGAATCTACACTCCCAGTGTCGCCTAGCGGATTCATCACCAAGCTAGGGTATGGATCCGATCCCTTGTGCGCTCCTCTATCCGAGTCATGCGCATTAGGCTACTTCCATCTACAATCCACTTTGTGCAATCCTTCTATGCCACAAGAATCTTCCATAAAATAGGGAACGAAGAAATTCTGGATCTGGTCTCCCTCAACATGCATCTCGGTGATACTGAGTTGATAAAATTGGTTCCACTGGTTTAGTTTTTAGGGTTTATGAGAACCACTTGAGTGAGACCGAGTAGTCCTTTTTGGCTACACCGAAAAGGCTTCCCAGGTTTCTATTAATGCAAGTGGTCACTCTCAGTAACTCCCAAAACTCCTACCCGGTGCTATCGAAATACATTCAACAGTAGATCATAACCAAAGTTTCTAAGTGCAAATTCCTAAAAACTTCTGCAATTTTCTGATGGTTATGTTTTCAAGCTCTTCTATATCTTTTCGTAGGGTCAGACAGTCTGTGTGTCCGCTTGTCTGCTTAGATTGCAAGACGTCAGGTTCCGATGACAGTCAGAACAACTTTAGTGAGCCCCATGTTGAGTCTAATTCAAGCACTAGTCCTGAGAGGGCCCCTTATGATCCACGTACCCTTAGCTCCCCTGGCATGCCCAAGGCAAATACCAGGTCCACGAAGAAGTTGAATTGTGATGAGGAAGATCTACTGTTCATGACATTGGTAGACAAACCTCCATGTATGAAGATCAAGCAAAAACATTTGTTGCTGCTCAAAAAGAGGAAGAAGAAATACCAGCTACGGCCCCTCCTCCAAAGAAGAAGAAGCGTATGGCAGATTCTATGAAGCCTTCTGCTCCAAAGCCTTTAGCTCCTAAGAAGATTGTAGCTCCCAAGAGCACTACAATGGACATACCTGCAGCTACTAAAGAGAATGGCACTGCTTCCAGAGCCTTGGCTGTAGAAGAAGATGAGAATGCACCTATTCTCATGAAGCTAAGACATCATTTGCCACTTCACAATGAGGCTCATCCAATTGATGAAGACATGAAGAAGAGAAGAGTTGCAGGGTTGATGAAGTGGAGAGCTATTGCTCCCTATGTAGTGAGTAGAAGAATTGATGTTGATCCCCGGTTTCACACAAGGGAACAACAAGACTTCTATGAGACAGTTCTGTTTGATAAGAGTGTAGCAGTCAGTGACATAAGATATGTCGATTGGAAATATTTCAAAGCCAATGAAGATATCTTTCCCCATGTGAGAGAAAACTTCAATCTTGTTTACATTGAAGAGTTTTTTTTGCAGAGATATGACTGCATGGAATGATGAGATGATTATGCATTTCTACTCAACAGTTCATTTCTATGCAGATGGCACAATTGACTGGATGACTCATGGCCATAGATATGAACCCACAATTGAAGAATGGGCTACTATGCAGAGGACTTGGATGTGTATTCAGAACCTAAGAAGAATTGTATCTCCATTGCCAATATGTACAAGTCATTGCCTAGTGACTATCTGCCGGCTCACACTCTTGGCTCTGTCTATTTCTTGCAAGCTGGAATAACCACTACCGTCACTATCTTGAGGCATACCCTGATGCCCAAATAAGGTTATGAAAAAATTATTAGAGGCTATTCCATCAATATGCTGCATCATTTAGACACCCACACTCCCTTCAAAGCCGTGGATTTAATTGTTGAGATTGTCATGAGAACTTCTCCATAGCAGAAGAGATCTTATTGATATGCACCATACATTCAGATGCTCATCAATACCAAGATTGGCGAGCATGCATATCAACATGATCGTCCTCATTTGCCACTTTAGCTAAAGTTCAAGGATAATGAAGTTGTGATGGATGACACTCATCCCAGCTTAGCTACAACTAGAGAGGTTGCAGAGGTAGCGGGTGCAAAGGCTTCTACGAATGTTCCAACTCCACCACCCTAGCTGAAAACCAGAGATGAACAAATGTCTAGAGGGGTAGAGAAGAATATTTCAGATATTTTGCTAAACCATAAGGGTCTAGAGGGGATCGTGGAGAGAAAATTCCATGACCTGGATGTGAAGGTAGCGGAGTTGACCACTACTGTGGAGCAGCTTCAGCATGAAGTTGAGTAAGTGAAGATTCCACACTCAAATGATGACGATGATAATGATGACGATGATGATGATGATTCACCTCTTTGTACAACCACATGGTTCATGACTCAGACCAGGTCAACAGTTGTGCTAGTGCCAGAAGATAGACCATCTTCATCAACTCAAGTTTCAGCTCCTGCTCAAGTACCTCTAGTGTTTACACCTCCAGCTCCTGCTCCAGCGACATTAGCTGAAACCTTCATCGATGCTCTCTTGTCTACTACAACTTCTGCTACCCGAGGAGATCATGCCTATAGAGACACTTAGATTGGACCTTTGAACTTTTTCATACTTGTTGCCAAAGGGGGAGAAGTGTATAGATCATAGTGCTTCGAGAGAGGGAGAGCTTTTGACTTTATTTGCTCTTGTTTGGTTTTCAAAACATTATTTGGTCTTTCGGATGACATTATCTATTTAGGTGTATGTTTGATCACACGCTTTGATTGTTTGATGCTACCATGTTATTACTTTTGAGCTATCTACATCGTGATCATTCACTTATAGCACCAACAAGTATGTGCTATGTGCATTGCTTTTCATTCTAATCATTTATGCGCACCACCAACTTGTATGTGACATGGAAGAGTAACCCATGATCCAAATCGATTGTGCATTTGCACAAATTAAGGGGAAGCTCTTTCTTTTCAAATACCTCTCAAAGCGTCGATGCTAATCATTGATTATATATTTTGTGGAAGCTTTGATCTATATGTTTTTATCACTTACCAAAAAGGGGGAGGCTAAAAGCACAATTGCTCCCTAATGTGGTTTTGGTAATTAATCACAACGTATGCATCATTGGACTAATGAATTTATCCAAGTAAATTTCAGAAAAGCTTCAAGCAAGAAGACTCTTCATTTTACACTGTGTGAGAAATCACTTTTGAGTCCATAGGAAGGCCAATACTATTAAAATTGGATGAGATATTATGATGAATTGGTCCTTTAAGTGCTTGGAGATAGCCACCAAAAATTCTTAGCCACTATCCCACATAATATATTTGTCCCAAGCCAAATATGCAAAATTGGTGCCACCAGCATTTCCCGCACGGCTATACCGATTTTACACTTACACAAATCGTATTCCAATCCCACCATCTCAGTACAACCAATATTTGTATCGGTGCCACCAAGATTGTGTGACAACACTCTGTTGAGCTAACTTCAAGTTTCAGAATTTCCGAGTTTGAAGTTGGCCTCACCGAGTTTGGAAACCAGTCCAAGTCATCGTATCGGTACCATCGAGGTTCCTATATCGGTCTCACCGAGAATTCAAAGTTGCCACATTTACTACAAATTGGTACCACCGAGATTAACATTTCAGTGTCACTGGTTGGGCAATAATGTTGTAAAGGTTGGATTTTGGGATATGCCTATATATACCTCTCCACCTACCTCTCACTTGTAGAGGAATCACTCAGAACACACATACAATTGCCAAATCCATTTTTATGAGAGAGAGCCACCTACTCATGTGTTGAGATCAAGAGATTCCATTCCAACCATTTGAACCTTGATTTCTAGCCTCCCCAAGTTGCTTTCCACAAGATCAATCTCTCCTACCCTTGCCAAATCTGAGAGAGAGTGATTGAGTGTTGAGGAGACTATCTTTAAAAGCACCAGAGCAAGGAGTTCATCGTTCTACCACATCTATTACCTTTTGGAGGGTGGTGCCTCCTAGATTGGTTAGGTGTCGCTTGGGAGCCTCCTACTTCGTGTTGTGGAGTTGAACCAAGATGTTTGTAAGGGCAAGGAGATCGCCTACTTCATGAAGATCTACCATGAGTGAGGCTAGTCCTATGTGAACAAAACCAATGGTGGAATAGACAAGGCCGCTTATTTTTGGACCCCTTGTGGGTGGAGCCCTCCATGGACTCTCCCACAAAATATCTTTGTCCAAACCCAAACCAGCAAAATCGGTAACACCAATAATTTCCATTCCGCCCTACCGATTTTAGACTTGACAGTTCCTATACCAAACCCTACCATCTCGGTACCACCAGCATTCCTATCGGTGCCTCCGAGATTCACTGACCAATTTGCTGTTGAGAAGATTTCACAAATCGAAATTTCTGAGTTTGAAATCGGTCTCACCGAGTTCTAGAAACTGGTCTAGGTCATCCTATTGGTACCACCAAGATTCCTATGTCGGTCTCACCGAGAATTCAAAAGTTGCCACATTTAGTGCAACTCGATACCACGAAGATTCTTTTTGGTGTTACCGAGTTGGGCAATAATTTTGTCACGGTTGGATTTTGGGCTATGCCTATGTATACCCATCCACATACCTCTCATTCCAAGAGGAAGCACTCGGAACACACTTACACTTGCCAGATTCATTTTTCTAAGAGAGAGCCACCTACTCATGTGTTGATATCAAGAGATTCCATTCCAACCATTTGAACCTTGATTTATAGCCTCCCCAAGTTGCTTTCCACAAGATCAATCTCTCCTACCGCTCCCAAATCTGAGACAGAGAGAATGATTGAGGGTTGAGGAGACTATATTTGGAAGCACAAGAGCAAGGAGTTAATCGTTCTACCAAATATATTACCTTTTGGAGGGTTGTGCCTCCTAGATTGGTTAGGTGTCGCTTGGGAGCCTCCTACTTCGTGTTGTGGAGTTGAACCAAGATGTTTGTAAGGGCAAGGAGATCGCCTACTTCGGGAAGATCTACCATGAGTGAGGCTAGTCCTGTGTGGACGGAAGCCGTGGTGGAATAGAGAAGGTCACTTCTTCGTGGACCCCTTGTGGGTGGAGCCCTCCGTGGACTCTCGCAGCATTTACCCTCCGTGGGATGAAGTCTCCACTAACATAGACGTATGATAGCGCCACCTATTTGATCTCCCTACCTTACCTTGTAGTTTACACCTGCATGTTTTACTTTCCGCTACAATATTCTTAGATATGCATGTGTAGGGTGTACTTGACTAGTCATAGTTGCTAAAACCGCCCCCACTAAAAAAAGGGGAAAAGGCTAAGTTTTATCTTGTCAAGTAGTCTAATCACCCCCCTCTGGACATACTTTTGATCCTGCACCGTCACTAGGTTTCCCCTCTCCTTCACTCGCATTGCCGCCACCTCCCTTTCCTCCCCCGCCTCCTCCTTCTTCGTGTCATAGAGCCAACAGAGAGCAAGAGATCACAGAGGATTCAGAGAGAGCAACAGCAACATCGTCATCGTCGTCTTCGTCCTTGCCTCCGACCGGCTTCCTCCGCTCATGATGATGTCCTACAGCGTCGTGTGGCCTTCCTCGACGCGAAGAAATTTCTTGAGAGTTGCTACATGATTCTTACAAGACAGAAATTTCATTGTGAGAATTTCCCTTCTTATTTTTTTTGAAAATTACCAATGGGTTTATGCTCAAATTTGCTCTCTAAATTTTTTCACTCATTTCTTCCCTCTCCCTACTTTCAATGTTTTCATTCCAATGACCCTCATATGTCCTCGGGACATTTTTTAAAATAGTTTCACAAAGTTTTGGAGGTGTTTATTATTTTTATTTGGTTTAAATGACTCTAGGAATTTTCTGTAATCGTTTTCGGACCCCAAAATTTTGCAAAGGCAACTATAGTTTCCCTTAGCGTCTAACCCCAAGTAAGCTATCCATGATAGCCCTAGGTACCCTCAACCTGGTTCACCAAAACTTTTTTATTTTGCAGTTCAAAATTTTCAAAATCTGTTTGATTGAAATTTGGGCCAGATTTGATTTTTTTGATAAAAACACATCTTCTGTAACTTAAATAATTCTTAGAAAAATCAGGGAACCTCTAGGAGCACCAGTATACCACCCCTCCATGTTTCAATCCAATTAAAAATTCTAAGTCCCACTAATATATGGCCAAACAAATGCCATGCATAGTTTCAGAAATTGTTAGGTTCAGTGACAATCTCACGAGTGCGCTCGTTGGCCCCTTTCTCACTATGCCCCTTCCTATCTAGTGCGTCCACGGTCCTTTGGACGGGTCTAGACGTCGGTGATGAGCTGGCCTATCGGCTCCGGCCTCAACCGTTGCGACAATGACACCCGTTGCGGCCACAAGATGCCACCTCTGCAAAACGACACCGCCTAGGACCGTCCAAGACACCAAAGGCCCCCGCGTGTCCGTCCCCCACCCTGCGCGAGTTGCAGCACTATCGCCATGGTCTGAGCGGCACAGAGCACACCGTGGGCAGCCGTCACGCACATGAGCACCATTCCGCTGAGCAGCGACATTACCATGGAATAGAACTCGCTTAGAAGCAAAATGGAAACGCTCGAGCTTGTTCTAGACATTCCTGCCACCATAAGCATCTACAGATCCTCTGGCTCGGTGTGATTAGCGCTAGAGCTAGCTCCGTCACGGCACTTCCCTTGCCCGCCTATAAATAGAGGACTCCTGAGCCACTCTCCAACCTAGCACCACTCCACCACATCGTAGAGCCACACCCAGCCTCTTGGAGGGCCTCGGGAGGGTCTTATTCCCCGTCTCTGGCTGCCCTGACCCGCCCTGGGCTCCGTCTAAATTCGCCCTGGTGAGCATGTGTCCATATCCTTAGCTTCGCTAGTAACCTCCTAGAGTACCCACACCTCTCACTCCAATTTGATGGCTACAGTTATCTTCGGCGAGATCAACCTGCACCTGAAGCAGTCATCTGTTGTAGTGGAAGTTGCCGTTGACGTCGTGCTCGCTGAGGACCCCTACCACCACCCATCATCATGGAAGAGCCCCATGAGTGTGCCCGTTCCCTTTTCCCTCTCTGGTTCGCAGCGGACCATCGCTGACGACCACCACGAGCTCTCTGTCGCCATGTGCCAAATTTCAAACCTTACATGGGTGGCCCATTGTCAGGATTCTTTTCTTTTTGAACCGTTTTCTGAAGGCGTATTTCAGCAGAAGGCATTTTCCTCTCTAGCTTGTGCATTCTAGCCGAAACGTTTTCTGCCTTTCTCAGTTTAGCCCTAGGTAACTTTTGGTTTATCATAGATAAGTTCTTGGTTTTAGTTTCTTTATAATTTTCAAACTAAAAAGGTTTTTGAGTTGATTCTTTTTTTGAAAATTTTGTTCTATTGTCTAGTTTTTTGTGACATTTATTACAAAAATATTTGGGAGAACTGTTATACTACTTGGTATATACGTTTGAGTTTGATATTTGTGTGATGTAGATACCTAATGAGGAGATGCTGCCGTCAACTTCAGCGAGCTAGCTTCCGATAGCGTTGATCCAAGCAAGCATGTTTGAACATTTGATGTGATGTTTGCTGACATGGTTGCTTGATAAACTTGTTGCATATGAAATTTATAGCATGACACATGGTATGACTTCATGTATGGAGAAGCTAATACTTGTGAAATAATGAGAGGCTCTTGGACAACCGAGTCATGTGGGACGTGATAGTTTATGGCCTAGTCATGTCGGATGCATGCCATTATGTAAAAAAATTAACACCTCCAGTATCGGCATAGATCAAGTGTTGTTTGCGTGTCACCTTACTTTTCATGCTGCCACAAGTATTCCCGAAAGGTAATACAGTTTAGTTAATCGTAATCCTATTTCCTTGTGCACACCAAGTAGAGGGGCCGGAGGAAGGTTCCATGGCCTTGGAATAATGCGAGTCATGCAGTCACGGGGCCTGGGGCACCCCTTAGTAGCGCACGGTATAAATTTGATCCCATGCTATTCGAGGATGTTGGCCTCCCGTCTTATAGTTTTTCCCGGAAGCGTAGTCCGGATGGTTCCTGGCATCGCTGGGTAAAAATAGGTGTGCCTAGTTATGTGTGTGTACCTCTAAAATACCATGCACGGGATTAGTCCTTGTGACTATTAAAACCTGTTGGCCATGGGTAAAGAGTACACCTGTCCAGAGTCAATACTATTCGAGTAGCAGCGTCCACGGTCAAGGACGACTAGTTGGCACGTCAAGTTTCGGTCTTCGTGTCATTCTTTGGAGAACAAAATATTAGCTATGAAAACTCTTACTTCCGATTATACGACTGTGATGTTTACAGCTAACCTGTAGAAACCTTGGTTTTGTTGAGCATCCTGTAGGTTTGTTGTACCACCCAGATATTCACTTGTTGTTACTGAATTAGTTATGCGCTTTCCATGGTATCGCCTAGACGCCCGACTATGGAAAGTATTTATTTTATTTATGCCCTGTACGCGGTGTCTCTAAGACACCCGACTGTAGCCTCTTAATTTATTATTAAGCTCTGTGTGTGGTGTCACATAGATGCATGATGTGGCAAGTTATTTATTTTATTTAGCGCTTTATGTCACGTGGGCTAGACGCACGAGTGTAGGAAGTTATCTATTTTATTAAGCCCTTTATGTTGTGTCGCTTAGACCCCCGACCATGGTAGTCTAGTTTTATTATTAACCTGGCGTCACTTCACACACCCGATCGGTGTGTATTATTTTCTTGGATATTTAGGGAGGACCACCGCCCGACTTATCTACCTTTACTTTAGTTCATCTTACTACTAATTTATTAACCTTACTAATTTTGGAAATTAAATTAAGTTGTGCATGTGCATTTTGTTTGCATTCATTTTATCTTCTGTCCGAACTGAATTGCGAGTACTTTGAAAGTACTCACTAGCTTGTTGATTTTGCCAGATTTTGATGAAGAAGATCTCATGGATGAAGAGTACGTTAGCGAGTACGATGCCTACAGGAACCCCAGTCAGTCTTGTGATCTTGGAGTCCGTCATTCTATTATTCCTCTGCTTGCGCCACCATGCATAAATTGTCGAGCCTCACTCTTGCGCTTGGCATGTCATAGTATTTAATTTGTGTCACTTCACTCTGTTGTGACACATCCACCTATCTATGTGAGTTAGTAGTGCTACCCCCAAAACCAGCGTGTTATATGTGCCTTTATGTTAAATAGGGCATGTTTGTAATAAACTGTTGAGCGACCACCGTTCAACCCTGTATAATATTAAGTACTACTGGTTTTTCTGTATCAAGATTGGTCTACTGGTATGAATTATTTTCTATGCTGGAATGACATTCATGGCTGATTTTTGATAATTCTATTACTTGGAAACCGGTCCTGACAAGCTTGGTATTAGGGCCATGTTAACTGTAGGATACCACTAGGTGTGATCACTAGTCGGTTAATTAGTCTAAGTTAATTTCAGCGTTGTACATATTGTAGAATTTTTTTTGCTAGTCAATATATATTTATGTTATGACTATCTGTAAATTGTTGTCTACTGTGTAGATGGCTGGCAACGGTTGTCCATCACAAGTATTCGCCAACGAGCCGACGGATTTTCGCGACTCGTCTCCATCATCGTCGGGATCGTGATTGGACCAATGACACGTACCGAGTACTAACTGTATCACCACATGATTAGCGACGCTCTAACTATGCATCAGTCCTCGGTGCAGTTCAAGGGTGGATGCATCGAGACCAGCTTCCTTTGCTTCGTCGGGAGAGCCATGCCTACAGAGAGGCACGCTATGCAGATGCTTGTTAGGGAGGCTATTGGACGCCTTCGGGACGTCCTTCCAGTGATGAAGACTCGTACCTATCACTATGTCCATTATCACATTTCGCACACGAGTCACTATGCTTTTGCTAGCACTAGAGGATGGAGTGACGAGGTTGTTGAGCTACTCGTGTAGTACCTCATGGACCTAGACTTATCTTTTGATGCGGCTTAGTGGATGACTTTGTAGCCGCTTATATGGATGCTGCTCAGGCTTGTCCTCCTAATAGGACTGAGCGTCTCCTTCCCGTGCCACCTCAGTCATGCCCTTCATCCTCTGCTTCATGCATGCCGCCAGTCCACACAGTAAGCTGCCAACTGCCTTCCCTTGAGGAGTTTTATCAAGTTATTGCTCATACCCCTATTAGGACTGCTATTCCTGCTAGCCACGTGTCTGCTTCGCAGCCTCGCGTCACTCGCCTAGTGCATGTTCAGTAGGAGATTGAGTCCCCATCGCCTTGTCTGGGACTAACCATTGGCAGGCCGATCGATAATCTGTCCTCCTCCATCTAGTAATTGGTGTAACAGCATGTCAAGACGTCTTGTATGATTTGTATGATATGGTTGCTTGCTTGCAGGCTTGGAGAGAAGTAGTCGTGTTGCATCATGTAGGATATGGAGAAGTGCACTAGCCTAAATAACATGTCAAGAATGTGTACGAACATCCTGAATGTTGTATTGTATAATTATGCTTGCTATAAAATATGTATTTGCTGTCCTTCTCCGAACATGACAATGTTTTTATGGAAAATAATTGCGTATCTCACTTTGGCTTGCAAGAATATATTTGGGTATATTCCAATTTTACTCATTTGATTTTTACAACGACACCCTAGAGTAAAAAATGCATCGTCCCTGTACTCACTCCATCCCCAATCCGCCAGAAGAAAATCATTTCGCTCAAGCAGGTAAATTTTTTACTTCAGTCCAGTCAAGTCAACAAGACAGTGACTCGACATTTTCACAAGTATGCCGCCTATACGAACAAAGTGAGCAGCAGCACCATGAAATGTTGAATCAACTTTCAAACCTGGAAAATCACTTTGGACCTCATCAACAGTGTTCCAGGTTGGCTGAACTAGAGAAACTCGTCCCATGATTTACTCTCACACTGATAAACCAATGGAAGGTGACGATTGGCTACGCGATATTGAGAGGAAATGAATTATTGCACAATGCTTAGACTACGAGAAGGTATTGTGCACACCATAGTATCTGACCGGAGCGCCAATGTCTTGGTGGGAAAATTTCCTATGCGTACACCCAAATTAGAACAACATTACCTGGGGAGAATTCAAGGAAATCTATAGTGGTGCGCATATTCCCAACAACGTTATGAAAGTTAAGAAAAGGGAATTTGAAAACCTCAAACGACGAAGTTCAACTGTAATGGAATATTTAGTTCAGTTTAATGACTTGTCTCGATATGCTTGCAATGAGCACGGGACAGAAGAAAAGAGAATTGGCAAATTCATAGATGGACTTGCACTAGCATTGAAGTGTCAACTTGTGGTCCACACGGTCCCATATTTGAAGACACTCATTGACAAGGCAATTGTACTTGAGACAGAACATCGCAATATGGACGACATTCGCAAGCGTCGTCACAATAATGATTCGCAATCACGAAACAATAGGCCGAAGACTGAGACCCAAATAAATTCAACTTCACGAGCTCCAACATAAGTTCATAGCCCAAACAATAATTATCATGCAAGGAACAAGGAACTCACTTACCAGCGAGGCAATACTTCTTTTGCTTGTGGAGAAGTAGGACATTATGCCAGCCAGTGCCCAAAATAAGAAAATGCAATGCCAAAGCCGAACAACCACAATAAAAGCTCAACTTCGAAGCTAAACAATTTCAACCCCAACAAAAATCACATGAACGGTCATGTAAATCATGTGGCCATCAAGAGGCTATGAACGCACTAGACATTCTACTCGGTAAGTTTCCTATCAACACAATTCCTGCGACGGTTTTGTTTGATTTTGGATCTTCCCATTCATTCATTTCAAAGAAATTTGCCTTAAAACACAATTTTTCGATTCTCCCTTTGGAAAATTCAATGACCATCAAATCTCCGGGAGTACTGCAAGTCACTCAGAGTTATTGCCAAGGTGTTACGATTGAAATGAAAGGTTTGAAATTTTCAGCAAACCTTACTGTGATAGAAAGCAATAGTCTCGACATTATTTTTGGAATGGATTGGTTGAATACAAACAAAGGCTTTATGGACTATTTCAATCGGACTCTGACTCTCACCTATCATCATGGAAAGAAAGTAAGAGTTGCAACCATGGAAACACCGAGACCACCTCAAGCCTGACAAAATAAAGTGGATATTTTAGAATTAAGAAAAGTTCCCGTGGCGTGTGAATTTCCACAGATATTTCCGAATGAATTTCCACGTATGCCATGAGATCGAAAAATAGAGTTCATCATCGAACTTGCACCCAACACAACACCAATTTACAAGAAACCTTATCGAATGGCACCAACTGAATTGGTTGAATAAAATAAGCAAATAAAAGAATTAGTGGACAAAGAGTACACTCATAACCCACAAGTATATGGGATCATAGTAGTTTTCGAGGGTAGAGTAATCAACCCGAATTGATAGATTCTTGACAAGGGGATCCAAAGAATATTTGCAGGTATTAGCAGAAGAGTTGTGAATTCAACCACACTTGGAGATTTAGTATCTACAACATAGTGATCAGTAGCAGAGTAATCATAGTTTTGATAGCAGTGGTAACCGTGGAAACAGTAATGCTAACATTAGCAACAGTAACGGTAACAGTGATAGCATTTTTGTAGCAGTTGTAATAGGAGTAGCAAAAGTAGTAGCTTAGCAATCACAATATGTGCAAAACTCATAGGCACTGGATTGGTGATATTGTTGGATAATAGTCATCATATAACAGTCACAACATAGGGTGACACGGAACTAGCTCCCATTCAGCGATATAATGTAGGCATGTATTCCGTAAATAGTCATACGTGCTTATGGAAAAGAACTTGCATGGCATATTTTCTCCTACCCTCAAGTGACAGTGAGGTCCATAAGTAAGCTAAGAGATATTAAGGCCTCCTTTTAATACAAAATCGGATCAAATCATTAAGACATAGTGAATACATGAAATCCTCAAACTATAGTAATCACTTGAAAGAATGCCAATTATTGACACTTTGGCGTATGTGGATCCTAACACGTAGTTGGTGCATATATATTGCAAGGTCGGGTCAGGAACATAGATATAATGGTGAAAACATAAACAGTTCAGATCTGAAATCATGGCACTCGGGCCCTAGTGACAACCATTAAGCATAGCAAAGTCATAACAACATCTATGCCGGAACATAGTGCATATCGGGGATCAAGCCCTAACAAAATTAACTCGATTACATGATGAATCTCATCCAACTCTTCACCGACCAGCAAGCCTACAAACGGATTACTCACTCGCAGTGGAGAGCATCATGGAATTGTTAATGGAGGAGGGTTGATGCTTACGAAGACCGAAGATTCCCCTTTCCGGAGCGCCAAACCGACTCCAGATTAGGCCTCCCAGTGAAGAACACGAGGTGGCAGCGGCTCCATATCGTAAACTTGATGAAACTTCCTCTCTAATTTTTCTCCCAGAATAGGATTTTATAGGGCTCGAATTAGGGTCAGCGTAGCCATCTGGGCCCCACTAGAACACGAGGCCGCCCTAGGGGGTCTAGCGCGTCCTGATGTCTTGTGGGCGCCTATGACCTCCCCTCTGGTTGGTCTTGGTTCCAGTATTTTTATATATTCCGGAAAAATCTCCAAAAACTTTTGGTCCATTCCGAGAACTTTTATTTCTGCACAAAATTATACCATAGTAGTTCTGCTGAAAACATCATCAGTCCGGGTTAATTTCATTCAAACCATGCAAATTAGAGTCTGAAGAAAAAGTGTTAGGAAAAGTAGATATGATGGAGATGTATCAACACCCCCAAGCATAACCAATTGCTTGTCCTCAAGCAATTTAGTTGACCAAACTAAAAGTGATAAAGAAAAACTTATATGAACTCTTTTGTTCTTGTTTACATATACATGCTTAGAGAGCACTCAGATTTTCAGCATAAATCATGACTAATCATATTGACAATAACCCATAGAAACTATATTAGTTCATATTAATGGCATAATCAACTAGCAAGCAATAATAAGATAGCTCAAACGTCAACACTTTGCCAAAACAATCATGATATAATATGACAACAATGGTACCTCACTAGCCCTTTATGAGACCACAAAACAAAAATGGAGAGCACCTCCAAAGTTCAAGCAATGACTAGACAATGTAATTCACGGTAAAAGAGAGCCAGTGATGCTCCACACAATGATTACTAGACAAAAAGCATGAGGATGACAATAGTGCTCTTAGGTCTGGTGCTTATTTTAGAAGGTGATAACTCAAAGTAAAAACAAAATAACACGAAAGTAAATAGAAAGTCCCTTTGCAGAGGGAATAAGGAATTTGCACATGTGCTAGAGCTCAAGAGTAAAAATAGGAGATAGATTATTTTGGGAGGTGGACCCTTCCTGTCAACGTTACAACCAAGAGTTATCGATATCTTCCATGCTAAACAAATCAGTAGTGGTTACCAGACGGTAAAAGCAAAGGTTTACTCCCCCTCCACCAATCAAACACACTCCACGGATAACCGAATCCATGGGTGCCATCCATACCAACAACAATCCAAGGGAGTTTTGTTCAATTATTTGCAATTTATGATTCGTGATTGGGAGTCCCTTTTTACGAGCCCCTCTCGTGCAAGGACAAGTGAATAAACACTCATCATGAGAATAACCCTCTTAGCATCGAAGATACTGACTGCCCTCTGTCGCTCCATGAGTGGTCCAGGCACACAAAATACAATTTCATTTGAAATATTAGAGGTGGCACATGCAGTTTACTTGGAACGGTGGCGTAATACCGCATATAGGTAGGTATAGTGGACTCATCTCGAATAACTTTGTTTCAAGTATTTTGATGCACAAGCAGTATTCCTGCTTAGTACAGGTGAAGTCTAGAAAATAGGTTGGGAAGCGACCAACTAGAGAGCAAAGACGGTCATGAACATGCTTTATGAATAATCATCTTTGCATACTAGCGTAAGTAGGATATAAACACAGTGGACATAAATATCATGGAGGCTATGTTGGTTTTGATTCAACTAAATGCGTGAACATGTGCCAAGTCAAGCCATTCGATCATTCAGAGGAGGACACTATATCACCATACTACATCACTATCACTTTAATGCATGTTGACATCCAAGATAAATCATTATCCACTCCTAGATACTTAAGCATCACATGAACAACTATAAACTATAATTATCATTGCAAACATGTTTGATCATAATATGCTGAATCATGGATACTGGTCTAAACATATTTATAAAAAGAAAAACAAGTTGAGTTCATACACGATTTTCTTTGCCAAAGTCACTTCACCAAATATCATCATTATTGCCTTTCACTTCACAGATGAATGATATGAATATAATAAAAGTGCAAGAGTGTCGTGGACTAAGTTGGAATCTACAACATTTTATTCAAAAGGAGAAGACAAAGTAATATTGATCTTTATTAGTTCAATAACAATGCATATGAGAGTCACTCAATATTTTCATCGTGGTCTTTCTGTTAGGTATAACTTAAAGAAGGAAAAACAAATTCATGGAAACACGATAAAATATTTTTGGAGTTTTTAGTTTTCAAGAAGAAAGAAAATTAAAGAAGGAGAAACTAAAACAAGAAAAACTATTTACACTGGAAAGCTCCCAACAAGTAAAAGAGAAGAAAAGAAAAATATTTTTGGGTTTTCTTTTAAAGCTACAACTAAACTACCCTACAAAGAAAAAACTAAAATAAGTGAGAAATATTTTTAGATTTTTTACAATTTTTTCGAACACACAAGAAGAAAGGAAGAAAATAAATCTAACAAGGATAGCACCATGCAAAACTGTGAACATCGACAACAAGAATATGCAATCATGATTGTGAAGTCGGTGGAACCACGTACTCCCCCAAGCTTAGGCTTTTGTCCTAGCTTGGTAATCACCACCCATAGTAGCCTCGATAATTGTCAGTGTGGTAACTCATGGAAGCCCTTGGTGCAGCCTCTGCGACCTGACAGGAAGCCTCCACTGCCGCGTTGTACTCGTGCGCCTCCCTCTTATAGACATGATATCTTCCTTTTACTGATAATCAAAGAGGAAAGGTGCAGGAAAAATAACAAGCACAATAGATTTCTTATTAAACTTTAGTTTGTACTTATAATCAGTAGCTGTGGCCTTTATGAACTTATGGCGCTTCATGGACTTAAAGTCTAAATACTGAGTAGGAAGAATAGGGTCACTAGATAGCGGTGACACGCCACACTTCTTAGCTAAACAAGAGGCATAAACCCCGCCATAAAAATAACCACTATCAGAATTGCATTGCAATCTGTGTGCTATAATGCTCCCAAATTATAGTGTTTAATTCGAATTAACGTATTATAGAGGAGACCCAAGTCTGGGGCACATAAATTACTATACTCTTCCTTTCCCACTATGCATTTTCCATTAAAGAGTGCAAAATAACGAATTGAAGGAAAACGTATACTATTTATTCTACCTTGAGTTACTCCCCTATGTTCGCCAAAGCAATGACTAGTTAAAAATGTCTCATATTCAGATTTGGGTGGTTCGTGTAACGAACCCCTTCATGGGATTTTACATGCATCAGAGAAATCATCTAGAGATACAGTGAAGGCATTTTCGTAGAGATTAAAGGAGATTCTAAATTATCGAAGAAAAAATTTAAATCCCTTAGTGGAAGTTTCACTAAGATGATAATGATGGATGCACTTATCTGCGATGAATGGCGCTAGCTCAACATTATGAATGTATCACTCGAATTCTTTCTTAATGCATGCACCCAACATGAAGTCATCACTTGGACAAAGGCACGATTTGGCGTGGGCTTCTCACATCAAACTTTCACTTGGCTCATCATAAGACTGTCGTATCGGAGTCTCACTAGATGATGCCTCCGAGGACTTCCTCCTCGAAGAACTCCTTTTGAACCAGCTCATTATTCTTATATATAATTTTTGAAAAATTTGGGTCAAAACTATAGTTAGCAAAACTTCACAAGAATGGTAGAAACTACTCATAGGAATGCCTAGAGCCTAAAACAAACACTCAAACTACTTGGAAATTCAAGAATTCAACATGAAAGCACATCTACTCCTAAAATAAACCACTTGAAAGACCACTTTTTAATTAATCTTAACAAGTTAAGGTAAACACTATACGGGTTCACAAATAATATGACAAAGAAGTGAACCCTATAGAAGATAACAACTAGAGCTATTAAGACAAGTAAGATATAGTCACAAGCATAAGCAAATACAAAGTAAAGGTTAGAGATAACCACAAGTGGAACCGATGGAGACGAGGATGTGTTACCGAAGTTCCTTCCCTTTGACAGGAAGTACGTCTCCGTTGCAGCGGTGTGGAGGCACAATGCTCCCCAAAAAGCCACTAAGCCCACCGTATTCTCCTCACGCCCTCGCACGATGCAAGGTACCGTGATTCCACTATAGGTGCCCTTGAAGGCGGCGACCCAACCTTTACAAACAAGGTTGGGGCAACTCCACACAAAGCTTGGAGGCTCCCAACTAAACCACGAAGCTTCACCACAATGGAATATGGCTTCGAGGTGACCTCGACCGTCTAGGATGCTCAAACACCCAAGAGTAACAAGATCTGCAAGGGATTGGTGGGGGAATCAACTTTTCTCTTGGTGGAAGTGTGGATCTAGGCCTTCTCAACCAATCCCTAAAGAATCAACAAGTTTGATTGGCTAGGGAGAGAGATCGGGCACTTTAGAGCTTGTGGAGCAACAATGGAGCTTAGAGACGTAAGAGATAGGGTTCCTCACCTAGAAGAACCCTTCATATAGTGGGGGGAAAATCAGACCGTTTTCCCACTCTCTGCCCGAGAACCAGCGGTACTACCGCTGTGCCGGAGCGGTACTACCGCTGGCTGCAGCGGTACTACCACTGGTCCTCCAGCGGTACCACCGCTGACACGAGCGGTACTGCCGCTGACACCAGCGGTACTACCGCCGGCCCCTTGGTAGTGCACAAGCAGTACTACCGCCGGGAAAGTCTTCGCAAAAGGGTCCGTCCACAAACTACCGCTAGGTAGGTGGAACAAAAACACCTGGAGCGGTACTACCGCTGACCAGGGGCGGTACTACCGCTGGAACCAGCGGTACTACCGCTGAGGACCATTTTGCAGAGATAAACGAGACGAAAAGTCGAGGGCCGCTCCAAAAGATAAGGAAAGGGAGAATGAAGTGTGCGTGTGTAAAGATAGATTCCACCCAAACCTTTCCACTACGGATCCCCTCTTAATAGTACGGCTTTCCTATGACTCAAATAAAGAGAATCGTAGAGAGCGCCGTGCTTCCGTTCCAGAAGAGAGGAGACGTGTCGTCTTGTGCCGTTGACGAGTGTTACCTGAAACTTTGACACACACGGTTAGTCCTGTACGGTACTGTCATCAATCACCAAAATTACTTAGGCATAAACTATGCCCCAACAATCTCCCCCTTTTTGGTGGATTGATGACAATACCGGATTTGCACAGAGAATAATATGGGAACAAAAAGATAGAGATATATGACAATACGGGACATATGACTCACAGCATATGATGGAAATAAATCTCACATAAGATCATGTCTCAGAAAAGATAGCAAACGAGAATCAAACCAAGTTCGAAGCAAATCATACGAGATAAAGCAAAGCAATGCAAACTTCGAAAAATGAAAGCAAATCCTAGACTCTCTCCCCCTTAGGCACAAGACACCAAAAAGGGGGCACACCTAATGCCACAGGTAACTACTCCTCGTCTTCAGGATCACCAGACTCGTCTGTCCCCTCCTGGTCGGTCGGCTCCTCCTCTTCTGCCTCATCGCCAGACCACTGGTACCCCTGAGCCTGCATCCAAGTGGCCTCAGGAGTGATGTCGTCCTCTGGGCCACAGGAGATGTCCACATCCAAGTTCCTGAGAACACGCTTATGCCTCTGGCGGCTCTGCTTCTGAGCCACATGTGTCTGGTACTGACCCTTGGCCTGCATACAGAAAAGTGTCTTCATCTTGTCCTGCAGTTTGATCGCCCAAGATGGCATGGCAGACGAGCGGGACTGAGAGGCAGTTCCTCTGTCAGCAGCGGTCTCTGTATCTGTATCCATGTGCTGAGAGGATGTAGATGGGTTGGCCCACTTGTCCTGGACGCGAAGCCTGATCGGGTCATGCACAATGTAATCAGACTGTGCGTAGAGCACCTCATCCGGAAAAGCCTGCTCCCACTTATGGAAAATGTATGCGAACACGTAAGGCTCGTAGATAGGAACCTTACGATTGATGATGCAGTTCCAGAGCTCTGTGAACATCACATCTGAAATATCCAGCTGAGCAGACTCCTGAGACATAGCGTCCTCACACAGTAACAGCATCTCAGCCAAGTATCCATGGACCTCATCAAAGTTACCACTCCGAGGGAAGAGGGTGTTGCGAAAGATCCGAAGCACCCCCTTCCTCAGATACAGTGACTTCAGTCTGTCCTTTGTGGGGGCCCTATCGGTGGAGCTGCAGCATGAGGACGCAGCCCAAGAGGAGTGTCAGCACCCTGAAAGTCAATGTGAAGGAACTGCATGAACTCAGTCCAGGAACCGGTCATCTTCTTCGACCCAGTCATCCAGATCATGGAACGTTGTGCATCAGGAGAAAAATGGACTGTGACAAAAAACTGAGCCACTGTAGTGGGATCAAAGTCCGTCTTGAAGGTGATGATGTCTTTGATGCCCAGTTTGTCAACCAGAGAGAGGGCATCACCAAAGTAGTCCATGTTCCGCTGAAGATGTGCCAGATCAATCCACGGAACAGAGACATGGTTCTTCTTGAAGGAAGCAATAACATCCCGATAAATCCTGCACTGGTCCTTCACCCAGACATTTTCAACCCCATCGATCACTTCCCTCTCCTTGAGATAGGGGTTCTTGGTGCGAAATTGCAGAAAGTCCTTTGGGGACATTGTACGGATATTGACTCTCTTGTCCTTGTGAGCGACCTTCTTGAAGGACTTCTTCTTGGGAGTCAGACCAGACGTGGCAGACCCCTCGGGCGCCTCTGTGTTGCGAAACTGTTTGGACGTCGTGTCCCGTGGGGGGTTCGAACGGCGAGCAGAGCCACCTGTGACACAGACCACAGAGCGAAAAAAGAGGCGACAAGAAAAGTCAAGGCAATGAATCTTTAAAACGCAGAAAAAGTAAACATGCATTGCCAAGCATAAAAAAAATACACCGTGAATACTCCTGGCGGTAGTACCGCCAGCCCTGGCGGTAGTACCGCTGGGGCCTAGCGGTAGTACCGCCAGTCCTGGCTGTAGTACCGCTGGGGGTCATACCGGTAGTACCGCTACCCCTGGCGGTAATACCGCCGGGGTCATAGCGGTAGTACCGCTACCCCTGGCGGTAGTACCGCCGGGGACTTAGCGGTAGTACCGCTACCCCCTGGCGGTAGTACCGCTGAGGGTTTGACTTTCAGATCTGACATATAAAACTCGTTGTCGAGGGCAAGGACTGAACATGAACACTAAGACGTACACCCCAGCCATACTATCATGAGGAACACATAGTAACAAGAGGTACAAACATGCCTAGGGAAGAGAGAGCACGTTTTAGATCTAATCCAAGAGTTCAAGTATTCGTTCTAAGACGATGAAATCGTAGAGCATGGCAGCAATCACAACAACAAACCATCGGACCTATACCCCCCTCAAATATTTCCTACATGCCATAGGATCAACATGATTAATCCAATCCCCAATGCTCCTAACCCTAGAACACGAAGAACAACCAAATAGAAGAAGGGAGGAGCTTTACCGGGACTCATGGCTCTTGGAGTAGGAAGAAGAGATGAAGAAACCCTTCCACACCAATCTCGCCTTGTTTCGTATCACAATTCCATTTGCGTCTTGCTTGTTCTTAAGTATCCATTTGGTCCCAATGACATTATGTTCCTTCGTTGGTCGAGGCACTAAATCCCAGACTTGGTTGCGCTCGAAGTTGTTAAGTTCTTCGTGCATGGCCATAAGCCAATCCTCATCATCGAGCGCTTCCTGTACCTGTTGAGGTTCACAATACGAGACAAACGCGTGATGCTCACAATAATTGCAAAGCTGTTGACGGGTAGATACTCCCCTTTTTAAACTACCAAGAACATTCTTCATAAGATGTGACATGGCTTTCAGCTTGTTCGCATTCTTGGCTGCTCGACGCTCCAAGAGTTCTTCATTAGATAACGGGGGAGCATCGACTTGTATCTTTTGTTTTCCCTTGCGTCTTGAGCCGGTTGTTGGAGCTCCATACGGGAATTGTGAAACAGTCTCCTGATCATTTTGTCCTTCGACTTGAGCAGGTTCACTAGTTTGATCTTGTATTAGTGGTTGCTCTTGATCTTGATCTTGTGCTGGTTCAGGATCTGGTAGTAGTGCTCGAATATCATGGGGCATATCACCATTGTTAGGCAATTGATCTTGACCGTGAGCTTGATCAACTTCTTGAGAGTCTTCTCTTTGTTCATCGGAAGCGTGTCGGGCTTGTGGGGGTGATGGCTCCACTTGAGTAGAGCATTGTCCTTCTCCTTCGGCCACAAGGGGTTCCTGAATGGGGAGTATTTGACCAATCCCCATTCTTCTTAAGGATTTTGGAGGAATTTCATCACCTCTATCACAAAGACCACTTTGCTCCACTTGGGAGCCATTATTTTCGTCAAACTCTACGTTACACGTCTCCTCAATTAGTCCGGTGGACTTGTTGAGGACACGGTACGCATGAGAGTTTGTAGCATAACCAACAAAGATACCCTCATGTGCTCTAGAATCAAATTTAGCTAACCGAGCTCCCTTTTTAAGAATGAAACACTGACAACCGAATACCCGGAAGTACTTGAGATTGGGCTTGTTTCCAGTTAGAATCTCATACGGAGTCTTGTTCAAGCCTTTGCGGATGTAGAGCCGATTGGACGTATGACATGCTGTGTTGATGGCCTCTGCCCAGAAGATGTATGGAGATTTGAATTCTACCATCATTGTTCTTGCAGCGTCTATCAAGGTCCGGTTCTTCCTTTCTGCCACGCCGTTTTGCTGAGGGGTATATGGTGCAGAATATTGGTGCTTTATTCCCTCATCACCTAGAAACTCATCTAGGGTGTAGTTCTTGAACTCGGTGCCGTTGTCACTCTTAATCATCAAGATCTTTGCTTCATGTTGACGTTGCGCTTCATTAGCAAAGTTGATGACTGTTTGTTGAGTTTCACTCTTCCTTTTGAAGAAATATACCCAGGTATATCTTGAGTAGTCGTCAACAATCACTAAGCAATATTTTCTGCCTCCAAGACTATCAAATGTTGGAGGACCAAACAGATCCATATGGAGGAGTTCCAATGGCCTCTTAGTGTAGATAAGAGTCGTTGGACGAGGAGAAGCTTCATGAATCTTTCGTTCAATGCAAGCACTGCAAACACGATCTTTAGCAAAGCTCACATTTGTTAGTCCACGAACATGGTCCTCTGTCACGAGACTTTGCAAAGATCTCATATTGACATGAGCTAAACGGCGATGCCAAAGCTAGCCCACGTCAACTTTAGCCATTAAACATGTCGCAGTCTTAGTGGGTCGCCTTGAGAAGTTCACCACATAGAGACCATTTTCGACATGTCCAACATAGGCTACTTTAAGAGTCTTGCTCCTTAGGAGGACCACAGTGTCAATATTAAAGAAAGTGGCAAAACCCATGATTGCAAGTTGACGAACTGAAAGTAAATTGTAGGCAAGTGACTCAACAAGCATGACCTTCTCAATAGATAAATCTTGAGAGACGACCACCTTACCAAATCCCAATACCTTTGACGAGGATGCATCAGCGAATTGGACATGGGTGGGCATAGATGGAGAAGGATGCACATCCACCACTAAGTCCTTGCTTCCGGTCATATGATTTGTTGCTCCACTATCGAGCAACCATGACACCCCACCGGAAGCAAACTCCTACAAAAGATCAAGGCTTGGTTTTAGGTACCCATTTTTTAATGGGTCCTTTCATGTTAGAGACAAGGGTCTTAGGAACCCAGATAGCCCATTCAATATCTTCATCGTAGGAACCCACAAATCTGGCATAAACATGCCCATCACTAGCACAACATAAAACGTAAGAAGAATTGAGTTTGCCGGCTGTGTTAGTAGAAGCAGTTTTGCCCTTCTTGGGGTTCCCATAGTCCACCTTGTTCCTGTTCACCTTCTGAGTCCCCTCAACCTCTTTGACAAAGATGTCCATGAGGGTGAGAGATCGTTTGTTCTTGTTTTCCTTTTAACTTTTGACTTGGAGGTAAGTCCGAGTCCTTCCTTTCCTACAACACCCTTTTGAGTGCTCAAGAGATCGTTCAGACTCTTCTCACCTTGTCTGCATGCCACAAGGCCCTTCTCAAGTTTCTCCTTTAACTTGGCATTTTCCTCCATAAGATGAACATGCTCACAACAAGGGTTAGTTGCACAAGTATTATCAATTAACACAAAGGGAGGACAAGTAGAGATCTCCTTGGTAAGCTTTGCTTGGAGTTGATTATGAGACTCTTTCAGAGAGAAATGAACACCTTTCAAGGCTTTGTGGGCCTTGTCAAGTATGTCAAACTCTTCTTTGAGTCTGTCACGACCAACTTCAAGAGCATACTTTTCAGATTTAAGCATGCGAGTAAGAACAACATCATGATCTAGTTTCTTTTGCATTTTAGCGCAGTCATCGTTATATGACTCCTCAAGAGCCAAACGAAGAGTGCGCTCTTCTTCTAGAGCACTAGATAATTCGGCAATTTCATCGGCATAGTCACGGCTATGTCCCTGTAGCTCGGAGATAGTATCCTCATGAGACTCAATGAGGTCAGTGGCCTCACCCAATTGTTCCAAGAGAGCAACAAAGTGCTTCTTGGGTTCTCCCTTAATAGTGCATAGAAACTTATCAAGATCATGCTCATTAAGCTCTCCAACATCACTACCTTCTACACAATTTAACAATGAAGGAGCAGAAGCAATGTTGGTCTTAATGATGGGAGTTACCTGATTGGTACCTTTTGCCATGAGGCACTTGGTGATGTGGTTCTCGTTGGGGGCGTTGAAGAGAGACACCTTCTGGGAAGAGGTAGTGGCGATAGCAACAGTTGTCGTTGCCACTGTATCATCCTCATCGCCATCATCATCAGAAGGATACTCCTCCAGGGCCACCATCCCTTTTGGGTGAGGTTTCTTCACAAAGTTGTTCTTGATTGGAAATGATTTGGTTTTGTCTTTGCGAATTAGCTTGCCTCCGTTGTCTTCCCTCTTCTCATAGGGACATTCTGCCACGAAGTGACTCACGTTGCCACAGTTATAACATGTCCTCACTCGTTGTTTGGGTTTGAATCCACTCGAGTTGTTCTTGTTGAAGGTGGGTCTTGAGTTCCTTTTATTTCCCCAGAATTGCCTTGATGCAAGAGCCATGTGCTCGTGATAAGCATACCTTGTGTCTTCAGGGCAGCTCTCCTCTTCCTCCTCCTCTTCTTCTTCTTCAAGCATTTCTCTTGCTTTCAACGCAAGGTTGGGTGAAGTGGTTTTTGATCGGACACGAGCAAGTGCATTGTCGGCTGTTTCGTTCATGATTGACATTGCAATGAACTCATCCAACACTTCACTGGAAGACAAGGAGTGGAAGTCTGGCCGCTGACAAATGACAGATGACATGGCTTTATTGAAAGGCATGATGGCTTTGAGAAACTTACGCTTGACGCATGTATCATCCACATCCTTACTCCCATGATCCTTTAGTGCCACAGCTATAGCAGTCACCCTCCGATAGAGATCACGAGGGTCCTCGTCTTCCTTCATCACAAACTCATCGGCCTTATCAAGTATCACTTCATAGTTGGATCATTGAATACTTGAGCTTCCCTTGTACAGTACCATAATATGCTCCCAACAATCCTTGGCCATTGTGAAGGGACGCAAGTGGGGAAGATCTTCAGGTGGTACAGCAGACTGGAGAATAAACAACGCAGAGTGATTATATTGATTGCCTGCATCTTCTCTTGGAGTGAGGTTGCTTGGGTCATGGGGATAATATCCTTGCTCGATAATTCTCCACAAGTTTGTTGAGCTGTGATTCAAATGAGACTTAATAGAAAACACCCAGTTAGCAAAGTCACCTTTCACAAGTTTAGGAGGAGGACCAACAGGATTAAGACGAGGTGCGAGAACGGATCCTCCATATGTCATGGGAGGTGGAACCGAAGCATATGTTCCAGTCCCATCCTTTTCGTGAGGTGAAGCAGGTTGCATACCTTTAGCCGCTTCCTTAGAGGAGTTGGCCTCCGAATCGGAAATGGTGGGTTTAACCACTAAAGCCGGTTCGGGTGAACTTTTAAGACCCTCAATTAATTCTTTAAGCATGGTTTTGACTTCGCTCGTCAAGGACGTCTTGAGGGCGGCCATAGACGTATTCAAGTCATCCCTTGTGACCGAAGTCAAGTCCATGTCCTCGGGTTTCCCACGGTTAACTTCCTCTCCGCCTTCCATACTCTTCGGGTGGTTAAACCGTTAATAAAGAGACGTGGCTCTGATACCAATTGAAAGGATCGATATGGTTGGCTAGAGGGGGGGGGTGAATAGACAACGACCAATTTTTAATTAATCTTAACAATTTAAGGTAAACACTATACGGGTTCACAAATAATATGACAAAGAGGTGAACCCTATAGAAGCTAACAACTAGAGCTATTAAGACAAGTAAGATATAGTCACAAGCATAAGCAAATACAAAGTAAAGGTTAGAGATAACCACAAGTGGAACCGATGGAGACGAGGATGTGTTACCGAAGTTCCTTCCCTTTGACAGGAAGTACGTCTCCGTTGGAGCAGTGTGGAGGCACCATGCTCCCCAAAAAGCCACTAAGACCACCGTATTCTCCTCACGCCCTCGCACGATGCAAGGTACCGTGATTCCACTATAGGTGCCCTTGAAGGCGGCGACCGAACCTTTACAAACAAGGTTGGGGCAACTCCACACAAAGCTTGGAGGCTCCCAACTAAACCACGAAGCTTCACCACAATGGAATATGGCTTCGAGGTGACCTCAACCGTCTAGGATGCTCAAACACCCAAGAGTAACAAGATCCACAAGGGATTGGTGGGGGAATCAACTATTCTCTTGGTGGAAGTGTGGGTCTAGGCCTTCTCAACCAATCCCTAAAGAATCAACAAGTTTGATTGGCTAGGGAGAGAGATCGGGCACTTTAGAGCTTGTGGAGCAACAATGGAGCTTAGAGAGGTAAGAGATAGGGTTCCTCAGCTAGAAGAACCATTTATATAGTGGGGGGGGGGAATCAGACCGTTTTCCCACTCTCTGCCCGAGAACCAGCGGTACTACCGCTGTGCCGGAGCAGTACTACCACTGCCTGGCGGTACTACCGCTGACACCAGCGGTACTACCGCTGAGCCTCCAGCGGTACTACCGCTGACACCAGCGATACTACCGCCTGCCCCTTGGTAGTGCACAAGCACTACTACCACCGGGAAAGTCTTCGCAAAAGGGTCCGTCCACAAACTACCGCTAGGTAGGTGGAACAAAAACACCTGGAGCGGTACTACCGCTGACCAGGGGCGGTACTACCGCTAGCTGCAGCGGTACTACCGCTGGCAGTCCAGCAGTACTACCACTGGAACTAGCGGTACTACCGCTGAGGACCATTTTGCAGAGATAAACGAGACGAAAAGGCAAGGGCCGCTCCAAAAGATAAGGACAGGGAGAATGAAGTGTGCGTGTGTAAAGATAGATTCCACCCAAACCTTTCCACTACGGTCCCCTCTTAATAGTACGACTTTCCTATGACTCAAATAAAGAGAATCGTAGAGAGCGTCGTGCTTCCGTTCCAGAAGAGAGGAGACGTGTCGTCTTGTGCCGTTGACGAGTGTTATCTGAAACTTTGACACACATGGTTAGTCCTGTACGGTACTGTCATCGATCACCAAAATTACTTAGGCATAAACTATGCCCCAATAGCACTAGAGCAAAAGTAATTGGAGGAGTCGGGGAGTTACATACGAAGGAGCAATCCCCCAAAATAGTTTCACAAATGGAGTTTTCAGCAAAGAGATCAAAATCAATGGGATTGAGAGCGAGAACATGAGAGAGAGGGCTACATGGATTTTTCTGGAGGTGAGTGGTGAAGTGGGATGAAGGAATAAGTGAAGGGATGCCCGAGGGGCCCACTAGAAACCTGGTCGTGCTTGGGGGGCTGGGCGCCCTGGTGTCTAGTGGCCACCCGAGCACCCCTCTATAGTGTTTTTATTGCCATAAATTCTCAAATATTCAGAAAAAATCATGGACAAAATTCAGGTCATTTAGAGAACTTTTATTTTTAGGCACTTTTTTATTGGATAAAAAAATCTTAAACCAGGATAATCATGAATCTTATTGTAATTAACTAAAATTAAATGAAAAGTAGAAGTGGGTACACACAGTTGTGCCTACTGAATTCATCAACCTCACGCATCTTGAAAATGATTCATTAATAAGGTTCATCAAGTCTTATTAACAACCACTTCCAATTAGCATGATCTAGAAGAATTTTCATAAAACACTAAGTTACCTCCATGGGATGTGCATATCCGAACAATAAGTATCTCATATTTATTTTTGGCTATAGGTAGAGGTAGTTGAAAACTTTCATTAATGGTGGTCGAAAAAATTTCAATAGCATTAACACCCATTCACTTGAAATTGTTTCCTCGGAAAATGCATCATATGTTCTTTACCATTGACATGAAAAGTGACTTTGCTTTTGTTGCAATCAATAACAGCCACTGCAATATTCAAGAAAGGTCTACCAAGGATAATTGACATGTTGTCATCCTCGGGCAAATCAAGTACAACAAAGTCTATGAAGATAGTAACATTTACAACAACAACGGGTACATCCTCACAAATATCGATATGTATGGTTGTTGATTTTTTAGTCATTTGCAACGAAGTTTCAGTAGGTGTGAGTTTATTCAAATCAAGTCTTGTGTAAAGAGAAAGGCATAACAGTAACACCATCTCCTAAATCCCATAAGGTAGTTTTCACGTAGTTATTTTTTATGGAACATGGTATAGTTGGTATTCCTGGATCTCCTAGTTTTTTAGGTACTACATCCTTAAAGGTATAATTATTAAGCATGTTAGAGATTTCAGCTTGAAGTATTTTTATTTTACTAGTGACGATGTCTTTCATGTACTTAGCATAAGGGGCCATCTTCAAAATATAAGTTAAACGAGTATGCAAAAATACGCGCCTAAGCATTTCAACAAATCGTTCAAATTCTTCATCATCTTTTTTCTTCATTGGTTTAGGATGATAAGGCATGGGTTTTTGAACCCATGGCTCTCTTTATTTTCCATTCTTTCTCGCAACAAAATCTCTTTTATCATAACGTTTGTTCTTAGGTTGTGGGTTATCAAGATCAACAGCAGGTTCTATCTCTATATGGTACTTTATCATTGTCATGGTGAGTATCTACATAAGCATCATCATTATGATTTTCATTATCACTAGGTGAATGCTCACTACCAGATTGAGTTTCAGCATCAGAGATAGATATATCATTAGCATTAGGAGAAGGTTTCTCTACTTGAGGTTCACTAGAAGTATGCATGGTCCTATCATTTTTCATTTTCTCTTTCTTCCTAGAAGTATTATGTTCATCAATATTAATTATTTGTGAATCTTGTTCAGTTCTTTTAGGATGACCTTCTAGATATAGTGGATCTTGATTCATTGTTCCTCCTCTAGTCATTACTCTAACATCATGATAATTCATATTATTAGTCATTTCATGAAGTAACTCACTTTGAGATTTAGAAACTTGTTCTAGTTGGGTTTTAACCATAGAAGCATGTTTTACTACAACCGTTACATCATTGGTGATTCTAAATAACAAGTCACTTAAGCGAGCAATCATATCACAGTTTTGTTTCAATTGTTTCATAGCATAGGAGTTGAAATGTTATTTCTTTATAATATAATTTTGAAACTCATGTAAGCGTTGACTAGGATGTTTATTGTAAGGGATGTCGCCTTCATCAAACATTAAAAGAGAATTTACCTCCACCACATTTGGTGGGGTTTGGAGACCACATTACAAGGAATATGCTAATACATGACGCTATTTTTTCGTCGCTACATCGTCACGGTTTTTAATTTACGACGATCTCATGACGAAAAACCAAGCGTCGAAAACGGAGCGTCACAAATGAACAGGAGCGACATTTTGATCAAAATCGTCGTAACTTTTACGATGATTCCTGGATCCTCGTAACCTTTACGACGATCCTAAATCGTCGTTGGCAATCAAACTCAGTCCTACGTGGCAGGCCTACGTGGCAAAATTACGACGAAATCAAAACGTCATGGCTGAAATCAGCCCAACCCATTTCAATTGATCACATGGGCTGGTTTTATTTTTTTGGGCTTTTTCTTATTGGGCTTCTTTTTGGGCCTTAGCCTATTTACAGCCACTTTAGTATTTTTTTTGAATTTTTTTGTCATTATAATTTGGGCCCTGGCCTTTTAGTGCCCAAGTAAATTTGGTCCAGTTCAGTTTTGGTCTTTTTTTATTTTTGGTTTCATTTTATTTGTTGGGCCTTTTCAGCCCAATTATTTGTCCAATATTAAATCCAACAATATTTCATATTCAAATCAAGAAAATCCAAGTCAAATTAAAATCATCCATCATATAACATCACATAATACATCTCCCAGGTTTACATAACACAATAACTCATATCTTGAATACATTTCCTTACACAGGAATATAGCAAGAACAAATAGAATTGCATAATAGAACAATAACATATCTGCACAATAGAATGGCACATCAGCACCCAGGCCTTCTCCTTGCCACTCAGGCACTTCTGCAACTTCTCCCAGGCAAAGCTGCTCCAACCTAGCCCCAGCACAAGGTGCACCAGCCCAGAGGCAGTCGCATAGGCATGTCCCTTCTCCTACAAATGCAATTCAGAAGCACACTCTTAGGAACTTTTCTGAAAATAAATAGTTAACTGAAAATAGCAGTAAAATACAGTAGCAGTAAACATGATCAATGTGTTACAATGCCACGAGGAGCAAAACATTAAGAATGATGAGTGCATAATATACTAGTTATTTTTTCAAGTAGCAGGTTTATGGATTGCATTTCTGGGAAAAGCATGAAAGGTCAGTAGATGAGCTGCCAGGTTCAGGAACCTGGTGGTAATTCAGTTGTTGGTTTACTAAAGCTTATATATTTTCCAAGTAGAAGGGTCGTTGTTCTTCTGCAGTTTTGCTAATGCGTTCAGTTAGTTATGTGACTGTCACACGGGACAAGAGGAACCCACACCCAAAATTCTTAAATTATAGTTCCTCAAAATGAGAATAACATAGTATCTACTACATGTAGAATGAACAAAATAGTTTTGACTCTATGACAATTCATGGCTGCCTTTGGAATGACCCAGATGGCACCCAGAGCCACTGTAGCTGCGAATCCAAGCACTGTAGGCCGCTAGATGGAAGCCAGTGAATGGCCGGATAGTATTTCAATGTCTGATTCAAACTGATATGCTATATAGTGATACACTATATAGTAGTATAGAAAAACATACTACTGTACACTAGAACAAAAAGGATGCTCGTAATCAGACAAGAAGCTCATCCCATAACTAACTGAATCAAGCTCTTCAGATTGGCTTTACTCTCATCTAATGGATGGATTCGTATACACCAACACCATTAGGTTTCCGCAATTATTCTACTCATTCTAATCACTGAAAAAATCATGAATTTTTACAACACTTACTAGAATATGGGATCTGTCATCAGCAAAAGAGAGAGATCCATGTTCCGGGGAGGAGAAGAAAGACCTTGTCGCTCTCGAGGTGAGAGGGGGGGGGGTGCAGCTAATGTGGAGCTGGAGGTCCATGGTGTATTGGACCATGGAGCCGGACAACCGGTGGTCCTTCTTCGCCACCTCGTCAGGTCTGCAAAATCTTCAACTGGTTCTATATTTTTGACATTTTGTAAAATGCAGAACTAAGTCTGTTGAGTTTAGATGTTGACGGGTGATTTTTGAAACAAATACTTGGCAGTAAGCACTCCAAAATTTCTCTTAAGCATACACTACTTGGACCTTATTATACGGTCTAGATTCAGTCAAATAATTAAATCATCATATGCTTGTTTGTTCCAGGGCCAGAAAACTTATACTGATATGCACAAGAAAGCACATGAAAACAGACACCAACTCTTGTCTACAGTTTCACAAACAAATTAGAAAAGATAAATCAGATCTGGTCCATCGTTTTTGTTTCAAGAGTTATGTGTTGGTTTTCTAATTTTTCCTAGAACACGTGTAATGCTGAATTAAGGACTTACTGCACTACTACACCTAAGCCATATGAACTTCAGTATGGTGAATTAAATGTATGTCTGTAGTCAAGCATAGCAGACTGTAAACTTTCCGTTCGCTTTCTATGATAACATTGGTTGCATTCTGTGGGACAATCGACTTCATGGTCTTGGTTTCTTTGACTGGTAGGTAGCATGTGTAATATCTCCCCTCATGGTCATTCATTGGTTCAGACTCCTGGCCATTCTCCTGTAGAAGAACGGTAAGTATCTTTCGTTAACAGTTACAATTAGCTCGAGCAAGTAGGTTTGTCGAACAGCAACCTCTGCAGCAAGGACTTTAGGTAAAAGAAAGACCCAAATTTAGGATTTCTAACGACAAGACAATGGCATGGGATACACATGACTTAGTAGAAACATGTGAATACAATAACATATTCCCCTGTTTGAGAAACAGAGGATATGTAGTTCCTCTTGCCATTCCCCACTCTTTTGGGATCTTAGCTAGTTACATACATTTAACATGTCATGGACTGATTATTATTTCTTGGTAGTATATCATCTTATTTGGCTTGAATTCTTACTAGCTAAACCCAGGAATTCAGAACAGACGAAAAACACATGTTTTCGTGCAGCTGGAAGAACAGAATGAGGACTCGTCAGGAGTCAACTACTCACTCACCGGGTGGTATGGCAAATCGACGGGGTGGTACTCCACGTGGTACCTCGGCACACGCGAGTTCTTCCCGAACGACACACCTGAAAAATCACCAACAATTCAGGGCGCAGCCCTCATCTTATTCCTGTACCTTGGGATGAGATCTTGGGATGAGATCGAGATACCTCGTTAGAGCAAAAGCATCGATAAACAGCACCACTCCATTAGCTTCTGGGCATGCTCTTTGTACACAGCATTGCGATCCGACTGGTGGTAAGGGCCGAAGTCGCCATCAATGTACGGGCCTAAACAGGTACAAATATGAGCACACCATTTTGCAGGTAACAGATTATACTCTGCTACTCTAGTGATTAACTACTCCAATTCAGCTGAATAAGCAAACACAATCCAGAGTAGGAGTTTGTTCTTAAACTCTAGTCATCAGGTATCCCTCGGTCACCTCAGAAGAACCCTGCCAGGGTGAAATGTGGGTGATGGTAAATACCTTCGTCCTAGTCGAGGCCGAGCCACGAGAGGTCGGTGAGGACGGCCTCCTCAGACTTCTTGGTGGAGCGCTCGAGGTCGGTGTCCTCGACGCGGAGGACAAACTTGCGGGCGAAGAGGTAGTTGAAGAGCACCGTGCGGGCGCCGCCGGTTGGCGACGGCGCGAAGCGGACGCGGACGGGGTCTCCACTGCCGCTGTCCGCAGAGGCGCGGGCGCCGCCCCCAGCGTCCGCCGCTCGTACCCGGCCTCCTGACCTTTAGATATATGTATATTGTATTATTAGATATAAGACATGACACGGAATTTTTTTAAAGATGTACAGTACTTAAGCTTTATGAAGTAATTTCTTATTGATTGTAACTTGTAAGACAAGGAACACACCAGTGCCATATTATGAGATAAAGCTGTCCGCGCACACTGCTCATCTTTGAAGACGATGTAGGCATGCACGCTGCAAAAGGATATAAGAAGATAAGAGTTTGAAAAGCAACAGGCATACAATATGTTTGTGGCACAAAACAGCTAAACAATTCCTTGTGTTCCATCATCGTCTTACAAGACTGTGGTCTATTAATTTGGACATATATCAAGTTACGGTACTATTTATACCAAGAACACGAAAGCTATGAAAACACATACAAATTCTGTGTAGGATGTGCCTTTCTGGTGTCACTGTGCTAGATATTTATGCGCCAGCTCAGTACCATATAGCATAAGCATCATAACAGCACAGAGGGACTAAACTAAATTGGATACGGCGATTGCCTGGAGCTCTTTATGGGCATAGAAGGCTTCCATTCCTAACTTGTAGCTACTTCCAAAGGCTGTGTGTGATATGATATCTGATGTCACCTCCTGGACAGATTTGTCGAACACACCGAACGTGCTTTGGTGCAAGACACCATCGTTTTCGTCATCGCCTAACATTCAAGGTGAAAACAATATGTGTACTAAGTGCATACAAAATTAAACCATGTATATGTTGTATTTTCATTCACTGATGATTTGGTTCTTTTTTGAACAGGTCACTGATTTGACACTCTGTATATGATCGTTATTCTTCTCACTTAAAACTAGTACAAGGCGAGCAAGTATCCATATTAAAATTCAGCTCGCTGTTCACGGAGATGGTGCCAAACCTGTGAGGAAATTTAGGAACTGTGTGGTGCTTAAATGGAATGGATCAGGGACCAAATCCAGGAATGCTGAGAGAGACTGCAGCTGTGACGTGTGGAAAGATGTCCCTGAAGATGCAAAAATACAGATTGGTTTGTAAGAAGTTACTATCACCAAAAGAAAGAACAGAGCAATGCAGTAACCATGGTTGATGGAAGAAACACTTGGTTTGACTAGGACGAGGACCAAATCGACGTCTCGGTTCCGTGCTGCCACAGCGAGAGCAATGCACACTCCGATGGATTCGCCAACAAGATAGACTGCTCTGTCCGGTGCCCGTGACCTCTCTAATCTCACTGTCCTCTCTACGTACTCAACAAGACCTGCATTCATCACCCAAGTTCCATCCAGATTTTGCTTATCAGCAATGCCCCGGGATATGTGGCAATAGTCAAACTGGGATACTCCAAGATGAACGTTTTCTTTAAGAATGCGACATGTCATTTGTGTACTTCAGTTCTGAAAATCCACATGAGAAACACGCACCTTGGAAGGTGGTAAGGTCTTGGATGGGTTTATGCAAGCACCAATGGTCGAACATTCTCCAGAGTGGAAAGAGTCATTATCTGCGGTGGTGAGAAAACAAAAATACTACTAATATTGGATTCCTTGTGAGAGCATTTTTACTTTGCTTCAGACACGGTAAATAAAAGCGAGATAGTAGTAGTAGTACTACTAGCAGCAGCAGAGCGAGGATGGCTTTATTCATGGGCAGATAGGTAATTTCAAAGCTAAAGCAAATATTTTCCCGATCGTCCAAGGCACCAAGCTAAGAGTAAATCGAACTGGGTAATGGAGGAGGAGGGGCAGGGGCAGTGAAATTACCGTTCGTTGGCGCTGAGCGGCGCGCCAAAGAAGAAGGCGACAGAGAGGAGCCACAAGTCAGAGTGGACGGCGACGAGGGAGAGCCAGTCGCGGCGGTTCATGCTATTGCGGGCAAAATTGATGTAGAGGGCCGGCTCTGGCAGCTCGAGCAGCACCTCCTCCGCCGGCAGCGACACCTCCCAGGTCCCGTCGGGGTGGCCGTAGAGGCAGAGGTTCTCCTTATCTGCGGGCAGAGAGAGACAAAACCCAGGCCGATCCAGTCAATCCCCGTCCGTCCGGATCCCACCGCCCGGCGGCGGCAACCATATCCATCCAATCTGGGGGGCAACTCACCTGGGTCGCAGCTGTCAAAGAAGTCGTCGACATCTGCACGGCGGCACGAGGTGCAGGAGAGATGCGCGGTGTTAGATCTGCGGCGGCGCTCGCGGGTGGCCCTTCAGCGCGGTGCTACGAGAGGGGCGAAGGAGATGAGGGGAGGGGGCACGGTCTGTTAGGGATGCATGCCGAAACCCTAGCTAGCCACCTCGCACGCGGGGGGGGGGGGGGGGGGGGGGGGTAGATGCTGGCCGGAAGGGAAGGAGGCATGGAGCGTCGAGAGCTCGGGGGAGTGCTTCCCGTCGTCGTAGCTCGCTAGAATAGGCGGACAAGGCAGGCGGTGGCGGCAAGGGAGAGGAGTTCGTGGGGGAGAGGATAGGTCACGAGACAAGACAAAGAGGGAGGTGGCGTTTGGTGGAGCTAGGTGAGCTCTCTCTCTCACGGGCTCTTTTTCCTCTTCTTTTCTCTAGATGAATGGATGGATGGATGGATGGATATGTGGGTTCGATAGGTGGATGGATGGATATGTGCCACGTCATCGATCCATGGTACAAACGTTTCCACCAATAAAAATCCAGCTCATGTAATTGTGTTTTCCATTTTTTTATAACTTCTAATTTTTTGTACCCTCTTGGATTGACGAATGAGGGAACCGCAGCTTCTTCGGTGATAGATCTGGCGGCTTCTAGCCTCGGCGTCATTTTCATGAGGCAATGATTTGGGTACCCAAAAAATATGAGGGTAATCAAAGAAATAGAAATTGCACTTCCTTCCAAAGTGCTATTCCGAACAAAATAGGAAAATGAGTATTGCTGAATTATTTTTGAACTACGGAAGGAAGGGTTTTCACATATTTTAGGAATATATCATCCAAAGTATTTATGCGAATTTTTTGAGAATTTTTGGAATGACAGAATAGTAGGTTGCTTCACAAACCAGGCGGGTTTGGCGTGTGACATAGAATGGACCCACGAGTGACATGTCAACATAGTTAGAACATGTTACGACATTTTTATAATCATCGTAAAAGTTACGACGATCTCATCTTATGCGGTTACGACGTTTTTGACTCACATCGTCGTAATTTGTATGTAGATTTGATCGCCTCAAACGGTTTACGACAATCTCGGATGAAATCGTCATAGATTTACGACGAATTCATCAACGGCGTCTTAAAAAACATCATGTATGAGCATATTTCTTGTAGTGCCATGTGTTTATTTGATAGGTGGTAAATTCTTGACCTCTTTAGCTTTAATGCCATTGTACTTCATACATTTGTTTTCCTCTCACATAGTTTCACGACTAAGGAATAAGATACCTCTCTTCTTTGGAGTAGGCTTAGGAAGTGGTTCAGGAAGTGTGCATTCACCAAAATTCTTTAATATATTAGTCAAGACTTGATCAGCTTGTTCGACAGTTCATTCCCCAAAAACACAAGCAGCACAACTCTCCAGGTGGTCCCTAGAAGCTTCGGTTAGTCCATTATAAAATATATCAAGTATTTCATTTTTCTTAAGAGGATGATCAGGCGAAGCATTCAGTAATTGGAGAAGCCTCCCCCAAGCTTGTGGGAGACCCTCTTCTTCAATTTGCACATAGTTAAATGTTTCCTATAAGGCTTCTTGTTTATTATGAGAAGGAAAACATTTTTCATAGAACTAGAAATCATATCATGGGGACTACGCACACAACCAGGAGCAAGAGTATTGTATCAAATCTTAGTATCACCCTTTAATGAGAACGTAAATAATTTGAGGATATAGTAGTAGATAATTTTCTCACCATTAGTAAATAGGGTGGCTATATCATTTAGCTTTCTGAGATGTGCCACAACGGTTTCATTTTCGTAGCCATGAAAAGGATGAGATTCAACCAAAGTAATTATCTCTTGGTCAACACAGAATTCATAATACTTATCGGTAACAAAGATAGGTGAAGTAGAAAACTTAGGATCATATTTCATTCTAGCATTCAAGGATTTTCTTTCAATATTCATAGTAGTTTCTTAAGATCTTCTCTATCCCCGCAAGCAATAAAGTCTCTTGCAATTTACTCATCCATAACATAACCTTCAGATACTTTCAGTAGCAAAGACTTTATCAGTTTCAATAGTATCATCAATTTCAGCATGCTCAGTTACTTTAGCTCTAGCAAGTTGTTCATCAAGAAATTCACCTAATGTCATAGTATCATCAACCAAGGTACTAGCATCATCATAAGCATCATTGAAAACGAAGGTAGCATCATCAATTATTTGCGACATATCAGTATTAATAGCATGTGGTGGTGGTGTTGCAATTCTGTCATATCCCTGGATCCCTAACCAGGGTTTAGTATTTTTGCTCATGTTTTCTTCCATTGCATTCAAGAATTTGAAACAAACTCCAAAGAAGTGGTGAAACTCAAACCAAAAACCCTAGCCACTTCTTATTCAAAGGAAATTCAAATCTTGCCAAAATCAATGAACCCAAAATGGCCTTCTTAAAAGTTCAATATTTCTGATAAATATTGAAAACAATTTATCAGGGGAGAAAAATATTTTCAAAACACCCTTGGCATTTATTTTTAATTCAGAAAGCCCCTGAATTCAAACTTAAATTTGAATTCAAATATTTTCAAGTTTCAAAAATGTTGCAAACCTCAGGAGTAGTTGGGAATATTCCAACTAACACTCAGGGCTATTCAAACTAATTTTTGAATTGCTTTTTGAAGCCAAAATAAATAGAAAAAAATCATCAAATAAAATCGAAAACATAAATAGAAGAACAATAAAAAAAACCTAAGCTACGCCGAGCAACAAGCCAAGCAACCATTTTGATCATCCCGATAAATCCCATGTTCTCGCTCCTGCTCTTATTTCTTGCATTAGGACAAATGCTTTCACTGCTTTTACCACGTTTGTTGAACCCACTTCCTTTGCATGACCTGTCTTTGTCACAGTAAATAGCTGAACCTTGCAACCTAGCATACTTGGTAGATGCTTGAGCCATGATGTGCCTTATCCTGCTATGCATGCTATGCTTAGAGTTGTGTATGGTGTCTCATCTGGGTGATGAACAGAATTGTGAGAATGTGTTCAGTAAGTAAAGGTTTTGTGTTGAACCTGATTTGGTAAAGGTACCGGTGAAAGGCTATGTAGGAGTACATGGCGGGTTGTTTCATTGGAACCGTCCTTAGGAACTGAGTTTCGTGTATTTAATCCAAGACGAGATACTACCACATGTTGGGCCCTGAAATATGACCCCGCTCGACTTATTAATCGCTTAGTACTTGGTCCAGGAGTTTTAAGTAGTTTCTGGTGTTTATAGTGCTGGAGGCCGTGCGTAGCGCTGACCTTAGAGGTGGGCTATGATGCGGTAGGCAGTGGCACGGTGTACCAAGTGGCACTCGGATGGTGGGCTTGGGAACCCTGCGCACATCGTTTGGGGCCATGGCGGAAACCTCGGCCGGACTTCCGTGCGGGTTACCCTGAGATAGGCGATAGACATGGACCAAGTATTAGCGTGGTTAACGGTCGTGGCCGACTCCCTCGCTGGGCTTGCGCTTGAAGGTTGCCGAGGTGCATGACATGCACATGGCGATAAGTGGCGAGAGCGTGTCTGAAGAAGTACACCTCTGCAGGGTTATGATCTATTCGAATAGCCGCGTCCGCGGATATGGACTACTTGGAAACATATGTTGTTCATAGATAACTATAATGGCTACTCATAAAATTGTCAAGATAAGCGTTAGTGTCGTGGACGACATTTCCGTATGGAGACGGAATGATTCCACGATGGAGTATTGTTGTGGTGTTAGTGGACTCGTTTGCGAGAAATCAAAGTTGTCAAAACTATTTAAAAATGCAAGTTGTCTAGCCACGAGTCAAATGCTGGCTTTCTGCATGAAACCCCACAACTCCTCATTGATACATTTCTTGAGTAGATAGTTTATCCTAAAGTCTTGCTGAGTACTTTTGTACTCATGTTTGCTTAATAAATTGTTGCAGAAGTTGTTAATGACCCTAATGGAGGGGTCTACCTAGACATCGACGACGACGAGTAGCTGGTATCCCAGCTACGATCTGGCCCTAGGATGGGTCTGTAGATAGTCAGGCCATGTGCATTTATCTTTCCATCTGTCTGTAGTCAGACAATTTAAATCTTCCGCTGGCTTGTAAGAATTGTGTGTCTGACTTGATGATGATGGGTCGTGAGACTCCTACCTTGTAATATCATGTGTGTGGCTCTTCCGAGCCTTCTAAATAAAGTTTTTATGTTTATGGTTATGTTGTGATGCCATCGATGTATCTATACATATCGGTATGCCATGCGTACGTGTGTTGTACTTGATATGTCTGGGGTTCGAACACCTAGCCCTAGGCTTTAGTAGCACTCCTTACACGGAAATGCCCCTTTGTGATTCCAACGAGCCATGGTAGTTCGCTACTCCTCCGGACACATGGGTTGACTGGCATGTGGTCTTCTTTGCTGTTGTGTCTGTCCCTTTGGGGAAATGTCACGCGATGTAATGGAGTCCTTGTAGCTTGCTACAACTCATCTACATTCGTTGGTGATCGACACCTGCTTTGTTGGGTCAGGTATGACTGTCCCTGTGTGGAACTGCCGCTTTGGTTTATGACTAGACATGTCAATTCGGGTTCTTTGTCATTGGATTGCTAGCGACACAATTGCATACGTGAGTCAAAAGGCGCAAACGGTCCCGGCTAAGGTAAGGCTGCAGCCGTGGGAATAACCGTGCGTGAGACCGCAAAGATATGTGATGTGTTACAGGCTGGGTTCCTATGGCTTAGGATCGGGGTCCCGACAGCGTTGGTATGAGAGCCTGACTGACTGTAGGATTACTAAGCCAAACTGGTCGAATGTTGAATGTAGAATTGCTTTAGTTATATATAAGATAATTATTTGTGGAAGGGAACGTAAGATTCTTGTTTCTCTTGTCAAGTTATTCTATTATGGTCATCCTCGTCTTTTCTGCGGGGATTAAGGACTAGGTTACTTACTTTCTCTTAGGCTCGTGTTTCTGATCGGTAGATTACAGGACAACGGGTCGAGAGTTATTTCGGGTTTCTTTTATCCCTAGGAAAAGGAAGTAAGTTTTGATGATCAGAGAATTGAACTTGATCATTGAGTGGTTACACTATCCTATTTTATGGGTTGTCTCAAAATTGTTTTTGAGCATTTACAGCCGTTATGCTGCCAAATTTTGTCTTTGGAGCTCTAACAGCCTGGTCGTCCTTCTCGTCAGGTGGTTCATCTGACTATGTGCATTGATGTGCCGGGTCATACGACCATGGTAGTCACGATGATGTCAGTGTCCGGTTACTGTTGGTACCCAGAGTACACAGTGGAGGAGCAGTACCGAGATTTTAACTAGAGTCAGTATCTCCGCACTTTTAGGGTATTCCCAGATTACCCTGGAGCTGAGGAACCGATCCATTGGCCTTACGGATTGGGGTTCATTGTTGACATGGCAGTACAAGATGCTGCCTATTCAATGCTGACCATCATGAGGGCTAGACATGCACTGCTGCAGAATTCAGAATTCTGCTATGTTCCTGCCTCTCAGCCAGATGAAGAAGGATAACTCGGTGGGGTCTACTTTGATTCCTCTATGGAGGGTCCGCTGCTGCAGTCCACTCCTGAGATGCTAGAGAATAGAGACAGGGATGCTCGTGCCCTTCGTATGGAGCTCTATGCTACACGTGCCCGTCTATGGACGGCTTTGACGCAGGTGGCACCTGTAGTCCAGATAGGGTATGGAGAAATGGAGATGTTGAACCCTGTTAGGACCCATCTTCCGGCTCATGTTGACTAGCCTGCTATAGGAGGAGTCACCCCTCTTCGGGGACCTCTACTACCACCAGTCAGGGGACCAAGGCCACACCCGTGTCCTTATCGATCCCAGGGGTCTCAAGCTGGAGTATTTCCTGATCCGCAGGTTGAGCTTCCAGGCCATGGAGGCAACCTTTATGAGATATTCTATGACGATGCCTGAACCGAGAGTGGAAGGATGATATGGTAGTAGCTGTACTTTCACAGTCCTGTGTGACTTGTGAAGTATGCTTGTGTCGTGAAATGAATTCCAGAGGCATAGATAAATAATGTATAGGAAGCTTGGAAGCCTCTGATGAGTAGTTTCATGTTTTCAGTAGTTTGCTCTTTGGTTAAGGTTGTACTGAACTATGTAATGGTGTGTATGATAGCAGTTGCTTGTTACCATGCTGTTCAGATATTCATTTCCGCATACCATGTGTCCAGTGCATTCTTAATCCATAGCTAGTATTGATGTTGATATTGGTCTAAGCTGTGAGTTTGTTTGTCAGGATGGTATTCACCAGGTTGAACCGTGTCCCTGCTCATGAGCAAGGCGAGGGTAGTCAAGCGTCGCAGGAGGAACTGCCTCACCTGCCCTCTCTGGCGGAAGTTATGCTTCAGGCAGAGAGAAAGCAAAATACGGCTCGTCAGCCTAGGAATGCTGTTGTGTCCCTCAATGACTTTGTGAAGCTGAATCCTCCAAAGTTCCATCACGCCATCGATCCCCTCGACGCTGATGATTGGTTGTGTAGTATATCACGCAAGATTCGCTCTGTGAATGTTTCTGAGGCCGACAAGGTGTCCTTTGCGGCGTACTTTCTGGAAGGACCCGCCAATTTGTGGTGGGAGATCTTTGAAGCTATGCGTCCTGTTGAACCAGCAGCCACATGGGCAGGCTTTAGTGCAGCCTTTTGTCTGCACCATATTCCAGAGGGCCTGATGGACAGAAAGAGAGAGGAGTTCTATGCATTCACCCAGGGGAAGTTGACCATGGATGCCTATAGCCGCGAGTTCGGTAACCTCGCCCGCTAGGCAACAGAGGAGGTGTCTACTGATGCCAAGAAGCAAGCAAGATTTCGTAAGGGTCTGAGCCCTGAGCTTCGTCGTGATTTGCGCCTCCACGAATGTACAAGCTTCCAAGCCCTGGTCAACAAGGCGATCAGTGCCGAGACTGGTCATACCGACTATGAAGCCACGAAGAAGCATTCAGGTGACTTTAGCTCGTCATCGGGTTCCGCGTTCCCAAAATGCAGGCCGTGGGTTCCAAACAGTTCTTTGCCGCCAAGATACACTCTGAGGCCTTCCTATGTGGCACCTCAGACGAATCAGACCAACCCTCCAGCAAACACCTATGGTCGTCCAGCTAGCAATGCTGCACCACGTGCCAATCAAGTGATTTGTTACAAGTGTGGAGAACCAGGGCACTATTCCCAAGAGTGTCCTCACAATGTGGGTGCCAAGCAACCCGGAAAGTCCGTTGGGCAAGGCAAGTCGGGCAAAGCTTATTATGTGAAGCCAACTCCTGTACGTGGCCATGTGAACTATGTTTCGGCAGAAGAAGCTGCAGAGGATCCCGATGACATACTAGGTACGCTCCTTGTTAATCATCAGCCAGCGTATGTTCTTTTTGACACTGGGTCTTCTCATTCCTTTATTTCACAAAGTTATGCATAGTTGCATAACATGTCTTTCTGTGATATGCCAATCCCATTGGTTGTCCAAACCCTTGGTAGTAAGTGGCAAACCTCTAGGATAACCTATGACAATGAAATTCTGGTAGACACGCTAGTTTTTCTAGCATCATTGATAGCCCTGAAATCTTCGGATATCAAAATCATCTTTGGTATGGACTGGATATCAGCTCACTATGCCAAGATTGATACTCATTCTAAAAATGTTCAGCTTACCCATCCCTCGGGTGAGATAGTCAATGTCTCTACTCGAGTTGCCAAATGCCAACTCTATTCCCTCAATGCCAACCCTCTTCCGGAACTTCAAGACATTCCGGTAGTCCGTGACTTCCCGGATGTTTTTCCACAGGAACTGCGAGGAATTCCACCTGACAGACATGTAGAGTTTGTGATAGATCTTTATCCGGGAACCGTTCCACTAGCCAGAAGACTATATAAGATGGCACCCCTGGACCTAGCCGAACTTAAGAAGCAACTAGATGAGGCCTTGAATAAAGGTTTCATTCGTCCTAGCTCTTCTCCTTGGGCTTGTCAGATCCTCTTCGTCAAGAAGAAAGACGGAACGGATTGGATGGTTGTAGATTACCGACCAGTTAATCTGGTCACCATAAAGAACAAGTATCCGCTCCCCAGGATCAACGATCTATATGATCAGCTCGCTGGATCCTGAGTCTTCTCAAAAATGGATTTGAGGTTGGGATACCATCAAATCAAGATCAAGAACGGGGACATTCCAAAAACGGCTTTTGTCACTCGTTATGGCCAATATGAGTACACCGTCATGTCCTTCGGTTTAACCAATTTCCCAGCCACCTTCTCTCGCTTGATGAATTCGATCTTCACGTAGTATTTGGATAAATTCGTCGTAGTATACCTCGACGATATTCTCATCTACTTGAAGAACGAACAAGAATATGTCGAGCATCTAATGCTGGTATTGATGAAACTTCGAGAGCATCTCCTTTATGCCATGTTTTCAAAATGTGAATTTTGGTTACCAGAAGTGACCTATCTAGGTCACGTAATCTCTAGTAAGGGTATTACTGTCAATCCCGAGAGAGTTCAAGCTGTCCTTGATTGGACTCAACCTAAATCGGTTAAGCAAGTTAGGAGTTTTCTTGGTCTAGCGAGCTACTGTCCCCGCTTTGTCGAGAATTTCTCCAAGGTTGCAAAGCCCCTATCTGAACTCCTCAAGAAAGATAAAAAGTTCGAATGGACACCACAGTGTGAGCATAGTTTTCAGGAACTGAAAAGATGCCATACTACTGCACGTGTGTTGCTACCACCAGATTTCTCTAAGGACTTTGTTATCTACTGCGACGCCTCGCGACAAGGATTAGGTTGCATTATCATGCAAGATCGTTATGTGATTGCATACGCATCTCGAAAGTTGCATCCACATGAGGATAATTATCCCACACATGATCTTGAGCTTGCAGCTGTAGTCCATGCACTCGAAACCTGGCGACATTAACTTCTTGGTAATCGTTGCGAAATTTTCATCGATCACCAAAGTCTGAAATATATCTTCACCCAGCTGGATTTGAATCTCAGGCAAAGATGGTGGGTTGAGTTGATCACAGATTACGACTTAGGGATAACTTACACCCCGGGGAAGGCCAATGTTATGGCTGATGCACTAAGTCGTAAGTCTTATTGTAACACTTTGATGCTACAACGAGGTCAACCACGTCTCTATGAGGAATTTCAGAAGTTAAATCTTCATATTATACCTCAAGGATTCCTTTCTACCCTGGTGGCGAAGCCTACTCTTAAGGATCAAATCATAGCTGGCCAGAAGCGTGATAAGGGTATATCACGGATCAAAGAGAATATTATTAGCGGAAACACTAATGAATTCTCCATGAATGATCAAGGTGTTGTGTTCTTTCAGAGTCGTCTAGTGGTTCCTAAGAATCCACATCTAGGGCAGTTAATCCTTAAGGAAGCTTATTATTCTCCTTTCACCATTCATCCTGGTAGTACTAAGATGTATCAGGACCTACGCCCGAGGTTTTGGTTGACTAGGATGAACAGAGAAATTGTTGAGTTCGTTGCTAACTGCGACGTGTGTCGTCGAGTTAAGGTAGAACATCAAAGGCCTGCTGGCGCCCTTCAACCTTTAGCTATTCCTGAATGGAAATGGGATAAAGTTAGTATGGATTTCATTACCGGATTATCCAAGACGAAGAAAGGAAATAATGCTATCTTTGTGGTCATTGACCGTCTCTCCAAAGTAGCTCATTTCCTTCCAGTTCATGAGAGTATAACAGCTAGCCAGCTAGCAGAGTTATATATCTCCGAGATAGTGTCTCTTCATGGTGTTCCTCTAGAGATTAACTCAGACCGGGGAAGTATCTTTACTTCTCGCTTCTGGGAGAGTTTTCAGAATGCTATGAAGACTCACTTATCTTTTAGTACTACTTTCCATCCTCAATCAAGTGGTCAAGTAGAAAGAGTGAATCAAGTCCTAGAAGATATGCTCCGAGCGTGTGTTATATCGTTCGGTATGAATTGGGAGAAGTGCCTTCCATTCTCCGAATTTGCCTATAACAATAGTTATCAATCAAGCTTGGGCAAAGCTCCTTTTGAAGTTCTCTATGGACGAAGATGTCGAACACCTCTTAATTGGTCAGAAACCGGAGAGAGGCAACTCTTTGGCCCGGATATGATCTAGGATGCAGAAGTGCAGGTTTGCATTATTCGTGAAAAGTTGAAAACAGCCCAGTCTCGTCAAAAGAGCCAATATGATCGTCATCATAAGGCTGTGACCTTTGAAGTTGACGAGAAGGCCTACCTTCGGGTTACACCTTTGAAGGGTACCCATCGATTCGGTATCAAGGGCAAGTTGGCTCCTCGTTACATTGGTCCTTTTCGCATTCTTGCCAAACAAGGAGAAGTTGCCTTCCAGTTGAAACATCCTCCGCATCTTTCCAAGGTTCATGATGTTTTCCACGTCTCGCAACTCAGGCGTTGCTTTTCGGATCCTATCCGTGAAGTGGACCATGAAATGCTTGATCTCCAAGATAACCTTTCCTACCGAGAAAACCCTGTGCGTATTCTTGATCAAGCTGAGCGTACCACTCGACGTCGAAACCTCAAGTTTCTTAAAGTTCAATGGTCAAATCATTCTCAAAAGGAGGCAACATGGGAAAGAGAGGATCCTCTCCGACTTGAGTATCCCGCGCTATTCCCGACGACTTCCAAATCTCGGGATGAGATTCTTTTGAGTGGGGGTGAGTAGTCACATCCCAGGATCCCTAACTAGGGTTTAGTATTTGTGCTCATGTTTCTTCCATTGCATTCAAGAATTTGAAACAAACCCCAAAGAAGTGGTGAAATTCAAACCAAAAACCCTACCCACTTCTTATTCAAAGGAAATTCAAATCTTGCCAAAATCAATGAACCCAAAATGGCCTTCTTAAAAGTTCAATATTTCTAATAAATATTGAAAACAACTTATCAGGGGAGAAAACTATTTTCAAAACACCCTTGGCATTTATTTTTAATTCAGAAAGCCCCTCAATTCAAACTTAAATTTGAATTCAAATATTTTCAAGTTTCAAAAATGTTGCAAACCTCATGAGTAGTTGGGAATATTCCAACTAACACTCAGGGCTATTCAAACTAATTTTTGAATTGCTTTTTGAAGCCAAAATAAATAGAATATAAATCTGAAAATAAAATAGAAAACACAAATAGAAGAAAAAGAAAAAACCCTAAGCTACGTTCACCTGCGAGGCCCAGCCCACCAGGGGCAGGGTCGTCTTCTTCCTCTGCCTTCTGGAAGAGGAGAGATCGACCACGGCGGCCTCCTCCACCTCCTGCCTCGCCGTGGCGTTCTCCGGTGCCCCCAGGACAGCGCGACAACGGGGATGACTTCCCCGAGTGCGTCCCTATCCATCCCCGCTCTCCATTCCTCTCCTCCTCTCGGTTTCGTCCCCTCTCCTCCTATCGCCATTGACAGGAGCTTGAGCTCGAGGAGACCGAGCTCTTTGGCCACAGGGAAGCCCGCCCGAGTGCTCCATCCTCTCTGCAACATCGAGCTCTACGCGCACGTCAACGGAACCGTCCTCCCCGAGCTTTCCAACGCCCCAGTGCCGTCGTCTTCAACCTCCGACCGCCGGCAAGTCGATGGTGGATCGCCGGCTACAACCCCTCCCCGAGAAGTCTGAGCCCAGCTTCGTCTCCACCGTGAGCTGGCGAGCATTTCCCCTTGTTTCCCCTCTCTCCAGCACTCTAGCCACGGGACCGACGTTCCCGGGCTTCAGTAGCCGCCTCGGCTCGTCGCCGGCATGCTCCGGCCAGCCTATAGCCCCTCCTGATGCCCGTAGTGGATGAGGCCGAGCCTGGGGATCATCCCAGTGCTCTCGGCACTCGATTCTGAGCACCACAACAAGATCTGGTGCATCTCCGGCGAAGATCCGCCGCGGATATGGTCGCCGCCGGTCAGTCTCCGGCGGGGGACGACGTGGCCGGCCTAATCCCGGTGGTTTAACGCTAATTAGCCACTGACAATGGGCCCTAGGAGTGGGTCAAACCGACTTAGGGGCTGGTCAGCGCGGGATTAACTCCTGAGACGCTGACCAGTGGCCCCCACCTGTCAGATTTCACCTGACCAGGTCAGTTGACCTGCTGACGCAGTGCTGACATGGTTATGACGCAATAAAGAGATTTTCTGATTTAAAAGAATTCCGGAAAATTCCCAAAACTTCTAAAAACATAGAAAATAATATGTAACTCCAATGAAAATAATTTATATATGAAAAAGGATCAGAAAAATCCAAGGAATCTGATTTTGATATTTTCAAAATGTTTGAAAATGTTAACATCACCAAACAGATTAAATGATGAATAGGATAACCTTATTAAATAATTTAGAGTTGGAATTTGAAATCCATTTGAATTCCACTTCAAATATTATGATCAAACCATGATCAAGCACAACCAGCAGCCCAACATACCATCATCATGCATGCTAAAACAAGATTACCAAAGCATCTGGTCGAATCAATTAAAAGGGTATTTGAAAATACCTTGTTTGAAGTGATATTTGAATCTTGATTCAAATCAACTTCAACTTAAGTAATGGTAGCTACATTAGCCTACCATGTTTCATTTTCATGCCATGCTCATGCATCATCTTGTTGCTTATGATTGTTATTGATTGATATTGGTTTTATCGGTAGGCCCCGCTCCTCTGGATTCCACTGAATATCCAACTGACGGATATTGTCCCTCTGCCGAGCAACAAGGCAAGCAACCATTTTGATCATCCCGATAAATCCCATGTTCTCGCTCCTGCTCTTATTTCTTGCATTAGGACAAATGCTTTCACTGCTTTTACCATGTTAGTTGAACCCACTTCCTTTGCATGACCTGTCTTTGTCACAGTAAATAGCTGAACCTTGCAACCTAGCATACCTGGTAGATGCTTGAGCCATGATGTGCCTTATCCTGCTATGCATGCTATGCTTAGAGTTGTGTATGGTCTGTCATCTGGGTGATGAACAGAATTGTGAGAATGTGTTCAATAAGTAAATGTTTTGTGTTGAACCTGATTTGGTAAAGGTACCGGTGAAAGGCTATGTAGGAGTACATGGTGGGTTGTTTCATTGGAACCGTCCTTAGAAACTGAGTTCTGTGTATGTAATCCAAGACGAGAAATTACCACATGTTGGGCCCTGAAATATGACCCCGCTCGACTTATTAATCGCTTAGTACTCGGTCCAGGATTTGCAAGTAGTTTCTGGTGTTTATAGTCATGACGGAGGCCGTGCGTAGCGCTGACCTTAGAGGTGGGCTATGATGCGGTAGGCAGTGGCACGGTGTACCAAGTGGCACTCGGATGGTGGGCTTGGGAACCCTGCGCACATCGTTTGGGGCCATGGCGGAAACCTCGGCCGGACTTCCGTGCGGGTTACCCTCAGATAGGCGATAGACCTGGACCAAGTATTAGCATGGTTAACGGTCGTGGCCGACTCCGTCGCTGGGCTTCCGCTTGAAGGTTGCCGAGGTGCATGACGTGCACATGGCGATAAGTAGCAAGAGCGTGTGTGAAGAAGTACACCTCTGCAGAATTGTGATCTATTCGAATAGCCGCGTCCGCGGATATGGACTACTTGGAAACATATGTTGTTCATAGGTAACTATAATGGCTACTCATAAAATTGTAAAGATAAGCGTCAGTGTCATGGACGGCATTTCTGTATGGAGACAGAATGATTCCACGATGGAGTATTGTTGTGGTGTTAGTGTACTCCTGTGCGAGAAATCAAAGTTGTCAAAACTATTTAAAAATGCAACTTGTCTAGCCACGAGTCAAATGCTCGCTTTCTGCATGAAACCCCACAACTCCTTATTGATACATTGCATGAGTAGATAATTTATCCTAAAGTCTTGTTGAGTACTTTTGTACTCACGTTTTCTTAATAAATTGTTGCAGAGGTTGTTAATGGCCCTAATAGAGGGTTCTACCTAGACATCGACGACGACGAGTAGCTGGTATCCCAGCTACGATCTGGCCCTAGGATGGGTCTGTAGATAGTCAGGCCATGTGCATTTATCTTTCCATCTGTCTGTAGTCAGACAGTTTAAATCTTCCGCTGGCTTGTAAGAATTGTGTGTCTGACTTGATGATGATGGGTCGTGAGACTCCTACCTTGTAATATCATGTGTGTGGCTCTTCCGAGCCTTCTAAATAAAGTTTTTATGTTTATGGTTATGTTGTGATGCCATCGATGTATCTATACATATCGGTATGCCATGCGTACGTGTGTTGTACTTGATATGTATGGGGTTCGAACACCTAGCCGTAGGCTTTAGTAGCACTCCTTACAGGGAAGTGCCCCTTTGTGATTCCAACGAGCCATGGTAGTTCGCTACTGCTCCGGAGACATTGGTTGACCGGCATGTGTCCTTCTTAGCTGTTGTGTCTGTCCCTTTGGGCAAATGTCATGCGATGTAATGGAGTCCTTGTAGCTTTCTACGACTCGTCTACATTCGCTCATGATCGACACCTGCTTTGTTGGGTCATGTATGCATGTCCCTGTGCGGAACTGCCGCTTTGGTTTATGACTAGACATGTCGATTCAGGTTCTTTGTCATTGGATTCCTATGGCTGGATTCCTATGGCTGGATTCCTATGGCTTAGGATCGGGGTCCCGACAAATTCTATTCAAAAGAGAGGGTGGATCAAGTGCGGAGCTAGATGGCAGTTTCTTATCTCCCCTCTGAGGGATCGATACAATAAGTGTCTAGAGGGGGGTGAATAGACTACTTGTCAAGATAAAATTTCTAGCCTAACCCAATTTCAAGGAAGGCAAAAATCTAGCAGTTATAACAAGTCAAGTACACCCTACACATGCAGTTCTAAGAGTATAGCAGCGTAATGTAAAACATGCAAGTGTAATGTAGAGGAGTAAGGTAAGGAGATCAAACGCATGAGGTTGACACGGTGATTTCTTGCATGGTTCTGATAGGTGGCGCTATCATACGTACATGTTAGTGGAGACTTCAACCCACGGAGGGTAACGGCTGTGAGACTCCATGGAGGGTCCACAAATAAGCGGCCTTGTCTAGTCCACCACAACTTCTGTCCACGGAGGAGTAGCCTTACTCACGGTAGATCTTCAGAAGTAGACGATTGCCTTGCCCTTACAAACATCTTGGTTCAACTCCACAACACGAAGTAGGAGGCTCCCAATCGACAACTAACCAATTTAGGAGGCACCACCCTCCAAAAGGTAATAGATGTGGTAGATCAAAGAACTCCTTGCTCTTGTGCTTCTAAAGATAGTATCCTCAAGACAAATCACTCTCTCACAGAATATGCATGGGTAGGAGAGGTTGATTTGGTGGAATGAAGATTGGGGAGGCTAGAGATTAAGTTTCAAATGACAGTGTCGGTGCACTAAAGACTGGGGTCGCTAGTGCCCCAGACTTGTGCACGGGTGCAAAGAGCCCCTGACGGCAGGACATGGCAGGACCCAGACACGATGCACCCCCAAGATTACCAAGACCCCGCCAAGCCTGCTTTCCGGGAAGATAACCAAGGCCACGCTCATTTAGTGTGCACGATGAACTCACCAAGTACCAGACCTCGGCAGACCCCCCTTGCCGGGATCACAATCGAAGCCCCTCGCAAGCTTCCTTGCCGGGATGAAGCCCCAAGTCCTCGGCAAGCTCCCTTGCCGGGATGACGGTCTAGGCACTGAAGGGCAACCGCCCTTGCCATAGTGCCACCCCCCCAAATCCTAGCACATTCCGCATGCGCCAGCGCACGCGTCCAGGTGTCAAAACACCTGGACACGTGTCTTCACCAGCACATTGCTGATAAGGACATGACGTGCATTTAATGCACCTCACAGCGGTAGATGGATAAACACTGCTCTAGGTTCATTGTAACTTCTCGTGAACCTACCACCGAGCACTGTAGGTGACCCCTTTCCCTATAAAAGGAGGCCCTTAGCTCATTCACAAGGGGTTAGACTCTTTGGACATTGACCAGAAGACGGTTATCATCAGTCACTGTAACAAACAACAAAACGCTTAATACAACCATACGAGCAAGATGTACGGTTTTACGCGTAAGCGGCCCGAACCTGGGTAAAAAGGCTTGCCGGGAATTGATCATTAGCTCTGCTCTTGACATCGTCTTTCCCCGCCCTACGATCACAAGGGTTTCACGTTGATTCCCATAGTTGTCGACCTAGGATCACCGACATCTTTGGCGCGCCAGGTAGGGGGAAAGGTTGCATTAACCTGACCTAGCCATCAGCGCACCGCCTCTTCTTCATCACCATGGCCCCTAAAAGAAGGGACGCTCCGGCGACTAACGCTCTCTTACCAAGCCCTCCGGCCACGGCGGGGACAGGAGAAGGGGGCGGAGGCCCCGAGCTTCCGCAACATTCTCGAGAGCAAACCCAGGCGAGTGGAGTCGCTCGCGGCCACGGCTATCATCCTCGCCCTGGTGCGTCGAAGGACACGGCCGCACGACCAACCGACATTGCGGCCACATCCAAAGACGCGCTGGTGCCTTTAAAGGCACCCACGCAAGCACACGCGTCGCGGCCTTCTCAGGCCATGCAGGACGGATCGCTCGAGGAGGGCGGCGATCTGCCCCCACCTAAGGGGACCCTGGGACACTGGTCTCGAGTCATGCCAAGCGGGCGTACCCGCTCTATTACGGTGTAGGTTGGCGAGCCGCCGCATGACCAACAGGGAGCTCCTACTAACACGGTTAGAAGTAAGAGCCCCTCGAGGTCTTTGAACATCTCACCGTCGCCCGCACGGTCGGAAGCACTGAACCGGGCCCAGCTGCTCCTAGATTTCCCTCCAATGGTGGACAAGTGAAAGGAGGGAGAGCTGCCATCCAAAGCCTCCTCACAGTCGCCGATGGAGACCAGGTGCAACAGGCGGGGACGTCGAAACGACCCTCCAGCAAGCACACTCGGGGCCGTGCCGAGAAGACTGGGGATCCCACAGCCACCATACACACTCCTCCACGACGGCGGGAACAGGTCATCATCTCTGACGACTCGACTGGGTCTTCCGACCCCCACCACCGCCGTGACCAGCAGAACATTCTCCACGAGAGACGCGGGGAAGACGCACGCACCCTCATCGCGCGACGACGTGAGACGCGCCGTCAATCGGATATGCACGCTCGGACCGTTGCTGGCACCCTAGCTTCGGGATACCATGGCGACGTACCCTATGAGGTGGGCTGTCCAGCGTTTACGCACGAATTACGACGACTCGAGTGGCCTAACTCCTGTACTTTCAAGTCGGAGATTCCAGAAAAGTACGATGGCAGGACCCACACCTCGGAGTTCCTTAGCATCTACACCATCGCAGTGCAGGCTGTCGAGGGACTTGACAAGAAGATACTGGCCAACTACTTCTCGTTGGTGCTCAAGACCAACATGAGGTCATGGTTGATGCACCTCCCCAAGAACTCCATTTCCTCCTGGAAGGAATTGTGCCACGACTTTGTTGGCTCCTTCACTGGCGGCCACCGAGCTCCTGGTAAGGAAAGCGACTTGCACATCATCCCCCAAAAGGAGGGTGAACCCCTGCGCAAGTACATCCAGAGGTTTAGCCGCATCCAACACTACATCTCGGACGTCCAACCAGCTGCCGTCATCAGCGTGTTCCATCAGAACGTGCGCAATTGAAAGATGCGCGAAGAGTTGGCGATGAACAAAGTCCATGATGTCGCCGAGGTTTACGCTTTGGTGGACAGATGTGCACGTGCAGAAGAAGGAAGGAGACTTCTCGGCAAGAACGCCGGTGTTGAAGCCGACTCCAAAGACGAAGACGCCGACGTCCCCACCAAGAGGGGAAAGCGATGTAACAAGAAGCGGACCGGCAAAACCGTGTTTTCCATCGAGGCGACTGGCGATGCCGACTCCGCCAAGAAGGCGAAAGCCGAGACCTCCGGCAAGGATGATCCCGGGTGTGGCTCCTGCCAGGCCTTGGCGGCCGCTGAGAAACCAGATGGCTCCGGCACCCAGTACTGCAAGATCCACCGCACGAAGGGACACGACCTCCAACACTGTCGGCAGGTTGAATAGCTTGCCGAGAAGGAGAGAGCCGAATACCAAAGGTGCAACAAGGAGAAGGCCCATCATGGTGACGAAGGGTCAGGCGGGAAGAAGGGTGCCTAAGGGGGCGGCCCCAGCAAGTTCAAAGGCAAGAAAGCAAAGGCCCACACAACCACGGGAGAAGGTGGAGGAGGATGATGATGAAGACAGCCCCAACGACGACTCTAGCGACCATGAATTCCAGAGGACAACGGACATGATGTGCCTTGAAGGAGGCGCCTCGCTACATTCTTGCTACCATCAGCTCAAGAAGTGGGCGCGTGACGTGATGGCAGCAGAGGCCTCCATAGGGACCCTCAAACCCCTGAAATGGTCGTAGACACCGGTCATTTTTGACTCCGAGGACCACCCACACCGCGTCACTTCGGTCAGGTGCTTGCGGTTGTTGGTATCACCAACGATCCGCAACCTCAGTGTGATGAAAATATTGGTAGACGGAGGGGCTGGCCTGAATCTCATATCTCCCGATGTGATCCAAAAGCTCCAGATTCCTGAAGAAAACCTCGAGGACACAGGCGCGTTCCAGGGGATCAACCTCGGGAAGATCCAGACTAAGGGAAAGATCACGTTGCCGGTAACTTCCGGCAGCGATCAGAACTACCAGACGAAAAAGGTCATCTTCGAAGTCGCCGATAACTTCTTCATGTACAATGGGATCCTGGGACGCCCTGCGTTGGCCAAGTTCATGGTGGACTTGCACTACGCCTACGGTACCCTGAAGATGCCTTGCCCAGTCGGCGTCATCATCATCCGTGCCGACAAGAAGGACGCGCTCCGATGCACGGACCGCCTCTACTGGGAGGCCATGTCAGCACCCGTGGCCAGGGCCCCTTCCTTCGCCCCGAAGATCCCAGGAGAGAAGAAGGCCGGCAAGAGGACCTCCCGCGTCGCCCCGGCAAGCGCACCTCGTTAGAGTGATGTGCTACCAGGAAGGACGTGCCTGAAAACTCCACCATACAAAGAAAAAGCTCCAGGGTAGCTCCAGCTAAGACCAAGAAGGTGCCAGCCAAGGAAGACGGCTCGGGTGGAACTTTCACCATCAGTTCCACCCTCGACAACAAATAGGAATGCACGCTCATCACCTTCCTGTGGGAAAATCTTGATGTGTTTGCCTTGCAACCATTAGATATTCCCAGCGTTCCCAAGGAGGTGATTTTGCACCACCTTCCCATCTGTCCACACGCGTGGCCGGTCAAGCAGAAGGTGATGAAACAAGCCCTAGAGCGGCATGAGTTTATTGGTGAGGAGATCAAGAAGCTAGAAGCAGCCGGCCTAGTCAGAGGGGTCATCCATCCCACATGGTTGGCCAATCCATTCGTTGTGCGAAGGTGAGCGGGAAGTGGCAGCTTTGTATTGACTTCACCGACGTCAATAAGGCCTGTGCGAAGAATCCCTTCCCCTTACCGCGGATCGATCAAAATTGTCGACTGCACTGCCGGCTGTGACCTGCTATCCTTCCTCGATGCCTACTTCGGTTATCACCATATCTACATGGCCGAGGAAGATGAAGAAAAGACCGTGTTCATCACCCCATTTGGCACGTACTTCTTTGTGCGGATGCCTTTTGGGTTGAAGAACGCCGTCTCAACTTTCGCAAGGGTGATCCAAATCGGTTTTGAACCCCATGTCCATAGGAATCTGGAAGCCTATATTGATGACATAGTGGTCAAAACAAAGGACAGGTGCAAGACCCGGAAGAAACGTTTGCCAATCTTCGCAAAATCAACCTCAAGCTCAACCTCGAGAAATGTGTCTTCGGTGTACCATCTGGCAAGCTTCTTGGGTTCTTCGTATCCCAACGTGGGATCGAAGCCAGTCCCGACAAGATCAAGGCCATCGAACAGATTGAGACACCGAAGCGCGTCAAGGATGTGCGACGCCTAGCAGGGTGTGTAGCTGCCTTGAGTCGGTTCATCTCCAAGTCCACTGAGCGCGCCCTGCCCTTCTACAAAATCCTGCAGAAGACGGGTCCAATGAAGTGGACTCCTGAGGCGAAAGTGTCACTACAAGATTTGTAGAAATACCTCTCCTCCGCACCCATGCTCGTGGCCCCTAGACCCCAAGAGCCGATGCTCTTGTATCGTGCGGCGACCAACTAGGTGGTCAGTGTTGCCCTGGTGACGCAGAGAGAGGAAGGCGATGAAGCCCCGCAAAGGCGACACCACTCAATGAGGATGCGCACAACGGCGAAAAAGGGCCCCCTACGGAGTCAGGGGCAACCAAGGGAATTCCTCGCCAACACGCGAGCCTGAGCAAAAGGAGAAGTTGGTGGAGCGCCTAGTATATTTCGTCAGCTCCCTCCTACAAGGGGCTAGGACTAGATATTCAAGAGCACAAAAGTTGCTTTTTGGCCTCCTCATGGCCTCAAGAATGTTGCGCCACTATTTCTAAGCACATGAGATCACCGTCGTCACTCGCTTCCCGCTGCAAAGGGTTCTGCGAAACCCCGACGCAACCGGTAGAATAGTAGAGTGGGCGTTGGAATTGTCTAGCTTTGGTCTCAAGTTCGAGAGAACCTCGACCATGCAGAGCAGGGCCTTGGCCGAATTCATTGCAGGATGGACCCCAGCGCTAGACGAAGAAATACCAGAATGAACCCTCCCGGGCAGGGAATCAGACCAGGAATGGGTCATGTACTTCAACGGAGCGTTCTCCCTCCAACGTCGGGGTTCGCGTGCTGCTAGTCGCGCCTACCGGAGAGCATCTCAAGTACGTGATCCAGATGTATTTCCCCCGAGAGAAGTCAACCAACAACACCGCAGAATATGAAGGGTTGCTTGTCGGAAGCTCATCATCAAAGGTGACTCCCAGCTAGTTATCCGGCAAGTCAACGAACACTATCAAAGCCCGTTGATGGAAGCCTACATGGAGGAGGTGAGAAAGTTGGAGGAACACTTTGATGGTCTATAGATGAAGCACGTACCCCGTGCTGAAAACACCATCGCAGATGACCTCTCCAAGCATGCAACACTTACGCTTCCCGTGGAACCAGAGACTTTCATGATATGACTGACTCAACCCTCCGTGGCACCATCAACCAAGCCGGACAAAAGTAAGAAGCTTAACTCCGACAAGTACTTCCCGGCAGACCTGCAGAGGATCCCCGACAAGAACTTTGCCGCGAAAGAAGTTGCTGGACCAGAAGCAAAGCATGCTGGGGGGGATCCCACCCCGGCGGAAGAAATGTCGTTAGTCCTCGCCGTCGAGCCCCACGCTCCGGCATGGGTGCAACACATAGTTCGATACCTCCAGACTGGGGAATTGCCCGAAGAACCCGAAGAAGCAGAAAAAGTAGCCCGCCACTCAAGCATGTACCAATTCATGGATGATGCCCTCTATAGAAGATGACTGAACGACATGAAGCTGAAATGCATTCCCCAGGAGGAGGGATTGGAGTTGTTGGCCGAAATACATGGAGGAATATGTGGATCCCACATAGGGAAGAGGGCCCTTGCCGGCAAGGCGTTCCGGCAGGGTTTCTTCTGGCCCACAGCCCTCCAGGATGCAACTGCACTAGTAACCAAGTGTGAAGCATGCGATTTGCATTCAAGAAAGCTTCATCAGCCAGCACAAGCTCTCCAAACAATCCCTCTCTCATGGCCATTCTCGGTCTGGGGGCTCGATATTCTCGGGCCCTTCCCCCGTGCCGCCGGGGGCTTTGAGTACTTGTATGTCGCAGTCGACAAGTTCACAAAGTGTCCGAAAGTGGAGCCAGCAAGAAAGGTGATAGGGCAATCGGCCGTCAAGTTCTTCAAGGGGATAGTCTGTCGCTTTGGCCTCCCGAACAGGTTCATCACCGACAATGGCACCCAGTTCACGAGCCGCATATTCATGCAATACACCTAGGACCTCGACAGCAAAATATGCTTCGCTTCCGTCGCTCACCCAAGGAGCAACGGTCAAGCTGAAAGAGAAAATGCCGAGGTACTACGCGGGCTCAAGACCAGGACTTTTGACAAGCTACGTGAGCATGGAAAGCACTGGATTGATGAACTGCCGGCGGTTCTTTGGTCGATCAGAACGACACCAAATCGATCCACCGGCCAGACACCCTTCTCCATGGTCTTCGGGGTAGAAGCAGTTCTTCCCACGGAACTCATCTATGGATCACCTCGAGTGCTCGCTTATGATGACCTTGAGCAAGAGCAATTGCACCCACACGACGAAGAGCTCCTCAAGGAGAGCTGGATTCAGGCGGCTGTGCGAGCCTCTTGCTACCAGCAAGCCTTGCGTCGCTATCATAGCCGCAAGGTACGAGCCAGAAGTTTTGAGGAAGGCGACCTTGTTCTTTGGCACGTTCAGTCGGCCAAGAATACCAACAAGTTGACGCCGAAGTGGGAAGGCCCATATCGGTTAGTGCGAGTCACCAGGCATGCTGTCGTCCGCCTGAAGACCAAAGATGGCTTACTGGTGAGCAACTCCTGGAACATAGAGCATCTTCGAAAGTTCTACTCGTAGGGAGATGTTGTTGGGCTGACCCGCGACCACCTTTTGTACAAGTCTTGCAGAAGTTGCATGTAATCCTTTGTACAAAGCCAGGCAAAGACCGTGAGCGCAGTCAAATAAAGCTTAGCGTTCTGCATCATCATATAGATTCTCATGATAGAAAACATGCATGCATCTTTGATTTTGTGAGATGCATGAACTAACAAGGGGACCATCGCCCCGACAGATATTTTCCTTGTCCTTCTTTCCCTCGAAAGACAGGTATAACCCCGCGCACAGGTTTGCGGGAGGGGAAGATAGTGGGGACGCCGACAGAAGATAGTGGGACGCCCACAACAGTAGCAAGAGCCAAGATAATCCACTCAAGGCCGAAAAATGCAAAAGCAGTCGATAGATAAATTGCAAACACTTTGAGTAAGTCATTGTGTAAGTACATTCATCTCCTCTCTAAACCATCCTCAATTCTCTCACGTGGAACAACCTGTGCGCTGGGGATCACTGTCACGAGCCTTTGAGACGTCGCCTCGAAGCGCGCTCAACAACTGAGGTGGCTTCTTCGGCATACCTCTTTTGTAAAAAGTGTGCTCGGCGACCCATGGCGAGGCCAGAAAGAGAGCTGATCATGCTGCCGGTAGTAACGTCCCCGGCGGCGATAGAGGAAGAGAAGCACTGCTATCTCAAACAAAGCACGGAGTATACTGCAGATAACAATAATTATGTTTAAAGCACAGATTGCAGTAACAAGGAGCATGGGGGCTAGTCCCGACATGAACCTTGCACTTTGTTAACTTTGTGTACCCTGTAGAAGATAGGCATGACCCTCTCCTCAAAGGGCTTGGGGTCCACGTCCTTCGGCAGGCGTACCATGGAGAGATTCAGATCGGGGTTCCTGTAGGCTAGCTTGGTGAGCACCTTAAGGAGGACGTTCCGGCACAGCCGCCAAGCCTCGCTCGCTAGCCGCGTCACCTCGTCGGTCTGAAGAAGCTTCTGGGCATCGTTCAGACTCTCGAAGAACAAGGCCAAATTGATGCTCGGGGGAGCCCCTGGAGAAGGAGAATAGCCAGGACCTTCGAGATCCATGGTGGCCAGCTGGTCGGCGATGGCGGACGCAGTGTTATCAAGGCGCTCCGTCCACAACTTGACCATCTTCACGTACTTGTTGTGGTCGACGGATGCGACTTCAAGCTGCTCCACCGAGACCTGGAGCCTCCGAGTCAAGTCCTCCTCCCGGGCCACGCCCTCCCTAAGCGCCTCCTCAATAGGAGTCAATTTGTTTTGCAGGGTGCATGATACGTCTCCGTCGTATCTACTTTTCTAAACTCTTTTGCCCTTGTTTTGGACTCTAATTTGCATGATTTGAATGGAACTAACCTGGACTAACGCTGTTTTCAGCAGAATTGCCACGGTGTTGTTTTTGCGCAGAAATAAAAGTTCTCGGAATGACCTGAAAATTTAAGGAGAATTGCCGCTACTTTCAGTGCTTGCAGTTATTACCTTGTTGAAATCCGTTTATCAGAGCCTTCTGCTCCTCGTTTGGTTCGACACTCTTACTTATCGAAAGGACTACGATTGATCCCCTATACTTGTGGGTCATCACCCGACAACCCCGGAGTGACAATAACCGGAACCACTCCCAGAGATGACCATAGTATGAGGAGTTCATGTATTCACCAAGTGTTAATGCGTTGGTCCGGTTCTTTATTAAAAGGAGAACCTTAATATCCCGTAGTTTCCATTAGGACCCTGCAGCCACGGGAGGGATGGACAATAGATGTCATGCAAGTTCTTTTCCCTAAGCGCGTATGACTACATACGAAATACATGCCTACATTAGATTGACGAACGGGAGCTAGTTACTTATCTCTCCGTGTTATAGCTGTTACATGATGAATCACATCCGGCATAATCATCCATCACCGATCCAATGCCTACGATTTTTTCCTACTGGTCCTTGCTACGTTACTTTGCCGCTACTATTGTCACTGCTGCCGTCGTTACTCTGTTACTACTGTTGTTACTTTGCTGCTACTGGTTACTGTTGCTACTGCTCCTATCACACTACCTTGCTACTGATACTTTGTTGCAGACACTAAATCTTTCAGGTGTTGTTGAATTGAGAACTCAACTGCTAATACTTAAGAGTATTCTTTCGCTTCCCCTTGAGTCGAATCAATAAATTTGGGTTGAATACTATACCCTCAAAACTTGTTGCGATCCCCTATACTTGTGGGTTATCAAGACCTTTTTCTGGCATCCTTGCCGGGGAGGCACAGCTATATTCTCTGACTCACTTGAGATTGACGTCTGTTGGTCACTATGAGGAATCTGAAAGATCAAAGAACTGATATATTTCCCTCAACTACGAGGACAGGTAAGGAATTGCCATCTAGCTATGCACTTGATTCACCTTCAATTATGAGTAAGTTTGCGACACCACCTCCTGCTAGAAATCTTGATATGTCGTCTGTGCTTGATGATGCTACTTCTTCTGCCCATGATGCTTATGATGATGCTATGCCTGATACTGCTTTGCTTGATGATGCTATGCTTGATACTGCTTTGCCTAATGATGCTATGCTTGAGACTGCTTTGCCACTAGTTGCATTCCTTGATGCACAAATTGCTAGAGTTGCTGCTAGATGTGATGATACTTCTGAAACTGCTGATACTATTGAAGTAGAACCTGCTATTTTGCCTGCTAGAACTAGCTCTCCTAGAAATTAATTGCCTCATATGCCTGAGCGTTATGTTATGGAGGGAGAGATAGCTGAGGACTTTCTTGCGTGTAAGGATAGCTATGATGTTGAGAAATTACTGCTCAAGTGGAAAGAAAAATCTTTGAATGCTAGGATGAAATACGACCCGAACTTTGCTACTTCGCGTATCCTTGTGACCGATAAGGATTATGAATTCTCTGTCGACCCTGAGTTAATCACTTTGGTCGAATCTGATCATTTTCACAGTTATGAGTCTGAAACGGTTGTAGCCCATCTTACCAAACTACACGATATAGCCACCCTATTCACTAGTGAGGAAAGATCCGCCACTACTATATCCTCAAGTCGTTTTCTTTCTCGCTAAAGGATGATGCTAAGACTTGGTTCACTTCTCTTGCTCCTGGTTGTGTGCGTAGCCCCCAGGATATGGTCTACTACTTCTCTGAAAAATATTTCCCTGCCCATAAGAAGCAAGCTTCCTTGCAGGAAATAAACAACTTTGCTCAAGCTGAAGAAGAGAGTCTCCCAGAAGCTTGGGGGAGGCTTGTCGAGCTGCTGAATACTTTTCCTGATCACCCTCTTGAGAAGAATGAAATACTTGATATCTTCTATAATGGACTTACCGATGTTTCCAAATACCACCTAGATAGTTGTGCCGGTTGTGTTTTTAGGGAATGAACTATAGAACAAGCTGAGATCCTATTGAATAATATCTTGTGCAATCAGAATGCTTGGACTATTCCCGAACCACCTCCTAAGCCAACTCCGAAGAAAATAGGTATTCTATTCCTCGGTCCTGAAGATATGCAAGAAGCTAAGAAATCTATGCGAGAGAAAGGCATGAAATCTGAAGATGTCAAAAATCTACCACCTATCGAAGAGATCCAGGGTCTTGATAACCCGATACAGGTAGTAGAAGTAAACATGCTAGCCTATGACTGGATGAATTTGATAACTTTGTTCCCAAACAACAAAGTTTCAATGATTATGTTAGCAGAAAATTGGAACAGATTGCTCGTATGCTTAGTCATTTAAGTGCTTGTGTGGACTGAAACGTCAATGATCTTAAGCTTCTGAGTAAACATGCCTCTATGGTTACTACTCAGGTAGAACAAGTACTTAAGGCTCGGTATGACTTGCTCAATGAGTTGAATGATAATTCTGTCAGAGTCGTTACTAGAGGCAGTAAAATGACTCAGGAACCTTTGTATCATGACGTTCATCCTAAGAGAATAGAACAAGATTCTCAAGGATTTACCACTCATGCACCTAGTCATCCTAGAAAGAAGAAGAAAGATGATAGGAACCTGAACGCTAGCAACCTAGATGTGGTTACCCCTGAGAGTCCAAACGATGCCTCTGTTTCTGATGCTGAAACACAATCTAGTGATGAACATGAGCCCAATGATAATATCAATAGTGATGTTCATAAAGATGCTCAACCTAGCAATGATAAGGATGTGGGGATTGAACCTGCTCTTGATAACCCACAACCTAAGAATAGAAGATATGATAAGAATGACTTCGCTGCTAGGAAGCATGGTAAAGAAAGGGAACCATGGGTTTAGAAACCCATGCCCATTCCTCCGAAACCATCCAAGAAAAAGGATGATGATGATTTTGAGCGATTTGTTGAAATGATTAGACCTGTCTTTCTGCAAATGTGTGACAGATATGCTCAAATGTCTTCGGATGCTATGTACATGAAGGATATTGTGACTAATAAGAGGAGGATACCAGAGGTTGATATTTCCACCATGCATGCTAATTATACCTTCAAGGGTGGAACTCCCAAGAAACTAGGTGATCCCGGTGTGCCCACTATACCTTGCTCCATTAAAGGCAACTACGTTAGAACTGCTTTACGCGACTTTCGAGCCGGTGTTAGTGTTATGCCTCTCTCTCTTTATCGTAGACTTGAACTGGATAAGTTGACACCCGCTGAAATATCTCTGCAAATGGCTGACAAATAAATTGCTTTCCCTATCGGCATTTGCGAGGATGTGCCTGTTGTGGTTGCAAACATCACTATCTTAACAGACTTTGTTATCCTGGATATTCCCGAGGACTATGCCATGGCAGTCATCCTCGGAAGACCCTTTTTAAACACTGCAGGGGCTGTTATAGATTGCAACAAAGGCAATGTCACTTTCCATGTCAACGATAATGAGCATATGGTGCACTTTACGAAGAAACAATATCGAGTACATTGCATCAATGCTATCGAAAAAACTTCATCGATTCTTATTGGGAGCTTTGAATGCCCTATTCCTCCTGTTAAGATGAAGTATGATTTGCTTGTTGGGGAGATACACATCCCCATTGAGGTGACCTAGTGACTATTTAAAAATTCTCCGTCTTCTTTTGCGATTCGAAAAGGTTTGTCGAGGAGGCTTGATCAACCTAACTAACGGATTTCTTTCGATGACCATGAGATGGATGAATCGAGGAGTCACAAACCTCTGTTCCAAGCTTTCATGTTCGGTTGTTTAGAAGAAAAACGATAGGTTTAGTTTAGTTTTCCCTGTTTTCTGTTTTATCGTCTGGTTGAAAAGTACCCCAAAAATAAAAGTTCTCCGAACACCGTGAAAATCAAGTATGATTTTTTGTGGAATTTTTCAAAATTACTGAGACGAAGAGCTAGTCTGGGGGCTACACTAGTGGGCCACAACCCCTGGAGGCGCGGGCACCCCCTAGCCGCGCCTACCTGGATTGTAATGGCCCACATGCACACCCTCCACTCATTCTAGCTCTCATCTGCTTCTCCTACCTCCAGAAAAAATCGTTTCGCAACTCAAACCCGTGTTCTTGCTCCTCTAGCTGGGATTTTTGACCTCCTTGCTCAAAGCACCATTCTCTGAACTGTTTTGGGGAAATTACTCCTTGGTAATTGACTCCTCCATTGGTCCAATGAGTTTTTGCTCTAGTGCCTTATACTTCGCGTATTTTTTCTGCCTTGATGACCATGTTCTTGAGCTTTGCATGCTAATTTTAGCTAGTCCCAAGTAGTTTTGATGCATAATATGGCTTCTAGGCACATGTTGGACTAGTTGCTACAAGTTTAGTTGAGCCTTATTCACATTTCCTTAGTATCACTAAAAATTTCAGAAATTTTCAGAGATGGAAAAGGGAAAAGATAAGTGTCCGCAATACTTCCTCCTCACTAATATCCTTTTACAAAGCTTTAAGTTCTAGCCGAGGAAAAATCCTCCTATGGTTGAGTTCAAACTTTATGATATCCCCCGGCGCATGTCACTCCAAGATTTTTGAAATGTTTGCAAATTACCTTACGTTGGGGATATTCATGAACCTCGTCCATGGGACTTAGAAGCTTTCATCGATACAATTGCTGTAGGAGAGGAGAGAGGAGTGTCTTGCGCTAGAGCTGCTAGCATTCATTTTCCCGTGCTTCGGTACTTCTCATTATTTGTGGGAAAATGTTTGATTGGCCGTGGGAAAGCTGGATCACTTAGGTCCCTAGATCTTGCGGTCTTGCGTGAAGCCCTTTATAATGATAAAACTTATAGCTTGGGCACCATAGTAGCTCAACGGTTGAACACAAACCGTTCTAAAGGAATTGTCTATGGAGGTATCTATGCTACTTGTCTTGCTAGACACTTTGAGATACCTATTAGACTGGAGGAGGAAGAAGAGATTCTTCTTCCCGAGATATATCTAGATTACGATAGCATGGTTTGCCATGACTTTCTTGATAGAGATATAAATAGAAGGATGATTTATAACCTTGTGTTTCGTCAGGGTACTCGTGAGACTATTACTTTTCCTGCTCCTTCTTTGTTCCATCTTCATGCACGCAGGTACATTATTATGCCCTCGGACATCTACGCATATTGGGGCTTAGCCCAACCACACGTGCCCGTGCCCGAGCCACTAGTCGAGTACCAGACGCCAGTCTATCAGTGGGAGCCAGAAGAGCTCACACAACAGTGGCATCCTAAGTCTATTGCGAAGTATGCCGGATCTGGTTATTCCCTCCTCGGGAGTAGACCAACTTAGGACAAAAGCCCATGCTTGGGGGAGTATGTGTTTCTCACCGACTTTACATTCTTTCTTATGCTTTCACTTTGTTCGTCGGTGTTCACACTTTGCCACTGTATCATCCATGTTAGTTTATTTCTTTTTCTCGTTTTCTTTTCGTGTGTCTGTCTAGTTTGAGAAAAACCCAAAAAGATTTTCGTGTTCTTCTTTTGCTTGTTGGGAGCTTTCCCGTGTAAATAGTTTCTTTTTTTTCTTTGGGTCAAGGTAGAAGATAATGGTTACAATGTTTAGTGGCTCTTGCATGCATATCTGTTTATCTGTTAAAGAGCCATATTAACTTGTCTTCTCCTTTGTGTTTGCCTACAGATTCCAGCTTTAGTCCAATGCACGAGCATGCTTATTATTGTTCACATCATTCGGTCGTGCAAGTAAAAGGCGATAATGACGATATATGATGAAGTGACTAAGCTTGGAAAAGCTGGTATGAACTTGATCTATTTTTTTTGTAAATATGACTAGCTCATCGTTCCTGATTCAGCTTTGTTGTGAGGGAAACATGTTTGCAATGACAACTTAGAGATCATAATTGCTTATTCCATGCTTACTTAGCTAGGAGCTTATAATGGTTTGTCTTGGATGCCCACATGAATGTTGAGATGACTGTGTTGTAGTATGATACGATGGTATCCTCCTTTGAATGATTCAAGTGGCTTGACTTGGCACATGTTCATGCATGTAGTTGAAACAAAATCAACATAGCCTCTATGATGTTCACGTGCATGGTGATTTATGTCCTACTCATGCTTGCACTCAATGTTAGTTAATCTCAATACATTTTGATGACTGTTGTCGCTCTCTAGTTGGTCGCTTCCCGGTCTTTTGCTAGCCTTCACTTGTACTAACCGAGAATAATGCTTGTGCATCCACTTCCATAAACCCAAAGTTGTTCCATATGAGTCCACCATACATACCTATATGCGGTATCTACCTGTCGTTCCAAGTAAATTTACATGTGCCACTCTCTAAATCTTCAAGAAATAATCTGTTTTGCATGCTCGAACCGCTCATGTGGTGACAGGGGGCTATTAGTATCTTCCATGCTAGGCGTGTTATCCTCGATATGTGTTTATTCACGAGAAAGGGGCCGGTAATTGGAATTCCCAGTTACATGCTCAAATCGAAAAGATAATTGCAAACAAAACTGCCCCAGGATTGATGTTGGTATGGACGGCACCCGAGTATTCGGCTAGTCGTGGAGTGTGATTTATTGCTGGTGGGGGAGTCAAAACTTTACTTTTCTGTTTGGGAACAGCCTATAGCATGTGTAGCGTGCAAGATGGTGAGAACTCTTAGTCATTGCATTGACAATGAGAGCATGCCACCCAAAATTATTATCTCTGTTTTCAAAGCTTGAGCTCTGGCACATCTGCAAATGAATGCTTCCCTCTGCGAAGGGCATGTCTATTTATGTTCATGTTGAGTCATCCGCCTCTTATAAAAGCACCAATTAGAGAGCACCTCTGTCATTTTTATGCTTTGCTTTTAACTGTGCTGAGTATGACTGTGACTGGATCTTCATTGCCGTGAATTACAATGTTTAGTCAACCCTTGGTCTTTGAAGGTGCTCTCCATTTATGTTTTGCGGTCTCAAAAGAGCTAGCGAGATACCATCTGTTCGTACTACTTCATGATTGTCTTGATTGAAGTGTTGACGTTTGACACTTATTATTATTTGCTCGCTAGTTGATTATGCCATTGATATGAGTTTACCGTGAGACCTAGATGTCATTTGCTTATGTGGTTTCCTTGTGATCTTGCTGAAATTTTGGTTATGACTTAGACATTGCTGCAACAACGAGATCAAACAAAGTTCGTCAAAGTTTTTCTTTTGTCTCTTTCAGTTTGTCAACTGAATTGCTTGAGGACAAGCAAGGATTCAAACTTGGGGGAGTTGATACGTCTTCATCGTATGTACTTTTTCGAACTCTTTCCTCCTTGTTTTGGACTCTAATTTGCATTATTTGAATGGAACTAACCTGGACTAACGCTGTTTTTAGCAGAATTGCCATGGTGTTGTTTTTGCGCAGAAATAAAAGTTCTCGGAATGACCTGAAAATTTACGGAGAATTTTTCTGGAATTAATGAAAAATACTCGCGCAAGAATCAGCGGGAGAGGTGGAGCCGTGAGCCCACAAGCCCACTAGGAGCGGGCCCCCTGGCCGCACCTGGCAGGCTTGTGGAGCCCACGACGCTCCACCGCCTCTCAATCCTGCTCTATATAGTCCGTTTTGTCCGGAAAAAAATCAAAGAGAAGGATTCATCGCGATTTACGATACGGAGGCGCCGCCACCTCATGTTCTTCATCTCGAGGGAAGATGTGGAGTGCCTTCTGGGCTTCGGAGAGGGGAGATCGTCGCCATCGTCATCATCAACCTTCCTCCATCGCCAATTCCATGATGCTCTTCACCGTTCACGAGTAATCTCATCGTAGGCTTGCTGGACGGTGATGGGTTGGAGGAGATCTATCATGTAATTGAGTTAGTTTTGACGGGCATTGATCCCTACTATCCACTATGTTCTGAGATTGATGTTGCTACTACTTTGCCATGCTTAATGCTTGTCACTAGGGCCAAAGTGCCATGGCTTCAGATCTGAACCTATTATGTTGTCGCCAATATATGTGTGTTTTAGATCCTATCTTGCAAGTTGTAGTCACCTACTATGTCTTATGACCCGGTGATACGTCCATTTTGCATCATGCTTTCATGTTGATATTTATTGCTTTTTGGGCTGTTATATTACTTGTGGTACCATATTTATGCCTTTTCTCTCTTATTTTGCAAGGTTTATTTGAAGAGGGAGAATTCAGGCAGCTGGAATTATGGACTGGAACAGGAGCAAATACTAGTCCACTATTCTGCACATCTCCAAATGCCCAAAAAAGTTACGTGGATTTTTTCTGGAATATATAAAAAATACTGGGCGAAAGAACTACCGAAGGGCGGCCACCACGGCTCCACAAGCCCCCACTCCGCCACCACCCTCCCTCGTGGCGCAAGGCAAGCTTGTGGTCTGCCTGGCGGCCCACTAGCTCCCCCCTTTTGCTATATGAAGGGTTTTGGTCTGGAAAAAATCAATAGGGAGCTTTTTCGTGGTTTCTCCGGCGCCACGAGGCGGAAGTTCAGCAGATCCAATCTAGAGCTCCGGCAGGACGATCCTGCCGGGGAAACTTCCCTCCCGGAGGGGGAAATCGTTGCCATCGTCATCACCAACACTCATCTCATCGGAGGAGAGGCATCTTCATCAACATCTTCATCAGCACCATCTCCTCTCCAATCCCTAGTTCATCTCTTGTAACCAATCTTCGTCTCGCAACTCCAATTGGTACTTGTAAGGTTGCTAGTAGTGTTGATTACTTTTTGTAGTTGATGCTAGTTGAGTACTTAGTGGAAGAGTTTACGTTCAGATCCTTGATGCTATTCATTACACCTCTGATTATGTTTTGTGAGTAGTTACTTTTGTTTCTGAGGACATGGGATAAGTCATGCTGATAATAGTCATGTGAATTTGATATTCGTTCAGTATTTTGATATGTTGTATGTTTTTTTCCTCTAGTGGTGTTATGTGAACGTCGACTACATAACACTTCACCATATTTGGGCCTAGAGGAAGGCATTGGGAAGTAGTAAGTAGATGATGGGTTGCTGGAGTGACAGAAGCTTAAACCCCAGTCTATGCGTTGCTTCATGAGGGGCTGATTTGGATCCACTAGTTTAATGCTATGGTTAGACTTTGTCTTAATTCTTCTTTTGTAGTTGCGGATGCTTGCAATAGAGGTCAATCATAAGTGGTATGCTTGTCCAATTAAGGGCAGTACCCAAGCGCCGGTCCACCCACATATCAAACTATCAAAGTAACGAACGCGAATCATTTGAACATGATGAAACTAGCATGACAGAAATTCCCTTGTGTCCTCGGGAGTGTTTTTCCTCCTATAAGACTTAGTCCAGGCTTGTCCCTTGCTACAAAAGGGATTGGGCCACTTTCTGCACCGTTTCTACTACTTATTACTTGTTACTCTTTGCTTGCTACGTTTCACCTCGCTACACAATCAATTGTTGCCGCTACTTTCAGTGCTTGTAGTTATTACCTTGCTGAAATCCGTTTATCAGAGCCTTCTGCTCCTCGTTGGGTTTGACATTCTTACTTATCAAAAGGACTACGATTGATCCCCTATACTTGTGGGTCATCAAGACGCTTTTCTGGCGCCGTTGCCGGGGAGTGAAGCGCCTTTGGCAAGTGGAAATTGGTAAGGAAACATTTATATACTGTGCTGAAATTTATTGTCACTTGTCACTATGGAAAATGTTTCTTTGAGGAGTTTGTTCGGGGTATCTTCACCACAAACGGAAGCATGAGGAGTTGCTCCTCAGCCTGAGGTACCTACTGAAAATATCTTTTATGAAATTCCTTCGGGTATGCTTGAGAAACTGTTGGCTAATCCTTTCACAGGAGATGGATCTTCACATCCAGACTTGCATCTAATCTATGTGGATGAAGTTTGTGGTTTATTTAAGCTTGCAGGTTTGCCCGACGATGAGGTAAAGAAGAAAGCCTTTCCTTTATCTTTGAAGGATAAGCGTTGACATGGTATAGGCTATGGGATGATACTGGATCATGGGGCTACAATCGGTTGATATTGGAATTTCATCAAAAGTTCTACCCTATGCATTTAGTACATCGTGATCGGAACTTTATTTATAAGTTTTGTCCTCCTGAAAGGGAAAGCATAGCTCAAGCTTGGGGGAGGCTTAAATCAATGCTATATTCATGCCCCAAGCACGAGCTCTCGAGAGAAATCATCACTCAAAACTTTTATGCTCGGCTTTCTCATGAAGATCGTACCATGCTTGACACTTCTTGTGCCGGTTCTTTTATGAAGAAGGATATTGATCACAAGTGAAAATTATTTGAGAGAATCAAACACAACTCTGAAGATTGGGAGCTGGAGGAAGGTAAGGAGTCAGGTATGAATTTCCATTTTGATTGCATTAAATCTTTTGTTGAGACAAACACTTCTAGAGTTTTTAGCGCTAAGTATGGACTTGACTCTGAGATAGTAGCTTCTCTATGTGAATCGTTTGTTGCTCATGTTGATCTTCCCAAAGAGAAGTGGTTTAAATATCATCCTCCTGTAGAAAGCAACATAGCCAAAACCAATCTAGTTGAGGAGAAAATCATAGTTTTGAGTGATCCTATTGTTCCTTGTGCTTACACTGAGAAACCCCATACCCTGCTAGGATAAACGATTATTCGAAAGCTCCAACTGTGATACGTAGGGGTTACATTAGACCACTTGCACCCCCTAAGGAGATTAGATTTGAACCTAGTGTTGCTATTATCAAAGATCTCTTAGCCGAAGACATAGACGGGAATGTTATCAAATTTTTTGAGGACTCCGCTAGAATTGCTACACCTCACGCGAAACAAAGACACGGACCTGTAGATGGCTTGTCCGTTGTTTCTGTTAAGATAGGAGATCACTGTTACCATGGTTTATGTGATATGGGAGCTAGTGTTGTTGCAATACCCCGTTCTCTATATGATGAAATCAAAGATGAGATTGCACCTGCTGAGTTAGAACCCATTGATGTCACTATTACGCTAGCTAATAGAGACACTATCTGCCCTCTGGGAATTGTGAGAGACATAGAAGTCATGTGTGGTAAGACGAAGTATCCTACTGATTTCCTCGTCCTTGGTACTGCAGAAGATAGCTTTTGTCCCATCATATTCGGTAGACACTTTCTCAACACTATCAATGCTCATATTGATTGCATTAAGCAGACTGTCACAGTAAGTTTCGAGGATGTGTCTCATGAATTTAACTTCTCCAAGTTTGGAAGACAACCCCATGAAAGAGAGTCGTCTGGTAGAGATGAAATCATTGCTCTTGCCTCTATTGTCATACCTCCTACAGATGCTTTAGAGCAATATCTGCTTGAGCATGAAAATGATATGCATATGGAGGAGAGAGATGAGATAGACAAAATTGTCTTAGAACAATATCCTATTCTCAAGAATAATCTGCATGTTCAACTGCTTGGGGATCCTCCCCCACCAAAGGGTGATCCTATGTTCGATCTTAAAAAGTTGCCTGATACTCTTAAGTATGCCTATCTTGATGAGAAGGAGATATATCCTGTCATATTTAGTGCTCTTCTCTCAGGGCGCGAAGAGAAGAAGTTACTAAAACTCTGAGGAAGCACTGCGCTGCTATTGGATATACTCTTGACGATCTTAAGGGTATTAGTCCTACTCTATGTCAGCACAAGATTAAAACCGATCCTGACTTTAAACCAATTGCTGATCATCAAAGGAGATTAAATCCTAAGATGAAAGAGGTCATTAGAAAAGAAATATTAAAGCTTCTGGAAGGAGGAATCATTTATCATGTTGCTCATAGTGATTGGGTAAGTCCAGTACATTGCGTACCTAAGAAGGGAGGTATCACTGTCGTTCCTAATGATAAGATGAACTAATCCCACAAAGGATTATTACCGGCTACAGAATGCTGATAGACTTCCGGAAACTGAACAAGGCAACCAGGAAAGATCATTACCCTTTGTCGTTCATCGACCAAATGCTAGAAAGGCTATCAAAACACACACACTTCTTCTTTCTAGACGGTTATTCAGGTTTCTCGCAAATACCTGTTGCACAATCTGATCAGGAGAAAACCACTTTCACCTGCCACCTTCCAAAGATGTATGATGGCTATATTCTCTAACTTTTGTGAAAAGATCGTCGAGGTTTTCATGGATGACTTCTCCGTTTACGGGTCTTCCTTTGATGATTCCCTCAGCAACCTTGATCGAGTCTTACAGAGATACGAAGAAACCAACCTCGTCTTGAATTCGGAGAAGTGCCACTTTATGGTTAATGAAGGTATCGTCTTAGGGCACAAAATCTCTGAAAGAGGCATTGAAGTTGATAAGGCTAAGGTTGATGCAATTGAGAAAATGCCTTGCCCCACAGATATCAGAGGTATACGAAGTTTCTTAGGTCATGATGGTTTCTATGGAAGGTTCATTAAAGAGTTCTCTAGGATTTCTAGGCCTCTTACCAACCTCTTGCAGAAGGATGTTCCTTTTGTTTTTGATGAGGATTGTGAGGAAGCCTTTGAAATACTTAAGAAGGATTTGATAACCGCACCTATTGTTCAACCACCTGACTGGAACTTGCCCTTTGCAATCATGTGTGACGCTACTGATTATGTTGTTGGTATTGTTCTAGGACACAGAGTTGACAAGAAGTTGAATGTCATTCACTACGCTAGTAAAACTCTAGATAGTGACAAAAGAAACTATGCCACTACGGAGAAGGAATTTTTAGCAGTCGTGTTTGCATGTGAAAAGTTTAGATCTTACATAGTTGACTCTAAAGTCACTATTCACTCCGATCATGCTGCTATTAAGTACCTCATGGAGAAGAAGGACGCTAAGCCTAGGCTGATCAGATGGATTCTCCTGCTACAGGAATTTGATTTGCGCGTCGTTGACCGAAAGGGTGCTGATAACCCTATAGCAGATAACTTGTCTGGGCTAGAGAATGTCCTTGATAAACCACTACCTATTGATGACAACTTTCCTGATGAGAAATTAAATGTCATCCGCACTTCACTTAGTGCGTCGTGGTATGCCGATTATGCAAACTATATCGTAGCCAAATACATACCACCCAGTTTCACCTATCAACAAAAGAAGAAATTCTTCTTTGTTTTGAGACACTACTTATGGGATGATCCTCACCTTTACAAGGAAGGAGTAGATGGTGTTATTAGACGTTGTGTGCCTGAACATGAACAGGGACAGAAGCCTATGGAGGACACCATGCTAGAGATAGAACTGCCCATAAGGTATTGCAATCAGGTTTCGATTGGCGCACTCTCTTGAAGGATGCCCATAAGTTTGTCTTATCTTGTGACGAATGCCAAAGAATAGGGAACATCAGTAAGCGTCAAGAGATGCCTATGAACTATTCACTTGTCATTGAACCATTCGATGTCTGGGCTTTGATTATATGGGACCCTTCCCGAGTTCCAATGGGTACACTCACATCTTAGTTGCTGTGGATTACGTGACTAAGTGGGTAGAAGCTATCCTCACTAAAAATGCTGATCAGCACACCTCTATTAAGATGCTTAAAGAAGTCATATTCCCAAGATTTGGAGTTCCTAGATACTTGATGACTGATGGCGGTTCAGACTTCATTCATGGTGTTTTCTGCAAGATGCTAGCTAAGTATGATGTCAACCATAGAGTTGCATATCCTTATCATCCTCAGTCTAGTGGTCTAGTGGAGTTGAGTAATAGGGAGATCAAGTTGATCCTACAAAAGACCGTCAATAGATCTCGAAAGAACTGATCTAGCAAACTTGACGATGCACTATGGGCTTATAGGACTTCTTATAAGAATCCCATGGGCATGTCACCGTATAAAATGGTTTACGGTAAGGCGTGTCATTTACCTCTTGAGCTGGAACACAAAGCTTATTGGGCAATCAAAGAGCTCAACTTTGATTTCAAACTTGCCGGTGAGAAGCGGTTGTTTGATATCAGCTCGTTAGATGAATGGAGAGCCCAGACATACGAGAATGCCAGGTTGTTCAAGGAAAAGGTTAAGAGATGGCACGACAAACGATACAGAAACGAGAGTTCAATGTAGGTGATTATGTCTTGCTATACAATTCTCGTTTGAGATTCTTTGCAGGCAAGCTTCACTCTAAATGGGAAGGTCCCTATGTAATCGAGGAAGTATATCGTTCTGGTGCCATCAAAATCAATAACTCGGAAGGAAATTTTCCTAGAGTGGTAAATGGGGAAAGAATCAAGCATTACATCTCTGGTACTCCCATAAATGTTTAGACCAATAACTCCAGAGGAGTACATAAGAGATGTTTATCAGCCTGTTTCAGACCTTGAAAACAAAGATGTATCTGTTTCGGCAAGAAATTGGACTCCGATACTTTTCCAATAGGAAATTTCTTCCGTTTTGGAATTTTTGGAAAATTAGAAAAATCAAAAGCAGTCCGGAGAGCGAACGAGGCAGCCACAAGCCCTACCACCGCCCCTACCCCCCTGGTGGCGGAGGGCAAGCTTGTGGGCACCTCGTGTGCCTCCCGGACTCCGTTTTCTTGCGGAGGACTCTTTCTGGCCCAGAAAAAATGAATATATAGTCGCCCGAAGGTTTTGATCTCCGTATCGCGTAGTTTTCCTCTGTTTTCGTTTCGAGCTTGTTGTCTCCCGCAGATTTAGGTCAAGATGTCTTCTCAAGATTCAGAAGAAGAGATCTGTGTGGTCGATGATCGTGCTAACTCTAGGATTAATGGGGACTTGGAACCATATGGCTGGACCAGTGATGAGGAAGAGGACTATGAGCCCAAAGGGAAGGAGCAAACGAGTTCCGATGAAGAGGGTGCTCCTCTACCTCAACCTGCAAACACCCATGTGGAGTTCAAGAAGTCAAGCCTCCCTGACCATAGGAAGCAGCCTAAGACCTTGTTTATCCCTTCTCATTTCTTGCAGGAGAGTAAGCAGGAACTTTGCCATAGAGTGTTGAAACTTGAGGAAGAAAATGACGATCTAAGGGAACAGAACTTTTTGCTCAAGTGGAAATTAGACAAGCTCAAGACTGCTCCAACAACACCACCAACACCACCAAAGGAAGACAACTAGGCATTGGTATGGGCAATCCCCTTGGCTTCTGCCAAGCTTGGGGGAGTTGCCCTGGTATCGTATCACCTTTATATCTTTTTATTTTACCTTTGTTTTAGTTCTTTCCGTTTCAGTTTTTATTTCTTCTTTTAGAGGAATAAGTTTTTAGTTTTTAGTTTGAGTCTTTTGCTTTTGTCTCTCCCCCGATGTATTCGAGCTTACGATCTATATAATAAAGAGTGTCTTAGTCAAGGGCTTTGCTTTGTGCCATGATCAAAAGTATGAAAAGAACGATAGCATGAAAGATCATGAGACGATCTTATGGAAAGTGATAACTTCACTTATGACACGTATGATGATTGAAACTTGTTGAGAATAAATCAACATAGACCTCAGTCATTGTTGCAATTAATAAGAAGAAATAAGGAAAGTGAGGTTCACATATAAATATGTCCTCTTTGACACTTTTTACAATTCTGAGCACTCACCAAACTATTACATGCCTAGGAGTAGATGTTGGACAAGGAAGACAACATAATGAATTGTGTTTTGCTTAATTCCAAACAATGTTATATGATTAGAGATCCCTTAGCATGTGACGATTGCTTCCATCTCATATTAACCAAAACTCCCGCACCAAGTAGAGATCCTACTTGTGCATCGATATACCTCCAACCAGTTTTGCCATGAGAGTCCACCATACCTACCTATGGATTGAATAAAATCCTTCAAGTAAGTTGTCATCGGTGCAAGCAATAAAAATTGCTCTCTAATATGTATGATCTATTAGTGCGTGGAAAATAAGCTTTGTACGAACCTTTGATGAGGAAGACATAAAAGCAACAGACTGCATAATAAAGTTCTTTATCACAGGAGGCAATGTAAAGTGACGTTCCTCCGCACTAAGAGGCACGCATCCAAACCTCAAAAGCGCATGACAACCTCTGCTTCCCTCTGCGAAGGGCCTATCTTGTACCTTTACTTTTTTCCCTTGTAAGAGTCATGGTGATCTTCACCAATTACCTTTTTGCCTTTGTCTTGGCTACCGTCACATGTTTGGGAAAGATCTATATTCACATATCAACTTGGAGTTGAGTACTTATGCTTTATTGTTGTTGACTTTACCCTTGAGGTTAACCGTTGGGAGGCAAAACTATAAGCCCCTATCTTCCTCTGTGTCCAGCAAAGTTTGACACCATGAGTACCACGTGAGTTATAACAATTGTGGAAAACAAAAGAGATGATTGAGTATGTGGGTTTGCCTTACAAGCTCTTATTTGACTCTTTCTGATGTTGTGATAAATTGCAATTGCTTCAATGACTTTGGACTATTGTTGGTTACTTCTCAGTAAGGTTGTTGCTTCATGCTTTGCTTTGTGAAGGAATTGTTACTTTTCCATAAGAATCTTTATGATGTATTGTTGTTCTATGTGTGGTCATGATGCCCTCATATCCGTATTATGTTTTATCGACACCTTCGTCCCCAAACATGTGGACATGTTTATGGAACTTGGTTTTCGCTTGAGGACAAGCGAGGTCTAAGCTTGGGGGAGTTGATATGTCCATTTTGCATCATTCTTTCATCTTGATATTTATTGCTTTTTGGGCTGTTATATTACTTGTGGTACCATATTTATGCCTTTTCTCTCTTATTTTGCAAGGTTTATTTGAAGAGGGAGAATTCAGGCTGCTGGAATTCTGGACTGGAAAAGGAGCAAATCCTAGTCCACCATTCTGCACATCTCCAAATGCCCTGAAAAGGTACGTGGATTTTTTTCTGGAATATATAAAAAATACTGGGCGAAATAACTACTGGAGGGGGCCGCTAGGGCTCCACAAACCCCCACTCCGCCACCCCCCCTGGTGGCGCAGGGCAAGCTTGTGGGCTGCCTGGCAGCCCACTATCTCCCCCTTTTGCTATATGAAGAGTTTTGGTCTGGAAAAAATCAATTGGGATCTTTTTCGTGGTTTCGGCGCCGCCACGAGGCGGAACTTGAGCAGATCCAATCCTGGCGGGGAAACTTCCCTCGCGGAGGGGGAAATCGTCGCCATCGTCATCACCAACATTCCTCTCATCGGAGGCGAGGCATCTTCATCAACATCTCCATCAGCACCATCTCCTCTCCAATCCCTAGTTCATCTCTTGTAACCAATCTTTGTTTCGCAACTCCGATTGGTACTTGTAAGGTTGCTAGTAGTGTTGATTACTCTTTGTAGTTGATGTTAGTTGGATTACTTGGTGGAAGAGTTTATGTTCAGATCCTTGATGCTATTCGTTACACCTCTGATCATGATTATGATTATGTTTTGTGAGTAGTTACTTTTGTTCCTGAGGACATGGGATAAGTCATGTTGATAATAGTCATGTGAATTTGATATTCGTTCGGTATTTTGATATGTTGTATGTTGTTTTTCCTCTAGTGGTGTTATGTGAACGTCGACTACATAACACTTCACCATATTTGGGCCTAGAGGAAGGCATTGGGAAGTTGTAAGTAGATGATGGGTTGCTGGAGTGACAGAAGCTTAAACCCCAGTCTATGCGTTGCTTCGTGAGGGGCTGATTTGGATCCACTAGTTTAATGCTATGGTTAGACTTTTTCTTAATTCTTCTTTTGTAGTTGCGGATGCTTGCGAGAGAGGTTAATCATAAGTGGGATGCTTGTACAAGTAAGGCCAGTACCCAAGCGCCGGTCCACCCACATATCAAACTATCAAAGTAACGAACGCGAATCATATGAACATGATGAAACTAGCATGACAGAAATTCCCGTGTGTCCTCGGGAGCGTTTTTCCTCCTATAAGACTTTGTTCAGGCTTGTCCATTGCTACAAAAGGGATTGGGCCACTTGCTGCACCGTTGCTACTACTTGTTACTTGTTACTCTTTGCTTGCCACGTTTCACCTCGCTACACAACCACTTGTTGCCGCTACTTTCAGTGCTTGCAGTTATTACCTTGTTGAAATCCGTTTATCAGAGCCTTCTGCTCCTCGTTGGGTTCGACACTCTTACTTATCGAAAGGACTACGATTGATCCCCTATACTTGTGGGTCATCACCCGACAACCCCGGAGTGACAATAACCGGAACCACTCCCGGAGATGACCATAGTATGAGGAGTTCATGTATTCACCAAGTGTTAATGCGTTGGTCCGGTTCTTTATTAAAAGGAGAACCTTAATATCCCGTAGTTTCCATTAGGACCCTGCTGCCACGGGAGGGATGGACAATAGATGTCATGCAAGTTCTTTTCCCTAAGCACGTATGACAACATACGGAATACATGCCTACATTAGGTTGACGAACGGGAGCTAGTTACTTATCTCTCCGTGTTATAGTTGTTACATGATGAATCACATCCGACATAATCATCCATCACTGATGCAATGCCTACGAGTTTTTCCTACTGGTCCTTGCTACGTTACATTGCCGCTACTGCTGTCAGTGCAGCTGTCGTTACTCTGTTTCTACTACTTTTACTTTGCTGCTACTAGTTACTCTGGCTACTGCTCCTATCAAACTACCTTGCAACTGATACTTTGCTGCAGACACTAAATCTTTCAGGTGTGGTTGAATTGACAACTCAACTGCTAATACTTGAGAATATTCTTTCCCTTCCCCTTGAGTCGAATCAATAAATTTGGGTTGAATTCTCTACCCTCGAAAACTGTTGCGATCCCCTATACTTGTGGGTTATCAGCGCAAGGGAGGCATTGGCGCTACGAAGCTGGGCGCCTTGTCGATCGCAGCTGCCTCAGCATCCTTCAAGCTGGCAAGGGCCTTGTCCCTCGTGGAAGAAAGCGTTGCTACCTTGTCGTGGAGGCCATCGAGATCTTCCTCGAGCTCTTTCACCATCCCGGTGAGCCCATCCTTGGCGACCTGGGCGGCAAACGACCTGTCCGTGACCTCCTGGAGCTTGCCGGCATACTCCAAAGCCTGGGCATCAAGGTCTGCCCGCTCATGGGTACGCTGCGCCACCAGTTTCTCGACCTCCTCATCGTTGGCGCGGAACAACTCGCTGAGCGCGCGCTCACGAGCGCGAGCTGCTTCTCATGGTCTTCGAGGCCGATCCGGATGTTGGTGATGCAGGCTTCCTCGGCAGAAGTTCGACGCCGAGACTCTTCCTCCTCCTTCTGCATGTCATCCGACAGAAGGTTGAGCATTTGGTCCTCGGCCTTTAGCTTCTCGCGCTCGTCCTGCAGCGTCTTGTAGGCCTCGTCGAAGTGAGCCCACGTTTCTTTGAAACGCTTCTCAAATGCCTCCTCTGCTGCCATGATAACCACCTCCCGGGAGTCCAGTTTCTCCCTCCTCGGGCGATACAAGGCTTGGAGTTGGCCGACGTGGTCCCTCATGCACAGGAAGAGCTGCTCCTCGCTGAGCTTTCCGCCGCTGGCTTCCAACCCCATCGGGGCATCGGAACCAACGCCGACGGAAACCTCCGCAACAACGCTCTCCCCCTCCAACAAGATCCTCGATCGCTCCGCCCAACGCACGCCATGGCATCAAAGGCTTCAGCCGCAACTTTGCGGGCGACCTCCGTAACCACGGCGTCGACATCCATCTCCTCCATGGGAGAAGGATCTGTGGGACATGAAGAGAAGAGGAATAATTGAGATCAGACGAATTAATCAAGAAGAAAAATCAAGACCGAACTTGCGGATGCTTAGGGACAAACGCTCACCTTCCTCGTGCTGGCGGATGGTAGTTGTCCCCTCCCCGGCGACGTCCGTTGTTGGGGTCTTGTCCTCAAGCTCCAAAGGCTCAGGCGATGCATGCTGGGGGCTTTGCCGGGGGCTGGGCACGAGAGTGGCCGGAGGCGCCGGTGGAGCCTCCGGAACATCCACCAAGGGATTGTCGTTGGTTGGCCCCGTGGCGCCTACCGCGAGCCTTTTCACCGGTCGGCGCATCAACACCACCAAGGATTGCCCTCGGCCAAGCACTTGGGGCTTGCCGAGGGCACCCCCACAGCCGACGTGTATGCTCTCGCCGATGGCTTGTCGGCGGCTGACGCCCTGGCCCTCTTCTCCGACCTTTGGGCCAGCGTCTGGGTGTCCATGTCGGTAAACTACAACACCAAGTCAGCAAAAGCACCAAGAAAGCAAAGGTGAGGGGGAGGCGGAAGATCGAACACTTACTCGTCCTCCTCCTCCTTCGAACTCACGGTCGACATATCAGAATCCACCTCCGCCCCGACAATCATCGAGGGGGGAGCCGCCCTTGGACATTTGGCGGGTGCAGTAGGTAGGCCATGACGGACCGGGATGTTGGAGCCAACGCGACGGAGCTCTCACTTGGGCTTCCGGCGAGCCAAGAGCTCCTCCATCTCCTCCTCCTCCTCCTACGCCCGGTGGAAGGCGTCCGTTCCATTAGGTGACCCCCGACAGCCAAGCCGCCACCACCCTCGGCTAACTCCGTTTGCGGCAGCACCTCTCCATTGGTCACTTCCCCGCCATGGAGGCCTGCATCCCCATCCCCGAGGGCGAGGGTATGCTCCTCCACTCGGCGAGCGATGTGCGTTTCTTCCCCGGAGGTGGTCTCATGGACGAGGCAGGTTTCCTCCTGGATGGAGACCTCTGACAATCCATCGGAGAAAGACGATACCACGCCGTGAGCATCACAATCCGACATCATCGCCGTAAGGCTGCTCAAGGCCGATATGTTGCACAACGGGAAGACCCCTCGCAATAGTCGGATCTTCAAATTAGAGCTGAACAACCTCTGACGGAAGTACCCAAGGTCCATGGCCGTCAAATTGTTGTCCACCCCCGGTCGTAGCCACATGACATCCGCCACATTTACAAAGGCCAAGGCTAGCCTCCCTCCCCTGTACTGGAGGGGGCGATGCGCGTGCGGATGAAATCGGCGGCCACCATATCAATCGTCAATCCCAAGGTTCTGACGCGCAGGATCCTGGTGGTGGCGATGGTCAACTTATCTTCATCAGGGGACAAATCGCTTCAGCCCTCTCCCCAGGACCTAATCTTGGAGGTCCTGGGCTAGCAGCAGGGTGAATATCCCTCCTGACGTATCCAGCACCATTTCCCCTGCCACTCGTCCCACTTCTCACGAAGGTTACCTCCCAGGTATGCCTCCTTGCACCCAGTCCTTGGGACCCAGGCAATGGATCCCGAAAGGGCCTCCCCGCCCTGGATGCGAGGAGTGAAGTAGTGGCGAAAGAGAGCTGTGTTGGGGGTGATCCCGACGAAGTTCTCGCAGAGGTGCGCAAAGATGGATATGGACATCACCGCGTTCGGCGTAAAGTCTAGGAGGAGGAAACCATAGGTGTGCATGACATCGACGAAGAACTCTGAAAATGGCGGGCAAAGCCGCAGAAGAAGTAGTCGGCGAAGAAGGGGAACTGGTCTGGCCACCCACTTCCTGTCCCGGCGAGCACCTGGGTGGCCGGGTGCGCATTCGTCTCGGCCGCCCACATGATCTGGTAGCGGCTCTTCAGAGTGGCCATCCCTAGACCCTTGGGGAAGTAGGCGTACTTCTTCTGCAGCCTCGCCAACTCCTTCTCCGAGGAAGTGCTACTGCGACAACAGACCTTCCCTGGTACGGCGCCAGGAATCCTGCTGCTAGGGCTACGCCTTTAGGGACTTCCTTGGCAAATATGCAAAGGTTTTCCCCGCGGCCTTGGAGCCTTGCGTTGGTGTTCCCTTGAAGAGGAAAGGTTAATGTAGCATAGCAGCGGTAAGTATTTCCCTTAGTTTTGAGAACCAAGGTATCGAACCAGTGGAAGATCTCGTCAAGTCACAAGTACCTGCACAAACACAATGAGCTTGCACCCAACTATATGAAGGGGTTGTCAATCCCTTATAGATTGTTTGCAAAGTGAGAACTGAAAGCAAAGAGTAACAAAGAAAAGTAAAAGTGAAAGTGGAAACGATAGTTGTGAATAGACCCGGGAGACGTAGTATTCACTAGTGGCTTCTCTCATGAAAGCAAGTAGACGGTAGTTGAACGAATTACTGTCGAGCAATTGATAGAACCGCGCAAAGTCGTGACGTTATCTAAGGCAATGATTATATCTATAGGCATCACGTCCAAAACAAGTAGACCGATACTTTCTGCATCTACTACTATTACTCCACACGTCGACCGCTATCAAGCATGCATCTAGTGTATTAAGTCCAAAAGAACAGAGTAACGCCTTAAGCAAGATGACACGATGTAGATGGACAATCTCATATCTACGATAAAAGCCCATCTTGTTACCGTTGATGGCAACAACACAATGTGTGCCTTGCTGCCCCTTCTGTCACTTGGAAAGGTCACCACACGGTATGAACCCAAAACCAAGCACTTCTCCCATTGCAAGAATCTTAGATCTAGTTGGCCAAACAAAACCCAAGACTCGGAGAGACGTACAAGGATATCAAATCATCCATATAAGAAATCAGCAAAGATTCAAATATAATTCATAGATAATTTGATCACAAATCCACAATTCATCGGATCTCGACAAACACACCACCAAAGAGGATTACATCGGATAGATCTCCATCAAAATCATGGAGAACTTTGTATTGAAGATCCAAGAGAGAGAAGAAGCCATCTAGCTACTAACTACGGACCCGTAAGTCTGAAGTGGACTACTCACGAGTCATTGGAGAGGCAATGATGTTGATGTAGAAGCCCTCCAACTCCAAAGTCCCCTCCGGCAGGGCACTGGGAAGGGACTCAAGATGAGATCTCACGGAAACGGAAGGTTGCGGCGGTGGAAAAGTGTTTTCGTGGATGCCCTGATTTTTTCTGGATTTTTAGGGAATTTATAGGTCAAAGAGCTAGGGCAGGGGAGCGCCAGGGAGGCCACAAGCCAGGTTGCCGTGGGCTCCCTGGTCGCGGCAACAGGGCTTGTGGGCTCCCTGTGAACCCACTTCCTTGGCCCTCAAGCCTCCCGATCCTCTTCCGTTCTGGAAAATTTTATTTCGGGGATTTTATTCCGTTTGGACTCCCTTCCAAAATCAGATCTGAAAAGAGTCAAAAACAGAGAAAAAACAGGAACTGGCGCTTGGCACTGAATTAATAAGTTAGTCCCAAAAAAGATATAAAAGGTAAAAAAAACATCCAAAGATGACAAGATAACAGCGTGAAATCATCAAAAACTATTGATACGTTTGAGACGTATCAAGCATCCCCAAGCTTAACTCATGCTCGTCCTCGAGTAGGGAAGTGATAAAGAATGAATTTTTGATGCTTTCATGCTACCTAGCATAGATGTCCTTTGTAACTCCTCTTACGTGACGTGAATGTTCAGATCCATTAGATTTAAAACAATAGTTTGGTATTGACTTGGAGACAATAATAATTCAAGCAAACTAGCAAGGTAATCATGAACATTCAAAATAACAAGGCCAAAAGAAAGTTATCCCTACAAAATCATATAGTCTGTCTATGCTCTATCATCCTTGCACGACGAATTTAAATCATGCACAACCCCGGTATTGGCCAAGCAATTGTTTTCACACCTTTACTTTATCAAACCTTTTCAACTCTCACGCAATACATGAGCGTGAGCCATGGTTTTAGCACTATAAGTGGTGTGGAGTGTGGTGGAGGTTGTAAGACAAACAAGGACAAGATGGTCACATTGACTAGGCATATCAATGAACTATGGAGATGCTCATCAATAGATATCAACGTGAATGAGTATGGATTGCTGTACAAATTATGCACTAGAGCTAAGAGTATGTGAATGCTCTTAAAGAAAACTAGTGGGTGTGCATCCAACTTGCTTGCTCACGAAGACCTAAGGAAAATTTGAGGAAGCCTAATATTGGAATATATAAGCCAAGTTATATAATGTAAATTTCCCACTAGCTATATGGTGGTGAGAAAATGAGAGACTCTCAATCATGAAGATCATAGTGCTTAATATGCACAAGTGTGGAAAGGTGGTACCATTGTCCCTTCTCTCTTTTTCTCTTTTTTTTTCTTTTTTTTTGGTGGGAACTTTGGCCTATTTTTTTATTTTGGTGGGCATCGTTGGCCTCTTTTATTTCCTCACATGGGACAATGCTCCATCAATGATGATCATCACACTCACAACTCAAAACTTAGAGCAATGATGACTCTATATGGAATGCCTTCGGTAGTGTACCGTGACAATGATCTAGCATGGCATAGACATCAATGGGAACATCATGCTAGATATGTTATGATCATGCAATATATCTCGGAATGGTGGTAGTTGCATGGCAATATATCACGGAATGGCTTTGAAAAAGCCATAGTAGGTAGGTATGGTGGCTGTTTTGAGGGAGGCTAATGGTGGGTTTTGTGCACCGGCGAAAATTGCACGGCACTAAAGAAGATAGTGATGGTGGAAGGTGAAAGTGCATCTAAACCATGGACTCAACATTAGTCATGAAGAACTCATATACTTGTTGAAAAAGTTTTAGTACTAATTGAAACAAAGCATTCAACGCATACTCCTAGGGGAATGGTTGGTAGGTATAAACCATCGCGCGATCCCGACCGCCACACAAAGGATGACAATCAATAGACTAATCATGCTCAGGCTTCATCACATAGCGGTTCACCATACGTGCATGCTACGGGAATCACTAACTTCAACACAAGTATTTCTAGATCCACAACACCTCACTAATATAACTTCAATATTACCATAACCACAACTCAAAACTAATTGAGATGAATCAAACTTCTCTAACTATTCAATGCACATGAAGGTTGAAGTTTTCATATCCCTTTGGATAACTACCCCTTTTGAGACTACTTTCATAGCATAGATCAACTACCAAGCCATGCACCGCCGTGCTCTAAAATATATAAGTGAAGCACACAGAGCAAAATCAACTAGCTCAAAAGATATAAGTGAAGCACATGTGAGCTGAATTGTCTAACCAAAGGATATAAGTGAAGCTCGACAAAATCACAGTGAGTGCATGTCTCTCTATCTAGGTGTGAAGCAAGGATGATTGTGACACAACAAAAATAAAAGACTCCAACGATACAAGAAGCTCCAAGCAAAACACATAACATGTGGTGAATAAAAATATAGCCCCAAGTAACGTTACCGATGGATTGAAGACGAAAGAGGGGATGCCTTCCCGGGGCATCCCCAAGCTTAGGCTTTTACGGCATCCTTGAATCAACTTGGGGTGCCTTGGGAATCCCCAAGCTTGAGCTGTTGCCACTCTTTATCTTTTTGTCCATAAGAACTTCACCCAAAACATGAAAACTTCACAACACGAAACTTAAACAGAAACTCATGATAACATTAGTATAAGAAAGCAAACCACCACTTCCTTAGGTACTGTAGCAAACTTAAATTCTGCTTATGTTGATGTTGGGTTACTGTATTTTCAATCTTCCATGGCTAATACCCCCCGATACTATCCATAGTTTCAAAATAAGCAACCAACTCAACAAAATACGAATCTGTTAACAGCAGACCAGTCTGTACCAATCTATATACTTCGTATACTTCTGTTACTTCAAAAATTCTGAAACATTATGACAGTCTGAAGAATTGGCGTAGAAATCAGCAGCAAAACGAATCAACTCAAAAGCTCTTACATAAAAAATGAAAAAGCAATCGTGAGCAGAAAGTTTCTGTCTTTTCCAGCATGACCAAACGATCATCCCCAGGACTAATCATAACGGTTTTTCTTCACACAAACGCAAAAAGAAATACAAAAAACACAATCGTAATAGAATAATGAAAGTGTGGAAAACACAAAACAGAAAGAAAAAGGATAGATTCGTTGGGTTGCCTCCCAACAAGCGCTATTGTTTAACGCCCTTAGCTAGGCATAAGGTGATGGAATCACGTAAAAGTCATCTTTGGTGCTCAAACCATAAGTAGCCCTCAACAAAGATTCATAAGGCAATCTTATTTTCTTTCTAGGGAAAATCTCCATGCCCTTCTTTAGGGGAAATTGAAATCTAATATTCCCTTCCTTCATATCGATGATAGCACCAATAGTCCTTAGGAAAGGTCTACCAAGAATAATGGGACATGAAGGATTGCAATCTATGTCAAGTACAATGAAATCCACGGGTACATAGTTCTTATTTGCAACAATAAGAACATCATCGATCCTCCCCATGGTTTTCTTGATAGTAGAATCCGCAAGATGCAAATTAAGAGAACACTCTTCAATCTCATGAAAACCAAGAATATCACATAAAGACTTTGGAATCGCTGAAACACTAGCACCCAAATCACACAAAGCATTGTATTCATAGTTTTTTATTTTGATTTTGATAGTAGGTTCCCACTCATCATGAAGTTTTCTAGGTATAGAGACTTCTAATTTGATCTTCTCTTCAAGAGATTTCATCATAGCATCTACGATATGAGCGGTAAAGGATTTGCTTTGGCTATAAGAATGTGCAGAGTTTGCAATGGATTGCATCAAGGAAATGCATTCAAACAAGGACCAGCTATGATAATTCAATTCCTTGAAATCCAAAGTGGGAGTTTCATTACTACCCAAAATTTTTCTTCTACTCCACTCTCTACACCTTTATCATCAAGATAGGTGGACTCCGAATCATTGAGGAATTTTTCAACCAAAGTGGATTCATATCCAGCCCCTTCATCAATAGATTTGACACGCAAAAACAATGATTCAAGAGGAGTCACACCAAGCACTTTAAGATCTTAGTGATTTGCATCACTAGAACGCACCTTTTAAACCATTCATGCCTAGTGCGAATTTGGGCGGTTCTTTCTTTGCTCTCATTCATGGAGATACGCATAGCTTTCAAACTTTCATCCAAGTTGACCTTGGGAGGAGCACATCTAACTTTCAAAGCATCAATATCACAAGGCATCCTATCAACGCTCTTAGCCAAATCGTCTATTTTGAGTAGTTGAAAATCTTTTGAGAATTGATGAACTCTTTGATATTACTCTCTAAATCAGAGGGTAATTTGTTATGATTTCCATAAGTGTTGTTGTAGGAATTGCCATAATTGTTAGAGGAGTTACTAGGAAAAGGCCTAGGAACATAGTTTTCTCTAAAAGTATTGTTGTTGCCAAAATTATTCCTACCAACAAAATTAACGTCCAAACTAGCATTGCTACTCTCAATCAAGGAAGATAGTGGCATGTAATTAGGATCTAAAGGAGCATTTCTACTAGCAACCAAATTCATCAACTCGTCCATCTTAGCACTAAGCAAGTTAATTTCTTCTATAGCATGTACCTTTTTGCTAGCAGGTGACCTTTCAGTGTGCCACTAAGAGTAGTTTGTCATGATATTGTCTAGGAGTTTTGTAGCGTCTCCAAACGTGATTTCCATGAACGTTCCACCTGAGGCGGAGTCCAAGATATTGCTAGAAGCGAAAGTTAAACCAGCGTAAAAGATTTGTATAATCATCCAGAAACTCAAGCCATGAGCGGGACAATTTGTAATCATTAACTTCATCCTCTCCCAAGATTGTGCAACGTGTTCATGATCAAGTTGCTTGAAATTCATGATATCGTTACGTAAGGAGATAATCTTAGCCGGCGGAAAATACTTGGATATGTAAGCATCTTTACACTTATCCCAAGAATCGATACTATTTTTAGGCAAAGAAGAAAACCAAGTTTTTGCGCGATCTCGCAACGAGAAAGGAAAAAGCTTCAACTTAATCACGTCATTATACACATCTCTTTTCTTTTCCATATCACAAAGCTCAATGAAGGTATTGAGATGGGATGCGGCATCTTCACTAGGAAGGCCAGAGAATTGCTCTTTCATAACAAGATTCAGCAAAGCTGCGTTGATTTCATACGATTCCACACTAGTGGCGGGAGCAATCGGAGTATTAATAAAATCATTATTATTGGTACTCAAGAAGTCGCAAAGTTTGGTGTTTTCAGCCATGATGACTTCAACAAATAAACAAGCACACAAGCAAGCAGGAAAACCGGCAAAAGAAAACTACAAAGGGCAAAAGAAAACGGCAAAAAGGCAAATGAAAACGGCAAAGGAGAAAGGCAAAAGAAAACGGCAAATGTGAAGTGGGGGAGAGGAAAACGAGAGGCAACTAGCAAAAAAGGTAAATGCAAGAGATTATTTTGTGACACCGACTTGGATAGATGACTTGATTTCTCCTCACCGTGCCAGAAATCAGCACGTTGATGAGAGACTATTCTTTACTTGATCCTCCCCGGCAACGGCGCCAGAAATCCTTCTGCTACTGCGACAATAGATCTCCCTGGTACGGCGCCAGGAATCCTGCTGCTACGGCTACACCTTTAGGGACTTCCTTGGCAAATATGCAAAGGATTTCCCCGCGGCCTTGGAACCTTGCGTTGGTGTTCCCTTGAAGAGGAAAGGGTGATGTAGCACAGCGGCGGTAAGTATTTCCCTCAGTTTTGAGAACCAAGGTATCGAACTAGTGGAAGATCTCGTCAAGTCACAAGTACCTGCACAAAGACAAAGAGCTTGCACCCAACAATATGAAGGGGTTGTCAATCCCTTATAGATTGTTTGCAGTGTGAGAACTGAAAGCAAAGAGTAAACAAAGCAAAGTAAAAGTGAAAGTGGAAATGATAGTTGTGAATAGACCCGGGCGTCGTAGTGTTCACTAGTGGCTCCTCTCATCAAAGCAAGTAGACGGTGGGTGAATGAATTACTGTCGAGCAATTGATTGAACCGCGCAAAGTCATGACATTATCTAAGGCAATGATTATATCTATAGGTATCACATCCAAAACAAGTAGACCGATACTTTCTGCATCTACTACTATTACTCCACACATCGACCGCTATCCAAGATGCATCTAGTGTATTAAGTCCAAAAGAACAGAGTAACGCCTTAAGCAAGATGAGATGATGTAGATGACAATCTCATATCTACGATAAAAGCCCATCTTGTTACCCTTGATGGCAACAACACGATGCGTGCCTTGCTTCCCCTTCTGTCACTGGGAAAGGTCACCACACGGTATGAACCCAAAACCAAGCACTTCTCCCATTACAAGAATCATAGATCTAGTTGGCCAAACAAAACCCAAGACGCAAAGAGACTTACAAGGATATCAAATCATGCATATAGGAAATCAGCAAAGACTCAAATATAATTCATAGATAATCTGATCACAAATCCACAATTCATCGCATCTCGACAAACAGACCGCCAAAGAGGATTACATCGTATAGATCTCCATGAAGATCATGGAGAAATTTGTATTGAAGACCCAAGAGAGAGAAGAAGCCATCAAGCTACTAACTACGCACCCATAGGTCTGAAGTGGACTACTCACGAGTCATTGGAGAGGCGATGATGTTGATGTAGAACCCGCCAACTCCAAAGTCCCCTCCGGCAGGGCACCGGGAAGGGTCTCCAGATGAGATCTCGCGGAAACGGAAGCTTGCGGCGGCGAAAAAGTGTTTTCGTGGATGCCCTGATTTTTTCTGGATTTTTAGGGAATTTATAGGCCAAAGATCTAGGGAAGGGGAGCGCTAGGGAGGCCACAAGCCTGGTTGCCGCGGGCCCCCCTGACCGCGGCAACACGGCTTGTGGGCTCCCTGTGAGCCCACTGCCTTGGCCCTCAAGCCTCCCGATCTTCTTCCGTTCTGGAAAATTTTATTTCGGGGATTTTATTCCGTTTGGACTCCGTTCCAAAATCAGATCTGAAAAGAGTCAAAAACATAGAAAAAACAGGAACTAGCGCTTGGCACTGAATTAATAAGTTAGTCCCAAAAAAGATATAAAAGGTAAACAAAACATCCAAAGATGACAAGATAAGAGCGTGAAATCATCAAAAAGTATAGATACGTTTGAGACGTATCAGGCAGCACCCTTATCCCTGGAGTCCTTCGGTGGCATAACGACGGCAGAAGATGGACACTGTCGCCCGAAGCGGAACCTCATGAAGGAAAGGGAGGCGTGGGGGAGCTCTAGCCAAGGGTGGCGATGGCGGCGGCCTTTGAGATTGGAAAAGGACCGGGGACGGTGGGCTAGGATAGCTCATGTTTCCCCCTCTTATAGGGACGCGGGCCGACCCTTTGCCTACTCAACCAATGGTTCCCCACGCTCGCGGCCGCCTAGGCCACTGCGCGCACAACTCCTCACTGCGCACGTTCAATGTGCGGCATGGGGAAAAGCAACCGCTAGAAGATCCAGCCTTGAAGGCCCGTGCACCTCATTGGCCCTGGCCCAACGACGCTTCGCACGCGTGTGTGGCCCAGGCCCGGGGGCTCTTGTCGGTGCACTAAACACTGGGCTCCCTAGTGCCCTAGACTTGTGCACGGGGCGCAAAGACCCCTGACGGCAGGACATGGCAGGACCCCGACAAGATGCACCCCAAGATTACCAAGGCCCCGGCAAGCCTGCCTTGCCGGGAAGATAACCAAGGCCACGCGCATTTAGTGGGCGTTATGAACTCACTAAGTACAAGACCTCAGCAAACCCCCCTTGTCGGGATGACAACCGAAGCCCCAGGCAAGCTTCTTTGCCGAGACGAAGACCTAAGGCCCCGTAAAGCTCCCTTGCCGGGATGACGTCCTAGGCACTGGAGGGCAACCGCCCTTGCCACAGCGCCACCGCCCCCAAGTTCCAGTGCATTCCGCATGCGCCAGCGCATGTGTCCAGGTGTCGAAATGCCTAGACACGTGTCTTCACCAGCACATTGCTGACAAGGACAAGACCAGAATCTAATGCAGCTGACAGCGGTAGATGGACAAACACCTCTCTAGGTTCATTGTAACTTTTCGTGAACCTACCAACGAGCACTGTAGGTGATCCCTTTGCCTATAAAAGGAGGCCCTTAGCTAATTCACAAGGGGTTAGACTCTCTGGACATTATCCAGAAGACGGTTATCATCAGTCACTGTAACAAACAACAAAACTCTTAATACTCCCTCCATCCCAAAATAACTGTCTCAACTTTGTACTAGAGCTAGTACAAAGTTGTACTAAGCTTAAGACAGTTATTTTGGGACAAAGGGAGTACAACCCGACGAGCAGGACGTAGGGTTTTACGCCTAAGCGGCCCGAACCTGGGTAAAAAGGGTTGCCGGGTGTTGATCGTTAGCTCTGCTCTTGACGTCGTCTTTCCCCGCCCTATGATCACAGGGTTTCATGTTGACTCACATAGGTGTCGACCTAGCACCACCGACAGATAGGATTGGAATATCTTGGTCTCAGCACATGAGTAGGTGGTTCTCTCTTAGAAAATAGATCTGAAGTGAAGTGTGTGTTCTAAGTACTTCTCCCACGAATGAGAGTTGTGTGAAGGGGTATATATAGGAAGTAGCCAAAATCCAACCGTTACACACAAAAGGGCAAACTCGGTGACACCGAAGTTGCAAACTCGGTTGTACCGATTAGCACAAAGGTGTGAAATTTTCAATCTCGGTGAGACCGATATATGAAACTCGTTGGCACCAGAAAGGTGACTAACGGACAGATGGAAAAACTCGGTGGCACCGAAAAGGTGACTAATGGTCAGATGGACAAACTTGGTGGCACCGATACTCAAACTCGGAAATTCTGATTGTGCGTATCTTAGCAACAGAGTGTTGGTCACACTGAACTCTGTAGCACTGACTTTGTTTTGGTTGCACCGATTTGGTGGGAATGGCAAGGGTTTCTATCTGAGGTCAATCTCAGTGTGTCCAATATGGAAATGTTGGTGACTCCGAATTTGCGTATGTGGATCTTGACAAAGTGGATATGTGGGAAAAATGACTAGGTGTTTTGGTGGCTGACTTTGAGCATTTTAGCAATCAGTTCATTTTACTACCTCATCCCCTTTTAATAGTATTGGCTTTCCTATGGACTCAAAAGTGATTTCTAACAAATATAAAATGAAGAGTCTTCTAGTTTGAGACTTGAGTCAATATTATTCCTTTCTTGCATCCACGGGCATCTCCAAATAATCCTTAAGCCATAGCTCTCCATGTACTTTTCCTAAAATATCTATGTAAAAGTGTTAGTCCAAGAGACAATGTATGTTGTCATGAATTATCAAAATCACCAAGGGAGCTTATGTGCTTTCAATCTCCCCTTTTTTGGTAATTGATGAAAACATACAATCAAAGCTTCAAATAAAGATAATCATAGGGATATGACAACTATGAAAGAAACATGACTAGTACAAGCTCCCCCTAAATTTGTGCAATCCCTTTTAAAGGAAAGTTTCTTTGGAATGCATGGGCACACACAAGGTAGAAGGACAATACAAGTCATAGACATCCTGGCTACATGCATCAAACATACGTAAATGAAGAAGTTCGATGTTCATGACTCCCTCTTGCAAACAGTATGTGCAAGAAACAAGGGTCATCATGAACAAGGATATGATTTATATACTTACCTTGAGGATCTTGATAGTTTATACATAGGAGTACACTTGGGAAAACAAATGTTAGATAACACAAGAGTACCAAACTGTAAAGATGGAAAGAGCCTAAAAAATACCAAGAAATTGAAGACATATTGAAGATAGGCTTTTATGAAAGGATATGTCTCCAAAGAGCAAGAACTTTTCTCCCTTCAAGATGAATATGTAAGGATTCCTCTCCCCCCAAATCATAGCATGTAAATACTGGGATTAGGTAGGGAAAAAATTCAAACCAATAAAACCATATTTATCTCTCTCCCCCTTAATATGTAAGGTTTGATACATCTCCCTTAGGAATAAATATCTCCCATTAGTGTTGTTTCTCCCTCTTTTGTAGAAGCTTCTTCGTGATATTTATGCCCTATGAATAGGTTCCTTTAGTGGAAGCTTTGATACTATGATATTTGCCGCTTTGGCAGAAATTACCAAAAAGAAGGTCAGAGGGTAAGGTCTCATTGAGAGAAAGGGATCCTGGATACTTCTCACTTTTTCAAGGGCTCCACGACTTTGTATTTTCTCCCCCTTTGGAATGAATAAGAGTTCCTTGAATTATCTCCTCCTATGTTAGGGATCCTATATGATTCTCCCTCTTATATAACATGGGATCACTGAGGTGTTTCTCCCCCTAGAGAAGTTTTCTCCCCCTAAAACATACGATCAGAAGATATTTTCAGAGCAATATTTTTTGTTAGAAAAATTCAGAGTCACCGAGGCTAAATGGTTCGCTAGAACCGAGTATGATATTTAGGCCTCTTGGGTGAAATCGGTTGGGCCGAGTTTCCCAATTCGGTGAAACCGAGTTGCAATGATAGTCAGAAGATTTGTTTCAAGATTGCAATTGTAAAAGAAGGTACTAATTGAGAAATAGAAACAAAAGTAAAAGAAAAAAAAGGTAGCAACACTGTTTTTTTGAAAATATGAGATATATTCATACATGTAGATGAGAGTTGAATGGTTTTAAGAGATTGAAAGGTCAGATGTGAACCATACAATGATCTCCATCTAGATGTTTGGCGGTGAAAAGGCACCGATATTAGAGTATTTGACTCCAGGAGTCAAGCAAGGATGCTTGATCATAGGTCATACTCATCGTTAAGCGCAAAATGGGGTTTCCATTTTTCGATTAATCTTTTCAATGTATTCATATCAGTTGAGTTACTTTACTCCATGAATTGATGTAGAGCTTTACGAAGGATATGAGTACATTCCTTCAGATGATGTTGATGACGTGTCATGTAGGTGAACTTGTTGTGGATGCTCAGGGTTGATGAAGATCATCTTGATTTGGGAGCAATCCATGTCATTTTGATTCACTTTTCATCTAAAATGGTTAGTCGTGCAAGGAATACCATAATGTATCCAAAAGAGAAGACTGAATAATTTCATCAAATGATAGTCAAGGATATGATTTTCTTGTATTCTTCCTTCATCCTTGAAGATGGGTTGTTGATACTTGGCCATGTCAAGATTGCTTTTGATTGGAGTTGATGGCAATCTTGTGGTGTGTATTTCTTCCAAGTGCCTACAAAAGGTTAGATGCAATACAAGGGAGCATACTTTTTCCAAGATATAGGATAATCAAATCAAATGGCATCAAGGATTAGTCAGTCAAACTCATGCCGTTGCATGAATTCGAGTGAGTCTAGCTCAAGTTTGAAGCATTAATGATGTTCAACTTACTCCTCAAATGACAGAAAACTTTCTCATCAAGTGGTTTGGTAAAGATATCAGCTAGTTGTTTGTCAGTACGAACATTCTTGAGATTGATATCACCTTTAGCAACATGATCACGAATGAAATGATGTTCCACTTGCATGTGTTTTGCTCTAGAATGTTGCACATGATTATAGGCAATCTTAATAGCACTTTCATTGTCACACAATAATGGAAATTTTCAAACATGAATGCCATAATCCTTAAGCATTTGAGTCATCCATAGTAATTGAGCACATCATGCTCCAGCGGCAATGTATTCAGCTTTGGCAGTGGATAAGGCATCCAAGTATTGTTTCTTGGATGTCCAAGAGACAAGACATCTCCAAAGAAATTTACATGTACCCAAGGTGGACTTTCTATCAACCTTGTCTCCAGCATATTCCGAGTCAGAATAGCCAACAAGAATGAAAGAAGATCCATTGGGATACCATGTGCCAAAGTTTGGTGTATGCATAAGGTATCTCACTATCCTTTTCACAGCCAATAGATGTCACTCTTTAGGTGTTGCTTGAGAGTGAGTACACATGCAAACACTCAGCATGATTTCAGGACAGGAGGCACATAGATATAACAATGAACCAAACATTGATCGATAAATCTTTTGATGAACGGGTTTGTCCTCCTTAGTGAGGTCAAGATATCCACTAGTACGCATGGGGGTTCTCATACCTTTGTATTCTTGCATGTTGAACTTCCTGATCAAGTCCTTCATGTACTTGATTTGGGAGATAAATGTACCTTCTCTCGATTGTTTGATTTGCAATCTAAGGAAGAACTTTAGGTCCCTCATCATAGACATCTCATAGTTCTCTCACATCATCTTTCCAAACTTTTCACTAAATGTGGGTTAGTGGAACCAAAGATAATACCATCCACATATATTTGACAAACAAAAAGTTTGACATTAACTCTTTTAGTGTATTAGGTTGCATCAATTTGACCAATCTCAAAACCTTTTTCAATGAGAAACTCCATTAGGCATTTGTACCAAGCTCTAGGTGCTTGTTTAAGACCATATAAAGATTTACGAAGTTTGTAAACATGATCAGGTTTCTTAGGGTTCACAAAACAGGGAGGTTGTTTAACATAAACTTGCTATTCAATTTCTTAGTTGATAAAGGCACTTTTAATATCCATTTGGTAAAGAGTTATATCATGGTGATGGGCATAAGCTAGAAGAATACGAATGGCTTCAAGTCTAGCGACAGGAGCATAAGTATCATCATAGTCCATACCTTCTACTTGCATGTATCCATGGGCTACGATACGTGCTTTGTTGCGTAGAACTTGTTCGTATTCATCTTGCTTGTTCCGAAACACCCATCTTGTACCAATGATATTCTGCTCGCCTTCAAGTTTTTCAACAAGTGTCCATACTTGGTTCCTCTCGAAGTTGTGTAGCTCTTCGCGCATAGCGTTCAGCCAATCCGGATCTTGAAGCGCTTCTTCTACCTTCAAGGGTTCAATACCAGAGATAAAAGAATAATGCTGAGAAAAGATAGCTAATCAAGATTTAAAGGGAGTGATTCTCCCGTTTTTTATGTCACCGTAGATTTGTTTCAACGGATGATTTCTGTCCACTCTTGCCCTAATATTTGATAGCTTCTTCTTGTTGGATGGAGGAGCTTCTTCTTCACCATCCTCATCTTCTTGAGTGTTGTCATTTACGTCATCATCTCCTTGGGGTGGTGGTGAGGAAGGTTGAGGTGGATCATCACGATGTACTTCTTATTCTTCATCATCATCTTGCCGCGGAGAGGGAGCTTCCACTTGAGTTGATGACGTGCTTTCCTTCACCTCCATGGGACGAATCTTGCCAATAGACAAATCTTTGACATCTTTCGAAGGTTCCTTATATCCTACATCAATTGGCAATTGTTCGACTTGAGAACCGTTAGTCTCATCAAACTTCACATCTACCGTCCCTTCAACTTTTCGAGTGAAGTTGTTGTAGACAAGCTAAGAATGAGAGTTTGATCCGTAAATAGAAGGAAACCTTTGTAAGATTTAGGTGCAAATTTAGACCAGCGATGTTTATAAAAAATATAGCACTTAGAGCCGAATACGTGAAAGTATCCAACTTGGGGTTTGTTACCGGTGAGTAGCTCGTATGTCGTTTTACCAAGAAGCTTGTGCAGGTTGAGTCGGTTTATGGCATGGCAAGTTGTTTCCACGGCTTGTGCCCAAAAGTGTCTTGGAGTCTTGTATTCGTCAAGCATCGTTCTCACCATCTCTATGAGCGTATAGTTCTTCCTCTCAACAACTACATTTTGTTCAGGTGTGTACATCGTCGAGACATTGTGTAAGATAACTTTTTTGTCAAGAAAAGTATTGATGTTAGTGTTCTTGAACTCTGTTCCATTGTCGTTCCGAACCTTCTTGATCTTCACTTCAAACTGGTTTTGAGATTTTCGAGCAAAGTTGTTGAAGATCATTTGTACGTGCGACATATCATTGAGAAAGAACACCCACGTAAATCTGGAATAATCATCAACCATGACTAAACCATAAGAATTTCCACCGAGACTCTTGTAAGCATTGAGACCAAAGAGATCCATGTGAAGCAGCTCGAGGGGTCTTGTTGTGGTCATGATGTTCTTCATGGGATGACTTCCACCAACTTGCTTTCCTGCTTGGCAAGCACTATAAAGTCTATCTTTGTCAAAGGAAACAACTTTAACACCTAGAATATGATCATCTTTGATAAGTTTGTCAAGATTACACATACCAACATGTCCAAGCCTTCTATGCCATAACCAACCTTTAGAAGATTTTGCGGTAAGACATGTACGGGGTTTGGATATCTTAGAGAAATCAACAATGTATAGATCACCTCTACGGAAACACGTAAATAAGATGTTATGATTGTTGCTACGAAACACTCGGCATTCAATTTTTGTAATTAGCACATCAAAATCAAAGTTTGCTAAACTAGATACGGAAAGAAGATTGTAGCCAAGGGACTCAACAAGCATGACATTCCGAATGGAATTGTCATGAGATACGACCACTTTACCAAGACCAAGTACCTTACCTTTGGAGTTGTCTCCAAAAGTCACATACTTCTGAGGTCCACGGTTTGGTGTAATCTTATTGAACATGTCTTTATCTCCGGTCATGTGATCGGTGCATCCACTATCAGAACCCACTTCTTTCCACGGGCCATGTAGTCTTTAAGGTTAGCCATAAGACTAAGGTTCCTAATGATCTTCTCATATTCAATGTCAAACTCTTCATCTTCATTGTAGTAGCCATGCTCCACATTGTCATCATCGGATGAAGTTCCCTCATCGTAAGAAGCAAGAATTTCATTAGAAATTTGACTATGACAATGTTCTTGTTTATGCATTCGAATGTCTTCAACAATGATATTGTTAATAGTAATGACATCTCCTTTAGCACGCATGAGGTCACGAAACTCAAAAAGGCATTTATTGAAGTTAGGATCTATTGGCTTCATTTTGTGAAAAGCAATACATGTGTGGAAAATGATATCAAAAAATTTCAATGAATAATTTGGATATCTTTTCTCTAAGTCTTTTCACAAGGTATGAGCACACTCAAAGTTTTGCAACTAATTAATCACATTGCTTGGTAAACCTCTAATGATAAGATTGACAGTATTAAGGTTATCAAGCATAATAACTTCATCATCATGAGAAGGATGTATGGGGTCAATGGTAGGCGCATAGGGATATTCAACATGCTTGCGCAATTGGAACTCATCAAATATAACAAGCATTTCATCTTTCCATTGTCTAAATTACCCCCCATGAAGAATAGGCACCCTACAACTAAAAGCATGGGAACTAGTCACATTCATCTTCCAAAAACGATGGCTAAACCAAAGTTTTGGAGACCCTGCTCTCATACCAATTGAGGGATCGATAGAACATGTGTCTAGAGGGGGGGTGAATAGACTACTTGTCAAGATAAAATTTGTAGCCTAACCCAATTTAAAGGAAGGAAAAAATCTAGCAGTTATAACAAGTCAAGTAGACCCAGCACATGCAGTTCTAAGAGTATAGTAGCTGAATGTAAAACATCCAAGTGTAAGGTAGATCAGTAAGGTAGGGAGATCAAACGCATGAGGTTGACACAACGATTTTTGGCATGGTTCCGATAGGTCGCGCTATCGTACATCCATATTAGTGGAGACTTCAACCCATGGAGGGTAACGCTTGCGAGAGTCTATGGAGGTCTCCACCCACGGAGGGTCCACAAAGAAGCGTCCTTGTCTATTCCACCACGACTTCCGTCCACGTAGGACTAGCCTTACTCACGGTAGATCTTCACGAAGTAGGCGATAACCTTGCCGTTACAAACATCTTGGTTCAACTCCACAACACGAAGTAAGATGCTCACAAGCGACACCTCACCAATCTAGGAGGCACCACCCTCCAAAAGATAATAGATGTGGTGCATCAATGAACTCCTTGATCTTGTATTTCTAAAGGTAGTCTCCTAACCACAAATCACTCTCTCACATAATATGCATGGGTAGGAGAGAGTGATTTCTTGGAAAGTAGTTTGGGGAGGCTAGAGATCAAGTTTCAAATGATAGGGTTGGAATATGTTGGTCTCAACAAATGGATCTGGCAGTGAAGTGTGTGTTCTCAGTGCTTCTCCCACGAATGAGAGGCGGGTGAAGGGGTATATATAGGCAGCAGCCAAAATCCTACCGTTACACACAAAAGGGAAAACTCGGTGACACCAAATTTGCAAATTCGGCGGTACTGATTAGCACAAAGGTGTGAACTTTTGAATCTCGGTGAGACCAATATATGAAACTCGATGGCACCGAAAAGGTGACTAACGGTCATATGGCCAAACTCGGTGGCACCAATACTCAAACTCGAAAATTCCGATTTTGTGTATCTTGGCAACAGAATGTTGGTCACACTGAACTCAGTAGCACCGTCTTGGTTTCGGTTGCACCGATTTGGTGGGAATGGCAAGGGTTTGTGTTTGAGGTCAAACTCAGTGTGTCCGATATGGAAATGTTGGTGACACCGAATTTGTGTATGTGGATCTTGACAGAGTGGATATGTGGGGAAAATGACTAAGTGTTTTGGTGTCTGACTTTAAGCATTTGAGCAATTAGTTCATTTTACTACCTCATCCCCTTTTAATAGTATTGGCTTTCCTATGGACTCAAAAGGGATTTCTCACAAATATAAAATGAAGGGTCTTCTACCTTGAAACTTGAGCCAATATTATTCCTTTGTTGCATCCAGGGGCATCTCCACATAAACCTTAAGACATAGCTCTTCATGGACTTTTCCTGAAATATCTAGGTAAAAGTGTTAGTCCAAGAGACAATGTATGTTGTCATGAATTATAAAAATCACTAAGGGAGCATATGTGTTTTCACCCTCGTGTTAGAGGGAACAATCTTGGTTCTTGGATCTTTTAGATTCTTCATAGTGATCAATAAATAGATATCCCAAATGACTCAGCAAATATAGCTATGCTCCCCGACAACAGAGCTAGAGAACGTTCTTGATAACCCACAAGTATATGGGATCACAATAATTTTCGAGGGTAGAGTATTCAACCCAAATTTATAGATTCGACACAAGGGGAGCCAAAGAATATTTGTAGGTATTAGCACCTGAGTTGTCAATTCAACCACACTTGGAGATTTAGTATCTGTAGCATAGCGATTAGTAGCACTATAATATGATAGTTTTGATAGCAGTGGTAACACTAGCAACAGTAACGGTAACAGTAGCAGCAGTAACGGTAACGGTGATAGCCATTTTGTAGTTGTTGTAATAGAAGTAGCAACAATAGAAAGCAAGCATAGTATATGGAAAACTCGCAGGCACTAGATCATGTTACTAGCTCCCGTTCATCATATAACAGTCACAACAAAGGGCAACACAGAACTAGCTCCCGTTCATCGATATAATGTAGGCATGTATTCCGTAAATAATCATACGTGCTTATGGAAAAGAACTTGCATGACATCTTTTGTCCTAACCTCCCGTAGCAGCGGGGTCCATAAGGAAACAAAGGGATATTAAGTCCTCCTTTTCATAGAGAACCGGAACAAAGCATTAACACATAGTGAATACATGAACTCCTCAAACTACGGTAAGCACCGGAAAGAATCCCAATTAATATCACTTTGGGGTATGAAAATCCTAACACGTAGTAGGTGCATATAGCTTGCAAGATCGGATAATGAACATAGATATAATGGTGAAAACATACACGGTTCAGATCTGAAATCATGGCACTCGGGCCCTAGTGACAAGCATTAAGCATAGCAAAGTCACAACAACATCTATCTCCAAACATAGTGGATACTGGGGATCAAGCCCTAAAAAAAGTAACTCGATTACATGATGAATCTCATCCATCTCTTCACCGACCAGCAAGCCTACGAAGGGAATATACACTCCTCGGGGAGAGTATCATGGAATTGGCTATGGTGGAGGGTTGATGATGACAAAGACCCCCTTGCCGGAGCATCAAACAGACTCGAGATTAGGTTTCCCGATGAAGAAGAGGAGGTGGTCGCGGCTCCGTATCGTGAAACGCGATCAAATTTCTCTCTAATTTTTCTCCGAAAATAGGATTTTATAGAGCCGGAATTAGGGTTTGTGGAGCCACCTTTGCCCCACTAAACACCAGGCCATGCCAGGGGGCCTGGCGCACCCTGATGTTTACTAGGCGCATGTGGCCTCCCCTCCGATGGGTCTTGGTTCCAGTATTTTTTTATATTCCAGAAAAAATCTCCAAAATGGTTCGTTCCATTCCGAGAACTTTTATTTCTGCACAAAAACAACACCATGATAGGTCTGCTGAAAATAGCGTCAGTTCGGGTTAATTTCATTCAGATCATGCAAATTAGATCCCAAAACAAGAGCAAAAGTGTTAGGAAAAGTAGATACGATGGAGACATATCATACATCAGGCCCAACTCCTCACCATGGGGATCACTATTATAGTTTTCTAAAAGTAGAGATGGAACACTAAGGTTGTGCGTTGATTATCGAGCCCTCAACATGGCCACTATCAAGAATATGTAACCGCTACCTCGAATAAATTATTTATTCGACCAGCTCGCGCAAGCAAAAAAAATCTCCAAGATTAATTTAAGGTCGGGATATCATCACTTAAAATATGGATTGTATGAGTATACAGTGACACCGTTCGGATTAATGAATGCCCCAGCATATATTGTGCATCTAATGAACAAAGTATTCATGAAGTATATGGACAATTCATCATGGTGTTCATTGATGAGAAATTTGTATATTCGAAGACACCAGAAGAACACGCACAACAAGTGAGAATTTGTCTAGGCGAGATGCGGAAACAACAATTGTACGCCAAGTTCAACAAACGTGAATTTTTCCTGAAAGAATTCAGATTTCTCGGTCACGTACACACACAACAAGGTATTGCCGTGGACCCCGACAAAGTCAACGCCGTGCTCGGATGGCATCCACCCGCCAATGTGACAGACGTAAGGAGTTTCCTTGGAATTGTTGGATATTACCGAAGATTTATTGAAGGATTTTCCACAATAGCCAAACGATGACTCAGTTACTCAGAAGTTCGAGTGGACTGAAGCATATAAGAAAAGTTTTTAAGAATTGAAGAAGAAATTAACCACAACACTAGTATTAATTGTCCGTGACTTACACAAATACTTTGAAGTGTACTGTGATGCATTGAGAAAAGGTCTCATATGTGTATTGAAGCAAGAAGGAAAATTCATGGCCTACACCTCAAGGCAACTACGAAGACATGAGGAAAATTATCCTACTCATGAATTGGAATTAGCCGCCGTAATCCACGCTCTCAAGGATTCGAGAAATTTCTTGCATGGAAATCGCAAGAGTCTCAAGTATATTTTCATGCAGCCAGAACTTAACCTGTGGCAACTCCATTGGTTAGAATTGATTAAAAATTATGATATGGGAATTCATTACCATCCAGGTAAGGCGACCGTGGTAGCCGATGCTCTCAGTAGAAACCCCACCCCCGATAGCGGCATTATGCAAAATTTTAGACCTGAATTCATTCCGGAGTTCGCCAAGCTCGACATGCTCCTAGTTCCAGAAGGCACAGTTGCACGCCAAAAATACAAACCACACTGGATGAACAAATCAAGAAACCTCAAGACGGACATCCCAGTAGTGAGCGGATAAAAAGGAAACTGTGTCTAGGCAAGGCCTTAGAATTTAATATTGATGAGAAAGACTATTATGGTACAGCGATAGACTATGCGTACCTAACCAAGAAGACCTCAAGACACAAATTCTGGAAGAAGCCCACACCGCGTCATACTCAATCTATCTAGGAGGCACAAAAATGTACAAAGACATTCAGAAAAAATATTGGTGGCATGGCATGAAGAGAAATATCATTTCTTTCATTGCATGATGTGATTCATGCCAACGTATTAAGGCCGAGCACGAGAAATCAGCAGGCGTATTGCAAATAGTAAAAGTACCTGAATGGAAGTGAGCTGAAATTGTCATGGACTTCTTTGTCGGACTACCCCAGCCTCAACATGGACACGATGCCATAAGGGTCATCACTGATTTACTCACCAAAGTGGCCCATTTCATTCTCGTGAAGACCACTAATTCCACACAGAAACTGGCCAAGTTGTATCTTACCCGTATTATGTGTTTGCATGGAATTCCAAAGACCATCATGTCCGACAGAGGCACTCAGTTTACCTCAAGATTTTGGGATCATATACAACAACCATTAGGGACACAACTGGTATTCAGTACACCGTATCATCCCTATACAGGAGGACAGACTAAGCATCTGAACCAAATCTTGGAAGACATGCTCAGAGCATGTGTTCCGACTTAGAGAACTAGTTAGGAGGACAACCTACCATATGGTGAGTTTTTCTACAACAACAGTTATCAGGTCAGTCTACAAATGTCACCCTTTGAATCCCTGTATGGTCGAACATGTCGTACACCGCTAAATTGGTCACAAACCGGTAATAGTCGTATCTTCGGGTCGCAAATTCTCTAAGAAGTTGAGGACAAGGTGGAACTCATTAGAGACAAACTCAAATCGGCCCACAGTCATCAGAAGAGTTATTATAATCAAAAGCGTCGAAACGTCAGTTTTGAGACAAATGAATATGTGTACCTCCGAGCATCTCCAATGAGGACTGTGCAAAGGTTTAAGGTGAAAGGAAAATTGCCAATTATTTTCATCGGACCTTTCTCAATAATTGCGCGGAGAGGCAAGGTAGCCTACCAACTAGAACTACCCACTAAATTGTCGGACGTAAATGACGTCTTTCACATAGCACCTTGAGAAAGTGTGTCTGCAACCCAGACAAATGAGTATCGCACGACATCATAGATATTCCACCAGACCTTACTTACCGTGAGCACCGAGTAAAAATCTTGGAAGAATCAGAAATAAGGACATGTCAGATGGTAACCAGATTTTACAAAGTTCAATGGAGCAATCACAACGAGGATGGTGCAACTTGGGAAAGAGAGGAATTCATGTGGGCACAACACCCACACTTACTTGAAGGATGGCTGAAATTTGGAGGACGAGATTTTGCCTAAGGGGGTAGGTGTTGTAACACCCTCAAATTTTTAATTTGGAATTTTAAGATTTTATTTATTTTAAAAGAAAGTTATTGAAATTTTTATAAAAACCTCTTGTGGAATCTTTTGTAAACTTTATCTTAAGAAACTTCTTATGAGATTTATTGATACAACTTCTTTTTTGGCAAGAATTCCTACATGATTCTTACATGACAGAAATTTAATTGTGAGAATTTCCCTTCTTATTTTACTTGAAAATTACCAATGGGTTTATGCTCAAATTTTCTCTCTCAAATTTTCACTCATTTCTTCCCTCTCCTTACTTTCAAAGTTCTCATCCTAATGACCCTCATCTATCCTCGGGCAATCTTTTAAAATAGTTTCACAACGTCTTGGAGGTGTTTATTATTTTTTATATTTTTAAATGACTCTTGGAATTTTCTGTAACCGTTTTTGGACCCCAAAAAATTGCAAAGGAAACGTTAGTTTCCCATAACTTCTGATCCCAAGTAAGCTATCCATGATAGCACTAGGTACCCTTAACCTAGTTCACCAAAAAAAATTGTTTTGCACTTCAAATTTTTCAAAATCTATTTGATTGAAATTTGGATCGGATTAGATCTTCTTGATAAAAACACATCTTCTTTAACTTCAAAAATTCCGAGAAAAATCAGGGAACCTCTAGGAGCACCAGTAGACCAACCGTGCAAGTTTCAACTCAATCAAAAATTTCTAGGCGCACCTTATTCTCACCTACTAGACTAACACAAAGGAACCAAAATGAGCGGCGCTCTCGCCCCTCCTGCCCCGGAGCTCACTGCCGCCACAGCCTCCGCGACGGCCCCCGCGCAGCTTCACCCCCCCCCCCTCGCAACTCCTCTGCCGACCTCCGTGCTGCGGATTACGGACGTGGCATCGGGGAGGGTGCTGCCCTGCATCGCCCTTCGGGAGAGGGCTCCGGATCCGCTTGCAGGATTTGTGGATCTGACCTCGGGGCGCGTCCTCCCATGTGTGGCATTGATGGCCATGGAGAAATCGCCGGTGGCCACGGTAAGTGCCCCCCCCTTGCACCTTTCCACTCCTAGGCGGTCTCTTCCCGTGCAGCCAGCCACGCCAGAGCCTCAACGCCTCCCTGGGGCGGATCCGGTAGACACATCAAGACCCAACCTCTGCCCAATCTTCATGACAGCAAAAATGGGGGCGCCTGGCCGCGAGCGGTCGAGTGTGGCCGAGTCTTCAAGGCGAATGCCCCCTCTGCATCCCGGGATGGTTTTGCCCGACCCGGCCAAACCTAGGCTGCGCTCCATCGTCGTAGCGCCCCCTGAGAAGCCACTGGTCGATGGGCGGGAACGCGCGGAGGCGCCTTCAAGACCAGGGCACTGTGGCTCGTCTGCCGCGCCCTGGGATGCTTCTACCTGGAAGCTCGTGCAGTATCGGCGTGGCCGGTGGTTGGCCGCGCGTCAGGAGGATCCCAGCCCGCCTCCCCCAAAGGACCAAGCTCGCCCCGCTCTCCCTCCTGTGGAAGCATTCAAGTCAGGATTTGGAAACCGCTGCTTCCGATGCCTTGCCTCTAGGCACAGATCCTCCCAGTGCAGAGACCCACAAATTTGTTACTCTTGCAAGAGGACGGGCCATTTGGAGCGCCAGTGCCCAGCGCGCCGTTCAAAAGCACCAGCCTCGCTGTTGCCTTCCACCACCCCTGCTTCTCCCTCGGGACATCTTGAATCTACTCCACCACCACTGACTGCTGGTACACTGGGCTCCCTCTCCTACGCCGCTGCTGTTGCTTCCTTGGGCTCCCCCCCCCCCCGCTCTAGAGGCGACGATGCCTGGTCGCAGTATCCCGGGAGCAGCGCACCACAGGCCTGCCACTTCGACCTGCTCGGTGGTTAGTACACTAGAGATGGAGGATGAGGCGTACCGCCTGCGCACCACGGCGTTGCTGCTCACCGCCGTTTGTCCGTGCTCAGGCATCACTGCGGACATGGTGGCTGAGGCCGTTGAGCACGGCCAGGGGTTTCCGCGAAGGGACATTTGCGTCGCCCCCTGTTTCCCGGAGGACTTCCTGCTCGTCCTCTCGGAGTGCCACCAGCGCGACCTGGTCTTTGAGCGTCGCCAGCTGGTGGTTGCCGGAGTGAAGGTGCTGCTCAGGCCATGCTTCCCGCCTCCAGGTGGGAATAGGGTGTGGAGATTCTACTGCAGGGTTGCAATTGAAGGGCTGCCGCTGAATGCCTGGTCCTGGGACAATGTCCAAGAAGTGATTGGCATGAAGTGCAGGCTTGATCTCCTCGAAAGGCAATCAACCACCGAGACCAACGTCTCGGCTCTCTTCGCCTGGATATGGGCCTAGGACCAGGACCTGATCCCTAGGGCGTCGGACTTTAACATCATCAGTCGCCCGGACGTTGCTCGTCCGAGAAGATCTCTGCCAGAAGGCACGCCATCGGAACAAGGCAGAGAGGGTCCTCACTTCCTAGTGCTTATCCATCTTGTTGTGGTAAAAGACTACACTCCGGTGGAGGATGAGGAATTGGAGTGGCCCAGGATCTATGAGCACAAAGACTGGAAGATGGGTACCAAAGATGGCAAGCGAAGGCCGCGTGCTGCTGTCTATGAAGGTCACGCCCCCGCTGTGCGCCGCAACGATGATGATGCAGATGACGGCTACAATGATGGTGCAAGGAGAAGGGGAAAATGCAGCGGTGCATGAGAGGGGTTCTGGCAGGGCATGCGGGACAGGGCAAATTGCAAGGATGCCGCGGCGCACGCGCCAGCCCCCAGAAGATACAGGCGCCATGTTGACATGTCGCATACTGCAGGCATCGTCGCTCCTGTGGTGACGCAGCAGCTGCAAGCCATCGCCAAGAATCCAACGGCAGCGCTCAAATCTGCTGTCGTTCCTGATGACCGACCTGCGGTGCATCCGCAGCAGCTGCCAGCCACTGCCGTGGATCCTACAGCAGCGCTCAACTATGATGTCACGTCTGATCAGCAACCTGCAGTAAATCTACGCATTCAATAGCCCGGTAACATCGGCACCAAGGCTCTGCAAACAGCTCAGGAAGTTCAACCAACGGACTGCGTGCCACACTGTGAATAGGTGGACAGCATCCGCGATGCACTGAGTGTGACAAAGGACCGTGCCGATCAAGATGTTCAGCTAGTATCGCAAGACATTATAGGCCCCGGCCACAAGAAGGCAACGCTGGATGCACAAGAGGATCGCTTCAATCCCATGGGGCTGATTCCACATGAGCCTCTGCCGTTATACTCGCCATCAAGATCGCAGCGGACCCGATATGACAGTATACCAGGTTGGAATGGCCTCTTCGAAGGTGGGGCAACAATTTCCAGCAGCACGCACATGCCCATCAGCACGTCCAACCCTGAGGTGCGAGGCTATAATCTGCCTCCGCTGCCGCCCTCGATGCAGTCCACAATTTGGGACTGGCCTGTACTGCATCAACCTGTGCCGATGCTGGGTTGGTCGAAGCATGTCCAGACTGAAAATCCATGTTGGCTGCCAGGAGGAGCCCTAGGCCTACTACATGCACCTCACGCCCAGCTCTCCTTGGTGACGGGGCCAGAGGTGGTTTTCGGCCCTCGTACAGCTAACTGCACCTACGCTCAGTCTGAGGAGGAAGCTTGCGCGAGACGGGCACTTGCGGAGGCAAATCTTTCTGGCACTGGTCTAGTCAATACCATCACCCAGAGAATCGCCTCGCTCCAGATTGATGACCAAAGGGCATTCATCGGAAAGATTGCTTCCTTGCTGTCGGCATCCATCCTCCCCATGCCGCCACAGGCCAACCAAGCACGCCACAAACTGAAGAAGAAGAAACTGATGGACGCAGTTAAGGCTCCAAGGCAAAGTGCGCGCCTCTCGCGCATGCAGTCAAGCTTCTCCTCCTCAAGGAGGTCGCAGGCTGCAATCTGTGTCCACCTCGGCTTCATCAAGTGGGAAGCTGATTTCAACGATAGCACACTTCTAGCATACCTGAATTTCTTCCGCGAGCCAATTCCATTGGAGAATGTCGCAAAGCTGGTGCACATCGCTGGGCTATCGTCCCCATCCCAACTGCACCTGCCGGAAGCTAAGCTGCAAGCCATCCTTGAAGAGCTTCCGGCCAGAGCCGCCTGAGGCGCTGCCAAGGCCGGACCTATGTTGTTTTATCTGTTCTTATGATTAGCTTCCTTACTATCTGCCGAACCATGTCGTTGGCTGCACAACTTTGCTGCGCCGGGTGCACTGAACCCCGTTTTATTATGATGTTCTCCATGTTGGTTGCGCACAGTTGCCGCGCCTTATTCCTAGCTCAGGATAGATGCAGGTGCTCGCCCAATGGGTACTGCAATCCTGAGCCATTATGCAATTATCCTTTGGTTCCCAATGAATGACAACCTTGCTATTTTTAGCTGGAACGTGCGAGGTTTGAACGACAGAGCCAGAAGAGGTGCCTCTAGAGCGACCATTGAACGTCTTGCCTGCTCTATCGTCTGTTTGCAGGAAACGAAACTCTCATCTTTTTCGGCCCTTGATCGCCTTGAGATCGTTGGACAGTAGTTCGATCAGCACGCCGTGCTCGATGCCGATGGCTCACGGGGTGGGATCATGATATGCTGGAACTCAAACAAGCTGACCGCGGGCGCAATTACGATTAGATCGTACTCGGTTACGGTGGGTTTCACCCCATCAGGGGGAGGACCGGCCTGGACGCTGACCATGGTTTACGGCCCTCATGACGAGCAGCGTAAAAGCAATTTCCTTTCTGAGTTAGCCTACATTCACAACTCCATGTCCGGACCGTGGCTTCTCATAGGAGATTTCAACCTCATTACGAGCCCGCAAGATAAAAGCAATACGCGAGTGTGCCGCCGCTGGATGCTCAAATTCCGTCGGACACTCAACTCCTCCAACCTGCACGAGATTCCGCTGATTGGGCGCAAATTCACCTGGAGTAATGAGCAGGTCGTACCGACCCTAGTTTGACTCGACCGCGCCTTCTGCAACGTTGAATGGGAGCTAATCTTCTCGGCTGCCAAGCTGCTGCCACAAGCCTCGTCCATCTCCGATCACTGCCCGTTGTTGCTGCTAAATGACGGGATAGTTAAAACGAATAAGCGGTTTCGCTTTGAATCCTACTGGCAATTTGTTAATGGTTTCCAGGATGTCGTCGTCAGATCCTGGACCGCACCTGCTGCCAGTGCTTGCCCCCTGACGAAGTTAAACCACAAGCTTTGGAGGCTCAGTAAGGCCCTGCGTGACTGAAGCAGGGTTCTCTGGCTGAAGGCCGGAGACGCAAACAGAACAATTTTCCAGCGGAAGGCAAAGGCTAGGCACAACAAGAACACAATCCATGCACTACAGGGCCCAAACGGAGTGGTCTCCTCTCTGCAGGGCATGACCCACATGGCAAACAACCATTTCACCAACATCTTTGGTTGTCTAAAGCAACGCACAGCATCCTTGAACTGGGACGAGTTGGACCTGGAGCACGTGGACCTGATGGAGTTGGAGAGGGAGTTCACGATGGAGGAGATTTATAATGTCATAAAGGAGATGCCGGCTGATAAGGCGCCGGGGCGAGACGGTTTTTCGGGAGGTTTCTACAGATCATGCTGGGACACAATCAAGCACGATCTCCTAGCGGCGATGAATCAATTATTCAGGATGGATAGTACTGGGCTGCAAAGAGTAAACCAGGCGCTGCTAGTGCTCATCCCCAAGAAAATGGGGGCCGACACGCTAACGGATTTCATACCAATTTCGCTGATTCACAGTGTCGTAAAGATCTTCTCCAAGATCCTTTCTTCAAGACTGGCACCGAAAATCAGTATGCTCGTGGACGACTGTCAAAGTGCATTCATCAAATCGCGCAGCATCCAAGAGAACTTCCTGCAGGGACAGAACACTGCGAGATTCTTCCATAAATCAAAGAAAGCCATGGTATTGCTAAAACTAGATATTGCAAAAGCATTCGACTCGGTTTCCTGGGCCTATCTGTTGGATATGCTGCAAGCAAGGGGGTTTGGTGCGCGGTGGAGAGAATGGATGGCTATGCTGCTTAGAACATCTACATCACGCGTGTTGATTAATGGGGAACTGTCGGAAAAAATACAACACATGCGTGGACTCAGACAAGGAGACCCGCTGTCCCCATTCCTATTCATCCTTGTCATGGACCCACTGCAGAGGATGATGTCCATCGCCACCGACCAAGGGGAACTTTCAAAGTTGCCAGGAAGGAGACGGGCTACTTGCTCCTCGTTCTATGTGGATGACGTAGCGCTGTTCATGAACCCTTCGAAGCATGATGCAAGGATGATATCGCTGATCCTTAACTGCTTTGGATCGGCTACTGGGCTGTTCACTAATGCAGCCAAGAGCTCGGCTCTTCCCATCCGCTGTGGCAATTTGGACCTTACGCGCATTATGTCACATCTGAATTTTCCTATAAAATCGTTCCCTGCGGTCTATCTGGGGATGCCTCTATCCCTTAGGAATCTGACAAAATTAGAGCTAGATCCGCTGATTTCAAAGTTTGGTAACAAGGCAGGGACATGGAAAGGCAAACTTATGGCCAAGAGTGGAAGACTGGTACTGCTCAAAACTGGGTTGTCATCCCTCGCAATATACATGATGACGATACACAAGCTGCCTGCTTGGGTCCTGAAGCAGTTAACCCAGATCTGCCGTTCATGGCTATGGAGTGGAGATACCAATGGCAATACGGTGAACTGTAGAGTTGCATGGAATTTAATCGGCCAACCGAAATGTCTGGGTGGACTCGGCATGCTGGACCTCAACAAGTTTGGCAGGGCATTAAGATTACGCTGGCTATGGATGGCATGGAAGCACCTGGAGCGGCCTTGGGTGAGCACCCCCTTGCCTTGTCCCACGGAGGAGAATGAGATTTTGGATATGGCAACGGAGATTATCATAGGAGACGGCACAAAAACTAACTTCTGGCAAGACCGAAGGCTAGAGGGCGATTGCCCGAAGACGATCGCTCCATCGCTCTTCACGATTGCCGCACGAAAAAACAGATCCGTCTCTGATGCTGTCGTGGTAATGATTCCGACAATAGAAAGAGGGTAGGATAACGGAGCATGATCTATCAAGATGCACATGGGTGACACGGTGGTTTTAGCGAGTTCAGGCCTCTCACAGTGGAGATAACAACCCTACGTCTCGTGCTCCGGAGAGGCTTTGTTTTATCTGTCATGGACATGAGTTACATGGTGTAAAGAGAGAGAGCCAGAGCTCGAGGGAAAGAATCAGCCCGAAGGAGGAGAAGCAGCAGCTGATGCCTTAGCTATGTGGGGGGGGGTGGCTTATATAGAGTGCGCTACCTCCTCACCTCTTATGTTACAAGATGGGGCATTGATGCCATAATGCCAGCCCACTACAGATGTCTTGCCGACTGTTGGTATTTGCATGACCGAGTGGTTGACTGTCATCCGAGTGGATGGAATGTACTTGTCTGAGTGGATCCGTACCGAGTGGATTAGATGTTGTCACGATCAGTAGGAATTTCCCTTGTGGGCCTTAAACTAATAATGAGGTGCCCTTGGGTAGGACGTACTGGTCAAACCTATGACCCTACCCTAGGGCTATATCCCCATCATTAGCCCCCGAATGGATCAGGGTCCGAGTGGTGAAGGTGTCGATGTAAATCTTGTAGCAGTAGACCGAACTTGAACGTGCTTCAGAGCCTTGCAAAATTATGCGTTGATTGAAGTCTTCATCATTCGCCCTAATCGATTCCGCTGAGTAGTACGTCCGAGTGAACTTAAGAATTGAAGTAGGTCCAAGTGACCAACAGGATCTTGAGACTTTGATTGACTGCTGGTAGTCGGTTGGAATCTGTTGAATCTGTTGAACTTGGATGTTGTTGGTGGACCTGACCAAGCAGAATGTTTCTTTTTTGTATTTCTCTTCCTATGGGGGCACGCTCAGTGCACCCACTGGGTGTAGTCCCCGAGCCTCTGTTGGACTAGATGAGTCCGGCACAGGGTTTAGACTTCGAGTGCTTGTCATGTTGAATGTTTGTTGAATCTTCATTATATGATTTCTGGATCAAAGTCAAGTCTCCAAGTGTATTTTTTAACTTAGGCGATACGAGGTCACAGCTAAGTTCCTGAGTGTGGAGCGTGTCTGTACTCGGAGTAGTTTTAACTTAGGCAATACAGAGTCGCAGCTAAGCCTCCGCGTGTGGAGCGTGTCCGCACTCGGAGTTGTTTTTAACTTAGGCGATACGGAATCGTAGCTAAGTCCCCGAGTGTGGAGCATGTCCGCACTCGGAGTTGTTTTTAACATAGGCGATACGGAGTCGCAGCTAAGTCCCCGAGTGTGGAACTTGTCCGCACTCGGAGTAGTTTTGAACTTAGGCGATGCGGAATCGCAGCTAAGTCCCCGAGTGTGGAGCATGTCCGCACTCGGAGTTGTTTTTAACTTAGACGATACGGAGTCGCAGCTAAGTCCCCGAGTGTGGAACATATCCGCACTCGGAGTAGTTTTGAACTTAGGCGATGCGAAATCGCAGCTAAGCCCCCGAGTGTGGAGCGTGTCCGTACTCGAAGTAGTTTTAACTTAGGCGACACGAAGTCGCAGCTAAGTCCCCGAGTGTGGAGCATGTCCGCACTCGGAGTAGTTTTGAACTTAGGCGATACGGAATCGCAACTAAGCCCCCGAGTGTGGAGCATGTCCGCACTCGGAGTAGTTTTAACTTACGCGACACGGAGTCGTAGCTAAGCTGAGTGGTGGCGCTTGGGGCAGCCGAATGATGAAGACGTGCACACGGAGTGGCGACGCGCATGGCATCCGAGTGAGGTAGACGATTCTGGCTGAGTGGCAACGCGCGGGGCGGCCAAGTGATGTATGTCGAGGAGGCGTCCGACCCACTGAAGGCACGCGGGGCGGCCGTGTCCACTACGTCATTGCGGGGGCTTCCGAACACGTGAAAAAGCATGAATGATTGTTGCGGCGACTAAGCCTAAGCAGCGACGAGGATGGCGCACGGATACGTCGAGTAACCTGTGTATGAAAAATAGCACAAGCCAGCATAAAAAATTATCAAAGTCATATGATCTTTTCTGAAATAGTTCGTGTAAATTACACCCATAGACACCCACTGGGTGTGCCACGTGATTGCTGGTTCGGAACTCGTTTGAGTACTGGACCAAAACGAAGCGGAAGTGAAGTGTTCCCTCATAAAAATAAACAACCGAGTGCAGAGGTACACTCGGTGGCGTGGCATCCGAGTGAACGTCATGTGAGACTTCCTCGACACTCGGTAATGCGGAAGTAACCTTTTAATTGAATGAAGCTTATGGAGAATGACTTAGCTTTCTGACGGCGCGGGAGCAGCCGAGTGATGAAAGAGCGACCAACTGAGTGAAGGTGCGCGGAGCGACCGAGTGATGCAGGTCTGTCTCGCCGAGTGGCGACGCGCGGGGTAGCCAGGTTACGAAGGAGCGTCCAGTCAAGCGACGGCGTGAAGGAGCGTCCCGCCGAGTGAAGGCGTGCGGGGCGACCGAGTGTCCAAGGAGCGTCCAGTCGAGCGACGGTGCGAAGGAGCGTCCCGCCGAGTGACGGCGTGCGGGGCGACCGAGTTTCGAAGGAGCGTCCAGTCGAGCGACGGGGCGAAGGAGCGTCCCGCCGAGTGACGGTGTGCGGGGCGACCGAGTGTCGAAGGAGCGTCCAGTCGAGCGACGGCGCGAAGGAGCGTCCCGCCGAGTGATGGCGTGCGGGGCGACCGAGTGTCGAAGGAGCGTCCAGTCGAGTGACGGTGCGAAGGAGCGTCCCGCCGAGTGACGGCGTGCGGGGCGACCGAGTGTCGAAGGAGCGTCGAGTCGAGCGACGCTGTGAAGGAGCGTCCCGCCGAGTGACGGCGTGCGGGGAGACCGAGTGTCGAAGGAGCGTCCAGTCGAGCGACGGTGCGAAGGAGCGTCCCGCCGAGTGACGGCGTGCGGGGCGACCTAGTGTCGAAGGACCGTCCAGTCGAGCGACGGTGCGAAGGAGCGTCCCGCCGAGTGACGGCGTGCGGGGCGACCGAGTGCCGAAGGAGCGTCCAGTCGAGCGACGGTGCGAAGGAGCGTCCCGTCGAGTGACGGTGTGTGGGGCGACCGAGTGTCGAAGGAGCGTCCAGTCGAGCGACGGGGCGAAGGAGCGTCCCGCCGAGTAACGGTGTGCGGGGCGACCGAGTGACGATGACGTTTCTCGCCGAGTGGTGATGGACGGAGCTGCTGTGTGGATATGGAAGTGTCCAAGAACAATAGCTCGCAACGCATCGGAAGAGTTTCCCCATGTTCAGAATCTGCATGCAAGAGGTATTAGTGCTAACTAAGCAAGAATTAGAGACATGTCTCCATGTGACAGAAGTTGAAACGAGACACAGAGTTGTGGAGGAGGCCCAGGGGAGGGATCTGTTGCTCCACAAACTGCCGGTTTGGCCAGTCTACGATGACAGCTGAGAGGTGGCGACGAGGACGATGAACAGCTGGCTGCAGTCCAAGCGCGGGTGTTGTGGGCCGGCGCAGCCAAGGACGAGGCCGGCATGAGCGCTGGTGATCGGGTTTCCTGCTCGAGACAGCCAGCGGACAAAACGAAGGTTTGCCCGAGTGATTCTTGTGCTTGTCGAACGACCCATCGGCACTCGAGGTATGCAAAATGTCCGAGTGGATCTCGCGGGCGATGTCGGAGGCGACGAGCCGACGACGGCGCGGGCGATGTCCGTGGCCTAGTGGCCGTGCAGAAGATGCAGTCGGTGCCGAGCAGCCAGCTCGTTTGAAGGTGCAGTCGATGCCGAGCAGCCAGCTCGTTTGAAGGTGCAGTCGCTTGCCGAGCAGCCAGCTCGTTTGAAGGTGCAGTCGGTTGCGTCGTAGACGAGGTCGGAGACGACGATGAGCGGAAGGTGCCAGCGTCCACGTGTGGAGTTGCACTCGTCTACCTCGCGGGCGAGGTCGGAGGCGACGAGCCGACGACGGCGCGGGCGATGTCCGTGGCCTGGTGGCCGTGCAGAAGATGCAGCCGGTGCCGAGCAGCCAGCTCGTTTGAAGGTCTCCGGTGGTTGATGGAGAAGACGTTACTATGCATTGATGGAGGAGTTACTCACGTACACACGATCTGCATGCAAGACATACGAATTAGCGGTAATTAAGCAAGAGTTAAGATAGGTCTTGCATGCTACGGGCGCTTCCATTTTCCACGACGCATTCACTGCATCATGTTTATTGCTGCGCCGTGTGTCTTGCTGGACACAATCTTGTGGCTGTCGAACTCGCTGGGGACGAGCCATCAAAGACACCGGAGAACAGCTCGGGAGCCTGGTGTGGACGTTGTCGACGTCGCGGTCGGCTTGCGACTGCCGGAGCCGCGTGTCAACGGACATGATGGCGTCGTCATGCAGTAACAGCTCGACGTCGAGCTGCGGATGCCGGAGTAGCATGCTAGCGGACACGACGACATCGGCGGGCTCTACGGATAGCTCGAGGGTGTGCTCGGCACCGAGCAGCGCCTCGACGGACAAAATGCTGTCACCAGGCACGATGAGCCTGACTATGGCATTCCGGTCGGGTTGTGGTTGCCGGAGCCGTGTGCGTTGGCCGACGGCGTGCCCCCGGCATGTACGCGTCGACGGATATGCACCTTCAACGTCGTGGACGTCCCAACGCAGCTGACCGGATGAACATCGGTCGTCGTGCACGAGGGTTTGACGACAACGTCGCGACCGGAGACGACCACAGGCGGTCGGCGTGAACGCCGATGCGTGGAAGTGTGGCGTCGGCGCTGCAGAAGAAGTCGGAGACGACGGGCGGACCACGCGGATGCTCTTACATGAGTAAAGATCAACTCATTGTTAGATAATTTGATGTAAAAAGACAAGATGAGAAGAGGAACTCCCTGATACTTGGCATTTTATTGATCCATAGATTGTGTGATGGTCGGGACTCCCATAGTCTAATATTCGATGATGATTGTTTGATCTCCAGGAGATCATCCCAGAACAGCTTGGGTTAGTCAAGATTGAAGAAAATACCATTTGCATCATGGCTCGATAGACGCGCTGCCCCTAGGTGGGCGCCAAATGTCGTGGTAGTGATTCCGACAATAGAAAGAGGGTAGGATAACGGAGCATGATCTATCAAGATGCACATGGGTGACATGGTGGTTTTAGCGAGTTCAGGCGTCTCACAATGGAGATAACAACCCTACGTCTCGTGCTCCGGAAAGGCTTTGTTTTACCTGTCATGGACATGAGTTACATGGTGTAGAGAGAGAGAGCCAGAGCTCGAGGGAAAGAATCAGCCCGAAGGAGGAGAAGCAGCAGGTGATGCCTTAGCTATGTGGAGGGGGGTGGCTTATATAGAGTGCGCCACCTCCTCACCTCTTACGTTACAATATGGGGCATTGATGCCATAATGCCAGCCCACTACAGATGTCTTGCCGACTGTTGGTATTTGCATGACCGAGTGGTTGACTGTCATCCGAGTGGATGGAATGTACTTGTCTGAGTGGATCCGTACCGAGTGGATTAGATGTTGTCACGATCAGTAGGAATTTCCCTTGTAGCCCTTAAACTAATAATGAGGTGCCCTTGGGTAGGACGTATTGGTCAGAACTACGACCCTACCCTAGGGCTATATCCCCGTCACCAAATGTCGTGGTAATGATTCCAACAATAGAAAGAGGGTTGGATAACGGAGCATGATCTATCAAGATGCACATGGGTGACACGGTGGTTTTAGCGAGTTCAGGCCTCTCACAGTGGAGATAACCCCCTACGTCTCGTGCTCCGGAGAGGCTTTGTTTTATCTGTCATGGACATGAGTTACATGGTGTAGAGAGAGAGAGCCAGAGCTCGAGGGAAAGAATCAACCCGAAGGAGGAGAAGCAGCAGCTGATGCCTTAGCTATGTGGAGGGGGGTGGCTTATATAGAGTGCGCCACCTCCTCACCTCTTATGTTACAAGATGGGGAATTGATGCCATAATGCCAGCCCACTACAGATGTCTTGCCGACTGTTGGTATTTGCATGACCGAGTGGTTGACTTTCATCCGAGTGGATGGAATGTACTTGTCTGAGTGGATCTGTACCGAGTGGATTAGATGTTGTCACGATCAGTAGGAATTTCCCTTGTAGCCCTTAAACTAATAATGTGGTGCCCTTGGGTAGGACGTATTGGTCAGACCTATGACCCTACCCTAGGGCTATATCCCCGTCATTAGCCCCCGAATGGATCAGGGTCCGAGTGGTGAAGGTGTCGATGTAAATCTTGTAGCAGCAGACCGAACTTGAACGTGCTTCAGAGCCTTGCAAAATTATGCGTTGATAGAAGTCTTCATCATTCGCCCTGATCGATTCTGCTGAGTAGTACGTCCGAGTGAACTTAAGAATTGAAGTAGGTCCGAGTGACCAACAGGATCTTGAGACTTTGACTGACTCCTGGTAGTCGGTTGGAATCTGTTGAATCTATTGAACTTGGATGTTGTTGGTGGACCTGACCAAGCAGAATGTTTCTTTTTTGTATTTCTCTTCCTGTGGGGGCACGCTCAGTGCACCCACTGGGTGTAGTCCCCGAGCCTCTGTTGGACTAGATGACTCCGGCAGAGGGTTAGACTTCCAGTGCTTGTGATGTTGAATGTTTGTTGAATCTGCATTATATGATTTCTGGATCAAAGTCAAGTCTCCGAGTGTATTTTTCAACTTAGGCGATACGGGGTCGCAGCTAAGTTCCCGAGTGTGGAGCGTGTCTGTACTAGGAGTAGTTTTAACTTAGGCGATATAGAGTCGCAGCTAAGCCTCCGCGTGTGGAGCGTGTCCGCACTCGGAGTTGTTTTTAACTTAGGCGATACGGAGTCGCAGCTAAGTCCCCGAGTGTGGAGCATGTCCGCACTCGGAGTTGTTTTTAACTTAGGCGATACGGAGTCTTAGCTAAGTCCCCGAGTGTGGAACATGTCCGCACTCGGAGTAGTTTTGAACTTAGGCGATGCGGAATCGCAGCAAAGTCCCCGAGTGTGGAGCATGTCCGCACTCGGAGTTGTTTTTAACTTAGACGATACTGAGTCGCAGCTAAGTCCCCGAGTGTGGAACATGTCCGCACTCGGAGTAGTTTTGAACTTAGGTGATGCAGAATCGCAGCTAAGCCCCCGAGTGTGGAGCGTGTCCGTACTCGAGGTAGTTTTAACTTAGGCGACACGAAGTCGCAGCTAAGTCCCCGAGTGTGGAGCATGTCCGCACTCGGAGTAGTTTGAACTTAGGCGATACGGAATCGCAACTAAGCCCCCGAGTGTGGAGCATGTCCGCACTTGGAGTAGTTTTAACTTAGGCGACACGGAGTCGTAGCTAAGCTGAGCGGTGGCGCGCGGGGCAGCCGAATGATGAAGACATGCACACGGAGTGGCAACGCGCATGGCATCCGAGTGAGGTAGACGATTCTGGCTGAGTGGCAACGCGCGGGGCGGCCAAGTGATGTATGTCGAGGAGGCGTCCGACCCACTGACGGCACGCGGGGCGGCCGTGTCCACTACGTCATTGCGGGGGCTTCCGAACACGTGAAAAAGCATGAATGATCGTTGGGGCGGCTGAGCCTATGCAGCGACGAGGATGGCGCACGGATGCGTCGAGTAACCTGTGTATGAAAAATAGCACAAGCCAGCATAAAAAATTATCAAAGTCATATGATCTTTTTTGAAATAGTTCATGTAAATTGCACCCATAGACACCCACTGGGTGTGCCACGTGATTGCTGGTTCGGAACCAGCAAGAGTCTGAAAGACTGAAGGATCCGGCTGAACTCGTTTGAGTACTGGACCCAAATGAAGCGGAAGTGAAGTGTTCCCTCATAAAAATAAACAACCGAGTGCAGAGGTACACTCGGTGGCGTGGCATCCGAGTGAACGTCATGTGAGACTTCCTCGACACTCGGTAATGCGGAAGCAACCATTTAATTGAATGAAGCGTATGGAGAATGACTTAGCTTTCTGACGGCGCGGGAGCAGCCGAGTGATGAAGGAGCGACCAACTGAGTGAAGGTGCGTGGAGCGACCGAGTGATGCAGGTCTGTCTCGCCGAGTGGTGACGCGCGGGGCAGCCAGGTTACGAAGGAGCGTCCAGCCAAGCGACGGCGCGAAGGAGCGTCCCGCCGAGTGAAGGCGTGCGGGGCGACCGAGTGTCGAAGGAGCGTCCAGTCGAGCGACGGGGCGAAGGAGCGTCCCGCCGAGTGACGGCGTGCGGGGCGACAGAGTGTCGAAGGAGCGTCCAGTCGAGCGACGGTGCGACGGAGCGTCCCGCCGAGTGATGGCGTGCGGGGCGACCGATTGTCGAAGGAGCGTCCAGTCGAGCGACGGCGCGAAGGAGCGTCCCGCCGAGTGACGGCGTGCGGGGCGACCGAGGGTCGAAGGAGCGTCCAGTCGAGCGACGGTGCGAAGGAGCGTCCCGCTGAGTGACGGCGTGCGGGGCGACCGAGTGTCTAAGGAGCATCCAGTCGAGCGACTTTGCGAAGGAGCGTCCTGCCGAGTGACGGCGTGCGGGGCGACCGAGTGTCGAAGGAGCGTCCAGTCGAGCGACGGTGCGAAGGAGCGTCCCGCCGAGTGACGGTGTGCGGGGCGACCGAGTGTCGAAGGAGCGTCCAGTCCAGCGACGGCGCGAAGGAGCGTCCCGCCGAGTGATGGCGTGCGGGGCGATCGAGTGACGATGACGTTTCTCGCCGAGTGGTGATGGACGGAGCTGCTGTGTGGATATGGAAGTGTCCAAGTACAATAGCTCGCAACGCATCGGACGAGTTTCCCCACGGTGGGCACCAAATGTCGTGGTAATGATTCCGACAATAGAAAGAGGGTAGGATAACGGAGCATGATCTATCAAGATGCACATGGGTGACACGGTGGTTTTAGCGAGTTCAGGCCTCTCACATTGGAGATAACAACCCTACGTCTCGTGCTCCGGAGAGGCTTTGTTTTATCTGTCATGGACATGAGTTACATGGTGTAGAGAGAGAGAGCCAGAGCTCGAGGGAACGAATCAGCCCGAAGGAGGAGAAGCAGCAGCTGATGCCTTAGCTATGTGGAGGGGGGTGGCTTATATAGAGTGTGCCACCTCCTCACCTCTTATGTTACAAGATGGGGCATTGATGCCATAATGCCAGCCCACTACAGATGTCTTGCCGACTGTTGGTATTTGCATGACCGAGTGGTTGACTGTCATCTAGGTGGATGGAATGTACTTGTGTGAGTGGATCCGTACCGAGTGGACTAGATGTTGTCACGATCAGTATGAATTTCCCTTGTAGCCCTTAAACTAATAATGAGGTGCCCTTGGGTAGGACGTATTGGTCAGACCTATGACCCTACCCTAGGGCTATATCCCCGTCAGATGCCCTAAAAGATGGAAAATGGCTACAAGGCCTCTCGATGGGGCTACTGGAGGAAATGCTCCCGGAGCTACTACACCTTGCGACTCGGTTGGATCGAGTCCGGCTCCACGAGGGCCAACCGGATGATATCAGCTGGAGATTTTCTCAGGACAGGACATACACTGCGCGCTCAGCATACCGGTTACAGTTTGAGGGGTCGGTTCGATTGCATGGGCACCAGCTGATCTGGCGAGGATGGGCCCCGGGCAAATGCAAGTTTCTGGTATGGATGATCATGCTTGGGAGGCTGCTGACGGCAGATGCACTACTGCGACGTGGATGGGAAAATGACTACTTCTGCCCGCTGTGTGTAAGAAACCTAGAAACGCCGTCACACCTGTTCATTTACTGCCCATGGTCTATGCAAATTTGGAACGCCATCGCCTCCCTCACGGCTATGCCATTGCTATGCCCGACAAGGTGGGAGAGGGATCACAAGTTCTCAAAATGGTTCGAGACTTGCTATGCTCTCACTGCTAAGGAGAAGAAAAAGGGGCTATTCTCCCTTGTGCACCTAATTACTTGGGAGATCTGGCGGGAAAGGAACACGAGAGTCTTCAACCAGGAGTACATGACGGCGGACGGGATGCAGACCAGAATTAAAGAGGAAATTAGACTGTGGAACCTGGGAGGAGCAGGGATGCCTTTCGACCCGGGCTGAGATAGTCGTCTTCCTTTTTCTTTCGTGTCTTCCTCTTTCGTTTCTCTCTCTTTTGTTCTCGTTTCCTGCCATTCCCTTCTGGGAATGCTTTTGTACACTGTTCTACCCTGATAAATGAATTTGGCGAAGCGGCCAACATTCAAAAAAAAATAAAAAATTTCTAAGTCCCACTGGCATATGGTCGAACAGGTGGCGTGCATAGTTTCAGAACTTGTCAGGTTTAGTGACAATATCACCAGTGCGCTCGTTGGCCCCTTGCTCACTGTGTCCCCTTCCTATCCAGTGTGATGCACGGTCCTTTGGACGGATCTGACCATCGGTGATGAGTTAGCATGTCGGCGCAGGCCTCAACAGCGGCGACAGTGATACCCGTTGCGACCACCACATGCCACCCGTGCAAAACGGCGACACCCATAACCCCTAAGCCACCAAAGGCCCGCGCGTGTCCGCCCCAACCCTGCGCGCGCTGAAGCACCGTCGCCAAGGTTTGAGCGGCACAAAGCACGCCGTGTGCAGCCGCCGCGCCCGTGAGCACCTTTCCGTCGAGCGGCGGCGTTACCGTGGAATAGAACTTGCTTAGTAGAAAAATGGAACCCGTGGAGCTTGTTGTACCCGTCCCCGCCATCATAAGCACATGTAGATCCTCTGGCTCGCCGTGATCAGCATCGGAGCTAGTGCCGTCATGGCACTCCCTTTGCCCGCCTATGAATAGAGGACCCCCGAGCCACTCTCCAACCCAGAACCACTCCACCACACTTCAGAGCCACACCCAGCTTCTAGGAGGGCCTCAGGAGGGTCTTCTTCACCGTCTTCGGCCGCCCCGACCCTCCTCGCGCTCCATCAAAATTTGTGCTGGTGAGCATGTGTCCATATCCCTAGCTTGGTCGGTAACCTCCTAGAGTACCCACACCTCCGATCCCCGCTCCAATTTCACGGTTGCAAGTCTCTCTGGCGAAATCAACCTGCACACGAAACCACCGTCCGCCAGAGTGGAAGTTGTTGTCAACGTGGTGCTCGCCGATGACCCCTTCCACCACCCATCATCACGGAAGGGCCCCATGAGTGCACATGTTCCCTTTTCCATCTCTGGTTCGCAGTGGACCATTGACGGCGACCATCAGGTGCTCTATGTCGCCGATGCCAAATTTCAAACGTAACATGGGTGGCCCACTGTTAGGATTCTCTTATTTTCTCTCTAGCTTGTGCAGTCTAACCGAAACGTTTTCTACCTTTCTCAGTCTAGCCATGGGTAACTTTCTGTTTATCACAAATAAGTCCCTGGTTTTAGTTTCTTTATAACTTCCAAACTAAAATGGCTTTTGAGTTGATTCTTTTTCTAAAAATTTTGTCTGTTGTCTAGTTTTTTGTGATATTTATTAAAAAAGGGATATTTTTTATATGCACTTGGTATTTACATTAGAATTCGATATTTGGGTGGCGTAGATACCGAAGGAGGAGACGACGCCGTCAACTTCGATGAGCTAGCTTCCGACTACGTTGATCTAGGCAAGCATGTTTGAACATTTGATGTGATGTTTTCTCACATGATTTCTTGATGAACTTTTTGCATATGAAATTTATAGCATAAAACATGGTATTATTTCATGCATGGTCAAGCTAACACTTGTGAAATGATGGGAAGCCCTTGGATACCCAAGTCACGCGGGGTGTGATAGGCTGTGGCCTGGTCATGGTGGATGCATGACAGTATGTGTCGTGGTTTTTATCACGACATATGTCCTCGTGAAAGGACTTAGGTGTGAGTCCATCGCAACTATGTGGCGGCTTGAGAGGGGTTAGTCGGAATCCAGAGATGTGAGTTTACCCAGGTTCGGCCGCTCCGATGGAGCTAAAACCCTACGTCCTGCTTGTGTTTCATTGATGAAGATGATGATCTCGATTACATGGGTGCGTAATCGTTACCTCTAGTCTCGAGGGTGTCCAACCTGTCTATCTCTCATGACATGAACTTGTCATGGCTTAACCTAACTTGTCCCTTTTGGAGCGCCTTACCCCTCCTTATATAGCTGGAAGGGGTAGGTTTACATGTAAAGTCCTACTAGGAGTAGGACTAGGACTAGTCTCTCTTGAATTCTAATCTGGGTCTTGTTTCCTTCTGGGGGAGTCTTTCCTCTTCTTGCGCCTTCTGTGTGCGCCGACCCTCGTGGCCTCTCTCTGAGCCACCTTATGCCAGGGTTCACGACGGGCCTTGGGCCTTCAGTTTTTGTCATTCATCTAACCCTGTGTGACAGCCCGATGCCGACGTTCCAGAAGATTCCCCTCTCTTTCCGTTTTCGTCGCGTGTCTATTTATATTTGTCGCATCATCATCGCATCATGCGCATCATCAGCATTGCATCGGCATCTCCGTTGTCGTCAGTTTTCAAAACTTGCATTCGTTAGGAGTCGCCGGTTCTCGTCGTTGTCCGTTCCGAACCCGACCACACTCGCACGCGCCCGCGGCACCGTCAAAACCCTGTTTTAAAAGTGTGTTTAGAACTTTCTCTGTTTGGATTGGAACTTGGCGTGCGGTCGTAATTAGTTGTAGCTAGGCCGCCTGTCAAGTTTCGTCGCAATCGGAGTCCGTTTGGTACTCGAACGGTCTATCGTCTGACGTATGTCGGTGTTTTAAAGTTCGTTGCCGGGTAGCCTGTCTTCCCTCTCATCTTAGCCAACGCCCCTCTACACAGCAAACACTAACCCGTCTCTCCGATCGGACCGTACGATCGCGATCGGAGGGTCGAAAAACCCCCCAAATACCGCCCTAACCTAGCCCCATCCTATAAATAGACGCCCTACCCTGCCTAAAATGGCTAACCCTATCCTCTGCCTCGAAAAACGCGCCATCCAACCCGGCCGCCGCCACCTCGTATCTCTCATCCCGCGCAGGGCCCTCCCAGGACCATCTGGAGCCCGCCCGGGCCCGAGCCGCCGCCGCCACTAGCCCGAGCTCCTCTCGTGCGCCCTCAGCCGCTCCTCCCCCGCGCGCCTCCAGCCCGAGCTCCTCCCGACGCGCCGCCGCATCCCGCCGGCAACCGGAGCCCCAGCGCCGTCGCCGCATGTCACTGCAGCTCGCCCCCTCGGTTCCCTACGCTGTGCCCCGCCTCCGGCAACCGTCAGCATCTCGAGTTCCTCCCGTCGGAGCCCCAACCTGCAGCTTCCCGCTGGCCAGCACCTCCTGGCGCCCGCAAGATGTCGCCGCCTGAACTTGCAGTCTGCAGATCCGGCCTACCACTCGGATCCGGCCCTCGCCGACGAGCCTCGCTAGTTCCTCGTCCCCGCCGGCGCCATCGGAGGGAGCAGCCGCCGCCGCCATGGCCTCTCGCCAGGAGGACGAGTCCGAGAAGCCACTCGCTGGCCCCGAGCGTTGACTGCGTCGCTCCTGGGCCGGCCTCGCCTCGAGCGCCCCGAGGCCGAGCAGCAGCAGCGCCCCGATCGGCCCAGCACGCCCAGGCCCCGCTCCCCATCGGCCTCCTCCTTCTCCTGGGCCAGGCCCGCGAGGTGAGCTAACCTACCAACTCTAATCCTCACCCTAGGCATCTTTTGCTATGCTGCGCCCTTTGTTTAGGCCCATAGCTATTTTTTTTCCAGGTTTCGGATTTTATTCAAATTTCAGGAATATGCTAGATTTTCAAACCCCCGTAACTTATAATCCGTAAGTCGGATCGCGACATGTAGCATATGGATTTCGCGTAGTTTTGCGAGTAGAATATGTTGGCACAACTTGCATATTTATTTCACGTAGTTTTACGTGCCAAACGCCTAGTTTAGCGTGCTGTCCCAATAGGGGAACGTCCCGTATTTATTTTTCTTGCGGTCCGGATTGTCCGAATGCCGTAGATTAAATGCCAATGTTTTAGGGATCTTTTTGCATGTATTTTAGAATGGTCAGTTGTATTTTTGCGTATAGGGAATTGCCTCTAGTTTATTTTCCCGTATATATGTTATTTTTCTCGCATTTGTGTGCGGCATTATTTTGTGTTGCACACCCCACATATTTTATATGTATCCGGGGTAGAAAAATCCCATGGATTTTTCTGTGCAATTAGTTTTAGCTTTTGAGCAAGTTAGTTCACGTGATATTTGCTCGTGATGCCCTTTTGTTTAATTCGTAGGATTTATTCCGTGCCTCGTTTGAATTAGTTGTCAACTAGGGAGTTCTTCTTAGATGTTTTGTTTAGCCCCTGGTATTTTTAGTTGCAATAGAAATGCATGTTTAGGTGTGTTTCTATTGCCCTCAAGTTGCTAGAAATAGTGCGGATTTGGAGGAGCTGAAATATTTCTAAGTATGGAATCTATTATATTTTGTTGCTGTCTTGTCTTGCTTCTATCTTGAGTTATGTAGCTCTTTTGACGTTGATCCAATGGAGTAAGTTGTAGCCCTTGTGTTTCTCTAGCATGCTCTTTTGACGTTGATCCAATGGAGTAAGTTGTAGCCCTTGTGTTTCTCTAGCATGCTGTGAAGTTTCATGCCATCTGGAGTCCTGTAGATATAGGTTTTGCTGCTGTTAATATAGCTTCAAATCGAAAACTGCACTTTCGTGAGGTGTAATTTTCACTATGTCTGAAATAGTGTGTGGGAAGCCATTTTGTGACATCTTTCCCCAGTGTTCCTTGCTGCCAAGCTAGTTGTTGTTAGTTGTTCGTAGTAGTGCTTCTTGCCCTCTTCCATGCCATGCCTTGCTTGTGCATATCGGAGTTGTGTAGCCGTAGTTGTGGGGCGTAGAAAATGCTATGTGGCTGATTTTGGCAGATTGTAGTCATTTCTTGTTTTGCTCGTAGTTTTTGAACCGTCGCTCCGATTTGATCGTGTCCTACATGAATCTTGCTTAGAATCTCGTGTAGTTTCATTTTCTCTTGCTGTTTTTATGTTTTGAAGTGCTCGTGACCGTCGTTGCACACATTTTGCATTCATGCCATCATATCTTGCGGTGCCTGTATCTTTTGAACCGTAGCTCCGTTGGAGATGTTCTTCATGTGTAGGTTGCTTGAAATGATGCGTAGAATCACGAGAACCTATTTGTTTTGCTGTTTAACAACCAATTAAATGTGTAAACTCAGATATGGACAGAATTGTAAATTAACATGTGAGGTCGTCTCGGGGGTGCTATATGTCATTTCCGACCTCACTTAAAATGTCTAGATAGGTAGTTTAATTTCCGCTCCACCTCATTTCCGACCTCGTGTAAATAACCGGGAGTGAACTAAATAATTCATATGTGGAGTTTCATCGATATGCAACTCGTTGCATATTGAACTTCACTTAATGTGTAGTTTTGATCGTGTGAAATTGTCATGCCGTGACTTGCATGTATTCAGTTGCTCATGCATCATTTGTGTTGTGCATCGTGTGGTGAATCTCGTATTTTTATTCGTGTTTCCGGTTTGCTTCGTCTCGATAGAGTTCCGCAAGCGTGTCGGATGTGAGGACCCGCTCGACTACGTCGGTTCGTCTGCTTCACGGGGGCATTCTTCTTCCACGCGGGATCTCAGGCAAGATGATCATTTCCCTAGATACCATTACTATCATTGCCATGCTAGTTTTATCGCTTCTATCGATTAAGTCTCGTTGCCTACCATGATTACCCTCAACCTGTTCGACCTAGCAAACCACTTATTGGCTATGTTACCGCTTGCTTAACCCTGTGTAAGCGTTGCTAGTTGCAGGTGCAGTTGCTTCCATGTGATTACATGGGTTCCTTGCTATATCACCCTATTAAATGCTATTTAATTTAATGCACCTATATACTTGGTAAAAGGTGGAAGGCTCGGCCTTTCTAGCCTGGTGTTTTGTTCCACCTTTGCCCCCTTAGTTTTCGGCTACCGGTGTTATGTTCCATAAATGAGCGCTCCTAACACGATCGGGGTTGTTATGGGGACCCCCTTGATAATTCGTTGTAGATTAAAGCTGGTCCGGCAAGGCCCAACATAATAATTCTGTTAACATTGAAATTAATAGGGCGTCATGAACCCGAGGAGTAATTTTACATAAACAGGGGGGGCCAGTGTTGATGGTGTTGGTCCCAAACGGTCTGCCTGTGGGGCCACCACGGGGAAACTCGAGGTTTGGCACCTGTAGCTAGTTCCATCCGTCGTGTCCTGAGAACGATATACGCGGCTCCTATCGGGATCGTCGACACGCCGGGCGGCCTTGCTGGATTAGTTTTACCTTTGACGAGATATCTTGTGCATCGGGATTGCGGTGATGCTTTGGGTAATCTCAGAGTTGAGGTTTTCCACTAGGGAATCCGACGAGATCGCGAGCTTCGTGATTGAGGATTTCTGTGCGGCTTGTGGTAATTTGTGATGGACTACTTGGAGCACCCCTGCAGGGTTAAATCATTCGGAAAGTCGTGCCCGCGGTTATGTGGCAACGTGGAAGCTTTGTTTAACACTGGTTCTAGATAACTCAAAGTTAATTAATTAAAACATGCCAACTGTGTTCGTAACCGTGACTGTCTCTTTCATGAGTTCCTTCTCCGATCGAGGACACGGTGGGGTTATGCCTGACGTATGTAGGTGTTTAGGATCATACTTTTGATCACGAGTAGATCACGTCCGTTATGCGTTGATCTTCGCCCTCTTATTTCTGGTACTCGTAAGTTTAGCCACCAAATATATGCTTAGCCGCTGCTGCAACCTCACCACTTAACCATGCCTCACCCATTAAGCTTTGCTAGTCTTGATACCTTTGGAAATGAGATTGCTGAGTCCCATGTGGGTCATAGATTACTACAACACCAGTTGCAGGTACAGCGTTGATTGTTCATTTGGAGTTGCTTCTTCTTCTTCTTCTTCATCGATCTAGGATGGGTTCCAGGCCGGCAGCCTGGGATAGCGAGGATGGACGTCATTCTTATTTTTCTCGTTTTTTTTCGTCCGTAGTCGGACCCTGCTCTTACTCTTGTTGATTATGTAATGTACTGATGTGACTCTCATGTAGCTTGTGGCGAGTGTAAGCCAACTCTGTATATATATCCCATCTTTTCAGTACATGTACTTGTAACGATATCCATTCTTGCGACACGACGAGATGCGCTTCTATCTCTGACGAGGCCTTCGAGCCAAATTGAGTATAGGGTCGCATCTTGGGCGTGACACCCTCCTACCGGGTCACCAATGTGTCGCCAAGTTCGGCCGAGTCACGAGTGAATCGCTAAGTCCCGGTCGGGTCATAGTTCAAGCGGGTTAAACCGCGTGGTATATCCCCAACATTAGCCCCCAGGTTAGCTTGAATTTATTCATGGTAAGCTTATGAGATAAGAATAATAAATATGTTAAGGGACCGGCTTGCTCCTTGGCCATCTTATTTCAATGAAGTAGCTCTACGAAAATCCTGGTTTCTTTGAGCCGTCTTCACAATCATCTTGCCGGTACATGTGCTTTGTAATAAAATACATATGACATTGAGTCGGCCTCCAATGCTTTGGGTTGATGTAAATTTTGGGAATAAGAAATCCACACAACGTTGAACCGGCTACTCTTGCTCGTCTAAATAAAATTATTGGGATGAAAAAATCCATCGGACGTTGAGCCAGCTTTGAATTCTTCTCGATTGAGGATGTTTATAGCTTGTCAAGTTGCTATCGTCGAAGTTGCCAGGTTATGATTGATAATGTTGTGTCATGATTGGTGGTAATGCCCGGTCATACAACTGATCTCCAATTGACTTTATAAATTATTGGGAATAAAGAAATTTGTGTGATGTTGAGGCAGTCTTTCAATGCTTCAACTATATAAAAATATGTTGAGTCGGTCTCTCAGTGCTTTAGCCCCATGACGAAATGAGACCAGTCTCGCCCACAATTGACATCTTAAAAGTGCTCTTCAATATTTTGACATATCCATATTACCTGTAGCCCCAAAGCTCCAAGTTTATCAGATCGTGATGACCTGGTGGTTTGCAATGATATCTTTGACCATATAGCCCCCAAGTAACGGCTTGTGTTTCCTGTAGTAGCCTGGCACTTGTAATCATCTTATATTTATAAAGCATCAGCTCGTGTAGCCCCCAAGGGCTGACACATCAGTGTGTGAGGGACCGGGTCTTCAATTTGGAGCTTATAATCTGCTTGAACATCTGAATACTATAGCCCCTAAGTGTCGAGTTGTCTTGCTTGCAGCAACGTGGGACTTCAGAAGTTTCGATCCGAGTAGTGTAGCCCTAAGTGCTGGGTTGATTGCTTGCGGCGACTTGGGACTTGCACGTTCTTCTCCTTTGAAAATAAAACATCATACGATGTAGCCCCCAAGGGCCGGTTCATTATGTAATAATGAGGAGGGACTTTGTAGATTTGATTATGTAAACTTGAGCAGCAATATGTAGCCCCCAAGGACCGGTTCATTCTGTAATAATGATTCGCTTCTTCCTTGAATCCATAATTGAATAAAGAGCGACCTCTAGCCCCCAGGGCCAGCTTATCTCCTTGAAATAGCTGGGTCTATTGATGATGTGATGATTTGAGAGATCAGCTTGCATTAGCCCCAAAGTGTCATGGTGCATGATTGCAGCGACATGAGACTTTCAAACTTTGATGTAATCAAGATTTGAATAATGTAGCCCCCAAGTGTCGGGTTGTCTTCCCTACAATAACCTGGGACATTAGAAATTTTGATCTGAATAGTGTAGCCCCCAAGGGCCGGGTTGTGTGCCTGCAGCGACTTGGGACTATTCCTTCAATTGTAGAAAAAAATCATATCCACTCTATGAGATGATGATGCCTTTGTGATGAAATAAATCCTTGACCGTGGTTGCAATGTCACCCAAAAAATATATGTTTGAGAAATCCATAAGTCAATTAGATGACCCGACATTATATGTGATAGGGCGACTCTTCGAAAATAATTAATTCTTCCGAGCTAACTTAAAAAAAACAATCATTTAACACTCGTTATGATAAATCAAGATGAAAATCCAGCTACATTGGTTATCAAAGATTTAATTGCTCCTATAGAAGTTTATGCTTTGACCCAATTTGAAGACTAACATGATATGTATGTATGATGCATGATGCAATGCAATATGATGCATGTATATGATAAAATAATGTTGGGTTTCTGAGAAAAGATAACAATATGATGCCCTTCTGAGCTTTATTTCCTTGCAATTTGGATTTTCCCTTTATGAGAGAAAGGACTTCATAGTCACCATGATTTATCCGAACTATGACCCCATGGTTTATCTATTCTCCATATGCTCACTCTCGCTATACACCTCGATGTTTTAACATTGGCAAGTGAGGTTCCAAAATGGATTGACTCGCCAAGAGTACATGGGGCAATTACTGCGAGTCGCAAAGACATACAATCCAGTATAACCATTATATAGCGTTAATTTTCCGCAAGCGAAGAGGGTAAGAAAGCTGAACTCAATGAGTTGGAAGCCCCCAAGTGACCTTTGATCAGGGAAAAGCCGAGCATAGGATTGCACAAGACAATGCTATCACTTCTAAACAACATGGGGACTAATAGCCCCCAGGTAAGCCGGGTTGATTTTTCCAGATCATAAATTGGCGCCTATGTTTGAACCGTGCATCATGGCAACCGGTCCTCTTTGGCTTATCAGTATCCATGTTTGAATGATCACAACCTGGCGGCTCATCCTCTATGATACTAATAGCGTCCATGTTTGAATGACATCCTTGGTGGCGGCTCATCCTCTTGGGCGGCTTTTAAATCACCCGCCAATGAGGCAGGGCGTCCATGTTTGAATGTTCGCATCATGGTGGCTCGTCTTCTTGGGCAACTTTTAAATCTTTTCGCCAATGGGGCAGCAGCCCCCGGGACCGGCTTATCTTTCGTGTAGTGACACGAGGTTCTGGAATTATTCAGCCCAGATGAATTTGCCGAGCCATGCCTGTGTAGCCCCCGAGTCTTAAGTCGACTCAAGGAGGCGGCTTGAGACTCTCCATACTTGATTGTGACATAAACCGGCATGAGGTTGATGGTTGAACGATGGATTTATCCGAACTGCAGGTGACGTATTGAGCTGATGATCTTGGTGACGCTCATCACATGTCTTTGGCAAATATCATGGTCAAATTGAGTGTATATGCCTTTTGGCCCATGCTTTATTCTCTGGTAGTCTGGCTCTCGTGGCTTCTCCATGACCACTTTTCCTTTTCTTTGCCGTTTGACTTGAATTATGGCCTCAATGGTGGCTTGCTCAAATTGTAGCTTCACCAGGGATGTTTCCTTTATGACAAGCCCTCATGTTTCTTTTGATATGTTGAGGTAGATAGTATTGGCCCATGCTTTTGCTCTAATGTTGTTGGGGGAGACGGGCCGCGGAGGCGGCTTGCATGCGTCCGTTGGGCCGCTCGTATAGGCGAGCACTACACCGATATGTTGATGTATAATAGATCATGGGGATGGCGACTATCACACGTCGGTTTGGCGACTTGTATCGGCGAGCACTGCACCGGCTGGTTGATGTCGTACAGACCATGGGAGGGGGGTCTTGGTGCGTCTATTGGGCGGCTCGTATAGGCGAACACTGCACCGGCGGGTTGATGTACACCTGGACCATGGGGACGGCGGCTTGCGCGTGTCCGTAGGGCGCTTTGAGCGTGCAAATGCTTCGGTACATTAAGTTGAATGCGAGAGTTGTCCGACAATTTGATACGGATGCGAGAATCTGTCGCGGCGTTGTAAGCCGTTTTGGTCGCGCGGACATGAGAGTTGGCCGTGTCATTGTAACTCGTCTTGGTCGCACGGACGTGAGAGTTGGCCGCGTCATTGTAAGCCAGCATAGTGCGACACAGACGAATGCCAGTCCCGACTGATGTTGGCATGCCTCCATCTCAGCTGTACCATGCCGCTTTGGTAATGAATAATTGTCCTGTGTGAAAATATCATAGACCAAAGTAATTCTTTTCAAAGGAAATTCAAATGTACTTGATAAAGTATGGCGGATAGCACCTGATATCTTTGTCTAATCACCATGGACATTGGTGTCTAATAATTTTCCAAGTAGTAATTGATCTTATCTTGGATTGTCTGTGTGATTTCTTCCATTGTCGAATTGATCTTCATTTTTTTTTACAGAAGGAGGATGACCCCCGGTCTCTAAATCTGAGAGATGCATGCGACCATTTTATTGATTATTTCCGAGGACCGAACAAAGTAGTACAACAATATGTCTAAATCCGACATCTTGGCAACATTTGCCGCTACTCCTATCCATATGATGAAGGGGTGCAAGCTGAGCCAAATACCCAGACCTCTCACCTAAGCCTAACATCTAAAGCCGGAGCCCCCGACCGAACCACATACCGGGTCATGGGCACAAACTGGTCTGACACACTCACATGTGTCGTCGCCACCATCTTGCACTGGTTCATCTTCAGAGCACATTGAGGTACCAGCCTTGGTAGGTGCCTCCGCCATCGACGCCACCATGATGCCAAACGACGACCTCCACCTACGCGAGTCCATCTCCAAGCAGCGGATATAAATCCATGCTAGGATAGGGCCGCACCACCGTCGTCGCCCACCACCCATAAGAACCACCTATCCCCAAGGTTCCAAAAGTGGCGCCTTCAAGAAGGGAACGATGCCACGAGCGCCGCCGCCGCCCAACAAAGTTAGGGATTTCGCCCGGGAGTCCTAAGGGAAGGGGGAGTGAGGGGATCAGTCCATACTCACGCCTCCAAGGAGGGGAACGGCGCCCTCAGGTGTCGCCGTCGACGCGGCCCGCCATGGTCGGCCAGGGATTTTGCCCGAACTAGATCCCCGTCACCAGCAGCGCCTCCTGTACATAACCGGCGACCCAAGGAAGCGTGACCCGACTAGGCTAGCCCGCACGCCGAACATGGGAGGAGGGGATGCACCAGATCGCGCGCACCGACCACCGCAAAATCCGCCGCCGGCCGCCAAGGACCACTAGATCCCTACGCCCGAGCGGCTCGGATGCCAGATCCACCGTCCTCACGGCTACTAGCTTGTCGTGCCTCGTCCACGTAGCCGACGCTCTAGATCCGGAGTTCCCCACGCAGAGGCAGGGCAGCCAAGGCCCCGCCGCCACGATCCTTTGCGCCCCGGGCTTGCGCGAGGCTGCCTCACGCGGCAGAGAGGAAGGGAGGGGGAGGGAGTTGGGTGGCTAGTGTTGGAAGGGGGAGGGAGGGGGAGGGAGTCTACAAGATCCCAACATCTTATGCCTTGTCTTCTTGCAAGATCCAGTTGGCCGGCTGACTTAGCTCCATGAAGGAGAACCCAACTCAACGGAAAAAAGACTAGCACTTTGCACCATATTGTAAGGATTCGCTCTCTCCTTTTTCTTTTTGTGCATGCATGGCGTGTCCTTCTCGAAATTTTAAACACGTCCGATGACCTGATGACCTTGGGGTGATTGGGTAGCAGGAAACGGCAAGCCATCTCCGACCAGAGGCCATCTATGACAAGTAATTAGGGCGAGCCGTATCTGAGATGAGAAACTACTCCCTTTTGTTTCGTGGCGCACGAGCGGACGGTGCGAGCCACGCCGGCAGCGGAGCAAGGCCGACCCACGGGCGCGGCGGAACTGGCTGGAGGCAAGGCCATGGCAGAAACGAGCGGGGCCAGGTGAAGTTAGCTTGGGCGTGCGATAGTGGAGCAAGGCCGGCTCGGAGCAAGGTGGCAGCTGGCAAGCGATGCGTGTGTGTCAAGCGTGGCAGCGGCGGCAGTTGTGTGGCGCTGCGGCAAGCCGGCAGGGCCGAGAAAACGGCCATGGAAGGAAAGCGCGAGTCGGGTGCGCCATGTCCTTGGCAGGGAGCGGGAGAGCCACCGGGGGTGGAGTGGCGAGGTCGCGGTGGTGTGCGTGTCATGGTGGCGGCGGCTCGTAGACGAGGTCGGGGCAAGTCGGATGACAGTGGTGTGAGCGGGGCTACCGCGACGGGTCAGCTTGTCGAGCTGAGGCCGGCTTAGAGTGTGAGTAAGGCGAAGACGGCGGCCGGCTCGGCGGTGACCGGCTCGGTGAGCGAGGCGACGATGAAGGTCAGCTCGACGGCTGCTGGCTCGGCGAGCTAGGTGATGTGGGAGCAAGATGATGATGGCGGATGGTTTCGGCGAGCGGGGTGATGTGAGGAGATGTGTGGTGCTGCCGGCCGGCACAGTACAACTAGAGTCGGTGAGCAAGGCCTCGGCGTTTTGAAGGCGAGGTGAGCCGCCGACACAGTGGCTGTGGGGGCGAATCGGTCGTGGCGGCTTGGCAATGATGGAGCCAGCGAGGTGGACTCGGACGGTGGTCCGTGTCTAGATCGTGGTGACAGCCAGGCTCTGAGATCAAGTGGTGGATGGATTGATTGCTTCTTTAAGCGGGTATTCTTGGGCTGCAGTTGTAGTGGTATGACTCTATCCCTTACCCGATTAAATATCTCCTTGTCCAAAACTAACTTGATGGGAAGCAGAAGTGGGCTGTCAGCGTCCCAGTTACAGCCAAGTCAGCGGCACAAGAAGAACTGGCAGCCAAGTGTACCAATCAGGGAGAAGACCGCGTCATCCGGAGGCCAGCCAGGATCCAGCACACCAAGAGGCGTTTCGTGGGACCGGAATGGATCAACAGTACTTAAAGCCAGGTGACCAGGAGAGGAGGGCATCCGGGCTTGGATCAGGCAAAGGCAACGGCGGCTTCCTTTTTCCCCTATCATCTCCTACCTCTTGTACTTCCTTTCCAAATCCTTGTATTTGAGCTCGATTTCCCTAGAATGGAGCGATTCTCAAGTGGAACCCAACATGGGCCGCCTTGATAATCCTGTTTTGACTTAATAAAGGACACGGACAACGGAAACATCTTGTCCTGTCGGCTTCGATAACCTTGCAGCGGTTGTATGGACCCGGAACCCGTCTCAAACCTTAGAGCATCTCCAACCGGAGCGCAAAAAATCCGCGCCCAATAAATTTTTTAGCGCGCCACTATAGTAGTTTTGAAGCGCGGGGACCGGAGCATCTCCAACAGACACGCGCTAGTGCGGCGCCCAATCCAGTCCGATCAAGCGATCGCATCTGCTGCGGCTTAGAGTTTGCTGCGCACAAGCCGGCGCACCAAATATGCTGCGCGCGATAGCGTTTTTGACCGCGCGACCAAAAGTTTTTAGCGCGACAAAAAGTTTTTAGCGCGCGCAGTGTTTTGCAGCTTCTGCTGGAGCAGTCCGGCGCCCAAAAAACGAATCTTTAGCGCGCGGAGCAGTTTTTGGGCGTCTGTTGGAGATGTTCTTATACTGCAAGCTCCATAGCTAATCACAACCTTGATCATAGAAGAGTGAATCTATCGGCTCATCCCAAAGATGCCCCTTGCTGGGTTATCCTTCACAATTGTTAAGTGCCAGGTCTTTTTCATCGGACTGATCGTGAGCTTCCCGGTCCCTAAAAGATCTTCCTTCAAGAACAAAACCACCGTGCGTAGACCCCACGGCGGGTGCCAAATGTCGTGGTTTTATCACAGCATATGTCATCGTGAAAGGACTTAGGTGTGAGGCCATCGCAACTATGTGGTGGCTTGAGAGGGGTTGTTCGGAATCGAGAGACGCGAGTTTACCCAGGTTCGGTCCCTCTAATGGAGGTAAAAGTCTACGTCTTGCTTGTGTGTCATTGATGAATATGATGATCTCCATTACAAGGGTGCGGAGTCGCTACCTCCAATCTCGAGGGTGTCTAACCTGTCTATCTCTCATAACTTGAACTGGTCATAGCTTAACCTAACTTGTCCCTCTTGGGGCGCCTTACCCCTCCTCTTATATAGGTGAAAGGGGTGGGTTTACATGTAGGGTCATACCAGGAGTAGGACTAGGACTAGTCTCTCTTCAATCCTAATCCGGGTCATGTTTCCTTCTCAGGGGCATCTTTCCTCTTCTTGGGCATTTTGTGTGAGCCAGCCCACTTAGCCTCTCTATGAGCCTTGTCATTCATCTGACCCGCCTACCGGGTCACCAGTGAATCGCCAAGTCCTGGCGGGGTCATACTTCAAGCTGGGTTATACCACGGGGTATATCCCCGACAGTATATGAACAAATTAACACCACCACTATACTCATAGGTCGAGTCTTGTCAGTGTGTCACCTTACTTTTCGTGCTCCTACAAGGGTATCCGAAAGGGAATACTATTTAGTAAATTATAATCCTATTTCCATATGCACATCAAGTAGAGGGGCCGGATGAAGGTTCCATGGCTCTGAAATAATGTCAGTCCTTTGGTCAAGGGGCATGGGTGTTTCCGGGCTGGGGCCGAGAGGGCGGGCACCCCTTATTACCGTGCGGTATAAATTTGATCCCATGCTATTCTAGGATGTTGGCCTCCCCGTCTTATAGTTTTTCTTGGAAGTGTAGTCCGTGTGATTCCGGGCCTCGCTTGGTAAAAAAGAGTGTGTGTCTGTTATGTGTGTTTACTTCTAAAATACCATGCACAGGATTAGTCCTTGTGACTATTGAAACCCGTTGGTTGTGGGTAAAGAATACACCCTCTACAGAGTCAAAACTATTCGAGTAGACGTGTTCATGGTCAAGGACGGCTGGGTGACAGGTCAAGTGTCCGTCTCTGGAGAACAAAATATTACTTATGAAAACTCTTATTTCTGATTATACGACTGTGACTTTTACAGCTAACCTCTTAAAACCTTGGTTGTGTTGAGTATCTTGTAGGTTGGTTATACCACCTGAATATTCACTTGTTGTTATTGAATTATTTATGCCATTTCGAGGGTGTCACCTAGACGCCTGACTCTGGCAAGTATTTATTTTATTTATGCCCTTTCTTTGGTGTCGCTTAGACGCTCGACTGTGGTAGTTTACTTTTATTATTAACCATTCGAGGCGCGCTTAGACGCCCAACTGTGGCAAGTTATTTATTTTATTAAGTCCTCGCGTGGTGTCACCTAGACGCCCTACTATGGCAGGTTATTTGTTTTATAAAGCCCTTTACGTGGTGTCTCTTAGATGCCCGACTATGGTAGTTTAATTTTGTTATTGACATTTCGAGGCATCACTTCAGATACCCGATCGGTGTCTTTTATTTTCTTTGACATTTCAGGAGGACCACCGCACAACTTATCTACTTTACTTTACTTCAACTGACTGCTAATTATTAACCTTACTGATTGTGACAATTAAATTAACTTGTGCATGTGCATTCTATTTGCATTCATTTTATGTTGTGTCCGAACTTTCTTGCGAGTACTTTCAAAGTACTCACTGGCTTGTTTATTTGGCCAGATTTCGACGAAGGAGATCTCATGGATGAAGAGTATGATAGTGAGTACGATGCCTAGAGGAATCCTAGTCAGTCTTGCGATCATGGAGTCCACCGTTGTATTATTCCTCCGTTCTGCCACCATGAATAAATTATCGAGCCTCACTCTAACGCTTGGCATGTCGTAGTATTTAAGTCATGTCACTTCACTCCATTGTGACACATCCACCTATATATGCGAGTTAGTAGTGCCACTCCCATGACCACTGTGTTATATCTGTCTTTATGTTAAATATGGGCGTGCTTGTAAGAAACTGTTGAGAGACCTCTGCTCAACCCTATATAATATTAAGTAATACTGGTTATTCTGTATCAAGATTTGTTAGGGCATATTTCTTTCTAAGTGGTTTTAGTGATTGATGACTATGCATGGGCAGACTAATCGTGTGCATTGAGCATTTCAGATAATTCATATCTACGCACAAGATGATTCGATGCCCCTCGGAATCTCTTGAAGACGGTTGCTTTCTACATTTCTGTTTGGTGGTTTTGAGTCGTAGGAACGTCGTACTATTAAGAGGGGGTGTGCGTTGGAAAGATTTGGGTGGAATCATCACGTACATGTTTAGTGCACCACCTTTCCCTTGATACAATGGAGCTCCATCCCTATCTTTGTTGCTTATGCAGAAGGGCCAGCGGTAGTAACGCGGGTGTCAGCGGTAGTACCACTGGCACAGCGGTAGTACTGCTCTAAGAGTGGTAGTAACTTTTTACTACCGCTCCATGAGCGGTACTACCTCCCTCAGGGCGGTAGTAGTTTTTCTACTACCGCTCCCACGGACTTTTTCGCATACTTCCCCCCCCCAGTAGTAGGCACGGTAGTCTTTTATTACTACCGTGATTGGTGAGATGCAGAGCGGTAGTACCACTTGGCTATTTCTGTGGTGGGTGGGTAACGGTTGGATTCTACCCCCCCACTATAAATAGGTGTCTTCTTCCTCTAGAAGCCACCTCTTACCTCTCCATGCTCCATTGTTGCTACATAAGCTTATTCTTGCCCGATCTCTCTCCCTAGCCAATCAAACTTGTTGATTTTCTAGGCATTGCTTGAGAGGGCCTTGATCTACACTTCCACCAAGAGATATTTGATTCCCCCACTAATCCCTTGCGGATCTTGTTACTCTTGGGTGTTTGAGAAACCTAGACGATTGAGGTCACCTCGGAGCCACATTCCATTGTGGTGAACCTTCGTGGTCTAGTTGGGAACCTCCAAGCTTTGTGTGGTGATAGCCCCAACCTTGTTGGTAAAGGTCCGGTCGCGGCCTTCAAGGGAACAAATAGTGGAATCATGACATCTCGCATAGTGTGAGGGCGTGAGGAGAATACGGTGGCCCTAGTGGCTTCTTGGGGAGCATTGTGCCTCCACGCCGCTCCAACGAAGACGTACTCCCTGTCAAAGGGAAGGAACTTCGGTAAAACATCCTCGTCTTCACCGGTTCCAATTGTGGTTATCTCTTAATTACCTTTACTTTGTACTTGTTATTGTTGTGGTGTATTCTTTGCTTGCACTTGTTATCCTTGTAGTTAGAATCATATAGGTTGCTCACCTAGTTGTTCACATAGAGAACCTTTTGTTGATAATGCTGATTTGTTAAAACAAGCTAAAAATTGGTTGTTGACTATCCCCCGCCCCCCCCCCCCCCCCCCCGCCCTCTAGTCAACCATATCGATCTTTTCAATTGGTATCAGAGCCACATCTTTTTATTGAGGGTATCAGCACCCCGAGAGTATGGTTGACGATGGTGAGGTTCGGCCCGAAGGGTTCGAGGCTGTGGTGGTGGTTTTGGTCACATAGGATGATTTGAACGAGGCCATGGATTCACTCAAGACGTCCGTGACGACCGAAGTCAAATCCATGCTTAAAGAATTACTTGAGGGGGTGAGGAATTCTCCCGACCCGTTACTTGTGGCTAAACCCACCTCATCGGTGTCGGAGGCCAGTTCTGACAAGGAAGCGACTAAAGGTACTCAAACATCCTCCCCTCATGACAAGAATTAGAAGGGGACTTTTGCCTCGGCTCCCCCTCCCCCGGTCTATGGTGGACCGGTTCCTACACCACATATTAATAACCTATGACCTCCTCCCAGTCCCTACACTGCATATTAATAACCTAGGACCTCCTCCCGGTTCCTACACCGCATATTAATAACCTAGGACCTCCTCCAAAACATGCTAAAGGTGATTTCACTAATTGGATTTTTTTCATCAAGTATCATTTGAATCACAGCTCAACAAATCTTTAGAGAATCATCGAGCAAGGTTATTACCCTCACGATCCAAGGAACCTTACTCAAAGAGTAGAGGCGGACAACCAATACAATCATTCCGCATTGTTCATCCTTCAGTCCGCAGTTCCACAAGAAGATCTCCCACACCTGCACCCCTTCACTCGTGCAAAGGATTGTTGGGAGCACATCATGGTGTTGTACATGGGGAGCTCTAGCATTAAACGGTCTAACTTTGAAGTGGTCTTTGATCAGGCCGATGAGTTTGTGATGCTAGAATATGAGGACCCACGTGATCTTTATCAAAGGGTGACTGCCCTCGTTGTTGCTCTCCAAGACCATGGGAGCAAAGATACAGATGACACGTGGATCAAGCACAAGTTTCTCAAGGCCATCATGCCTTTCAACAAAGCCATGTCTTCCGTCATTCGGCAAAGACCAGATTTCCACTCCTTGACCTCAGGCGAAGTGTTGCATGAGTTCATTGCTATGGATATTACAAACAAGACCGCCGACAATGGCCTTGATCGTGTTCGGTCAAAAACAGCATCACCCAACCTTGACTTAAAGACCAAGGCCATTGTTGATGAAGAAGAAGAGGAAGAACATGGCTGCCCCGAAGACACAAAATACGCTTACCATGAGCACATGGCTCTTGCTTCAAGGCAGTTTTAGGGAAACGAAAGAAACTCAAGACCCAACTTCTCTAAGGACAACTCAAGTGGGTCCAAGAACAAACAACGAGTACAGACATGCTACAACTGCGGCAATGTGAGTCACTTTGTGGCAGATTGTCCTTATGAGAAGAGGGAAGACAACGGGGGCAATCTCATTCGCAAGAACAGGCCCAAGTCTTTCCCTAGGAAGAACACCTTCACCAAGAAGACTCATCCAAGGGGCTTGGTGACCCATGAAGAGTACACCTCCGATGATGATGAAGACGATACGGGCCATGAAGGGATGGCAACAGCCACCGTCGCCATTGCCACTTCCTCCCCAAAGGTGTCTCTCTTCAGCGCCACCAACGGGAACCGTATTGCCAAGTGCCTCATGGCCAAAGGTACCAATAAGGTAACCCCCAGCATCAATACCACTCTCACTACCTCTCCTTCTTTGTTAGACTGTGTTGATAATAGTGAGGTAGTGGAACTTGATGAAAATGAGTTTGATAAATTCTTGTGTAAAATAAAAGGTGAAATCAAAAGACACTTTGTTTCTCTTTTGTAACAACTTGGTGAAGACAATGATCTCATTGAGACTCATGAGGGTACTATCTCCAAGATGTAAGAACATAGTCGTGATTACGCTGATGAGATAGCAGAAATATCCATTGCTCTAGAACAATAGCATGGTCTTCGTTTGGCTCTTGAGGAGTCACACAATGTTGACCATACTAAATTAAAAAAAAAGCTTGATCATGCTAGTTTTCTTACTCGTGTGCTTAATTCGGAGAAGGTTGCACTTGGGGTTGGCCATGATAGACTCAAGGAAGAATTTGAAATACTTGACAAAGCCCACAAGGTCTTGAAAACTTCTCATTCCTCCCTTAAGGAGTCTCATGATCGACTCCAAGTAAAACTAACCAAGGAGATTTCTACTTGTCCTCCTTTTGTGTTAATTGATAATGCTTGTTCTACTAACCCTTGCTGTGAGCATGTGCATCTTGTGAAGGAGAATACCAATTTTAAAGAGAACCATGAAAAGGGCCTTGTGACGTGCATCCAAGGCTAAAATAGTCTAAATAATCTTTTGAGTAATCAAAAGGAAGTCGTAGGAAAGAAAGGACTTGGGTTTGCACCCAAGTCTAAGAAGAGAAAGAAAAACAAGACCAAGTTATTGTCCTCTCTCAAGGACATCTTTGTCAAAGAGGGTGAGAGTACTCATAAGAAGATGAAGAACAAGAAAGAGGGCGACAATGCCAAGAAGGGCAAGACCACCCCCACCAACACTGTCGGCGATTTTAACTCCTCTTATGTTTTATATCCTGCTAGTGATGGGCATGTTTATGCCAAATTTGTTGGTTCTTACTATGAGTACATTGAGTGGGCTATTTTGGTTCCTAAGACCCTTGTTTCTAACATCAAAGGACCCATTCAAAAATGGGTACCTAAATCCAAGCATTGATCTCTTGCAGGAGTGTGCTTCCAGTGGAGTGTCATGGTTGCTCGATAGTGGAGCAAAAAATCATATGACCGGGAGCAAGAGCTTGGTGGTGTATGTGCACCCAATACCATCTATGCCCACCCATGTCCAGTTTGATGATGCTTCAACATCTAAGGTAATGGTATTTGGTAAGGTGGTCATCTCTCAAGATTTATCTATAGAGAAGGTCATGCTTGTTGTCTCTTGCATACAATTTGCTTTTCGTTCGCCAGCTTGCAATTATGGGTTTTACCACATTCTTTAATCTTTATACCGTGGCCCTTTTGTGGAGCAAGACTCTTAAAGTAGTCTATGTTGGATATGTTGAGAACGGTCTCTATGTAGTGAACTTTTCGGAGCGACCTACTAAGATCGCTGATGGGGTTATAGCCCTAGGGTAGGGTCATAGGCCTGACCTATAATTCCTAACCAAGGGCACCTCATTATTAGCTTGAGGATCACAATATACCTACCGACTGGATTAAGACAACCTCTGGTCCACTCGGTAGAGAACCACTCGGAGGATTATCATATACTCGGCGACTAGATTCCACTCGGTGAAGACTAGAAGCGAGTCGACATAGAAGGCCAGAAGCCACTCCAGCGAGGCTAACGGTCAGACATTAGACTAATGTGGTTAATGTCATTTATGGCATACGTTACCTCTAACGTATGCATTCAATCTCACTTATTGCACCCTTCAAGGCTAGACACTTATGAGGGGCAGTGCACTCTATATAAGCCAGCCCTCCCCTCTAGAACAAGGGTTCGCATTCGGTAACACCTGTATTCCACTCGGCACAAAAGCTCTAGAGCACTGAGACGTAGGGTTGTTACCTCCACCACAGAGGGCCCTGAACTCATACAACCTTGCCGTAGCTAGGACTCTGCCCTCTACTTTCGTACCATACACATCTACTGTCAGGCTTATATCCATGACAGTTGGCGCCCACCATGGGGCAAGCGTCCAGGCGACTTCCGGCAAGTTTGCGTTTTTTCACCTTCACCATGTCTTCCGGCGGTGATTTGTGCCTGGGTCATCAGATCGTTTTTTTAACTCTCGTCTTTGTTGCTGACAATTCGGCATGCCTTCGGGAGGTGCCTCTCGATGTCGAGGCGCTTCCAGTGCGTGGAGCAACGTCCTTCCGTGCTAGTTCATGCGGAGTTCTTCTTCGCCAACCATCAACTCCGCCATCAAGTGTGCTCCCCATCCACGTCGCAACAAGCGATCCGGTCACTCGCGGCTTCAGTGCTGGGTGCATCATGCACTCGTGCATCAAGCATATTTGCCGTAGGTGGCGGCCATAGGACCTTCAACACCTCCGTGTGCTGTATCTCACTCGGTGTCAGATCCGTCTGGCTCTTCTTCTGAGTGCGAGAGTTGCAGCCCTGTGGCGGAGATCTTCATGGCCGGATCACACGAGAGCCCACCAAGCACTAATCCGGACAAGCGGGAAACCGGAGAGACTTCGGGTGCGCGTCATCATCCGCACCCTCTAGCATCCGGTCGTTGTACTCATCATGACAACATCGAGGTATTCCGCAGGCCTGTCCTCAACTTAGCTGCGGCCGCAAGGCTTGCAGACTCCATCCAGCCATCAAATTCAGAAGCGGGCAGAGGGGTGCAATAGATCTGTTCCCTATTGCACGCGGCGCCGCAGCAGAATTCCGTTGTTTCTCAGTCTTACAACAGACTGCAAAGCAATTCCGTGTGAGCAGACACGGTTCAGTGGTTTACAGCCCAGGTTCTCCCCTGCATCGCAGAGGAGGAGATCACCGAGAAGGTCAGATTGTCGACTCGACTACGCGATGTGAGCGATTGTCTTTTTTAGATGCTTACTGTGGGTACCACCAGATCCGTCTGTATGGCCCAGATGAAAGAAAAACAGCCTTCATCACCCCGTTTGGGTGCTTCTGCTACATCACTATGCCATTCGGTCTCAGAAATGTAGGAGCCACTTTTATGCGCATGATTCAGAAATGCCTCCTCGACCAGATTAGTCGGAATGTGGAGGCATACATGGACGATATCGTAGTCAAGTCACGCAAAGGTTTCGCTCTGCTGACTGACTTGGCTGAAACGTTCGCCAACCTTCGAAGCTACGACATCTAGTTCAACCTAGCCAAGTGCACATTCGGAGTCCCGAGGGGCAAGTTACTCGGTTTTCTTGTTTCCGAACGAGTAATCGATGTTAACCCCGAATAGATCAGGGAAATCGTCTGAATGAAAATCCCTGTGCGAGTGCATGACATCCAGAAGCTTACAGGATGTTTGGCAGCATTAAGCAGATTCATATCTCGACTCAGAGAGAAAGCCTTACCATTATACCGACTCATGAAGAAGTCAGATACCTTCGAGTGGACTCCCAAAGCAAAAGCTGCATTCGTTGAGTTAAAGACTCTGCTATCCACCCAACCGGTTCTTGCTGCTCCATACCGCAAAGAGCCACTCCTCTTATACATCGCGACTACAAATCAAGTTGTCAACACAGTCCTAACAGTCGAGCGAGAAGAGGAAGGCAAGGCATACAAGATTCAGCGCCCAGTATATTATGTTTCTAAGGTATTGACCCTTCCAAGCAGAGATATCCCCACTATCAGAAGCTTCTTTATGGGATTTACATGACTGCAAAGAAGGTAACTCATTATTTTCAAGATCAATGGGTGTTTGTGGTCAACGATGCCCCATTGTCAGAAATCCTTCACAATCGGGATGCATCGGGCAGAGTGCCGAAATGGGCAATGGAGCTATTATATTGTGACATAAATTTTGAAGCGAAGAAAGCCGTCAAATCTCAAGCTCTGGCAAATTTCAAGGTTGAATGGGTGGAACAACAACAACTAGCCCCTACTCACTCGGCACACTATACTATGTTCTTTGACGGCTCGAAGATGTTGAGTGGCTCTGGTTTAGGCATAGTTCTTATATCCCCGAAGGGCGACAAGCTCAATTACGTATTGCAGATTCATTTTGATTCCCCTAACAATGAGGCAGAGTATGAAGCTCTCCTTTACGGGTTGCGTATGGCCACCTCACTCGGCGTCCAACGATTGATGGTATATGGCGACTCAGATCTAGTGGTTAATCAAGTAATGAAAGACTGAGATGTGAGAAACCCTGCATGACTCGATACTGCAATGCAGTAAGAAAACTTGAGAAAAGGTTTGAAGGTTTGGAACTTCATCATGTTCCTGGATTGAAGAATCAAGCTGCTGATGAATTGGCAAAAATCGGATCCACTCAAAAAATTGTGCCCAGCGATGTTTGTTTGGAACACATACACACCCCTTCGGTCCAGGAAAATACTTTCACTGAAGATCCTCCTTAGCCTACAAGTGCATTTGATCCGACTGAAGTTGAAATCCCATCAGTTGTCGATCTCATCATGGAGATTCGAATGGTCATGCTCAATTGGACAGTGATGTATATTGCATATATCCTGAGGCAAGAACTACTCGAAGATGAAGACGAAGCTAGACAGATTGTCCGCGGATCAAAAGCTTTCACTGTCATGGGAGATCAGCTCTATAAGGAAAGTGTGTCTGGCATAGCTCAGCGGTGCATTTCCCCTAAGGAAGGCCGACTGTTTTTGGAGGAAATTCACTCAGGAACTTGTGGTCATCATGCATCCTCGAGAGCCATTGTTGCTCAGGTATTCTAAGCTGGATTCTTCTAGCCACATGCGGGTGAAATGGCCAAGGAGCTTGTAGGCCGCTGTGAAGGATGTCAATTCTACTCCAACAAATCACACAAGCCGTCATCTGCTCTAAAGACAATCCCCCTCATATGGCCAGTTGTCGTGTGGGGCTTGGACATGGTTGGACCCTTCCGTACAGGGCAAGGCGGAGTCACTCATTTGCTAGTTGAAGTCGACAAATTCACCAAGTGGATAGAAGCCAAGCCGATCAAAAAGCTAGATGCACGCACTTCAATCAAGTTCATGAGAGAAATCACTTTCAGATTTGGGGTTCCAAACAGCATCATCACTGACAATGGATCAAACTTCGACTCGGATGAATTCAAGAGTTTTTACTCCAACCAAGGAACCCGGGTGAATAATGCATCCGTTGCTCATCCCCGAACAAATGGCCAGGCTAAACGAGCGAATGGACTCATACTTAAAGGGTTAAAAACTCGTCTCCTGCGAGAGATTGGACACGCTACAGGCGCTTGGGTACGGTGCATAAGCTGTCCTTCAGAGTGATTTACTTCACAATTCTCCCCGAGTTGAGCTCTTCTCAGAAGCCGAAGCTGAACAATCCCGACAGGACGGAGTCGATCTCTTGGAGGAGGAGCGTGAGATGGCCCTGATTCGATCGACAATCTACCAACAAGACTTGCGACGGTTCCATTCAAGACACGTCAGGAGTTAGACATTCCAAGCAGGCGATTTAGTGATCCTAGTGCATCAGCAGAGACCACACAAGCTGGCCCCCTCCTGGGAAGGACCCTTCATCGTCTCCATGGTGCTGAACAAGGGAGCATAAAGACTCTACAATTTGGAGAACAGTGTCGACAAGCCGCGAGCATGGAACAGAGACTTATTTAAGCGTTTTATGCCTGATTAACGACTATTTTGATGTAACTAACAAGATTCCCTAAAGCAATTTATTTGCGAGATGTTTTGATTACCGCAATTTATTTGTTGACTCCGGTCTAGAAAACTTATCCGAGTGAAGAGCTACCCTCTCAATCAGGGGGCTTAGCCGCGAACCAGATTCGCCTAAGTTAAACAACTTCTCCGAGTGAAGAGCTATCCTCTCAGTCGGGGGCTTAGCCGCGAACTAGATTCGCCTAAGTTCAAAAAACTTCTCCGAGTGAAGAGCAACCCTCTCACTCGGAGGCTTAGCCGCGAACCAGATTCGCCTAAGTTCAAATCTTCTCCGAGTGAAGAGCTACCCTCCCACTCGGGAGCTTAGCCGCGAACCAGATTCGCCTAAGTTAAAAAACTTCTCCGAGTGAAGATCTACCCTCTCCCTCGGGCGCTTAGCCGCGAACCAGATTAGCCTAAGTTCAAAGAACTTCTCCGAGTGAAGAGCTACCCTCTCACTCGGGGCCTTAGCCGCGAACCAGATTCGCCTACGTTAAAAAAACTTCTCTGAGTGAAGAGCTACCCTCTCACTCTGTAACACCGTGTGTTTAGCTTTCTTGACTAACAGACTTATTTCAAAAAAATTAGGACCAACTAATTTTTTTTGTGAATGCTTGTGATGCTTGAAGTGACTATTGTTTGCTTGCTTGCTCGTATGATTGTGTTGGTTCTCAATAATTTTTTTATTTTCCAACTCAACTCCTTAGCCCATGCTCTCCTGCCTAATGATCATGCCATGTGTTTAGGACCAAAAACTATTTCTACCAAATCTTATTTTTACCAAAATGCATTTCTTTGAATTAAGCCTTCAAAACCCCTCAGATGAGGTTTGTACTACAAGTCCTCCAATTAGGAAATATATTTGGCACCGGATATGTTATAAAAACCTATTATAAAAATGTCTTCCAAAAACCACAATATTAATATTTTAAAAGTTATTTTATTATTTTATTTAAATGCCTTTCTGTGAGGCCAAAAATGGTCTCTTATGAAGGAAACTTATTTTTATTGCTTTAAAAATATTTAGGAAAATTTAGCGAAACTCAGTGGATATATTTATTCCATATATATGAGTTTCAACACATGGTCATGTTCAAATTATTGGGCAAACCCCTCCAAAACCCTTCCTGCCTATTTCGATCTTTTGGAATATTTCTATAATAAATATTCTCAATAAATTCCAGTAAAATTCCAACATGTCACCTATGATATATTGATGATCTTGCCAAGTTTCATCTCAATCCAAGTTGTTTTGACTCCCCTAATTATTCTAAATCCCTATCTGTCCAGATTCCAATTTGAGCAACTCTTCTTTGTGAAATGTCTCCTATTATGCTCAAATTTGGCGGATATGTTCTGATACTCCAATAATGCCTCCACACCAAGTGGTGCATCAAGGAGAATAGAAGAACTTGCCCCAAGCCCCTCAAAACCCTTTCTATTGATTTCTGACTTTGGTAAACTTTACATTATAAAGTTTCTCCATTTAACCCCAAACTTTTTGGGCATGCCTTAATACTCAAATAATGCCCCCACACCAAATATTTGATTTGTGGGAATTGACTTGAATAGCTTTGTAAGCTGAAAGCTAATTCTGCCCATTTCATGGGTTTTCCAAGTCTACATTGGAAACCTTCTCCACCAAATCCCAATTTTGGTGTCCAGGCTTATTTTCATCTATTATTTGATCCTGTTAAGTTTCACACCCATTGAAGTCCATCTGGTTACTTTGCCACTCATCAAACACCTTGCGTGCATTCACTTTATTGACTACTTTGGCCCCTTCCACTTTAACCCTTGAGCTCAACTTTCTACCACAACTCCATATAGTTACATTTTACCTCCAGTAACATTTCCATGGCCACTGGTCAATTATTGGAGAGAGTGTCCATGTAACTACTCCTCATTTTACCCTTGGAACCACCCATTTTGCCCCTCTCGCCCCACTTCTGTGTAAGCCAAAGCCCCCACCTCTTTCTAGAGGGTCCCTAGCAACCCAAAGCATTGTTTAAAGCCAAGAGATGGCATGCTCATGTGGAGAAAATGAGCAGCACATCCTCAAGTTGAATTGCGGCTGAAATATAGCTTTGTACAACAAGTACTAGCTACACTTCCTTGCAAGAGCTGAAACTTTGCAGGAATGTAGTCCTTCCATGCCTAAGCCTGCTAGACATGCTTTTCCCCGTTTATCTCTCAGGTAATTCCCCTCACCATTAGCCCTAAGTTTGCTGCTGCACACTTAACCTCAGTCAACAGCCATTCAAATCAACTTCACTGGAGACCAAACTCCTCACTCATCTTCCACATAGCATGCCCCACCTCCCAGACAACTTTGACTGGTCATTAGGGCCTTGTAGGCATAGGTGGTCGTGGTAACCACCACCCTGACCTGCAAACCGGGTGCTCCGCACCTTGTTTTATCCTTCCAGACCTCATCTGACTGTTGCCGCATGTCTCAGCGCGCCAGGGTGTTCACCTTGAACGGTCCAAGCCCTCCCCGACTCCCAGATGCACACAAGGTGGCTTAGGCACGCGTGGCCGCCGTGCCCAGAGAGCACCAGGAGCATCCGGGATATTTCTCGTCTCCCCCCTCCTTTTGAACCTTCCCTGAGCCCTTGCTGCCTCACATCTTATTCTCTCCCTTCCTAGCAACCTCCCAAACCTCCCCAATTCCCCTCTCGAGCTCTAATTCACATCAATGGCCATTTAATGCCGCCTCGGCCTCACCAAAATTTTGGCTCTCCTGAGCCCCTTCCCTCTGTTCAGAAACCCTGCGGTGTCCCCCTCGTTCCCCCGAACCTCCCCTCCATCTAGCTCCCTCTCTCCCTGGCACTCCTCTGCGGGGGGGCTGACCCCTAGATCGGACGCGAGAGATCCTTCGAGCGCACTGGTGGCCGGGGAGCCGCTTGGGCTGGGCTGAGCCACCGGGAAGCGCCGCCGGCGTGTCGAGCCTTCCCTCCTCTGTCGAGCGCGAGAGGGCGCGAGGAGGAAGAAAGGCCTGCCAGTGGGGCCGGCGACCCAACTGGTCAGCCACTAAACCTGTCGGCCCGGCCCACCGGTCAAGGTAAGTGGAAGCGGCATTGGTGGTGGACGCCTTCGAGTGTAGAAGGTGCACTCAGGGAAGGGCGCCTTCGGTGTGGCCTCCTCTCTGGCCGGAGTGAGCCTCTGGGCCGGCCCATGGCCTATCTAATGCCCTGGGCGCAAAATAACCACCTAGGCTGAGCCCTTTTGTCTTTTACGTATTTTGGATTAATTTCAAAATTCCATTATAAATTCATTTTAGCTCCGATTCTAATGATTCAAATTTCTACAGGTTCCTAAAGTTAAAACCAATCCAAATATGTGCATGGAACATTTTTCCAAAGGAACTTCATGTGGAGTATCTATTTAAATCCAAATCTGAATATATTTGGCCCCACTTTGTGAAAATCCTAGCGGATTCAAATCAACTCCAATTGGAGTGATTCCAAATTCCAAAGCCTTCTAATATCATGCCCTATTTTTTAAGCCTTGGTCAACATTTTTATCAGGCTTTATTCTGTTGTATAAAATGAATAGCTCTATTTTGCTATTTATTCCATAGTAGGAAATCCCTAAAATATTCATGCCAACTACAAATCCAGTGAAACCACTTCCTAAGTATTTCTACAATTGTTCACTGTTAAATTAGTGCCTCCACTCATTTTTATGATAACAATTTATGTGGGCTTCATAAAGAATCCCCAACTCCTCCTTTCCTCCATTCAGAAATCCCTGATGATCCAAACCTCCTATGGCAAGCTTCAGGTATTTTTCTTATGAAGAGAGAGGTCCAAGAAAAATATAACTTCTATTTTGTAGCACGTTTATTTTTGCCTTCCATGTGGCTTACCGTGGTTGTTTCTGACGATAGTTAACGGGTACACGGAGTACTCAGAGTTGGAGCAGAAGACCTCAAAGACCCTGAGGAATTATGTGAGAAAAAGCAAGCAGCCCTTTGACCAGGGCTGAGCATATGTTATATTGCATGTTAAGATATCAAGTAATTCCGTTGCATATGATCATAAGTGCCAGTAAATCATTTGATGTGATGTTACCGATGGCTCCTCCGGAGCACTTGCATTGAGCTTGATCCTACCCCGTTGAGGATCATGCTAGTATCATGTTGACAAGTAATATTAGAATATTATTAGCATGAGCATGTTGACGACATAAATCAAAGGTTTACGAAAACCCCGTCGGATGCCACTAATGCCCGAGGGTGATGATGAGTTTGGTGGCCACTTTTGGTGAAGTGGTGCATCGGGTATTTTGAGTGAGTACGGTTTCGGAAATGGGATTAGATTTATGATGTGTCGACCGTCCCAACCTTACCTGTACGACCACGTTACCCATTTATGGGATGGGGCTTTGTTGATTACTCTGGTCGGTGCTAGCAAAGAGCCACATTACTAGTGGCAGGAGTGATGTGTGGTCACTCTCATGATGGGGTCGTTCCAGGTAGGACGACTATGCAATTTTGATGAGTTCCAGGCACACCGTTGGTCCCCGCATGGTTGATACTGTCGAGAGTTGTTGCTCGTAAGACGTACAACATGTGGGTTGGGTACCAATCGAGTGGACCTCTTTGTCTAGTATCGTTAGGGGAAAGGCATTGATCGGGTACTTACCTCGGGTATGTTATATACCGCGAGTCATGGATGACACGGAAGTTTTCCGAATCTCGTGGGTCCGGCATACTACCTCTATAGAGTGTAAAACTATTCGAATAGCCGTGTCCACGGTCAAGGACAGTTGGGTAATCCTGCTTAAACTACGTCCAGTTATTCCCGCATAAACCAAGTGTGTGTGTGAGTTGTGTTGAAAAAGGAGTTATTATGAAAGTAATGATATGACCAAGTTTGCTGACTTGCATATAGGGTGAACCCGGCTGGTTCAGCGCTCGACAGATATATTGATATCTGTAACCTGTTCTTCAAAAGTAATTCTTTAACTTGATGCATACCTCTGATCATGTTTATTTACCACTAAGAGATATCCACCAAAGAAGCATGTTATTGTTATCCTTCATTTGCATTGTTCATATCATGGCCAGTTTGCGAGTACAATCAAAAGTACTCATTGGCCTACCACTGGTTATTTCATTGACTAGGTATGAGAAAACATGATATGGTGAAGAGTAACTCGGTGACGTTCTTGCGATCTAGGACTCTTCCCAGTCAGAACGCGTGTAGGTTAAGGCTGATGGCACGGGTTCACGCTTTTCAACCAATAATTCCGCTATTGGTCTAGTTTGGTGTGTTGGCCTTCAAGGCCCTATATATGTAAGACTCGACCGCAATGGTCATTTATTGCAACAAACGGTATGTATGGATGTAAGACTCTTAATATTCAGTATCTCTGTGTACGGTGAGCATTGATCTCTGGGATCACTTAGCACGTTCATTCGTTGATCTCGACTCGTAAGTCGGGGTCCCCACAGAGCTGGTATCAGAGCCATCCTGACTATAAGAATCCCTTAGTTAGCACAGACATTATTTAGGATATAAATTTCTTTCCACACCCTTCAAAAATATTTACAAACCTGTATCTTTCTCACCTCTCCTAAATTTTCAAAGGAAGCAAGCTTTTTCCTTAGCACTCCCACTCTTATTTTCTTGACACCCTCGTATGCATCTTCAAAACTTGCAAATAACCACTAGCACCCATATTCCTGACCATGGGATTATTTAAAGTCCTCTTGAGCATATTGGAAGGAAGCAATCATTTCAAGCAACCACCCCTCTGCTGAAGGACAAAGATGACAACTCTACGACTTGATGACACCAACCGAGGTACCCTCAAGGGGAACAAGAACATTGAAGCCTCGATGATGGCGACACCCTCGACATTGTTCTAGAGTGATGCCACTTTCACCTGCGATAACCTGGACATAATGTGTGCAAAACCATGACCAGCATCGCTAATAGAACAACCCTGTCAACATTAAGGTTGTGTCGACCACCACCGGTGGATGAGAACCTCGCCATTGGGTCCACCTCACCTTAGTGAGCAGGAAAACGGTTCTCTTCATCCCCCGCTCTAGGTGTCGATGTTGTCATCAAGTGACTGACAGGTAAGAGCTCTATCATGCCTTGCCGACGTCATTGCATAAAGGTCGTCTACTTGGAACTCTCGAAGCCTCAGAAGACAAGAAGAGGATGAGAGGATCATGAAGACAATAGAAGACCCTGTCAATGACAGCAATGAAGAACTACCTTCGTCCGCAACTCCCCAGACAAAAGGTCGTCAATGATTCTTCAACTCAACCCGAGACGTTCGGAAAGCAACAACAAGAGACATGGCAACACCCTGAGAAGGTCCAGAAGACTTAGCAGACTCCTCTCCGAGGCATGAAGCAAGCCCGACCGTCGAGTCCAAGAACTCTAGGGTAGGATGAGTCGTAAATCCCATATGTGAGGTCGAGTCCGTGAAATGGTTCGGATGGACCATGTTGTGTGTTCTTTGTTTTTGTTTGTGCTTTGATATAAGTCACACTTTTGCTTGAGCAATAAGCATGCGGTTATATCACCTGTCTTATCTTGATGTTCGAAAAGATGTTGGCACTTGTCTGAGTTGACTTCTCAACGCTTGGCTGGTTGCACTCGCATTGTAACACCCCTTATGCACTCCCCTCTGTGCTACTCTCCGTCTCCCTCTCTCTCACCCCTCTTGACAACTGACGACCAACAAAGACATGATGCATCGGAAATCCACTTCGACGGACAACTGACACTGAAGACACTGACTGTACTATGCTTACCCACACGCAACCCGTAGGAGTTGTGCTCTTCCCTCTAGATCGGAAAACAATTCTAGACTAGACTGACCCACAATCCTTTCTCGGCTTAATTTCTTGGTCACGTGTCTAGTACCCGGACTTGCCAGAACACCCGTAGATCCCCGATAAACCCCGCTTAGCACCGGGTTCCTTACGGAACAAGTGATTGCGGTGAAAGAGTATCCCTGATTCTCAAGCTAGCACTATAACCCTGATGCCATAAGAAAGACCATTCTCTAATATAAGAGTATTAGACTAAAGATGGTTGTGATGATGATAGTTGTCTTGAAGATACAACTAGATTAACTTGGTGGATCGTAAGACCCTTATAAAGTAGGTGAATTCGGTGGAACAAGTGGATATAGTAGCATAACCTACATATTCCTGGAGTAATATCAGATTTAGTAGGTTGATTTGATCGCGAGAAATAATTCTTGGTGGTATAATTGCGTCTTGAATTTAAATTGGTAATCTTAATAGAATATCGATGATGACAGAGACCACATGGTTTGGAGTAAATTGGATTTAGCCCGATGATCTTAATGATGATACCATGTTTCTCGATGAATAATAAGAGCGTATGCTCGGAATTGTCGAATTGATTCACGAACCTATGTGGATTGTCCTTGAAGATTAGATGGCCATGATAATTGGTAATTGGTGGACATACTGTGATATGAACCTTGCAATAATATGTGAATTATGAGGACTGTAAGGGATTTTGTAGAACCCCATAAATATTGGATTTGTAGGAGTGATGGGTCCAGAAATGATTGATAGGATTCATAGAAAGGAAACAAGATATTAGATTGGTATACTACGTGGTTCCTCAATATAGAAATGCAGTAGACTGTCCATTCTGTCTTAAATTCAAGCTTAGGAGCTTGTATGCCTCCCCGAGGTTCTTGCATAAGAACGCATGTGCAATGTATGATACTTGTAGTGTTTGGGTTAGTTCTTCCCTTAACCCTAGACTTGGCTAGCATGAGTAGTGTGGAGTTGACCCATGTGAGATAGTATCCTTAATGAGATAAGGCGATGTCGTTCCGAGTTAGAGGTCGAACTATTGGCATCTAAGGAATGTGCATACAGATAAGATGATTACTGTTCACCCACGTCATGAGTTCCTTGAGACCCTAAAGCTTCACCCAACCATAAGGTGGTCGGACTACGACCATAGAAAAATGACTCTAAGTCGTTGGAATATGGCCAGTATTTCACCAAACCGCCACCGATCGTGTCTATGATCAACACGGGCATGAAGGACTAGGTCATGTGGACCACAAACCCCCCTCGGCCAGCGATCACCCATAACAAGTCCCCGGTCTCCTCATCTGACTCATGAGCACTGCGCTTATGTCATGTTTGGGGAAGGTATGTTGTCATCCTCACTGATGACATACTTATTCACCCAGTAAGAGGAAGAACACCTTAGTCCTGTTTGGACGAGCCCCAGGAACGCCGATTGTTATGCCTCTCAAGGGTACCGTGTTGTCTCGAGAAGGTGGGATTCTCGAAGCAACCCCAAGACAACGGAAGTCTATCCTACTCAAGTCAAGACGAAGAACCGCCATGGTGAGGAAGCCACTACAATGACGAAGAAGCAATAGAAGTCAACCACCGGTCGTGCACCGACTACATCAACGACGTCAAGAAGCCTCGACGATTCAAGATGATGAAGCCTTTGGACAAGGAAAGAATCAGACGACCTCTCCTTGGTCCAAATCAAGGACGAGAGTACTAGTTGGGTCGTGGTGAAAACCTGCCAAAGGTGATTCACTCGCTCGTTGAGCCGCCGACCATGGGAATGGATGACTGGTCTATACTCTTGGGTAGCTAGCTCATCAAGAACCCCTCGCAAACCCTCCAAGATGGCAGGACCTGTTCTGGACTCTGAGTCTCCGAGCTTAGACTCATGGGAAAGACCCAACCAAGACCCTTTTGCGAGAGGCCTTCGCAGACCACGACAACACCCTCGAAGATGAAGACCATCGCGACCATAGCTTTCCTGTCTTAAGGGAGTCTAGGACTTATCCAATAGCAGGGAGCTACCGAAGGCCTTAACCCTTATGTTCTAGTGCGAGACCTCTAGATGTCACAAACTGGCTAGAGCAGCCCCGAGACCAAAACCCATACACACTATCTTGCCATGTATTCCGACCTTGGAATGCACTTGCAAGCCAAAACCTTGCACGAATTTAGCTCACCAAGCCCTTGACCTCGGTCAAGCATAACTTATTGCCAAACCCTGCCCATGATCAGGCAAGGTCGTGCGGAACATTTGAAGTTGTATCATCAAGCACCTCAAGACCAGAACCGCAACACGGGGACATGAAGACTACCTCCGACTCAAGATTTTGTATCTCTCCAACCCCTAGCGTAGAAATCTCGGGGACGAGATTTTGTTAAGGGGGTAAGATCTGTAACACCCTATCTTAAGCTTTTTTTGACTAACTGACTTGTTTCAAAAAAATTAGGACCAATTAAAAAAAATTGTGAATGCTTGTGATGCTTGAAGTGACTATTGTTTGCTTGCTTGCTGGTATGATTGTGTTGGTTCTCAATAATTCTTGTTATTCTCCAACTCACCTCCTTAGCCCATGCTCTCTTGCCTAATAATCATGCCATGTGTTTAGGACCAAAAACTATTTCTTCCAAATATTATTTTTACCAAAATGCATTTCTTTGAATTAAGCCTTCAAAACCCCTAAGATGAGGTTTGTACTACAAGTCCTCAAATTAGCGAATATATTTTGCACCAGATATTTTATTTAAAACCTATTATCAAAATGTCTTCGAGAAACCACAATATTAATATTTTAAAAGTTATTTTATTATTTTATTGAAATGCCTTTCTGTGAGGCCAGAAATGGTCTCTTATGAAGGAAAGCTATTTTTATTGCTTGAAAAATATTTAGGAAAATTTAGGGAAACTCGGTGGATATATTTATTCCATATATATGAGTTTCAACACATGGTCATGTTCAAATTATTGGGCAAAACCCTCCAAAACACTTCCTTCCTATTTCAATCTTTTGGAATATTTCTATAAGAAATATTCCCAATAGATTCCACTAAAGTTCTAGCATGTCACCTATGATATATTGATGATCTTGCCAAGTTTCATCTCAATCCAAGTTGTTTTGACTCCCCTAATTATTCTAAAACCCTATTTGTCCAGATTCAAATTTGAGCAACTCTTCATTGTCAAATGTCTCCAATTATGCTCAAATTTGGTGGACATGTTCTGATACTCCAATAATTCATCCACACCAAGTGGTGCATCAAGGAGAATAGAAGAACTTGTCCCAAGCCCCTCAAAGCCCTTTCTCTTGATTTATGACTTTGGGAAACTTTACATTATAACTTTTTGGGCATGCCTTAATGCTGAAATAATGCCCCCACACCAAATATTGGATTTGTGGGAATTGATTTGAATAGTTTTCTAAGCAGAAAGCTATTTCCGCCCATTTCATGGGTTTTCCAAGTCTACATTGGAAACCTTCTCCACCAAATCCCAAATTTGGTGTCCAAGCTTATTTTCATCTATTACTTGATCCTGTTAAGTTTCATACCCATTGAAGTCCATCTGGTTGCTCTGCCACTAGTCACACACCTTGTGTGCATTCACTTTCTTGACTACTTGGGCCCCTTCCACTTTAACCCTTGAGCTCAAATTTCTACCATAGCTTCATTTAGTTACATTTAACATCCAGTAACATTTCCATGGCCACTGATCAATTATTGCAGAGAGACTCCATGTAACTGCTCCTCATTTCATCCTTGGAACCACCCTTTTTACCCCTCTTGCCCCACTTCCGTGTAAGCCAAAGCCCCCACCTGTTGCCAGAGGGTCCCTAGCAACCCAAAGCATTGTTTAAAGCCAAGAGATGGCATGCTCATATGGAGAAAATGAGCAGCACATCCTCAAGTTGAATTATGGCTGAAATATAACTTTGTACAGCAAGTACTAGCTACACTTCCTTCCTTGAGCTGAAACTTTGCAGGAATGTAGTCCTTCCATGCCTAAGGCTGCTAGACATGCTTTTCCCCCTTTATCTCTCATGTAATTGCCCTCACCATTAGCCCTAAGTTTGCTGCTGCAAACTTAACCTCAGTCAACAGCCATTCAAATCAACTCCACTAGAGACCAAACTCCTCACTCATCTTCCAGATAGCATGCACCACCTCCCAGACAACTTTGATTAGTCATTAGGGCCGCGTAGGCAGAGGTGGCCGTGGGGACCACCATCGTAATCTGCAAACCGGGTGCTTTGCACCTTGTTTTCTCCTTCCAGATCTCATCCGACCGTTGCCGCGCGTCTCAGTGCGCCAGGGCGTTCCCCTTGACCGGTCCAAGCCCTCCCCGACACCAAGATGCAGCCAAGGTGGCTCAGGCACGCGTGGCCGCCGTGCCTAGAGAGCACTAGGAGCATCTGGGATATTTCTCGTCTCCCCCTCCTTTTGAACCTTCCCAGCGCCCTTGCTGCCTCACATCTTATTCCCTCCCTTCCTAGCAACCCCTCAAACCTCCCCAATTCACCTCTCGAGCTCTCATTCACATCAATGGCCGTTTAATGACGCATCGGCCTCACCAAAATTCTGGCTCTCATGAGCCCCTTCCCTTTGTTCGGCAACCCTATGGTGTCCTCCTCATTCCCCCGAACCACCCCTCCACTTTGCTCTCTCTCTCACCTCCTGACGCGGCCTGCCCTCGCTCGCCGTCCTCGGCCACCGTCGCGGCCAGGCCCCCTCTCCTTAGCTCTTCTCTATGGGGAGGCTGACCCCCAGGTCGAACGCGGGAGATCCTCCGAGCGCACCGCCGGCCGAGGTGCCGCCAGGGCTGGGCTGAGCCGCTGGGAAGCGCCGCCGGCACGTCGAGCCTTCCCTCCTTTGTCGAGCGCGAGAGGGCGCGAGGAGAAAGAAAGGCCTGCCAGTGGGGCCGACGACCCCACTAGTCAGCCACTAAACCTGTCGGCTAGGCCCGCCGGTCTGGATAAGTGGAAGCAGCATTGATGGTGGACGCTTTCGAGTGCGGAAGGCGCACTCGGGGAAGGGCGCCTTCGGCGTGGCCTCCTCCTTGGCTGGACCGAGCCTCTGGGCTGGCCCAACGCCTGTCTAATGCCCTCGGTGCAAATTTACCCCCGAGGCTGAGCCCTTTTCTCTTTTTCCTATTTTGGATTAACTTCAAAAATCCATTATAAATTCATTTTAGCTCCGATTCTAATGATTCAAATTTCTATAAGTTCCTAAATTCAAAACCTATCCAAACATGTGCATGGCACATTTTTCCAGAGCAACTTCCCGTGGAGTCTCTATTTAAATCCAAATATGAATATATTTGGCCCCACTTTGTGAAAATCCTAGAGGACTCAAATCAACTCCAATTGGAGTGATTCCAAATTCCAAAGCCTTCTAATCTCATGCCCTATTTTTGAAGCCTTGGTCAACATTTTTATCAGGCTTTATTCTGTTGTATAAAATGAATAGCTCCCTTTTACTATTTATTCCACATTAGGAAATCCCTAGAATATTCATGCCAACAACAAATCCAGTGAAACCACTTCCTAAATATTTCTAAAATTGTTCCCTATTAAATGAGTGCCTCCACTGATTTTTATCATAATAATTTTTGTGGGCTTCATAAAGAATCCCCTACTCCTCCTTTCCTCCATTCAGAAATCCTTGATGATCCAAACATCCTATGGCAAGCTTCAGGTATTTTTCTTATGACCAGAGAGGTCAAAGAAAAATATAACTTCTATTTTTAGCACTTTTATTTTTGTCTGACGTGTGGCTTACCGTGGTTGTTTCCGACGATAGTTGACGGGTATATGGAGTACTCACAGTTGGAGCAGAAGACCTCGAACACCCCGAGGACTTACGTGAGCAAAGGCAAGCAGCCCTTTGACCATGACTAAGCATATGTTATATTGCATGTTAAGATAGCAAATATTTCCGTTGCATATGATCATAAGTGTCGGTAAATCATTTGATGTGATGTTACCGATGGCTGCTCCAGAACACTTGCATTGAGCTTGATCCTACCCCGTTGAGGATCATGCTAGTATCATGTTGACAAGTAATATTAGAATAGTATTAGCATGAGCATGTTGACAACATAAATCAAAGGTTTATCAATACCCCGTCGGGTGCCACTAATGCCCGAGGGTGATGATGACTTTGGTTGCCACTTTTGATGAAGTGGTGCACTTGGTATTTTGAGTGAGTATGGTTTCGGAAATGGGATTAGATTTATGATGTGTCGACCGTCCCAACCTTACCTGTACGACCACGTTACCCCTTTACGGGACGGGGCTTTGTTGATTACTCTGGTCGGTTCTAGCAAAGAGCCACTTTACTAGTGGCGGGAGTGGTGTATGGTCACTCTCGTGATGGGGTCGGGCCAGGTAGGACGACTATGCCATTTTTATGAGTTCCACGCACACCGTTGGTCCCTGCATGGTTGATACTGTCTAGAGTTGGTGCTCGTAAGACCTACAACTTGTGGGCTGGGTACCAATCGATTGGACCTCTTTGTCTAGTATCGTCAGGGGAAAGGCATGTTATATACCGTGAGTCGTGGATGAAACGGAAGTTTCCCGGATCTCGTGGGTCCAGCGTACTACCTATGCAGAGTGTAAAACTATTCGAATAGATGTGCCCACGGTCAAGGACAGTTGGGTAATCCTGCTTAAACTACGTGTGTGCGAGTTGTGTTGAAAAAGGAGTTATTGTGAAAGTAATGATATGACCAAGTTTGGTGACTTGGCATATAGGGTGAACCCAGGTGGTTCAGCCCTCGACAGATATATTGATATCTATAACATGTTCTTCAAAAGTAATTCTTTAACTTGATGCATACCTGTGATCATGTTTATTTACCACCAAGAGATATCCACAAAAGAAGCATGTTATTGTTATCCTTCACTTGCATTGTTCATATCATGGGCTGTTTGCGAGTACAGTCAAAAGTACTCACTGGCTTGCCACTTGTTATTTCATTGACCAGGTATGAGAAAACATGATCTGGTGAAGAGTAACTGGGTGATGATCTTGCGAGCTACGATGCTTCCCAGTCTGAATGCCTGTAGGTTAAGGCTAATTGCACGGGTTCACGCTTTTCAACCAATAATTCCGCTATTGGTCCAATTTGATGTGTTGGCCTTCAAGGCCCTATATATGTAAGACTCGACCGCAATGGTCATTTATTGTAACAAACGGTATGTGTGGATGTAAGACTCTTAATATTCAGTATCTCTGTGTTCGGTGAGCATTGATCTCTGGGATCACTAAGCACGTTCATTTGGCAATCTCGACTCGTAAGTCAGGGTCCCCACACACTCAGAGGCTTAGCCGCGAACCAGTTTCGCTTAAGTTAAAAAAACTTCTCCTAGTGAAGAGCTACCCTCTCACACGGGGGCTTAGTCGCGAACTAGATTTGCCTAAGTTAAAAAACTTCTCCGAGTGAAGAGCTACCCTCTCACTCGGAGGCTTAGTCGCGAACCAAATTCACCTAATTTAAAAAACATCTCCGAGTGAAGAGCTACCCTCTCACTCGGGGGCTTAGCTGTGAAGAAGATTCTCCTAAGTCAAAAAACTTCTCTGAGTGAAGAGCTACCCTCTCACTCGGGGGCTTAGCCGCGAACCAGATTCGCCTAAGTTAAAAAACATCTCCGAGTGAAGAGCTACCCTCTCACTTGGGGCTTAGCCATGAACTAGATTCGCGTAAGTTAAAAAACTTCTCTCAGTGAAGAGCTAACCTCTCACTCGGGGGCTTAGCCGAGAACCAGATTCGCCTAAGTTAAAAAACTTCTCCGAGTGGAGAGCTACCGTCTCACTCGGGGGCTTAGCCGCGAACCAAATTCTCCTAAGGTATTAAACTTCTCCGAGTGAAGAGCTACCCTCTCACTCGGGAACTTAGTCGCGAACCAACTTTGCCTTAGTGACGAAATCATGCCCAAATGCGACTTAGACCTCGCTTAACCCCTACCCAACTGCGAATCAAGCTTCGTTTAGGTGGGAAGACTCTGCGTATGCCCAGAGCATCCCCATAAAGAAAAGTTCATTCGACAAAGATAAACTCAAATTCAGTCGAAACGAGCACATCAATGACACCCGGCGCAGATCAAGGTTATCCACGTAGGCCAAAAGCACTCGGGTTATTACCCGAACAAAGTTTAAAGTGTTTACATAAACCACTCGGTATACTGAGGCAAATCAAAAAATTTCCTCACGACTGATCGTCTTCCTTACGGCTCACCTGGACTGGCCGGTTCCACGAAGGTGTCGAGGTCGATGACGTCGGCGATGTGTGTTGCAGTATCAATGAAGGTCTCCATGAAGTCTTCAAACTGAAGCTTCTTCGTGTTTGGAACCTACAGTGCCTTCAACTTCTCCTCCCGAGTCTCATTAGAGTGGACCCTGACGAGAGAAAGAGTCACATAAGCCCCACACCGAGCAACTGATATCTTCCATGCTTGGACTCTCTCAGGAACACGACCCAGGCGCTCCATCATAGCATCGAGACCAACGAGGAACGTGTCTTCAGGCCATAGCTCTTTGTCGATTCTTCCCACAGCAACTCGTAGTCGAGTGAAGTATCCTTGTACTTTAATGAGGCGGCAGTTGAGGCGATACATGTTCACGGCCAAGTCATCGGGAACAGGAAACTTGACAGGATCCAAGTATGGCTCCACCTCGAAGGTCTCTTTTTCAAATTCAGGACATAACTGTGTAGAAGAAGAATAACAAAATATCAGCTGCATCTCAGTCGACGAAAAATGCTAAGACTCACTCGGTAAACGGAGCATAGCAATGAGAGAATCAAGAATCTTTGCGAGGAAATCTTTTACAAAACATTCTAAGGCATTTCCCCTTTTTGAAATGGAGTAAAGTTTCTTTGCCCATTCGTCCATTTCGTTCTTCATCTGTTCATTTTCTGCCATCAACTTATTAAAGTCCGCAAGTTTCAGTTCATCAGCTTCAGACTTCTTCTTCAGCTTGGCAAGGACTAGATCCTTGTCTTCCACCAACTTTTTCATCGCATCAGACTCCAGCTTCAGTTTGTTCTTCTCATATTCCACCTGGGTGTACTGCGACCTAATCTCGCAAGCCTTCTACAAAAAACTTCCTAGTGGAAAAGGTCAATTTCATTCGACACAAGTATCTTTCTACTTCCGAGTGGAGGAATACAAGTCATTCGACAAAATTATTTTCTACTTCCGAGTGGAGAAATACAAGTCATTCGACACAATTATTTTTCTACTCCCGAGCGGAAAAATAAAAGTCATTCGACATTATACGTCTTAAACTTCAGACTCCTGATGATGCAAGAATTCAATAGCAGTCTCGGGTACTACACCCAGTGGGTTCACTCGGTGTGATCCAACTGGTTTATCACTCGACAAGGTCCGTCCTGATGAGCCAAAAAGATTATAAATTCAAGTGCTTAAGACTATTATCATTCACTAGCGATTAATAATAGTCTCGGGGACTACACCCAGTGGGTGCACTTAGCGTGCCCCCACTGGATTCAACACTCCGTTCTGGTTGACCTTCATCAACAAACAAGAATGTCTCAACAACTTAAGACCCCTGCCAGTGCAAGCACTCGACAGTGGTCTCGGGGACTACACCTAGTGGGTTCACTCGGAGTGCCCCCACTGGAACAAAGACAACAAAAACACATTTCTACAAAAATACCCATAGGGTGTGAGTCAGAATTCATTCAAACTTACTGTTGCACTTACTCGGACATTTTCTTGGAGCACCATGTTGTGGTTATACACTGAGACGATGGCGTCATAGGCTCCTTTCGCTTGTTGCGTCATCAGCTCCGCCTGGATCATAGACTCCTTGGCGGCACCAATCTGGTCTTCAGGGACACGACACGTGGTGTACACGGTCGATGGCGACATCAATCCTGAGGCTGCAGCAGAAATAACTAGAGCGCCCGACTATAATCCAGTCGGAGTTGTGGTGACAACAATCGAACCGACAGGCGGAGCACTCACTACAGGCATCTCCGCCACAGGCACCTCACACACAATGGGTTCCACGTCAGCAGCAGTTTGCATTTAACCATCGTCGTCCAGCTGGATGACCTCTCTTGCAGCAGGCACAGCTGGCAGACAGAAACACCATAAGTTACAGCCAGGAAACCATACACACACAGGAATGACACGAAATGGGAAATCAGTAATACCTAGCTATGAGGTGGCTGCGTTCCAAGTGTTCACCTCCATGCGATCTTCGTCCCCTCACGACGGTGATGTGACGTAGGTAGCAGCTCTGTCAAGGCAATCTCATTCCATCATCATCAACTAAAAAGTTCACTCGGATAAGAGTAGAAGATCAAGTACTTACGTAGAGGCGACTGGAACAACAATCCTCATCCTAGGCAGAGCCTTCCGAGGTTTGGCCCCGCTGGGCTTGGGCACCTTTGCAGGCTATTCCACTGGTTCTCTAGACGATCCCCTGACACGCTTAGTACTCCTGCCACTCGATGCTAAAGGTTTGCTTGGAGTGCCGCGGGTTCATGAGGCTGCTTGGTCCGAGGCTCATTACGAAAAGGAGATGAACCTTCCTCCTCGCTCTCCTCCTCCTCCTCCTCCTCGGTCTCTTCGCATTCATCGGCATAATCCTTGCTCTCTGCACTGTCCTCCATGCTCCCCTCATCAAGATCGAGTGTGTTTCCATTCGGTAAAAGAGAATGCAAGTTCGTCCACTCCTGCAAGATACAATCCACAAGCTCAGTCGAGAAGGAAATTGCAAGCACTCGGTTCGAACGCAAAAATATTCAACAAAGCAGAACTAACCTTGTTTGTTGGCGGGTTTTCAGCTGAGAAGGGCAGGACCCTTTTTGCCCCCATCGGATTATCACAAGGACTAGATATTGTGAGGATCCACTTCGCTATCGTGTCTTCATTCAGTTCCTCGGGATGAGACCGAGTGGAGTCTTCAGGATCGGTGTAATGCCACATAGTGTGGTCCCGAGCTTGGTGAGGTTGGATACGTCTGCCAAGGAAGGTCTCTAACAGATCCATTCCTGTCACTCTGTTGCGGACCAGACCAATCAGCTGTTTGACCAAGGGATCCACCTAAGTTTTCTCATCCTTCGTCAACACTAACGTCCTCGGAGCACTCGGTCGCTCTAGTGTAAAGGGAGGGAGCCCACACGACATGTTCGGGTAAGCAACATCATTACAATAGAACCAAGTGGCTTGTCAGTTGCGAACTGATTCAGGAAAGGTCATGGCAGGATCGCTACTTTTGGCTCTCTTTTGAAGCCCTAAACCCCACACAACTGGATGACATGAGTCTTTTCATCAGTCGGATTAACTTTCTTCACCGACTGAGATCACACAGTGAAGATAGATTTAAAGAGTCCCCAGTGACGAGGACACCCTAAGAAACACTCACACAAGGTGATAAAGCAAGAAATATGCGCAATGGCATTCGGAGGAAAATGATGCAACTACGCCCCAAAGAAGTTCAAGAACTCCCGAATGAAAGGATGGGGCGGCACATACAAATCTCTTTCGATGTGGGTCAGGAGGAGAACCCGCTCTCCCTCCCCCGGCTCGGGCTCGACCTCATCTCCAGGAAGCCTCCAAGACCTGTCCGCCAACATGCCATGCTCGATGAGGTCGCGGAGATCCTCTTTCCGCACAGTGGATCGGAGGAAATCCCCCTGGATCCAGCCCGGAGGCAGATCTTGCTTCTTCAACTTTGGCAGTGAGATTGGTTGCTTTGGTTTGCGTTGGTGCCTAAGGAGAAGGAAGAGCAGAAGAGACAAAGAAGACGATGCCGTTCCAAACCCTAGCGCTGCAGGCTTTTATAACCAGCCGACTGGGTCACGAGCAAGTGGGACCTCGACTTATCCCTTCGCACGCCACCTCGAGATACGTGGCGGAGATAGAAGCGCAGGAGTCGAGTTGACGAGATCCAGCTGATGGCGATGACATCATCACCGCGTAACGTGCGGCAACCAAAATTGTCAAATCCCAGAAAATCCAGAATTGATAGGGTGACTGGTCACATCAAAAGATCCTGTCAGACGCGTCGTTTTGTTTGCTCACTCAGATCTTCAAATCTACTGTGATATTTTGTACCAAGCAGAATTGATCAAGGCGAATGACGAAGATTGCAATCGACATCCAATTCGGTGAAACTTTGAAGAGCATTCAAATTCAGTCTGCTATATCAAGATTTACAGCTACACCTTCACCACTTGAACTTCGATCCATTCGGGGGCTAATGATGGGGTTATAGCACTAGGGTAGGGTCATGGGCGTGACATATAAGTCTACTCGGTTGAGAACCACTCGAAGGATTATCCTATACTCGACGACTGGATTCCACTCGGTGAAGACTAGAAGCTAGTCGACATAGAAGGCCAGAAGCCACTCCAGCGAGGCTAACGGTCAGATGTTAGACTACTATAGTTAATGTCATTTATGGCATACGTTACATGTAATGTATGCATTCAACCTCACTTATTGCACCCTTGAAGGCTGGACACTTATGAGGGCAAGCACACTCTATATAAGCCACCCCACCCCTCTAGCACAAGGGTTCGCATTCGGTAACACCTGTATTCCACTCAACACAAAAGCTCGAGAGGACTGAGACGTAGGGCTGTTACCTCAACTGCAGAGGGGACCGAACTCATACAACCTTGTCGTAGATAGGACTCTGCCCTCTACTTTCGTACCCTACACATCTACAGTCAGGCTTATATCCACAACAATCGAGACTTGTCTAATGGCTAAAGTTGATGTGGGTTGGCTATGGCATCACCGACTAGCCCATGTCAATATGAGATCTTTGCAAAGTCTCCTCAAGGGGGACCATGTTGGTGGACTAAAGAATGTGAGTTTTGTCAGAGACCGTGCTTGCAGTGCTTGTATTGAACGAAAGCTTCATGAAACAGCTCACCGTCACACAACTATCATCTACTCTAAAAGGCCTTTGGAGCTCCTTCACATGGATCTCTTTGGTCCTCCTTCTTTTCATAGTCTTGGGGGAAGAAAATATTTCTTGGTGATTGTGGATGACTACTCAAGATACACTTGGGTATATTTCTTCGAGAGGAAGAGTGAGACAAAACAAACTGTCATCGACTTTGCTAATGAAGCTCAACGTTAACATGAAGCAAAGATATTGATCATTAGAAGTGACAACGACACTGAGTTCAAGAACTACACCTTAAACGTGTTCCTTAGTGACGAGGAGAGCAAACATCAAGATTCAGCACCTTATACCCCCAACAGAACGGTGTTGCGGAAAGGAAGAACCGAACGTTGATAGATGCGGCAAGAACCATGATGGCGGAATTCAAATCTTCGTACGACTTTTGGGCTGAAGCCATTAGCACCACGTGTCATGCATCCAATCGGCTCTACCTCCACAAAGGTTTGAAGAAGACTCTGCATGAGATTCTTACCAGGAACAAGCCCAACCGCAAGTACTTCCAGGTGTTCGGTTGTAAGTGTTTCATACTCCACAAAAGTGTTCGTCTGTCTAAATTTGAAGCTAGAGCTCAAGAGGGCATATTTGTTGGTTATGCTACAAACTATCATGCTTAACGTGTTCTCAACAAGTCCACCAGACTCATTGAGGAGACGTGTAATGTGGAGTTTGATGAGAATAATGGCTCCCAAGTGGAGCAAAGTGGTTTTTGTGATGTAGGTGATGAAATTCCTCCTCAAGCATAAGAACAATGGGGATTGGTCACATACTCCCCATTGAGTAACCCCTTGTGGCGGAAGGAGAAGGACAATGCTCTACTCTAGTCGAGCCATCACCCTCGCTAGACCCACACGCTTCCGAAGAACAAAGTCAAAGCCCTGAACCCAACGAATCTGATCAAGGACAAGATCAACCGCATGAAGATGGTGTCGTACCAAATGATGTCCAAGATCATGCTCCAGTTTCCGAGCATGCTCAAGATCAAGTGGAACCCCAAGATCAAGTGCAAGCACAATATCAAGGGAAATCTAGTGAGCAAGCTCAAGACGGTGCACAAAGTGTTCAAGTAGAAACCCCTCAATTATCAAGTAGGGAAGTCATGAAGCGTCGTGCTACCAGGATAGCCAACAGGCTCTGAGTTCGACAACATATCTTCAAGAATGTGCTTGGGAGCTTCAATAGAGGGGTAACCACTCGTCAACAATTATCAAAATTTTGTATGCATCACGTGTTTGTTTCATGTGTTGAACCCCAAAAGGTACATGATGCGCTCGATGATGAGGATTGGGTTGAAGCTATGCATGATGAACTTAACAACTTCGAGCGCAATCAAGTTTGGGAATAAGTGCCAATGCCAATGGAGGAACATAATGTCATTGGAACCAAATGGATCTTCAAGAACAAGCAGGATGCAAATGGTTTTTTCATTCGAAACAAGGCAAGACTGATGGCGCAAGGCTACTCCCAAGGCGAGGGTATCGACTACGGTGAAACCTTTGCTCTTGTTGCTCGTCTTGAATCTATTCCCATGTTACTTGCTTTTGCTTCTCATCATGACTTTCAATTACAACAAATGGATGTGAAGAGTGCTTTTCTTAGTGGTCCATTAAATGAGTTGGTATATGTTAAGCAAACCCTAGGATTCGAGGATCCCAAGTTCCCCACTCATGTATACAAACTCAGGAAGGCACTCTACGGTCTTAAACAAGCCCCTTGTGCGTGGTATGAGTACCTTACTGAGTTGTTGCAAGCTCGTGGGTTTGACATTGGGAAAATTGATCCCACTCTTTTTACCAAGAAGGTCAAAGGGGATTTGTTCATATGCCAATTATATGTTGATGATATTATATTTGGTTCTCCTAACAAATCTTTCAATGAAGAGTTTGCTACACTAATGACCGAGAAGTTTGAGATGTCGATGATGGGAGAGTTGAAGTTCTTTCCTGGGTTTGAAATCGAACAAGGAAGAGAAGGAACCTTCATCAAACAAGCCAAGTACAATCAAGACATGCTCAAGAGGTTCGAGCTCGAGGACTTCAAGCCAGTCAAATTTCCCATGCCAACCAAATGCAAGCTCGACAGTGGTCCCAATGGTAAAGCCATGGATCAAAAAGGTATATCCCTCCATGATTGGATCCTTACTTTTCATTTGTGCATCTAGACCCGATATCATGCTGATTGTGGGATCTGTGCACGGTTTCAATCCACACAAAAGAAAAGCCACTATGCGGCAATCAAACGAATCTTTCGATACTTGGCTCATACCCCAAACTTTCGCTTATGGCACCCCAAAGGAGCAAGCTTTAGTTTAGTAGGTTACCCCGACTCAGATTGGGCTGGAGACTATGTTGGAAGGAAGTCAACCTGTGGAGGATGCCAATTCCTTGGTTGTTCTTTGGTAAGTTGGTCTTCAAAGAAACAAAACTGTGTGTCACTTTCTTCCGCCGAGGCTGAGTATGTAGCTGCCGCAAGTTGTTGTGCTCAATTATTATGGATGAGGCAAACTTTAAAGGATTACGGTGTCATTTGTGACAAAGTGCCTCTTCTATGTGACAATGAGAGTGTGTCACACCCCCAAAATTTTGGAAATATTTTCCAGAAATAAAATTTTGCCTGGAATAAAAAAATTAGGAAATGAATTGCTTCATGGCTCTTCTCAAATCCTCCTTCCAAAAACTTTATTTTCAAGTGGCTTTTCAAAATTCTTTTCATGCTTGACCCCTTACTCGAGACCCTTTGAATTATTTAATTGCTTAGGAGGGAATATTATTTTGGCTATGTCCATTTCATATTTGAATTTCTCGATTTTTGGATAATGTTTGAAACACTCATTTTCCTTCCTAAAGAGGTTTTTCCTAGGAGAATGTGTTTGAAAGTCTACGTTGGAATCTGAATACTTACATAAAAGCATTTCCTTCTTGTGGTAAATTCTTGAGATATTTCCCTGCAGCCACTCCTGCGCGCCTGAGCCCCTGCCAGAGACTGCCCTCGACGATCTTATCCTAAGAGCCGCGGAACCAACATGCTCCGGCTATTTAAGGGACCCCCGAAGCCTTCGACCTCCTGAGCAACCCCCAAAGACCAGTAGCTCCCCTCCCCATAGCCTAATTTAGCCCGAGCCGACTCATGTGCGCCTCTCTATCAGTAGCATCACCGTCGGCCTCCGGCTAAATTCCGGTAGCCCCGAGCCCCTCTCCTCCTACCAGCGACCCTGCTAGCTTACCCAGCCCTCAAGGGACCCGTTCCCATCATCGAGCCGAGCCAAGTGCCACCTGAGACCGAAGAAGCAAAGAGGAAGAAGCTCCATCCGCCATTGTTGAGGTGCCGCTCGACCTCGAGCTCCGCAGCGGCCCCAGCAGGAAAAAATGGATGCGGCGTTCCTTCCCGAGCACGTGCATAGCCGTAGCATGGCGGGAGATACTCCGTGCCGCCGTCAATCGTCGCCGGAGTGCGGCTCTGTCCCTGTCCAGTGCGTCCGCGGGAGGTGAGGGAAGTACCTGATAGGTGGCCCCCACCTGTCGGTGAGTGAGCCCCAGCTCGAGTGATGCACGACTCCCCTGGTGCGTATCCTGTTTCGCAAAGTGTATTTCCGTCTGACTGTTTCGGCAAATGTACTTTCTCTCGGGCGAAAGCGTAAAGAGCCCGAAGCATTTTCTTTTATTTCTGATTTAAGAACAGATTTGACCCGTAGGTTTGACTAACTATATCTTTTAGTAGGAAACACCAAATCATTTGATTATTTTTCCTAGTGACTTAGAATTGCATCTAGTTTATTTTAAGATTTATTTTAAAATTTTCCACACAACTTTTGTGCGCTTTTTTGAATGTGTGTGTTAATTAAAATATTTTCAAACTAGGATTTTGAAGAGTGGCTACCTATTCCAAGATGATGGGGTACACCTCACTCTCCTTAGACGCCTAAGGCAAGCATCCTGAATCCATATTTTCATGTGTTGTGTGATGATGGTGGTGGTGCTTATATTGCTTGATTCGAGGTTATGTTAATATTAGCATCACATGAAATATTACTTTGCATTCTTCATGCATGCTATTCACATTATAAAATGGTGAAATATAGTGATGGCATGTGTTGGTTATGAGAGGTCATGGAATAACCTAGTCATGCGGACCGTGATATGTTATGGCCTAGTCATGATGTGAGCACGATGATGCCGGTAAACTTGGTTAACTCCAGTATCGACCTAGATCGAGTCTTATCCGTGTCATACTTCTTACCGTGCTACCACAGTTTCCTGGATAATGGATTCGGTAAAGTAAGTTGTAGACCTATTATCAGTCCCACACCAAGTAGAGGGGCCGGTATGAAGGTATCCATGGCCATGGAATAAATCCAGTCATTCGGTCACGGGGCATGGGTGTTTCCAGTCTCGGACCGGAAGGGAATGGCCCTTCCTAGTGAGTGCGCGGTATGAACTTTTGATCCCATGCTAGTCTAGGAAGGAGCCTCCTCGTCTTATGGTTTTGCCTTGGCAGCGTAGTCCGGGTGAAGCCGGGCTTCGCAAAGGAAAAATCGGTGTGTGCTAATTCTGAGTGTCCGCTTCTAAAATGCTATACACGGGATTAGTCATGATGGCTATTGAAAACCGTGAGCTAGGGGTAAAGAGTACACCCTCTGCAGAGTCAAAACTATTCGAGTAGCCGTGTCCCCGGTCAAGGACTTTGTTTGTCGAGTCAAGTGTCGGTCGGTCTTTGGAGTATAAACGGTGATAACAATAATGGTCGTGGTAAATCTATGATGATGTGGTGGATGATCATATTATGATTATTACTCTGGACTAACCTTTATGATTATGTTGTTGGATATCCCTCAGACGGTTCTAATTCATGGATATTCAATATTTATTAATACTTATTATAAGCCCTTTATGTGTGTGGCTCAGACGCCCGACTGTGGCATGTTTATTGTTTCATATAAGACCTTTATGTGGTGTCGCTCAAACGCCCGACTATGGCACGCATATTATTACTTTTCAGCATTATCATCCTTGCTTGTTTATGAATCATTGGTGGAAACATTGCATATTTTCATGAATGCATCCATGTATTAAACTTTAATGGCAAGATATTATTGTTAGTGGAATTTGCATGCATGTCACCTGCTTAACATGTTGTTTTCTTGATGTTTGCGAGTACATTCAAAGTACTCACTGTCTTGTCCCTGACTATTGTCTTGGCCAGGTTGGGTTGAGTGGAACACAATGCCGTCAGCCCCGGAACCTAGGAGTCGAGGATAGCAGCCTTGTGAGATAGGAATTTATCCAGGTCAGTGGTTCCTGTGGGAATGGAGTCCCATGGGCACTGCAGATTCCTCGAGTCGCTTCCGCCGTCAACCTCAGACTTTTGTTCAACCTAGTAGACCTTCATGGTCTTGTAACCCAGATTTTGTATTTTTTCTTGGACTTCTTGTATCAAGTAGGTGTCTACCAGCTAACAGCAATCCTGGGGCTGGTAAACACAAAGACATGTTTTCTGGAAATTATTTTCTGAAAAACACGTTGCTACAGAGTGCCATCAAGATATCTCTTAATCCGGTGCAACATAGCAAGACCAAGCATATTGATATACATCATCATTTCATTCGAGATCATATCAAGCAAGGAGATATTGAGGTCCTCTTCATCAACACTCAAGAGCAACTTGCAGATATTTTCACCAAACCTCTAGATGAAGCATGGTTTTGCGAGTTAAGGCATGAGCTAAATATCATTGATTCAGGTAATGTAGATTGAAACCAGGCACACCACACTTCACTCATCATTATATTTGGCTCTATGTGTAGGCATGGATATATTGGGAGTGTTGTTCTCTCAATGAACTTCTCCTCGCCGTATTATGCATATTTAGATCAAGTCTTTCACATTAGCCATTATTGTTGGCACTTCTGCTTCAAAGAAGAAATGTGGTCATGAACCCAAGGATAATTCTTTGCGGTCTCATACCATTTGTCTCAAACATTGGTGGCTTCGTCCACTGCCCTCTCTTCATCAGAAGATCCGATTATGTGTTCCAGTGTGTACGTGTCTCTTCTTATCTTCGTTTGGGTTCTCTGTGCTTTTTCCTTGTTCACTTGCAAAGTTCAAGTCCATTCTATTGTCGAGGAGAGTAGATCAAGTTTTCCAGGTAATTTTGACAATCGGGGCATGGTACTACCACCCCTAGCATGGTAGTAAAGTTTTACTACCGCTGGGCGAGCGGTACTACCGCTCTGCCAGCGGTAGTATCGCTGGGTGAGCGGTACTACCGCAATGACAACGGTAATACCGCGACGCCACGCCCCCAGGGGTTATTTTAGGGGAGGGGCAGTTCTATTCCCCCTTACCCATTCATCTCGTGCCCTTCTTATTTTTCTCTCTCTCCTCTCTCTCCAGTTGCTGCCCAAGGGACTCGTCGGATCTCCATCTCCGGCCACACTTCTCTGACTCCGTTTGGTGGGATCCTCTCCCTCATGCCATGGACCTCTGTACTGCCCCTCGTTCCCCTCGTTTTTGCTTACTTTTTGTTGAATCTAGGGTTAGAGGAATGTATGTGTTATTTCCTTCATGCCACCATATCCTCTTGCTAGAAGGATTGGGGAGTTCTTGGGTGGTAGATCGCTCATGTAGTAGGGTGACTTGTCTGTTGGGGTCCCCAGTAGTACCAGATCTGACAGTTCCATTGTCAGATCTGGCACTCTGCCTCCCGTCCGGTACTATCGCTCGTCCTGTAGCGGTACTACCGCTATTAGAGCGGTAGTAAAATTTTACTACTGCTCAAGCGGCGATACTACCTCCCTTCCTTTAGCACACACTTTGTACCCTCTTTTTTTAGGATTTTCTGTTGCATATTGATCTTTGCCTTGACTTCTTGTGTTGTGTTTGCTTTTTGCGAGTCATAGGTGGTGGCTGCAGGCGTTCTAACCCACCTCAGGATGCCAGTTCCAAGCGTCCCGGAGGGTCCTAATGCTCTAAAGCGCAATTTTAAGAAGACTGATTAGAAGCCCAAGAACAGTGTTGACTGGGATGCCATGCCACTTGCATAATTTCAGCTTCGCCACAAGGTCAACCCCTACACCAGCAATAGGGTTCAGTTCCCTGGAGGTGACATGTTCTGGACTAAGGACCAGTTTCTTATTTATGAAGACGTCCTCAAATCAAAGAAGAATATGTATGTTCATGTGCAGTGGATTGATATCAACCATCTGAAGAAAGACCCTTCATACTTTGGTGATGCTCTGTCCATGGTGGACCAGCTTTAGATTGAGGAGATCATCACTTTTCAGCAAGATTTTGATTATGAGATAGTGGCCCATTTATTCGATACTGTTCACTTTCCCACTGATGACGACCGCACCATTACCTGGCTGACGAATGGGGAATTACTGTATGCTAAGTGGAAGGACTTCATGAACCTTCTCAATGTCCAGGATGAGGGGCTTAACCACCCAGTTGGCATGTGCCCACACCCTAACTCTATTGCTCTCGCAAAGGAGGAGTTGCTGCCATACTATATTGTGAAGGAAACCCCATCTAGTGAGGTCTCCTACGTTATGAACCCTTTTCTGGACGTCATGCACCATATTTTCAGCAACACACTGTTTCCACGAGTTGGCAACAAGGACCAGATCCACTCATACCTGGTAGATATGCTTATCATGTGTCAGAAACGACGGAATCGCTCCTTAGGACCACCGGATGTCTCTCATTTTATGTGGAGCAAGCTGAACTCCGCAGTCTTGAACCATAACGTCCCAATCTACGGTCTTTATCTGTTTTACCTTATCAAGATGACGGAGGCCAAGGCATTTCCAGCTATTGAGTTTCTTGCTCCTAATTGGATTCGACATGAGCCCATCAAACTATGCTAGAAGAAAAAATGGGCGAACACCTCAACTACACCTGCTGCCCCTAGGGATTCTCATGAGGATGTGGCTGCTGCTGAGGATGAGGTTGTTCCAGAGTCATGTATGCCTTCCTCTGCCGAGCCATCATGGGCTAAAAGGCTCACCGAGAGGATGAAAACCTTGTTCTGCATGCAGGCCAAGGGATAGCATAGGACCCATGTCGCTCAGAAGGAGAGCCGTCAGCATGACAAGCTGATCATGAGGAAGCTTGATGTACACATCTCCAGTGGATCTAAGCGGGAGATCACCTTGGAGGGTGTGTGGATGTAGAAGAATAATATGCAGTGGGCTGAGTCTGACAAGGACTCTGAGGAGGATACCGAAGAAAAGACAGATGAGGAATATGTTCAGGAGGAGACCAAAGACTGATGGTTCTATTCTCTCCAGTTCGAGCTACCACCTATGTTGTTGGTGTCCTCTCTGCCTTTTTGGTTTCCCGATACCAAAGGGGGAGAGAGTGTAGGATTTGCTCGTTTTCTCGGTTTCGTGGTTGTTTTATTTGTTGAACTTCAGTTGCTTCGCTGGTTGTCTTTGCTTTATGGGTGAAACTATGAGACGTCAGACTTTATCATATGGTGTGAGACATATGCTATATCTTCCCTATCTTTTATCTCATTATTATCTAGTTTATTAGTAGCTTGTGAGTCTTATTATCTTGTGCCTTTATCTTCATGCTCACATGCTATGCCTTGCTTCCATATATAAATGTTTATTCTATTATATTTCAAGGATTTCTTAGTCTATAAAATATACGGGGGGTGCTTTCTCTTTGGTTGTGTGTAGGTATGCACACATCCAGGGGGAGCTTGTCTCTAGTTTGTAGATTTTGTGTTTTGCATATGCTTCCTCTATATCCTTTTTGTGCAAATCCTGTTTTGTCAACGGTCCACTAAAAAGGGGGAGATTTTTACTTCGTATTTCTCTCCAGGGGGAGTAGTTTTAGTGATTGATGAGAATACATGTGCGGACAAATAGTTTGCATTGAGCATTTCAGATAATTCATATGTAGGTACCAGACGATTTGATGCCCCACGTAATCTCTGGAAGACGGTTACTTTCTACGTTTCTCTTTGGTGGTTTTGAGTCGTTGGAAAGCCGTACTATTAAGAGGTGGTCTGTGTCGGAACGGTTTGGCTGGAATCATCATGTAAAAGTTTAGTGAACCAGCTTTCCCTTGCTACAATGGAGCTCCATCCTATCTTTATTGCTTATTTAAAAGGGCCAGCGGTAGTCCGCTGGCACAGCGGTAGTACCTCTCTAAGAGTGGTAGTAATTTTTACGACCGCTCCATGAGCGGTACTACCGCCCTCGGGGCGGTAGTACTTTTTTTACTACCACTCCGAAGGACTTTTTGGCATGCCCCCCAAGTAGTAGGCACGGTAGTATTTTCTTACTACCGTGGTTGGTGAGATGCAGAGCGGTAGTACCGCTCTTAGGAGCCGTAGTACCTCTCCTAGCAGCGGTGGTACCACTCCCAGAGCGGTAGTACTGCTTGGCTATTGCTGTGGTGGGTGGGTAATGGTTGGATTTATCCCCCCCCCCTGCACACACTATATATAGGTGTCTTCTTCCTCTGCATAAGCTTATTGTTGCCCGATCTCTCTCCCTAGCCAATCCAACTTGTTGATTTTGTAGGCATTGCTTGAGAGGGTCTTGATCTACACTTCCACCAAGAGATATTTGATTCACCCCACTAATCCCTTGTGGATCTTGTTACTCCTGGGTGTTTGAGCACTCTAGACGGTTGAGGTCACCTCGGAGCCACATTCCATTGTGGTGAAGCTTCATGGTCTAGTTGGGAGCCTCCAAGCTTTGTGTGGAGATAGCCACAACCTTGTTTGTAAAGGTCCTATCGCTGCCTTCAAGGGCACCAATACTGGAATCATAACATCTCGCACTGTGTGAGGGCATGAGGAGAATACGGTGGCCCTAGTGGCTTCTTGGGGAGCATTGTGCCTCCACACCGCTCAAACAGAGACGTACTTCCTGTCAAAGGGAAGGAACTTCGATAACACATCCTCGTCTTCATCGATTCCACTTGCGGTCATCTCTTACCTTTACTTTGTACTTATTATTGTTGTGGTGTATTCTTTGCTTGCACTTGTTATCCTTATAGTTAGCATCATATAGGTTGCTCACCTAGTTGTTCACATAGAGAACCTTTTGTTGCTAACGCTAATTTGTTAAGACAAACTAAAAATTGGTAGTTGCCTATTCACCCCCCTCTAGTCAACCATATCGATCCTTTCAGTATTGGTCTACCAATGTGAATTATTTTCCACGCTAGAATGACATTGTTGGCTGATTTCCGATAATTATATTATTTCGAAACCGGTCCTCACAGCAGCCTGGGATAACAAGGATGGACGTCGTTGTATCGCTTTATTTCGTCCTTAGTCGGACCTGCTCTTCTGAGTGGTAATTGAATTTATGTTTGTATTGAGATGATCATGATTAGCTTGTGATGAGTGTAAGCCAATCCCGTATGCTCATCTCTTCTTTACGTCTACTTGTGACAATATCCACTCTTGCGAAACGACAAGATGTGCTTATATCCCTGTCGATGCCCTTGTGCCAAAATAAGGATAGGATCGCATCTTGGGCATGTAGCTACCTGCAATGGCAGTTTAGACAAATACGAGACGACCATAAACACGCCCTAGGAATTCTTGGGAGCCATGGGCGTCGATGAATATGCTGATGAAGGGACGCAGAACTTGACGAAGGTCTGTGCAGGCGGTTCCCCACTACCTGGCACGCCAAATATGTCGGGGTTGTATACGACAATCTATGGGATCAATGAGCTCCCTTATGCTTCAGGCGGGGTCACACATGCAGAAAGGGCATCATCAAACATGTATGCGCTTGGGTTTTAGACAGTTTTGGGCCACTCAGGATCGTAAAACCCTATGTCCTGTGTCGGTGTTTACTCACAACATATGCCATGGGTAGGCTAAAGATGGTGGGAACCGAAGTGACACCGGTCGGCGTTGGGGACGAGGTTGGTACAAGCATGGAACACACGATGTACCCAGGTTCGGGGCTCTCCGTAGAGATAATACCCCTAGTCCTGCCGAAATGTATAATGCACTAGTGAGGCTACAATGTGCTCCTGGATCTATTCTACGGAGGAGGAAGAAGGAGCAGCCGGCTCGCGTCTACCTCTCATGTATGAGTGTGTCTATAAAGGATTGACCGACCCTCTGCAGGGAGGGGGTCGGGGGTTTTATAGACGAACCCACCGACCTACAATAAGGATATAAGTACATGAGTGGGACCCGGATGGCACCGTTGCCGGCTGACAAGTCGGTCCACAGTGGTCTTGTCTTGTCGCTGGAGGGGCCCGCCGCTGAGAAGTCCCGTGTGGCTATGGGACCCGTCGGCTAGCCAATGAGGCTCTCGCGTAAGGCCGATGCAAGACACGTGTTGTACATCCGGCGTCGTCTTGCGAGATTCGTCATGGGCTGCCAATACGGCCGCCTCCACTATTCCCATGCCGAGTGTGGTAATGGAGTGGGAGTTTGACGGGCCGACACTAAGCAGGATTATGGATCGGAGCCAGGGTAGGTCAGCGACATGGCCCCCGATGTTGTACTTACCGTGCGCTCCAAACCTGTACTGGTGCCGACGAGTACACAACTTTGATCGTAGGGTCTGGTCATGACCTACGATCTGATGTGACTATGTGTTGGGGATATTACCTGCGGTGTAACCCGCCCTAGCCGGGCCGGGTCACTAAAGGGGCGACTCATCTATTGACAATACAAGCCTTGGCCCAGGAGCCGGATGGCGGTTCAGGAGCTATACAGAGGATAAAATGCCAAGGAGGTTTCTGGTCTTGGAAAGCATGGTGACTTAGAGATAAGGAAGACCACGATATGTAGCATGGATAGGACTCTTGTAAATCCTAGGGTCTCGACCTGTATATAAAGGTGAGTCCCTGGGGAAGTTAGGGCAAGTTAGAAATCATCGAGAGTTAGGTCAGGCGAGTTACGCCCTCCTTGTAATCGAAACCATCATCAATCTACACAAAGCAGGATGTAGTCTTTTACCTCCACACGAGGGGCAGAACCTCGGTAAATCTGAGTCTCGCTTTCGCTCACCCCCTTTGAGTCGCCACCAAGGTGTGATGGCTCCTTCATTAAGTCCTTTCACGAGGACATCGGCCGTGACAAAACCACGACAGTTTGCGCCCACCGTGGGGCTAGCGCACGGTGGAGTTGAGTTCTCAAAGGGAGCCCTACCAGGGTCAAAAAGCTAGGTCGACATCATGACGAAGAGCCGCCGTAGAAGGTACTACATCAATAACTCGATGTGGGGGCCAGTAGCCGATTCAGTCGAATCTGGTTACAGAGTCCCCTTTGGCAAGATCAACATATTCATCGGCATGATTAGAACACCCGTGCCTGAGCCGGACACCTTCACGGACATCGTCGAGCCGGCCACGTACGTCCTCCCCATCACATGACAGGACAGGAGACACCATGTTTTTGTCGGTTTTATGCAGGGAGCCAGCGTACAAGATGAACCGACAGTCCAGGAGGTCACCCCCGTCAATTCGGATGGCGAGTCATCCATGGGCGAGACAGACTCAATTTATCCCCTTCACGAAGAACAACTCGGAGGGTTGTCACTGGCGATGGACCCCGAGATCCTTGAATGATCCCGTCGACAAATCGCCATCTATATGGCAAGAGCGGCACAACGTCAGCAAAACCCGGCCGGCAACAATGAGACTGGCGAGACGTCAAAAACCCCGGCTCAAGCCATGGCACAATTAACGGCGAAGGTCACCAGGCTCATGACAACCGCTGTGACGGCATTGAATCAGGAAGCAATCAATGCCGAGCTGGTGAAGCTGCGGGAGGCGATGGCCAAAGCTCAGCGGAACGTGGAAGCGGAAGCCGCTAGGATGGCGACACAATAGGCCAGGATCACTGCGGAGACGGAACGGCTGAACACCGAAGGCTGGTGGCTCGAGAGACAACAACAAGCGTCCGGTGCTATTCACCAGAGGAGGCAGCATGGGCGCCTCCCGACCGACTTACATCCAACTCACCTTTTCGACACCCCGCGCACTCCTAGGGTGGGACCTCATCAACCTTTGCAAGCCGCTCCAGGGGGAGGTCCGGTTCAACCACCTAACCCGCCACCGCCTCAACCAATAGATGTGCATGCAACTCGCTTCCAAACACCACGGGGTCACTTCTCAAATCCCGTGGATAATGTGCTGGCGGCAACCCATCGCTTGGAGTCCCTCCCGATCTACGGAAACTCCCTTGCCGAGGTGGAGGCAAGAAACGCCATCGAGATGCTGAAGACAGTAGTGGTCCAACATGCGCAATACTCACATAGCCTTGACTAGTTACACTCCACGCCCGAGGAGAGTCACACCAGGAGTCACCATGAGTACCAACCCGTAGTGACCAGTGGGGAATGGCATTTTCCTCAGACCAACCCGCTCGAGGTGCGTGATACGTGAGCCCAAGAGATTGTGGATGCAGCGTGAGACCCGCATCAGATGGAGACGGCAGCCGTGGCGGGTTAGGGCTATCCGGCTTATACCCAGACACGTCCCGCACCGCTCGATGCCGGAGGCAGTCACATTGGGGTGTCGTGTCTCATGCCCACTCTACGCAATGAGAGGATGACGAAGGATTTCAAAGGACCAAGGAAGGTACCCAACTACACACCAGATCTCAAACCAGGGTCATGGATTGAGAGTTACGAACTTGCGATGGACATGCTCGATGTGAACGAGGCGGTTGGCGCCAAGTATTTCACCATGATGCTTGAAGGAACGGCGCGTGCGTGGTTGAAAAACCTGCCACCACATCCATTAACATTTGGGCAGAGTTAAAGGAGCGCTTCATCAAAAAATTCAAAGGGACTTGCAAACGCCCGATGACCATCGTCGACTTACAACACTGCGTTCAACAATCGGACGAGTCGGCCCATCATTGGACGCGCGAGTTGTGGAGGTCATTCATTCGTAGGACGGCATCTCGACGGCTCAAGGAGTGCTGATTCTGGAGAAAAATTGCCATTACGAGCCTCTGGTGCTGAAGCTGGGGTGACTTAAGCGTAAGGTGCAGGATATGGGCGAGCTAAGGACACCCTCACCAGATACGCCGAGTTAGATGACACCGAGGACCCTTGGGAGGACGATGACAAGGTTAGCACCGCCAGGAGAGGCGAGTCATCAAAAGGTCATTCCCAGTTTCAAGGAAGGGGTAACCACAACCATGGCATGCAAGGCAAAAGAGGACAACAGGAAGGTCCCACAGACTTCGTTGCAAATAACAATGCCAGCAGCGGAAACCAGCGCCAGAAGAAGCGGGATTTCAGTGGGAAGAAGCCGCACAACTATCATAAGATGCTCAAGGGCCCCTGCCCACAGCACGCCACAGCTGCGGGGCCGGCAACACACTCCTGGGAGGATTGCTATATGATGCAGGAGTTCCAAGCCGAGGCGCTCAAGAAAGGCCAAGGAGGAGACCCGGGCCAGCGACAGGAGCAGTTCGGCGCGCCCGGGTCATGCGAAAGCCCGTTCGGCGGTTTCTCTAACCCGGGTCCGCAAGGCGGGTCACAACCTAATAGCGGACAGTACCAGCTTCACCACCAGCAGCAGTATAACCCGCCGGGAGTGTTTCAGCAACCACCCCCGCAAGATCTCCAGCGACAGGATGATCATAGAGGTTTTCAGAATAACCCTAGTTAGCTCAACAGCGGGCAGTATCATGTGTTCACCACCAGCACCTGCAAACGGGACCAGAAGGTGAAACATAGAAATTTTAGCATGGTTGAGCCGACGCTCCCCAGGTACCTTCATTGGTCAGAACAACCCATAACCTGGAGTAGGGAGGATCACCCGCCCCGAGTTGATAACCCTCGCGACTTGGCTTTGGTCGTGGCGCCCCAAGTCGTAGGATACACCCTTTCCAAAGTCCTCATGGATGGAGGCAGGAACATTAACATCCTATACTTTGAGACCTTATCGAAGGATGAACCTCTTGGAGAAAGACTTGATGCCACCGTCCACGGTTTTTCACGGCATTGTTCCGGCTAAGTCGGCGTATCCAATTGGGCGGATTAAACTTAACGTGGCTTTTGGCACAGAGTCTAATTACAGGAGCGAGTCACTCATCTTTGAGGTGGTCAAAATCAAGAGCCCTTACCATGCATTGTTTGGAAGGCCGGCTTACGCTCGGTTCATGGCTCGCCCATGTTATGTTTACCTCAAGCTCAAGATGCCTGGTCCTAAGGGGCCTATTATGATCAGCGGAGACAGGAAGATAGCCCAAGAGTGCGAAGAAGGAGATGCAGCTTATGACGAGACGGCTTGCGCGATCGAGGAGCTCAAGTTTCACCAAGCCAATGTTGACCCGGCGGATATAACGCCGCTCAAGAGGCCAACGATCGACGCTGAGCCACCCCTCAAGTTTAAACCAACGGATGACACCAAGGTTATAGACTTCACGCCTGGCAACTCAACCAAGCAGTTCACTATTGGGACGGGTCTGGATCCCAAACAGGAAAGCTCGCTCATCGAATTCATCCGTGAGAATCGGGACATCTTCGCGTGGAAACCTTCTAACATGTCAGGTGTACTGAGAGAATTCATTGAGCACCATCTTAATACTGATCCCAAAGTAAAGCCAGTTCGGGAGTACCTTCGCAGGTTTAACGAGGAACAACATAAGGCGATTGGAGAGGAAGTCGCCCGACTTTTGGCCGCCGGGTTCATCATCAAGGTTTTCCATCCTGAATGGTTGGCTAACCTGGTCCTGGTTCTAAAAAAGAATGGCACTTTCCGCATGTGCATCGACTACACTGATCTCAACAGAGCCTGCCCGAAGGATCCCTTCGCCCTTCCCCGCATTGATCAAATCATTGACTCAACGGCGGGCTGCGAGCGTTTGTGTTTCTTGGATGCTTATTCAGGATACCACCAGATCAAGATGACGGTGGTAGACCAGGAGAAAACGTCCTTCATAACCCCCTTCGGAGCCTTCTGTTACGTGTCTATGTCGTTCGGGCTCAAGAGTGCGGGGGCGACTTATCAGCGTTGCATCCAACATTGTTTGCATAACCAGATCGGACGTAATGTCCACGCTTATGTTGACGACATCGTAGTCAGATCTCAGAAGAAAGAGTCGCTCTTGGAGGATCTCAAGGATACTTTTGACAATTTGCGTGTGTACCAGATGAGGCTTAACCCCACCAAGTGCGTGTTTGGTGTTCCTGCAGGAAACTTATTGGGTTTTCTGGTGTCAGAACGCGGTGTTGAAGCTAACTTGGACAAAATTGAAGCGATCACGTCGCTAGGTAAGACGGCAAATATTAACCATGTCCAATGGATGGCGGGTCATAGCGCGGCTCTAAGTCGCTTTATAAGTCGCCTTGGGGAGAAAGCCATCCCTCTTTATCAGTTACTCAAAAAACCTAATCGATTCATACGGGCGGACGAAGCTTTGAAGCAACAACTGGCTAAGCCACCAGTGTTGGCGGCTCCAACGGACAAGGAGCCTATGCTCTTGTACATCGCGGCTAATTCTAAGGAAGTGAGCGTGGCAGTGGTTGTCGAGCGGAAGGAAGAACGGAAGGAATATCCGGTTCAGCGAACAGTATATTTAACAGCGAAGTCTTGACCCTCTGCAAACACCGCTACCCACATTGGCAGAAGCTGGTCTTTGGGGTGTTTATGGCGAGTCGGAAGCTGAAGCACTACTTCCAAGAGCATCCCATCACGGTGGTTAGTTCTGCCGCCTTGGTGACATTATACAAAATCAATAAGCAATTGGACAAATTGCTAAGTGGGCCATCGAGTTAGGGCCTCATCACGTGCAATGTACTCCTCGTACGGCCATTAAGTCTCAAGCACTAGTGGATTTCATCAATGACTGGACCGAGTTGCAGATTCCAGAAGATAGGCCCGATCACACGTACTGGACCATCTATTTCCATGGATCTAGGCAGTTGGAAGGCTTGGGGGCTGGCATGGTGTTAACTTCGCCTCAGGGTGAAAATTTATGCTATGTCCTCCGGCTCATGTTTCGATGTACCAATAATGCAGCAGAGTATGAAGCCCTCCTCCAGGGTTGCGACTCGCCGAAGAGATGAACCTCACGAGAGTCTGATGTTTGGGCGACTCAGATCTGGTGGCACAGCAGGCTTCTGGCACCTGGGATTCTAGAGATGGCGGCTTACATGCGAGCTGTGTCAGACGTGGCGGGTCATTTTCATGGTTATCAAGTGGATCACATTGATCGGCGACTCAATGAGGCGGCAGATGCTCTTTCCCGTCTCGATTCACAGCGTAAGCCGGTTCCTCCCAATGTCATTTTGGATGTGTTACATAACCCCTCGGTGAGGCTACCTTCAGAGGAAGATGTGGTGGTGCCGGACCCCGAGTCACAACTTGTGGCGGCTCTCCGTGCTACCCCAGAATGGGCGATTCCCTACATGGCATATCTCACACGAGGCGAGTTCCTCGCGGATGAGTTATTGGCTTGCCAGATCGTTCGTCGGTGCAAATCCATGGTCATACACAACGGCGAGTTGCATAAGCGAAGCACTTAAGGAGTATTTCAAAGGTGTCTCTCGTCTGACGAAGGATGTATGATCCTCAATGAAATTCATGCGGGCGACTGTGGTCATCATGCCGGGTCACGCTCCTTGGTTTCTAAAGCCTTTAGGCATGGGTTTTATTGGTTGACGGCTCATGCAGACGCAGAAGAGATAGTTCATTGATGTGATGGTTGCCAGAAATTTGGACGCCAGATGCACGTGTTGGCTCAGGAGTTACGGATGATTCCAATCACTTGGCCGTTTGCATTCTTGGGGCTAGACATGGCTTGTCCTTTCAAGATGTCGTCCAATAAAAAGACTCACCTATTGGTGGCGGTTTGTCCTTTCAAGATGTCGTCCAATAATGGAACTGTGGGCTCTGTCTGTAGATATGCCTTGCAAAAAACTTGGAACTGACATATATTACTGATGGAATTGGGTCCCAGATCCTGAGGATGAACGTTGAGGAAATGCAGAGCGTCTCTAAAGAACTTTGATCCGGGCGGCTTGAAGCCCCGTTCAAGATGATCAACGAAAATAACTACTTCCCACTCGACAGGATTGGGAATCACCTCGCTTGGGGCAGTCCGCCAACCAATGACTTCCTTGTTATCCAGAAGATCCGACTTGACAAATTTCTCAACGACGGTGTCATTAATCTTGGTTGGTAGCCAATCGCATTTTGAGATGCTACCCATGACTACAAAAAAGAACAGAGCCGCTTGTTAAGGACCATAAGACGTGGTAACTCGCCAGTTGGAGATCTACAATATGTTTGTAAAAGCTATATGACTCGCCATTAGGTGACTAAAAACCTGGATATGAGGGTGTTCTAACTCGCTAGTTGAGCGATTTATGGTATGTCTACAAGGTGTTATGGCTCGCCCTTCGACGATCAAAGGCGTAGCTTTGGCGATGTTCTAACTCGTTGTGGTACAAGATGGCGAATGGCGGTTCAGACAAGGTTCTTTCCTTAGGGATATTCCCGGAGTGGGATAAACAAGATTCTAAAAACAAGCAATGAAATGCGGATCTACGGGTGGAACAAATTAAGGAGATAATGCTTAAACGAGGCTGCGAAGACTACGAACGCCCAAAAGTGACACGGGTATCTCATGAATCTATGAAGTAAAAACATCGAAATGGCCAACGGAGGCGGCGATGCTACCGTTCTTCAAAACTACGAAGGATCTATTAGGAACATGACGGATGGATCTAAGATAGGAAGAGGATCATCATTATATTCCGAAGCTAACCTAGACTAGACATGGCAGCAAGGTCCAAACCTTAATGAGGGAAGAACTATTACCTAAGAAAGGAGGACGGTCCTCGGAAGAGGATGCGGAAGGTGTGCAGCGGATCTTGCTCCTTCGGTCTGCCTGCAGACGTCCGGGTTGCGATGGCTGGCAGCGAAGCTTCGGCAATGGCGGGGAGACACGGGCGCTGGCGCGAGGAAGACGGAGGCCCATAGGGGAGCTGAAGTGGGGGTAGGTGACGGTGCCCCCACTACACCTACGGTTATTTAAAGGCCCGGAGCTGGAATCGAGACGGCACGTGCGGGAATAGAGGCGACAAACTGAAAATTTGCAATGACGGCGCCTGGATTTTTGGGATAAATAAATGACGATGCAAAGGATTCGTTGGGTGGTTGCGTCATGAAAGTCCCGAAAGTGGAGGGATAAGGTGATGTCATTGAAAACTACTTGGCGGCTCAAACAATTCATAACGGATGGCGGCTTATCGTTCGTCAAAATATAGGAGCAATACAAGTCGCCCCAGAAAGAGGGGAAGTTTATTGGCATGAATAAATTCAAGACAATCTGGAGCCTAATGCTGGGGATATTACCTGCGGTGTAACCCGCCCTAGCCGGGCCGGGTCACTAAAGGGGCGACTCATCTATTGACAATACTAGCCTTGGCCCGAGGGGCCCAGGAGCCGGATGGCGATTCTGGAGCTATACAAAGGATAAACCGCCAAGGAGGTTTCTGGTCTTGGAAAGCACGACGACTTAGAGATAAGGAAGACCACGATCTGTAGCGTGTATAGGACTCTTGTAAATCCTACGGCCTCGACCTGTATATAAAGGCGAGTCCCTGGGGAAGTTAGGGCAAGTTAGAAATCATCAAGAGTTAGGTCAGGCGAGTTACACCCTCCTTGTAATCGAAACCATCATCAATCTACACAAAGCAGGACATAGGCTTTTAGCTCCACATGAGGGGCCGAACCTGGGTAAACCTGAGTCTCGCTTTCTCTTACCCCCTTTGAGTCGCCACCAAGGTGCGATGGTTCCTGCATTAAGTCCTTTCACGAGGACATCTGCCATGACAAAACCACGACACTAGAGCTCCCTGGTCGGCCAGCGGCTTCGCTAGCCAGCCCTGGGAACGGCCGCCTCGCCCCTAGTCGGCCAGCGCAACCTGGACAGCCAAAGGGAGGTAGCCGTCTCGCCTCTAGCCGGCAGGGGCTTCCTAGCCGGCCAAAGGGATTTTCCCGTCTCGCCTCTAGTAGGCAGGGGATTCCTAGCTGGCCAGAGGGAGTTGTGCTTTTCCTTCAAGGTAGAAGGCAAAGGAGTAGGCTCGATTAGCCTACCCCGGGGTTATCCCTGCGATAGTAGTCCTCGAAGCAAGGGACGCCTCGCCGGCTTGAGTTGTTTGTTGTTGATATCTTTCAGTCGCCTGCGACGGGAGGTGTTGTCTAAGAAGGCGGCTAGCTTCCAAGGAACGCCTCGGCTTCGCCGCAAGTTGCGCAGTTTGCGCCAAGTGCTAGGCACTGGCCTGACATGATGATGATTCAATCAGATTGAATGGACTGGGCCTGAACCCAGGGTCCCGCCACGACGCCCCCTCGGCCCCCGCGCGGTGGATCCCTTGCGTATTCACTCCGCGACGGTTGGGTTTCACGAGGCTTTAATGTTCCCGTAATAATCGGGGGAGGTGGGCGTCATGCGCACTGGATCCCGTCCCCAAGATCCATCGTGGGGGTTTAAATGGGGTGTGGGAGCACCGAGGAGTCCATTCGCCCGCCTCTCGCCCCGCACTTGCGCCCCTTCCTTCCCTTAGCCCAGAGAAAGAAGAAGCTTGGCTTCGTCTTCGTCGTCGTGCAAGCCGTTGCCGCCCACAGCCGCATCCAGGGGCGCCCTAGCTTTCGCTGTCCGCCACCATGTCGAGCAGTGCCCCTAAGAAGGGACAGCACAACAGCGCATCGCTAGGCAGCGACATCTGCGACGGCCACATTGAGGCGCGATGCGATCACCGCATACTGCCTCCTGCATCCCTTGTGGCGGTGCGGGTGCCCGGAGCCGAAGCCGCCCCGACACTGAATGAGGGAGAGGTAGTCGTGTTTGAAGAACACTTCTATCGAGGCTTCGGGCTCCCGCCAAGCAACTTCTTCGCCAACTTCCTCATCTTCTCCGGTCGGCAGCCGCACCATGTGGCGCCTAGTGCCATTCTTCAACTTGCCTCCTTCGTCGTCTTGTGCGAAGGCTTCCACGGGATTGAGCCCCGCCTCGACCTTTGGCAAAAGTTATTTTTCTTCAAGCAGCAATCTGTGAAAATGGACAAGGGCAAGGCGGCGAAGCTCAAGGCCCCCCGCTCGATGACCCCGTGTGGCACGGCACTGGTGCATCATCGGACGACGTACGACTTCCCCAGATGCCGCTGCAGGACTCTATCAAAATGTGGCAGAGGGGATTCTTCTATGTGAAGAATGTCGACCCCTCCCACGAGGGCCTCAACCTGCCCCCCTTCGACATCGCTCCTCCGATGGCGAAGAAGAACTAGAAAGCTTCGTATCCGAAGCCGATTGCCGAGGTGGCGCAGATTTGCGCTTACCTCGAGACCATGAAGACCCGCGGCCTCATGGGCCGTGACCTGCTCACTACCATGATGACCCGCCGGATCCTGCCTCTGCAGAGGCGTCCGCATCTGATTTGTCAGATGGGCGGCCAGCGTGACCCCAGCCGGCTCTTGATGACCCACAAGTATAGGGGGTCAATCGTAGTCCTTTCGATAAGTAAGAGTGTCGAACCCAACGAGGAGCAGAAGGATCAAACAAGTGGTTTTCAGCAAGGTAAAATCAGCAGGCACTTAAATTGTCGGTAACAAGTGATTGTATGGTGAGATGATTCGTAGCAAGCAACAAGTAACAAAAGTAGAAATGGTGCAGAAAAGTGGACCAATCCCTTTTGTAGCAATGGACAAGCCTGGACAAAGTCTTATAGGAGGAAAAACGCTCCCGAGGACACACGGGAATTTCTGTCATGCCAGTTTTCATCATGTTCATATGATTCGCGTTCGTTACTTCGATAGTTTGATATGTGGGTGGACCGGAACTTGGGTACTGCCCTTACTTGTACTAGCATCCCACTTATGATTAACCCCTCTCGCAAGCATCCACAACTACGAAAGAAGAATTAAGACAAAGTCTAACGATAGCATTAAACTATTGGATCCAAATCAGCCCCTTACGAAGCAACGCATAAACTAGGGTTTAAGCTTATGTCACTCTAGCAACCCATCATCTACTTACTACTTCCCAATGCCTTCCTCTAGGCCCAAGTAATGGTGAAGTGTTATGTAGTCGACGTTCACATAACACCACTAGCAGAAAAACAACATCCAACACATCAAAATATCGAACGAATACCAAATTCACATGACTACTATTAGCATGACTTATCCCATGTCCTCAGGAACAGAAGTAACTACTCACAAAGCATAATCATATTCATGTCTAGAGAGGTAATGAGTAGCATCAAGGATCTGAACATAAACTCTTCCACCAGGTAATCCAACTAGCATCAACTACAAAGAGTAATTAACACTACTCTTTGTAATGAGTACCAATCGAGGTCGCGAGACGGAGATTGGTTACAAGTGATGAACTACGGTTTGGAGATGAGATGGTGCGGATGAAGATGTTGATGGTGACGAGTCTCCTCCAATGAGAGGAGTGTTGGTCATGACGATGGCGACGATTTCCCCCTCCGGGAGGGAAGTTTCCCCGGCAAGATCGTCTTGCCGAAGCTCTAGATTGGTTCTGCTCAAGTTCCACCTCGTGGCGGTGGCGAATCCTCGAAAAAGCCCCCTCCTGATTTTTTCCTGGACGAAATCCTTCATATAGCAGAAGAGGGGGGCCAGTGGCTTAGCAGGCTGCCCACAAGCCCTCATGGCACGGCCGGGGGGGGGGGGGGGGGTGGTCGTGCCGTGTAGGCTTGTGGCCACCTACTGGCGCCCCTCTGGCGCTTCTTCGACGCAGTATTTTTTGTAAATCAGGAAAAAAATCCTCGTTGATTTTTACGGTGTTTGGAGTTGCACAGGATAGGTATCTGAACATTGCTCCACTTTTAGGCCAGAATTCCAGTTGCCGACATTCTCCCTCTTCATGTAAACCTTGCAAAATAAGATAGAAAAGGCATAAGTATTGTACCGTGAAGTGAAATAACAGCCCAAGAAGCGATAAATATCATGAAAACATGATGCAAAATGGACGTATCAACTCCCCCAAGCTTAGACCTCTCTTGTCCTCAAGCGAAAGCCTAGGTCAATAAATATGTCCACATGTTTAGGGAGAGAGGTGTCAACAAAACAAGATACGAACATGCATGCATCATGATCATGATCAGAACAGAAATACAAACATATAATCTCTCATGCTAAAGTGATAATTCCTTCACAAAGTAAAGCATGGATCAAGAACCTTACTGAGAAGTAACAACCGATAGCCTTTAGTCATTGAAGCAATTGCAATTTATCACAACATCAGAAAGAGTCAAATAAGATCTTGTAAAGCAAATCCACATACTCAATCATTCTTTCGTTCTCTACAATTCCTACAACTTACGTGGTACTCATGAGATCAAAGTTTCAGCTGGACACAGAGAAAGATAGGGGCTTACATTTTTGCCTCCCAACTGCTTACCTCAAGGGTAATGTCAACAATAATAATTCATGAATACTTACCTCCAAGTTGACATATGAATATAGATCTTTCCCAAGCATATGACGTTAGCCAAGGCAAAGGAGAAATAGGGAATTGGTGAGGATCACCATGACTCTTTCAAGGAAAAAAAGTAAAGGTACAAGATAGGCCATTCGCAGAGGGAAGCAGAGGTTGTCTTGAGCTTTTGAGGTTTGGATGCGTGTCCTCTTAGTGTGGAGGAACATCACTTTATATTGCCTCCTGTGATAAAGAACTTTATTTGGCAGTCTGTCGCCTATATGTCTTCCTCATCACAGGTTCGTACAAAGCTTATTTTCCACACACTAATAGATCATACATATTAGAGAGCAATTTTTATTGCTTTCACCGATGACAACTTACTTGAGGGATCTTATTCAATCCATAGGTAGGTATGGTGGCCACTCATGGAAAAATTGGGTTGATGGTTTATGGATGCATAAGTAGTATCTCTACTTAGTGCGGGAGTTTTGGCTAACGTGAGGTGGAAGCAATCGTCACATGCTAAGGGATCTCTAATCATATAACATTGTTCGGAGCCAAGCAAACACAATTCATTATGCTGTCTTCCTTGTCCAACATCTACTTCTAGGCATGCAATAGTTTAGTGAGTGTTCACAATCATAGATGGTGTCAGAGATGATATATTTATATGTGAACCTCTCCTTCTTTGTCACTTCCTATTAATTGCAACCATGACCAAGGTCTACGTTTGCCTACCCTCAACAAGTTTCAATCCTCATTCATTTTATATGTGAAGCCATCACCTCCCATAAGATCATTACATGATCTTTCATGCTTTTGTTCTATTCTCACTCTTTTGATCATGGCAAGAGGCAAAGCCCTTCAACTAAGACACTCTTTAATATATGGCTCACGAGCTCGAATACATCGGGGGTGACACAAAGCAAAACTCAAGACTAAGATACTAAGACTTTTAATCTACTAGAGAAAGAGAAAACTGAAAAGGAAAACTAAAAGAAAGGTAAAGGCAGAACACGTGATGGTGATACGATACCGGGGCAACTCCCCCAAGCTTGGCACAAGCCAAGGGGATTGCCCATACTAATGCTCAGTTGTATTCCTTCGGTAGTGATGGTGGTGGAGTTGTTGCAACATGGGTTTGATCCTCCGGCTTCCAAGGCATAGGTGATCCATCATGGAAAGATGAACGAGTCTCCGGGATCCTCAAATCTGCAGCCAACCATATTGATTTAAATATGTACTCATACTCACAGTTTTGGTTCTGCAAGTCATAGATCGAGGCCTCGAGTTGATCAATCCTGTCATAGAGCCTGGAGAGGTGCTTCTGATGTCATTGGCATCAATCCTGTGCTTGTTGGTGAACTCCGTGATCATCATGTGGTTGGCGTTGAGTCCACGCACCATCATCCCTTGGCACTTGAAGACTTGTTGCTCCATTGCTTCGAGCCTCGTCTCCACGCTTCCGATCTTCTTGGGCCCCTCAACATCATGGATGTGCAACATCCCCTCACGCATGTCGATAGATTGAGGGTGTTGCAGCACTCCCGTGAGGTAGGGATTGATGACCTTCTCGAAGATCTTGTCCTTCGGAGCTTTTGGGGAAGTCATAGCGATCTAGATCTGCAACAGAAACAGGCTCGAAATGAAAAATAGAGGAAATCTGCATGATGGAGGGGTCAGACCAAACGGGAGTATATATAATGATTTTTTCAGACCAGAAGGAGTACCCTGCACGAAAACGGAGTCCAGGAGGCGCACGAGGTGGCCACAAGCCCTCACGGCGCGGCCAGGGGGTGGGCCCGCGCCGTGCAGGCTTGTCGCCTCCTCGCGCACTTTCGGACGACTTCCATTTTTTGTATTTTTTCAAATATTCCAAAACGGAGAAAATTTCCTACTGGAAAAGCTTTGGACTCTGTTTTCTTACCGAATCACATACCTCTTCGTTTTTGGAGACTAAAACAGGCTGATAAATATCCCTTAGGTATTCTTTCGGAGTTGTGGTATTGATAATATTGCTTTCAACATTTATGGGAGTACCTGAGATATAATGCTTGATTCTCTGCCCATTTACCACTCTCGGACAATTACCTTCCGTGTTGTTGAACATAGGGACCTTCCCATTTAGAGAGAAGCTTGCCTGCAAAGAATCTTAAACAAGAGTTATAAAGCAAGACATAAACACCAACATTGAACTCACGCTTTTGTATCCTCTTATCATGCCACCTCTTAACGTTCTCTTTGAAAAGCTTGGCATTCTCATATGCCAGAGTTCTCCACTCATGAAGCGAGCTAATATCAAATAACCTCTTCTCACCGGCCAGTTGGAAATCAAAGTTGAGCTCTTTGATTGGCCAATAAGCTTTATGCTCTAGCTCAAGAGGTAAATGACATGCTTTACCGTACACCATTTTGTACGGATACATGCCCATGGGATTCTTATAGGCAGTTCTATAAGCCCACAGTGCATCATCGAGCTTCTTAGACCAATTCTTTCTCGACCTGTTGACAGTCTTTTGTAGAATCAGTTTAATCTCTCTATTGCTTAGATCTACTTGACCACTAGACTGAGGATGATAGGGAGACGCAATTCTATGGTTGACATCGTACTTAGCAAGCGTTTTACGGAAGGCACCATGGATGAAGTGTGAACCACTGTTGGTCATTAGATATCTAGGGACTCCAAATCTAGGGAAAATAACTTCTTTCAGCATCCTGATAGAGGTGTTGTGATCAACACTACTAGTGGGGATAGCTTCTATCCACTTAGTGACGTAATCAACAACAATTAGGATATGAGTCTACCCGTTGGATTTTGGAAAAGGTCCCATATAATCAAAGCCCCAAACATCAATTGGTTCAATGAAAAGTGAATACTTCATAGGCATTTCCTGACGTTTGCTAATATTACCTATTCTTTGACATTCGTCACAAGACAAGACAAACTTACGTGCATCCTTGAAGAGAGTGGGCCAATAGAAACCTGATTACAATACCTTGTGTGCAGTTCTATCTCCCGCATGGTGTCCTCCGTAGGCCTCGGAGTGACACTTCTGTAGGATCTGTCCATGTTCATGTTCAGGTACACAACGTCTAATAACACCATATACTCCTTCCTTATAAAGGTGAGGATCATCCCAAAAGTAATGTCTCATGTCAAAGAAGAATTTATTCTTTTTCTGGTACGTGAAACTGGGTGGCATGTATTTGGCAACGATATAGTTTGCATAATCAGCATACCACGATGCACTACATGAAGCATTTATGACATTCGGTTGCTCATCGGGAAAGCTATCATCAATAGGTTGTGGGTCATCAAGAACGTTCTCCAACCTAGACAAGTTATCTGCTACTGGGTTATGAACACTCTTTCTGTCGACAACGTGCAAATCAAAAATTTTTAACAAGAGAACCCATCTGATAAGTCTAGGTTTAGCGTCTTTCTTCTCCATGAGGTACTTAATAGCAGCATGATTAGTGTGAATAGTGACTTTGGAATCAACTATGTAAGGCCTGAACTTTTCACATGCAAACACGACTGCTAAAAGTTCCTTCTCCGTAGTAGCATAGTTTCTCTGGGCACTGTCTAGAGTTTTACTAGCGTAGTGAATAACATTCAACTTCTTATGGACTATTTGCCCTAGAATAGCACCAATAGCATAATCACTAGCGTCACACATGATCTCAAAAGGTAAGTTCCAATCGGGTGGTTGAACAATAGGTGCAGTTATCAAAGCCCTCTTAAGTATTTCGATGGCTTCCTCACAATCATCGTCAAAAACAAAAGGAATATCCTTTTGTAAGAGATTGGTAAGAGGCCTAGAAATCTTAGAGAAGTCTTTGATGAACCTTCTATAGAAACTAGCATGACCAAGGAAACTTCTTATACCTTTGATATCTGGGGGTATGGCATTTTCTCGATTGCATCAACCTTAGCCTTATCAACTTCAATACCTCTTTTGGAAATTTTATGTCCTAAGACGATGCCTTCATTAACCATAAAGTGGCACTTCTCCCAATTCAAGACAAGATTGGTGTCTTTACATCTCTGTAAGACTCGATCAAGGTTTCTGAGGCAATCATCAAAAGAAGACCCGTAAACGGAAAAGTCATCCATGAAGACCTCGACAATATTTTCACAAAAGTCAGAGAATATAGCCATCATACATCTTTGAAAGGTGGCAGGTGCCTTACATAAGCCAAAAGGCAAACGTCTATAAGCAAAGGTACCGAAAGGACAGGTGAAAGTGTTTTTCTCCTGATCAGATTGTGCAACTGGTATTTGGGAGAAACCAGAATAACCGTCTAGAAAGCAGAAGTGTGTGTGTTTGGACACCCTTTCTAGCATTTGGTCGATAAAAGGCAAAGCGTAATGATCTTTCCTAGTGGCTTTATTCAGTTTCCTAAAATCGATCACCATCCTATAGACAGTAATAATCCTCTGTGGGATCAATTCATCCTTATCATTAGGCACAACGGTAATACCTCCCTTCTTAGACGCAGTGCACCGGACTCACCCAATGGCTATGAGAAACAAGATAGATAATACCCGCTTCCAGGAGCTTTAGATTTCTTTTCTTACTACTTCTTTCATCTGAGGATTCAATCTCCTTTGATGATCAGCAACTGGTTTGAAATCAGGATCGATTTTAATCTTGTGCTAGCATAGAGTCGGACTGATGCCCTTAAGATCATCAAGAGTATATCCAATAGCAGCACGGTGCTTCCTCAGAGTTTTTAGCAACTTATATTCTTCATGCTCTGAGAGGCTAGCACTAATTATGACAGGATATATCTCTTTTTCATCAAGATAAGAATACTTAAGAGTATCAGGCAACTGTTTAAGCTTGAACACAGGATTACCCTTTGGTGGGGGTGGATCCCCAAGTAGTTCAACAAGCAGTTTATTCTTAAGGATAGGATATTGTTCTAAGATAACTTTATCTATCTCATCCCTTTGATCCATATGCATATCATTTTTATGCTCAAGAAAGTATTGCTCTAAGGGATCAGTAGGAGGCACGACAATAGAAGCTAATGCAATAGTTTCATCCTTACTAGGCAACTCCTTTTCATGAGGTTGTCTATCAAACTTGGAGAAGTTGAACTCATGTGACACGCCTTCAAAGCCAACAGTGACAGTTTGCTTCTCACAGTCAACATGAGCATTGACGGTATTGAGAAAAGGTCTACCAAATATGATGGGACAAAAGCTATCTTATGTGGTAGCAAGAACGAGGAAATAAGCACGATACTTCGTTTTACCACACCAGACTTCAACATCCCTAACAATTCCCACAGGGCAGATAGTATCTCTATTGGCAAGGTGAATAGTGACATTAATAGGCTCTATCTCAACAGGTGCAACTCATCTTTGATTTCATCATATAAGGATTGAGGTATTGCACTAACACTAGCACCCACGTCACTTAAACCATGATAACAATGATCTCCTATCTTAACAGAAACCACAGGCATGCCAACAACAAGCCTATGTTTGTCTCTAACGTGAGGTTTAGCAATTCTCGCAGCATCTTCACATAAGTGAATATTATGTCCCTCAACATCGTCGGACAGAAGATCTTTGATAATAGCACTGCTAGGTTCAACTCTAATTTTCTCAGGGGGTGTAGTTGTTCTAATATAGCCTCTACGTATCATACTTGAAGCTCTAGAATGGTCCTTTATCCTAACACGGAAAGGTGGTTTCTCAATGTAAGCACTTGGAACAACAGGATCATTATAGGCAATGACTTTCTCTCCAACTGGAGTGGGTTTAACTACATTGACTTCTAAAGGAGGATGATATTTAAACCACTTCTCTTTGGGGAGATCAATATGAGCAGCAAAGGATTCACACAATGAAGCTACGATCTCAGAGTCAAGGCCATACTTAGGGCTAAAATCACAAAAAGTATTTGTCTCAACAAAGGATTTAACGCAATCAAACTGGAAATTCATACCTGACTCCTTACTTTCTTCAAGCTCCCAATCTTCAGAGTTGCATTTAATTCTCTCCAATTAATTCCATTTGAAGTCAATTTCTCTCTTCATAAAAGAACCGGTATAATAAGTGTCAAGCATGGTGCGATCATCATGAGAAAGCCAAGCATAGAAGTTCTAAATGATAATTTCTCTCGAGAGCTCATGATTGGGGCATGAATATAACATTGATTGAAGCCTCCCCCAAGCTTGAGAGATGCTTGCTCTATCACGAGGCCAAAAATTGTAAATATAATTCCGATCACGATGTACTAAATGCATAGGATAAAACTTTTGATGAAATTCCAATTTCAATCGATTGTAGTCCCATGATCCAGTATCATCACATAGCCTATACCATGTCAACGCCTTATCCTTCAAAGATAAAGGAAAGACCTTTTATTGACCTCATCCTCGGGCAAACCTGCAAGCTTAAATAAACCACAAACTTCATCTACATAGATTAGATGCAAGTCTGGATGTGATGTTCCATCTCCTGTAAAAGGATTAGCCAGCAGTTTCTCAAGCATACCCGAAGGAAATTCAAAGAAAATATTTTCGGTAGGTGCAACAGGTTGAGGAGCAACTCTTTGTGCTTCCCTTCGAGGTGAAGATACCCCGAACAAGCCCCTCAAAGGATTAGTATCCATAGTGACTAGTGACAACAAGTTTTAGCACACTATATGAATGTTTCCTTACCAAGTTCCACTTACCAAAGGCGCTTCACTCCCCGGCAACGGCGCCAAAAAAGAGTCTTGATGACCCAAAATTATAGGGGATCAATCGTAGTCCTTTCGATAAGTAAGATTGTCGAACCCAACGAGGAGCAGAAGGACCTGACAAGTGGTTTTCAGCAAGGTAAAATCTGCATGCACTGAAATTGTCGGTAACAAGTGATTGTATGGTGAGATGATTCGTAGCAAGCAACAAGTAACAAAAGTAGCAACGGTGCAGCAAAGTGGCCCAATCCCTTTTGTAGCAAGGGACAAGCCTGGACAAAGTCTTATAGGAGGAAAAACGCTCCCGAGGACACACGGGAATTTGTGTCATGCTAGTTTTCATCATGTTCATATGATTCGCGTTCGTTACTTTCATAGTTTGATATGTGGGCAGACCGGCACTTGGGTACTGCCTTTACATGGACTAGCATCCCACTTATGATTAACCCCTCTCGCAAGCATCCGCAACTACTAAAGAAGAATTAGGACAAAGTCTAACCATAGCATTAAACTAGTGGATCCAAATCAGCCCCTTATGAAGCAACTCATAAACTAGGGTTTAAGCTTCTGTCACTCTACCAACCCATCATCTACTTACTACTTCCCAATGCCTTCCTCTAGGCCCAAATAATGGTGAAGTGTTATGTAGTCGATGTTCACATAACACCACTAGAGGAAAAACAACATACAACACATCAAAATATCGAACGAATACCAAATTCACATGACTAATATTAGCATGACTTATCCCATGTCCTGAGGAACAAAAGTAACTACTCAAAAAGCATAATCATATTCATGACCAGAGAGGTAATGAGTAGCATCAAGGATCTGAACATAAACTCTTCCACCAAGTAATCCAACAAGCATCAACTACAAAGAGTAATTAACACTACTAGCAACCTTACAAGTACCAATCGGAGTCGCGAGACGGAAATTGGTTACAAGTGATGAACTAGGGTTTGGAGATGAGATGGTGCTGATGAAGATGTTGATGGTGACGAGTCCCCTCCGATGAGAGGAGTGTTGGTGATGAAGATGGCGATGATTTGCCCCTTCGCGAGGGAAGTTTCCCCGGCAGGATCGTCCTGCTGGAGCTCTAGATTGGTTGTGCTCAAGTTCCGCCTCGTGGCGGCGGTGAATCCACGGAAAAGCTCCCCCCTGATTTTTTCCTCGACGAAACCCGTCATATAGCAGAAGAGGGGGCCAGTGGGCCAGAAGGCTGCCCACAAGCCCTCATGGCATGGCCTGGGGGGTGGCCGCACCGTGCAGGCTTGTGGCCACCTGCTGGCGCCCCTCTGGCGCTTCTTCGGCCCAGTATTTTTTGTAAATCCGGAAAAAATCCTCGTGGATTTTTACGGCGTTTGGAGTTGCGCAGAATAGGTATCTCAACTTTGCTCCACATTCAGGCTAGAATTCCAGTTGTCGGCATTCTCCCTCTTCATGTAAACCTTGCAAAATAAGAGAGAAAAGGCATAAGTATTGTACCGTGATGTGAAATAACAGCCCAAGAAGCGATAAGTATCAACATGAAAACATGATGCAAAATGGACATATCAACTCTCCACCAAGAACTTCCGAGCCGGCGTGATGGCTCAGAATGTGAACCTAATCTCCTCCGCCAACATGGACGAAGTTGGAGGTTGGGAATGGGGAATGGCCCCTTAGGACCGAGCCCATCCGACCCCTGTGGTAAGTGCCTTCCCGAATCTTGTTTTACTTATCCTTGAACTTGTTGTTCTCTCTTTTGAGCCGGCTGCCGACTCCATTGCTTAGCTGTTTGAGAGCCTGCAAGTGCTTAACCCACCAGCCGCCAACCTGGAGACGTCGGACCCCTTAGAAATTGAGGATGAGGGGGTAATAGAGCCACGGGCCGTCGTCTCCGAAGGTTTGGAGGAAGCGCTGGAGTCGAAGGTCTGTGAGCCGCCTGGTGAGCACCTAAAGCCCTCCCTTCTTGACTGGACGGGTGATGACGAGATGCCGCCTATTTCGCATGATGTAGCCTTCGGGGAGGATCCACAGGATGTGGAGGAATTCACCAGCCCTCCCTTGACGCGGGGCCGCCGCAATGCTGGTGAGACGGCTGCGCCCAGCGAGGTGGCCAGGAACAAGTGCAAGGGGGCCGCCACATCCAAGCCGGCGCCTAAGCGTGCCGCAACGGGACCTCCAGTCGGAGGACGAGGAGGCGGCGCCAAGAAGCATCGCGCCGGTACCGGCAGGAAGCGGGTGCCCGTCGTGGCAGGGTAAGAGTCCTTTGTTATGTCTTTTTGATTTCTTATGTGAGGATAGATTCCTCAAATAGTACTTGGCAGGGATGCCGAAGATGTGGAGGAGGAAACCGCCTCCTCCGCCGAGCGAGCCGCCTAGGAAGTTGCTGATGCTGCCAAGAAGGCGTTGGACGACGAGTCCACCCTTCGCTGGGAAACGGCGGCTCACAAGACGGCCGCGGGCCAATCTAAGCCCAGCCGAGCCGAGAAGCCCGCCAAGGAGAAATGGTCGAAGACCAAGTACGAGACCGCCAAGCGAGCGCGCGTGGATGAGCCAGCTAGCGAGGCGGCTTTGAAGCGCGCCCAGGGGGCCGAGCCGGCCAAGTCTACCGAGCCGGCCGCCTCCACACCAGTGGACCTCGAGGTGATATCCGACACGCCTGAAGCTGATGTAGATAGTGCGCCGGAGATGACCATGGAGGCACCGGAGGCGACAATGGAGGCGCCGGAGACGGTCGATCCACCCCCGGCAGCGGAGACGACACGGGCCGGAACATCAAGGGAGTCGGCCACCAACCCACCACCTGGAGAAGGCACTATCGTCGTGGTCAACCGCGGACCGGCCACCACACGAGCCGGCCCCATCGCCGGGAGCCGGCGCATGAGGACCTGGCGCATAGCCAATGTTGAGCGTGCAGCACTGCCCCCAGGTGCCGAGCTCACTGGCATCCCGGAGCTGGTGTCGTTGTTCTCCAGTAGCCTTAACAAGGTGAAGCAGGCGGCCCTGATGGCCAAGTGCGACCTGGAACGCCTTGAAGAACGAACCAGGGTGAGTCCTCTATCTTTTGCATCTTCTCTGCCTTGGTTTGGCTTTTTCTTTCTTGATCTTGAATCAGTGGGGGCGCTAGCACACCCAATGGGTGCAGCCCCCGAGAATCGGGCTGGCCAAGCATTGGTTGGGCCGAATCTCATTGTGCTATGCTCATATTTGCTTTTTTAGTGGGGGCGCGCTAGCGCACCCACTGGGTGTATCCCCCGAGAATCGGGCCGTCTAAGAGTTAGCCGGGTCAAATCTTACTTCTTACTTTATTTGTCTTGTTCGTAGGAGCTTCATGACGCCCAAGTGCAGGTGTATAACATACTGCAAGCCCAGATCCAGGCGGCTAAGGGCCAAGTTGGCGATCTTCGGGGTCGGCTAGATGCTGCCATCTCGGAGCGAGACGCCTTTCGCGAGGCGGACAAGCAGCTCCAGTAGAAGATGGGTCTTCTCCAAACGGAGAAGAAGGATCGCGAGGCGGCCCATCAGGCAGAGTTGGAGCAGCTGCGCGCCTCCCTTCAGGAGAAGGACGCCTCCTATGCTGCCGACACGGAGCGCCTCAAGACGGCTCATCTCGAGGAGATGAAGCTCAAGGACACTACCCTGAAGGAGAAGGAGGCCGCCCTGACCCAAATGCAGGCGTAGCTGGCGAAGGAGACGGAGGCGGCCCATGTCCTCTGAGGCAAGCTCTCCCGCGTGACTCAAGAGAACGCGACATGGGAGCGCGAGGCCCTCGAGGAGGCCTGCGACACCGACATCCATTTCAACCGTAAAATTTTCTTCGTCTTGGCTTGATCTTTATTTTTTGTTGGCCTCCCCCCTTATTCTTCTTCGCACCACTTCCCATACCCCAGGGATCTTTCCTGGGACATGGGAAGCGGCTGAAACAGCAGAGGAGACCAGCCGCGAGGAGCGTCGCGCTGCTGGAGAGGAGGTGGATGCCGATGCCGGCTGGTCTATGGAAGAGATTGCTGTTGGCGTCAAGGCCCGCCTGCTCGTACTAGCGAACTCCCTGGAGCGGCTCCAGAGCGCGGGTTTGTTGATGATGAGGGCCCTGTGGCCCGACACCGTGGAGGCCGCGTCAATGAGACGACTGTCCCGCTGGTTTGAAGCCGGCAGCGCCCGCCTCGACGCCTGGCGCGCGTCAGCTGCGCACGCTGGTGCAAACTTGGTGCTTCGCTTGGCCAAGTCCTGGTACCAAAACCATGACTTGGGCAAGCTCGCAGCACAACACGCCGGCTCAGAGGGGGAGCTGCAGGTCATGTAGGATCAACTGCAGGTGAGGGCCAGCGGCATTGCTTCTTTCGCCACCTTGGACGAGTTCATCCTCGAGCGTGATGAAGATGGCAACGTGGTCCCTGAGGACTTGTTCCATCTTCAGCCTTACGACACCGAAGGCAGTTCTACCGAGGCGGCCCTTGAAGAGGAGGCTATCGGCTCCAGCAACGTGGCCTACGCGGACTCGGCGGCGGAGGACGGTGCCGAAGTCTCTCGAGGCAGAGACGGCGCATCCGCCTCAGGTGTAGCCGGTGATGGTGAAGCCACCACTTCAGGAGCCACAGCCGGGGCCGCAGACGGAGCCGCCGCCCCTTAGCTTGTCCTTTTTGTTTTTTGTCTGCATTTTATCATTAGTCCAACAGTTCCACCCACTGGGGGTGTCTTATTATAATGAACTTCTGCCATGGGCCTTTGAATGCTTTTGAATGTATTATAGGCTATATCATTCCGCATTAAATTTGTAAGCACTGTGCTTTTTGACTTGCTTTTTCATCTTTTGATTCCTGTTTGACTCCTTTTCATCCAACTCCTTTGTTCTCTCCAACATCCGCCTCGCCAGCCCGCCAGCCGGGAGCCGGTATGTGACTTGGACGAGGCTTTTGCCTTTGAGATCTTTTGGACTTCAATTTCTTGAAGCCGTCAAGACTTTTATACTAGAAAGTGAGCCAACAGAGGCCGGCTAGAGAATAAGATCGAAAAACAATCAAAACTGACCCGAGCCGGTAGGCGTCTTTGTAGTTTAAGATTTTCATGCAGCCTACTTTCCAGCCACCGTCTCGTTAGCCGGACAACCGGGAGCCGGTCTGTAGCTTGTGCGAGACGGCAAAGGTTTGACGCGACATACACTATACACTCACCTACAAATAAGGAAATCATTCGGGCCAGCTAGCGAGCCCCCGAGCCAGTAGAGCCGGACCTGGGGACTCACCAAAGAGTGAAAAACTCTTGCCATGAATGTGAAAGAGGTATGTCTCAAGCATCGACTTGAAACACCCATTGCATTCATTGATGATCCCGAAAATGGAGGAAGATACATACGTACATGCTCTTTTATTTTTTTCTCTTGCATTCTAGCAATAGAACGGGCTAAGCAATGCCGCGTTCCATGGAAGCTCCGTTTCTTGGCCGGAGTAGTCTCTATTGCACTTCCTTGGCTTCTGGGCGTCGATCATATAATATGCATTGTTATGCAACGCCCGACTGATGATGAAAGTTCCCTCCCATGGGGAAGAGAGCTTGTGCTGGCCGGCCGTTCGCTGGATTCTTTTGAGCACCAAGTCCCCTTCTCTGAAGGAGAGAGGCTTTATCTTCTTGCTGTGCTAGTACCTCAGCTTCTGTTGATATATGGCCGTCCAGATCAAGGCTAGATCCCGCGCCTCTTCGAGCAGATCGTTGTCGTCTTCTCTTGCCTCCTTCGCCTCTGTCTCTATGTATAAGGTGGACCGAGGCGAGTCGAACTCGACATGTGTGGGGATGATTGCCTTGGACCTGTATACCAGAAAGAATGGTGTGAAGCCAGTTGACCGGTTCGGCGTGGTGCGGAGGCTCCACAAGACAGCCGACGGCTCCTCAATCCAGTAGCCGGGTGACCTGACAAGTGGCGCCACCATTCTTGGCTTGATGCCGGCCAGGATTAGGCCATTAGCCCTTTCCACCTGGCCGTTGGATTGTGGGTGCGCCACCGAAGCCAAGTCGAGCCGGATGCCTTCCTTGGAGCAGTAGAGGGCTAGAGCCCCCTTGGCGAAGTTGGTGCCGTTGTAGGTGATGATACTGTGAGGTACGCCATATCGGAAAACGATGTCCTTGATAAATCTGACGGCCGTGGGGCCGTCAAGCTTCTTTATGGGCCTAGCCTCAATCCACTTGGTAAACTTGCCAACAGTCACCAAGAGGTGTGTCATGCCGCCTCGAGCGGTCTTGAATGGCCCCACCATATCCAACCCCCAGACGGCAAACGACCATGCCAAGGGGATGTTTTTGAGGGCTGAAGCCGGCATGTGGCTCTGCGTGCTGAAGCGTTGGCAACCTTCACACTTGTTGACCATGCCACGACCTCCTCGAGGTCCGTGGGCTAGTAGAATCTGTGGTGGAATGCCTTGGCCTTGTGGGGACCCCAACTTACAAGTCGAGATAGCCGAATGAACGTTCTCAGTGATCCGAGAGATCAACCAAACACATAGATACTTAATAATAAGAGTCTTACATCCAAGTACCGAATTTATTACATCACATGACCCAATGGTCAAGTTCACAAAGTTGGGCCTAAGGCGAAATCATACTGATACAACTAACAGCGGAAATCATAGGGTCTAAGCGGGTGCCCATGCCATCAAGCCTACACCGACAGGCATTCTGACTCGGAAGCATCCTAGTTCGCAGGGGTGTCTCTGAAGACGTACTCATATCCAAACTCCGGTCCTTCCATGTCTGGTCAATAATATAACAAGTGGCAAGCCAATGAGTACTTTTGAATGTACTCACAAACAACCCATGATATGAACATTGAAAGTGAAGGATAACAATAACATGCATCTTTGGTGGAATTTCTCTTGGTGGAATGATCATGAATATGCATCAAGTTAAGGAATTACTTTTGAAGAACAGGTTACAGATATCAATATATCTTTCGAGGGCTGAACCATCTGGGCTCACCCTATATGCCAAGTCACCAAACTTGGTCATATCATTCCTGTCATAATAACTACTTTTGCAACACAACTCACACACACTTGGTTTATGCGGAACAACTGGACGTAGTTTAAGCAGGATTACCCAACTGTCCTTGACCATGGACACGGCTATTCGAATAGTTTTGCACTCTACAGAGGTAGTACGCTGGACCCACGAGATTCGGGAAACTTTTGTGTCATCCACAACTCGCTGTATATAACGTACCCGAGGTAAGTACCCGATCAATGCCTTTTCCCTGACGATACTAGACAAAGAGGTCCACTCGATTGGTACCCAGCCCACATGTTGTACGTCTTACGAGCACCAATTTTGGATAGTATCAACCATGCGGGGGACCAACAGTGTATCTGGAACTCATAAAAATGGCATAGTCGTCCTACCTGGCACGACCCCATCACGAGAGTGACCACACATCACTCCCGCCACTAGTAATGTGGCTCTTTGCTAGCACTGACCAGATTAATCAACATAGCCCCGTCCCATAAGTGGTAGCGTTGTCATAAAGGTAAGGTTGGGACCATCGACACATCATAAATCTAATCCCATTTCCGAAACCATACTCACACAAATACCGGGTGCACCACTTCACCAAAAGTGGCCACCTAACTCACCATAACCCTCGGGCATTAGTGGCACCCGACGGGGTTTTCATAAATCTTTGATTATATCATCAACATGCTCATGCTATTTATTCTAGCATTACTTGTCAACATCATAATGGCATGATCCTCAAAAGGGGGTAGGATCAAGCTCATTACATGTGCTCCGGAGGAGCCATCGGTAACATCGCCGTAGTGATTTACCGGCACTTATGATCATATGCAACGGAAATAATTGCTATATTAACATGCAATATAACATATGCTCAGTCATGGTCAAATGGCTGCTTGCCTTGGTCAGCTAGGTATCCGGGGTCTTCGAGGTCTTCCGCTCCGATTCCCTCGTCACACGAATTGTCTATCGTCGTCAAAAGAATAAATAAGAAATAGCTCACTCAAAAAAGATCACAAAGTTATTTTAAAAATGCTCTTTATTGGTGATAAATTTAAGTTGTCATTTTGAAAAATATTTGCCTCAGATTCTCATGAAGGAACATTTTTAAAATTAACCAAACAGAAGCAAAACTATTCCAATTTAGTCCTTTTTATTATTGTGAAACAGGATAGTTGTTGAAGAATTCACTCAATGGTCTCATTAAATACTATATATTTTTAGAAGAATAATAGTGGAAAAATTAAATTTTTACACTGGTTAAATATTTAAAAAATATATTTGAAATCAGATATTTATAAATAAAGAAAAAATGGTCTAAGTTCCTGGCCTGGCTCGGCCTGGACCTGGGCTGGCCCAATGCCAGCCGAGAGCCTGCCCAGGTGCGCGGGCCGTCAGATTTGAACCTGACGTGCGGGGCCCTGCGGTAAGTGGCTGCGGGCAGCGCGACGGAGGGAGCTGGCCTACCGACAGGTGGGGCACACCTGTCGGGGTCGTCTCCTACGTTTGACCAGAGAGGAGGAGGAGCACGCCGGCGAGGGTGCCGACGTTCTCAAGCCCCAACAAGGACATAAATGGGTTCGGCATGATGCCGCCTACCTGCTGGTGGTCGGAACATCGATGGAGGGGCAGGGGTGCACCGGTGACGAGAAGGCTGCGGCGGAGGAGTTTCAGGAGGTGGTCGAGGAGGTAGCTAGGGGCACGGAAATGCTCGAGGAAGTTGGGGGAAAGCTTCCTGAGGTCGTGGGGATTAGTTTGGTGGGTCGAGGAACACACGAGTCGTCGTGTAGCCAGATATGGATCGGAGCTCCGAGGCGGAGGGGCCTCGGTCGACCTCGAGCACGGGGCTCTGCTAGCTTGCTCAGGTGGCTAGGGAGGTACTAGTGGTCGTGGTGAAGCTGTTTGAGGGGTGCTCGAGCGAAGGGGACGGCTATAAATAGGCCTGCGACGTTGAGCCAATTCGGGAGCGGCGGTGACTCACCGTGGCCCGCATGGGGTTGCAGGGAGGAGCTCGGGTCAAAACCACGGTCTCGGAATGTTGTTTTGGACTACCAGAACCATCTGCAACAGAGGGAGAGAGAGAGTGGAGTCGAGCATCTGTGGTCGCGCAACTTTGGCCGGTTCTAGTGCGTGCGGGCACGATTCGCACGAGCTCTAGCGCGGGAAAGGAGGGCCCTGATGGTTGATCGATGCAGAGGGTTTGTTGGGGAAGAGGTTGGACACCCCGATGGAGGCTGGAAATGGCCGAGAGCGTCGCCCCCACCTCGGTGGCTTCCTGTAGCGCCCCCAGAGCGCAGTTTTGGCATGCGACTGCATGATGGTGGATGCTAGTGTGAAATTTGGGTAGAAACCAACCTTGGGATGACCAACTTTGGGTAGAAACCAACCTTGCCATCAAGGGCAAGTAGTGCAACTTAATGTAGGGTTTTACCCTGATCAGAAACAGGAAGAAGGTTTTGAAAATAATTCAATATTGTGAAATGGGGTTTTATCATCACATGATCAAACACACAAGCATACAATGACAACCATGGCACTCATAACATTAGTTTTCAAAAAAAATTAACAAGCTTCGATTTTTGCATTACAGAGAAGCGGTGGTAAAAACAGGGTGTGATGGACCTATACCCCTTGTTGTTAAAAAGGCCCGGAATCTCAGATCGGAGATAGTCTTCACCCTCCCATGTTGCTTCTTCTTCGGTGTGGTTGCTCCACTGAACCTAGAAATACTTGATGGTGCGTCTTCTGGTGCAACCCTCTGCTTCATCCAGAATGTGGATCGCCTTCTCGCGGTAGTTGATAACAGGCTGAAGGTCATTGGCTTGGTGGTCAATGTCCATGTAAAAGATCGGGACGATTTGGCGCTTGAAGACACTTTCGAAGTTGTGACACGTGGAAGACGTTGTGCACACCCAAAAGTTCCGGAAGTAGTTCCCACTGATAAGCAACTTCTCCACGCCTTGTCGTGATCTTAAAAGGTCCAATGAACCTTGGAGCGAGTTTCCTTTTAACGTAGAAATACTTGGTTCCCTTGAGAGGTGTGACACGGAGGTACACCAATTCTCCGGGAATGAACTCCACATCCCTGCGGCGAGAATCCGCATAGCTCTTTTGCCGTGACTTGGCTGCCTTTAGATTTTCTCGAACAAGTTGCACCTTCTCTTCTGCCTTGTGCAAAACTTCGGCCCAAAAATCAGCCCTTCGCCGGTTTCGGACCAGTTGAGCGGGGTGCGGCACTTTCGTCCGTACAGCACATCAAATGGGTCCATTTGGAGACTGGACTGGTAGCTGTTGTTGTATGAAAACTCACCGAACGGCAGACAGTCTTCCCATTTGGCACCATGTGCCAAGACGCAAGCGCGGAGCATATCTTCGAGTATCTGATTCACTCTTTCCGTTTGTCCCCCCTTTGCGGGTGCAAAGCGAACCTGGACAAACTGGTCGTGCCTTACGGGCCGGCACGGCTGCCCGCAGGGCACGCACGACACGGGCTAATCGTGCTCGGGCGAAGCACGAGCATGCCGTGGGCCATGCTCGGGCTGCCACCCCGAGCCCGCGTGCCGGCACGACCCGACACGATTAGGAGGACCGCGTTGGGGCCCATGTGGAAGAGGGCGGGGGTGTGGCCGTGCGTCGTGCGTCACGGTAGCTGGCAGCACGCCTTGGTGCGATGGGGCGGAGCGGGGCACATATTTGGCGGGGGCAGCAGTTGGCGGCTTGGCGCGACGCGGCTAGCTGGCTCGGGTGGGACCGCGTGAGGGAGGGGGCAGGAGAGGGGGGTTTAGGTGGGAGAGGGTTTGGTTTACGCGGGAAAGGGGCAGGGACCGCATTATTTTTTTGATATGTGTTTTTAAAACAAACAGGCCTGCGTGCTGCGGGCCGAGCGGGCCGCGGGCTGGCCCGATTAGGCCATGTGTCGTGCTTGGTCCTGGACCCCGGGCACGCGGGCCGGCACGGCACGGCCCGTATATTAATCGGGCCCAGGCGGGCTGTGCCGTGCCTGGCACGATTACGGCGCGCGGGTCGGGTCGTGTCGTGCTAGGCCGGGCCATTTGGCCAGGTATGGTGGAAAGCGGTGTTGAAGGAGAGCTTGGTTCGGAGGACTTCTTGGAATTTCTTCCAAAACCTTGAGGTGAACTGCGTACCTCGGTCAGATACAATCTCCTTGGGGACTCCGTGAAGGCTTACGATTCTCTCAATATAGAGACTAACCAACTTGGTCCCATCATAAGCGGTGTTGACTGGAATGAAATAGGCCACTTTGGTCAGATGGTCGACAATGACCCATATAGAGTCATGGCCTCTTCTAGACCTTGGTATGCCGGTAACAAAGTTCATGCCTATATTGTCCCACTTCCATTTTGGCACCTGGAGAGGTTGTAGCAATCCAGCAGGTCGCTGATGCTCAGCCTTGACTTAATGGCACACGTCGCACTTGGCAACATAAGATGATATTTCCCTCTTCATGCGAGGCCACCAGAATGTTTCTCGGAGATCTTGATACACCTTGGTACCACCGGGGTGAATAGAGTAGGGTGTATCATGTGATTCCTGTAGGATCATGTCCTTGAGTTCAGCCTTGTTGGGTACGCATAAATGTTTCCCAAACCACACTACTCCTTGTTCGTCCAACGAGAACCCTAGGACCTTGCCTTCTTGAATCTTCTTCTTGATGCCTTCAATGCTCTTCTGACCCTTCTCGGCCTCCTTGATATCATCAACCAGCGTTGGTTTGACTTCGAGGTTATCTAGGAATCCTGATTCTACTAGCTCTAACCCAAAGTTCTCCAATTCTTCATATAAGGCGGGTTGCCTTTCCTTGAGCATGACGTTCAAGGTGCTGGTCTTCCGGCTTAAGGCATCATCCACTACATTGGCCTTACTGGGTGATGTTGAATGTTGAGGTAGTAGTCTTTGATTAACTCGAACCATCTTCATTGCCTCATATTCAATTCCCTTTGGGTGAAGATATACATCAGACTTTTGTTGTTAGTGTATATTTCACATCGTTTCCCCATAAGGTAATGTCGCCATGTCTTCAAGGCATGCACTACTGCTGCCAACTCAAGATCATGGGTGGCATAGTTCTCTTCATGCGGGCGCAGTTGTTGTGACAGATACGCCACAACTCTGCCATCCAGCATTAGAACCCCCACAGAGCCCGGTCCTCGAGGCATCACAATATATCATAAACTCCTTGCTGATATCTGGAGTGGCAATTACCGGGGTGGTAGTTAATCTCTTCTTCAATTCTTGGAAGCTTGCTTCACACTCCGGAGTCCATTCGAACTTCTTGCCCTTCTTCAAGAGCTAAGTCATAGGTCGAGCGACGCGAGAGAATCCTTCAACGAACTTGCGGTAATATCCCGCCAGTCCAAGGAAGCTCTTGACTTCCTTCACATTAATTGGTGATTCCAAGTTGGTTACCGTAGTAATCTTGGAGGGATCAACTTCCAATCTACTTGTTGTCATGGTATGACCCAAGAATCCAACTTCGTTCAGCCAGAATTGGCACTTGCTGAATTTGGCATAAAGTTGGTGCTCTCGAAGCTTTTCCAACACTAACCTCAAGTGTAGCTCATGCTCTTCTTTTGACATGGAAAAGATGAATATGTCATCAATGAATACGACAACAAACTTATCCACGTATTCCATGAAGACCTTGTTCATGAGGTACATGAAGTAAGCTGGGGCATTAGTCAATCCAAAGGCCATGACGGTGCATTCGTACAGACCGTACCGGGTCATGAACGCAGTCTTGGGTATGTCCTCGGGTCGGATCTTCAGTTGGTAATATCCAGATCGGAGATCGATCTTGGAGAATATCTTAGCTCCATTTAGGTGATCAAACAAGTCTTCAATCTTAGCGAGTGGATACTTGTTCTTGATCGTGACCTCATTGAGAGAACGGTAATCGACGCACAGTCTGATAGTCCCATCCTTCTTGAACACGAAGAGAATTGGTGATCCCCAAGGTGACTCACTCGGACGAATAAACCCTTTCCTGAGTTGCTCATCAAGCTGCTTCTTCAGCTTGGCTAGCTCTTCGGATCCCATCCTGTAAGGCTTCTTATAGATAGGCCTTGATCCGGGCATGAGCTCAATGATGAACTCGATGTCTCGGTTAGGAGGCATTCCTGGTAGCTCATCAGGAAAGACGTCCGGATACTCACAAACTATTGGCACTCGATCGAGTTCTACCTTTGACAGGTTGTTAACCCGTGGTACTCGAGCGGGTACTGGCTTAGGGACACACTTGACTTTGACTCCTTGGTTGCTTGGCATGGTAATGGCCCTGTTGGCACAGTCCAAGATGCTTTGATGCTTGGCTAGCCAATCCATGCCGAGAATTACTTCTAGGCCTTGCGACTTAAGCACAATGAGATCCGCTGAGAAGCTCGTCCCATTGATAACTATCCCGACCTTCCTACATCCTAGGTTGGTCCTCAACACTTCTCCCGGGGTTTGAATTTCCATTTTCCACGAAGCAGGGTAGTTTTTAAACCACATTTTTTCGCAAATCTTTGTGTAACAAAAGAATGCGAAGCACCACAATCAAACAATATTGTTTCTCGGGTGGAGTTGACGAGGAACGTACCCAGAATGCAGTCCGAGTCTTCATGTGCCTCTTCGGCGGAGATATGATTAATCCGCCCCATGCTGTGATACTGCTGATTGCGGGGAGCGTGATTCCTTGCTGGTGCTCCTTGGTCTTGAAATGGTGCATTGGGGCACGGTGCGTCGGGCTTCTTATTGGTCACTGCCTGGAATAGTGCCCTGTTTGTCCACATCCAAAATAAGTAACTTGTGTTCGAAGGGTGGTCTTGACTCCACTGTTGTTCGGTGGATTGATAGCTGGCTTGGTGTTGACTTGCTGCTGAGGCTGGTAGTTCTGGCAAAATGTCGGAGCCTTGTTCTGTTGCTGCTGATAGCTGGGTCTTGCTAGAGCTGACTACCCTGGGCGTGGCTTCGGGTTACTCGGTCCTCCACTACCCATTAGCTTGCGCTTGCGGGTGTCGTCTATAGCACGACGCTTGTCCTCCAACATAAGGGCCTTAGTAACCAGATCGCTGAAGGTCCAGCATTCACAAACAACCAACTGATACTGGAGTGACTTCTATAGTCCTCCCAAAAAGCGATCTACTTTGGCGTCCTCAGTGTTGATGTCTTCAGGTGCGTATCTTGACAGGAAGTTGAACTTCTGCAAAGACTCCTTAACGGATCCACTGCCTTGCCTTAAGGCTCGGAATTCCCACTTCTTAATGGTCATCATTCCGGGAGGAATGTGAGCAGCACGGAATCCATCTTTGGACACGGCCCAAGTGATGACTTTCCCTGCCCGCATGATCTGATATCCATCCCACGAAGCTCTGGTTGTGCCTCCCGGACAGTGAGAAGCATAGAGGACTTCCTCACGATCATCAGTGCATTTGACCAGCGCGAGGAGGTCTTCGATAGTACGGATCCAATCATCGGCATCCAGTGGTTCAGTCGTCTCCGTGAATATGGGTGGCGTAGTTCGCATGAACTCAGAGAGAGTAGATGCTCTAGCAAAGAGGGGGTCTGGTGCTATGCTAGTGTGAAATTTTTAAGCCAAAGGTTTTTGAAATGCTAATGCATTAGTTAAAAACAAGCGATGTAGTCGCTCAGAAGCTGCCTAAGGCAGATTGCGACTTGCATCCAACATGCTTACACACCGCTCATGGTTCACTGAACCGATACATGAACTCCTACGCTCGAGGAGTAACTCCTAATTGCCTACGTTACTAATACTAAGCGGCAGACCGCGTGGTCTCATAAGCGCGTTCTGCGGGATCTTCGTCTTCATCTTCATCTTCATCTTCATCAGTGCTTCCCTTCTTTGAAGGAGTAGGAGAAGGAAGCGGACCATCACGACGTCTCTTGGTTGGCGCGGTAGCGAAGAGGTTGGTGTACTCTTTCGCGGTCAGGCGACGACTCTGAAGAGTAGTGGCCTGAAGCGGTGGTATTCCTCCTCGAAAAGCAAATCCAGGTGCTCCTTCGGGTGCTCCTTCCTTTTTGACCTTGTGGTTCTTCATCTTCTCCATGCGAAGCAGATCCTTGACTTGGTGCAGCCCTTGGCAAATCTTTGTCGACTGTTTGATCAAAAGGTGCGTCAAGGTGTCGGAGGAGAGACCGAAGTAGGTCTGAAACCTCAGTGGCGTCCCGTCCTCAGAAGATGGGTTGAGTGTCCAACTCCCATCTATCCCATCCTTAACAAAGGGTAGGTGACGAGTAGATGGCTCGTCAGCCATCTCGGGAAGGAGGTCACGGAGTCGCATGAGTGCCTCTCGTGCTGCGGTCTCCCCTGCCAACATCAGATCCTCCATCTGTGGTCCTTCAAAAAACCAACTAGTCGGGGAGTCATTAGCCTTCACTATCACGTCCACGTGATATTCCTTATTGTCGGCGTTGACCCAGTGCTCGTGGTAGAGGACGATGGGCGTGCGGCGTACGTGGCACTTCTCGAGGCTATCACTCAAAAGTAGAAGAAAGCCCGTCTTGAGAAGCATCTCCGGTACGGCGGCCATCTACAAGATATAAAGGAGAGGGTTAGAAAGTTTTTAGTGGGTGCAGAATCTTAGGTTAAGGTGTATGTGCATTAGTCATCTCGGCTATCGTCCATGCTCCCTAAGGCTTCCTATAGTCAGGATGGCTCCGATACCAGATCTGTGGGGACCCCGACTTACAAGTCGAGATCGCCGAATGAACGTGCTCGGTGATCCCAGAGATCAATGCTCACCGAACACACATATACTGAATAATAAGAGTCTTACATCCAAGTACCGAATTTATTACATCACATGACCCAATGGTCAATTTCACAAAGTTGGGACTAACGCCAAATCATACTGATACAACTAATAGCGGAAATCATAGGGGCTAAGCGGGTGCCCATGCCATCAAGCCTACACCGACAGGCATTCTGACTCGGAAGCGTCCTAGTTCACAGGGATGTCTCCGAAGACGTACTCATCTCCAAACTCCGGTCCTTCCATGTATGGTCAATAGTATAACCAGTGGCAAGCCAATGAGTACATTTGAATGTACTCGCAAATATCCCATGATATGAACATTGAAAGTGAAGGATAACAATAATATGCATCTTTGGTAGAATTTCTCTTAGTGGAATGATCATGAATATACATCAAGTTAAAGAATTACTTTTGAAGAACAGGTTACAGATATCAATATATCTGTCAAGGGCTGAACCATGCGGGCTCACCCTATATGCCAAGTCACCAAACTTGTTCATATCATTACTTTCATAATAACTCCTTTTTCAACACAACTCATGCACACTTGGTTTATGCGGAACAACTGGACGTAGTTTAAGAAGGATTACCCAACTGTTCTTGACCGTGGACATGGCTATTCTACTAGTTTTACACTTTGCAGAGGTAGTACGCTCGACTCATGAGATCCGGGAAACTTCCATGTCATCCACGACTCGCGGTATATAACATACCCGAGGTAAGTACCCGATCAATGCCTTTCCCCTGACGATACTAGACAAAGAGGTACACTCGATTGGTACCCATCCCACATGTTGTACGTCTTACAAGCACCGACTCTGGACAGTATCAACCATGCGAGGACGAATGGTGTCCCTGGAACTCATAAAAATGGCATAGTCGTCCTACCTGGCACGACCCCATCACGAGAGTGACCAGACATCACTCCCGCCACTAGGAATGTGGCTCTTTGCTAGCACCGACTAGAGTAATCAACATAGCCCCATCCCATAAGGGGTACCATGGTCGTACATGTAAGGTTGGGACGGTCGACACATCATAAATCTAATCCCATTTCCGAAACCATACTCACACAAATACCCGGTGCACCACTTCACCAAAAGTGGCCACCTAACTCGTCATAACCCTCGGGCATTAGTGGCACCTGACGGGGTTTTCATAAATCTTAGATTATATCATCAACATGCTCATGCGTTTTATTCTAGCATTACTTGTCAACATGATAATAGCATGATCCTCAAAAGGGGGTAGGATCAAGCTCAATGCATGTGCTCCGGAGGAGCCATCGGTAACATCACCGTAGTGATTTACCGGTACTTATGATCATATGCAATGGAAATACTTGCTATCTTAACATGCAATATAACATATGCTCAGTCGTGGTCAAAGGGCTGCTTGTCTTGGTCAGCTAGGTATCCGGGGTCGTCGAGGTCTTCCGCTCTGATTCCCTCGTCACACGGATTTTCTATCTTCGTCAAAAGAATAAATAACAAATAGCTGACTCAAAAACAGGTCACAAAGTCATTTTAAAAATGTACTTTATTACTGATAAATCTAAGTTGTCATAGTCAAAAATATTTGCCTCAGATTCTCATGAAGGAACATTTTTAAAATTAACCAAACAGAAGCAAAATTATTCCAATTTAGTCCTTTTATTATTGTAAAACAGAATAATTGTTGAAGAATTCACTCAATGACCTCATTAAATACTATATATTTTTAGAAGAATAACGGTGGAAAAATTATATTTTTACACTGGTTAAATATTTTTATAAAAAATCTTTGAAATCAGATTTTTAAAAATAAAGAAAAAATGGGCTAAGTTCCTAGCCCAATGCCAGCCGACAGCCTGCCCAGGCGCGCGCGCTGTCAGGTTTGAAACTGACGTGCAGGGCCCTGCAGTAAGTGGGTGCGGGCAGCGCGGGGGAGGGAGCTGGGCCACCGACAGGTGGGGCACACCTTTTGGGGTCGTCACCTACCTTTGGCCAGAGAGGAGGAGGAGCACGCCGGCGAGGCTGCCGGCATTCTCAAGCCCCATCAAGGATAGAAATGGGTTCGGCATGACGCCGCCTACCTGCTGGTGGTCGGAATAGCGACGGAGAGGCAGGGGTTCGACGGCGACGAAAAGGCCGCGGCGGAGGAGTTTCGGGAGGTCGTCGACGAGCTAGCTAAGGGCACGAAAATGCTCGGGGAAGTTGGGGGAAAGCTTACCGAGGTCGAGGGGATCAGTTTGGTGGGTTGAGGAATGGAGGAGCTGTCGTGTAGCCGGAGATTGACCGCAGCTCTGAGGCGGAGGGGCCTGGGTCGATCTCGAGCACCGGGCTCTACTGGCTTGCTTTGGTGGCTAGGGAGGTGCTAGTGGTCGTGGTGAAGCTATCTGAGGGGTGCTGGACCGAAGGGGAGGGATATAAATAGGCCCACGACAGTGAGCCGATCCAGGAGCGTCGGTGACTCACCGTGGCACGCATGGGTGTGCAGGGAGGAGCTGGGGTCGCGACCACGGTCTCAGGACATGGTTTTGGACTTCCAGAACCATATGCAACAGAGGGAGAGAGAGAGGAGTCGAGCATCCGTGGCCGCGCAACCTTGGCCGTTTCTGGTGCGCGAGGGCACGCGTCGCATGAGCTCTAGCACGGGAGAGGAGGGGCCCTGATGGTTGCTCGATGCAGAGGGTTTGTCGGGGAAGAGGTAGGACACCTCCGGGGAGGCTGGAACTGGCCGAGAGCGTCGCCCCCACCTAGGTGGCTTCCTGTAGCACGCCTCGAGCTCAATTTTGGCGTGCCACGGCATGCTGGTGCGCTCTGAGGCACTTTGGACGTGTCTAGCATTTCCTGTCACTAGTTGGGAGTGAGGTTAGCCGTTTGGGTCTCGTGGGAGCTTCAGCTGGTCAAGGGAGACAAGGAATACTGGTGCTGTCAGTTTTGAACTAAAGCTTAGATTGGGGTTTTTTGCCTTTCCACTTTGAACCAGTGAGGGGCCAGTTGACTGGGGTTGGACATTGATACTGGCCACCTAATCTATGAGTTTGGAGCAAAGGGGTTGGGTTTAACTGAGGCTAAGAGGGCTTTTACCCATCTGTCAGAAGGTGCTCGACACTGGTTTGAGAGGGTTGCACCCCACCACTAGTACTGCAACTTAACATGTTTGATTTGGTGCTAAAACATGGGGTTTCACCAAGTTTGAGCTCCATTGGATACGTTTAGCTTTGTAAACTTGAAAACACCTCTACTTGACCAAATCTCTTCCATCCAAAGAGAGTGTGGGTAGACTAGTCCCACAAATCCCATTTTTGGTGTGGAACCCTCATTTGAGGTGTTAGGCACTCCTGCAAAGTTTCAGCATCATTGGACAAACTTTGATATGTAGAGTTGCTCTAACTTCAATCTGGACAGAAGGGGTTTTTGGGTTATTTGGGGTCCTTACTCAACTTGGATCAAGGTGATAGTTTATGTGGACACCAAATATGGCTTAGGGATACCACTGGAATTTTCTAGGATTTCATTGAGAATATTTCCTTTGGCAATATCCCAAAAGATCAAAAAGACAAAAATGGTTTTCACAGTTTTACTCAAATAATTATAATATAAATAGGGGTTAAAAATCATATGTATGGAAAATATATGTCCTTCGCATCATCTCCAAATTTAATCAGATTTTTCTAAGGCAGAAAAGTATTCTTCCATGAAGGAATACCATTTTTGGCATGAGAAATAGACATGCAATTAAATTAGGACAACAACTCTAAAATAATTATTTTGTTGTTTTGGAATACTAAAATAAGTTAAAATCGGATCACCAACTTTGGGTAGAAACCAACCTTGCCATCAAGGGCAAGTAGTGCAACTAAAGGTAGAGTTTTACCCTCATCAGAAACAAGAAGAAGGTTTTGAAAATAATTCAATATTGTGAAATGGGGTTTTATCATCACATGATCAAACACACAAGCATACAATGAAAACCATGGCACTCACAACATTAGTTTTCAAAATGTTTTAACAAGCTCAGATTTTTGCATTAGAGAGAAGTGGTGGTAAAAATAGGGTGTGATAGGCCACCAGGGTTCTAGAGGCAGCATGATGCCCACACTCACCCTGATGTATGTCTCTCAGGATCTCCTACCCCTTTTCTGACTCGACGCGGCGTTGGAATGCACCAGTCACGCTACACCGAACCAACTCACGATTGATGATGGCGTAGGCTGCTGATCGACGCTGAATCTGCCTTGCCTCCGCCTCATCTTGAGGAAGTTTGCCGTGAAGAAGGAAGGCCAAGATGGGTTGAGCTGTCTACCTCCATGACGGCCACGCACTGGATGTCGAGTCGATAGGATTCGAGGCTTGGTGTAGCCGGAATTGTTGTTGTAGCCGACGAATTGGTTGTAGCCGGCAAAGCAGTTGGAGTCGGCAGAGCCAGCGTAGCCGGCACAGTAGATGTAGCCGGCAAAGCAGGCAAAGCCGACGTCGTTGGTACTGAGGGATATGCCGGCACAAAGATCGACGCCGACTCCAGAGACGGCTTGATGGACGGCTTGTGCAATTGCTCAAGGGAGACGTCGGCTGGAATTGCCTGCCTTGTATAGGCCATCTTGGCTAAGGTATCGGCCGCCTCGTTATCCGCCCTAGGGACATGATGAAACTCACAACCCTCGAAAGGGCCGCTGAGCTCCTGGATGAGGAAGAGATAGCTCGCCATGTTGGTGTCCCTGGAGTCCCATTCACCAGAGACTTGCTGCACCACGAGATCCGAGTCGCCAAAGCACAGGATCCGTCGGATGCCAATCTCTCTAGAGAGATGGAGGCCTTGAGCGACTGCTTCGTACTCTGCGACGTTGTTGGAGGCGGCGAAGTGTATGTGGAGAGAATACTTGAGTTAGTCTCCTTTCGGAGACATCAAGACGATGCCGGCTCCCAGACCCGTTCGAATCTTCGAGCCGTCGAAGTGCATCCGCCACTGAGTGGAGTCTGGAGGCTGTGACATGAATTGGGTTTCAGCCCAATCGACAAGAAGTCGGCCACCACCTGGGATTTGATGGAAGTGTGCGGCTCGTAGTAGATGTCGTGGTCGGCCATGGAGATGGACCACTTGGCAATCCGGCCCGTGGCATCACGGTTGCCCATGATTTCTAAAAGTGGAGGAGTGCTCACCACAGTGATGGCATGCTCTTGGAAGTATTGCTTCAACTTCTTTGCGGCAAGGTAAACACCATAACACATATTTTGATAGTGGGGTTAGTTTTGCTTGGAGGCAGACAAGACCTTGTTCAGGTAATAGATAGGGTGTTGCACTAACAATACCTTGCCCTCCTCCTTGAGTTCTACTACCAAAACCACAGTAACCACGCGAGTGGTCACCGCGATGTATATGAGAATGCGTTCCCTCTCAGCCGGCGCCGCGAAGATTGGCAGGCTTGAGATGACGCGCTTGAGGTCGCGGAAGGCTTCGTCCGCCTAGTCGTTCCAATCGAACATGGTCATTTTCTTCATTAGCCGATAGAGTGGAAGGGCCTACTCGCCCAGCCGGCTGACGAACCGGCTAAGGGACGCCAGGCAGCTGGGAACTTTTGGACGTCAAGGATCCGAGCCTGCTTCACCATCCGCTCGGTGGTTCCAATCTTCTCAGGGTTTACTTTGATGCCACGAGCGAACACGAAGAACCCTAAGAGCTTTCCGCCTAGAACCCCGAAGACGCATTTTTCCGGGTTGAGCCGGATCTTGTACTCGCGCAGACTGGCGAACGTCTCCCGAAGTCTTCGAGGAGAGTGAAGTGTTGTTTGGTCTTGATGACGATGTCATCCACATAGACGTGGATGTTCCTGCCGATCTGCGGGAGGAGGCATTGCTGCATGCAGCGCTGAAACGTGGCACCGGTGTTCTTCAGACCGAACACCATGGTGGTGTAGCAGTAGGCCCCGAAGGGCGTGATGTAGGAGATCTTCAGGCGATCAGCTGGATCCATCTTGAATTGATGGTTGCCTGAATAAGCGTCCAGAAAGGACAGCAGTTTGCAGCCAGCTGTGGAGTCGATCACTTGATCTATCCTGGGAAGGGCGGAAGGGTCTTTCGGGCACGCCTTATTCAGCTTTGTGTAGTCGATACACATTCGCCATGTGTTATTATTCTTCAGCACTAGGACTGGATTGGCTAACCAGTCCGGGTGGAAAACCTCCATGATGAAGCCAGCTGCGAGCAGCCGAGCGATCTCTTCTCCAATTGTGCACCACTTCCCCTGAGTGAAGCGGCGCAAGGGTTGCTTCACCGGCTTGCCATCCGGCTGCACATGAAGGTTGTGCTCGGCGTACTTCCTCGGAACCCCTGGCATGTCTTTTGGAGACCATGTAAAGGTGTCCCGATTCTCACGGAGGAAGTCGACGAGCTTGCCTTCCAATTTGGTGCTGAGGTTAGCACTGATGATGACGCACTGCTTGGGGTTCGCAGGGTCGAGTGGCACTTGCTTGGTCTCTTTGGCCGGCTTGAATGAGCCCGCGCCGGCCGACTGGGATGGTGGAGTAGGGATCGCCGGCTGCTCGGTAGCCTCAGCCATGAGCCGGTCGATCTGCCTTTTCTCCTCAGCAATCACCATGGCGTCGGCCAGATGACTGCTATCTTGTGCGCACTCGAGCGACTTCTTGTAGCCGCCAGCAATGGCGATGATGCCCTTTGGACCCGGCATCTTCATCTTGAGGTAGGCGTAGTGAGGGATGGCCATGAATTTTGCCAGAGCCGGCATTCCCAACAGCGCGTGATATGGGTTGTTGAGATCCACCATCTCGAACCATATTGGCTCTCGGCAAAAGTGCGCCTTGTCACCGAAAAGGATATCCAGCTGGATTTTGTCGATCGGTGAGCAGGGCTGTCCCGGCACGATGCCTTGGAAGACAATGCTGGTTGGCTGGAGGTCCTTCTCCTTTAGCCCATGCTTGAGCAAAATGTTACGGTAGAGGATCTTTATGCTGCTGCTGCCGTCGACCAGCACCCGGGAGAATCGGCAGGTCAGCCTCTTTGAGGCGAAAGTGGGGTTGAGGAGGAGAGCGTATGAGCCAGGGTTTGGCATCACCGCAGGATGGTCAGCCCGGCTCCACGTAATTGGCTTTTCATACCAATGCCTGAATAGGGGAACCAGGGGGATCGTGGTGTTCACCTCACGCCGGCGTTGTCGCTGGCTATGCTTGTCATCACCCTCGCTGGTGAAGACAATGTAAGATCCGTCTTTATGGGGGTAATCGTCGTGGAGATGGCCATCGTTTGTGAGGCGGCGGTGGTGGAGCCGGAGCCGGCCCATGAGTCAGAGCACGAGGCGCAGCAGCTGCTCCTGGGGGGAGCTGACAGACCATCTCCTCGCGACAGTCGCTGTGCAAAGCTACATTGTCATAGAGTATGAGTGGCCGACTTCGCCACAATATGCATCTTGCATGGCGCGTCGCATTTGCTTGAAGGTGAGCTTGGGCTGCTAGTTGTTTTTGCTGGTCCGTTGCTGCTGAGAGCCAGCTTGAGTAGCCGGCGCGTCTTCCTCCACGCTAGCCACATGCTTGCTTGTCGAGCGCAAATCGAGCTGATCCGCCTTGCACTTGTTGTTCTGGTTGCCTTGGTTGTCGCTAGCCGGCTTGGGAGTAGTCGGCGTGGGGACAATTTTGTTCGAGGCGGTGACCTTGATCCGCATTGCGGAGTCGGCCGTGGCGTACTTGTACGCCTTGGCCATGAGCACCGCCAGAGAGGTGGGCACGGAGCACATGAGCTTGTCCTTGTGTAGATTGTCGTCTCTGCAAGAACCAATGAAGTATGGAATGGCTTGTACATCATGCACTCCTTCGCAGGAGTTGCGTAGCTCGGTCCAACGCGTGACATAGTCGAGAAGGAGGTTCGTCGGGGAAGTTGGCCAGCTCGCGAGGTTGGCCAAGGCGTGTGTAGGTGCCAGTGAAGTTGCGGACGAACGCCTCCTCGAAGTCAACCCAAGAGTTGACGCTGCCGGCTGGACGGCTCTTAAGCCATGTCCTGGCCGAACCGGCCAACATGAGAGGCACGTAGCGGACGGCTAGGCGCTTGTTGCACCGAGAAATGCCGACTGTGGTGGTGTAGTCGATTAGCCAGTCTTCTGGCTTGGCTGTGCCGTTATACTTGGGAGTGTCCCGAGGGAGAGTGAAGCCTCAAGGAAACGGCTCCCCTCTGATCCGAGGGCCGAAGCACGCTGGACCGATGGGGCCGTCCTCTTCTAGGAGAGCTGACTACGCTAGGAGGTTGAGGCGTCTACGAGCATCGTTGTCGCTATGTGGAACGCGAGGGCCGATCCGGGCCGTGATCGGAAGGGTGTCCTCGGAGCATGTGGCATTGGCCCTTTCCCGATACCTCGGAGGAGGAACCTCACGCACCGAATCCCCCTCGTCGCCACCATCTCTGTGACATCGGCTCGAAGACGGCTCGATCTGGCGCACATAATGCTTGTCTTGGCTGCCCTCTCCCTTTCGGCCAGAAGTGCGATGCGAGGAAGATCCCTCGGCATGATGACGACCACTTGGGTTGCGACATACTCTGGGATCGGCTCCTGGAGACTCCGATTGTGCCTGACCAGGGTCAAGAAGTGACTGCTGCTCATTTGCGGCGTCAAGGAGATCCTTGACCCGCTTCTCCTGAAGGACACGCTCCTCGCCCTCCAAACGTGGCATTTCTGCCATGGCCGCCTGAGCAGCCCGAAAGTTGGCTGCAGGAGTATTGTAGATGGGCTTCTTGCTGCCTAGGATATTTGCAATGACCTGGCCACGGCCACGGACCGCGCCGAGCCGGCTAGGGCCATCAGCAGCCAGAGTGAGGTCGTAAGCGGAGTTATACTCGCGCTGCGCGGCGTCCATCCGGCGCGCCGCGGTGATGACAATGCCCTCCTCCAGAATCTTCCTGCGAGCCTCCTCGAGCGAGGCCCGCACGTCGATGGGGTTTGCGGAGGTGGCAATGGGCGTCTTCAAGCCAACAAGGGCAGCATGAAGCATGTCGGCTAATCCCGCAGCGGGATCAGCTGAATCTGCTAACAACTTGCCGTGCGTCTTATTGGTGCGGGCGCCAATGACCATCACCTCCATGAGGTTCGAGACGACGGCAACGTGATACGGGGCAAGACACCTAGCAGATGATGGTTGGCCGTCAAAGACGAGCACATCGCTGGGTACTCATCAGGCGCAGGCGTCTCCCCGAGGGAGAGCCTACTGAAGCTGGCGCATAATGCGTCGATGTCCATGTCCTCGTTGGGGTAGCGAGGTCCATCGTCGAGGCGCAAGTCGCTGAAGAGAACGCCGAGGTTCGCAACAGCGGCGATGACGACGCTGGGGAGTGACTCGACGTCAGACTCCACATCAGAATCCATGAGACGGACTGGGACCTCGATCAACATAGCAGAAGACTCCTCAAGGGCAGGCTCCACGGGCATGCTGATCGGTCCGGACGCGAGGCATCCGGCGGTGTTGGCGAAGGGCCCTGTCCAGCGCGTATATCCGGGCGATGCCGCGGACGGCCCCATGGTGGGCGCCAGATGTCGGTGTTTACTCACAACATATGCCATGGGTAGGATAAATATGGTGGGAACTGAAGTGACACCGGTGGGCGCTGGGGACGAGGTTGGTACAAGTATGGAACGCACGATGTACCCAGGTTCGGGGCTCTCCGTAGAGCTAATACCCCTAGTCCTGCAGGAATGTATAATGCACTAGTGAGGCTACAATGTGCTCCTGGAGCTATTCTACGGAGGAGGAAGAAGGAGCAGCCGGCTCGCGTCCACCTCTCATGTGTGAGTGTGTGTATGAAGGATGGACCGACCATCTATAGGGATGGGGTCGGGGGGGGGTTATAGACGAATCCATTGACCAACAATAAGGATATAAGTATATGAGTGGCACCCGGCTGGCAGCCTCGCCGGCTGACCAGTGGGTCCACAATGGTCTTGTCTTGTTGCTGGAGGTGCCCGCCGGCTGCGAGGTCCCGTCTGGCTATGGGACCTACCGGCTAGCCAATGAGGCTCTCGCGTAAGGCCGATGTAGGACACTTGTTGTACCTTCGGCGTCGTCTTGCGAGATTCGTCATGGGCTGCCAGTACGGCCGCCTCCACTATTCCCATGCCGAGTGTGGTAATGCAGTGGGAGTTTGATGGCCGACACTGTGCAGGATGGTGGATCGGAGCAGGGGTAGGTCAGCGGCATGGCCGCCGACGTTGTACTTGTCGTGTGTTCCAAACGTGTACTCGTGCTGACGATTACCAAGCTTTGATCGTAGGGTCTCGTCATGACCTACGATCTGATGTGACTTGGGCTCCTTGGCCGGCGAGCGGCCTCGCTAGCCGGCCCTAGGAACGGCCGCCTCACCCCTAGCCAGCAAGCGCGTCCTGGACAGCCAGAGGGAGGTAGCCATCTTGCCTCTAGCCGACAGGGGCTTCCTAGCCGGCCAAAGGGATTTGGCCGTGTCGCCTCTAGCCGGCAGGGGCTTCCTAGTCGGCCAGAGGGAGTTGTGCTTTTCCTTCAAGGTAGAAGACAAAGGAGTATGCTCGATGAGCCTACCCCGGGGTTATCTCCCTGTTATCCTGTGTTCTAGGCTTATCTAGGTGGAAGTCCAAATTACAAGGTGTGCGGCAACCCAACAAGGGTGCACGAGGAGCGCAGCTAAACTTTCAAATGGACAAAGTCTCGACCTTTCTAAAGGTAGCCATGGACCTCGTTTTATAGCGCAAAGGTTTACCAAAGTGGCTAAAATGTCTTTTGTACACGTGAGCAGTGGGTTCTATAGCTGCCAAAACGACTGACATGAGCTACAATTTTATGTACCTAACCCTAACGGTCAGGACAGGCGCATTAGATGCACCGTGAGGTGTCACACTCGTGACATCTCCCTGCAAGGATTGCCTCTCCTTCCTTGTCGTTTGCCGAGCTACCTTTTATTCTCTTGCCATGCCATAGGATGGGTGTCATTAAAGTTGATGCATGTCCTTAGCTGTTGCCAGAGGCCTCTGGCAAGGCTCACCTAACTGCCTGCCCGCACGATACCTTGCTAATATTGACAATTAGTTTGACGAGGTGGAGCGGTGGAGCTATGGTGGAGTCATGTCAAGTGCGATGGCTTGACGGGTCTTCCTCACCAGCAAGGTGGCTTGACAGTAGCTTGGACTTTTGCTTGTAGTTGAGGTGCTTGTTCTCACTTCTGGCAGAGTGCTGCCGGGCGGGGAGGCCGTTGTCGTGTGTGCATAAGTTAGGGTAGTAAAGGACTCGCTCTTTAGTACATTGACATACTTCTTTAGCGATAATCTCCTTCTCGATCATGTGTCCATTCTTTGCAACAAACACTTTCTATACCGACCTTTAGTAGAAGGAATACCCAATTGTATCTTTCTAGTAACCTATAAAGTAACATTTGTCTGCTTTAGATCAAGATTATTTGGTTGTAAATATATTACGGAAGTCTCATAACCCTAAATTTCGAGATGTGATAAATTGGGTTTCTTCCCACTCCATAACTCAAATGTTGTCATCTCAATAGATTTAGAAAGTGCTCGGTTTAGTGTATATGTCGTTGTTTCAAGTGCATATCCCCAAAATGTTGAAGGTAGATCGGTAAAAGACATCATTGATATTACCATGTCTAACAAGGTCCGTTTATACCTCTTAGACACTTCATTCCTCTATGGGGTTCCACGAGGAATAAATTGCAAAAAAATTCCATGATGTTTGCTAAACTCATGACTTAGATACTCTCCAACACAATCTAATCTTAGAAATTTTATCTTTTTTCCATGATGATTCTCAACTTCATTTTAGTTTCTTTGAACTTCTCAAATGTTTCACACTTATGTTTCATCAAGTAAATATAACCATATCTACCAAAATCATCAATAAATGTTATGAAATATAAGTATCTAGCGTGCGCTGGTGTACTCATTGGTCCACATACATAATTATGTATTATATCCAACAATTCAACCGCCCGTTCAGGATAACAGTGAGTGGCTTTTAGTCATTTTACCCATCATACAAGCTTCGCATGTAACAAAGAATTCAAAACCAAATGATGTTAATACTCCATCTTTATGAAGCTTTTGCATCCGTTTTTTATATGACCAAGTCGGTAGTGCAGCATGTAAGTGGTATTATCAATCTTCCTAAGATATTTAGCATTCATGTCCTAGTAAAAATCCATACAACATATTCTTGTAATATAAAAACAACCATTGTTCTCTGACTTATAAGAATAAATGTCACTTATCAAATATGATTCGGAGATAATTGTAACACCCAGGATGCGGTCATGTCCTTATTTTGGTTCGACGACCTCGATAGGGTTAGAAGCGCATCTTGTCGTTTTGCAAGAATGTATGTTGTTATAAGTACATGTAAAGGAGATATGTATATGGAATTGACTTACACTCGCCACAAGGTAAAACATGATCATCTTAATATAATCATCAATATCAGTCATCATACATAAAAGCAGGTCCGACTACGGACAAAATCAAATGATAAAAGTAACATCCGTCATTGTTATTCCCGGGTTGCCAGCTTGAAACCCATCCTATGATCGACGACGAAGAAGAAGAAGAACTCAAAATAAAACAAGAATTGCACTCACGTCGAAGAATCACTTTACCTGTACCTACAACTATTGTTGAAGTAATTTATGAGCTACAGGGACTCGGCAATCTCATTTCCAAACGTATAAAGACTAGCAAAGCTTAATGGGTGAGGCATGCTTAAGTGGTGAGGTTACGGCAAGCACTAAGAATTTTACGGCAAGCACTTATGAGTACAAGAATAAGAAGAATAATCTAGTCATAAATGGACGTGAAATAATAACGATCAAGAAGTGATCGTGAACACCTACTTAAGTGTCAATCATAACCCCACCATGTTCCCTTCTTACTTCAAACCTCACAACAAGAATCGGCAACGGTTACATACACGATTGGTGTATTTTATTTGAGTTTACTTGAATTTGCTATGATTGGCTGTTAAACAAATTTCCAAGTTTCCACATAACCGCGGGCGTGGCTCTCACAAAGATTTGGGTTGCTCCAACTCATTCATCACAAACTAGCCACAAGCTGCGGTGGAAAACCTCAACCTCAAGATAGCCCAAGGTATCCTCGAAATCCTAATGCACCAGACATTTGAGAAACGTAAAACAAACCCACGAAGGCCACCCGACGTGTCGATGTACCCGGTAGGATCCACGTATCTCGATCTCAAGACATGACTGAATGGGTTTAGCTACGAGGAAAACCAATCCTCGAGTTTCCTTGAGGCGGTCCCGCATGCAGCTCTTTTTGGACCAACACACATGAGGAACATTGTCCCATGTTGTAGAATAATTATCCACTGTCACACCCTCTGTTTTGACTCTCCTGACTAAACTAACTTATCTCAAATTTAGGGACAATTAAAACCTTTGTGAATGCTCGTGATGCTTGATGTGATTTTGGCTTGCTTGCTTGTTTGCTTGTGTTGAATCACAAAGTTTCTACTACTCCCCAGACTCACCTCCTTGACCCAAACCCTTGCCTAATATGCATGCCATGTGTATAGGACCAGAAACTATTTTTACCAAACATTATTTTGACCAAAAAGCATTTCCTAGATTTAAGCTTCAAAAACCACGGAGTTGGGATTTGTACTACAACTCCTCAAATTAGGGAAGTTATTTTGCACCAAATATTTTATTTAAATCCCATTATCAAAATGGCTTCCCAAAACCACAATTTTATCATTTGAAATGTTATTTTACTATTTTACTTAAATACCTTTCTCAAAGGCCAGAAATGGTCCCTTATGAAGGAAAGTTATTTTTATTGCTTTGAAATTAGTGGACATATATATTCCCTATATAGGAGTTTCAACACATGGTCATGTTCAAAATATTGGGTAAACCCTTTGTGCCTATTTCAAGATTTTGAAATATTTCTATAAGAAATATTCACAATAAATCCTAGTGAAATTCTAGCATGTCACACATGATATATGTGATGGTCTTGCCAAGTTTCATCTCAATCCAAGTTGATTTGATTCACCTAAGTATTCCAAGCTCCTATCTGCCGAGATCCAAATTTGAGCAACTCTACATTGCCAAATGTCTCCAATTGTGCTAAAATTTGGTGGACATGTTCTGATACTCCAATAATGCATCCACACCAAGTGGTGCATCAAGGAGAATAGAAGAACTTGTCCCAAACCCCTCAAAACCTTTTGTGTTGATTTCTAACCTTGGGAAACTTTACATTGTAAAGTTCCTACAATTGATCCCAAACTTTTTGATCATGTTCTAGTGCCCAAATAATGCCATCAAACCAAGTTGTGCATTTGTGGGAATTGATTTGCATGGTTTTATATGCAGAAAGCCATTTCTGCCCATTTCTTGGGTTTTTCAAGTCTACATTGGAAACTTTCTCCACCAAATCCCAAATTTGGTGTCCAAACCCTAACATCCATCAAACACCTTCTGCCTAATTACGGAAATTGCTACTTTGGGACCTTCCACTTATCTCTCGAGTCCCCTTTTATCTCCAGTAACCTTGCCATGGCCACAGGTCAATTATTGGAGGGTGGCTGAAAGTATCTACCTCTCATTTTTACCTTGGAAACACTATTTTACCCCTCTTGCTATACTTATGTTTAGGAAAATGCCGCCACCTCTTTCCAGAGAGCCTCTCGAATGCTAATGCCTCATTCGAAACAAAAATACGGCATAATCATGTGGGAAATATGAGAGGCCCATTTGAAACTTGTTTTTCGTAGGAATTTGACCTTGAACTGCAACTACTAACTGCACACCTCCTATTGATTTAAAACTTTGCAGCATTGTAAACCTTTTATACCTAATCCTCATGGACATAGTTTAATTCCCAGATCCCCAAGTAAGCACCCTCATTTCCAACCCCATGTTTGCCGCTGCAAACTTAATTGTAGTCAAAACCCAGTGTAACCGGATCCACTTGGATCCAAACTTCACCAGTGCTCCCTGGCACGCATGCCTTGCATGCTTGACACCTTTTTCTGACCAAGGGGTGTCCTTGGACACGAAGCGGGGTGGTGACCACCTCCCTGGCATGCAAAAACGGCACTTTGTGCCTTATCTCCTTGCTACAGCCTGTATCACGCAACAACATCATGTCTCAATGCGCCATGGGACTCCCTTTGACCAATCCCGCCCCTCCCCCGACACCAAGAAACGACCAAGATGGCTCTGGCACGTGTGGCCACCATACCTAGAGCGCACCCGAGAGCTGCCAAGATCCTTCTCGTCGCCCCCTCCGTATAGAGCCTCCCCCGAGCCCCTCTCGGCTCCTTTAGCCCCCTCACTCTCCCCCTAATGCCCATGTGCCCCCAATCTCTCTCCCATGCCATCGTTCCCCCACCATGGCCGAGGGAGCTCCAGCAGCCTCGGCTCGAATTCAGGAACGCTGGGCGTCCCCTCCCCCTCTAAATCACACCCTGGAGTCCCCCGACCCGCCACAAACCTCCCTATAGATCCCCATGATCCGTGTGTGGCCGTGGCGTCGTGCCTTCATCACTGTCGGTCGCTAACTCCCTGGCAAGAGCCGGCCATGATAAGGTCCTCCCGCGAGCGCGAAGCGCACCCCCCCTCTAGGTCCTCCCTAAGGTTTTGTGAGACCAGGCCTCACCGGAGACAGTGCAGGCCGTTAGCATGAGCAGCGTTGGCGCTCCTCTGATCACCTCTGGTCGACACATGCGGGAGAAGGAAGAACCTGCCAGTGGGCCCCATCTCATCCAAGGACCACCTGTCAGCCTAGTAGCAGTCGTGCGACCCCGCTGTCAGGGTAAGTGGAGGCGCCCTCTAGGGTTTTCCGCCTTCCATGCATGAAGGTGCACTTCTGAAAGTGCGCCATCGGCGTCACCTCTCCCTGCGTACCTGGGCCGGACCGAGGCCTATCTAGCGCATTGGGCACAATTTAACTCCTGGTAAAAACATTTTATCTTTTTATTTTAAGTGGAAACTTCTAAAAACCACACCTAGTTCATATTAGCTCCAAATCCATTGATTCAAATTCCTACAGGTTCCTAAAAACCTTACCTATCCAGATATGTGCATTGCACATTTTTCCAAGAATATTTTCTGTAGTATTATTATTCAAATACAAATCTAAGTATTTGAAACTCCACCATTGTAAATTCTTGCAGCCTCCAAATCGAATCCAAATGGAGTGGTTCTAATTTCCAGAGGTTGGTAAAATCATTCCCTAATTTCCTAGCCTTGGTGAACATTTTTATTTGCTATATTTCTATTGCACCAAATAAATAGCCCCTTTCGCTATTTGTTCCATATTAGAAAACCCATAGGAAATTCATACCAACTCCAAATCCAGTGAAACCACTTCCTAAAAGTTTCAAAATTCATGCTCTATTAAATGAGTGCTTCCACTCATTTTTGGGATCACCTATTCCTCCCTTCCTCCATTCAAACAGCCATGGTACTCCAAATCTCATAGAATAAGCTTTAGGTATTTTTATTATGACCATAGGTGTCCAAGAAAAATAAAACTCCTATTTATACAACACTTTTATTTCTTCTTGTTGTGTGGCTTACTCTGATTGTTTCCAATGGTACTTGACGAAATAGATGGAGTACTCAGAGTTGGACCGGAAGACCTTGAAGACTCCGGAGAACTATTAGAGCCAGGCAAGCAGCCCCTTGACCATCTCTGAGAAATCATTTATGCATGTCATGTTGAATGCTTTATTCCGATGCATAAGATCATGATTGATAGGTACACCCTCGATATGGTGTTACCGATGGCTCCTCTAGAGCACTTGCATTTGAGCATGACCTTACCATCTATGAGGGTCACACTTCTAAAAAGTTGACAAGTATATAGTAGTGCTAAGCATAGGATGAGCAGATGCATGGTGATGGTAACACAAAGCTGATATCAAAGGTTTCTGAAAACCCCGTCGGGTGCCACTAATGCCCGAGGGTGATGGTGTTGAGCTGGATGACCACTTGAGAAAAAAGTGGTGTACCGGAAAGGTTTTGTGTGAATGTTTCAGAAATGGGATTAGATTTAAGAATTGTCGACCGACCCAACCTTACATGTGCGACCACGAAATCCCTTTATGGTACGGGCTGTGTTGATTACTCTGTCATGCTCGCAAGGAGCCCGCATTACTAGTGACAGGAGTGATATGGTCACTCTCGTGACGGGGTCGTGCGAGGTAGGACGACTATGCCTTTTTTACGTGTTCTGGGCACACCGTTGGTCCCTACATGGATTATGCGGTCTAGAGTTGGTGCTCATAAGACGTACATTACCAATCGAGTGGACTCCTTGTCTAGTGTCGTTAGGGGAAAGGCATTGATCGGATACTTACCTCAGGTATGTTATATACCGGAGTCGTGGATGACACGGAAGTTTCCCGGATCTTGTGGGTACAGCGTGCAACTTCTATAGAGTGTGAAACTATTCGAATAGTCGTGTCCACGGTCAAGGACACTTCGGTGGTGTTGCTTAAACGATGTCTAGTGCTTTCCGCATAAAGCAAGTGTGCATGTGTAGAAAGGTGTTGCATGACAAAGTGATTACTGGGTCAAGTCTGGTGACTTGACAAGGAGGGTGAACATGAGGTGTTCAGCCCTCGGTATATTTATGTTGACATGTGTAACCCGTTCTTACGGTTACTATTCACCTAGTGATACATGGCCATCTAAATACTTGATCATGTTTATGCATTAGTAAAACCTGCTTTCCGCAAGGGCTGCATGCTTGTGATATATCATGTTTTATTATTGCCTTGTTCCACATCATGGGTTGCTTGCGAGTACATTCAAAGTACTCATTGTCTTGCCACTGGTTATTTCATTGACTAGGTAAGAGAGAACATCTGATGGTGAAGAGTACCATGGTGACATTCCTGCGAGCTCGGACGCTTCCCGGTCAGATTGCCTGTAGATTAAGTATGATGGTATGGGTTCACGCTTTCGACCAATATTTCCGCTATAGGTGAAGTTTGTTGTGTTGGTATCTAAGGACATATCTATGTAAGACTTGAGCTCAAGGTCATTATTTGTATCACATGGTATGTATGGATGTAAGACTCTTGTTATTTAGTTTCTGTGTGTTCGGTGAGCATTGATCTCTAGGATCACTGAGCACGTTCATTCGGTGATCATGACTCGTAAATTGGGGTCCCCATATTGCTGGTATCAGAGCCATCCTGATTGTAGGATGCCCTTCGTTAGCATGGACGTTAGTTAGGACAAACTAGTTTCCTGACCTTCAAAAACACTTCACTACTGGAAAACAATTATTTGCCATCTGCTGCTTCTTTGCCGTCTGCTGGCTGATGGCAAAGACCCTCATTGCCATCAGCTACCAGAAACCAGACGGCAAAGAGCAGGCTGATGCCAAAGGTACTATTTGCCATCAGCCAGCTCTTTGCCGTCTGCCAGCTCACGGCAAAGAGCATGCAGGCATACGGCAAAGAGCATGGGCGGCCCACCCCGCAGCCCCTCTCTCCCCCCTAACGGCCACTTTCTTTGTCGTCCGCCTGCATGCTCTTTGCCGTCGGGAGGCAGACGGCAAAGAGGGTGCCCCCAACGGCCGTTAGCCCCACCCCCACGCGCCTCTCTCACCCCCTAACGGCCACCCCGACTCCCCTCTCTCTCACCCCTAACACCACCACCGCCGCCGCTCCCTCCTCCGGCCTCCCTGCGCCGCCCTGCGCCGTCCTCCTCCCCGGCCGCCCTGCGCCCTCCTCCTCCCCGGCCGCCCTGCGCCCTCCTCCTCCCCGGCCGCACTGCGCCCTCCTCCTCCCCGGCCGCCCTGTGCCCTCCTCCTCCCCGGCCGCCCTGCACCCTCCCCACCGCCGCCCTGCCCCCTCCTCCACCCCGGCCGCCCTGCAATCTCCTCCACCGCCGCCCTCCGCCCCCTCCTCCACCCCGACACCCCTCTCTCTCACCCTCGACACCACCACCGCCGCCGCGCCCTCCTCCGGCCTCCCTGCCCCACCGCCGCCGCCGACACCACCCCCACCCCAGCGCCCCAGCCCACCGCCGCCGCCCTCCTCGCGCCCCTCACCGTGCCCATCCTCCCCCTGCTGCCCTCCCCCCCTGCGGCCTCTCCTCCCCCTGCGGCCCTCCTCCCCCCGGTTAGTTTTCTTTCTTCTTTTTTTAATAGTTTTTGTTTAATTAGTTATATGTTTTACTGAGGTTTTGGCTTAGTTTTAGTTTTTTTTAGGTTCAGTTTTAGTTTACGTTTAGTTAGGTTAGTTTCCTGTTTAATAAAGGAGAAAAGGAGAAGAAGAAGAAGGAGAAAGGAGAAGAAGAAGAAGGAGAAATGAGAAGAAGAAGGAGAAAGAAGAAGAAGAAGAAGGAGAAAGGAGAAGAAGAAGAATGAGAAAGGAGAAGAAAAAAATAAGAAGAAGAAGGAAAAGAAGAAGAAGGAAAAGGAAGGGAAGGAGAAGGAAGGGAAGGAGAAGAAAGAAGAAGAAGAAGAAGAAAAATAGGAGAGGAAGAGAAGAATAATAGGAAAAAAGAAAATAAGAAGAACAAGAAGAACAAGAACAAGAAGAGAACAAGAAAACAAGAATAAGGAGAAGAAGAATAAGAGGAAAAAAGAAAAAATGAAAATAATAATAAGAAGAAGAAGAATAAGAAGAAGAAGAAGAAGAAGAAGAAGAAGAGAAAAAGAAAATAAGAAGAAGGAGAAGAAGAATAAGAGGAAAAGAGAAAAAAGAAAATAATAATAATAATAACAATAATAATAATAATAATAAGAAGAAGAAGAAGAGAAGAAAAGAAGAAGAAGGAGAAGAAGAATAAGAGGAAAAAAGAAAATAAGAAAATAAGAAGAAGAAAAAGAAGAAGAAGAATAAGAGGAAAAAAGATAAAAGAAAATAAGAGTTAGGTCACATATTTTTTGATTATCTTATAAAAACATCATATTTGTGTTGATCGGGTGAATTTCAATGTGCAGTTGTTCGACGACCTCCACGTGCCTTGGACGAGCTCCGCCCCTACGTTTGTTTGTGAGCACAAATGACTTCTCCGCCTACCCCCTTAATTTGCTTTGTCCCGGTCTTCGTGCCGATGAAACTTGCTAGCTATATATAGGTTTCTTCAATCATGAGTATGCGTGACCAGTATGCGTCTCCCGTTCGAAAGGGCGACATCTATAAATATGCATGTCTTTGCATATTTATAACCGCCATCCTTTCGAATTGTCCAACATTATCCATGGACAGCCCGAGTATGTGTAGATTGGGTTCGTTTTATCGTATGTTGTGCTCTGGATCCGATGCGGAATTTCGTCAGTGCCTCCCTGTTGTTCTCCGGATGCACAACCTCTCTGTTTATTGCGGAGACATGTATCAGGAGAACAGCGGGGAGGTGCTGCCGAAATTTTGCGTTGGATCCGGAGCAGAGCATGGGAAAACGAACCCAATCTACACATACTCGGGTGGGATTAGGACCTATCTTTTACCTATTAACGTGTAGGTTGCCTTGACGTAATAGAAATGGTGAACCTGATTAACCGATGAATATAAATGCTAAATTATATATAAATATATTTCTTGTGTCTTTAGTAGCTACGCAAGATGGGTGATCGTGCGTGGATGTATACCGGTCACCCTAGTCAAAAAGAGATGACAAAAGAATGGTTTGTAAAAACAAAGGAATTTGTGAAAGCCGCATTCGCAAATGGCTAGGAAAGAAACTATTGCCCCTGTCCTGGATGCGACAACTATGAAAAGACGACAAAGGCTGTAATGACTAAACACCTGTAGAGGAGGGGTTTTAAGCCTAATTATACGGTGTGGATATTTCATGGTGAGTCTATACAACGCACAAGAGCTGAGGTGGTCCGTCGTCGCACGGACGAGCATGGTACCGGGATCGAAGACATGGTGCAAGACTTTGATGATGCTCGGGATCCGGAAGATGAGATGGAGGAATCTGCAAAGGCCTTTTATGAAATGTTGGAGTCTTCAAAACGTCCTCTCCATGAGCACACTGAGCTGTGTCAGCTGGATGCAATTGCACAAGTAATGGCTCTAAAGGCTCAGTTCAACTTGGGAAGAAAATGCTACGACGCGATGATGACACTATTTGGACGTTTCCTAACCAAAGGCCATGTCATGCCTGCAAACCTGTACCAGTCGGACAAAATACTTCGTGTACTGAAGATGCCCTATGAGAAGATAGATGCATGTGAGAAAGGATGTGTCTTATTTAGGAAGGAGTATGCACACTTGGACTATTGTCCCAATTGCGAGTCTTGGACGTATCTTGTGGTAGACAACATTATGGGTGAGAAAAGGCAGACCAAAATCGCAGTTAGTGTTCTTCGGTATATGCCAATCGTACCAAGACTTCAACGTCTTTTCATGGTCGAAGAGACAGCCAGACATATGACATGGCACAAATTGGGCAAAAGAACCGAACTAGATGCGGATGGGAATAGGATGATGGTACACACATCGGATGGTGAAGCGTGGAAACATTTTGATGGATTGCATCAGGATAAAGTGGTAGATCCAAGGAATCCTCGAGTCTGCGCCGCCACGGATGGTTTTAATCCCTTCGGCATGACGGCAACCCAATACAGTTGTTGGCTTGTATTTGTCATTCCACTCAATCTCCCCCCCCCCCCCCCCGCCGGGAAGATTATGCAAAGAAAGAACATATTTCTGACGTTGATAATTCCAGGGCCCAATTATCTGGGGAAGAATATGAATGTGTACCTGCAACCGCTTAAGGATGAATTGGAAGCAGCATGGGAAAATGGGGTCAAGACATACGATGCCGCTAGAAAAGAAAACTTCAAAATGCATGTGTGGTACATGTACTCTATGCATGACTTGCCAGCGTATGCGCTATTCTCTGGATGGTGTGTGCATGGAAGGTTCCCGTGCCGCCAATGCAAGGCAACTCTTCAGTTTCATTGGTTGTAGGAGGGTCGGAAGTATTCTTGCTTTGACTTGCATAGACAGTTCCTGGATCCTGACCATCAGTTCAGAGAAGACAAGAAGAACTTTACCAAAGGTAAAGTTGTCAAAAACTTGGCACCACCTGCGTTGATAGGCCAACAGATCCTGGATCAGTTAAACGCCCTCGAGCCTGATCCAGAGCGTCCAGGGTATTTCAAGGGGTATAATTCAAAACACGCCTGGACTCACAAACCATGCTTCTGGGATTTTCCTTACTTTAAAGACCTCCTTCTTCCACACAATATCGACATGATGCACACTGAAAATAATATTGGAGAGGCTATTTTTGGTACATTGTTCGACATAGATGGGAAGACAAAGAATAATATTAAGGCTAGAGTCGATCAAGAGACACTATGTCATAGACCATTACAAAACATGCGAGAAGGCAAAGGAAAGCAGAACTGGTCGAAGCCAAAGGCCTGGTTCAATCTTGGAAGGCCAGCTATGAGGGAAATTATCTTGTGGGTCAAAATGCACTTGATGTTCCCCGATGGGTATGCCGTGAATCTAAAGAGGGGAGCGAGTCTTGAAAAAATAAAAATCTTTGGTCTCAAGAGTCATGATTGGCACATATGGCTAGAGCGGGTAATGCCGGTGATGTTACGTGGCTTTATTCCTGAGGATGAATGGCTAGTACTGGCGGAGCTGAGCGATTTCTTCCGTGTTCTTTGTGCGAAAGAATTGTCGCCTGGCGTGGTAGAAGACATGGAGGAGTTTGCACCGGAGTTGTTGTGCAAGGTAGAGAAGATCTTTCCACCGGGCTTCTTTAATCCAATGCAGCATTTGATTTTACATCTACCGACCGAGCCAAGATTGGGTGGGCCCGTGCAAGGTCGTTGGTGCTATGCAACTGAGAGGATGCAGAAGACCCTTCGAGCTAAATGTAAAAATAAGCATAGAATTGAAGCATCGATGGCTGAGGCATTCATTACTGAGGAGGTAGCAAACTTTGTGACAGCACACTACGAAGCCAAAAATCATCATTTTCATAATCCGAAGCCTCGGCACAATGATGCAGACCCTAAAAAAGGTGGGTCCAACCTCAGCCTATTCAAAGGGAAGCTCGCACTAGCCGGTGCTTCGAAACCAATAACGTTGGATGTCGAAGAATGGCGGAACATTTCGTTGTATATCTTCAACAACCTAACAGAAGTGTGGCCGTACATCGAGTGAGTTCTCGGCACATTTTCCCGTAACTTCTAATTCATTTGAACTGCTCTTATTCCCGGATATTTCAAACACCCGTTACGTCGTCAAATTCTCGGATGGAGCGGTGATCGAAAATGATTCCGTTGAAGAGAATGAGCTTCTGTCAAAGACAGGAGGCGGCTATCCCGGTTTCATCTCTTGGTTCAAACAAACGGTAATTAGCAATAATGGACCATTTCATTCTTGGTCTAACTTGCGGCTAATGGAACAACCGTTTCGTATTAAACTTGTAGGCTAATTCAGAGTCTATGGCGCTGAATTGAGACAAGTCGCTAATGGTTTTGACTATAAGGTCCGTTCATTTGAGAAATATAACAGCAACGGGTATCTCTTTTGTACCTTTGGCAAAGAGCTATCTATGCCCGACCGGAAATCTACAAATTGTGGTGTCTCTGCTATCGGCGAAGGTGTTATCGAGTATTATGGAAGAGTTGAAGCAATTTATGAACTTCAATTCCATGGTGAAAACCCACCGAACGTCGTAGTCTTCAAATGTTATTGGTTCCAGCCGAAAAAGACTAGAAGGACTCATGAACATATAGGACTAGTCGAAATCAATCCAAAGACCCATTTAGATGTTCCCGATGTCTATATTACGGCTCAACAGGAGACCCAAGTTTTCTATCTACCGTGGGCATGCCAAACGGATAAGAATCTAGAAGGTTGGTATGTTGTTTATGAAGTGCCACCACATGTCAGACCACCTCTCCCAAATGAACAGGATTATGAACCTCACATTAACCAAGACACATATGATTGAGAATTCTTCCAAGAAACACATCTTTCCAAGAAACGTTTCAAGAACCGTCGTGCTTCACCCAAGAACATGGAAGTAGACAACGACAATGAATCCGACTCCAGCCCTGAGCCGGAACCAGAAGACCTGGAACTCGTAGAGGTTACTGATGCGGATGACATGTCAATGCTTCAACGATTAAAGGAAGGCCTTTCACAACTTCATGCCATTGAACCCGACAAGCACGTCATTCATGAAGACATGCGTGATAGTGATGATGATGATGCATTTATTGATCATGATTATTAGTTTGTAAGATTCAAAACATAAATTATATATATTTTAATCTTTATTATTCATGTACATATTATTATTCATGTCAGTTATTCAATTTCTTTATGTTGTACTAATTTATTTTAATCTTTATCATGGCAGGTCACCAGGTGTGGAAAGATGGTGGGCGCTGGTCCAGATCACTCGACGGGTTCTTCCCAGGCGCCCCGCACCAGGGGTGGTACTTCCCTTCCACCCCAATCTCTCCGTAGAGCCTTGGCAGACAGTCTGTCGACACCACCCGTGGGTTCTTCATCGTCGGCGGCATTGCCCACTGGGAGAGGTGTTGGTCGGGTAAGGAAGAAGGGGAAGAGTACAGGGAGAGGTGGTGGCCGCGGAAGATCCAGGAGGACTGTTGAGCTGTCCTCGCCACCACCACCAGCTCATTCACCCGAGCATAGGACTAGTATGGTCGACCCCTTTGCGGAGGTGCCTACGGGGATTCCGTTCCAGGAGACTGTTATTGACGGGCATTCGTCCCATGAGACTCCGGTCCAGGAGCAGCCTCGGGTCGAGGTGCATTCGGCCCAGGAGAAGCTGGAGGAGACTACGGTTCCGAAGGCTTCACCCGACGTGGAGAGGCCCGGATGGGAGACCTGGCCGGATCGTACCGAGTTGCCGGATTGGACCGAGGGTCCGGGTGGCTCAGGGGGCGGGGATGGAGGGGATGAGCTTACGGATAGTGAGGGCGATGTGCAGGTGGACGGGGCCACCGTGTACAAGCGTGGTAGTACACATCTCCCGGTCGCCCCGGTTACCCGCGAGTAGAGGCCGGTGATTAATCCTGAAGGAGATAGGTAAGTACATTTACCCTTTTTTTAGCTTTTGCCTTCAAGTTTGTACAAAGATCTAACGCGTTGACCTTATCATACTGCAGGGGATGGGTACACCCTCTTGGAGTCGGGAGGCCGAACTCCGTCCTTGGTGTGCTTTGCCGGACAAATTTCCCGGGGTTTGTCACGTTGCTTGGTGAGGGTCAGGTTCCTACACTAGGATTTACCTGGGAGCACTACCAGGCTGCGCAGGGCCCGCCGGAGGAGATGATAGATGGTGTCTTGTGCCACACGAGGGCCGAGATGGTGATCAAGAACTTTTAGGGTAAATTATCCTTTTACATAATCTAAAATTAACAATATAGCCGGATTGCAGACCTTCTATAGGTGTGAGGATGGATATGAGGAGTAGGAGGCCAGGGTTCTCGAAGCCGAGTGTAGGCGGTTACTATCGAACTTGCGCCACGAGGTTCGGCCGCAGGCTATTCGAGATTACTACGCCACGCGTTGCATTAAGAAGCAGAAGAAGGATTGCCACGGAAAGTTTCTGAAGAAGGAGCAATACATGAAGGTAATTTCCTATTCTTAAGTTCTTCTATGTAGTTTTCTTGATTTCATTCATAGGCGTAGCGCTGAAAATTCTTTCTAATAACTTACAGGTGCCCCCGAGATGGTGTGCGGATAAGATGGATTGTTGGGAGGCTTTGGTTGTTGAGTGGTGCAGAGGCAGCTGGCGAGCCGTCCACGAGAATGCGGAGGATCGGCGTAGCCAAATGGTTGGTGTGCCACACCATCAAGGTAGCGCCAACTTACTTCAGTTTGGACGAAACTGAGTATGTGATTTGCTTCATGATTCATGCAATTCATTCTTGATGCTAATATTTTGTTCGTCTCTTTTAGGAGTATCACAATAAGACTGAGATGCCACACTTGTACGACCTTTATGGCATGGCCCATACTGCCTCGTACAAGAAGGTGAAGGCATTCTCTGAGTCTGACTTCGATGATCCCAATAACTTCACCAACATATCATCCCACCAAGGCCCTAGGAGGAGAAGAATCGGAGGAGTGGAGGTGGCGGCGCGAGAGGGGAAATCCTATTGCACGGACGCCAAGGGGGGTCTCTTTTATGGAGGGGAGGGACGAGGAACGTTCCTCGATGTCTGTGACGCTGTCAGGTAGACGTTGCTCTGAACCTGGAGGAGAGGAACACTGACAGAGGGAGGAGGCGAACAGGGACGCCGTCTATAGGACATCCACTGGGCTGCTGCGAGAGGCAAGGGACACGGGCCGACTAGATGGGAGGAGGCCCAACTGGTGCGCCAGAAAAAGAAAAGGCCTGCTGGTCTGTTTTCCTAATAAATGAAACCCACACAGAAGAGAAAAGACATAGTGCTAACTGTGGTGGGAAAAATCAAACTAAAAATGTCCGTGGTCATGAAAATAATTATCCTATTTAAATAAAATACAAACGGTATTTTTGGAGCAATTAAATAATTACAAAACAGAAATTGTATTATCTGTTTTGTGAATAATTGCACCTCACAAACCAAGTACCAAAACAGCAAAACACATCTTGACATCCACCACAAAATATACCAAATCATGGACATTTTTAAGACAAGGATGGGACAAGTGAATATGGAGCTTAAAATAAAAGAGAGGGTGGAAGTTTTATAAACCTAGAGCAACCCCATAGCTTCCTACTACCATTGCAACACCCCACAAGTCCACTTACCACACAAACCATCATCACATCACATCTCATGGAACACAAGAACAACAATACAATGGCAAGGATGAATGGGATGGAATGGATGCATGCATGCAAAAGGAAACAAAACAAGGGAAGCATCATATGAAATATTTCATGCACATAACCTCATGTCAATGACAAGTTGGACCCACATAGAGAAGGTTCCAAATAGGGAAAGTTTACATATGGGGCACTACAAACTCTCCCACACTACAAACAAGATCTCGCCCTCGAGATCTAAGACTGAAAGAAATCGTGAAATTCGAAACGGAGGTGATCCTCATGTTCCCACGGAGCCTCTTTATTGGAATGGTGAGACCACTGCACTTTGAGAAATTTGGCAGTCTTGTTACGGGTCTTGCGCTCAGTCGCCTCGAGAACCGCAACTGAATGCTCACGATAAGAAAGGTTAGGCTGAAGGTCGATGTCTTGGAGATGCATAGTGCACTCGGGGGTCTTGAAACACCTCCAAAGCTGAGAAACATGGAACACATCATGGACATTTGCAAAGGTTGACGGAAGCTCGAGCTGTTATGCAAGGTCGCCTCTCTTGCCAGCCACTCTGAACGGACCAACGAAACGAGGCGCAAGCTTGCCTTTGATGCCAAAGCGCTGCATACCCTTCATAGGCGACACCTTGAGATAGACAAAGTCATCAAGCTCATAAGACATGTCACGGTGCTTGATATGATAATAGCTCTTCTGACGGGACTGAGCTTCTTTGAGGTTGTCGCGAATGATCCGACACATCTCCTCAGCTTCTTCTATCATATAATTCCCAAGGATCTGACGCTCGCCGGTCTCGGACCAGTTGAGCGAGGTACGACACTTCCTGCCATAGAGAATTTCAAATGGAGCCTTGCCAGAACTAGCTTTATAACTGTTGTTATACGAGAACTCCGCGAAAGGCAGACAATCTTCCCACTTCATGCCAAAAGAGATAACATGGGCTCTCAGCATATCCTCAAGAACATGATTCACTCTCTCCACTTGACCACTAGTCTGAGGATGGAACGCTGTGCTGAAGCGGATCTTCGTGCCCATAGCAGACTGAAAGGAGTCCCAGAACTTGGAAGTGAAGATACTTCCGTGATCTGAAGAGTTCATCATAGGCATGCCGTGCAAAGAGACAATCCTGGAGGTGTACAACTCTGCTAGCTGGGCTGCTCAAATGGACTCCTTGACTGGAAGAAAATGAGCCACCTTACTCAACTTGTCGATGACGACGAAGATAGCATCATTACCCTTCTTGGACTTCGGAAACCCGATGATGAAATCCATCTCAATGTGATCGAACTTCCAATCGGTAATCGGCAAAGGCGGCAAAAGGCCTGCTGGGCGTTGATGTTCTGCTTTCACCCTTCGACATACATCACACTCGTTTACGACCTGAGCAATCTCACGTTTCATACGAGTCCACCAGAATGTGTGCTTCAAGTCATGGTACATTTTCGAGCTTCCAGGATGAATAGAGAGCAGAGAGTTATGAGCTTCTTCCATGATTACCTTCCTGAGATCACCTTTCGGGACGACAAGGCGATCCTCGAAAAACAACGTGCCCCTGGCATCAAAAGTGAAGCACTTATACTTGGGGAGACTGTTTCCCATGCTAATCTTGACCTTCTTCACCATAGCGTCAAGAAGCTCAGCTGCTCTGACCTGATCTTCCAAGGTAGGAGACATCTGAAGGTTCGCAAGAAATCCCTTTGTTACTAGCTCAAGGTTGAGCTTCCTGGAAGACTCACAAAGACCCAGCTGGAGAGGATGCAGAATCAGACTGTTGCAATATGCCTTCCTCCTCAATGCATCCGCCACAACATTTGCCTTGACTAGCGTGTACTCATCACTCGGATTAAAATCCTGGAGCATTTCCACCCAACGTGTTTGCCGAAGATTCAAGTTAGGCTGAGTGAAGATGTACTTGAGACTCTTGTGATCGGTGAAAACTTCAACCTTACGTTCCAACAAGAGATGTCTCCAAGTCATCAAGTCGTGTACCACAGCTGCTAGCTCGAGATCATGCACATGATAGTTCTTCTCCGCTGGCTTCAACTGCCTGGAGGTATAAGCAACCACCTTCTTATCTTGCATCAAGACTGCACCAAGACCCTGGAGAGAAGTGTCGCAAAAGACCTGGTACGGCTTGGAATCATCCGGAGGGGCCAAGACCGGAGTGGAGATAAGCTTCTCTTTGAGTGTATCGAAGGCAAGTTGACACTATGGAGACCAAGCATACTTAACACCCTTCAGAAGAAGACTAGAGAGCGGCTTGGCGATCTCGGAGAAGTTCTCAACGAACCTTCTGCAATAGCCAGCAAGCCCGAGAAAGCTTCGAAGCTGCTTCACATTCTGCGGAGGCTCCCATTCAACAACGGCTTGGACCTTGGACGGATCAACCTTAATGCCCTCGGCAGAGATAATATGCCCAAGATAAACCACTTCTTTCAGCCAGAACTCACACTTGGAAAACATGGCATACAACTTCTACTCTCTCAGCTTATCAAGCACCAATCTTCCTCAGTCTCAGAAAAGACCAGAATGTCGTCGAGATAGAGCAAGACAAATTCATTCTTGTATGGGGAGAAAATATAGTTCATCAATCGCCAAAATGTCGGAGGAGCATTAGCCAGACCAAAAGACATGACCGTATACTCATACAAGCCAAAACTAGTCCTGAAGGCCGTCTTCGGAATGTCTTCCTCGCGAATGAGAATTTGATGATAGCCCATTCTGAGATCAAGCTTGGAGAATACTTTAGCACCTTTCAACTGTTCAAACAAGTCAGTTATGGTCGGAAATGGATATTTGTTCTTGATGGTCTTCTTGTTCAATGGACGGTAATTGACACACAGTCGGTCCGTGCCATCCTTCTTCTTGACAAACAGAACACCACAGCCCCACGGAGACGAGCTCGGTCTGACAAGTTCCTTCAATTCTTCTGGACCCAGCTTGTACGACCGTTTCCACACTGGCTCTGTGCCTGGCTCAAGCTCAATGACAAACTCAACTTCATGGTGCGGAGGCATGCCTGGCAGCTCTTCAGGAAACACATCTTGATATTCACAGACCACTCGGACTTGCTCAATAGGATTGATCTCACCCTTTTCATTCAAGGAGAACAGACGGATTGTATCATCGCGCACGACGAATATAATCACATCCTCCGAAGAGTGGGTAAGCTTCACTTATTTGGCTTCAAAATCAATTGACGCCTTGTTCATGGCCAACCAGTCCATACCAAGAATCAAGTCGATGTCGGAATTGCCCAAGACAATAGGAGATGCCACAAAAGCATAAGCATCCATCTTAACAGAAACATCCGGAACGAACAAACTAGAACTCAAATGCTATGCAGGAGAAACGACTGCCAATGGCTTAGGCAACTACTCCTGAAGCAGGTTATGCTTGGATGCAAAAGGATATGACATGAAGCAATGCGAAGCACCAGAATCAAATAACACTTTAGTAGGAATATCATTGACGAGGAGGTTACCCATTATCACATCAGAGGAGTTGTCTGCTTCAACTGCGTTCACCATGTTGACTCGAGCTGATCTGGGGTTGAACTTTACAAGAGCGTTGCTTGGAGGTTTGCCTGGAGGAGGAGGCGGCAGTCGGAGCTGAGAAGTACATTTGTTGGCATAGTGACCCTTCTGCCCACATTTGTGACAAGTGACATCTGCTGGCTGCCGGTACTGAGTTTGAGGAGGCCCTTGCTTCTGATGCTGGTATCTCTGCTGAAAGCCAGGTTTGGTTGGGTGGGAAGAACCACGACCACGTTAGTGCTTCAGCTGCTGTGAGTGCCGGGCAGGAGGAGGAGAAACCCAAAACCTCTGTTGCTTCTGAACCACCTGAGTCGAGGAAGAGCTGGAATCTCTGAAGCGCTTCTTGGAATTTTCCACCTTGTGCAAGGCTGCCTCTGCTCTGAGAGCTAGGTTGTAGAACTTGTCGAATTCCTCACGATCGTGCAAGGCAAGAGCTAACTGCAAGTCTTCTTTCAAGCCACCCCTTGAACTGATAGATCTTGCTCTTCTGATAAGGGATATCCTGCAGCGCGTAACGGGCCAGCTCGTGGAACTCGACATTGTACTTGTACACAGAATTGCCGCCTACTTCAAACGCCCAAACTTCTCACGCATCTCCTCCACAAAACTGGAAGGGATGTAGTGGGACCTGAAGTCACAACAAAACTCGTCCCAAGACATCACCCTGGCGCCTCTCGAGTCCTTGAGTTGCTACCACCATATAGAAGCCTGCCTCTTCAACTCAAACGTTGCAAACTTGACATAGTCCTCCCGACGCACATTTCTACACTCGAAATGTTTGTTCATATCACGGATCCAATCTTCTGCATCAAATGGCTGGTCACAAGAAGTGAACGTCTTAGGCTGGTTTCACAGGAACTGACTCAAACTCGCAAACTGATTTCCACCATGTTGAAAATTGCCTGGCTGTTGGTTGGCTCTCTCTTGAAGCAACTGAATCAGCATGTGGGTGTTTGCATTAGTAGCTGCCATCATCGCTTGCCAGGCCTCTGCAGGAGGAGGCGGCGGCGGAGGAGGAGGAGGAGGAGGTGGTGGAGGCGGCATATCCTCACGCCCTGGGTTCTGACGAGTCGGTGGAGCCATCCTGAAGACGGACATCATATTAGTCCACAGAATAATGGAAGATATTGCTGAATCAAAAGACAGAATATCTGAATAGAATTTAGCAATTGCACTTGAACAATCATAGCAAGAATGCATCCTCAAAGTGATGGACGACAAAATTCCGATAAGGACCACTGCCAACAAGTGTGAGCTATAACTGCTCGGAACAAACATATGACCAAGATTTCCCAAACCTCAATCAAGCGTCTGTAGGAAGATAGTCCTATAAGATACTACTTGATATCCCACCTATGAATTCCCGAAATAACTGGTCATGCAATCTGGTACACGGATACAAGGAGTATTTCACACAACTCCTAAACTAACCCGTCACCTATATCACATCCTTCAACACACAACCAACATCTCATACCTTCATCTACAACAGATCCTCGTGATCACAACGATACCAAGTGTGGTAGTACCCCCAAACAATCTGCACCAGTACTAGGGACATCGGGGTTATCTCACCACTACAAGTATTGAAGCAATAACGAACATCCTTCGTTCTTAGATACTCAGAAATCTGAATGATGCCGATGTGCGCAAGAATCCCCCGGAGCTCAACTCCCGTGAGACTTAGAGAAGATAGGAGGCACTAGGACAGGATTCCGTCACATCAAAATCATACAGCTTTCACAAATACCCGCATGATCCTAAATTTTTTCCTAAGACGGGAACCTCACCAGAGCATAGAAGAGGAGAAAAAAGAATCCTACTCTCTGATATAACTAAGACTCAAAACATTTTCTAGACTCGACTCGACCAAGTACGATCACACAAAGTCTCCTATGGTCGTAAGGCTCTGATTACCAACTTGTAACAACCAAGATGCGGTCCTTTTCGATCTGGGGATCGAGGACCCAATTGGAAAGGAGCGCATCTGATTTCAAATTTAAAACTTGAAACCAATAGCCTTTTTCATTTATTCAAAAAGCTTAAAGTGTCAAGAAAATAGTTTTCTCCAATGCTCATTTACTTTCATGATTTATCAGAAAGTTTGAACATTTCTTGAGGCCATTTTGGGTTCATTGATTTTGAACTAGTTTGAGATTTCCTTTAATTGAAATGGTGGCTAGGGTTTTGAGTTTTTCCTTTGCCACTTTGTTGTTTTTGTTGAAACTTCTTAGATGCAAATTCAAAGAAGACATGAGCACAATGCTATCTTGCTTAAGGGTTAGGGATGTGACAACTCACCCCCACTCAAAAGAATCTCTTCCCGAGATTTAGAAGTCGTCGGGAATAACGCAGGATACTCAAGTCGGAGACGATCCTCTCTTTCCCAAGATGCCTCCTTTTCAGAATGATTTGACCATTGAACTTTAAGAAACTTGAGGTTCCGACGTCGAGTGGTACGCTCAGCTTGATCAAGAATACGCACGGGGTATTCTCGGTATGAAAGGTTATCTTGTAGATCAAGCGTTTCGTGGTCCACTTCACGGATAGGATCCGAAAAGCAACGCCTGATTTGCGAGACGTGGAAAACATCATGAACCTTGGAAAGATGCGGAGGAAGTTCCAACTGGTAGGCAACTTCTCCTCGTTTGGCAAGAATGCGAAAAGGACCAATGTAACGAGGAGACAACTTGCCCTTGATACCGAAATGATGGGTACCCTTCAAAGGTGTAACCCGAAGGTAAGCCTTCTCATCAACTTCCAAGGTCACAGCCTTATGATGACGATCATATTGGCTCTTTTGACGAGACTGGGCTGTTTTCAACTTTTCACGAATAATGCGAACCTGCTCTTCTCCATCCTGGATCATATCCGGGCCAAAGAGTTTCCTCTCTCCGGTTTCTAACCAATTAAGAGGGGTTCGACATCATCGTCCATAGAGAACTTCAAAAGGGGCTTTGACCAAGCTGATTGATAACTATTGTTATAAGCGAATTCGGCGAATGGAAGGCACTTCTCCCAATTCATACCGAACGAAATAACACAAGCTCGGAGCATATCTTCTAGGATTTGATTCACTCTTTCTACTTGACCACTTGATTGAGGATGGCATTCTGAAAACTTTCCCAGAAGCGAGAAGAAAAGATACTTCCACGGTCCGAGTTAATTTACAGGGGAACACCATGAAGAGACAATATTTGGGAGATATATAATTCTGCTAGCTGGCTAGCTGTTATACTCTCACGAACAGGAAGAAAATGAGCCACTTTGGAAAGACGGTCAATGACCACAAAGATAGCATTATTTCCTTTCCTGGTCTTCGGAAATCCGGTAATGAAATCCATGCTAAGTTTATCCCATTTCCATTCAGGAATAGCTAGAGGCTGAAGGGTGCCAGCAGGCCTTTGATGTTCTGCCTTAACTCGACGACAAACGTCGCAGTTCGCAACGAACTCAGCAATTTCTCTCTTCATCCTAGTACATCTTAGTACTACCGGGATGAATGGTGAGAGGAGAATCATGAGCCTCCTTAAGGATTAACTGCCTTAGATGTGGGTTCTTATGAACCACTAAACGATTCTGGAAGAACACAACACCTTGATCATTCATGGAAAATTCTTTAGCGTTTCCACTAAAAATATTCCCCTTGATCCGTGATATACCCTTGTCACGCTTTTGGCCAGCTATAATTTGACCCTTAAGAGTAGGCTTCGCAACTAGGGTAGAAAGGAATCCTTGAGGAACAATATGAAGATTCAACTTCCGAAAGTCCTCATGGAGATGTGGTTGACCTAGTTGTAGCATCAAATTGTTACAATAAGATTTACGACTTAGCGCATCGGCCATAACATTGGCCTTCCCCGGGGTGTAAGTTATCCCTAAGTCGTAATCCGAGATCAACTCAACCCACCGTCTTTGCCTGAGATTCAAATCCGGCTGGGTGAAGATATATTTCACACTTTGGTGATCAGTGAATATTTTGCAACGATTACCCAGAAGGTAATGTCGCCAGGTTTTTAGTGCATGGACCACAGCTGCAAGCTCAAGGTCATGTGTGGGATAATTATCCTCATGTGGACGCAACTGTCGAGATGCGTATGCGATCACATGACGATCTTGCATGAGAATGCAACCTAATCCTTGTCGCGAGGCGTCGCAATAGATAACAAAGTCCTTAGAAAAATATGGTGGTAGCAACACAGGTGCGAAAGTCAGGCGTCTTTTCAGTTCCTGAAAACTATGCTCACACTGTGGTGTCCACTCGAACTTTTTGTCCTTCTTGAGGAGTTCAGTTAGAGGCTTTGCAACCTTGGAGAAATTCTCGACGAAGCGGCGACAATAGCTCGCTAGACCAAGAAAACTCCTAACTTGCTTAACCGATTCAGGTTGAGTCCAATCAAGGACAGCTTGAACTCTCTCGGGATTGACGGCAATACCCTTACCAGAGATTACGTGGCCTAGATAGGTCACTTCTGGTAACCAGAATTCACATTTTGAAAATTTTGCATAAAGGCGATGCTCTCGAAGTTTCATCAATACCAGCCTTAGATGCTCGGCATGTTCTTGTTCATTCTTTGAGTAGATGAGAATATCATCGAGGTATACTACGATGAATTTATCCAAATACTCCATAAAGATTGAATTCATCAGTCGAGAGAAGGTGGCTGGGGCATTGGTTAAACCGAAGGACATAACGGTGTACTCATATTGGCCATAACGAGTAACAAAAGCCGTTTTTGGAATGTCCCCGTTCCATTTTAGAGAAGACTGAGGATCCAGCGAGATGATCGTACAGATCGTTGATCTTGGGGAGCGGATACTTGTTCTTTATAGTGACCAGGTTAACTGGTCGGTAATCTACAACCATCCGATCCGTTCCGTCTTTCTTCTTGACGAAGAGGACGGGACAAGCCCAAGGAGAAGAGCTAGGACGAATGAAACCTTTGTTCAAGGCCTCATCTAATTGCTTCTTAAGTTCGGCTAGCTCTAGGGGTGCCATCTTATAAGGTCTTCTGGCTATTGGGACAATTCCCGGAACAAGATCTATCACAAACTCTACATCTCTGTCAGGTGGAATTCCTGGCAGTTCCTCTGGAAAAACATCCGGGAAGTCACGGACTACCGGAATGTCTTCAAGTTCCGGAAGAGGGTTGGCATTTAGGGAATAGAGCTGGCATTTGGCAACTCGAGTGGAGACATTTACTATCTCACCCGAGGGATGGGTAAGTTGGACATTTCTAGAATGAGTATCAATCTTGGCATAGTGAGCTGACATCCAGTCCATGCCCAAGATGATATTAATATCTGAAGATTTCAATGCTATCAATGAGGCTAGAAAAACTAGCCTGTCTACTAGAATTTCATTGTCATAGGTTATCCTAGAGGTTTGCCATTTACTACCAGGGGTTTGGACAACCAATGGGATTGGCATATCACAAAATGACATGTTATGCAACTGTGCATAACTTTCTGAAATGAAGGAATGAGAAGACCCAGTGTCAAAGAGAACAGACGCTGGGTGATGATTAACAAGAAGTGTACCCAGCATGACGTCGGGATCCTCTGCAGCTTCTTCTGCTGACACATAGTTCACACGCCCACGTGCAGGAGTTGGCTTCACATAATAAGCTTTGCCCGACTTGGCCTGCCCGACGGACTTTCCGGGTTGCTTGGCACCCACATTCTGAGGACACTCACAGGAATAATGCCCTGGTTCTCCACACTTGTAGCATATCACCTGGTTGGCACGTGGTGCAACATTGCTAGCTGGACCACCATAAGCTTTTGCTGGAGGGTTGGCCTGATTCGTCTCAGGCGCCACGTAGGATGGCCTCGGAGTGTATCTTGGCGGCAGAGAACTGTTGGGAACCCACAGCCTTCATTTTGGAAACGCGGAACCAGAAGATGAGCCAAAGTCACGGGAGTGCTTCTTTGTGGCTTCGAAGTCAGTATGACCAGTCTCTGCACTGATCGCTTTGTTGACCAAGGCTTGAAAACTTGCACACTCATGGAGGCGCAGGTCTCGATGGAGCTCAGGGCTCAGACCCTTACGGAATCTTGCTTGCTTCTTGGCGTCAGTAGAAACCTCCTCTGTTGCATAGCGGGCGAGGTTACCGAACTCGCGGCTATAGGCATCCACAGACAACTTGCCCTGAGTGAAGGCACATAACTCCTCTCTCTTTCTGTCCATCAGGCCCTCTGGAATATGGTGCAGACGAAAAGCTTCACTGAAGTCTGCCCACGTGGCCACTGGTTCAGCGGGACGCATAGCTTCAAAATTCTCCCACCATAGATTGGCGGGTCCCTCCAGGAAATACGCCGCAAAGGTCACCTTGTGGGCCTCAGACACATTCGCCGAGCGAATCTTGCGTGAGATGCTGCACAGCCAGTCATCAGCGTCGAGGGGATCGACGGAATGATGAAACTTTGGAGGATTCAGCTTCACAAAGTAATTGACGGACACTTCAGCATTCCTAGGCTGTCGAGCCGTATTCTGCTCAATACGCTCTAGCAGTCGGTTGGTCTCCCTTTTGTTTCTTTCTGCCTCAAGCATCACTTCTACCAGAGAAGGTGGGAGAGGCAGGTCTTCCTGCGATGCTTGACTACCCTCACCTTGCTCATGAGCAGGGGCACGGTTCAACCTGGTGAACACCATCCTGACAAACAAACTCATAGCTTAGACCAATATCATATCAATACTAACTATGGATTAAGAATGTACTGAACACACGGAATGCGGAAATGAATATCCGAACAACATGGTAACAAGCAACTGCTATATATACACACCCTTACATAGTTCAGTACAAACTTAACCGAAGAGCAAACTACTGGCATTATGAAACTACTCATCAGAGGCTTACAAGCTGCCTATACATTATTTATCTAGGCCTCCGGAATTCATTTCACATTACATGCATACTTCACAAGTCAAGCAGGACTGTGAACGTACGGCTACTACCATACTGTCCTTCCACTCACAGCTCAGGCATCCGCATAGAACATCTCATAGAGATTACCTCCATGACCTGGAAGCTCAACCTGCGGATCAGGAAACACTCTAGCCTGAAATCCCTGGGATCCATAAGGACACGGATGTGGCCTTGGTCCCCTGACTGGTGGTAAGAGGGGACCCCGAAGAGGTGTGACTCCTCCTATAGCTGGCCAGTCCACGTCGGCCGGAAGATGGGTCCTAACAGGGTTCAGCATCTCCATCTCTCCATACCTTGTCTGGACTACCGGTGCCAGCTGCGTCAAAGCGGTCCACAGACGGGCACGGGTAGCATAAAGCTCCATGCGGAGAGCACGAGCATCCCTGTCTCTGTTCTCTAGCATCTCAACAGTGGACTGCAGAAGTGGATCCTCCATAGAAGAATCAAAATAGACTCCACTGAGGTATCCCTCTTCACCAGACTAAGAGGCTGGAACATAGCAGATCTCTGAATTCTGCAGCAGTGCATGTCTCGCTCTCATAATAGTCAGCATTGAATAGGCAGCATCCTGTACTGCCATGTCAACGGTGACCCCCAACCCATAGGACCAATGGATTGGCTTCTCAGCTCCAGGGTACTCTGGAAATACCCTAATAGTGCAGATGTACTGGCTCTGGTTGAAGTCTCTGTACTGTTCCTCCACTGTGTACTCGGGGTACCAGGGGTAACCGCACACCGACATCACCCTGACCAGCATGGCTGTATGACCCGGTACATCAATGCACCTGGTCAGACGTACCACCTGACGAGAAGGACGGCCAGGCATCTGTAAATAGGGAATAATGCAAAAGCATTAGAGCTCTGAATGCAAAATTGGGCAGCATAACGGCTGTAAATGCTCAAAACAAATTTGAGACAACCCAACATGGAATAGCGTAACCACTCAACTATCAAGTTCAACTCTCTGATCGTCAAACTTACTTCCTGCTTCCTAGGAATAAAAGAAACCCAATATCTCTCGACCCGTAGTCCTATAATCTACCGATCAGAAACACGAGCCTAGGAGAAGATGAGTAACCTAGTCCTTAATTCCCGCAGAAAGGACGAGGATGACCAGAATAGAATATCTTGAGAAGAGAACAAGAGTGTTACGTTCCCTTCCACAAACAATTCCCTTATATATAACTACGAAATTCTAGACTCAACTTTGACTAGTTTGGCTTAGTAATCCTACAGTCAGTTAGGCTCTGATACCAACGCTGTCGGGACCCCGATCCTAAGCCATAGGAATCCAGCCTGTAACACATCGCATCCCTTTGTGGTCTCACGCACGGTTAACTCCACGGCTGCAGCCTTACCTTAGCCGGGACCGTTTGCGTCTTTTGACTCACGTATGTGATAGTGTCGCTAGCAATCCAATGTCAAAGAACCCGGATCGACATGTCTAGTCATAAACCAAAGTGGCAGTACCGCACAAGGACATGCATACATGACCCAACAAAGCAGGTGTCGGTCATCAACGAACGTAGACGAGTCGTAGCAAGCTACAAGGACTCCATTACGTCGCGTGACATTTCCCCAAAGGGGACAGACACAGAAGCTAAGAAGGATACATGCCGGTCAACCAATGTGTCCGGAGCAGTAGCGAACTACCAAGGCTCGTTGGATCACAAAGGGGCATTTCCTTGTAAGGAGTGCTACTAAAGTTCACGACTAGGTAATCGAACCCCATAGATATCAAGTACGACACACGTACGCATGGCATACAAATATGTATAGATACATCGATGGCATCACAACATAACCATAAACATAAAACCTTTATTTAAGAGGCTCGGAAGAGCCACACACATAATATTACACATTAAGGGTCTCATGACCCATAATAACAGTCATACGAATACAAGCCAGCGGAAGAGTTATAAACTGTCTGGGTACAGACAGGGCAACTAGTAGGCACATGGCCTGACTATACTACAGAGCCGACGTAGGGCCAGATTGTAGCTGGGACACCAGCTACTCGTCGTCGTTGATGTCTACGAAGAACCCTCCATTAGGGTCATTAGCAACCTCTGCAACATTTATTAAGCAAACATGAGTACGCGGGTACTCAGCAAGACTTTAGGAGAACTAACTACTCATGCAAGGTATCAAAAGGTATTGTGGGGTTTCATGCGGGAAGCCAGCATTTGACTCGTGGCTAGACAACTTGCATTTTGAAATTAGTTTTGACAACTTGATTTCTCGCACACGAGTCCACTAACACCACAACAATACACTATCGTGGAATCATTCCGTCTCCATACGGAAATGCCGTCCACAACACTGACGCTTATCTTGTCAATTTTATGAGTAGCCATTGAAGTTATCTATGAACAACATATGTCTCCAAGTAGTCCATATCCGCGGACGCGGCTATTCGAATAGATCATAACCCTACAGGGGTGTACTTCGTCACACACGCTCTCGCCATTTATCGCTATGTGCACGTCATGCACCTCAGCAACCATCAAGCGGAAGCCTAGCGAGGGAGTCGGCCACGACCGTTAACCACACTAGTACCTAGTCCAGTTTTATCGCCTATCTGAGAGTAACCCGTACGGAAGTCCGGCCGAGGTTTCCGCCACGGCTTCAAACGATGTGCGCAGGGTTCCCAAGCCCACCATCCGGGTGCCACTTGGTACACCGTGCCACTGCCTACCGCATCACGGCCCACCTCTCAGGTCAGCACCATGCACGGCCTCGAGCATTACTATAAACACCAGGAACTACTTGCAACTCCTGGACCGGGTACTACGCGATTAATAGGCCGAGCGGGGTCATATTTCAGGGCCCAGCATGTGGTAGTATCTAGTCTTGGAATACATACACGGAACTCAGTTCCTAAGGACGGTTCCAATGAAACAACCCGCCATGTACTCCTACACAGCCTTTCACCGGTACCTTTACCAACTCAAGTTCAACACACAACCTTTGCCTACCGAACACATTCCACATTTCTTTTCATCTCCCAGATGACAGACCATACACAACTCTAAGCATAGCATGCATAGGAGGATAAGGCACATCATAGCTCAAGCAACTACCAGGTATGCTAGGTTGCAAGGTTCGGCTATTTACTGTGACAAGGTTAAGTCATGCAAAGGAAGTGGGTTCAACTATCGTGGCAAAAGCAGTTGAAGCATTTGATCTTAAATGCAATAAATAGGTGCAGGAGCAAGAACACGGGAGTTATCGGAATGATCAAAGGGGTTGCTTGCCTTGTTGCTCAGAGGAGGAACGATATCCGTCAGACGGATATTCGGTGGAATCCGGGGGTGCGGAGCCTACCAAAATGAATGGCAACATTCAATAACAATCATATGCACTCCAAATGATGCATGAGCATGGCATGAGAATCCAAGGTGATAAGTTATTATTTTCAACATGTATTAGGTTTAGAGTTGATTTGAATCACATTCGAATAGCAATTCAAACGGGGTATTCTCGGATACCGGTTTAATTGATTCGATCTGATGCTCAGATCAACTTGATGTTAACATGCATGAAATGTCATGTTATGGTACTGAATTGTAATTAGGACAGTGGTGAACATTGTATATATAATGAAATTTGAATATTTTTGCAAATTCCATTTAAAAGGTGATTATAAGAATTGAATTATTCCTTATTCCACAATTTAGCGTTCTGTAACTTTTTTGAAAATAGCATAATCAGAATCCTTGAATTTTTCTGATACTTTTTCATATATAAATTATTTTCATTGGAGTTACAGATTAATTTCTATGATTTCTACAATTTTTAGCAATTTCCTGAATTAGTTTTATACTGGAAATTCTATTTATTGCATCAGACTGACGTCGGCAGGTCAGCCGACCTGTTCAGGTCAAACATGACAGGGGGGCCCCACTGGTCAGCCTCTCTGGGACTAATCCCGCGCTGACCAGCCCTAACTGAGGTTTGACTTGGCCTTGGGCCCACTTGTCAACGAGTGATTAGGTGTTGAGCTGCTGGGTTAGCTTTGCCACGTCGGCATCCACCGGCGGCGAGGTCGTCCTTGCCGGCAGGGAGCCTCCGGCGACCACCAGCACGACGGAGGGGCTCGGAAACGGCGCACATGGGGCCAAATGCTGCGCGGAGAGCACCAGAGGAACGACATGTCTCCCATAGCTTCATTTCTGCACCTAGCCGGGGCTGATCTGGCCGGAGATGACGCCGGCGACGAGCTTGGCGGCGGCCAAGGCTCGGGCGTCATCGGGGTCTTTGAATCAGAGGGATCTACGCTCGGTTCTTAGCTTCTACAGCGTCTACGCGTCGACCTGGAGCTGCTGGTGCCCTCGGAAGGACGAGCTGATCATCGGAGGGCTACCGGCGACGAGCGGCAGCGGCGGTCCTCGTCGGGCTCCGGTGAAACTAGAGCTAGAGGAGGGGATCGACGGGGGAAACTTAGGGGAAACGACCGCATGCTCACGGGCAGTGCAGAGCAGAGCTTAGACGGCTCGGGGGAAGGCGTGGGGGCGACGAATCGACGGGAGAGGTCCGGCGGCCGGAGGTGGAAGACGACGGTGTTGCGGGCGTTGTAGGGCTCGAGGAAGCTTCGGCTTCTTCAGAGATGACCAGGGTGATGAGGCGGAGCTAATGGCGTGCTCTGGGAGGGAATCCTATGGCTAGGGGAACGGGTAGCTCGAGCTCGAGCTCGGATCTAATGGCGGCAGCAAGGAGGAGGAGGAGATCCGGGAGGAGGAAGAGAACCGAGGCGGGGAATGGATAGGAGAGGCCCTGGGAGCTTATCCCCTTCGTCGCGAGCACGAGGCGGCGTCCAGGTAGGCACGCAGGTGCGTGGCCGCGCCGGAGGGGGCGGCGGCCACCTCCTGCTGCCTACTGGCGCGAGGGAAGGGACGAGCCAGGGATGGGCCGGGCCAGGCTTAGGCGACACGTAAGGTTTTTCCATTTTTTTTTCTATTTTTGTTTTTCTGTTTTGCTAATTATTGTTTTGCTAATTAATTCAGCTCCAAAACAATAAGTAAAAACTATTTTAGACCTCCTGAAATATTTGTTATAATATCCCCAACCATTTCCAAGGTTTTCAACATTTTTGGAAATTTATAGTTTCTGATTTCAAATTTCAAACTTGAAACCAGTAGCCTTTTTCATTTATTCAAAAAGCTTAAAGTGTCAAGAAAATAGTTTTCTCCAATGCTCATTTACTTTCATGATTTATCAGAAAGTTTGAACATTTCTTGAGGCCATTTTGGGTTCATTGATTTTGAACTAGTTTGAGATTTCCTTTAATTGAAATGGTGGCCAGGGTTTTTAGTTTTTCCTTTGCCACTTTGCTGTTTTTGTTGAAACTTCTTAGATGCAAATGCAAAGAAGACATGAGCACAATGCTATCTTGCTTAAGGGTTAGGGATGTGATAAGAGTGATGATGGATAAAGTTTTTTACTACACTGAGAGCCTACAGTGCTCGTGTACCGTCTAAGATGCGACACTTTCCTTATTTGGGGACGAGGCCTCAAAAAGGGAAGGAGTCCCATCTAAGTGTTTCGCAAGCATGATAAACATTGCAATACATAATAGATGGAAGAGTAACAAGATTTGGCTTACACTCGCCACAAGCTAAATTATAGAGCCGCACAGTCTTACATTATTCAAATAGAAAACAGGGTCCGACTACGAACAAGATAAACGACAAAAGCTAATGCTATCCCGCCTTGCTAGGCCCACGATCATGACCAAGTGCCTCTAGTCCTCGGGATACATCACATACAACCTGACACTGTCCTCGTCAAACTCCGACTTCAGCTAGGTATCCTCGGAAGCATCTATATCTAGGGTACCTATACTCGTGGGTGGTTGTAGTAATCTGTGAGCCACAAGGACTCAGCAATCTCATGACCATGGCACCGAATCAAAATAAGTTGTTGGGTATGGAGGGTGTGTGTGTTTAAGTTTGCAGCAGCACTAAGCATTTTATGGTGGCTAACCTATGTAGAACGGGATGTAAATTTAGTGGTCTACGCATGACGGCCGCAACTAAGAATGACCACTAAGTGATCCTAAACACCTACCGACGTCATACGTAACCCCACCGTGTTCTCGATCAGAGAAGGAACTATAAAAGAAACAGTCACGGTTACGCACACAGTTGGCAGGATTTAGTTAAGTTACTTCAAGTCATGTACAACTGTATGTTAACAAAGTATCCATGATTGCCACATAAATACGGGCACGACTTTCCTCAATATTTAACCCTGTAGGGGTGCTCCAACTAATCCATCACACATTACCACGGGATGCATAGAAATCCCCGATCACGAACTCGCGATGTCGTCAGATTCCTTTGTGGAAAACCTCAACTCTGAGAAGAGCCAAAGTCTCACCGAAATCCCAATGGACAACATATATCGTTAAGGTATGACAAGTCCAGCAAGACCACCCGACATGTCGACGAACCTAGTAAGAGCCGCTTATCTCGTTCTCAGGACACGACGGATGGAACTAGGTACGGGGAAAACAAAACCTCTAGTTCCCTCGTGGTGCCCCCGCAGGCAGTCCGTTTTGGACCAACACTCATGAGGAGCACTGGTACGGGGGGTTGATTAAGACTCATCGGGGTAGCTATTCCCTATGCTTTAATTATTAAGGTGTTAGCAAATTAATACCAAAGTTGGGTCTTGCAAGACAAGCCTTAGACTAAACGACTTACTAAGGGGGTCCCCATAACAACCCCAAACGTTTTAGGAGCGCTCAGTTATGGAATAAAACACCGGTAGGCGAAACTAAGGCGGCAAAAGCGGAACAAAGCACCTAGAAAAAGGCCAGGCCTTCCTCCTTTTACCAAGTATATAGGTGCATTATTAAGTAGCATTTAAATAAGATGATAATCAAATTTCCCATGTTATCACATGGACCAGCTTGCACCTGCAACTAGCAATTCTATCAAGTGGTTGAGCAAGAGCTATCTTAGCCAAACAATATTTTCTATGAGGGGAAGGGTTAGAGGTTTCATGGCAATATTAGGAGGCTTAAATATCAGGTGGTAGGCAGCGGCGAATAACGATGGAAACGATTCAACTAGGCATAACAAAGCTAGAAAAGTTGTCAAGGTCACGATCATCTTGCCTGTGAGATCTTCAGATTGGAACTACTCTTGATCTTCCTGAACGTACTCAACAGAATCCTCGAACTCGGTCTAAGATCCCGGTGGTACCCAAAAGAAATATACAACCAATGAACACCAGCAAGTGACAAAGCTACAAGCAATATGATGCATGTGTGCCATGAAAGGAAGCATGCCATTTCTACACTAGTCATCTTTCATGCATTATTTGAGCTATTACTATTCTAGACAAAACTCAAGATAACTTATTTAGACATGCATGATCATGGCAGGAATGGATGCAACACACGAAGACGGTGCAAAAACATATAAGGAACGACCGAGATACGCAGGTCCTGAAAACTACAAAACAAGATACGAGGGACTACAGGGATATAATAGCAAAATACCAGAAGCTATGGGCATCCACTTGTCATTCCAAGGTTGTCACTTGAACAAGCATCAAATGCCAGGTGGAACAGAGCGAAAGAACACACAAATCCATCAAACATAGTTCACACAAACCCAAAACAATATAGCACACAATCTGTCCACATCCATCATATTACCTCTTTACTCAGAGGTGTTAAGTAGGTACAACCCACCTTACGACATGAAATTTAACAGAGTTGTAGAGGAACACAAATGCAAACAATCACTAGTTCATTTCTTGGGCTAAATGCTCCCACAAAACTTAACAGGAACACATCAACAGGGCATGAAAATAATAGCAGAAACTGAGACTTAGTGAAATCTCAGATTTTCACATTGTGCCATTTTCAACAAAGTGGCAACTTTGACAGGGAAATAAGCTATGATGCAAAGTCCTATGAAGAAACTGGAGGCACCAAGATGTAGAGGGGTCCAACCACTACATTTCATGCCATTGGTGCAACCACCAAACATCAACACACTTGAAAACCATGCTCACAATAGGGGAAGAAAATAGTGGTTCCCACACTTAGAAATATTTCTAGTTACCCAAACAACAATATTTTCAACCCTTGAAAAAAACAAAGGATCCACTAATTCACAAGAGTATCATGCTAGATAGAAATATCAGGCCCTAGTAAACAAAAATAGCTAGAACTTAACGTTGGCACAAACTTCATAGCATGCATAGAATTACTCATACAAAAATGACAAAATGCCACCTCATCATAGAATGCCATTTTTTCCAACTTGCTCAAAAGTAAAATCTAATGCCACCATTGGATTCCTTGGGGTTTTCTACCCCAAATCCATATATCACACTCATATATTTGCATATATAAAACTATTCAAAATAGAAAAGGAAAAAACCAATACAAATCATAACTCACTTATATGTCACGTGAGGCCATACTTGGCATAATCCATTTATGGGCTTATTCCAAAAATGGAATTAACACACAAATAAACAAAACAACACAGAATATCATTTAACACGGGGGTCCACTGGTCATAGACACCAGGGCCCCAAGTGCATGACAGGTGGGCCCTGTGGCCCACGATTAGTGGCACACTACAGCAAACATCACCTCTAAGAAGAGGGACTCGAACCCACCTCCACGTGCACTCAATAGAGACAAGCACCACTGTGCTATGCTGGGCTAACAGCTCTAACACGGGGAGCAAACAACATAAGCCACTCTGTAAACTAACTAGTAGAGGAAAAAAATTACACATGAAACAAAAGGGGTGGGTTCCGCATGGGGGAGTCGAACCTTCGATAGACTAGCGCTGCGTGGCTCAAATGCCATTGCGGTAGGCTGAGGTGATTTGCTAAGAACAGAGCCGCTAACAAGATATACAAACGCTCTTGGTCACTGTGCAGAGCACAAACCAGCTAAACTACTTGGGTGGATTTGCCCAAGGAGGGGATCCACCCTAGCCGACATAACAAAAGGAGCGCGGCGATGAACCGCCGGTGCACTCGCGTGCACTCACACGACGCTGCACGGGAATCTACTTGGAGGCTACATTGGACGACGTGGAGGGGCATTTACACGGCGCTACGTAGCATGCATGCATGCATACACGCGATGACGCGCGAGCGGGTGCGGCTACGCAGCTCACCGGTGCAACTCCGATGGAGCTGCGGGTAATGCACGACGCGAGGCTAGCAGGGAGAGAGGGCAAGCTAGACATTTCTCACCCAAGGGCGGAGAAGAGAGGGGCTCCGATGAAGGAGAGGTACGGCGGCATCGACGTCGAGGTACTATTGCAGAAGAGGCTCGCCGGAGGTTGAGGAAGGGATTGTTGTCGTGGACGTCGAGGGCGTCATTCTCCATGGCCGATCCCCATGGGAATGAAACACCTGGACCCTTCGCCACCTTCTGGTGCTGCTGGGGACGACGATGACGCAGGCTACGTCGGCGACGAGCACGAGTAGAAGTCGGTCATAGCGACGGAGGCGAAGCTCCGGGTCTTGCCTCGACGCTGCTAGGGGAAGAGGAGGAGGGAAATGGGATGGCAAGGGTTAGTGAAGAGCCGGGGGAGCTAAATGAGGTCGAACCACACGCTTGGGGCCGTCGATCGGGAGAAAATAAAGATTAGCGGTGGCCACACTATTCGTATAGTGATGATGTCGCGAGGAGGAAGAGAGGGTCGCGTTGGTGGACCAGGGCCTAAACCTACATCGCTTAGGCTTGGTGCTCTCTCTCTTTGCGTTAAAGCTTCTTAAAAAATAATAACTGAACAGGGGTTTTGAAATTCATAGGGGCTAAAAGGAAAGATTTTGGAAGATGAGAAATACCTTTGGTCTACTAGAGACATGCCACACTTGTAAAAAAATAAGTTGGGTATTTTTGGAAGAGTAAAATAAATCCCTTTATTAAAATAAGGCACTGTTCTTAAAGAAAAAACAAAGGAAAATAAAACCAAACCAGAGGGGGTGCACTCCACGAATAGTAAGACGATTTTTACAAGGGGAGGAACATTTTATTGGAAGCAAAACAGAAACTTAAAACTCAGCCCTTAATTAAATTAGAATAAGTGTTTTTTAAAAGGCTATGGTGCAACAAGTAGTTTTGAGAGGAATCTCGTTGCACCCAAATCACAATAAGAATCACAAGCCACTTACACACATTGCACTCACACTTCCAAACACCAAGGTGCAACACAAAACAAGGATGAATGATATTATGCATGATGCCATGATGCAACATAGATGAAGTCAAGATCAATCTTATTCCACTCTCATAAAACATAAGAGGGTTTCCATACAAGGAAACAAATCACACTAGCTCTGAGCATATCTTCAAAGATTTGATTGATTCTCTCAATTTGACCACTGGTCCAAGGATGGAAAGCTAAACTGAAAGGGATCTTAGTACCCATCGCAATCTGAAAGGAATCCCAGAACTTGGAAGTAAAGGGGCTTCCACGATCTGAAGAAATGAGCATAGGAACACCGTGCAAAGAGACTACCATTGACGTATACAACTCTGCAAGGTGAGCTACCGAGATAGATTCTTTCACCAGAAGGTAATGAGCAACTTTGGTCAACTTGTCGATGACGACGAAGATGGCATCATTGCCTCTCTTGGACTTCGGAAACCCAATAACAAAATCCATTTCCACATCATCGAATTTCCACTCGGGCATGTGCAAAGGATGAAGGAGGCCTGCTGGACGTTGATGTTTCGCCTTCACTCTATGACATACATCACACTCGTTCACGAACTAAGCAATTTCACGTTTCATGCGAGTCCACCAGAAGGTGTGCTTCAGATATTAATACATTTTGGAGCTTCCTAGATGTATCGAGAGGAGGCAATTATGGGCTTCATCCATGATAACTATCCCGAGTTCTCCTTTCGAAATGACAAGGCGGTCCTCGAAGAACAAGGTATCTCTGTCATCAACACGGAAGCACTTATATTTCGGAGTTCTCTTGGCCAAGCCAACCGTCACTTCCTTCACCATAGCATGAAGAAGTTGAGCTTGGAGGACTTGGTCTTCCAAGGTAGGAGAAATCTGGAGATTAGCAAGAAATCCCTGAGGTACTATCTGAAGGTTGAGCTTCCTGATAGATTCACAAAGATCAGGCTGGAGAGGTTTCAGGATGAGACTTTTGCAGTAAGCCTTTCTGCTCAAAGCCTCTGCAATGTCATTTGCTTTTCCTAGAGTAAAGTCCATGCTTGGATTATAACCTTGGATTATTTCCACCCAACGAGTTTGCCGAATATTGAAACTAGGTTGGGTGAAGATGTATTTGAGACTCTTGTGATCGGTGTAGACTTCAACCTATCTACCCAACAAGAGGTGTCTCCAAGTCAGGAAAGCATGGACCACTCCTGCCAACTCGAGATCAGAGGGGGGTAGTTCTTCTCACTTGGCTACAACTGCCTCGAGGTATAAGAAACCACTTTCTTGTCTTGCATCAGAACACTTGACAAGGCTTGGAATCATTAGGAGGAGTCAAGACTGGAGTTGAGGTGAGCTTCTCTTTGAGTGTATCGAAAGGCAATTGACACTCTAGAGACCATACATACTTCATACTCTTCTGAAGAACGTTGGACAGAGGCTTCACAATCTTGCAGAAGTTCTCAAGGAACCTTCTGCAATAGCTTGCAAGCCCGAGAAAGCTTTGAAGCTGCTTCACATTCTGAGGAGGCTCCCACTAAACAATGGCCTAAACCTTTGTAGGATCGACGTTGATACCCTCTGTCGGTGCACTGAAGACTGGGGTCCCTTGTTCCCCAGACTTCTGCATGGGTATCGGCGACGCCCCTCATGGCAGTGCACCGGGAAGAGCAGTAGAAAGGCAGTCCAAGGCTCACCAAGGCCACACCCTTCCCCCTCTCCAGGGGCATGGAGTACAAAGGCTCCAGACGCAAGGCCCCGGCAAGCCTTCCTTGCCGGGAAGATTCCCAAAGCCCCGACAAGCCCACATCGGCAGGAAGACTACCCAAAGAATAGGAAGACCCCGACAAGTTTCCCTTGCTGGGAAGGCTCGCACTGACTGACGAGGCCCCAGAAAAGCGCTCCTTGATGGGAAAGTATTCAAGCCCCAGGCAAGCCTTCCTTGCTAGGGGGTCCACTGGTCATAGACACCAGAGCCCCCAGTGCATGACAGGTGGGCCCTGTGGCCCATGTTTAGTGGCACACTACAACAAACATCATCTCTAAGAAGAGGGACTCGAACCCACCTCCACGTGCACTCAACAGAGACAAGCACCACTGTTCTATGGTGGGCTAGTAGCTCTAACATGGGGAGCAAACAACATAAGCCACTTTGTAAACTAACTAGTAGAGGAAAAAAATTTACACATGAAACAAAAGGGGTGGTTTGCGCATGGGGGAGTCGAACCTTCGATCGACTAGCGTTGCCTGGCTCTAACGCCACTGCGGTAGGCTACGGTGATTTGCTAAGAACAGAGCCGCTAACAACATATACAAACATCGTTAACTAAATCTTCAGAAGCTAAAACACAGGAAATAAAAGGGGCGCTCGGGGTCTGGAACCCTTGACCTCATGGTTACTATGTAGAGAACAAACCAGCTGAGCTACTGGGGTGTATCTGCCCAAGGAAGGGATCCACCCTACCCGACATAACAAAAGGGAGCGCGGCGATGAACTGCCGGTGAACTCGCGTGCACTCACCCGACGGTACGTGAGGATCTACTCGGAGGCTACGCTGGACGACGCGGAGGGGCATTTACACGGCACTACGTAGCATGCATGCTTACACGTGACGACGCGCGAGCGACTGCGGCTACACAGCTCACCGATGCAACTCCGGCGGAGCTGCGGGTAATGCATGATGCGAGGCTAGCAGGGAGAGAGGGCAAGCTGGACGTTTCTCATCCAAGGGCGGAGTAGAGAGGGGCTCCGATAAAGGAGAGGTACGGTGGTGTCGACGTCGAGGTACTGTTGCAGAAGAGGCTCACCGGAGGTTGAGGAAGGGACGGTTGTCGTGAACGTCGAGGGCGACGTTCTCCATGGCCAATCCCCATGGGAATGAAACACCTGGACCCTTCGGCACCTTCTGGTGCTGCTGGGGACGACGATGGCGCAGGCTACGCCGGCGACGAACACGAGCAGAAGCTGGTCATTGCGACGGTGGTGGAGGTCGGGTTCTTGCCTCGACGGCGCTAGGGGAAGAGGAGGAGGGAGAAGGGATGGCTAGGGTTAGTGAATACCTGGGGGAGCTAAATAAGGTCGAACCACGCGCTTGGAGCTGTCGATTGGGAGAAAAATAAAGATCAGTGGTGGCCACACTGTTCGTATAGTGATGACATCGCGAGGAGTAAGAGAGGGTCGCGCTGGTGTACTTGGGCCGAAACCTAGATCGCTTGGGCTTGGTGCTCTCGCTCTTTGCGTTAAAGCTTCTTAAAAAATAATAACAGAACACGGGTTTTGAAATTCATAGGGGCTAAAAGGAAAGATTTTTGAAGATAAGAAAAATACCTTTGGTCTGCTAGAGACATGCCACACTTGTAAAAAAATAAGTTGGGTATTTCTGGAAGAGTAAAATAAATCCCTTTTATTAAAATAAGGCAATGTTTTTAAACAAAAATCAAATGAAAATAAAACCAAACCAAAGGGGGGTGCACTCCACAAATAGTAAGAAGATTTTTAGGAGGGGAGGAACATTTTATGGGAAGCAAAACAGAAACTTAAAACTCAGTCCCTAATTAAATTAGAAGAAGTTTTTTTTAAATACGCTATGGTGCAACAAGTGGTTTTGAGAGGAATCTCGTTGCACCTAAATCACAACAACAATCACAAGCCACTTACACACATTGCACTCACACTTCCAAACACCAAGGTGCGACACAAAACAAGGATGAATGATATTATGCATGATGCCTTGATGCAACATAGATGAAGTCAAGATCAATCTTTTTCCACTCTCATAAAACATAGGAGGGTTGCCATACAAGGAAAGATTTACAAAAGGGGGAAGGTATTGCATTGGGTCTATTACAACTCTCCCACACTACAAGAGGATCTCGACCATAGATCTTTGACTCAAAGAACTCTGGGTACTCGTAACGGAGGAGGTCCTCGCGTTCCAAAGTGGCTTCTTTTTTGGAATTATGTGACCATTGAACTTTGAGGAACTTGATTGACTTGCTCCTGGTTTTGCGATCAGTATCTTCGGGAATTGCTATATGATGCTCATGGTAGGATAGGTCGGGCCGGAGATTAATATCTTGGAGGTCAAATGTGTGCTCAGGAGTCTTGAAGCATCTCCGGAGCTGAGACACGTGAAACACATCATGCACATTCGAGAAGTTGGGTGGAAGCTCTAACTGATATGCAAGATCACCTCTCTTGCCAACAACTTTGAAAGGATCAACAAAGCGAGGAGGAAGCTATCCTTTGATGCCGACGCTGAGTGCGCTTCATGGGAGACACTTTGAGATACACAAAATCATCGAGATAAAAAGTCATGTCATGATGCTTTCTATCATAGTAGCTCTTCTGACAGCGATCATGTCATTATCTCGAATGACACAACACATTTCTTCTGCTTCAGCGATCATGTCATTCCCAAGAATCTGACGCTCACGAGTCTCAGACCAATTCAGCGGGGTATGACACTTCCTGCCATATAGAATCTCGAATGGAGCCTTGCTTGTTCTTCATTGAAAGTTGTTGTTGTATGAGAATTTGGCAAACGAGAGGTAATCTTCCCACTTCATGCCAAAAGAAATCACACAGGCTCTGAGAATATCTTCAAGGATTTGATTGATTCTCTCAATTTGACCACTGGTCTGAGGATGGAAAGCTAAACTGAAATGGATCTTAGTACCCATCACAATCTGAAAGGAATCCCATAACTTAGAAGTAAAGAGGCTTCCGCGATCTGAAGAAATGAGCATAGGAACACCGTGCAAAGAGACTACCCTAGACGTATACAACTCTGGAAGGTGAGCTACCGAGATAGATTCTTTGACCGGAAGGAAATGAGAAACTTTGGTCAACTTGTTGATGACGACGAAGATGGCATCGTTGCCTCTCTTGGAATTCGGAAACCCAATGACAAAATCCATTTCCACATGATCGAATTTCCACTCGGGTATGGGCAAAGGATGAAGGAGGCATGCTGGACGTTGATGTTCCGCCTTCACTCTGCGACATACATCACACTCGTTCACGAACTGAGAAATTTCACGTTTCATGCTAGTCCACCAGAAGTTGTGCTTCAGATCTTAATACATTTTGGACCTTCCTAGATGTATGGAGATGAGGGAATTATGGGATTCATCCATGATAACTTTCCCGAGTTCTCCTTTCGAAATGACAAGGCAGTCCTCGAAGAACAAGGTATCTCTGTCATCAACACGGAAGCACTTATATTTCGGAATGCTCTTTGCCAAGCCAACCTTCACTTTCTCCACCATAGCATCAAAAAGTTGAGCCTGGAGGACTTGGTCTTCCAAGGTCGGAGAAATCTAGAGATTAGCAAGAAATCCCTGAGGTAATATCTGAAGGTTGAGCTTCTTGATAGATTCACACAGATCAGGCTGGAGAGGTTTCAGGATGAGACTATTGCAGTAAGCCTTTCTCCTCAAAGCATCTGGAATGGCATTTGCTTTTACTAGAGTAAAGTCAATGCTTGGATTAAAATCTTGGATAATTTCCACCCAACGAGTTTGCCAAATATTTAAACTTGGTTGGGTGATGATGTATTTGAGACTCTTGTGATTGGTCTAGACATCAACCTATCTTCCCAACAAGAGGTGTCTCCAAGTCATCAAAGCATGGACCAGTCCAGCCAACTCGAAATCATTAGTGGGGTAGTTCTTCTCACTTGGCTTCAACTTCCTCGAGGTATACGCAACCACTTTCTTGTCTTGCATCAGAACTACCCCAAGACCTTGGAGAGAGGCATCACAGAACACTTGATAAGGCTTGGAATCATCAGGAGGAGTCAAGACTGGAGTTATGGCAAGCTTCTCTTTGAGTGTATCAAAAGGTAGTTGACACACTAGAGACCAGACATACTTCATACTCTTCTGAAGAAGGTTGAACAGAGGATTCACAATCTTGCAGAAGTTCTCAACGAACCTCCTGCAATGGCTTGTAAGCCCGAGAAAGCTTTGAAGCTGCTTCATATTCTGCGGAGGCTCCCACTAAACAATGGCCTGAACCTTTGTAGGACCGACCTTGATGCACTCTGTCGGTGCACTGAAGACTGGGGTCCCGTGTGCCCCAGACTTGTGCATGGGTATCGGCAACGCCCGTGATGGAAGTGCACCGGGAAGAGCAGCAGAAAGGCAGTCCAAGACCCACCAAGGCCACGCCCTTCCCACTCTCCAGGGGCATGGAGTACAAAGGCTCTAGACTGGGGTCCCTTGTGTCGTAGACTTGTGCACGGGCATCGGCGACGCCCTGATGGCAGTGCACCGGGAAGAGAAGCACAAAGGCCGTCCAAGACCCACCAAGGCCACACCCTTCTTCCTCTCCACGGGCGTGTAGTACAAAGGCTCCAAACGCAAGGCCCCGGCAAGCCTTCCTTGTTGGGAAGATTCCCAAAGCCCCGTATAGCACGCTTCACCGGGAAGACTACCCGAAGAATAGCAAGACCTTGACAAGTTTCCCTTGCTGAGAAGGCTCGCATAGACTCACGAGGCCCCCGGTAAGCCCTCCTTGCCGGGAAAGTATTCAAGCCCCCGGCAAGCCTTCCTTGCCGGGAAGGTGACCAAGTCATCCGACAGGGACTCTAGGCCAGCAAGCCCCTGTATGCTCCCCAGGTGCCCCCCCAGTTTCTAGCACAATCCGACCGCTCCAGCACATCGCTCGTGTGCCAACACAAGGCCTAGGTGTCGATTCACCTGGGTACGTGTCATAACCATCTTGCGACAGGTCAGGGGTCAAACAAGGCATTTACTGCCTGTGACACCACCGAAGAACTAGAGCGGTGAACACTGTTCACTTTACACCCTGTGAGCACACTGTTGGTGACCCCTTTGCCAATAAAAGGAAGCCCAAAGCTCATTCTTAGGGGTTTGACCTTTTGGGATCGGAGACTCCCTAATCTTACTGTAGCAAATCACCCTACAGTAAGCACATAATACAAACTAAGCAGGAGTAGGGTTTTACGCGCCAAGCGGCCCGAACCTGGATAAAAAGGACTTTGCCGGTGTTGATCGCTAGTTCCGCTCTCGACGTCGTACCTCTCTCCCCGCCAAACGATCAAGGGACTCCTCGAGTTGCCCGTAGGTGTTGGTTTTCCCCGACATCTTTGGCGCGCCATGCAGGGGGAGTGGTGGTCGAGAGCTTTTTCGCGGATTCAAGCAAGTTCCGCATCTGATCTTGGGAGGTTGAGTGCACCACTACGGTCCCTCGAAGAAACACGCAGCGGTGGTCGCTCTTCTTCGCCACGGCCTCCTGACGCATGTGTGGGAGCCCTGCTGCGCGAACGCAGGCTACGGGGACGGAGACCTCGAGCTCGAAGGCATCGGGCTGACGCTCCACTCTAGGACAGTGCGCTGCCGTCGAGGGTGTGCCTGGGGGCTTCCACGAGACCTCCAGCGCATACTCTGGCCGACGCACCTCCACGGAGAGGTGCATAGCCGTCGAGACTACGCCTATGGGCCCCGGAGCCCATGCACACACTCCAACCGAAGGGTTCCCCCCAGAAGCATCACGTCTTCGCCAAAGGTGCACTCGGGGGCTTCGTCAGCATGGCCTGGCAAAACAGGAAAATGATTTATGCTCCGGCAACCCCTCTTTTATACGACAATCGAGAACTGTCAGCAAGAGTATAGTCTCCTGCTTGCCGGGGACCTGAGGCCCCGACAAAGGACCCATGTGCCGCGGGGAGAAGTGCCGTGGCACGACAGATAAGTGATAAATATTTCAGATGAGGTTTCAGAGTAGATAGGTTGTTGCCTTTCTGGAAGATCCCAAACGTTGTTTGAGAAACCTACGTGTAGATGGAACCTTGACAGGATCAGTCCGCCTTAGTTCTGTTTCGAACTAGTTCAACGACCTGAATGGCCACAGAGCTCCTTCACACTGATTTGAACCTGGTCAACGGTCTAAGTGGCTACATAGTACCTTATGTCGCCTCGAGCCGCGCTCAACGATCTAATGGTTGCACTGAGTGCGGCAAGGAGCCTTGCCGATAACGACCCTTCAAGCGAACTGCTAAGGATCCGTTCCTCAAAGCACTAGTGGCAGGACCAGTCACGCCGGCAAGCTTCCGGAAAATGCAAAAGGCGTATCATACAAGGGGAAGGATCAGACGCAACCCAGGCGCAACCCAGGCTGGTTTGTCTTGGACTAGCACTTCAGGGAGGAGAATGGGGGCGGAAGACAGGGCGACCCAAGGGGATGAAGAAGCTAAATCCCGCGATCGCGCCTCCTCAAAGACGAGGCATCGACGCGGGCTCCGACACAGTAACCCCGTCGGGCGGAGGAGAGGCGTGCGCGGGCCTCGGCGGCAGGGCCGTCAGTCAGTCAAAGCTCGGGGAGTCGTACTCCAACTTGACCCCGCGACATGCTGACCTGCCAAGAGCGCCAGTGCCGCCGTTGTCCTCCTCGTTGCTATCGCTCGAGGAGGGACATTCGATGCCGCTCGAGCTCTCTTCGCAACAGCCAAGACGCACACCCGAGCAGCCGTAAAACTTGACGGATAGCATATTATCCTCCGCTAGCTTGAAGCGGAGGATATGCCCATCCTCGAGGTTGTGGGCACGGGCGAAGGCTTTCCAGCCCCACCCGAGCAACATGGAGCGGCGTTTCGGGTACTCCATGTGCACTTGCATAGCACCGTGGGAGAAACCGTATGCCCGCAACCACAAGACACGGGGCTTGGCGGCCTCCATCGCCCTAGCAAAATGGCGACGGAGATGCAAATGGCCCCGAGGGATGCTGCGCAGCTCCACGATGAACTCCAGTGCCGTCCCGTTCGAGTTCCCGTCCAGCAGAGGAGAAGACGGAGGTGCTGGAGTAGCACTCAGCCTCCCCCGGCCACGGCCTCCACGACGACTGCAGCTCCTTGCCCCTCCGCCATAACGGACGCTCGTGCTGCCCTCTGCAGCTGCACCCCCTGAAGCCGTGGCATGATCCGAGTGGGATCCCCTGGCCTCCCTCGTCCCCTAACCATCGTTGGGGGCGAGCGCCACCCGGAGCTAGAAACGATTCTGCAGATGCAAGCAGGGGGTGGTGAATGTTTCAAGAGTTGATGGATGAGCAAAACCCCCCTTGCAGACTTCCTAATTTATAGGGTGAGTCGCAGGGGGCAAGCTCCCCTCACTCCAGAAACCGCCGCCCCTCTCGCCCAATCACCCTTGATCGTGGGCGAATAGGGAACTGCCCTACTACACCAATGCATGCGGGGGCGGGCCCTGCCACGACTGCGGCCTTTATGGCCACGAACGCCACTTGCCTGACCTTTACTGCGCATGCTTCACGCATGGCAGTAATGCGTCAGGAGGTGGGGAGGCTACTGTGCACACACTTCTCCACCCCGCGCGCTGGATGCGCGACGTGGAGAAGAGCCATCCACAACGGCTCCAAAGCTACAGAGTCCCCTGCTAAGGAAGCCCGTGCACTACTTTGGGCCTGGCCCAGCAACGCCCCACGCGCGTGCATGGCCCAGGCCCGGGGCTCCTGTCGGTGCACTAAAGACTGGGGTCCCTTGTGCCCGAGACTTGTGCATGGACATCGGCGACGCCCCTGATGGGAGTGCACCGGGAAGAGAAGCAGAAAGGCCGTCCAAGACCCACCAAGGCCACGCCCTTCCCCCTCTCCAGGGGCGTGGAGTACAAAGGCTCCAAACGCAACGCCTCGACAAGCCTTCCTTGCCGGGAAGATTCCCAAAGCCCCGTATAGCCCGCTTCACCGGGAAGACTACCCGGGGAATAGCAAGACCCCGACAAGTTTTCCTTGCCGGGAAGGCTCGCATAGATTGACGAGGCCCCCGGCAAGCCCTCCTTGTTGGGGAAGTATTCAAGCCCTCCGCAAGCCTTCCTTGCCGGGAAGGTGACCAAGTCAACCGACAGGGACTCCAGGCCAGCAAGCCCGTGTTCACTCGCCAGGTACCCCCCCAATTTCTACCACAATCTAACCGCTCCAGCACATCCCTCTTGTGCCAGCACAAGGCCCAGGTGTCGATTCACCTGGGTACGTGTCGCAACCATCTTGCGGTAGGTCAGGGGTCAGACAAGGCATTTACTGCCCTTGACACCACCGAAGAAGTAGAGCGGTGAACACTATTCACTATACACCCCGTGAGCAGACTGTTGGTGACCCCTTTGCCTATAAAAGGAGGCCAAAGCTCATTCTTAGGGGTTGGAACTTTTGGGATCGGAGAGACCCTAGTCACCTACTAAGTTACTGTACAAAATCACCCTATAGTAAGCAGATAATACAAACTAGGTAGGAGTAGGGTTTTACGTGCCAAGCGGCCGAACCTGGGTTAGAAGGACCTTGTCGGTGTTGATCGCTAGTTCTGATCTCGACGCCGTACCTCTCTCTCCCTGCCGAATGATCAAGAGACTCCTTGAGTTTCCCATAGGTGTTGGTTTTCCCCGACACCCTCGGCAGAGATGATGTGCCCAAGGTACACAACTTCCTTCAACCAGAATTCACGTCTGGAAAACTTAGCATAGAACTTATGCTCTCTTAACTTATCAAGCACAAGCCGGAGATGTTCTGCATGCTCTTCTTCAGTTTCAGAAAAGATCAGAATGTCATCAAGATACACCAAGACAAATTCATTTTTTGAAGGGAGAGAAGATATATTTCATCATTAGAGAAAAGGTCAGAGGGGCATTGGCGAGACCAGAAGACATCACCGTGTACTCATAAGAGCCAAAGCTTATCCTGAAGGCAGTCTTGGGAATATCTTCTTCATGAATGCGGATATGATGATAGCCCATACGAAGATCAAGCTTAGAGAAAATCTTGGCCCCTTTCAATTGCTCGAACAATTCATTGATGTTGGGAAGTGAATAGTTGTTCCTGATTGTCTTCTTATTCAATGGACGATAATCGATACAGAGTCGGTCTATGCCATCCTTCTTCTTGTCAAACAAGACACCAAAACCCCAAGGAGATGAAATTGGTCTGATCAGATCCAGACATTCTTGCTCATTAAGCTGCTTCTTCAACGCTTTCATATTTTCGGGACAATGTTTATACGGACGCTTGCAGATCGGTTCAGTTCCAGGTTCAAGATCAATAACAAACTCAACTGGCCGGTGCGGAGGCATTCCTGGCAATTCTTCTGTAAAGACATCTTCATACTCACAAACAACCGGAACTTGAGAAATGGGTGAGATTTCACCCTTCTCATTGAGGGAAAAGAGACGAATCGTGTCATTGCGAGCACCAAAAATGATCACGTCCTCCGAAGGATGAGTCAACTTGACTTCTTTCGCTTCACAATCAACAAAAGCATTGTTCATCGCCAGAAAATCCATGCCAAGGATCAGATCAATATCTGACTAGCGAAGGACAATTGGAGAAGCGCGAAAGGAATAGTTGCCCATCTTAACAAAGACATCCGGAACCACCATATTGGAACTGAGACGTTTGCCTGGATACAGAATTTGCAATGCCTTTGGTAAAAAATCGGTTGAGAAATTATTGCCAGATGCAAAGGGAAATGACATGGAAGTATGTGATGCACCTGTGTCAAATAAAACCTTTGCCAAAATAGAATTAACCAAGAGATTTTCCATGATCACATCAGAGGAGTTCTCTGCTTCAGTTGCATTCACCATGTTCACCCTTGCTGACCTAGGATTAAACTTCACCATTGCATTGCTTGGAGGCCTGATTGGAGGAGGAGGCTGAAGAAGCCGCTGGTTGGAGGACTTGTTAGAGTAACGACCCTTTTGACCACACTTGTGACAAGTCACCTCTAACAGCGGACGAAATTGAGGTTGAGGAATTTCTTGCTTCTATTGGAAAGCTGGGTTGGGTGGGTGGGAAGAATCACGACCACCAGACAGCTCGAACTGATGAGGCTACCAAGAGGAGGAGAAACCCAGAACTTTTGTTGCTTCGGAACCACCTGAGTTGAGGAAGAGGAACTAGAGTCTCTGAAACGCTTCCCTGAGTTCTCAACTTTGAGCAAGGCCGACTCAGCCCTGAGAGCCAAGTTATAGAACTGGTCGAACTCAAGTGGATCGTGGAAGGCAAGGGCCAGCTGCAAGTCTTCATTCAGACCACCAAGGAACTGATAAATCTTGCTATTCTGATCTGGAATGTCTTGCCTAGCATAACGAGCCAGATTGGGGAACTCCACATTGTTGTTGTACACAAACAAAACCCCTTGCTTCAAGTGCCTGAATTTCTCGCGCATCTCTTCCACAATACTTGCTGGAATATAGTGAGCCTTGCAATCCCTGCAGAAATCATCCCAGCTGGTCAGTCTGTCACCTCTGGAATCCTTCAATTGTTGTCACCATTCCGTTGCCCGCCCCTTGAGCTGGAATATTGCAAACTTGACAAAGTCCTCTAGTCTGACATTATTGCACTCAAAGTGTTTGTTCATGTCATGGAGCCAGTCGACCGCATAGAATGGCCGGTCACAGGAGGTGAAGGACTTCGGCTGGTTTGTGAGGAATTGATTCTGGGATGCAAACTGCTGACCACCATTGTTGAAATTGCCGTGCTTCCTTTGGTTCCTCTCTTGCAATAACTGGAGAAACATTTGAGTGTTTGCATTGGTTGGATCCATCACATCTTTCCATGCTTCATGAGGAGGAGGCAGAGGGGGTGGTGGAGGGTTTGACTACTCACCCTCACGACCGGATTCTCGCAAGTTGGTGGAGGCATCCTGGAGACGAACAACAACATTAGGCGAGAGATGAAAATTCAAAGATGAAGCTTAATGCTTCCACAAAATTACTGTCGACAACTTCTCATTTAAAGCCACTTGCGATTGTCAAGTATGAGCTAGGATTGCTCGGAACAAATGTATATTCCCAACATACATCTGATGAAAGAATTGCTAAGTTACTAATGGAATTCCCACCTAAGAACTTCCGAAATTTCTGGTCATGCAATCGGGTCCACGGATACAAGGAGAAATTCATCACTCAACTCCTAGCACTAACACTAACCCGTCCAGTGTATGAGATCTGTCAACAGATAACCAGAATTTTGGAAACTCATCTATCTCATACCCTCGTAACTACGACACTACTAATTATGGTAGTACATCCGAACACTCTCCACCAGTACTGGAGATGCGAACTCCTCTTGCCACTACCAGCACTGAAGCAATTCCGAACATCCTCCATCCCGAGATACTAAGAAATCGGAACGATAACAATGTGCTCAAGAATCCCCTGGAGCCAACTCCCTGGAACAAGTGAGACAAGAGGCACCAAGACAGAACTCCATCACATCGGTATCATATAGATTCCAAAATACCCACGCGACCCTAAATTTTTTTGAGTGAGAAGACGAGTAGAATCTAAACTTCTTATGTCGTGAACCACACCAGAGCATAGAAGAGGAGTAAACAGAAACCTATTCTCCAATATAACTAAGACTCAAAACAATTTTTACTAGACTCGACTCGGCCAAGTTCGATCGACCAAAGGCTCCTATGGTCTTAAGGCTCTGATTACTAACTTGTAACGTCTAAGATGCGGCACTTTCCTTATTCGAGGACGAGGCCTCAAAAAGGGAAAGAGTCGCATCTAAGCGTTTCACAAGCAGAATAAACATTGCAATACATAATAGATGGAAGAGTAATAAGATTTGGCCTACACTCGCCACAAGCTAAATTGTAGAGCCACACAGTTATACATTATTCAAATAGAAAACAGGGTCCGACTACAGACAATATAAACGACAAAAGCTAATGCTATCCCACCTTGCTAGGCCCACGGTCACGACCAAGTGCCTCTAGTCCTCAGGGTACGTCACGTACAGCCTGCCACTTTCCTCGTCAAACTCCCACTTCAGCTGGGTATCCTCGAAAGCATCTGTATCTGGGGTACCTGTACCTATGGTTGGTTGTAGTAATCTGTGAGCCACAAGGACTCCGCAATCTCATGACCATGGCAGCGAATCTAACCAAGTTGTTGGGCATGGAGGGTGTGTGTGTTGGAGTTTGCAGCAGCGCTAAGCATTTTATGGTGGTTATCCTACGTAGAACATGATGCAAATTTAGTGGTCTATGCATGATGGTCGCAACTAAGAATGATCACTATGTGACCTTGAACACCTACCAACGTCATACATAACCCCACCGTGTTCTCGTTGAGAGAAGGAACTCTGAAGGAAACATTCACAGTTACACACACAGTTGGCAGGTTTTAGTTAAGTAACTTCAATTATCTATAACTAGATGTTAAAAAGTATCCATTATTGCCAGATAACCTCGGGAACGACTTTCTGAAAGATTTAACCCTCCAGCGGTGCTCCAACTAATCCATCACAAATTACCATAGGCCGCAAATAGAAATCCTCGATCACGAAACTCGCGATCTTGTTGGATTCCTTAGTGGAAAACCTCAACTTTGAGAAGACCCAAAGTCCCACCAGAATCCCAATGCATAATATATATCGTTAAGGTAAGAAAAGTCCAGCAAGACCACCCGGCGTGTCGATGATCCCGATAAGAGTCGCGTTGCTCGTTCTTAGGAAACGACGGAGGAATTAGCTACGGGGAATACTAAACCTCGAGTTCCCTCACTGTGGCCCCTTGGGCAGTCTGTTTTGGACCCACAATCATGAGGAGCACTGGCCCAGGGGGTTGATTAAGTCTCCTCGGGGTAGCTATTCCCTATGGTTTAATTATTAAGTTGTTAGCAAATTAATACCAAAGTTGGGTCTAGCGATACAAGCCTTAGACTAAACGATTTACCATGGGGTCCCCATAACAACCCGGAACGTGTTAGGAGCGCTCAGTTATGGAATAAAACACCGGTAGATGAAACTAAGGCGGCAAAAGCATAACAAATCACCTAGCAAAAGGCGAGACCTTCTGCATTTTACCAAGTATATAGGTGCATTATTAAGTACTCCCTCCATCCCAAAATAAGTGTCTTAAGCTTAGTTCAATTTTGTACTAGAGCTAGTACAAAGTTGAGACAGTTATTTTGGGACAGAGGGAGTAGAATTTAAATAAGATGAGAATCAAATTGCCCATGTTATCGCATGGACCAGCTTGCACCTGCAACTAGCAATTCTATCAAGTGGTTGAGCAAGAGCTATCTTAGCCGAACAATATTTGCTAGGAGGGGAAGAGTTAGAGGTTTCATGGCAATGTTTGGAGGCTTAAATATCAGGTGGTAGGCAGCGGTGAATAATGATGGAAACCATTCAACTAGGCATAACAAAGCTAGAAACGATGTCAAGGTCACGATAATCTTGCGTGTGAGATCTTCAGACTCGAACTGCTCTTGATCTCCCTGAACATACTCAACAGAATCCTTGAACTCGTTCTTAGCTCCTGATGCTACCCAAATGAAATAGACAGCCAATAAACACCAGGAAGTGACAATGCTACAAGCACTATGATGCATGTATGGCATGAAAGGAATCATGTCATTTCTACACTAGTCATCTTTCATGCATTACTTGAGTTATAGCTATTCTAGATAGAACCTCAAGTTAACTAATTTATACATGCATTATCATGGTAGGAATGGACGCAACACGCAAATACGGTGCAAAACTATATAAAGAACATTGAGAACCGAGTTACATAGCTCCCGGAAACTACAAAATAAGATACGAGTGACTACGGGGACATAACAGCAAAGTACTAGCAGCTATGGGCATCCACTTGGCTTGACAAGGTTTCCATTGGAACAAGCATCAAATTACAGGTGGAATAGATATAAAGAACACACAAATCAATCAAACATGGTTCACACAAAGCCCAAAACAATATAGCACACACTCTGTCCACATCCAGCATATTACCTCTTCACTCACAGGAATTAAGTAGCTACATCCCACCTTACGGCATGAAATTTAACAGAGATGTAGAGGAACACATATTCAAACAATCACTAGTCCATTTCTTGGGCAAAATCCCCACACGAAAATTAACAGGAGCAGATCAACACGACATGAAAATAATAGGAGAAACTCAGACTTAGTGAAATCTCAGATTTTCACTTTCTGCCATTTTCAACAAAGTGGCGACTTTGACAGGGAAATAAACTGCGATGCAAAGTCCTATGAACAAACTGGAGGCATCAAAATGTATAGGGGTCCAACCACTACATTCCATGCCATTGGTGCAACCAGCAAAGATCAACACACTCATGGAAACCATGCTCACAACAGGGGAAGAAAATAATGGTTCCCACACTAAATATTTCTAGCTACCCAAACAACAATATTTTCACCCCTTGAAAACAACAAAGGATCCACTAATTCAAGAGGGTCATGCTAGACAAAAATATCAGGCCCTAGTAAACATAAATAGCTAGAACTTCATGTTGGCACAAACTTCATAGCATGCATAGAATTAATCATTCAAAGATGAAATAATGCCACCTCAGCACATCCAACTTGCTCAAAAGTAAAATCTAATGCCATCATTAGATTCCTTGGAATTGTCTACCACAAATCCATATATCACACTCATATACTCGCATGTACAAACCTACTCAAAACAGAAAAGGAAAAAACAATACAAATCATAACTCACTTATATGTCACATCACGCCAGATTTGGCATATGCCAGATTTGGTATATTCCATTTATGGAATTATTCCGAAAATGGAAAAAAACATAAATAAACAAAACAACACATAATACAATTTAATAGGGGGTCCACTGAACATAGACACCAGGGCTCCCAGTGCATGACAGTGGCACACTACACCAAACATGAGCTAAGCAGAAGGGAAAAATCACACGGGAGAAGAGGGACTCGAACCCACCTCCACATGCACTCAACAAAGACAAGCACCACTCTGCCAGGCTGGGCTAGCTGATCTAACACGAGGAACAAACAACATAAGCCGCTTTGTGAACTAACTAGTAGAGGAAAAATTACAGATGAAACAAAAGGGGCAGCTTGCGCATGGGGGAGTCGAACCGTGGATCGACTGGCGCTGAGGTGGCTCGAACGCCACTGTGGTAGGCTGCGGTGATTTGCTAAGAACAAAGCCGCTAACAACATATAAAACACTGTTAACTAAATCTTCAGAAGCTAAAACACATGAAAGGAAAGGGGCGCTCGTGGTCTCGAACCCTTAACCTCTTGGTCACTGCGCAAAGAACAAACCAGCTGAGATACTCGGTGGATTTGCCCAAGGAGGGGATCCACCGTAGTCGACATAACAAATGGGAGCGCGACAATGAACTGCCGGTGCACTCGCTGCAATCACACGAAGCTATGCGGGGATCTACTCGAAGGCTATGCTGGACGACTTGGAGGGGCATCAACACGGTGCTACGTAGCATGCATTGATACACGCGACAGCGCACGAGCGGCTGTGGCTACGTGGCTCACCGGTGCAACTCCGGCAGAGCTGCGGGTGATAAGCGACTTGAGGCTAGCAGGGAGAGAGGCAAGCAGGACATTGCTCACCCAGGGGTGGAGAAGAGAGGGGCTCTGGCGAGGGAGAGGTACGGCGGCGTCGATGTCGAGGTACTGTTGCAGAAGAGGCTCGCCGGAGGTTGTGGACGGGACGGTGGTCGTGGATGTCGAGGGCGTCGTTCTCCATGACCGATCTGCTCAGGATAGAAACGCATGTACCCTCCGCCTCCTTCTGGTGCTGCTGTGGACGACGATGTCGCAGGCTACGCCAGTGACGAGTGCGAGCAGAAGCCGGTCATGGCGATGGTGGTGGAGCTCGGGGTCTCACCCCGACAATACTAGGGGGAGGGGAGGAGGGATATGGGAGGGCTAGGGTTAGGGAAGAGCTAGAGGAGCTATATAAGGTCGAACCACACGCTTGGAGCCGTCGATCGGGAGAAAAGAAAGATCAGCGGCGGCCACACTGTTTGTACAGTGATGACGTCATGAGGAGGAAGAGAGGGTCGCGGTAGTGGACATGGGCCGAAACCTACAATGCCTGGGCCTGTTGCTCTCTCTCTTTGCATTAAAGCTTCTTAAAAAATAATAATATAAGAGGGGTTTGAAATTCACAAGGCCTAAAAGGAAAATTTTTTGAAGATGAGAAAAATACCTTTGGTCTGCTAGAGACATGCCACACTTGTAAAAAAATAAGTTGGTTATTTTTACAAGAGTAAAATAAATCCCTTTTATTGGAAGCAAAATAGAAACTTAAAACTCAGCCACTAATTAAATTGGAAGAAGGGTTTAGAAAAGGCTATGGTGCAACAAGTGGTTTTGAGAGGAATCTTGTTGCACCCAAATCACAACAACAATCACAAGCCACTTACACACATTACACTCACACTTCCTAACACCAAGGTGCAACACAAAACAAGGATGAATGATGTTATGCATGATGCCATGACGCAACAGAGATGAAGTCAAGATCAATATTATTCCACTCTCATAGAACATAAGAGGGTGGCCATACGAGGAAAGATATACCAAAGGGGAAGGTATTACATTGGGGATGTTACAGCTGGTGTGGGCCTGAATGCGCAATGCCAACCCTAATGTGCAATGCCAACACTAAGCTAATAGCTATGACGTACAAATTTAGTCCACGCGAGCACTATTTGAAAATATCAGTGCTGAAAATATCAGTACAAATTTAGGCCACCTACGTAAGTTGTGACTAGCCATTTCTCCACTAGTGCACCATGTCCACTCCTGACCTGGTGTGTTAGGCCGAAGACCCCATGATGATTATGAGGAAGATCCAAAAGACTTGATCTATACTCCAAGACGCTAGATCATTGGATAACTCGATCTCCCCATACCACTAGTGGAATCGGAGAATTTGCCATCCGTCAGTTCTTTACTGTCTGTGAGCGGACAACAAAGAAGATCTTTGCCGTCTGCTCCCAAAAAACCATTGAGAAATAGTGCACTGATGGAAAATATTATCTTTGCCAGCAGTGCATTCTTCGTCGTCTCCTACCAGACGACAAAGAGCCAAAAGACCCACGACAAAGAGGATGACCTAGCCCAGTGATCAGCCGGGATCTTTGTCGTCTGCTTTTAGACTCTTTGTCGTCTGCTCACAAACGGCAAAGACATTCACCAATAACGGCCTTTACCCCCACCCCTCTCTCTCTTTACGCAGGCGCGCACCTCCCCTGACCCCCTTCCCCCACCACCACATGTCCTTCCTCCCCGCGGCCACCCCTCGCCGGACCTCCTCCCTGCGGCCACCCTCGCCGGCCCTCCTCCCTGCGGCCACCCCTCCTCACGCCGGCCCTCCTACCCGCGCCGGCCACCCCTCCTCTTGGCCACCCTTCCTACCCGCGGCCACGCCTCCCCAAGCCGACCTTCCTCCTTGCGGCGACCACCCCTCCCCGCACCCACCCCTTGCTGGACCTCCTCCCTCCGGCCACCCGCTGTGTCGGCCCTCCTTCCCACGGCCACCCCTCCCGGCAGCCACCCCTTCCCACGCGGGCCATCCTCTCTGCGGCCACCCCTCCTCTCCGCGACCACCACTCCTCCCGACGACGTCCTCCTCGATACAAGGCGAGTATGTTATTTTTATTTTTTTGTTAATTGCTATTTATATTAGGTTAGTGTACTAGGTTAAATCAGTTTTTTCTATTTTTTATCATTTAATTGCTATTTGTATTAGATTACTGCTAGGTTAATAGGGTTAGTAATATTTAGAACTATGTTAGGGTTAGAATAAGAAGAAAGATGAAAAAAGAAGAAAAGAAGAATAGGAAAAAGGAAAATAAGAAGAAGAAGAACAGGAGGAGGAGGAGGAGGAGTAGATAATAATAATAATAATAATAGTAATAATAATAAGAAGAAAACGAGGATAAGAGGATAATAAGAGGAAAAATAGAAGAAGAGGAGAAGTAGAAGAAAATGAGGAGAAGAAGAAGAGGAGAGAAAAGAAGAACAAGAAGAGAAGAAAATGAAGAAGAAGAGGAGAAGAATATGGAGAAAAAAATAAAGTGGAGGAGGAGAAGAAGAAATAGGTTAGTGTGCTAGATTAAATCTATTTTTTTTAATTATCATTTAATTGCTATTGGTATTAGGTTAGTGCTAGGTTATTAGGGTTAGTAATATTTAAAATTAGGTTAGGGTTACAAGAAGAAGAAATATGAAAAAAGAAGAAAAGAGGAATAGGAAAAAGGAAAAGAAGAAGAATAAGAATAAGAGGAGAAAAGAAGAAGAAGAAGAAGAAGAAGAAAAGAAGAAGAAGAAATAGAGGAGAAGAGGAGAAGAAGAGGAAAAGTAGAAGAAGAGGAGAAGTAGAAGGAAAAGACGAGAAGAAAATAAGAAGAGAAGAAAATGAAGAAGAAGATGAGAAGAAGAAGAAATAGAGCAGGAAAAGAATAAAATAGAAGTGAAAAAGTAGTTATATATAGAGAGAGATTTTTCTATTGGGATTGAATATTCGTATTGATCGGGTGTGGTGTTTGACAACCTCTCCGTGTGACTACCTCCCCAACAAGGTCTAGTGGTGAATACTACTGTCATCTCCTCCCCGGCCCTGCCTTATTTGCTCTGTTCTGGTTGTCATGCCGATGCCACTTCATTTTATTTTCATGTCAAGTCTCGTAACCTAGGCGTCTCCCATTCTAAAGGACGACATCTATAAACATGCATGTCTTTGCATATTTATAACTGTCATCCTTTCAAATTGTCCATGTTATCCATGGACAGCCCGAGTACGTGTAGATTGGGTTTCGTTTCTTGTGCTCTACATTCGCCTGAGGCAAAATTTCTTCAGCGCCACCCCGTTGTTCTCCGGGTACACATTCTCTCGGCTTGTTGCTGAGACATGTATCGGGAGAACAGTAGGGAGGTGTTGCTGAAATTTTGCATCGGATTCGGAGCAGAGCATGGGAAACGAACCGAATCTGCACGTATCCGGGTGGGATTAGGATCCACCTTTACCTATTAGAGATAGTTCGATCCCGTTTCCCTTTTGTATGGTAAAAAACTAAAACTATGGTGTAAAAGTATATCAAAAGTAATTAGTTCTGTATCTAGTCGCAATTACATTCTACATAAGTTGATGAATATGAATTTGGTGCACCTACTGTGAGTGCAAATACCATCATGGGTGATCGTGCGTGGATGTACACCAGTCACACTAGTCAAAAAGACATGACCAGAGAATGGTTAACAAAAACCAAGGGGTTTGTGAAAACCGCATTTGCAAATTGCCAAAAAGACCTAGTGCCCCTATCGTGGCTGCAACAACTTTGAAAATAGGACAGAGGACGAAATGGTTGAACACTTGTAGAAGAGGGGTTTTACGTCTGATTATACGGTGTGGACATTTTATGGTGAGTCTGTCCAACGTACCAGAGCCGAGGCGGTTCGTCGTTGCACCGATGAACATGGTACCAGGATCGAAGACATGGTGCGAGACTTTGATGATGCTTGGGATTCGAACGATGAGATGGAGGAATCTACAAAGGACTTCTATGAAATGTTGGAGTCTTTAAAACGTCCTCTCCACGAGCACACTGAGCTTTGCCAGCTACATGCCATCGCACAAGTAACGGCTCTAAAGGCTCAATTCAACTTGTACAGAGAATGCTACGATGTTACGATGACACTATTTGGACGCTTTCTACCAAAAGGCCATGTCATGACTGTAAACCTGTACGAGTCGGAAAAACAATACTTCGTGTCTCTTAAGATGCCCTATGAGAAGATATATGCCTGTGAGAAAGGATGTGCCTTATTTAGGCTTGACTATGCAGACTTGAAATATTGTCCCATTTGCAAGTCTTCTAGGTATGTCGTGGTAGACAACAGTATGAGTGAGAAGAGGTAGACCAAAATCCTCGTTAATGTTCTTGAGTATACGCCGATGATACCAAGACTTCAACGTATTTTCATGGTCGAAGAGACATACATATAGATGACATGCCAAAAATTGGGCAAAAGAACCGAACTAGATGCATATGGGAATAAGATGTTGGTATACACATCAGATGCTTTTGCATGGAAGCACTTTGATTCGTTACATCTGAATAAAGCGGCAGATCCAAGACATCCTCGAGTCTGCATCGCCACGGATGGTTTCAATCCCTTTGGTATGAGGGCAAACCAATACAGTAGTTGGCCTGTATTTGTCATTCCACTCAATCTCCCCTCAGGACAGATTATGCAAAGAAATAACATAATCCCGACGCTAATAATTCCAGGGCCCAACTATCTGGGGAAGGATATGAATATGTACATGCAACCGCTTAAGGATGAATTGCAATAAGCTTGGGATAATGGATTCAAGATATACGACGCCGCTAGAAAAGAGAACTTCAAAATGCATGTCTGGTACATGTACTCGATCCATGACTTGCCGGCGTATGCCCTATTGACTGGCTGGTGTGTGCATGGAAGGTTACCGTACCTCACATGCAAGGCAACTCTTCAGTTTCATTAGCTACAGGCTGGTCGGAAGTATTCTTGCTTTGACTTGCATAGACAATTCCTCGATCCTCGCCATCAGTTTAGAAAAGACAAGAAGAACTTTATCAAAGGGGTTGACAGGCCAACATATGTTGGATCAGTTAAACGCTCTCGAGCTTAATCGAGAGGATCCACGGTATTTCAAGGGGTATACTTCGGAACACGCGTGGACTCACAAGACATGCTTGTGGGATCTGCCTCACTTCAAAGACCTCCTATTCTTCCACACAACATGGACATGCTGCACACTGAAAGGAATATCGGAGACGCCATTTTTGGTATGTTGTTCATCATAGAGGGGAATTCAAAGGATAATCCTAAGGCTAGAGTCGATCAGGAGACTCTACGTGATAGACCGTTACAAAACATATCCTAAGGCTAGAGCCGATCATGAGACTCTATGTGATAGACCGTTACAAAACATGCGACAATCAAAAGGAATGGAGAACCGGTCGAAACCAAAGGCCTAGTTCAATCTAAAAAGGGGAGCTATGAGGGAAATTATCTTGTGGGTCAAAATGCAGTTCATGTTCCCCAATGGGTATGCAGCGAATCTAAAGATGGGAGCGAGTCTTGAAAAATTGAAAATATTTGGTCTCAAGAGTCATGATTGGTACATATGGCTTGAGCAGTTAATGCCAGTGATGTTGCATGGATTTATTTCTCAGGATGAATGGCTAGTACTCGCATATCCGAGCTATTTCTTTCGTGTTCTTTGTGCAAAAAAAACCATCGCTTGGTGTGGTAGATGACATGGAGGAGTTGGTGTTAGAGTTGCTCTACAAGTTAGAGAAGAACTTTCCACCGAGCTTCTTTTGTCCAATGCAGCATTTGATTTACATCTCTCGGCCGAGGCAAGATTGGGGGGGGGCGTGGAAAAACTTTGGTGCTTTGTAACAGACAGGATGAAGGAGACACTTTGAGAAAAATGTAAAAATAAACATAGAAGTGAAGCATCGATGGCCGATGCATTCATTACGGAGGAGGTGGAAAACTTCGTGACACCACACTACAAAGCCAGAAATCGTCATTTGCATAAGACGAAGCCTCAGTACAATGCTGGCGACCCTACAAAAGGGGGATCCAACCTCAGCCTATTCAAAGGGAAAAATCACATTGGCCAGTGCTTCAAACCCAATAGCATTGTATGTTGAAGAATGGCGGACAATTTCGTTGTATATGTTCAAGAACCTAACAGAAATGCGGCCGTACATCGAGTAAGTTCTCGATACATTTTCCACAACTTCTAATTCCTTTGAACTCGTCTTATTCCTAGATATTTGATACAGTTGATATGTCGCCAAATTCTCGGATGGAGCAGTGATCCAAAAGGATTCCGTCGAAGACTATGAGCTTCTGGCAAAGCATGTAGGCGGCTATCCCAGTTTCATCTCTTGGTTGAGACAAACGGTAATTATCATTGATGGACTATTTAATTTCTTGGTCTAATTTGCGTCTGATGCAACAATCCTTTTGTATTAAGCTTGTAGGTTAATTCAGAGTCTATGGACTTTGAACCGAGACAAGGTTTTGACTATAAGGACCGTTCATTTGAGAAGTACACCATCAACGGGTATCACTGACGTACCTTTGGAAAAGAGCTATATATGGACGACCAGAAATCTACAAATTATGGTGTCTCTGCTATCGATGAAGGAGGTACTGAGTATTATGGAAGAGTTGAAGCAATTTATGAACTTCAATTCTATGGTCAAAACCCACTACACGTCGTAGTCTTCAAATGTTATTGGTTCCAGCCGAAGGAGACTAGAAGGTTTCATGAACATATAGGACTAGTTGAAATCAAACAAAGCACCCATTTATATGTTCCCGATGTCTATATTACGGCTCAACGCGCGACCTAAGTTTTCTATCTACCGTGGGCCTTCCAAACATATGGGAATCTGGATGATTGGGATGTTGTTTACGAAGTAACGCCACGTGTTGGACCACCTCCCCCTAATGAGGATGATTATGAACCATACATCAACACAAACACATGACGGAGAATTATTCCAAGAAACATGTCTTTCCAAGAAACATTTCAAGAACCGTTCTACTTCACCACAAAACATGGAAGTAGACATCGATAGTGAATCCAACTTCACCTATGAGTCAGAACAAGTAGAGTCAGAAATAGAATAGGTTACTACTGCAGATGACGTATCAATGCTTGACCAATTACAGAAAGGCCTTCCACATGTTGATGCTGCTGAACTCGATGAGCACGTCATTCATGACGACACACCTGATAGTGATGATGATGATGCATTTATTGATCCCAAAGAATATATAGACGACCGAGACTATTATTAGTTTGTATGCATCCCAACTTAAATTATGTACATATTATTATTCATGTCAGGTATTCAATTTTTTTACGTTGTAGTAATTTCTTTTACTCTTTGTCATGGAAGTTGTTGAAAGATGGTGGGTGCGGGTCCAGGGCACTTCTTCGTTGGCGACCCGTTGGAGGGGTACTTCCATTCGACCCTAATCTCTCTATAGAGCATCAGTAGACAGTATGGGGACACCCATGGGCGCTTCTTCATCGGCATCATTGCCAACCGTGTGAGGAGGTCGAGGAGGGAAGAAGCAGAAGGGTACATGACGTGGCCACACGAGAGGTAGCCGGACTGCTACGCCGTCCTCACCGCCACCCCAGCTCATTCACCCGAGCACAAGACTACTAGGGTGGAACCACTTGAGGTGGAGGCTATGTGGACTATGGACTACGAGCATTGGTTCAACGAGCCTTTGTCCCATGAGACTCCGGGCCTAGCGGCTTAGGCCCACGACACTCGTGTACCAGGGGCTATGTCCCATGAGACTCCGGTCCCAGAGGCTTCGGCCAATGAGACTCGGGATATAGGGGCTATGTCCTAGGAGACGTCCGGATGGGGTACCTGGCCGGATCCGACCGAGGGGCGGACGGCCATGCTCATGGTGGCAGGGATGAGTCCACTGATAGTGAGGGCGAGGTGGTTGAGGGGGTCACCGTGTCCAGCGTGGTGGTACACGTCTCCCGCCCGCGCCAACAACCTGCGAGCAGAGGCTGATGATTAGGCATGATGGGGAGAAGTAAGTGCATTTACTCTTTTTGTACCTTTTCCTTCACGCTTCTTGAGATATCTAATGCGTTGACCTTGTCATACTACAGGAGTTGGGATCACCCCTGTGGAGTCCACAGGCCGAACACCGTCTTTGGTGTGCTTTGCATGCAAAATTTCCCGGGGTTTGTCACGTTGCCCGGTGAGGGTCAGCTTCCTCAATTAGGATTGAGCTGGGAGCACTACAAGGCTGCCGAGGCCCCGTCAGAGGAGATGATCGATGGTGTCTTGTGTCACACGAGGGCCGAGATGGTGATCAATAGCTTTTGGCTAATTTCTCCTTGTACACAATCCAAAATTAACAATATAGCTAGTTATAGTACTAATGAGTGTTCTCTCGTTTGATTGCAGACCTTCTACGGGTGTGATGAGGGATACGAGGAGGAGGCGGCCAAGGTTATCGATACCGAGTGCAAGCGCCTATTATAGAACTTACGCCATGAGGCTCGGTCGCAGGCTGTTCGAGACTACGATGCATCACGTGGTATTACGAACGACAAGTCATCGTGCCATGAAAAGTTTCTGAGGAAGGAGCACTACATGAAGGTAATTACCTATTCTTATGGCCTTGTACTTAGTTTCCTTGATTTTATTAGTAGGTGTAGCACTCGAATTTCTCTTTACTAACTTATAGGTGCCCCTGAGAAGGTGTGCGAATAAGATGGATTGTTGGGAGGTGTTGGTGGATGAGTGGTGCATAGGACTGTTAGGGAACGTTGCATAGGAAAAAAATCGTATGCACACGCAATACCTATCCATGGTGATGATCATCTATGAGAGTGGAGAGTGAATATACATACCCTTGTAGATCGCTAAGCGGAAGCATATATAACGCGATTGATGTAGTGGAACATCTTCGCGATTCAAATTGCAGCCTGTCCCGCGATCTCATCATGATCCGTCCTGTGATCCCATCACGATTCATCCCGATCTAGTGCCAAACGAATGACACCTCCGCGTTTAGCACACGTATAGCTTGATGACGATCTCCACCTTCCTGATCCAGCAAGAGGGGCAGAGAGGAAGATGAGTTCTCCAGCAAGGCGACATGGTGGTGGTGGTTGTGAACTAATCCAGCAAGGCTTCGCCTAAGGACTGCCGAACTAGAGTAGAGGAGAAACAGATCTAGAGAGAGAGAGAGGCAGCCATGGCTAATTGTTGTGTGCCAAAACCCTGAAAAACCTCTAGTATATATAGGAGGATAGGAGAGGAGTAAGTCTTGGTCCGTACTCCAAGGAGAAGGGGTTGGCCGAACTAAAGGAAGAGTCCACCTTCCCTTACTTTTAAAAGTCCTTTACCTTTTATCTCATCTCCTAGCCGCATGGCCCTTTGAGATAGGCTTTAGTCAGTCCACCAAGGGCTGGTCCACCTCGTCTCATACCCCACAAGGCTCTTGGGTTGTCACACCCCTCACGGTGGTCCCCCGGCACCCTCCCGGCACTCCCGGTACACTACCGATGAGCTCGAAACTTTTCCGGTGACCAAAACAGGACTTCCTATAAATCAATCTATACCTCCGGACCATTCCAGAGCTCCTCGTGATGTCCATGATCTCATCCGGGAGTCCGAACAACCTTTGGTCACCAACACCTATAACTCAACTATACCGAAACGTCACCGAACCTTAAGTGTGCAGACCCCGCGGGTTCGAGAACTATGTAGACATGACCTGAGACACTCTCCGGTTAATATCCAATAGCGGGACCTAGACGTCCATATTGGATCCTACATATTCTACAAATATCTCTATCGGTTGAACCTCTATGTCAAGGATTCAGTTAATCCCGTATGCTGTTCCCGTTGTCCTTCGGTATGTTACTTGCCCGAGATTCGGTCGTCGATATCTCTATACCTAGTTCAATCTCGTTACCGACAAGTCTCTTTACTCGTTCCTTAATAAAAAAACCCCGTGAGTAACTCCTTAGTCTCATTGTGATGTTGGATTACTGAGTGGACCCCGAGATACCTCTCCGTCACGCAGGGTGACAAATCCCAGTCTTGATCCATGCCAACCCAACAGACACCTTCGGAGATACCTGTAGAGCACCTTTATAGTCACCCAGTAAATTTGTGATGTTTGATACACACAAGGTATTCCTCCGGTGTCCGCGAGTTGCATGATCTCATGGTCATAGGAAAAGATACATTGACATGCAGAAAATACTAGAAACAAACTAAAACGATAATATGCTACATTAATAGTTTGGGTCTTGTCCATCACATCATTCTCCTAATGATGTGATCCAGTTATCAAGTGAGAACACTTGTCTATGGCTTGGAAATCTTGACCATCTTTGATCAACGAGCAAGTAAACTAGAGTCTCACTTGGGACAGTGTGTTGTCTATGTATCCACACATGTATTCGAGTTTCCAATCAATACAATTCTAGCATGGATAATAAACGATTATCAAGAATAGGGAAATATAATAATAATCATTTTATTATTGCCTCTAGGGCATATTTCTAACAGTCTCCGACTTGAACTAGAGTCAATAATCTAGTTCACATCACTATGTGATTGTAATGAATCTAACACCCATACTGTTCTGGGTTCGATCATGTCTTGCTTGTTAGAGAGGTTTTTAGTCAACATATCTAAACCTTTCAGATCCGTGTGTGCATTACAAATCTTTATGTTATCCTATAGATCCCGCTACCTCGCGCCATTTGGAACTATTCGAAAAGACTGCTCCACTATATGAATCCGTTTTACTACTCAAAGTTATCCAGAATAGTGTCAAAGCTTGCATCAATGTAACCCTTTACGACGAACTCTTTAATCACCTCCATTATCGAGAAAAGGATAACTTTGACCGCTGTTCAGTGATTCAATCCTGGATCACTCTTTGTACTCCTTGACAGACTCATGGCAAGGCACGCATCACGTGCGGTACACAATATGGCATACTCTAGAGCCTACAGCTAAGGCATAGAGGACAACCTTCGTCCTTTATCTTTCTTTTGCCATGGTCAGGCTTTGAGTCTTACTCAAATTCACACCTTACAACCAAGAACTCCTTCTTTGCCGATCTATTTTGAACTCCTTCAAAAACCTTGTCAAGGCATGTATTTTGTTGAAAGTTCTATTAAGTGCTTTGATCTATGTCCGCAGATCTTGATGCTCAATGTTCAAGTAGCTTAATCTAGGTTTTCCTTTGAAAAACTCCTTTCAAACAACCCTTTATGCTTTCCAGAAATTCTATATTATCTCAGATCAACAATATGTCAATCACATATTCTAACAATAAATTCTATAATGCTCGCACTCACTTCCTTGGAAATACAAGTTTCTCATAAACCTTGTATAAAACCAAATGCTTTGATCATCACATCAAAGCATATGTTCCAACTCCAAGATGCTTGCTCGAGTCCATAGAAGGATCGCTGGAGCTTTCATATTTTTTAGCATCCTGTGGGATCGACAAAACCTTCTTGTTTTATCACATACAACCTTTCCTCAAGAAAACTGTCGAGGAAACAATGTTTTGGCATCCTATCTGCAAGATTTCATATATAATGCAGGAACTACCAACATAATTACAAAAGACTTTATCATCTCTACGAGTGAGAAAGTCTCATCATAGTCAACTCTTTGAATTTGTCGAAAATATCTTTGCGACAAGTCGAGCTCTCTTAACGGTGACATTCACCATCATTGTGTGTCTTCCTTTGAAAGATTCATTTGTACTTAACAGTATTACGACCATCAAGTAGTTCTTCCAAAGACCACACTTTGTTTTCATACATGGATCCTCTCTCGGATTTCATGGCCTCCAGCCATTTATCGGAATCCGGGCCCACCATCGCTTCTCCATATCTTTTAGGTTCATTGTTGCCCAACAACATGACCTCCAAGACAGTGTTACCGTACCACTCTGGAGCAATACGTGACCTTGTCAACCTATGAGGTTTGTAGTTACTTGATACGAAGCTTCATGATACCCAACATGATCTTCCACTTCAATGGTGTAGGCACCACAGGAACAACTTGCTACGCCCTGCTACACACTGGTTGAAGTGACGGATCAATAACCTCATCAAGTTTCCACCATCCTCCCAATCAATTCTTTCGAGAGAAACCTTTTACTTTGCTTCCGGATCTGAGATAGGAGATGTACCCAACTGTTTTTGGTATCTATGAAGATGCATTTATCCGGTTTGGGTTTGAGCTTTATCAGTGTGAATGTTTTTCACATAAGCGTCACAGCCCCAAACTTTTAAGAAACTACACCTTAGGTTTCTCCAAACCATAGTTCATACGGTGACATCTTAACGGAATTATGTGGTACCCTATTTAAAGTGAATGCGGTTGTCTCTAATGCCCAACCGAAAAACGATAGTGGTAATTCGATAAGAGACATCATAGTATGCACCATATCCGGTAGGGCGCGGCTATGACGTTCGGACACACCATCATACTATGGTGTACAAGGTGGCATGAGTTGTGAAAACAAGTTCCACATTATCTTAAATGTTTACCAAACTCGCCACTCAAATATATATTTACCTCCGTGATCACATCGTAGACATATTATCCTCTTGTCACGACGATCTTTTAACTTCATTCTGAAATTGCTTGAACTTTTCAATATTTCAGACCATGTGATTCATCAAGCAAATACACTTGTATCTACTCAAATCATCAGTGAAGAACATAACGATATCCACTGCAGCCTCTGCATTCATTACTATTTCCAACAAGTTACTTTCTTTTTCCATCTCACTGAAAACGAGGTCTTGAGTCATCTTGCCGATGTGGCACAATTTGCATGTCTCAAGTGATTCATAATCAAGTGAGTCCAAACAATCCATCTGCATGGAGTTTCTTTATGCTTTTACACCAATAGACATGGTTTGCATGTCCCAAACATCTGAAAAACAAGTGAGCCCAAAGATCCATTAGTATGGAGCTTCTCCATGCATTTTATACCAATATGACTCAAGCGGCAGTGCCACAAGTAAGTGGTATTATCATTACTACTTTGTATGTTTTGGCATCAATATTATGAACATGTGTATCACTACGATCGAGATTCAATAAACGATTGAAGGTATTTATTCAAGGAAATAGAATAAGCATTATTCTCTTCAAATGTATAATCGTATTGCAATAAACACGATCAAATCATGTTCATGCTCAACGCAAACACCAAATTACACTTATTTAGTTTCGACACTAATCTTGAAAGTAGAGGGAGCGTGCGATGGTGATCACATCAACCTTGGAAGCTGTTCCAACACACATTGTCACCTCGCCTTTATCTAGTCTCTGTTTAATATGTAGCTTTCCTTCCAAGTTACTAACACTTAGCAACCGAACATGTATCTAATACCCTGGTGCTACTAGGAGTACTAGTAAAGTACACATCAATGTCATGTATATCCAATATACTTTTGTCGACCTTGCCAGCCTTATCATCTACCAAGTATCTAGGGTATTTCCTCTTTAGTGACTGTTCCCCTCATTACAGAAGCACGTAGTCACGGGTTTGGGTACAACCTTGGGTCTCTTCTTAAGAGCAGCAACTGGTTTGCCGTTTCATGAACTATCCCTTCTTGCGCTTGCCCTTCTTGAAACTATCGGTTTTACTAACCATCAACAATTGATGCTCCTTTTTGCTTTCTACGTTCGCGGTGTCAAACATCGCGAATAGATCAAGCATCATCATATCTATCCCTTATATGTTATAGTTCATCACGAAGCTCTAGTAGCTTGGTGGCAGTGGCTTTGGAGAACCATCACTGTCTCATCTGGAAGATCAACTCCCACTCGATTGAAGTGATTGTAGTATTCAGACAATCTGAGCACTTGCTCAACCATTGATCTTTTCTTCCTTACTTTGTAGATAAATAATGTTGTCGGAGGTCTCGTACCTCTCAACACGGGCACGAGCATGAAATCCCAATTTCATCTCTTGGGACATCTCGTATGTCCCATGATGTTCGAAACATCTCCAGCGCCTCAATTCTAAGCCCTTAAGCATTACGCACTAAACTATAATGTAGTCATCAAAAACGTGTGTGTCAGATGTTCGCAACACCCACACATGACGTTCAAGGTTCAGCACACCAAGCGGTGCATTAAGGACATAAGCCTTTTGCATAGCAATGAGGACAATCCTCAGTTTACGGACCTAGTCCGCATAATTGCTACTATCATCATTCAACTAAATTTTCTATAGGAACATATTTAAAATAGTAGAGCTACAACACAAGCTACAACATAATTTGCAAATACCTTTTGACTATGTTCATGATAATGAGTTCAATTAATCATATTACTTAAGAACTCCCACTCAAATAGACATCCCTCTAGTCATTCAGACAATTTGGATAGTGTGTAGCATGATCCAAATTCACTAACTCAAGTTCGATCATCACTATATGATTAATGCTCCATGTTTATCATATCAACTATATGATTAATGCTCGACCTTTTGGTCTCTTGTATTCTGAGGCCATGTATGTACATGCTAGGCTCATCAAGTTTAACCTGAGTGTTCCGCTTGTGCAACTGTTTTGCACCCGTTGTATGTGAACGTTGAGTCTACCACACCCGATCATCAGGTGGTGCCTCGAAACGAAAAACTGTCGCAATGGTGCACAGTCGGGGAGAACACAATTTTATATTGAATTTTTAGTGAGGGATAACCTTATAATTGTACCATCATTCTAAGCATGATCTCCATCGTCACCGGCGCCACACCATGAACTCCATCGTCATGATCTCCATCATTGTGCTGACATCGAGGTTATTGCGCTATCTATGTTGTTACTACTAATGCAACTGCCTAGCGATATAGCAAGAGCATCTGCAAGCGCAAAATAAATTTAAATACAAGCCTATGGCTCGTGTCGTTTGCTGTAGCATCGACGTGCAAGTCGATATTTAACTATTACAACATGATAATCTCATACATCAAATATATCATATCATGTCATTGGCCATATCGCATCACAAGCATTCCATGCAAAAACAAGTTAGACGACCTCTAATTTATTGTTGCATGTTTTACATGGCTGCTATTGGTATCTAGTATGATCCATCTTACTTACGCAAAGGCACAACGGTGATATGAAAATTGCTATTTAATCTTCTCCAAGAACCGCCTCGGTCAAATCCGACTCAACTAAAGTTGGAGGGCAGCAAATTGAACATCAACGCCCGCAAACTCTTTTGTGTTCTACTCGGGATATGATCTATGCATGAACCTAGCTCATGATGCCACTGTTGGGGAACGTTGCATAGGAAAAAAAATCCTATGCACACGCAATACCTATCCATGGTGATGATCATCTACAAGAGTGGAGAGTGAATCTACATACCCTTGTTGATCGCTAAGAGGAAGCGTATATAACATGGTTCATGTAGTGGAACATCTTCGTGATTCAAATTGCAGCCCGTCCTGCGATCTCATCATAATCCGTCCCGCGCTCCCATCACGATCCATCCCGATCTAGTGCCAAACGGACAGCACCTCCGCGTTCAGCACACGTACATATCGATGACGATCTCCTCCTTCTTGATCCAGCAAGAGGAGCAGAGAGGTAGATGAGTTCTCCAGCACGGCGGTGTGGTGGTGGTGGTGGTTAACTAATCCAACAGGGCTTCGCCTAAACACTGCCGAATGATACGTCTCCAACGTATCTATAATTTTTGATGGTTTCATGCTATTATCTTGTCAAACTTTGGATGTTTTGTACGCCTTTTATATATTTTCTGGGACTAAGTTATTAACTCAGTGCCAAGTGCCAGTTCCTATTTTTTCCATGTTTTTGACCCCTTTCAGAGGAGGATTTTGAACAGAGTCCAAACGGAACGAAACTGCCAAAAAGATTTTTTCCGAAACAGAAAAAGATCTGGAAGCCTTAGAATCAGGGCAGGGGGCCTGTAGGGACCCCACAAGCCCCCTAGCCGCGGCCAGGGGGGCCCGTGCCTCCCTGGCTTGTTGGTTCCCCGGGCCACCTCTGCCCTAGGACTTTCGCCTATAAATTCCGTAAAATCCCAGAACAAATCAGGAGATCATCGAAAGTACTTTTCCGTCGCCGCAAGCTTCTGTCTCCCAAAGACCCCATCTAGGGCACATTCTGGTGCCCTGCCGGAGGGGGATTTGGATACGGAGGGCTTCTTCATCAACACCATGACCTCTCGATGATGCGTGAGTAGTTCACCATAGACCTACGGGTCCATAGCTAGTAGCTAGATGGCTTCTTCTCTCTCTCTTGGATCTTCAATACAATGTTCTCCATGATCTTCATGGAGATCTATCCGATGTAATCTTCTTTTGCGGTGCGTTTGTCGAGATCCGATGAATTATGGATTTATGATCAGATTATCTATGAATATTATTTGAGTTTCTTCTGATCTCTCTCATGCATGATTTCATATCCTTGTAATTCTCTTCGAGTTGTGGGTTTTGTTTGGCCAACTATATCTATGATTCTTGCAATGGGAGAAGTACTTGGTTTTGGGTTCATACCGTGCGGTGAACTCACCTAGTGACAGAAGGGGTAGCGAGGCACGCATCGTGTTGTTGCCATCAAGGGTAAAAAGATGGGGTTTTCATCATTGGTTTGAGATTATCCCTCTACATCATGTCATCTTGCTTAAGGCATTACTCTGTTCGTCATGAACTCAATACACTAGATGCATGCTGGATAGCGGTCGATGTGTGGAGTAATAGTAGTAGATGCAGAAAGTATCGGTCTACTTGTCTCGGACGTGATGCCTATATGCATGATCATTGCCTTAGATATCGTCATGCCTTTGCGCGGTTCTATCAGTTGCTCAACAGTCATTTGTTCACCAACCGTAATATTTGCTATTTTGAGAGAAGCCTCCGGTGAACACTATGGCCCCCGGGTCTACTCCACACCATATTTTCAGCCTTAAACTTTTTCTTCGTTTCACTTTCCGCCTTCAGATCTCACTTTGCAATCAATCTTGAAGGGATTGACAACCCCTTTATTGCGTTGGGTGCAAGCTCTTTGTGTTTGTGCAGGTACTCTGGACTTGACGAGATTCTACTACTGGATTGATACCTTGGTTCTCAAACTGAGGGAAATACTTACTGCTCCTATGCTGCATCACCCTTTCCTCTTCAAGGGAAAACCAACACAAGCTCAAGAGACGACAGAAGGATTCCTGGCGCTGTTGCCTGGGAAGGACTTTTGTTGCCGTAGCACCGAACTAGAGTAGAGGAGAAACAAATCTTGAGAGAGAGAGGCAGCCGTGGCTGATTTTTGTGTGCCAAAACCCTCAAAAACATCTACTATATAAAGGAGGAGAGGAGAGGAGGCAGTATTGGCCCCTACTCGAAGGAGAAGGGGTCGGCCGAACCAAAGGAAGAGTCCACCTTCCCTTGTGGAAGGTGGACTTCTTTGGGAGGACTCCTCCTTCCCTTCCTTTTAAAAGTCCTTTACCTTTTATCTCTTCTCCTAGCCGCATGGTCCATTGATAGATGCTTTGGCCAGCCCACGAGGGGCTGGTCTACCTCTTCTTTTAAGTGCATCTAGTGCCCTTAGTGATTTTGGTGGTTTGAAGACTTATAGGTTAAGAGACTAATGTGTTTGTAAGTGTACACATGCTCTATAAGTCGGTGAGGAGTTTGTGTTATACGATGAATATCGACCCCGAAAAATGTATGTCTTCGGCTGAAGACTTTGGTCTTATCTTGAAGAGTTTGATCGTGAAGAAATTGTGATGAAATTGATATTCCTCATGAAGATATTGAAGGCGTGGAATTCGGTGGTTCCTGAAGAAAAATTGTCTGAAGACTTTGAAGCGTGAAGATTTACTCTTTATGTTTCATTTTCTTTACACTTGAGTCATAGGAACACCGTACTGTTAAATGGGGTCGAAGTAATACTACGGAATGAATTTTCTCATGATGCTCAACGTAAGCCTAAACCTACAAAAGCCTCAAAGTGAGGAATATGAGAGACATGAGGACTTTCTCAGTTGAAAGTTCTGACCGTTGTTGTGACACGCGCCACCTCACCGATCTTGTCCACCCAACGATCACAATATTTAAGGGCATTTATGTCAAATCATGTCGGGATGCTCCTAGGCTAAAAATGGCTGCCCCCACAACCACTAGCTGGTTGGTTGCTCGGAGAGAAACTGACACTTGTCATTTAGAGCAACCCAAATTCCTCAGAGTCTTTGAGAGAAAATCATCAAGTGAGGAAATACGCCAAACACCAAATCCCAAACCAAAAACCAAGTGATTGAGCATCACTCAAGAATTTGTTCCTGTGTGGAACTGAAGCCTTTTACCTTTGAGGACTGTGCATCCTCCACATGGTTAGGCGTCATGGTCTAGAGCATCCAGCAGTCAATTGTGGATCGTCGGGTGACCGAGTTTGTGAGGGTTTGGAAGTATGCCCTGAAGACTTACCACGCGTGTTGGACGAGGACTGTGTGTCCTTAGCTCAAGGAGAATACGGTAGGGACTGTGTGTCCCGGGACTGTGTGTCCTTTGGTTTCAATACCAAGCTGCTCCAAACCAGACGTACAACTGTCACAACAGTTGGAACTTGGTCATCAACAACTGTCTTCATCGTGATACGGGTTCTATTTCTTCAACTCTTTCATTTCCTCAAATTGTATGTTGAAGACATTCATCAGTGTTGTTTGAAAAATTTGTGTGAAGAATTTCTCTGAATGTCCTCAAGCTCAAATTCTTCACTCAAGTTAATCATCGCCTGCGTTCTGTGTACGTGCGTACTATGCAAACCGATTCTCATAATCTTCACCAAGTAATTCGCTGTAGTAGTCTTTGCACTTCTGATCATGCGTTATTTCCGTTGCACATAATTCATCATTGAGGAATTTCCTCACAAGGAATTTCCTTTGCGATGAAATTCTAAAAATCTCCTATTCACCCCCTGTAGTCAATATAACACACTTTCAATTGGTATCGGAGCAAGGTACTCCCTTGTTCTGTGTGATTTTGGCTTAACCACCTGGAGTTTTAGTTATGTCGAGTGCAGGTATGATCAAGGTTACTGCAGGATGTCGTACCTTCGAAGGAAAGGACTTTCCCTACTGGAAGACCAAGATGAAGATGCATATTCAAGCTATTGACAATGATCTCTAGTACATTGTGGAACATGGTATTCCTTCCATCATTGCTACTATCTTTGCCGCTGGTGTCAAGAAATTCGAGTGACTTGGTTCTCAAGCGAAGAATATCACTTATGGCCATCTGAGCAAAGGTCGGTATGGCAGAGTGAGTGCTTTGGGCACAACTAAGCTTATCTGGGATAGGCTGTCCAAAGTCAATGAAGGAATCTCAACTCAGCGTGACTCTTGTGTTGATGTTCTTCACAATCTCTTCAAACGCTTCAAGAGGCTTGACAATGAAAGCTGCCAAGATACCTTTGATCGCCTCACTGACATTTCAAATGAACTGCAAGCACTCGGAGCTCAAGACATCACTGACCATGAAGTTGTGAATAACCTGCTAAGATCTCTTGCTCCATCATTTGATACACTAGTTCTGATGATTCAAGAAAGAGGAGACTATAAGATGCTTGATCCTGCTGATATACTTGAAAGACTCAATACTCATGAATTCCAACAGGAAGAAAAGAGAGATCTGTATGGATCAAGCTACTCAAGACCTCGTGCGGTGAAGGAAAGCAATTTCCTCATCTGAAGAAGAAGACTCACATTGCAGCATTGGTGATCCTGAAGAACTTGGACAGGAGGTTGCAATGCTCATGAGGAAATTCCAGAAGTTTACAAGGTGTGGCCAGTTTGGTAAATCTTCAAGAAGAGATATGAGGAAATCAAAATGTTCATCTGAGGACTACAAGAAAAGAACCTGCCACAAATGTAAGAAATCTGAACACTACATTGCTGACTGTCCTCGCTGGGTGAAAGAATCAAAGATGAAAAAATACAAGTATGAAAGTTCTGATGACTCGATGAAAAAGAAGAAATCTTCAAAATCTTCATCCTCAAAGTCCTCATCGCACAAGAAGACCATTTTCAGAAAGGCTCGGGCACTCACTGGCAAGGAAATGGATTCTGAAGAAGAATGTGAGGAATGTGATGAAGAGGAAGGACCTGAAGAAGATTCAGAGTCTGGTGTGGCAAGTCTTGCACCGGCTACCACATTTGATGACAAGTCAATCTTCAACCTTGATGAGAATGACAATGCTATCTACACTGATGACTATGCTGATGACTTCGCTCCAACCTATTGCTTCATGGCAAAAGGTTCAAAGGTACCGAATGATACTTCCTCTGACTCAAGTGACTGTGAACCTGATGATTATAAAAAACCCAATTACAGTAAACTTGCCAGCATTGCAACTAAACATCAAAGTGCCATTGAAAAGCTCCAAAAACTGCTAGACCGAAGCGATGATCTGTCGAATGATGAAATGAATCGCACTCAAGTCCTCACTGAAGATGTGAAAAGTCTTCAGTCTAGATTTAGTAGTCTTCAAGATCATTATGGCACACTCTTGGCTGATCATGACAAACTTTCCTATGAATTTGTTCAAAGGAAACTTGATATTGAGAAGTTAAAGATGTCTCATGATGATATTCAAATGGAAAACGATTCATTACTTGCTCAACAGATCAGTGCCGCTCACGTTGAATTTACTTCACCATGTCTCAAATGCATTGAACGTGAAAGTACTAGTTCTTCACTAGAATCATCAAATGCTTCTATCGGTACAAATTCTTCAACTGTTCCTGTGGTATCAAATTCTTCACTTGAAGAAACCACAAATGTTCCTGACGAAAATGAAGTGCTGAAGGAATTGTATGTGACAGGCATATACAAAAGTCGCAAAGTGCATCAAACCCTTTGCGATGTGCTCAAAAAGCAGACCTTGAACAGTAACCCGATGAAAGAAGGAATTGACTTCGAGGGGAAATTAAATGCTGATGCATCATACTGGAAACCTAAGCAGTATCACAAAACCTCATGGGTTGCTGCTAAAGGTCCTCCCATCAATCCATCCTCTCTATCAGGCTTTGCATGTCAATTATCCTATTCCTCAGATGAGTCATTTGACTCCAACTATAAACTGTTCAAAAATCAATCTGGTGAAGTATTTGCTCGATATGTTGGAACTAACTGCAGGAATGGACCACCCCTGAGGAAAATCTAGGTGCCCAAAAGTTGCTTGGAAAATCTTCAGGTGAATGTCCTAGTAACACCACCTACGAAGAATCTGAACCCCACATCAAATTCCTCAGGTGGACCAAAGTCTTCAACAGGATCAAAATCCTCAAATGGTCAACACTATACTCGTAATTGTGCTAATGCTTCTAATATGGAGGGAATTTACAAGGGATATCAATATGAGCATTATTCCTGAAATCATTATGTTTATAAATCCTCAAAGAACTTCTCTGCCTATTCATTTGAGTACTCTAATCCCCCTACTATGAAAAGAAGTACATTAGCTTCAATGCCTCCTTTCTCATACGATGCTTGCAGGATGATGAACTCTTTGCCATCCCTTCAGATGTGGGTGGTGAAGAAATTGAACTAATCACTTGTGCAGGTTAGGTCTCCAGATGAAAATCATCATCTGAACAATTTTCTGGACACCTGAGGAAAATGCTTGATTGGAGGCAAGATAAAATTGATGAAATGATAACATTTCACATGTCCTCAAATTTACTGTTTATGATGAAATTCCTATTTGATGAAATTGTAATCATATTCTTCAAGTCTGAAGCATATGAGATGGTAAGCTATACTAATTCATGTGCAGGATGACAAACCAAAGAATACTGAGTGGGTTCTTGACAGTGGTTGGAAAAACCACATGACTGGTGATAAAAGCTTGCTGATGAATATGCCACTGACTCCATCACCACTGAAGCAAATCACTTATGCTGACAAAGGTAAAAGCAAGGTATTGGGACGGTGGAAAGTGGCTCTTTCCAAGGAAAGGCACATGGACAAATTCATGCTTGTCGAATCCCTTGGGTTTAACCTCATGTCAGTCTCAATGCTTTGTGATCTTTATATGGTTGTTATCTTTGGAAAATACAGATGTGTAGTCATCATGGAATCTGCCAGATGCAAAGTCTTTGAAGGCTTTAGGAGAAGAGATTTTTACATTGTTGATTTTTCCACAGGTCCTCAACCAGCCACATGCTTACTAGCAAAAACCTCAGAAGGCTGGCAATGGAATCAAAGACTAGGTCATGCAGGCATGATGAATTTGCACACGCTGGCGAAGAAGAAGCATCACATTGGCATCGAATCACTCAAATTCCTCAAGGACCACCTTTGCGGTGCTTTTGAGTCTGAAAAAATGACAAGATCCAAACACCCCTTGAAGACTATCATGACTACTACTGCTCCGTTTGGATTTCCTCACATGGATCTATTTGGACCTACTCATTATGCTCCTCTAACCAATGCAACATCTCTATACGGCTTTTTCATAGTTGATGAATATTCTCGATATACTTGGGTACATATCATTCTGTATAAAATTGAAGTGCAGGAAATCTTCAAACGATTTTCCTCAAGGGCCTTGACGAACTTCGGCGTCAAGATCAGACACATCAGAAGTGATAATGGGACAAAATTCAAAAACACTAGTCTTGATGAACTCGGTATTACTCACGAATTATCCGCTTCCTATACTCCTCAATAGAATGGCGTCGTTGAACGCAAGAACATGACTCTGGTTGAAATGGCTCGGACCATGCTTGAAGAATATCACACTCCTCGTCCTTTCTCGCCTAAAGCAATCAACACTGCTTCCACATCATCAACATGGTATATCTTCATAAATTCCACAAGAAAACCTCATATGAACTCCTCACTGACAAGAAACCTAATGTAAGTTATTTAAAAGTCTTCGGTGCAAAATGTTGGATTAGAGATCCTCACCATAGCTCAAAATTTGCACCTAAAGTGCATGAGGGTTTTATGCTTGGTTATGGAAAGGACTCACGCACCTACATAGTCTTAAACACCTATCACAACAAGGTTGTTGAAACTGTAGATGTGCGGTTCGATGAAACTAATGGCTCACAAAGAGAGCAATTGCCTCCTGTGCTAGACAAATTATCTCCTAAGGAAGCTATCAAGTTCAAAGCTACTGAAGATATCATTCCCACTGAGGAAATTTCTGAAGAAATCATCTCCAGCAATGATGAAATTCAAGAAGGTGCACCTGAGGAAATTTCTCAGATCAAATTCCTCATCCTAGACAAAATCTTCAACCAGCCCATCCAAGAATTCCAAATGAAGTGGAACTTGAGAAAATCCTCAATGACATCAATGCGCCAGGTCCTCTCACTCGCTCAAAAGCTTCACATTTAGTTAACTTGTGGGCATTCCTCTTTTGTGTCTATCACAGAACCCTCAAAAGTTGATGAAGCCTTCATGGAACCTGAGTGGATTCAAGCAATGCAAGATGAACTTCTTTAGTTCAAGCTAAATGACGTGTGAGAACTCGTTAAACGACCAGATCCTCGCAAGCACAATATCATCGGCACCAAGTGGATTTTCCGAAAGAAGCAAGATGAGGATGGTCAAGTGGTGAGGAATAAGGCACGACTTGTAGCCCAAGGCTACACACAGGTTGAAGGAATTGATTTCGATGAAACTTTTGCACCTGTCGCTAGAATTGAAGCTATTTGAATACTACTTGCTTATGCTAATCATCATAACATTACTTTATATCAAATGGATGTGAAAAGTGCATTCCTCAAAGGTAAGCTTGAGGAAGAAGTATATGTTGCGCAACCCCCAGGTTTTGAGGATCCGAAGCATCCAGACAAAGTCTTCAGACTCAAAAAAGCACTCTATGGCTTCAAGCAAGCCCCTCGGGCGTGGTATGATACATTGAAGGAATTCCTCATGAAGAAAGGCTTCAAACCTGGTTCACTCGATCCAACTCTTTTCACAAAATCTTATGACAATGAACTATTTGTGTGCGAAATATATGTCAACAACATTATCTTTGGTTGTACTGACAAACGTTAAAGTGATGAATTTTCTTACATGATGAGTGAAGAATATCAGATGTCTATGATGGGGAGCTGAAATTCTTCTTAGGTCTTCAAATTCATCAACAACGCAATGGCATATTCATATCTCAAGAGAAATACCTCAAGGATGTTCTGAGGAAATTCAGCATGCATGAATGCAAAGCCGTCAAGATTCCTATGCCTACCAACGGCCACCTGTGCACTGACGAAAATGGTAAAGATTTCGATCAGCAGGTATATCGCTTGATGATAGGCTCTTTATTGTATCTATGTGCATCTAGGCCAGATATAATGCTTAGTGTTTGCAGATGTGCTCGTTTTCAAGCAAAACCGAAGGAATCACACCATAAAGATGTGAAGCATATTCTTCGATACTTAGCTCACACATCAACACTAGGATTATGGTATCCCAAGGGCTCAAATCTTCACCTCGTTGGATATTCTGATTCTGATTATGCTGGTGACCGTGTGGATCGCAAGTCAACAGCATTAGGTTGCTGGTCCTCAAAGAAGCAGAACTGTGTTTCTCTCTCCATTGCCGAAGCTGAGTACATTGCTGCTGGATCCTGCTGTGCTCAACTACTATGGATAAAGCAAATCCTCACAGACTACGGCATCAACTTGAAGAATGTGCCCTCTACTGCGACAATGAGAGTACAATAAAGATCGTTTACAACCCAGTACAACACTCAAAGACTAAGCACATCCAGATTCGTCATCATTTTCTTCGGGACCATGTCCTCAAGGGCAATATCATCACAGACCATGTGAACACTGACGGTCAACTAGCAGATATTTTCACTAACCCCTTGGATGAGAGAAGGTTTTGCAAGTTGCGGTGTGAGCTAAATATCCTAGAGTCTTCAAATGTTTTGTGAAAACATGCACACATCCTAACACTTATGCAAAATTGATGACTTAGATGTGCGACACACGAAGAATCGATTCTCTTGAATCAATGAAGAATATCACTCTTAGTGTGAAGAAATTAATAAAGAATTTGGTTCTCATAGCTCTACGACAATTGTACGCGGCGCCTGAAATCATCATTCTTATACGGTGGGTCATGCCACCACCCAACTTTGAAATTCTTCAAGCTATTTTTTTTATTCTTCAAAATTGAAATTCATCAATCTTACAGTTTATCACAAAATCCTGAAATTTTCAAAATCTTCAAATTCTTCAAAAAAATTGACAATTTCATTTGAGTATATATATATATGTATATATAAAATGAGCTTTCAAAGTCCTCAATAGCATTCACTTGTAGCTCAGTCTTCAACTTGATATTTCTTCTAAGTGAATGTGATCGGACTCGAATCCCTTCTATGCTAAGCTCAACCGAGTCAATTCTTCATATGCGTTCTATTCGATACCTGTTCAAAATCCTCACCGAGTCCTTGTCAGCTGAGGACTTTGCAAAAAAATCCTCAAAAATTCAAAAAATGTTTTTATAATGTTACACACTTACCAGAGCCACTGCTCACGGTCGGATAACCACGAAGTCCACCGCTTCAGTCGTGGGCACCACATGTGATGCGGAGACGTAGGGGCAAGGGAAGTTCGGTCCGAAAGTTTTGGTCGAACAGGTTTTCAGCTGAGCTATAAATAGGCCCTTACCCCCCTCAGTCAAAACTCTTCATCGTCTCGTCTTCTCCGCTCGAACTCAACCCTAGCGCCACCGCTAGCATCCTCGTCGCCGGTGAGGAAAAGCTTCGCTGCCTCGCCCTCGCCGTCGTCGGACTCACTGCGGCCGCAGAAAATCATCTTCCTCCGCCGCCGTAGCTGACTTCAGTTGCCAAGTTAGGGCGGTGAAGAGGTAAACCGAGGAACTTCTCTCTTTTACTGCTCCAGTTCTTAATGTTCTTCACACAGGGTAAATAAAATCCTATTTTACTGCTTGTGTTGATATTTTAATTCCCTTTAGACTCCAAAATCTGTTTTTCCTCAGAGAGTCTGTCAGCCATGCACACTCATTCCTCAAACACTGATCAATTTGACTAAGCCACTAAATTCTTCATGAGATTCCTCAATTGTGTAAATTCTTGAATCTGCACAACTCTGGAACCCAAGATCAGAATGCTTAGTCAAATTCCTCAACTCACTTGTCAAATTCCTCAACTTGTAATTTTTTTTCAATTTCTTCAAATCTGGAACGCATATGACCTCCCCAAATTCTTTGCACCTATACTTTGTTCACATGTACAAAAATGTCAGCTGATGGATCTCTAGGTTCTCATCCACTTAACTCATTTGCAGCGTTTCCTCGAAGAAACTTTACCTGTGTCTTCAGAGTCATCAAGAGTTCAGATTCCTCAGCAAAAGCATGAGTTGAAGAAAATGGAGGATGATCGGAAGCAGAAAGGAGGAAAGAAGCTGGAACATAACACATCATTTGAAATACCCGAGGATATATATGTTGACTATTGTACTCCAGATGAGGAAATTCATGGTAAAGAGACCATGGCAAAGCGCAAGATAAGGCTTCAGAAGATTGAGCGTAGGTGGGCTAAGGAGTGGAAGGAGTACAAATATGAGACTCCAAAATATGCGAAGAAATTCACCCTCAAGCCACCTTACAAAAGGCCTCCACACGGTGATCAACAAGTCACTCATCCCAAAAGGGTAGAAACTATTGAGGTTTACCCTGATGAGAAAGACAAATATTTGTCTAAGTTACAGAAGAAGGCAGAAGCATCCGTGAAGAAATTCAATGAGGATTCTGGAGCTGCTGCCACTACTACCACTTCTTCAGCTGATGAGGCCTCTGCTACAACAATTCCTAAGAAGAAGACTTTGCTGAAGAAACCCAAAGCCTCACTGCCAAAGGAGAAATTGACTCAGAAGGCTGCAACGACAGAAAAATATTCAACATCACCACAGTCTTCACCTCCACAACAGAAGCAGCTCAGTAATCTTCAACCTGCACAATCAATTTCCACGATACCATCTGCCACTAGCTATGCTGCAAAGTCTTCACCCACTCTTTTGATGACTAAAATGACTGTTGGGAGAGGCATTAGGACAAGTCCAAGCAATTTCATCAACGTTCCTTCTGCATCAGAAGGAAGTGAATAATTTGATGAGGAAACACTCCAAGCAATCATCAGAAACAAACATGAACGTGTTGCACAAGCCTCCGACAGTTCCGTTCCTCTAGCTATGGATCTGAAGGTATTGCTGGATTTCATCGACCTGTGGTATGAAGATCCAAACACACCGGTTGATGACTTAAAGCTTCCCCCTAGTGTCAGCCATATGGTTGCTACTTTTATCAATGAAGCGAAGTGGAAAGAGCAGCAAGCCAAGCAAGCAAGGGCTGTCAAACTCTAGAAGGAGAAATTCCTCAAGAAGAATCTCCTCAAGCTGTCGCGTGAAGCACTTGTATCAACTCAGGCTTAACTTAAAACCCTGATAGACAAGTATACAAGTTTTCACTCTAATTGTCAAGGCATCAAGGTGAATTTCATCAAGGCTGCAACAGTTGTTGTTGCTGAATACAACAAGAGAACGGCCCCTCCAAAGCGGCAAACACGACCTCAGTCTAGCTACACTGTTCAGCTACTTGAGGAAGATGAAACTGATGAACCAACTGCTGAGGAAATTCCTCAAAATACTCCAGCTGAAGAAATTGCCAGGGCTGACGCTGAATCAGTGCCTCATGAAATTGTTCCTTCACCAGAACCCTCAAATGTGAAGAAAGTGACTCCGTCTGCATCAGACGTAAGGAATACCAAAGCGGGTGAGAAAGAAGGCAAAAAGAGAAAAGCTTCAATGGTCTAAGAAACCTCAGAGGCCAAATGCGTGAAACTTACTCAGTCAGAGTCTTCATCAGCCCTGATGGATGCTACCCCTCTGAATGTAGCACCATCGTACATGCTCGTTCCCTTCGAAGTTGACTATGTCATTGCTGAAGAAGATGAAGAAATGGATGATGCTGAAAATGATGAAATAATGGATGAGGAAATACAGATAGATGATATTCCTAATCCACCACTGCTCCAAAGACCACTGAAGAACAAGTGGGTGATGATGACATTGGGTGCAACACACTAGTAATTCATGATGATTTCTGGGAAGAAACTCATCCTCGCTCACCAAAGTCAACTCAAATCCCTCCAACTCCTGTTACAACTGAGATCCTCACCGGTTCTGACGGAAGAAGCATTCGTGAGGAGTCAGCTCAAGAATCAGCTGCATCAGCTGAAGACAATGCACCAACGAACACTGCAACTGCCTCCTCCAACAAGAATATTCCTCAAGTTGAGGAAAATCCTCAAACTGAGAAAAATGCTCAAACTGAAGAAAATGCTCCTGCGCCAAACACTAAACCGCTATTGTTCTGGTAAACACAGAAACAACGATGGTAGTGGCTACTCCTCAAGAACAGCAACACGACCTTCAATCGCAGGAAAATCAGCCTTTCTCCAAAAGGCCAAAGTTTCATAAAGAGGCATTCTATAAAGAACGCATGTACTTCGCTGGCGAAATTCCATATGACAAGCTTCGCATCAGACACAAGAAGTTTTGGACAAGAAATCAGCTTAACTATTATGCTTCTATGCTTTGTGGGAGAAACAAGATATTTCATTATACCCATATTCCTCACTATGATATGGAGGAAATACCTTGCTTTGCTCAAGTCCTGAACATTCTTCACGAAGCTGGATTACTGCCTTTCTGTACTGACATCAGAGATTGGAGCACTGACATCATTGTTCAATTCTATGCCACACTGCACATCTCTCGCGACGCAAAGGATGTCAAAACTTGAGTTTTGGATTGGATGACTCAGCACACGCACTACAAAGCTCCTTCCACTGAATTGCTTCGAGCTCTTCCAATTACAATTCCCTCAGAGGATGCAGTTCTGATGTATGATGAACGAGAACTGCCCAACAAGCTGATGGAAGTCCTCATGAAGCCTTTGGCAAAGGACCAACCCTGAAGGACTCGATTTCTGGTACATGACTTGAAGTATGAACCCAAAACAGTGTACAAAATCCTGACTTATGCCATTGATCCTATCAAAGGGCATGATGATGAAGAAGATGTCGTAGGCATCATGAAGAATGTCCTGTTCGATGTCATCCATGGCATACCTATGAATCTTCATGATTTCTTCTTGAGAACTTTGGCCGACAATTCCTTGTCGCCATTTGAATTGAAGATTTATGCGCCTTGGATTATGAGATTCATTAGAAACAGGCCAGGCATCAATTATCAAGCTGATTTTCAGAATCACCTCGGATATCTGTCGCCGATCAAAGTCATCAAGAAATCATTTGAACCTGTTGAAGGCAAAGGAAAGTGTGGAATAGATGAAGGAAATCGGCCCTTTGATGGCCAATTTCCGAAGGCAGATTCTTATTCTTCATATGATGACACTGCTACCCAAGATCCTCCAAGCCCAACTTCCCCTAGAGTGATGAATAATAGAGAGCTACTCCTCAGTCTTCATCAAAAGGTCGATCACAATCACAAGTGGGTGAAACGCCAGTTTGTTGCCATTGTGAAAACCCTCAACAAAACTATGAATGCAGTGAAGAAAAATCACAATTATCTTCATGAGGTGTTTGATCGCACTTGGGCCACCTTGGCTCATCTAAAGACTCCAGAGGAACTTGAGGAATTCGAGTTTACTCAAGACTTTGACTGGTCGTGGCCTCCAAAGAAAAAATTCAAGCCAATTCCAGTTCCAGACTTGGAGGACAGTTCATTTTCTTCATTTCGCACTGCTGAGTCGGATGAAGAATCAGTAGACACTGCGACTGGTCCAAGGAAGGAGCATGTCTCCAAGAATCCTCACGCCTCTACATCAACCAAGAAGTGAATTTATTCAAAGGGTGTTAGTCCTCAGTTTTGTCCCTTTTCGTCACTTGATGACAAAGGGGGAGAAATCTAAGAGTTAGTCTTCAAGCGGGATCTTTTTTGGGGCTTATAAACTTTATTAAGTTACAAAGTCTTGGTTCTTGTGAAGTGTTTTGATGCAATGAGTTGTAACTTAAGCCCGATGGTGCTCTGACTCTTTTGAACGTTTTCCTTCGCATGCTTATTCCTCAAAGTCTATTAATGGAGGCATGCTGAAATTCGTCAAACACCATTTATTATCATGCATTTTCAAATTCCTCATAGTATATGTCAAATGCATGCATGATTTACAAGATACAGGGGAGATCTCCATGACATAGATCATCAATGTGCATCTGCTGTACAAAGCAAATTACTCAAAATATGCACATCTTTAGGGGGAGTCTCTCGGTATCTTGATTTCAAATTCCTCAAACTCAGTACTTACATATCATATTTTTATCCCCATTGAAAACTTAACCTAATTGTCATTAACCACCAAAAAGGGGGAGATTGTAAGTGCATCTAGTGCCCTTAGTGATTTTGGTGGTTTGAAGACTTATATGTTAAGAGACTAATGTGTTTGTAAGTGTACACAGGCTCTATAAGTCGCTGAGGAGTTTGAGTTATACAATGAATATCGCCCCTAAAAATGTATGTCTTCGGCTGAAGACTTTGGTCTTATCTTGAAGACTTTGACCGTGAAGAAATTGCGATGAAATTGATATTCCTCATGAAGATATTGAAGAAGTGGAATTCGGTGGTTCCTGAAGAAAAACTATGTGAAGACTTTGAAGCATGAAGATTTACTCTGTCTGTTTCATTTTCTTTAATCTTGAGTCTTAGGAACGCCGTACTGTTAAAGGGGGTCGAAGTAATACTATAGAATGAATTTCCTCATGATGCTCAACCTAAACCTATACCTACCAAAGCCTCAAAGTGAGGAATATGAGAGACATGAGGACTTCCACAGTTGAAATTTCTGACCGTTGCCGCGACACGCCCCACCTCACTTATCTTATCCATCGAACGGTCACAATATTTAAGGGCATTTATGTCAAATCATGTCGAGATGCTCACAGGCTATAAATAGCCGCCCCCCACAACCACTAGCTAGTTGGCTGCTCCGAGAGAAATCAACACTTGTCATTTAGATTAACCCAAATTACTCAGAGCTTTGAGAGAAAATCATCAAGTGAGGAAATACCCCAAACACCAAACCCCAAACCAAAAACCAAATGATTGAGCATCACTGAAGAATTTGTCCCTGTGTGCAACTGAAGCATTTTACCTTGGAGGACTGTGCATCCTCCACACGGTTAGGCGTCATGGTATAGAGAATCCAGCAGTCAATTGTGGATCGCCGGGTGACCGAGTTTGTGAGGGCTTGGAAGTCTGCCCTAAAGACTTACCATGAGTGTTTGGCGAGGACTGTGTGTCCTTAGATCAAGGAGAATATGGTAGGGACTGTGTTTCCTTTGGTTTCAATACCAAACCACTCCAAACCAGATGTACAACTGTCACAGCAATTGGAACTGGGTCATCAACAACTATCTTCGTCGTGATACGAGTTCTATTTCTTGAACTCTTTCAGTTCGTCAATATTGTATGTTGAAGACTTTCATATCTGCTGTTTGAAGAATTTGTCTGGAGACTTTCTCTGAATTTCCTCAAGCTCAATTTCTTGACTCAAGTTAATCTTCACATGCGTTCTGTGTACATGTGTACTGTGCAAACCGATTCTCATAATATTCACCAAGTAATCTGCTGCAGTAGTCTTTGCACTTCTGATCCCGCGCAATTTCCGCTGCACTTAATTCATCATTAAGGAATTTCCCCACAAGGAATTTCCTCAGCGATGAAATTCTAAAAACCGCCTATTCACCCCCCTCTAGTAGATATAACAAACATTAACTTCTCACAGCCCACAAGGCTCTTGGGTCATCACACCCCTCCCGGTGGTCACCCGGCACCCTCCTGACACCCCCGGTACACTACCGATGAGCGTGAAACTTTCCAAGTGACCAAAACAGGACTTCCTATATATCAGTCTTTACGTCCGAACCATTCCCAAGATCCTCGTGACGTCCAGGATCTCATCCGGGGTCCGCGAACAACCTTCGATCACCAACACCTATAACTGAACTATACTGAAACGTCACCTAATGATAAGTGTGCAGACCCTGTGGGTTCGAGAATTATGTAGACATGACCTGAGACACTCTCCGATCAACATCCAATAGTGGGACCTGGACGTCCATATTGGATCCTACATATTCCGTGAAGATCTCTATCGGTTGAACCTCTATGTCAATGATTTAGTTAATCCTGTATGGTGTTCCCTTTGTCCTTCGGTATGTTACTTGCCCAAGATTCGGTCGTCGGTATCTCTATATTGTTGGAAATATGCCCTAGAGGAAATAATAAATTGGTTATTATTATATTTCCTTGTTCAATATAATTGTCTATTATTCATGCGATAATTGTATTAACCGAAAATTGTAATACATGTGTGAATATATAGATCACAATGTGTCCCTAGTGAGCCTCTAGTTGGCTAGCTCGTTGATCAATAGATGATCATGGTTTCCTGATCATGGACATTGGATGTCATTAATAACGGGATCACATTATTGGGGAATGATGTGATGGACAAGACCCTATCCTAAGCATAGCACTAGATCGTGTTGTTCGTCAGCTAAAGCTTTTCTAATGTCAAGTATCATTTCCTTAGACCATGAGATTGTGCAACTCCCTGATACATCTCCAACGTATCTATAATTTTTGATGGTTTCATGCTATTATCTTGTCAAACTTTGGATATTTTATATACCTTTTATATAGTTTTTGGGACTAACCTATTAATTTAGTGCCAAGTGCCAGTTCATATTCTTTCCGTGTTTTTGACCCTTTTTCACGCGGAGTCCAAACAGAATAATTCTTTCGCGATGATTTTTAATGGAAAATATCAAAAATACCGGAAGAAAAAGATATCAGAGAGGGGTCGCAAGGAAGCCACAAGCCCTGTCGGCGCCCCCATCCCCAGGCCGCACCAAGCAAGCTTGTGGGCCCCTCAGGGGCCCACTTGACGCAACTCCACCGCCATCTGGTCCTATAAATCTAGAAACCTCCAGAAAGAAACCTAGATCGGGAGTTCCGCCGCCGCAAGCCTCTGTAGCCACCAAAAACCAATCCGGAGCCCGTTCCGGCACCCTGCTGGAGGGGGAATCCATCTCCAGTGGCCATCTTCATCATCCCGGCGATCTCCATGACGAGGAGGGAGTAGTTCTCCCTCGGGGCTGAGGGTATGTACCAGAAGCTATGTGTTTGATCTCTCTCTCTCGTGTTCTTGAGATGTCTTGATCTCGATGTACCGTGGGCTTTGATACTATAGTTGGATCTTATGATGTTCTTCCCCTCTCCCTTCTTGTAATGAATTAAGTTTCCCCTTTGAAGTTATCTTATCGGATTGAGTCTTTGAGAACTCTTGATGTATGTCTTGCACGTGTCTATCTGATGTGATCAACATGCGGGTTTGTGACAATTGGGAACCTATGCATATGGGTTGGCACACGTGGATTCATGTGAATACTTGATGTATGTTTTGGTGATCAACTTGCAGGTTCGTGACATTGGGAACCTGTGCACAGGGGTTGGCACACGTTTTGACTCTCTGGTAGAAACTTTGGGGCACTCTTTGAAGTTCTATGTGTTGGTTGAATAGATGATTCTGAGGTGGTGTGATGCATATCGTATAATCATACCCACAGATACTTGAGGTGACAATGGAGTATCTAGTTGACATTAGGGTCTTGGTTGATAAGTATCTTAAGGTGTTATTCTAGTACGAACTCTATGAAATATTGAACGGAAAGAATAGCTTTGTGCTATTTTACTACGGACTCTTGAATAGATCGATCATAAAGAATAACTTTGTGGTGGTTTCATACTCGACAATAATCTCTTCGTTTGTTCTCTGCTATTAGTGACTTTGGAGTGACTCTTTGTTCCATGTTGAGGGCTAGTTATATGATCCAATTATGTTATCATTGTTGAGAGAACTTCACTAGTGAAAGTATGAACCCTAGGCCTTGTTTCCATGCATTGCAATACCGTTTGTGCTCACTTTTGTTACTAGTTACCTTGCTGTTTTTGTAATTTCAGATTACAAAAACCTATATCTACCATCCTTATTGCACTTGTATCACCATCTCTTCGCCGAACTAGTGCACCTATACAACTTACCATTGTATTGGGTGTGTTGGGGACACAAGAGACTCTTTGTTATTTGGTTGCAGGGTTGCTTGAGAGAGACCATCTTCATCCTACGCCTCCCGCGGATTGATAAACCTGGAATTGAGGATGCCTCATATGCTCCATATTTTCAATGTCTTTCGTGAGCATGATGGGAAGGAAAATTGTGCTCAAGTGCTGAAAGAAGAATTACATAGAATGCTTGGCATATAATATGTGAATGATGAGCATGATTGCAATGTTGTTAGCATGAATTCTATGAATACCGATGATGCTAATGATATGCAAAGCCACAAGCTTGGGGATGATATATTTGATGAAGATGATCTTTTTAGTTCTTCCACTTTGAATGATCAAAATCATTTTGATGAAAGCATGCCCCCTATCTATGATGATTATTGTGTGGATACTTATGCGATAATTAAAACATGTCATACTCTCGAGAACCCCTTTGCTAAACCTTGCTTTTTCATTGTGGACACAATTTGTAGTGCTCAAGTCTTTTACGATACTCCCACTATTATTCTTGAGAATAGATTTCCTTATGTGGAGAGTAGTAATATTCCTATGCTTGTAGATCATGAAAATAAAGCCTTAGTTGCTGGTTATATTGTTGAATTCATTCATGATGCTACTGAAAATTACTATGAGAGAGGATCATATGCTTCTACTTATTGCAATAGTATCAAGCTTCCTCTCCATATTTTGAAATGTTTGAAGCTATGCTTGTTTTGCCTTCCTATGCTAGTTGATTCTTGCTCCAATAAATTGTTTGATCACAAAATCCCTATGCATAGGAGGTGGGTTAGACTTAAATGTGCTAGCCATTTGCTCCGTGATGCTCTCATTGTGTTTCATTCCTTACCTTTTACGTGAGCATCATTGAAATCAATGCCTAGCTAAGGGCGTTAAACGATAGCGCTTGTTGGGAGGCAACCCAATGAATAAATTTTTCTTTGCTTTTTTGCTTCCTGTTTTGTTTTCTCCACACCATAATAATTCTGTTATGATTGTGTCTTTTGTGTTTATTTTTGTGTTTGTGCCAAGCAAAACCGTTATGATTAGTCTTGGTGATGATTGTTTGATCATGCCGGAAAAAGACAGAAAATTTCTGCTCACAAAAAGAATTTTCATTTTTATTCTGTAAGAGCTTTTGAGTTGATTCCTTATTCTGCTGATTGCTATGCAATTTCTTCACACTGTCGTAATTGTTCACAGTTTTTGAAGTACCAGAGATATAAGAAGTATACAGACTGGTCTGTTGTTAACAGATTATGTTTTTGTTGAGCTGGTTGCTTATTTTGATGAAACTATTGATAGTATCGGAGGGTACTAGCCATGGAAAAGTGAAAATACAGCAACCCAACACCAACATAAGTAGAATTTAAGTGTGCTACAGTAACTATGGAAGTAGTGATTTGCTTTCTTATACTAATGATATCACGAGTTTCTATTTAAGTTTTGTGTTGTGAAGTTTTCAAGTTCTCGGGGAAGTTCTTATGGACAAAGAGATAAAGAGTGGCAAGAGCTCAAGCTTGGGGATGCCCAAGGCATCCCAAGTTGATTAAAGGATGCCGAAAAATCCGAAGCATGGGGATACCCTGGGAAGGAATCCCCTCTTTCGTCTTCAATCCATCGGTAATGTTACTTGGAGCTATATTTTTATTCACCACATGTTATGTGTTTTGCTTGGAGCGTCTTGTATCGTAGGAGTCTTTTATTTTTTGTTGTGTCACAATCATCCTTGCTGCACACCTAGAGATAGATACATGCACTCACCGTGATTTTGTCGAGCTTCACTTATATCCTTTGGTTAGACAGTTCAGCTCACATGTGCTTCACTTATATCTTTTGAGCTAGTTTCTTTTGCTCTATGTGCTTCACTTATATCTTTTAGAGCACAGCGGTGCGTGGCTTGGTAGTTGATCTATGCTTTGATAGTAGTCTCAAAAGGGGTGGTTATCCAAAGGCATATGAAAACTTCCACCTTCATGTGCATTGAATATTTAGAGAAGTTTGATTCATCTCATTAGTTTTGAGTTGTGGTTGTGGTAATATTGAAGTTATATTAGTATGGTGTTTTAGATCTAGAAATACTTGTGTTGAGGTTAGTGATTCCCGTAGCATGCACGTATGGTGAACCGCTATGTGATGAAGTCTGAGCATGATTAGTCTATTGATTGTCATCCTTTGTGTGGCGGTCGGGATCGCGCGAAGGTTTATACCTACCAACCCTTCCCCTAGGAGTATGCGTTGAATGCTTTGTTTCGATTACTACTAAAACTTTGGCAACAAGTATATGAGTTCTTCATGAATAATGTTGAGTCCATGGTTTAGATGCACTTTCACCTTCCACCATCACTATCTTCTTTAGTGTCGTGCAAGTTTCGTCGGTGCACAAAACCACCCATATAGCTGCCCTCAAAACAGCCACCATACCTACCTACTATGGCTTTTTCAAAGCTATTCCAAGATATATTGCCATACGACTACCACCATGACATGTTCCACCACTTCTACATTGCCATTGCATGATCATAAGATAGCTAGCGTGATGTTCCCATAGATGTCTATGCCATGCTAGATCATTGTCACGGTACACTACCGAAGGCATTTCATATAGAGTCATCATTGTTCTAAGTTTTGAGTTGTAAGTGTGATGATCATCATTGATGGAGCATTGTCCCATGTGAGGAAATAAAAGAGGCCAAAGATGCCCATCAAAAAAGAGAGGCCAAAGAGCCCACAAAAAAGAGAGAAAAAGAGAGAAGGGACAATGGTACCACCCTTCCACACTTGTGCATATTAACCACCGTGATCTTCATGATTGAGAGTCTCTCATTTTTTCACCACCATATAGTTAGTGGGAAAATATTCATTATATAACTTGGCTTGTAAATTCCAATGATGGGCTTCCTCAAAAAAAATTCCTTAGGTCCTCGTGAGCAAGCAAGTTGGATGCACACCCACTAGTTTTCTTTAAGAGCTTTCACATACTCTTAGCTCTAGTGCATCATTTGTATGGAAATCCCTACTCATTCACATTGATATCTATTGATAAGCATCTCCATAGCTCATTGATATGCCTAGTCAATGTGACCATCTTCTCCTTTTTTGTCTCACAACCTCCACCACTCCATTCCACCTATAGTGCTATAACCATGGCTCACGCTCATGTATTGTGTGAGAGTTGAAAATGTTTGAGAAAGTAAAGGTGTGAAAACAATTACTTGGCCAATACCGGGGTTGTGCATGATTTAAATTTGTTGTACAAGGATGATAGAGCATAGCCAGACTATATGATTTTGTAGGGATAACTTTCTTTTGGCCTTGTTATTTTGAAAGTTCATGATTACCTTGCTAGTTTGCTTGAAGTATTATTTTCTCCACATCAATAGCAAACTATTGTTCTCAGTCTAACGAATCTGAACATTGATGTCACATAAGAGGTGTTACCAAGGACATCTATGCTACGTGGCATGAAAGCATCAAAAATTCATTCTTTATAACTTCCCTACTCGAGGACGAGCAGGAGTTAAGCTTGGGGATGCTTGATACATCTCCAACATATCTATAATTTTTTATGGTTTCATGCTGTTATCTTGTCAAACTTTGGATGTTTTATATACCTTTTATATATTTTTTGGGACTAACTTATTAATTCAGTGCCAAGTGCCAGTTCCTGTTCTTTCCGTGTTTTTGACCCTTTTTCAGGCGGAGTCCAAACGGAATAATTCTTTCGCGATGATTTTTTATGGAAATTGTTAAAAATAACGGAAGAAAGAGATACCAGAGAGGGGTCCCGAGTAAGCCACAAGCCGTGTCGGCGCCCCCCCCAGGCCACACCAACCAAGCTTGTGGGCCCCTCAGGGGCCCACTTGACGCAACTCCACCGCCATCTGGTCCTATAAATCTAGAAACCTCCAAAAAGAAACCTAGATCGGGAGTTCCGCCGCCGCAAGCCTTTGTAGCCACCAAAAACCAATCTGGAGCCCGTTCCGGCACCCTGCCGGAGGGGGAATCCATCTCCGGTGGCCATCTTCATCATCCCGGTGATCTCCATGACGAGGAGGGAGTAGTTCTCCCTCGGGGCTGAGGGTATGTACCAGTAGCTATGTGTTTGATCTCTCTCTCTCTCTCGTGTTCTTGAGATGTCTTCATCTCGATGTACCGTGGGCTTTGCTACTATAGTTGGATCTTATGATGTTCTTCCCCTCTCCCTTCTTGTAATGAATTGAGTTTCCCTTTAAAGTTATCTTATCGAATTGAGTCTTTGAGAACACTTGATGTATGTCTTGCACGTGTCTATCTGCTGTGATCTACTTGCGGGTTTGTGACAATTGGGAACCTATGCATATGGGTTGGCACACGTGGATTCATGTGAGTACTTGATGTATGTTTTGGTGATCAACTTGCGGGTTCGTGACATTGGGAACCTATGCACAGGGGTTGGCACACGTTTTGACTCTCTGGTAGAAACTTTGGGGCACTCTTTGAAGTTCTATGTGTTGGTTGAATAGATGATTCTGAGATTGTGTGATGCATATCGTATAATCATACCCACAGATTCTTGAGGTGACAATGCAGTATCTAGTTGAGATTAGGGTCTTGGTTGATAAGTATATTAAGGTGTTATTCTAGTACGAACTCTATGAAAGATTGAACGGAAAGAATAGCTTCGTGCTATTTTACTACGGACTCTTGAATAGATCGATCATAAAGAATAACTTTGTGGTGGTTTCGTACCCGACAATAATCTCTTCGTTTGTTCTCCGCTATTAGTGACTTCGGAGTGACTCTTTGTTGCATGTTGAGGGCTAGTTATGTGATCTAATTATTTTATCATTGTTGAGAGAACTTCACTAGGGAAAGCATGAACCCTAGGCCTTGTTTCCACGCATTGCAATACCGTTTGTGCTCAGTTTTGTTACTAGTTACCTTGCTATTTTTGTAATTTCAGATTACAAAAACCTATATCTACCATCCTTATTGCACTTGTATCACCATCTCTTCGCCGAACTAGTGCACCTATACAACTTACCATTGTATTGGGTGTGTTGGGGACACAAGAGACTCTTTGTTATTTGGTTGTAGGGTTGCTTGAGAGAGACCATCTTCATCCTACGCCTCCAACGGATTGATAAACCTTAGGTCACCCACTTGAGGGAAAATTGCTACTGTCCTACAAACCTCTGCGCTTGGAGGCCCAACAACGTCTACAAGGACAAGGTTGCGTAGTAGACATCACTCTCGGATACCGTAGGAGTGCTTTGGCTGTATCAAACGTCACAATGTAACTGGGTAATTAGAAAGGTGCACTACAGGTATCTCCGAAAGTGTTTGTTGGGTTGTACGAATCGAGACTGGGATTTGTCACTCCGTGTGACGGAGAGGTATCTCTGGCCCCACTCGGTAATCCATCATCGTAATGAGCTCAATGTGACTAAGGAGTTAGCCACGGGATGACGTGTGATGGAATGAGTAAAGAGACTTGACGGTAACAAGATTGAACTAGGTATAGGGATACCGACGATCGAATCTCGGGAAGTATCATACCGGTAGACAAAGGGAATTGCATACGGGATTGATCGAATCCCCAACATCGTGGTTCATCCGAAGAGATCATGATGGAACATGTGGGAACCAACATGGATATCCAGAACCCGTTGTTGGTTATTGACTAGAGAGGTGTCTCGGTCATGTATGCATGCTTCCCGATCCCGTAGGGTCTACACACTTAAGGTTCGATGTCGCTAGGGTTATATTGGAATAGTGTATGTTGTTACTCAAGGTTGTTCGGAGTCCCGGATGAGATCCCGGACCTCGAGGAACTCCGGAATGGTCCGGAGGTAAAGATTTATATATGAAGTGAGGATTTGATCGCCGGAAGTGTTTCAGGCGTCACCGGTAATGTATCGGGACCACCGGAAGGGTTTTGGGGGTCCACCAGGATGGGCCACCAGCTCCAAAGTGCTACATGGTCCAAAAGTGGATGGGAACCAGCCCCTAGGTGGGTTGGTGCGCCACCACTAAGGGCCCAAGGCGCACAAGTGGTGGAGAGGGGGCAAACCCTAGGCGTGGGGAGGCAACCTTGGGCCTCAAGGCCCACCCTAGGGCGCCTCCACCTTGGCCGCCGCCCCACACCCATCTAGGGCTGCCGCACACTTTGGGGTGGAAACCCTAAAGGGTGGGAACCCCCCTCCCTCTCCTCTATATATAGTGAGAGTTTGGGGTGTGTTTGAGACAACAATCTCTCTCCTTCTCGGCGCAGCCCTACTCCTGCTCCTCCTCCTCATCCTCCATAGTGCTTGGCGAAGCCTTCTCAGAGTGCCACGTAGCTCCACCGTCACCATGCCGTCGTGCTGCCGGAGCTCCCCCTCAACCTCTCCTCCCTCCTTGCTAGATCAAGGCGTTGGAGACGACACCGGGCTGAACGTGTGTTTTACACGGAGGCGCCGTTGTTCGGCACATAGATCGGAATCCACCGCTGTTGGGGATATTACCCTCTGTATGACCCGCCTATTGGGCTGGGTCTGGTTCATGGCAACTCAGCATTCGTGATTTAAGATGGGCTTAGACCCAGGGCACAGAAGGCGTGAGGTGATCTTCATCAGAGAGTCGGCTCAACCCATGAGCCCAGATGGCGACTCAAGGCCCAAGAAGAGGAAGACTCGCCGAGAAGTTTCCTTACTTGAGGGACACGACAGTTTAGAGATATCTCAGGTCACAGTTTCTGACGTGACCTGGACTCTTGTAAACCTAGGGTCTCGACCTGTATATAAAGGCGAGTCTCTAGGATAGAAAGATTAAGTTACAATCCATCCGGAGCTAGGTCACGCGAGTTACACACCCTTGTAATCGATTCCACCATCAATAAACACAAAGCATGACGTAGGCTTTTACCTCCATCGGAGGGTCTGAACCTGGGGAAACCCAAATATTGCTTCCGCTTAACCCATTTCAGTCGCCACCCAGGTGCGATGGCTCCATCTCTAAGTCCTTACACAAGGACATCTGCCGTGACAAAACCACGAGAGTTGGCGCCCACCGTGGGGCTAGCGCACGGTGGAGTTAAGTTCCCAAAGGGAGCCCTTCCAGGGTTTGGGAGCTACGCGGCCAGCCTCATGACTAAGAGCTGCCACGGGAAGTACTACATCGACAACTTTAACTGGGGGCCTGACGCCGATTCAATCGAGTCTGGGTACAGGGTCCCTTTGGCAAGATCCACATCTTCATTGGCAAGTTTGGAGTTCCCGTAACTGAGCCGGACAACTTCACTGACATCGTCGAGCCGACCCCGTGTGCCCAACCCGTCAAACGTCGGGATCGACATGCCGGATGAGTCGGTGATCCAGGAGAACACCCCTATCAACTCGGACGATGAGTCCTCCATCAGTGACACAGATTCAATCTACCCACTCCACGAAGGGCGGCTTGGGGGATTGCCGGAGGCGGCGATTTCTAAGGATTTCCAAGAACCCCATCGTGAGGTCGCCATCTACATGGCAGCAACGGCAATGGCTCATCCGACTGTAGCGGGTTACAATGGAGCCAGCGGATTAGGGAAGACTCCGGCTTAAGCCATGGCGGATGTAGTGGTAGAGATGTCTAAACTCACGGGGGTTGCCGTGACCGCGGAAAACCAGGAAGAGGTCAACGCCGAATTGGGAAAGCTGAGGGAAGAGATGGCTAGGATCAAGCGCGAGATCGAAGTCGAGGCCACCAGGATGGCAGGCCAACAAGCCCAGATCGCCGCGAAGACAGAAGGACTAAGGGTTCAGGGATAGAGGCTTGAACGACAACAACACACTTCCGATGCTGTCCATTAGAGGAGGCATCGCAATCGTCTACCGACCGATCTAAACCCTACTCGAATCTTCGACAACCCACATACCCCTGGGATGGAACCTAACCAGCCATGGCGAGTCACGCATCAGGTCGACCCAGCTCAGCTACTGCCCAATCTATAGTCGCCTTAGCTGATGCCGTCCCAGCCACCACGCTTCCAGATGCCGCAGGGTCACTTTTCTAACCTCGTTGACAATGTGTTGGCTGCGACCCACAAGCTAGAGTCTCTTCCCATCCATGGAAACTCTCTAGCTAAGGTGGAGGCAAGGAACGCCATCGAGATGTTGAAAATGCCGGTGGTCCAACAGGCGCATTAATCTTATAGTCGTGAACGGCTGCACTCTACGCCTCACGCAAGTCATACCAGGAGTCGCCATGACGACCCGCCCATAGTGTCCAGCAATGAATGACGTCGACACTCGCATACCAGCCCGCCTGGGCTGCCAGACATGCGTGCCCAGGACCTCGTGGATGCATCACGGGCCGCCCGTCTGACGGAGGTGGCAGCCGCAGCGGGTCAACGCTTTCCGGCTTATGTGCCACCTTCACCTGCGCACGGCGAGTCAGGAGGCAGGAACATATGGATACCCTGTCTGTCACCCGCCCTCCGCAATGAGCGTATGCCCAAGGACTTTAAGGGTCCGCGCAAGGTTCCCAACTACACGCCGGAACTTGAGCTAGGAGCTTAGGTTGAGAGTTACGAGCTTGTGATGGACATGCTCGATGATAATGATGCGGTGTGTGCCAAGTACTTTACAATGATGCTCGAAGGGATGACACCAACTTGGCTGAAGAATCTGCCGCCCAACTACATCAACACCTGGGCCGAGTTGGAGGAACGTTTTGTCAAGAACATCAGAGGAACCTGCAAGCGCCCAATGACTATTGTCGACTTACAACACTGTGTCCAACGTACAGAAGAGTCGGCCCATCATTGGACGCAGCAGGTTGCAGAGGTAATCCATTCATCGGATGGTATCACGGCGGCTCATGCCGTGTTGATCTTGGAGAAAAACTGTCACTACCAGCCCTTGGTGTTGAAGGTTTGGCGACTCAAGCGGAAGGTGCAGGATATGGGCGAGTTGATGGACACCCTAACCAGATGCGTCGAGTCAGACGATACCAAAAATCCCAGGGAGGATGATGATAAAATCAGCAGTGCCAGGAGAGGAGAATCATCCAAAGGCAAATCTCACGCCCAGGAATGAAATAACTACAACCACTCGGGCCAAGGGAAGAAAAGGCAGCAGGAAGGTGCCACTGATTTTGTTGCCAATAATAACACCGGGACCTGGAATCAATGTGAGAATAAAAGGGGCTTCAGCAGGAAAAAGCCACGCAACTATCATGAGATGCTCAAGAGCCCCTGCCCACAACATACCAAAGCGGAAGGTCCAGCCACTCATTCTTGGGAAGACTGCTATGTGATGCAGGAGTTTCGTGTCGAGGCACTCAAGAACAACCGAGGGGGTAGTGGTGGACACTCGGACCAGTTTGGACCGGGCGGCTCACATAGGAGTCCATTTGGCGGTTTCCCCAACCCCGGTCCTCAGGGCGGGTCACACTCCAACGCTGGGCAGTATCCGGTCCAGAATAGCCAGCAATATAATGCGCAAGGCGGTTTTCAGGAGCAGCTTCACCAGGGCATCTCTCAACGGCAGAATGACAACAGCGGTTTCCAGAACAACCCCAAGCAGTTGAATAGCGGGCAGTATCACGTGTTTACCAACAATACTTGCAGAAGGTAAAAGAAGGTTAAGCATAGAACCCTCAGCATAACTGAGATGGCGCTTCCCAAGTATCTCAACTGGTCTGAGGAGCCTATTAGCTGGAGTAGAGAGGACCACCCGCCCCGGCTTGATAACCCTGGTGACTTAGCTTTGGTTGTGGCACCATAGTTGGGGGGCTATACCCTCTCCAAAGTCCTCATGGATGGTGGCCGCATTATCACCGTCCTATACTATGACACTTTCCGAAGAATGAATTTCTCTGATGGCGACTTGATGCCTTCCTCCACGATCTTCCACGACATCGTCCAGGGTAAGTCGGCATATCATGTTTGGTGGATTAAACTCAATGTGGCTTTTGGCACTGAGTCTAACTACAAGAGCGAGTCTCTCACGTTCGAGGTGGTCAAGATCAAGAGCCCTTATCATGCGCTTTTTGGTCGGCAAGCTTACGCCCGCTTCATGGCTCGACCGTGTTATGTCTACCTTAAGCTCAAGATGCCAGGCCCTAGAGGAACCGTCACGATAAGTGGAGACCGGAAGATAGCTCAGGAGTGCGAAGAAGGAGATGTTGCTTATGCTGAGTCGGCCTATGCTGCCGAGGAACTCAAGTTTCATCATGCCAATGTTGACCTGGCGGACATGACACCACTCAAGAAGCCCACGATATATTCAGAGCCGTCCCTTAAGTTTAAACCTACCGATGACACCAGGCAAGTTGATTTCATGCCCGACGACTCTTCCAAGAAATTCACTATTGGGACGAGTCCGGGTCCCGAATAGGAAAGCGCACTCATCGAATTCACCTGTTAGAACCAGGCCATATTTGCATGGAAACCTTCTCACATGCCAGGTGTACCGAGAGAATTCGGTGAGCACCACCTTAATATAGATCCCAAGATGAAGCCGGTTCGGCAGTACCTCTGTTGCTTCAACGAGTAGAGGCGTAAATCAATCCGAGAAGAGGTAGCCCGGCTCTTGGCTGCTGGGTTCATTGTGGAGGTTTTTCAGCCTGAGTGGTTGGCCAAGCCAGTCTCGGTCCTCAAGAAGAATGTCACCCTTCGCATGTGCATTGACTACACTGACCTTAACAAGGCCTTCCCAAAAGACCCTTTCGCTCTCCCTCGTATCGATCAAATCGTTGACTCTACGGTGGATTGCGAGCGGCTGTGTTTTTGGATGCATTCCAAGGTTATCCCCAGATCAAGATGGCTCGGGCGGATCAAGAGAAGACGGCTTTCATAACTCCTTTTGCAGCCTTTTGCTATGTCTCAATGCCATTTGGGCTCAAAAGTGCAGGGGGACTTATCAACGCTGTATCCAGAATTGCTTGCACAGTCATATTGGGTGCAATGTTCACGCCTATGTTGACGACATAGTGGTAAAATCCCATAAGAAAGAGTCACTTCTGGAGGATCTCAAGGAAACATTTGACAATTTACGTTTGTACCAGATGAAGCTTAACCCGACCAAGTGTGTTTTCGGTGTCCCGATAGGGAAGTTATTGGGCTTCTTGGTGTCAGAGTGAGGTATTGAGGCCAACGCGCACAATATCAAGGCGATAACTTCACTTGGCAAGCCGGCTAATATCAACTAGGTCCAGCATATGGCGGGTCGTATTGCAACTTTGAGTCGTTTCATAAGCCGCCTTGGCGAGAAGGCCATCCCCGTTTATTAGCTGCTCAAGAAAACAGTCTGATTTGTGTGGATGGACGCGACCGACGAAGCTTTTGAAGGCCTGAAGAAGCAATTAGCTGAGCCCCTCGTTCTAGCCGTCCCCACCGACAAAGAGCCTATGCTCCTGTACATTGCTGCTAACTCTAAAGCAGTAAGTGTGGTAGTAGTTGTCGGACGCAAGGAAGAATGAAAGGGGTATCCGGTCCAGAGGGCAGTATACTTTGTCAGTGAAGTATTGACCCTCTCCAAACAGCGTTATCCACACTCGCAGAAGTTGGTTTTCGGGATCTTCATGGCGAGTCAGAAACTGAAGCACTACTTCCAGAAGAATCTGATCATGGTGGTTAGTTCTGCGCCACTTGGCGATATCATACAAAATCGTGAGGCGACCGGGCGGATCGCTAAGTGGGACATTGAGATTGGTCCTCATCACGTGAAGTATATGCCCCAAACGACCATCAAGTCTTGGCCTTAGTTGATTTCATCAATGACTAGACCAAGTTGCAAATTCCAGAAGACAGATCGGATCACACATATTGGACCATCCACTTTGGCGGGTCCAGGTAGTTGGAACGCTTGGGGGCTGGCGTAGTACTAACCTCCCCACAGGGTGACAAGTTTTGCTACGTCCTAGGGCTCATGTTTCCATGTACTAACAATGCAGCGGAATATGAGGCCTTGCTCCATGGGTTTAGGATCGCCAAAGAGATGAGCCTTACCCGGTTTAGATGTGTGGGCGACACAGATCTGGTGGCCTAACAAGTTTCCGGAACGCGGAATTCCAGGGATCCGTTGATGGCGGCTTACAGGCGTGCCGTATCAAACATGATGGGTTACTTTCATGGTTATCAAGTTGATCACATTGACCGCCGGCTCAACGAGGCAACTGACGCTCTTTCATGACTCGGATCCCAACGTAAGCCCGTTCTGTTGGAAATATGCCCTAGAGGCAATAATAAATAGTTATTATTATATTTCCTGTTTAAAGATAATCATTTATTATCCATGCTATAATTGTATTGAATGAAAATATAGATACATGTGTGGATACATAGACAAAACAATGTCCTTAGCAACCCTCTAGTTGGGTAGCTAGTTGATCAATGGTAGTCAAGGTGTTCTGACTATATGCAAGTGTTGTGACTCGATAACTGGATCACATTATTAGGAGAATCATGTCATGAACTAGACCCAAACTATGAACGTAGCACATTGATCGTGTCGTTTTATTGCTATTGTTTTCTGCGTGTCATGTATTTGTTCCTATGACCATGAGATCTTATAACTCACTGGCACCGGAGGAATACCTTGTGTGCATCAAACGTCGCAACGTAACTGGGTGACTATAAAGGTGCTCTACAGGTATTTCCGAAGGTATCCATTGAGTTAGTATGGATCAAGACAGGGAGTTGTCACTCCATGTGACGGAGAGGTATCTCGGGGCCCACTCGGTAATACAACATCACATACAAGCCTTGCAAACAATGTGACTAAGTGTAAGTCACGGGATCTTGTATTACGAAACGAGTAAAGAGACTTGCCGGTAACGAGATTGAATTAGGTATGCGGATTGTAACGACTAAGATGCGTTCCTTTCCTATTTAGGGGGCGATGCCCCAAAATGGAAAGAAGCGCATCTATGCGTTTCGTAAGCAAGACAAACATAACACATACATAATTAAAGAATGACAAATCGGGAATCGTTTGCCATCTCACATAGATAATATCAGAGTTACATCCACACATTTATTCAGACAAGGTAGTTCCGCTACGGACTACATAACATAAGAAAAAGGCTATGCTATCCCGCATGCTTGCCCATGATCACGACCACGCCCTCAGTCTTCTGGATATTTCACATACAGGCGGTCGTTCTCCTCATCGTACTGCCACGCCAGCTACGTGCCATCTGGATCACCTGCATCGGGCGTACCTGTACCTGTTGGCATGTTGAAGTAATCTGTGAGCCATGGGGACTCAGCAATCTATGACCTCGGTACCGAAACTAGTCAAGTTATTAGTGAGGAAGCTTCAGTGTTTAGGTTGCAGCATCCTAAGCTTTATGGTGGTTAACTTACGAAGATCATAGTATAGATGTGGTGGTCTACACGAGCGGTCGAAGACTAGGTGATCACTAAGTGATCCTGAACACCTAATTACGTCAAACATAACCCCACCATGTTCCCAATCGAAGAGAGATCTTCGAAGGGGACAGTCACGGTTACGCACACGGTTGGCAGTTTATTAGAATTAGTTCAAGTTATCTATTACCGGATGTTAACAAATAATCCATGTTGCCACATAACCACCGGCACGGCTTTCCGAAATATTAAACCCTACAGGGGTGCTCTAACTAGTCCATCACAAATGGTCAGGGCCGCAAAGTAATCCTCTATCACGAATCTCGCGATCTCCTCGGATTCCTTAGAGGAAAGCCTCAACTCTAGAGAGAACCAAAGCTTCACCAAGATTTCTATACGCAAGATATATCGCTAAGGTAAGACAAGACTAGCAGGACCTCCCGGTGTGTCGACGACCCCGATAAGAGCAGCCTATCTCAGTCTCAGGACAACACCGTCTATGCATAGTGGACAATGACCAAATGCCTCAAGTTGCCCTGAGGTGGTATTGTCCACTTCTAGGTGGGTGGACCAACACTCATGAGGATCACTGGCCCAGGTTGTTGATTAAATCCTCGGGGTAGCTATTCCCTATGTAGAATTATTATTAAGTGATTAGCAACTAAACCAATGTTGGGTCCTGCCGGACAAGTCTTAACACTACACGATTTATCAAGGGGGTCCCCATAACAACCCCGAACGTGTTAGGAGCGATCAGTTATGGAATCAAACACCGGTAGCCGGAAACTAAGGCGGCAATAAGGGAACAAAACACCCGGCAAAAGGCTAGGCCTCCCGTCATTACCAAGTATATAGGTGCATTAATTAAGTAGCACTTTGAAACATAATGATATCAAATTCATGTTATCACATGAGACGGTTGGCACCTGCAACTAGCAATGCTAACATTAGAAGTTGAGTACGCCTACTAAGCCAGACAACATTAGCTAGGAGGGGATAGTGTTTGGGTTTCATGGCAATATCAGGAGGAAAATATATTAGTGGTAGGCAGCGAGCATATGACGAAGGAAACGTGAATCTAAGCATAACAAAGCTAGAGACGGTATCAAGGTCACGGTCATCTTGCATGTGATGTCTTCAGCTTGGAACTTCTCTTGTTTGTCCTGCACATACTCTCGCGAATCCTCATACTTGCTCTCTGATCCTGGTGCTACCCAAGATGAAAATAACAGCTAGTGAACAACAGCACAACACGATGCAACAAACACATGATGCATCCGATGAGAATGTAGCATGCATCTCTATTCTAGTCACTTGCATATGCATGAGAAGAAAATACAAACTTCTGGACAGAACTTCTCTCTAAGCTATTTTACATGCATCAAGATGACATGAATAGGTGCATCACGCGAAAACGATGCAAAAACATATAAAGATCGTTGAGAATGGAGCTACGGATCAAATCCACCACAAGCACACTCCAATGGCACACTTCTGGTATTCCCAGGTTGCCACATGACCAATCAAACAAATATAGGTGGGGTGGTGCAAAGAAACTCACCATACCACCAACTATGCACTCACAAGCTTCAAAACAACAAAACTATGCAATCTGTCCTAAACAGCATCATAGCAGTTTATGAGCAACATGCAAAGCACCTACAGCCACCCAAATGTGCCAAACAAGATATGTGGCAAAACTTATTCAAAAGCTCTAAAAGCATGAGCAAGAATATCATACAAAGCAGTTACACACAGAAAGGTCTACAGGTGCTAACTTGGACAAAAATAACAAATTTCACGGACTTAGTGAAAATCTGAGATTCTCACATGTTGTTTATGCTCTGAAGCATTTTGACAGCCCCCAAAACAATATCTACATGAATAGAAAGTGTATGAAATTTCACAGATAGCTAGACAAACACAAAATCTCCAACTCTCTAGTTGATTGCAAGGGCTGAATGCCAACACATGAGCTTTTGCAACCACAACGACAAGGGAAGAAAATAACAGCAGTTTCTCAGACTTAGCGAAAATCACAGATTTTCACTAAGCTAACAATTTCAGCCACATGCCTACTTTGACAAAGCACAACTTGCACATACAAACTCCTAAGCATAAAACAAAACCACCATGTTGTAGAGGGGTTCACCCACTACTGCCACATCAAGGAATCATCCTCATAGGCTCATCACATCACATGGCACCAAGCTCTAAACATAGCATCAAAACAGAAAAATGACATCTCCAGAAAGTGTTCCAAAGGGAAATCTGATTCCACCAATGGATTCCTGGGATGATTCTACCCCAAAAACATATATAATACCTAGGTACTTGCATACAACATGTAGGCACAAAGTTGATAGGAAAAACTACATGGAATCATAAAGATTCAAATAGTGCCATATCACATGTGTTTCTCACTATATCATCATCCACACTTGCACATGCACACACCCACAACTCCAGTGGTGCACATGAGGGGTAGTCCTCATGTTCATGTGCCTTAGCACACCACCACACACACACATACATGCTAGCATCACAAGTCTCTTGCACACACACCTACACATGCTAGTTTCCAACACACAAACATACTTACACTCACACCATCTACCACTAACTCACACACATACAAGCTTGCACACAAGTGCTCAGTAAGGCAAAACCGTGCCTTGGGCACGTGTGTGTCATACTCACACATGCACACACACACACACACAAGCACACACCACATGGAAGTTGAACCACATGACCTCCTACACACATACACAAGCATCACTAATTCCCTACACATGCACACTAACTAGAACAAGGTGAAAACCTACTGGTTTGAGACCTTGGGCAACAAAATAGTGTTGCCCAAGCAAGCAACATCTTACACTACATACAATAGCAAAGAAGAAAAGCAAAAAATAAAAGGGGAGGCTTGGGGGATCGAACCCCAAACATACTGCACACCACACACATGCACAACCACTGCGCTACTGCCCATGGGCTCGACAAAACAGAGGAAGCTAGCAGGGTATGTTCTCCCAATGTTGCTACTGTGCCACAAAAAGAAATAAGCAAAAGGGGCGCTGCGGGGGCTCGAACCCATGACCTGCGCAAGACAAAATACCCTACTGCCACTTCACTGTGCTATCAATTCTTAACAGAGAGGAGGACTTGCTCTTTTGAGCAACCCCCTCTGGATCTGCTACAGCCCAATGGTGGCAATTCTCTACAAATTGGACACGGGCTTGTTGCTGGAAGGGAGAGGGATCAGCCATGGTTCCATTTCACCACTAATCTCGACGAGAGAAGCCCTACAACTACAGAACAACGTGCACGACGGCGCCGGCGACAGAGCAGACCACGGCGGCGTTGCTACGGCCCTACGCAAGATCTGCCGATAGGGGAACAAGGAGGAGTGCTGCTGCTCACCCACTGGTCGAGGAGGCTGCGCTTGATAGAGAGGAAGAAGGGGTCGTCGAGGAAGAAGCCATTGCGGAGGTGGTCATCGGAGCGGAAGGGGTCATCGTCGAAGTAGTGGAAGCAGAGGCGTTCGTCGGCGATTAGCTATGGGAACGGACTCCCCTGAGGTCCCGCGTGCTCTTGGATCGCTTGGAGAGGACGAAGGAGTACGCTGTCAACGGTGGTGAGCTCATCAAGAATAGGCCATGGCGGACGAGGAGCTCGCCTCCCTTCTGTCGACGAGGGAGACGGAGGAGGAAGATGGGAAAGTAGGTGGCGGCGCTTGGAGGAACCCTAGATCATGGCTCGGACGCCAAGGAATAAATATGGGGGCGAGGGAGGCACCCTCGACGTCCATGAGCCACGTATCGACCTATCTGTCTCGCTCTCTCTGGGTGTCTGACGAAAAGGTGCGGGGGAGGAAGACGGCGTCACGGGAGAGGGACGAGGTGTGGGCTGCTATGCGAGGAGGCTACTGGGCCAGCGAGGAGGAGGAGGCCCACTCGGAGGTGCTAGGTAGAGAGGAGGAAAACCATTGGTTTTCTATTTAAAACACAAACCAACAAAAGAATAAACTCCCAAGTAAACTATGGCTCCAAAAATAAAAATAAAAATGCCCCTGGTCATAAGGAATTATGACCTATTTAAATAAAATGAAAATATAATTTTTAGAGCAAAGAAATATTTACAAAACAGAATTAAATAATCTCTTTTGTGAATAAACAACCCTCAGAAACATATTTTCAAAACACATTAGACCTACACCACATCCACCACAAAACACTGTAAATGATCTACATTTTTGAACCAGGGTTAGAGCAAGTAAAACTTGAGCTTGAGAAATAGAGAAGGGGAGTTTTGAAACCTGGTAGAAAACTATCATAGTTGAAACCCATCTTTAAAACACCACTCATCATCACATAGCATATCAACATCACATACCACATCCATGGATCCACAACAACAACAAACACAAAGAATGCATGACTGATATGAATGCATGAATGCAAAGGGGAGACAAGGTATGATCACATGAAATAACACATGGCCTATATCTCACAAGGCAATGACATCATGGACCCACACATGAAGGTTCCAAATATGGCAAGTTACACTCTGGGGCATTAGACATATACCGACGATCGAATCTCGGGCAAGTAACATACCGAAGGACAAAGGGAATGACATACGAGATTATATGATTGCTTGACACTAAGGTTCAACCAATAAGATCTTCGGAGAATATGTAGGATCCAATATGGGCATCCAGGTCCCTCTATTGGATATTGACCGAGGAGTGCCTCGGGTCATTTCTACATAGTTCTCGAACCCACAGGGTGTACACACTTAAGGTTCGATGACGTTTTAGTATAGTTGAGTTATATGTGTGGTTAACGAATGTTGTTCGGAGTCCCAGATGAGATTACGGATGTCACGAGGGTTTCCAGAATGGTCCGGAAATGAAGATTGATATATAGGATGGTTTCATTTGGTCATCGGAAAGTTTTGGGCAATTCCAGCAGTGTACCGGGAGTGACAAATGGCTTCCGGTTGTTCACCGGGAGGGGCCCACCCACCCGGGAGTGAGCCCAAGGACCTAGGGTGGTGCCACAAGTCCTTAGTGGGCTGGCGGAGTCAGCCCAAAGATCCCATGGCACCACATAAGAAAATACAAAAAGAAAATAAAAAGAAAAAGGAAAGAGGGAGGTGGTAAGGAAGAGGAGGACTCCTCCTTCCCAAACCGAATTGGAGGAGGAGTCCTCCTCCTCCCTGGCGTCCGACGCACCCTTGAGGCCTTGTGCCTCAAGGCTAGCCCCTCTCCCTCCCTTCTATATATAGTGGTGGTTTAGGGCTTTTTGAGACAAAACTTTTACACGTGCAACTCTAGCCTATACCACACAGTTTCACCTCTAGATCAGATTTCTACGGAGCTCGAGCGGAGCCCTGCAGGAGTAGATCATCACCACCACCGGAGCTCCGTCACAATGCCAGGGAACTCATCTACTTCTCCGTCTTGCTTGCTGGATCAAGAAGGGATAGATCATCGTCGAGTTGTACGTGTGCGGAACGCGGAGGTGCCGTCCGTTTGGCGCTAGATCGGAACGGATCGTGGGACCGATCGCGAAATAGTTTGTGGGACGGTTCGAGGGACGTGAAGACGTTCCACTACATCAACCACGTTTCTTAACGCTTCCTGTTGTGCGATCTACAAGAGTACGTATATCCAAATCTCCACTCGTAGATGGACATCACCATGATAGGTCTTCGTGTGCGTAGGATTTTATTTGTTTCCCATGCAACGTTCCCCAACAGTGGCATCATGAGATAGGTTCATGCGTAGAAGTTATCTCGAGTAGAACACAAAAGGTTTTGTGGACGGTGATGTTCGATTTTCTGCCCTCCTTAGTCTTTTCTCGATTCGGCGGTATTGTTGGATTGAAGCGGCCCGGACCGACATAAACTCATACGCTTACGAGAGAATGGTTTCATCGATTGACATGCAACCTCGTTGCATAAAGATGACTGGCGGGTCTCGGTTTCTCCAACTTTAGTTGAATTGGTTTTGACCGAGGCGGTCCTTGGAGAGGTTAAATAGAAATTTGCACATCTGCGTTGTGGTTTTTGCGTAAGTAAGATGCGATCATACTAGATACCCATATCAGCCACGTAAAACATACAACAACAAATTAGAGGACGTCTGACTTGTTTTTGCAGGGTATGCTTGTGATATGATATGGCCAATGACGTGATGTGATATATTGGATGTATGAGATGATCATGTTGTAATAGGTAATATCGACTTGCACGTCGATGCTACGACAACTGGCAGGAGCCATAGGGTTGTCCTTAAACTAATGTTTGTGATTGCAGATGCGTTTACTATATTGCTAGGTCGTAGCTTTAGTAGTAATAGCATAGATAACACGACAACCTCGATGGCGACACGTTGATGGGGATCATGATGATGGAGATCATGGTGTGGCGCCGCTGACAAGAAGATCATGTCGGTGCTTTGGTGATGGAGATCAAGAAGCACAAGATGGTGGCCATATCATGTCACTTATGAATTGCATGTGATGTTAATCCTTTTATGCACCTTATTTTGCTTAGAACGACGGTAGCATTATCAGGTGATCTCTCACTAAAATTTCAAGACGAAATTGTGTTCTCCCCGACTGTGCACCGTTGCTACAGTTCGTCGTTTCAAGACACCACGTGATGATCGGGTGTGATAGACTCAACGTTCACATACAACGGGTGCAAAACAGTTGCACGCGCGGAACACTCGGGTTAAACTTGACGAGCCTAGCATGTGCAGACATGGCCTCAGAACACATGAGACCGAAAGGTGGAGCATGAATGGTATAGTTGATATGATTAGCATAGAGATGCTTACCAGTGAAACTATTCTCAACTCACGTGATGATCGGACTTGAGTTAGTGAATTTGGATCTTGTACCACTCAAATAACTAGAGAATGTACTTTTTGAGTGGGAGTTTGGCAAGTAATTTGATTAGTTAAACTCTAATTATCTTGAACATAGTCTAAATCCACTTTGAAATATTTGTGTTGTAGATCAATGGGTCACGCGACAGTCACCCTTAATTTTAATACGTTCCTAGAGAAAGCTAAGTTGAAAGATGATGGAAGCAACTTTGTAGACTGGGCTCGTAATATTAAGTTGCTCCTGCAAGCTGGGAAGAAGGATTATGTCCTTAATGTTGAGCTAGGAGATGAACCACCCGCTATGGCTGACCAAGATGTTAAGAACGCTTGGTTAACACGTAAGGAGGACTGCTCAGTAGTTCAATGTGCAGTCTTGTATGGCTTAGAGTCGGGACTTCAACGTTGCTTTGAGCGTCATGGAGCATATGAGATGTTCCAGGAGTTGAAGTTTATCTTTCAGAAGAACGCCTGGATAGAGAGGTATGAGACCTCCAATAAATTCTATGCTTGCAAGATGTAGGAGAATTCGTCTGTCAGTGAACATGTGCTCAAAATGTCTGGGTACTCAAACCGTCTAGCTGAGCTAGGGATTGAACTCCCGCAAGAGGCTATCACTGAAAAATTCTTCAATCAATGCCACCAAGCTACAAGAGCTTTTTGTTGAACTATAACATGCAAGGGATGAACAAGTCACCCGGTGAGTTATTCGCGATGCTGAAAGTCGCAGAGTTAGAACTCCAGAAAGAGCATCAAGTGTGGATGGTCAATAAGACCACTAGTTTCAAGAGAAACGACAAAGGCAAGAACGGTAACTCCAAGAAGGGCGACAAACCTGTTGCCAATCCGACAAAGAAACCCAAGGTTGGACCTAAGCCTGAAACAAAGTGTTATTATTGCAAGGGACTGGGTCACCGGAAGCGCAACTGCCCCAAGTATTTGGCTGATAAGAAGGAGGCCAAGGAAATATCAGGTATATTCGATATACATGTTATTGATGTGTAATTAACCAACTCTCGTAGTAGTGCCTGGGTATTCAATACATGTTCTGTTGCTCATATTTGCAACTCGAAACAGGAACTGCAGAATAATCGAAGGCTGGCGAAAGATGAAGTGACGATGCGCGTGGGAAATGGTTCCAAGGTTGATGCAATCACCGTCGGCACTGTTTCACTTCAGTTACCATCAGCATTAATTATGAACTTAAATAATTGTTATTTAGTGCCTGCGTTAAGCATGAACAATATATTTGGATCTTGTTTATTGCGAGACGGTTACTCGTTTAAGTCAGAGAATAATGGTTGTTCTATTTCTATGAGTAATATCTTTTATGGTCATGCACCCGATGTGAGAGGATTGTTCATACTGAATCTTGATAGCGATGATACACATATACATAACATTGAGACCAAAAGAGTTAGAGTTAACAATGATAGCGCCATGTTTTTGTAGCACTGCCTCTTAGGTCATATTGGTGTAAAGCGCATGAAAAAACTCCATTTTGATGGAGTTTTGGAGTCACTTGACTTTGATTAACTTGACAAGTGCGAACCATGCCTCATGGGCAAGATGACTAAGACTCGGTTCTCCGGAACAATGGAGCGTGCAAGTGACTTGTTGGAAATCATACATACTGATGTGTGCGGTCCGATGAGTGTGGAGGCGCGTGGCGGATATCGTTATTATGTCACCTTCACTGATGATTTGAGTAGATATGGTTATGTCTACTATATGAAGCACAAGTCTGAAACGTTTGAGAAGTTCAAGCAGTTTTAGAGTGAAGTTGAAAATCATCGTAACAAGAAGATCAAGTTCCTACAGTCTGATCGTGGGGGTGAATATTTGAGTTTCGAGTTTGGTGCTCACTTAAGACAATGTGGAATTGTTTGACAGTTGACACCACCTGGAACACCAGAGCGTAATGGTGTGTCTGGACGTCGTAATCCTACTTTGTTAGAAATGGTGCGATCTATGATGTCTCTTACCGATATGTCGTTATTGTTTTGGGGTTATGCATTAGAGATAGCTGCATTCGCTTTAAATAGGGCACCATCAAAATCCGTTGAGACGACACCATACGAACTATGGTATAGAAAAAGACCAAAGTTGTCGTTTCTTAAAGTTTGGGGATGTGATGCTTATGTCAAAAAGCTTTAGCCTGAAAAGCGGGAACCTAAAGTGGAAAAGTGTGTCGTCATAGGTTACCCAAAACAGACAGTTGGGTATAACTTCTATCTCAAATACGAGGGCAAAGTGTTTGTTGCTAAAAACGGAGCTTTTCTTGAGAAGGAGTTTCTCTCGAAATAATTGAGTGGGAGGAAGATAAAACTTGATGAGGTTGTCGAACCTCTAATCCCTTTGGATGGTGGCACAGGGCAAGGGGAAACCCCTGTCATTGCGACGCCGGTTGAGGAGGAAGTTGATGATGATGATCATGAAACTTCGGATCAAGTTCCTATTGGACCTTGCAGGTCGACAAGATCACGTACTGCGCCTGAGTGGTACGGTAATCCTACCTTATCAATTATGTTGTTAGACAACAATGAACCTGTGAATTATGAAGATGCAATGGTGGGCCCAGATTCCAACAAATGGCTAGAGGCGATGAAGTCCGAGATAGGATCCATGTATGAGAACAAAGTGTGGACTTTGGAAGTACTACCTGAAGGCCGCAAGGCTATTCAGAACAAATGGATCTTTAAGAAGAAGACGGACGCAGACGGTAATGTAACCGTTTATAAAGCTCGACTTGTGGCAAAGGGTTTTTCACAAGTTCAAGGAGTTGACTACGATGATACGTTCTCGTCGGTAGCGATGCTTAAGTCCGTCCGAATCATGTTAGCAATAGCTGCATTTTTCGATTATGAAATCTGGCATATGGATGTCAAAACGGCGTTCCTTAACGATTTTCTCAAGGAACAGTTGTATATGATGCAACCCGAAGGTTTTGTCGATCCAAAGAATGCTAACAATGTGTGCAAGCTCTAGCGATCCATTTATGGACTGGTGCAAGCATCTCAGAGTTGGAATAAACGCTTTGATGAGGTGATCAAAGCATTTGGGTTTATACAAGTGGTTGGAGAATCTTGTATTTACAAGAAAGTGAGTGGGAGCTCTGTAGCGTTTCTAATATTGTATGTGGATGACATATTGCTAATTGGAAACAATGTGGAGTTTTTGGAGAGCATAGAGGATTACTTGAATAAAAGTTTCTCTAGGAAGGACCTAGGGGAAGCTGCTTACATTCTAGGCATTAAGATCTATAGGGATAGATCGAGACGCCTGATAGGACTTTCACAAAGCACATACCTTGATAAAGTTTTGAAGAAGTTAAAAATGGATCAGTCCAAGAAATGGGTCAGTTAAAATTGAGTAAGACTCAGTGCCCAGCGACTACGGAAGATGGAGAACAAATGAGTTCCATCCCCTATGATTCAGCCATAGGTTCTATCATGTATGCAATGTTGTGCACCAAGCCAGATGTCAGCTTGGCCATAAGTATGACAGGCAGGTTTCAGAGTAATCCAGGACTGGATCACTGGTCGGCGGTCAAGAATATTCTAAAGTACCTGAAAAGGACTAAGGAAATGTTTCTCGTTTATGGAGGTGACGAAGAGCTCGTCGTAAAAGGTTACGTCTGCGCAAGCTTTGACACCGATCCGGATGACTCTAAGTCGCAAACTGGATACATATTTATTCTTAATGGGGGTGCAGTAAGCTGGTGCAGTTCCAAGAAAAGCGTCATAGCAGATTCTACATGTGGAGCGGAGTACATGGCTGCCTCGGAGGCAGCAAAGGATGGTGTCTGGATGAAGCAGTTCATGACGGATCTTGGAGTTGTGCCGAGCACACTAAATCCAGTAACTCTTTTCTGTGACAACACTGGTGCCATTGCCTTAGCAAAGGAACCAAGGTTTCACGAGAAGACCAGGCACATCAAACGATGCTTCAACCTCATCCGCGACTACGTCGAAGGAGAGAACGTGAATATTTGCGAAGTGCACACGGACCTGAATGTAGTAGACCCGATGACTAAACCTCTTCCACGGGCAAAACATGATCAACACCATAACTGTATGGGTGTTAGATTTATTACAATGTAAATCGCATGGCGATGTGAGGACTAGATTATTGACTCTAGTGCAAGTGGGAGACTGTTGGAAATATGCCCTAGAGGCAATAATAAATAGTTATTATTATATGTCCTATTTAAAGATAATCGTTTATCATCCATACTATAATTGTATTGAATGAAACAATATCCTTCGCAAGCCTCTATTTGGCTAGCAAGTTGATCAATGATAGTCAAGGTTTTCTGACTATATGCAAGTGTTGTCACTTGATAACTGGATCACATCATTAGGAGAATCATGTGATGAACTAGACCCAAACTATGAATGTAGCATATTGACCGTGTCGTTTTATTGCTATTCTTTTCTGCATGTCAAGTATTTGTTCCTATGACCATGGGATCATATAACTCACTGGCACCGGAGGAATACCTTGTGTGCATAAAATGTCACAACGTAACTGGGTGACTATAAAGGTGCTCTATAGGTATTTTCGAAGGTGTCTGTTGAGTTAGTATGGATCAAGACAGGGATTTGTCACTCCGTGTGACGGAGAGGTATCTCGGGGCCCACTCGGCAATAAAACTTCACACACAAGCCTTGCAAGCAATGTGACTAAGTGTAAGTAACGGGATCTTGTATTACGGAACGAGTAAAGAGAATTGCCGGTAATGAGATTGAAATAGGTATGCGGATACCGACGATCGAACGACTATTTGTTCCTTTTGAAGGCTTGGCGGATTGTGATTCTCAGCTGCTTCCTTCTGTGGGCTCGGTAGCTCATCCTGAATATCAGGGAAATCGTCAGGAGCTTCGGTGTGAGTCTCAGCCGGCTCATTGCTACGGCAACAAAAGTCCTTCCCGGCAACGCGAGGAATTCTTCTTCCTACTTCTCTTGTTTGCGTCGGTTCTTCCCTTGAAAAGGAAAGGGTGATGCAGCACAGGAGCAGTAAGTATTTCCCTCAATTTGAGAACCAAGGTATCAATCCCGTAGGAGAATCTCGTCAGGTCCAGAGTACCTGCACAAACACAAAAGAGCTTGCACCCAACGCTATAAAGGGGTTGTCAATCCCTTCAAGATTGATTGCAAAGTGAGATCTGAAGGCGGAAAGTGCAATGAAGAAAAATTGTAAGCCTGAAAATATGGTGTGGAGTAGACCCGGGGGCCATAGTGTTCACTAGCGGCTTCTCTCAAAATAGCAAATATCAAGGTGGGTGAACAAATTACTGTCGAGCAATTGATAGAACCGCGCAAAGTCATGACGATATCTAAGGCAATGATCATACATATAGGCATCACGTCCGAGAGAACTAGACCGATACTTTCTGCATCTACTACTATTACTCCACACATCGACCGCTATCCAGCATGCATCTAGTGTACTGAGTTCATGATGAACAGAGTAACGTCTTAAGCAAGATGACATGATGTAGAGGGATAATCTCAAACCAATGATGAAAACCCCATCTTTTTACCCTTGATGGCAACAACACGATGCGTGCCTCGCTACCCCTTCTGTCACTGGGTGAGGTCACCGCACGGTATGAACCCAAAACCAAGCACTTCGCCTATTGCAAGAATCATAGATCTAGTTGGCCAAACAAAACCCACAACTCGAAGAGAATTACAAGGATATGAAATCGTGCATAAGAGAGATTAGAAGAAAATCAAATAAGATTCATAGATAATCTGATCATAAGTCCACAATTCATCGGATCTCGACAAACACACCACAAAAGAAGATTACATCAGATAGATCTCCATGAAGATCATGGAGAACTTTGTATTAAAGATCAAAGAGAGAGAAGAAGCCATCTAGCTACTAGCTATGGACCCGTAGGTCTATGGTGAACTACTCACGCATCATCGGAGGGGTCATGATGTTGATAAACAAGCCCTCCGTATCTGAATCCCGCCTCCGGCTGGGCACCAGAATGTGCCGCAGATGGGATCTTGCGGAGACAGAAGCTTGCGGCGGCGGAAAAGTACTTTCGATGATCTCCTGATTTTTATGGATTTTTAGGGAATATATAGGCGCAAAACCTAGGGCAAAGGAGCTTCAGGGAGCCCACAAGCCAGGGGCCGCGGGTCCCCCCTGGCCACGCCATGAGGGCTTGTGGGGTCCCTGGTGGCCCCCTGCCCTGATTCTCCGGCTCCCCGATCTTTTTCTGTTCCGGAAAAAATCTTTTTGGCTGTTTCATTCCGTTTGGACTCTGTTCAAAATCCTCCTATGAAAGGGGTCAAAAACATGGAAAAAATAGGAACTGGCTCTTGGCACTGAGTTAATAAGTTAGTCCCAAAAAATATATAAAAGCCATGCAAAACATCCAAAGTTTGACAAGATAATAGCATGAAACCATCAAAAATTATAGATACGTTGGAGACGTATCAAGCATACCCAAGATTAACTCCTGCTCGTCCTCGAGTAGGGAAGTGATAAAGAATGAATTTTTGATGTGGAATGTGATACGTCTCAAATGTATCTATAATTTTTGATGGTTTCATGTTGTTATCTTGTCAACTTTGGATGTTTTATATACCTTTTATATCTTTTTTGGGACTAACTTATTAATTCAGTGCCAAGTGCCAGTTCTAGTTTTTTCTGTGTTTTTGATTCTTTTCAGATCTGATATTGGAACGGAGTCCTAACGGAAATAAAATCCCTGAAATAATTTTTTCCAGAACAGAAGAAGATCGGGTGACTTGAGGGCCAAGGCAGGAGGCCCACAGGGAGCCCACAAGCCCTGATGCCGCGACCAGGGGGGCCGCGTCGACCAAGCTTGTGGCCACCCTGACACTCCCCTGCCCTAGATCTTTGGCCTATAAATTCCCTAAAATCCTAGAAAAAATAGAAGCGTCCATGAAACCACTTTTCCGCCGCCGCAAGCTTCCGTTTACGCGAGATATCATCTGGAGACCCATCCTGGTGCCCTCCCGAAGGGGACTTTGGAGTTGGAGGGCTTCTACATCAACATCATTGCCTCTCAAATGACTCGTGAGTAGTCCACTTCAGATCTACGGGTCCGTAGTTAGTAGCTAGATGGCTTCTTCTCTCTCTTGGATCTTCAATACAAAGTTCTCCATGATCTTCATGGAGATCTATCCGATGTAATCCTCTTAGGCGGTGTGTTTGTCGAGATCCGATGAATTGTGGATTTGTGATCAGATTATCTATGATTTCTATTTGAGTCTTTGCTGATTTCTTATATGCATGATTTGATATATTTGTAAGTCTCTCCTAGTGTTGGGTTTTGTTTGACCAACTAGATCTATGATTTTTGCAATGGGAGAAGTGCTTGGTTTTGGGTTCATACCGTGCGATGACCTTTCCCAGTGATAGAAGGGGCAGAAATGCACGCATCGTGTTGTTGCCATCAAGGTTAACAATATGGGATTTCATCATAGATTTGAGATTGTCCATCTACATCATGTCATCTTGCTTAAGGCATTACTTTGTTCTTATGAACTCAATACACTAGATGCATGCTGGATAGCGGTCGACGTCTGGAGTAATAGTAGTAGATGCAGAAAGTATCGGTCTACTTGTTTTGGACGTGATGCCTATAGATAAGATCATTGCCATAGGTAACGTCATGACTTTGCGTGGTTCTTTCAATTGCTCGACAGTAATTCGTTCACCCACCGTCTACTTGCTTTCATGAGAGAAGCCACTAGTGAACACTACGGCCCCCGGGTCTATTCACAACTATCGTCTCCACTTTTACTTTTACTTAGCTTTGTTTACCTTTTGCTTTCAGTTCTCTCTTTGCAAACAATCTATAAGGGATTGACACCCTTTCATAGCGTTGGGTGCAAGCTCTTTGTGTTTGTGCAGTTACTTGTGACTTGACGTGATCCTCCTACTGGATTGATACCTTGGTTCTCAAACTGAGGGAAATACTTACTGCCGCAGTGCTACATCACCCTTTCCTCTTCAAGGGAACACCAACACAAGGCTCCAAGGCCGCAGGGGAATCCTTTGCATATTTTCCAAGGAAGTGCCTGTAGGCGTAGCCAGCAGCAGAAGGATTCCTGGCGCCTTTGCCGGGGAAGGTCTTTTGTCGCCGTAGCAAAATGCTACCTAGCATAGTTGTCCTTTGCAACTTCTTTCACATGACATGAATTTTCAGATCCTAAAGATTCAAACAATTATTTGCTATTGACAAGAAAACAATAATACTTCAAGCAAACTAGCAAAGTAATCATGACCTTTCAAAATAACAAGGCCAATGAAAGTTATCCCTACAAAATCATATAGTCTGAATATGCTCCATTATCCTCACACAACTAATAGAAATCATGCACAACCGCGGTATTGGCCAAGTAATTGTTTTCACACTCTTACTTACTCAAACTTTTTATAACTATCACGCAATACATGAGCGCGAGCCATGGATATAGCACTATAGGTGGAATAGAGTGTGGTGGTGGTTCTGAGACAAAAAGGAGATGGTCACATTGACTCGGCGTATCAAAGGGCTATGGAGATTCCCATCAATAGATATCAATGTGAATGAGTAGGGATTCCTATACAAGATATGCACTAGAGCTATAAGTATGTGAAAGATCAAAAGGAGAACTAATGGGTGTGCATCCAACTTGCTAGCTCACGAGGACCTAGGGCAATTTTGAGGAAGCCCATCATTGGAATATACAAGCCAAGTTATATAATGAAGGTTCCCACTAGTATATGGTAGTGACAAAGCAAGAAGCTCTCAATCATGAAGAACGTGGTGCTATTATGAAGCACAAGTGTGGAAAAAGATAGTAGCATTGTCCCTTCTCTCTTTTTCTCTCTTTTCTTTTATTTGGGCGCTTGGGCCTCTTTTTTTCTCTTTTATTTTTTTATTTGGGTTCTTGGGCCTCTTTTTTTAATTACCTCACATGGGACAATGCTCTAATAATGATGATCATCACACTTTTATTTACTCACAGGTCAAAGCTCAAAATTATGATGACTCTGTAGGAAATGCCTCCGGTAGTGTATCGGGATGTGCAACGATCTAGCATGGCGTATGACGTTGAAAACATCTCGCTAGCTATCTTATGATCTTGCAATGGCAATATGAGAGTGACGGCACAAGCCATGAGACGGAACGGTGGGAGTTGCATGGCAATATATCTCAGAATGGCTATGAAAATGCCATAGTAGGTAGGTATGGTGGTTGTTTTGAGGAAGGCATATGGTGGGTTTGTGCACCGGCGAGAATTGCGCGACACTAAAGAGTCTAGCAAAAGTGGAAGGTGAAAGTGCATCTATACCATGGACTCACATTACTCATGAAGAAATCACATACTTGTTGCGAAAGTTTTTATTAGTAATCGAAACAATGTGATAAACGCATACTCCTAGGGGAAGGGTTGGTAGGTGTTAACCATCGCGCGATCCCGACCTCAACACAAAGGATGACAATCAATATATCAATTATGCTTCGACTTTCTAACATAGCGGTTCAGCATACGTGCATGCTACGGAATCACTAACTTCAACACAAGTATTTCTAGATTCACAACACCCTACTAACATAGCTCTTAATATTACCAAATCCACGTCTCAAAACTAATTGAGAGGAATCAAAACTTCTCTTTCTACTCAATTCACATGAAGATGGATGTTTTTGTATCCTCTTTGGTTACCTATCACCTTTGGGACTACTTCTCATAGCATGAGCCAACTACCATTTCACGCACCGCCGTGCTCTAAAAGATCTAAGTGAAGCACACAGAGCAAAATTATCTAGCTCAAAAGATATAAGTGAAGCACTAGGAGCATTCTAGCAAAATCACGATGAGTGCATGTCTCTCTCTCTCAAAAAGGGGTGCAGCAAGGTGATTGTGACACAACAAAAAGATAAGACTCCTACGATACAAGACGCTCCAAGCAAAGCACATATCATGTGGTGAATAAAAATATAGCTCCAAGTAATGTTACCGATGGATTGAAGACGAAAGAGGGGATGCCTTCCCGGGGCATCCCCAAGCTTAGGATTTTTGGTGTCCTTGAATTTGGCTTGGGATGCCTTGGGCATCCCCAAGCTTGAGCTATTTCCACTCCTTATCTCTTTGTCCATGAGAACATCACCCAAAACATGAAAACTTCACAACACAAAACTTAAACAGAAACTCGTGATAACATTAGGACAAGAAAACAACCTACCACCTTTTTTTGCACTATAGCAAGCTTGAATTCTATCTATATTGGTGTTGGGCTACTGTATTCTCACTTTTCCATGGCTATTACCCCCCCGATACTAACAATAGTTTCATGAAAACAAGCAACAAACTCAACAAAAACAGAATCTGTCAAAAACAGACCAGTTTGTAGCAATCTGTATACTTCGTATACTTCTGGTACCTCATAAATTCTGAACAATTATGAATGCCTGGGCAAAAGGCACATAAACTATCAGAAAAAATAATCAATTCAAAATCTCTTTATTAATAAAAATGAAAAATCATCTCGTGAGCGAAAAGTTTCTGTCTTTTTCCAGCAGGATCAAACAACCATCACCAAGACAATCACAACAGAATTATCATGGTGTGGACGCAAAAACATAAAGAAAAAGATAAATTCATTGGGTTTCCTCCCAACAAGCGCTATTGTTTAATGCCCTTAGCTAGGCATAAAAGCAATAGAATCACGTATCGTCGTCTTTGGTGCTCAAACCATAAGTAGCGTGATCACTTATCATCTTAAGGTTTTCATATTTCTTGCTAGTTGATTCACCATTATTTTGGGAACAAAAACAGACTTGGTGGCCTTATTTTGGGCAAAGTTTGGAGTATTCTGCACGGCGGCAAAAGCGGAACCCAAGTTGGTTATAACATCCTCTAGTTTGCCAATCCTAGCGGAATCATGACCTAGTTTTTCGTTAACTGAGAGTTCCTTCTCCTTTATATTATGCAAAACCATTCCCACCATGGATCCGTACTGAGTGATTTGATTGTGGATCTTTTTATCCAAATTCTCAATAAGTTCTATCGTAGCAACTTTATTTTCAATGACGTCCAACCTACGCATCCCATGTTCCAGAGTTAAGGTAGTTCCGTTAACCATGAGTGTGGGTGAGCCTAACAAACTTATTACAGCTCCGTAAGAATCAACGATATGGCTACCCAAGAAATTTCCACCTAAGATGGTGTCAAGAATATACCTATTCCAAGGAGAAACACCCACATAAAAACTGCGAAGCAGGACGGTAGTGGATTGCTTATGAGTAGATCTACTCTGAGCATTGCAAATCCTATACCAAGCGTCCTTTAAGTTTTCTTCCTCAATTTGTTTGAAATTGAGAACTTCCCTCTCAGGAGTATTGTTCAAAGTGGTGGCTCTAGACATGAGGACAGGTAGAGTATCCCACGCAGAGGAACAGAAAGCAAGCGAGAGAAAAAGGCGAACAGAAAGGCAAACGGAAAAGGCAAACGAAAATGGAAAATTGTGAAGTGGGGAAGAGGAAAACGAAAGGCAACTGGCAAACAAAGTAAATTCAAGAGGTGAGTTTGCGAAACCTACTTGGATGAGTTCTTGACTTGATCCTCCCTGGCAACGGTGCCAAAAATTCTTCTGCTACGGCAACACCAGGAATTCTTCTTGCTACTTCTCTTGTTTGCGTCGGTTTTTCCCTTGAAGAGGAAAGGGTGATGCAGCACACAAGCAGTAAGTATTTCCCTCAGTTTGAGAACCAAGGTATCAATCCAGTAGGAGAATATCGTCAAGTCCAAAGTACCCGCGCAAACACAAAAGAACTTGCACCCAACGCTATAAAGGGGTTGTCAATCCCTTCAAGATTGATTGCAAAGTGAGATCTGAAGGCGGAAAGTGCAACAAAGAAAAAGTGTAAGGCTGAAAATATGGTGTGGAGTAGACCCGGGGGGCATAGTGTTCACTAGAGGCTTCTCTCAAAATAGCAAATATCACGGTGGGTGAACAAATTACTGTCAAGCAATTGATAGAACCGCGCAAAGTCATGACGATATCTAAGGCAATGATCATACATATAGGCATCACGTCTGAGACAAGTAGACCGGTACTTTCTGCATCTACTACTATTACTCCACAAATCGACCGCTATCCAACATGCATCTAGTGTATTGAGTTCATGATGAACAGAGTAACGCCTTAAGCAAGATGACATGATGTAGAGGGATAATCTCAAACCAATGATGAAAACCCCATCTTTTTACTCTTGATGGCAACAACATGATGCAAGCCTCGCTACCCCTTCTGTCACTGGGTGAGGTCTGATACGTCTCAAACGTATCTATAATTTCATATCGTTTCATGCTGTTATCTTGTCATCTTTGGATGTTTAATGTAACTTTTATATCTTTTTTGGGACTAACTTATTAATTCAGTGTCAAGTGCCAGTTCCTGTTTTTTCTGTGTTTCTGGCTCTTTTCAGATCTAATTTTTCAACGGAGTCCAAACGGAATAAAATCCCCGAATTAAATCTTTACCGAACAGAAGAAGATCAGGGGGCTTGTGGGCCGAGCCAGGAGAGCTACAGGGAGCCCACAAGCCCCCCATCCGCCACCAGGGGGGCGGCGGATGGCATGCTTTTGTCCTCCCTGGCGCCCCCCTGACCTCGATGCTTCGCCTATATATTCCCTAAAATCCAGAAAAAATCAAGGGATCCACGAAAATACTTTTCCGCCGCCGCAAGCTTCCGTTTCCGCGAGATCTCATCTAGAGACCCTTCCCTGTGCCCTGCCGGAGGGGGCTTTGGAGTTGGAGGGCTTCTACATCAACATCATCACCCCTCCACTGACTCGTGAGTAGTTCACTTCAGACCTACGGGTCTGTAGTTAGTAGCTAGATGGTTTCCTCTCTCTCTTGGACCTTCAATACAAAGTTATTTTTGACTTAATACACTAGATGCATGCTGGATAGTGGTCGACGTGTGGAGTAATAGTAGTAGATGCAGAAAGTATCTGTCTACTTGTTGTGGACGTGATGCCTATAGAAATAATCATTGCCATAGATAACGTCACGACTTTGCGCGGTTCTATCAATTTCTCGATAGTAATTTCATGAGAGAAGGCACTAGTAAGCACTACGCCCCCAGGTCTATTCACACCTATCGTTTCCACTTTCTCTTTTACTTCGCTTTGTTACTTTGTTGCTTTCAGTTCTCACTTGGCGAATAATCTATAAGGGATTGACAACCCCTTCATAGCGTTGGGAGCAAGCTTTTTGTGTGTGTGCAGGCTCTTGTGATACTCCTTCACTGGATCGATACCTTGGTTCTCAAACTTAGGGAAATACTTACCACCGCTGCTCTACATCACCCTTTCCGCTTCGAGGGAACACCAATGCAAGGCTCCATGGCCACTGGGGAAATCCTTTGCGTATTTTCCTTGGAAGTCCCTTAAGGCGTAGCCGTAGTAGAAGTATTCTGTCGGGACCCCGATCCTAAGCCATAGGAATCCAACCTGTAACACATCGCATCCCTTTGTGGTCTCACGCACGGTTAACTCCACGGCTGCAGCCTTACCTTAGCTGGGACCGTTTGCGTCTTTTGACTCACGTATGTGATAGTGTCGCTAGCAATCCAAAGTTAAAGAACCCAGATCGACATGTCTAGTCATAAACCAAAGTGGCAGTACCGCACAAGGACAGGCATACATGGCCCAACAAAGCAGGTGTCGGTCATCAGCGAATGTAGACGAGTCGTAGCAGGCTACAAGGACTCCATTACATCGCGTGACATTGCCCCAAAGGGGACAGACACAGCAGCTAAGAAGGACACATGCAGGTCAACCAATGTGTCCGGAGCAGTAGCGAACTACCAAGGCTCGTTGGATCACAAAGGGGCATTTCCTTGTAAGGAGTGCTACTAAAGTTCACGACTAGGTAATCGAACCCCATACATATCAAGTACGACACACGTACGCATGGCATACCGATATGTATAGATACATCGATGGCATCACAACATAACCATAAACATAAACCTTTATTTAAGAGGCTCGGAAGAGCCACACACATAATATTACACATTAAGGGTCTCACGACCCATAATAGCAGTCATACAAATACAAGCCAGCGGAAGAGTTATAAACTGTCTGGGTACAGACAGGGCAACTAGAAGGCACATGGCCTGACTATACTACAGAGCCAAGGTTGGGCCAGATCGTAGCTGGGACACCAGCTACTCGTCGTCGTCGATGTCTATGAAGAACCCTCCATTAAGGTCATTAGCAACCTCTGCAACATTTATTAAGCAAACATGAGTACGAAGGTACTCAGCAAGACTTTAGGATGGCTAACTACTCATGCAAGGTATCAAAAGGTATTGTGGAGTTTCATGCGGGAAGCCAACATTTGACTCGTGGCTAGACAACTTGCATTTTGGAATTAGTTTTGACAACTTGATTTCTCGCACACGAGTCCACTAACACCACAACAATACACTATCGTGGAATCATTCCGTCTCCATACGGAAATGCCGTGCACGACACTCACGCTTATCTTGACAATTTTATGAGTAGCCATTGAAGTTATCTATGAACAACATATGTCTCCAAGTAGTCCATATCCGCGGACACGGCTATTCAAATAGATCATTACCCTGCAGGGTTGTACTTCGTCACACACGCTCTCGCCACTTATCGCTATGTGCACGTCATGCACCTCGGCAACCTTCAAGCGGAAGCCCAGCGAGGGAGTCGGCCACGACCGTTAACCACACTAGTACCTAGTCCAGGTTTATCGCCTATATGAGAGTAACCCGTACGGAAGTCCGACCGAGGTTTCCGCCACGGCCTCAAATGATGTGCGCAGGGTTCCCAAGCCCACCATCCGGGTGCCACTTGGTACACCGTGCCACTGCCTACCGCATCACGGCCCACCTCTCAGGTCAGAACCATGCACGGCCTCCAGCATTACTATAAACACCAGAAACTACTTGCAACTCCTGGACCGGGTACTAAGCGATTAATAGGCCGAGCGGGGTCATATTTCAGGGCCCAGCATGTGGTAGTATCTAGTCTTGGAATACATACACGGAACTCAGTTCCTAAGGACGGTTCCAATGAAACAACCCGCCATGTACTCCTACACAGCCTTTCACCGGTACCTGTACCAACTCAAGTTCAACACACAACCTTTGCCTACCGAACACATTCCACATTTCTGTTCATCTCCCAGATGACAGACCATACACAACTCTAAGCATAGCATGCATAGCAGGATAAGGCACATCATAGCTCAAACAACTACCAGGTATGCTCGGTTGCAAAGTTTGGCTATTTACGGTGACAAGGTTAAGTCATGCAAAGGAAGTGGGTTCAACTATCGTGGCAAATGCAGTTGAAGCATTTGATCTTAAATGCATTAAATAGGTACAGGAGCAAGAACATGGGAATTATCGGGATGATCAAAAGGGTTTCTTGCCTTGTTGCTCCGAGGAGGAACGATATCCGTCACACGGATATTCGGTGGAATCCGGGGGTGCGGAGCCTACCGAAATGAATGGCAACATTCAATAACAATTATATGCACTCAAAATGATGCATGAGCATGGCATGAGAATGCAAGGTGATAAGTTATTATTTTCAACATGTATTAGGTTTAGAGTTGATTTAAATCACATTCGAATAGCAATTCAAACGGGGTATTCTCGGATACCGGTTTAATTGATTCAACCTGATGCTCAGATCAACTTGATGTTAACATGCATGAAATGTCATGTTATGGTACTGATTTCTAATTAGGACAGTGGTGAACATTGTATATATAATGAAATTTGAATACTTTTGCAAGTTCCATTTAAAAAGTGATTATAAGAATTGAATTATTCCTTATTCCACAATTTAGGGTTCTGTAACTTTTTTAAACATGGTTGAAAATAGCATAATGAGAATCCTTGAATTTTTCTGATGCTTTTTCATATATAAATTATTTTCATTGGAGTTACATATTAATTTCTATGATTTTTACAAGTTTTAGCAATTTCCTGAATTAGTTTTATACTGGAAATTCTATTTATTGCATCAGACTGACGTCAGCAGGTCAGCCGACCTATTCAGGTCAAACCTGACAGGGGGGCCCCACTGGTCAGCCTCTCTGGGACTAATCCCACGCCGACCAGCCCTAACTGAGGTTTGACTTGGCCTTGGGCCCACTTGTCAGCGAGTGATTAGGTGCTGAGCTGCTGGGTTAGCTTTGCCACGTCGGCATCCACCGGCGGCGAGGTCGTCCTCGCCGGCGGGGAGCCTCCGGCGACCACCAGCACGACGGAGGGGCTCGGAAACGGCGCACAGGGGCCATATGTTGCGCGGAGAGCACCAGAGGAACGACACGTCTCCCGCAGCTTCATTTCTGCACTTAGCTGGGGCTGATCTGGCCGGAGATGACTCCGGCGACGAGCTTGGCGGCGGCCAAGGTTCGGGCGTCATCGGGGTCTTTGAATCAGAGGGATCTCCGCTCGGTTCTTAGCTGCTACAGCATCTACGCGTCGACCTGGAGCGGCTGGTGCCCTCGGAAGGACGAGCTGATCATCGGAGGGCCACCGGCGACAAGCGGCAGCGGCGGTCCTCGTCGGGCTCCGGTGAAACTAGAGCTAGAGGAGGGGATCGACGGGAAAAACTTAGGGGAAACGACCACATGCTCACGGGGAGTGCAGAGCAGAGCTTAGACGGCTCGGGGAAGGCCTGGGGGCGACGAATCGACGGGAGAGGTCCGGCGGCCGGAGGTGGAAGACGACGGCGTTGCGGGCGTTGCAGGGCTCTAGGAAGCTTCGGCTTCTGCAGAGATGACCAGGGCGACGAGGCGGAGCTAATGGCATGCTCTGGGAGGGAATCCTACGGCTAGGGGCACGGGCAGCTCGAGCTCGAGCTTGGCTCTAATGGCAGCAGCAAGGAGGAGGAGGAGATCCGGGAGGAGGAAGAGAACTGAGGCGGGGAATCGATAGGGGAGGCCCTGGGGAGCTTATCCCCGTCGTCACCAGCGCGAGGCGGCGGCCATGCAGGCACACAGGTGCGTGGCCGCGCCGGAGGGGGCGGCGGCCACCTCCTGCTGCCTACTGGCGCGAGGGAGGGGACGAGCCAGGGATGGGCCGGGCCAGGCTTAGGCGACAGGTAAGGTTTTTCCATTTTTTTCTGTTTTTGTTTTTCTGTTTTGCTAATTATTGTTTTGCTAATTAATTCAGCTCCAAAACAATAAGTAAAACTATTTTAGACCTCCTGAAATATTTGTTATAATATCCCCAACCATTTCCAAGGTTTTCAACATTTTTGGAAATTTGTAGTTTCTGATTTCAAATTTAAAACTTGAAACCAGTAGCCTTTTTCATTTATTCAAAAAGCTTAAAGTGTCAAGAAAATAGTTTTCTCCAATGCTCATTTACCTTCATGATTTATCAGAAAGTTTGAACATTTCTTGGGGCCATTTTGGGTTCATTGATTTTGAACTAGTTTGAGATTTCTTTAATTGAAATGGTGGCTAGGGTTTTGAGTTTTTCCTTTGCCACTTTGTTGTTTTTGTTGAAACTTCATAGATGCTAATGCAAAGAAGACATGAGCACAATGCTATCTTTCTTAAGGGTTAGGGATGAGACAGATTCCTGGTTCCGTTGTTAAGGAGAATCAAGACGTCTCCCGTTAGCATGTATTTCTGGCGCCGTTGGAACGTTTTTTGTTGCAGTACCAGAAGTATTTCTGGCTCCATTGCCGTGGAAGGAGAGATCTATCCAAGTAGGTCTCACAAACTCATCTCTTGCATTTACTTTTTTTTGCCAGTTGCCTCTCGTTTTCGTCTCCCCCTCTTCACATTTGCCGTTTTCATTTTCCTTTCTCCTTTGCCTTTTTCGTTCGCCCTTTTCTCTCGCTTGCTTTCTGTTCGCTTGTGTGCTATGTGCCTTCATTATGCTTGCATCTTCGCTTGCTGAAAATATATTGATATAGATCCTCATCCACTAGCTAATCTCTTTAAGAGACCCACTTATGTGGAACGAATTGCTAGTGAGTTGAGTGCACTTGACTATCTTTATGGAGTTTTGCTTAAGATGCGTGAATCTGAAAATTCTGAGGAAGAAACTTATGAAGTGATTCACGAGGGCTCCTTGGATGAAAAGCATGATTGCAATGGTTTCACTATAAATTCTATTAGTGACAAACATGCTAAAATTATGCAAAACCCTAAGCTTGGGGATGCTAGTTTTGCTTTGTCCACTACTTCTTGCAATAATCATGATTGGGGTGATGATCGCTCTTATGATCTTGAAAGTTTTTTCAAACCTCATGATGAATATGATATTTGCAAAAATATTGAAAGTGGGTTTGGAGAAGTGATGACTTTGGGTGACGACAATCCCACTATTTTCGAAGAGCGTCAACTTTGCATGCATGTGGATCATGAAAAGAATAACCTTTGTGATAGTTACATTGTTGAATTCGAATATGATCCCACATGTAATTGCTATGATAGAGGAAAATATTGTGGTAGAAACTTTCATGTTACACAAATTACCTCTCGTTATGTGGAGATTGCTATTGTCTCGTTCTTCTTCCTTGCATATGGCAACTATTGGTTGTCTTGACAATCTATTTTCCTATAAAATGCCTATGCATAGGAAGTATGTTAGACTTAGATGTGATTTTCACATGCTTTATGATGCTCTCGTTGTGCTTCAATTCTTGTCTTTTGTGTGAGCATCATTGAATTATAAATGCCTAGCTAAGGGCGTTAAACAATAGCGCTTGTTGGGAGGCAACCCAATGAATTTATCTTTTTCTTTCTGTTTTGTGTTTTCCACAGTTTCATACATCTGTTATGATTGTGTTTTTTGTGTTTCTTTTTGCATTTGTGCCAAGCAAAACCGCTATGATTAGTCTTGGGGATGATCGTTTGGTCATGTTGGAAAAGATAGAAACTTTCTGCTCATGAATAGAATTTTCATTTTTGTTCTGTAAGAGCTTTTGAGTTTATTCTTTATTCGGCTGATTGCTACGCCAATTCATCAGATTGTCGTAATTTCTTCGAATTTTTGAAGTACCAGAAGTATACGAAATATACAGATTGCTACAGACTGCTCTGCTGTTAATGGATTTTGTTTTTGTTGTGTTGGTTGCTTATTTTGATGAAATTATGGATAGTATCGGGGGGTATTAGCCATGGAAGATTGAAAATACAGTAACCCAACATCAGCATAAGTAGAACTTAAGTTTGCTACAGTACCTAAGGAAGTGGTGGTTTGCTTTCTCATACTAATGTTATCACGAGTTTCTGTTTAAGTTTCGTGTTGTGAAGTTTTCAAGTTTTGGGTGAAGTTCTTATGGACAAAACGATAAAGAGTGGCAAGAGCTCAAGCTTGGGATGCCCTAGGCACCCCAAGTGATTCAAGGATGCCGTAAAAGTCTAAGCTTGCGGAAGCCCCATTAAGCATCCCCTCTTTCGTCTTCAATCCATCGGTAACGTTACTTGGGGCTCTATTTTTATTCACCACATGTTATGTGTTTTTGCTTGGTGCGTCTTGTATCGTAGGAGTCTTTTATTTTTGTTGTGTCACAATCATCCTTGCTGCACACCTAGAGAGAGAGACATGCACTCACCGTGATTTTGTCGAGCTTCACTTATATCCTTTGGTAGACAATTCAGCTCACATGTGCTTCACTTATATCTTTTGAGCTAGATACTTTTGCTCTATGTGTTTCACTTATACCTTTTAGGTCACAGCGATGCGTGGCTTGGTAGTTTATCTATGCTTTGAAAGTATTCTCAAAAGGGGTAGTTATCCAAAGGGATACGAAAACTTCCACCTTCATGTGCATTGAATAGTAAGAGAAGTTTGATTCATCTTAACTAGTTTTGAGTTGTGGTTATGGTAATATTGAAGTTATGCCAGTAAGGTGTTGTGGATCTAGAAATACTTGTGTTGAAGTTAGTGATTCCCGTAGCATGCACGTATGGTGAACCTCTATGTGATGAAATCTGAGCATGATTAGTCTATTGATTATCATCCTTTGCGTGGCGGTCGGGATCGCGCGATGGTTTATACCTACCAACCCTTCCCCTAGGAGTATGCGTTGAATGCTTTATTTTGATTTCTAATAAAACTTTTGCAACAAGTATATGAGTTCTTCATGACTAATGTTGAGTCCATGGTTTAGATGCACTTTCACCATCCACCATCAATATCTTCTTAGTGCCGTGCAACTTTCGCCGGTGCACAAAACCCACCATTAGCCTCCCTCAAAACAACCACCATACCTACCTACTATGGCTTTTTCAAAGTCATTCCGAGATATATTGCCATGCAACTACCACCATGACATGTGCCACCACATATACATTGCCATTGCATGATCGTAAGATAGCTAGCATGATGTTTCCATTAATGTCTATGCCATGCTAGATCATTGTCATGGTACACTACCGAAGGCATTCCATATAGAGTCATCGTTGCTCTAAGTTTTGAGTTGAAAGTGTGATGATCATCATTGATGGAGCATTGTCCCATGTGAGGAAATAAAAGAGGCCAAAGACGCCCACCAAAAAAAAGAAGCCAAAGAGCCCACCAAAAAAATAAAATAAAAAAAATATGAGACAAAAAGAGAGAAGGGACAATGCTACCACTTTTCCACACTTGTGCATATTAAGCACCATGATCTTCATGACTGAGAGTCTCTCATTTTGTCACCACCATATAGCTAGTGGGAAACTTTCATTATATAACTTGGCTTGTATATTCCAATGATAGGCTTCCTCAAAATTGCCTTAGGTCTTCGTGAGCAAGCAAGTTGGATGCACACCCACTAGTTTTCTTTAAGAGATTTCACATACTCTTTGCTCTAGTGCATCATTTGTATGGGAATCCCTAATCATTCACATTGATATCTATTGATGAGCATCTCCACAGCTCATTGATATGCCTAGTTAATGTGACCATCTTCTCCGTGTTTTTTGTCTTGCAACCTCCACCACACTCCACATCACTTATAGTGCTAAATCCATGGCTCACGCTCATGTATTGCATGAGAGTTGAAAAGGTTTGAGAAAGTAAAGGTGTGAAACAATTACTTGGCCAATACCGGGGTTGTGCATGATTTAAATTCTTTGTGCAATGATGATAGGGCATAGACAGACTATATGCTTTTGTAGGGATAACTTTATTTTGAAAGTTCATGATTACCTTGCTAGTTTGCTTAAATTATTATTGTTTCCACGTCAATAGCAAACTATTGTTTTGAATCTAATGGATCTGAACATTCACATCACATAAGAGGAGTTATAAAGGACATTTATGCTAGGTAGCATGAAAGCATCAAAAATTCATTCTTTATCACTACCCTAATAGAGGACGAGCACGAGTTAAGCTTGGGGATGCTTGATACGTCTAAAAAGTATCTATAATTTTTGATGGTTTCATGCTGTTATCTTGTCATCTTTGGATGTTTTATGTACCTTTTATATCTTTTTGGAACTAACTTATTAATTCAGTGCCAAGTGCCAGTTCCTGTTTTTTTGTGTTTTTGGCTCTTTTCAGATCTGATTTTGGAACGGAGTCCAAATGGAATAAAATCCCCGAATTAAATTTTTCCCGAACGGAAGAAGATCAGGGGCTTGTGGGCCAAGCCAGGAGGGCTACAGGGAGCCCACAAGCCCCCCATCCGCCACGAGGGGGGCGGCGGATGGCAGGCTTGTGGCCCCCTGGCACCCCCCTGACCTAGATACTTCACCTATATTTTCCCTAAAATCCAGAAAAAAATCAAGGGATCCACGAAAATACTTTTCCACCGCCGCAAGCTTCCGTTTCCGCGAGATCTCATCTGGAGACCCTTCCCGGTGCCCTGTCGGAGGGGACTTTGGAGTTGGAGGGCTTCTACATCAACATAATCGCCCCTCCAATGACTCGTGAGTAGTTCACTTCAGACCTACGGGTTCGTAGTTAGTAGCTAGATGGCTTCTTCTCTCTCTTGGATCTTCAATACAAAGTTCTCCAGGATCTTCATGGAGAATTATCAGATGTAATCCTCTTTGGCGGTGTGTTTGTCGAGATTCGATGAATTGTGGATTTGTGATCAGATTATCTATCATATATATTTGAGTCTTTGTTGATTTCTTATATGCATGATTTGATATCCTTGTAAGTCTCTCCGAGTCTTGGGTTTTGTTTGGCCAACTAGATCTATGATTCTTGCAATGGGAGAAGTGCTTGGTTTTGGGTTCTTACCGTGTGGTGTCCTTTCCCGGTGACAGTAGGGGCAGCAAGGCACACATTGTGTAGTTGCCATCAAGGGTAACAAGGTGGTCTTTGTCGTAGATATAAGATTGTCCATCTACATCATGTCATCTTGCTTAAGGCGTTACTCTGTTCTTTTGGACTTAATACACTAGATGTATGCTGGATAGCGATCGACGTGTGGAGTAATAGTAGTAGATGCAGAAAGTATCGGTCTACTTGTTTTGGACGTGATGCCTATTGATATATTCATTGCCATAGATGACCTCATGACTTTGCGCGGTTCTATCAATTGCTCGATAGTAATTCTTTCACCCACCGTCTACTTGCTTTCAGGAGAGAAGGCACTAGTAAACACTATGGCCCCCGAGTCTATTCACACCTATCGTTTCCAATTTTGCTTTTACTTCGCTTTGTTACTTTGTTGCTTCCAGATCTCACTTGGCGAACAATCTATAAGGGATTGACAACCCCTTCATAGCGTTGGGAGCAAGCTTTTTGAGTTTGTGCAGGCTCTTGTGATACTCCTCCACTAGATCGATACCTTGGTTCTCAAACTGAGGGAAATACTTACCACCGCTCCACTACATCACCCTTTCCGCTTCGAGGGAACACCAACGCAAGGCTCCAAGGCCACGGGGGAAATCCTTTGCATATTTGCCTAGGAAGTCCCTTAAGGCGTAGCCGTAGTAGAAGGATTCCTGGTGCCGTTGCTGAGGAGAATCAAGACGTCTCCCGTCAGCACGTATTGCTGGCGCCGTTGGAAGGTCTTTTGTTGTAGTAGCATGGTCACCGCACGGTATGAACTTAAAACCAAGAACTTCTCCCATTGCAAGAATCATAGATCTAGTTGGCCAAACAAAACCCACAACACGAAGAGAATTACAAGGATATGAAATCATGCATAAGAGAGATCAGAAGAAACTCAAATAAGATTCATAGATAATCTGATCATAAATCCACAATTCATCAGATCTCGACAAACACACCGCAAAAGAAGATTACATCGGATAGATCTCCATGAAGATCATGGAGGACTTTGTATTGAAGATCCAAGAGAGAGAAGAGGCCATCTAGCTACTAGCTATGGACCCGTAGGTCTGTGGTGAACTACTCACGCAACATCGGAGAGGTCATGGTGTTGATGAAGAAAGCCTCCGTATCCGAATCCCCCCTCCGGCAGGGCACCAGAATGTGCACCAGATGGGATCTTTCGGAGACAGAAGCTTGTAGCGTCGGAAAAGTACTTTCGATGATCTCCTGATTTTTTATGGATATTTATGGAATATATAGGCGCAAAACCTAGGGTAAAGGAGCGTGAGGGAGACCACAAGCCAGGGGGCCGCGGGCCTAGCTAGCCGCGCCATGAGGGCTTGTGGGGTCCCTGGTGGCCCCCTGCCCTGATTCTCCGGCTCCCCGATCTTTTTCTGTTCTGGAAAAAATCTTTTTGGCAGTTTCATTCCATTTGCACTCCGTTCAAAATCCTCCTCTGAAAGGGGTAAAAAACATGGAAAAAACATGAACTGGCTCTTGGCACTGAGTTAATAAGTTAGTCCCAAAAATATATAAAAGGCATGCAAAACATCCAAAGTTTGACAAGATAATAGCATGAAACCATAAAAAAATATAGATACGGTGGAGACGTATCACTCATCTTGAGCTTCTAGGATGGGAGTGCTTATTCCAATTGACTCAGCCGCCTTGGGAATGGATGATGACTCGCCGGTTCTTCTCTTTTTGGCTTGATACCTACAAAGGGTGGTAATTATGTTAAAATGGAAAGATTGGCATCCAAAGAACATGTTGGCAAGAAGACTTACCCCTGAAGGCAGATTAAACGGGGAAGAGCCGAAGCAACCGAGTCGCCAAATGAAGGAGGTGAAACCTGTTGGACATAAGATTCAGAAGATTGTGTAATCATTAGAGTCGTCCGCAGAGGAAAGAAGGGGCATTTAGTATAACACTTACCTCGCTGTATCGCTTGCGACCGGCCGTTTTCTCGGGCAACCCAGACAAGAGAACACCATAATGGCTTCGAGTGTGACGTTTTGGTTTCAAATTCGCCTTCTTCAAAAGGAAATTGGAATCCAGATGAGCATCTGGGTGAGACAGGGAACTTTCCTACAGACTCGCCTTGCCGGCCTGGGAGGGGAAGAATTTGAGTCGGAAGAAATGGAAATTACATCGATGTCTTCATCTTGGCTCTCCATGTCATCATCCTATAAACAGAAACGAAAACACTTGAGTACGGGCTGTGTTAGAATAAGAAGGACAAAAAACATTTACCACTGAGTGCTCCTGTGTGGCCCGAGACTCGCCCACAATAGATGACTCTATTGTGGCAGCTTTGCCCTTGGTTTTATTATTTGGGGAAGCTTTCATTGTCATTTTCTTGAGGACGTTTTTTGATCTTCGCTTCCAGAAGGATGAGTTCTTCTGATTAACATAATTGGAACCCAGTTCAGAAACAAGCTCAAAGTTATAAAAAACAAGACGTGCGAGTTAAGTTATTTTACCTCTCGAGCCGGGTTGGAAAGGCAGAACGATTTTAAACCAATCTTGGAGTAATGCTCAAGTGGTTCGCCACACAGTTTCTTCACAATATTGACAATATCTTCCTTGTCAAGCCTGGCGTGGTAGAAGCATTGTGGATGGTTTAATTCGCCATCGTATTCACACATTAATCCGCCCCGGCGGCTCAAAGGCACTATCCGCCGTTTTGCCCAACACCAAATCAAGTCGACTCTAGTAAGGCCGTTGGCGGCAAGGCCCTGAGCTTTTTAAAGACACGGGAAAGTGAAGCTTCTTCCTCATCAGTCAGCTTCTCGGGCAGCTTAAAGTCCATAGGTACACGTGCCTACCTAAAACCTAGTAGAGGGTTTTCAGTGGTTGGAGCAGTGTCGCGACAATAAAACCAAGTCTTCCCCCAACCTTTGGGGTGACTAGGTAGAGCACCAACCGGGAACCTGCATTCTCGTCGCCTCTGAATTTGACCCCACCATGTTCTAGGTAGGGGCCATCGGCAAATTGAGTTTGGTGGTTCAAGTAGATGAATTTCCTGAACATGAGGACGGTAGGCTCCATCTGCAAGTAAGCTTGACAAAAAACTTGGAACTGACAGAGGTTGGTGATCGAGTTTGGGCCTAAGTCTTGGGGATGGAGGTTAAAAAAGTCCATTGCGTCTCTAAAGAAATTTGAGCCGGGAAGTGTGAAGCCCCACTCAATATGATCAGTAAAGACCACCACCTCCCCATCGGTGGGTTGTGTACGTCGCTCTCCAAACGCGACTCGCCAACCGATTGTTTCCTCCGTAGCTAGAGTTCCCACTTTTACAAAATCTTCAAGGCGGTGTCGCTGACCTCTGATGGCAACCAATTACACTTGGAGATGGTACCCATGGAGGCAAAACTCAAGAGACAGGGACAAAGATCTGCATAAAGGGGATTGGCGTATCGTAAGGATCTATAGAAGTATTAGCTCGCCAACAAATGGTTGGGGATACATCTAAACAGAAATTGTGACTCGACACAACCTAGAGATAAAACATATTTCCGATATGACATTAGAAATTACTGATATACAGGTGGCTCTAAAGTGAGGAATAATTCACAAATTCGAGAACACTGAAGACACTTGTAATGCCCTAGAGTGTAAGTTGCCATATTTGGAACCTTCATGTATGTGGGTTCATGATATCATTGCCTTGTGAGATATATGCATGTGTTATTTCATGTAATATTACCTTGTCTCCCCTTTGCATTCATGCATCCATATCATCCATGCCTCTTTGTGTTTGTTGTTGTTGTGGATCCATGTTTTTGGTTGTGATGTTGATGTGCTATGAGTTGATGAAGTGGTGTATTTGAAAGTGGGGTTTCTTCTATGCTAGATCTCAACTAGGTTTCAACCCCCCCCCTTCTCTATTTTTCTCAAGCTCAAGTTTTACTTGCTCTAACCCTGGTTCAAAAATGTTTATATTTTAAAGTGATTTGTGGTGGATGTGGTGCTAGGTTTAATGTGATTTGAATCTATGTTTGAGAGGGGTAAATATTCACAAAACATCTTATTTAATTCTGTTTTTTTAATATTTCTTTGCTCCAAAAAATCCTTTTTCATTTTCAATTATTGGGGCATAATTCCCTTATGCCCATGGTCATTTTGTTTTCTTTTTAGGTCCATAGATTTTCCTAGGGGTTTATTTTGCCGTGGCTTTGTGTTAAATAGAAAACCAAAAGGTTTTCCTTTTTCTTCTATCTGGCGCCAGCATGGGCCTCCCTCCCCTCCCGAGCCCCATCTTCTCTCTCTCTGTTTTCCCCTCGAGACCAGCTTCCCCGTTCCTCCCTTCTCTCTGACGGCGTCTCCTTCCTTCCCCTATTTCTTCCGTCAGTGGCAGGCGCGTGAGAGAGAGAGACCGTAGTGACGCCATGAGTTCACGGACGTCGAGGCCATATATAATCTCGGCGTGCATGCCCTACTGCCTAGGCTTCCGCGTCCTCCCTCCTAGCGCCGCCACCTCCCTTCCATCTCTCTCCCTCTCCCCATCAGGTAAGATCTGTAGGAGAGATTCAGAGGTTCAGTGATCGCCGCCGTCGTTCGTTCTCCCTCCCCTCGTCCCGGCGCGTCTCCGTCGAGCCCGAGGCGTCCGCGAGGATGGGGGATCTCCCCCCATTCCATTTCCGACGCTAGCGAGGCCGATCCTCCTTCCTTGCGTCTCCTCCGCGTCGTCGTCGCCGGAGCAAGCTGCGGGTCGTCGCGAGGGCTGCTTCCTCTTCTTCCTCTTCGTCGAAGCATATCGTCCCCGAGCACTCCAGGGTCAGCTGCTCGTCCTCTTCTTCCATTTCCCCCTCGCGCGTAGCATCCCAGGGCCGTAGCACCCCGCTCTGTCGACGTAGCCTCCGCTTTGGTGAGCTTAGTTGCGCCGCCGTGGCAGGTTTCCTCCTACTGCGGTAGGCACGGGAATGGGTCCCTGGTGGATCCCTCTTCCTCCCCGCAAGCAGCCGAAGTTCAATTTGGGTTGTAGCTTCATCGGTGGTCGTCCCGTATTCTGGCCGCCGCCGATCTGTTGCAGGAACAGACGGGGGTTACCCAAGAGAGTATCCTCCTCTACGTTGTTAAGTTCCGATTCGTAGCGTAGTGGTAAGTAGGTGGTTTTGGCGCCTGGTGGTCGTGGGTTCGAAATCCAGTGGCGCCCCTTTTGTTTTATTGATTTGGTGGCACAGTAGCATCAGAGGGAGACTTATCCTGCTTCCTCTCCTCTCTCTGTCGAGCCAAGAGATGCAGCGCAGTGGTAGTGGTGTTGTGTTGAGTGCAGTTGGGCATGGGTTCGAAACCCCTCTGACCCCCTTTTTATTTTTATTTCTTTTGTGTTGCTTGTTGCTGTTTCAATCTAGCTGCTTCATATCTTGCTTGAGCAGCAAGTTGGGGTGATCATACCTCATATCCAGTAGGTTTGCAACCTTGTCTATTTTTGCTGGTGTGTTGTGTAGATGTGGGTATGTATGTGAGTGTGTGCTTGAGTGGTCCAAGCACCCAAAAGCTTGTGTAGGTGTATGTGCGCATGTGTGTGTGTGTATGTGTGCTTGTGCGTATCTGCACTAGTGCATGTGTAGGAATAGAGTGTTGTTATGGTTGCAAGCATACCCATGAGTGAGTGTGTGTATGTTTGGTGTATGTGACTTGAGCTCAATAGCATGTGTAGGTGCTAGTGTGTGTATGCTTGATGTGTGTGTGTGTGTGTGTATGGTGATGTGATATGGCACACATACATGAGGTCTAAACCCTCATGTCACCATTGGAGTTGTGGGTGTGTGCAAGTGTATGTGTAGGTGATGAAATTGTGAGAAACACATGTGATATGGCACTATTTGCAACTATGTGATTCCATGTAGTTTTTCCTTCAACTTTGTGCCTATTTGTTCTATGCGAGTACCTAGGTATTATATATGATTTTGGGGTAGAATCATCCCAGGAATCCATTGGTGGAATCACATTTACCTTTGGAACACTTTCTGGAAATGTCATTTTTCTGTTTTGATCTATGTTTAGAGCTTGGTGGCATGTGGTGTGATGAGCCTAAGAGGATGATTCCTTGATGTGGCAGTAGTGGGTGAACCCCTCTACATCATGGTGGTTTTGTTTAATTCTTAGGAGTTTTTATGTGCAAGTTGTGTCTTGTCAAAGTAGGCATGTGATTTTCACGAAGTGTGAGAAACTGCTGTTATTTTCTTCCCTTGTAGTTGTGGTTGCAAAAGTTCATGTGTTGGGAATCAGCCCTTGCAATCAACTAGAAAGTTGGAGATTTTGTGTTTGTCTAGCTCTCTGCAGAAATTCATGCACTTACATTTCCTGTAGATATTGTTTTGGGGGCTGTCAAAATGCTTCAGAGCATAAACAGCTCGTGAGAATCTGAGATTTTCACTAAGTCCCTGAAATCTGATATTTTTGTGCAAGTTAGCTCATGTAGATCTTTCTGTGTGTAACTTATTTGTATTATATTTTTGCTCATTGTTCTAGAGATTTTGAATAACTTTTGCCACATATCTTGTTTGACACATTTGAGTGGTTGTAGGTGCTTTGTATGTTGCTCTCAAACTACTATGTTGTTGTTTATGACAGATTGCATAGTTTTGTTGTTTTGAAGCTTGTGACTGCATACTTGGTGGTGTGGTGAGTTTCTTTGCACCACCCCACCTACAGTTGTCTGTTTGGTCATGTGGCAACCTGGGAATACCAGAAGTATGCCATTGGAGTGTGATTGTGGTGGATTTGATCCGTAGAACTCCGTATTTTGCTTCGTAGTTTCCGGTTGACCCGTAGCTCCGTTCGCAACGTTCTTTATATGTTTTTGCATCGTTTTCTCGTGATGCACCTGTTCATGTCATCTTCATGCATGTAAAGATAGCTTAGAGAGAACTTCTGTCCAGAAGTTTGTCTTTTCTTCTCAAGCATATGCAAGTGACTAGATTAGAGATTCATGCTACATTCTCATCTCATGCATCATGTGTTTGTTGCATCATGTTGTGTTGTTCTTCATTGGATGCTATTTTTATCTTGGGTAGCACCGGGATCGGAGGGCGAGTACGTGGACTCGGGAGAGTACGTGCAGGACAAACAAGAGCAGTTCCAAGCTGAAGACATCACACGCAAGATGACCGTGACCTTGATACTATCTCTAGCTTTGTTATGCCTAGCTTCACGTTTCCTTCGTCATATGCTCGCTGCCTACCACTGAAATAATTGCCTCCTGATATTGACATGAAACCCAACCACTTTCCCCTCCTAGCTTATATTGAATGGCTAAGTAGGCTTGCTCAGCTTCTACTGTTAGCGTTGCTAGTTGCAGGTGCAATTGTCTTATGTGATAACATGAGTTTTGATATCATTATGTTTAAATCTTATATTTAATTAATGCACCTATATACTTGGTAATGACGGAAGATCTAGCCTTTTATGGGTGTTTTGTTCGGTTATTGCTGCCTTAGTTTCCAGCTACAGGTGTTTGATTCCATAACTGATCGCTCCTAACACGTTCGGGGTTGTTATGGGGACCCCCTTGATAAATCGTGTAGTGTTAAGACTTGTCCGGCAGGACCCAACATTGGTTTTAATTTGCTAATCACTTAATAATAATTCTGCATAGGGAATAGCTACCCCGAGGATTTAATCAACAACCCGAGCCAGTGCGCCTCATGAGTGTTGGTCCACCCACCTAGTAGTCGGCAATACCACCTCAGGGAAACTTGAGGCATTTGGTCATTGTCCACTATGCATAGATGGTGTTTTCCTGAGACTAAGATACGCGCCTCTTATCGGGGTCGTCGACACACCAAGAGGTCCTGCTAGTCCTCTCTTACCTTAGCGATATATCTTGCGTATAGGAATCCCGGTGAAGCTTTGGTTCTCCCCAGAATTGAGGTTTTCCTCTAAGGAATCCGGCAAGGTCACGAGATTCATGATAGAGGATTACTTTGCGGCCCGTGACCGTTTGTGATGGACTAGTTGGAGCACCCCTGCAGGGTTTAATCTTTTGGAAAGTCGTGCCCGCGGTTATGTGGCAACATGGATTATTTGTTAACTTCCGGTAATAGATAACTTGAACTTAATCTAATAAAACTGCCAACCATGTCCGTAACCATGACTGTCCCCTTCGAAGACCTCTCTTCGATCGGGAACACGGTGGGGTTATGTTTGACGTAAGTAGGTGTTCAGGATCACTTAGTGATCACCTAATCTTCGACCGCTAGCATAGACCATCATGTCAATAACTTTGTTCTACGTAAGTTAGCCACCATAAATGCTTAGGATGCTGCAACCTAAACACTGAACCTTCCTCACCTAATAACTTGACTAGTTTCGGTACCGAGGTCATAGATTGTTGAGTCCCTGTGGCTCACATATTACTTCAACACCCCAACAGGTACAGGTATGCCCAACACAGGTGATCCAGATGGCACGCAAACTGGCGTGGCAGTACGATGAGGAGAACGACAGCCTGTAGGTTAACTATCCAGAAGACTGAGGCGTGGTCGTGATTGTGGGCAAGCATGCGGGATAGCATTGCCTTTTCTTATGTTATGTAGTCTGTAGCAGAACTACCTTGTTTGAATAAATGTGTGGATGTAGACTCTGATATTATCTATGTGAGATGGAAAACGATTCCCTATTTGTCATTCTTTCATTATGTATGTGTTATGTTTATCTTGCTTGCGAAACGCATAGCTGCGCTTCTTTGCATTTTGGGGCATTGCCCCATAAATCGGAAAGGACCGCATCTTAGTCGTTACAATACTGGAATACAGTAAAATCTGCAAGGTGATATTATGAAGGAAGCAAGATGAACGACGGATCTGCTATGCATTATTCGTAAATCCACCGTGGCCCTTTACTAAAATACAGGGATTCGAGTAGCGCCAACGGGATTAATGGCGCGGCGGACGAGCGCTTAAAGAACTCCAACATCGCACTTAGAACAGGGGGATTTGCGAGCCAGATCTAGGAGGACTTACCTGAGAGGCACGGACGGCGCGGAGGTGGCCTGCTAAAGATCTGCGCCGAGTATGACGTCCGACCGATCCGAGTATCAGCAAATCTGAAGTGGGAGCTGTGTGGCGGCAGAGCGTTCGTAGCACGAGCTAGAGGAGGAAGAAGAAGTGGATCAACAGTGCAAACGAAAGAAAGGCCCCCCTGGGGCTATTTAAATACCCGAGGCCAGAACTAAAACGGCAAGCGCGGGAATCGAGGAGACACATTAAAATTCGGAAATGATGGCGCATGGATTTTCGGGGTGACAGGTAAAAGTTAGTCAGATCCGTTCGGATGACGTCACTAAAATTCCTGAAACGATGGAGGAAATGATGTCATCCATATGTAATCTCGTGACTTGGACGGAGCATGGAGATTGGCGGCTTGTCACTTTTTGAGCAAAAGGGCCAAGTCAGAAATTCCATGTGAGTTGCCATGGTCAAGAGTAAAGATTTATTGGCGTGAATAAATTCAAGTCAATATGGGGCCTAATGTTGGGGATATTACCCGCTGTATGACCCGCCCTCTTGGGCTGGGTTAGATTCATGGCGACTCAATGTTCGTGATTTAAGATGGGCTTAGACCCAGGACACAGAAGGCGTGAGGTGATCTTCATCCGAGAGTGGGCTCAGCCAATGAGCCCAGATGGCAACTCAAGGCCCAAGAAGAGGAAGACTCGCCGGGAAGTTTCCTTACTTGAGGGACATGGCAGTTTAGAGATATGTCAGGTCACGGTTTATGATGTGACCTGGACTCATGTAAACCTAGGGCCTCGACCTGTATATAAAGGCGAGTCTCTAGGGTACAAAGATTAAGTTACAATCCATGGAGAGCTAGGTCAGGCGAGTTATGCACCCTTGAAATCGATTCCACCATCAATACAAACAAAGCAGGACGTAGGCTTTTACCTCCATCGGAGAGGCCAAACCTGGGTAAACCAAATCTCGCTTCCGCTTAACCCCTTTGAGTCGCCACCTAGGTGCGATGGCTCCATCTCTAAGTCCTTTCACGAGGACATCTTCCATGACAAAACCATGACAATCGCGATCTTAATCGCTATGAGTACGACTCCATCAATCCCATTCTAGCAACGCTTCTGCTTAGTGATCTTCAAAGGTATGAAGATGCTCAACCCGTTTGCTCATTGCTCGTTTCTCCATAGATAGATACTTGCATGACACATATTTTATTTGAAATTACTAGTTTAATCTCGTTACCGACAAGTCTCTTTACTCGTTCCGTAATACAAGATCATGTGACTAACTCCTTAGTCACATTCCTTGCAAGGCTTATGGTGATGTTGTATTACCGAGTGGGCCCCAAGTTACCTCTCCGTCACGCGGAGTGATAGATCACAGTCTTGATACATGCCAACCCAATAGACACCTTCAGATATACATATAGAGCACCTTTATAGTCACCTAGTAACGTTGCGACGTTTGATATACACAAGGTATTCCTCCGTTGTCCGGGAGTTGCATGATCTCATGGTCATAGGAACAGATACATTGACATGCTGAAAACAGTAGCAACAAACTAACACGTTTATACGCTACATTTATAGTTTGGGTCTTGTCCATCACATAATTCTCCTAATGATGTGATCCCGTTATCAAGTGACCACACTTGTCTATGGCCAGGAAACCTTGACCATCTTTGATCAACGAGCTAATCAACTAGAGGCTCACTAGGGATAGTGAGTTGTCTATTTACCCACACATGTATTTGAGTTTCCAATCAATACAATTCTAGCATGGATAATAAAAGATTATCGTGAATAAGGAAATATAATAATAACCAATTTATTATTGTCTCTAGGGCATATTTCCATCAGTCTCACGTTATGGACTCAGATTCGGACTACAAAGATATGCGTGTACCAAAAGGCCAAGAACTTTTACATCCGGACTCTGAATTGGGTGATTCTTGTTGGGCTGCCAAGTAAATTTTATGTTCTTTCCAGACCAATTGGAATCACCTTAAATTTCGACCAGAAAACTTCCAGCTGTCCATGACAATGCAATGGACCGGCGTGCCCAAATGGTTGGTGTGCCACACCATCAAGGCAGCGCCAACTTAATTTAGTTCGGGGCAGAACTGGTATGTGGTTTGCTTCATGATTCATGCAATTCATTCTTCATTCTAGCTTGAGTCCTTTACTAATACTTTCGTCCTCTCTTTAGGCGCACCACAATAACACGGAGGTTCCAGAGGTGTACGACCTCTATGCCATTACCCATACTGCCTCCTACAAGAAGGCTAAGGCATTCTCTAAATGTAACCTCGACAATCCAGAGAAGTTCACCAACATCTCCTCCCACCACAAGCTCGTGAGTTACAATGAGGTGGGTAAGGCCAGGAAAGGGGAGGACTTTAACCCGAGCTAGCAACCATTATCCAGAGCTGGTGATGAGATCTGGTGACGGGAGGCCCCATGGCTCGATAGCCATTGGATATGGGCTGATATGTTGTCCTCCCACTCTTCTAGAGATCAAGGCACACCCAGTGAGCTCCTGTCCTGAGATAAGGACTCATCCATGGCCAGTCGATCTCGTCATCGAGGTTAGTTATATGGACTCAGATAACTTCCCCCCATTACATTGTGTGTGTGTGTGTGGCCATCAATGATTACAATGCTAATCAGGAGTGGTGTTGCAGGGTGCTCCTCAGAGAGAGAGAGCGACAACCCTTGCTTCTCCTGAAGCACTTCTACAGGAGAGGGGCCATGTGGCAGTGGAGACAACTCGGGCCGCAGAGTAGAAGACAACTCGGTTGTTGGAGAAGGAGAGGGCACGAAATGAGGCGGCTAACCGGGGCATGTATGAGCTCCTTGTGGTAAGTTTCTTTTTCATATTAGCCAAATCATGCATTTAATGTTTGTTTCATTACTAACTAATATGATTGACTCGTCAAAACCAAATGTGCAGTCTATGCACGAGAAGATCGGTCGGACCCCTCCGCCGATGCGAGTCATTTCTACGGTTGGAAAGGTGAGTTTCATTTGATCTTTGGTGTAGAATAACTCCTGAGCCGCATCGCACAACCCTTCTCTAGGTGAAACCGCCCCGAGCAACCTTCTTCTTCTTCTTCTTCTTCTGTATGTGCAACTATTATTCTAGTAATCTGTGAGCCACGGGGACAAAGAAGAAGAAGAATAACTCCAAATCAAACAAGCATCACTCTAACGTCAAATCATCGCTTTACAAGTACTTGCAACATCGCATTTGTTTGAGTGGCTAACTTACAAGTACAAGAATAAGACGAGTGATCTACGCATAAACGGAGATGAACTAGTAATGATCAAGAAGTGATCCTGAACACCTACTTACGATTCAATCATAACCCCACCATGTTCCCTTCTTGGTTCAGAGCACACAAGAAGAGACACTCACGGTTACGCACACAACTGGTGTGTTTTTTTGAGTTTACTTCAAGTTTTGTATGACCGGATGTTAAACAAATTTCCAAGCTGCAAGCACGTCTCTTAGAAATATTTTAAACTACAGGGGTGCTCCAACTAATCCATCAAAAACAAGCCATAAGCCGCGCTAGAAAACTCAGCCTCGACATAGCGCAAGGTATCCTCGAAACTCGAGTACACAAGACATTCGAGAAAGGTAAAACAAATCCAGCAAGGCCACCCGGTGTGTTGATGAACCTGATGGGAGCCACGTATCTCGTTCTCATGACACAAGCTTCTATTCACAGTGGACGATAGCCAAATACATGAGTTACCACTAGACGACCCTGCCGATTGGTAGGTAGGTGGACCAACACTCATGAGGAGCAGTGGTTTAGTTTGTTGAATAATTATCCACAAGTTATTACTCCCTATGCGGGTTGATTAGGTAGGCAAATATAGTACCAATGTTGGGCCTTGGGAGGAGAGTTTTATCCCAAAACAAATAATCAAGGGGGTCCCCATAACAAACCCAAGCATGTTAGGAGTGCTCTATATGTAACATAACACCGGTACACAAGTAACTAGGGCGGCAAAGGTGGAACAAAACACCAAGAAAAAGGCCATGTCTTCCACATTTTACCAAGTATATATGTGCATTAAATTAAGTAGAAATAACATTATGGTATCCCCAAATATCCATGTTATCACATGGATCATTCTGCACCTGCAACTAGCAACACTATAAGAAGGGTTGAGCAAGCAGTAAATGAGCCAAACAATGGTTTGCTAGGACATGGAGGGGTTAGAGGCTTTTTGTTGCAATGTTCAGAGGCTTGACATACAAGTGGTAGGTAACGATACATAATGATAGAAACGAGGCAACTAGCATAGCAATACTAATAGTGGTATCCACGGAAATGGTCATCTTGCCTGAGATCCTGCTTGGAAGAAGAACGAATCCATGAAGTAGACATGCCAATGTACTCTGTCGGTGCAGTAAAGTTTGTGCCTTTAGCGCCCAGACTTGTGCATGGGCAGTAGTAGCCACACCTGCGGCAAGGCCAACCGGGACAGCGGATGGGAGATGTGAAGCCATCGAGAAGGCGCTTAAATCAGCAAGCGAGAAGACCAAACGAATAGAAAAGAGCCCCGACAAGATCCTTGACGGGGTGGGGGGCTAGCAGAGCCCCGACACAGCGAACGTCCAGCAAGACCTTTGGCGCCCACTCCAGCAAACGCACCTCTCCATGGTGCTGCGCTGCTGTCGAGGGTGCGCCAGGGGGAAGCAAGAAGGAGGAAGACCGCAGGCAGAGCCCCCTACAAAACCCTTACCTGGGGAGGCTAGCGATCTTGCCGGGGGACTAAGTGAAGCTCCAGTGTGACCCGCTCCCAGCAAGATCCCAGCCCACCTCTACGCCAGCGCAAAGGCCACCTGCCCCTCGCCACTTGATACGTGTCGATTCGCAAGACGCGTGTCGATCGGTATGTGGGGAAAACAGTGCCAAGGGGACGCGTCCCTGTCCCATGTCTGGAGCACCTACCGAAGCAGTTAATGTGTTTGCTTAGATGCCAGAGACATTGTACTTAGCCGTACGCCTCGTGGCTGCACTGTTTCACTGTGCACCCCGTGGGAGTCCTGTGCTGCCACTGTTGGAGACCCCTTTGACCTATAAAAGGAGGCCCATGGCATGCACTAGGGAGGGGTTTCTAGAACGGGGTTAGTAATCCATGACATACCAGGTGAATCATCCACCATCATCGAATACACACACAAAGCAGGAGTACGGTATTACTCTTCCGAGCGGCCCGAACCTGGGAAATCTCCCCCTCTGGTGACTATTAGTTCTGCTCTTGGTGCATCCCTCTCCCCCACTGGACCACAAGGACCCTCTCGGATGCCATAGGTGTTCGTTCTCCACGACATCTCTGGCGCGCCAGGCAGGGGGGTCTAGGTGTGCTAACGTGACCAAGAAGTCGGGACATCAATTCCATCATCATAACCGTTGCCATGGCTCCCAAGAGAAGGGCGGCCATGGCGGCTGGTCCGTCCGTGACCATCGCCTGTGGGACTATGCAGACACGCGGCTGCACGGGTGCGGGCAGAGGAGGCACGGACCCTGACCTTCCGCCCACTCTAGCAAACGCACCTCCCCTAGAGTGCAAAGTTGTTGTCGAGGGCGTGCCGGGGGCTCTGGCTAGACTTCTGGCACCCACTCCAGGAAATGTACCTCCCCTAGAGTGATGCATTGTTGTCGAGGGTGTGCCAGGGGCTCCGACAGGACCCTAGGAGCCCACTCCCGCAAGCGCGACTCTACGGAGTGCTGCACAGCTATCGAGGGTGAGCCGGAGAACACTCTCGACAAGGCTCTACATCTTTGTCGGGGCCTGTTGCTCCCCGTTAGGCCTGGCTTCGCCCCTAGCTGCTTCGAGGCTGGCAAGTTCCTTGCTGGCAGCCCATGAAGCGTGGTTGTCGGTCCTTCGGTCAACCATCCTTTGTGCAAGTCTTGCGAGTAGGGCATGTGAACCTTCACACAAGGATGGGTTTAGATCCTGTGGACAATAAAGTTAAGCGTTTCGCATTCCTTGCCGACTTTCATATTCATGGATATGCATGTTTTATCCGAGGTTTTGTGTTACACCTACCTCTGGCAAGCGCTAGTGAACCACCAAGTTTCCGAGATTTGCACATGAGGGGAACTTGTCGTGATCAGATACACCCTTGCTTTGTTTCGAGCCTGCTCAACATCTTAAGTAGCTACACTGAGAACACCAAGGTGCCTTACCGGTAGCGGCACCTCCAGCAGGTCGCTAAGGATCCGCTCCTCAAAGTTCTCGCGGTAGGGCTAGCCGCACCGGTAAGGTCCCAGCAAAGCGAATATTTTCCTTGGACTATTTCAACCTCTTCGGTACGAAAAACCTGCACGCGAAGGAACCTTGTCATGGTCAGTTGCACCCTTACTTTGTTTTGAGTCTGCTCAACAACTTATGTGGCTACGCTGATTGCGCAAAGATGACTTGTTGGAAGCTACACCCTGAGTAGGTTGCTCAGGGCCTGTTCCTTAGAGCGCTCACGGCATGACTGTATGCACCGACAAGGTCGAATGCGCCAAGGTGTCTTGCTGGTAGCGGCACCCCCACGAGGCTGCTAAGGACCCGTTCCTCAAAGTGCTCGCGGCAGGGCTGTGCATACCGGCAGGTCTCCAACATAGCATAGGGTATGTACCACGTGGGATGAAATCGATCAAGAAAAATAGCATACATGTTATTCATGATGTAATCAAATATATCACATTGGTAGTTGTCGGTATACTAACTTAAGATAATGTTATCTTTTGGCACGAGGCAGCATCTACAAGGAGAAAAAGAGTAGAAAGGCCCGCGGGAGGGGCCTAGATTGGCCCCTCCTGTACGAACACTGCGCAGAGGCCAGGGCGATCGGAAGGGATGGCGAAGCCGGGGTCCATGAGTCTGCTGGAAGATGAGGCAGCGTCGGATCCACCGACGAGTCCGCCCTGCCAGGGAGGGGAGGGGCGTGAGCTGGCGGTGATGGCGCAGCCGACGGTTAGTCCGAGCCCAGGTCATCTTAGTCCAACCTGACGACTTGGAGCTCGGACACGTCGCCACCGCCACTGCCATCACTGTCCTCCTCGTCGCTATCGCTCGAGGAAGGACTTACGTTTCCACTGGAACTCTCTTCGCAGCAGCTGAGGCGCGCACCTGAGCGCCCATAAAACTTCAGGGAGAGCAGATTGGCCTCCATCATCTTGAAGTGGAGAACGTGACCATCCATGAGGTTGTGGGCACGGGCGAAGATTTTCCACACGCGCCCGAGGAGTAGGACGCGACGCTCAGGGTACTCCACGTCTACCTGCACAACACCATTACAACAGCCATGCGCCCGCAGCCACAACTCGGGTGGCTTGTCCACCTCCATCACCTTGGAAAAATGGAGGGGGAGGCGTAGACGGCCTCAGATGGGGCCACACAGCCTGACGACAAACTCCAGCACCATCCCATCCGCATGGGTCCCCACGGGAGGGGGATCTGGTGCCGGAGAAAGGGGTGGAGCAGTGCTCCGCCTTCCCCGACCACACCTCGACGACGACCGCAACCCCTTGTCCTTCTCCCACCGCAGGCGTTCGGGCCATCCTCCGCGTGTGCGGCTGAAGTTATGGCATGATCCAAGAAGAAACCTCTCGCTGTTGAGGAAGAGGACGGTGGCCTCCCTCTCCCTCTAGCCCTGTCCAGGGGCGAGTGCAACTCAAGACAAGGTAGAAAGGTGGACTCTAGAAGTGTGCGCTCTTGGAGGATGGATGAGCATCGCCCCTCGCAATCCCCCAGCTTAATAGGGGGAAGTGCGGGGGCTCGCTTTCCCCCGCACCCAAGAACCGCCGCCCATTTCCACCAATACCCTCGCCCACGATCATGGGCAAACATGTGACCGCCCCGCTCCTCCAATCGAGGGTGCTGCAGTTTTTGCCCCAGTCAGGACTTTATGTCTCGGCCGCCACCAACCCAGCCCTCGCTATGCATGCAGCACGCGTGGCAACAATGGCTTTCGTGGTGGGCCAATTCAGCCACGCGGATATCTCACCCACTCCATGCACGTCTCCAACGTCGCACATTCAAAGGTATGCAATGGGGGAACATAGTAACCGAAGGAAGCCCAACCGCAAACCCCGGCCACGTGTGCCTGTGCACTATTTGGGCCTAGTCCAACAACACCTCGCACGAATGTGTGGCCTAGGCCCGGGGGCTCCTGTCGGTCCACTAAAGTTTGGGCCTTTAGCGCCCCAGACTTGTGCACGGGCAGTAGTAGCCACACCTGCGGCAAGGCCGGACGGGACAACAAAAGGTAGATGCGAAGCCATTGAGAAGGTTCTTAAATCAGTGAGCTAGAAGACCGAAACTAGAAGAAAAGAGCCTCGACAAGATCCTTTACGGACTAGGGGGCTAGCAGAGCCCCAGCAAAGCGAATGCCCAATAAGACCTCTGGCGCGCACTCTAGCAAACGCACCTCCCAGGAGTGGTGTGCTGTTGTCGAGGGTGTGCCAGGGGGAACCAAGAAGGCTGAAGAATGCAGGCAGAGCCCCGACAAGACCCTTGTCTGAGGAGGCTAGCGAAGCCCCGAAAAGATCCTTGTCGGGGGACTTTGCGAAGCTCCAGCGCGACCCGCTCCCGCCAAGATCCCAACCCACCTTGCGCCAGCGCAGAGGCCAGCTGCCCCTCGCCGCTTGATACGTGTCGATTCGCAAGACGCATGTCGAGCGGTATCTGAGGAAAATAGTGCCCATGTTACACATACCTGTCCCATGTCTGGAGCACCTGACGAAGCATTTAATTCATCTGCTTAGACGCCAGAGACACTTTACTTAGCCGTACGCCCCGTGGGTGCACTGTTTCACTATGCACACCGTGGGAGTTCTGTGCTATCACTATTGGAGACCCCTTTGACCTATAAAAGGAGGACCAGGGCCTGCACTAGGGAGTGGTTTTTAGTCATCTATAAGGGGGTTAGTCATCCATGACTTACCTAGTGAATCATCCACCATCTTCGAATACACACACAAAGCAGGAGTAGGGTATTACGCTTCCGAGCGGCCCAAACCTGGGTAAATCTCCCCTTTTGCTGGTTGTTAGTTCTGCTCTTGGTGCACCCCTCTCCCCCGCCGAACCAAAAGGGACTCTCTCGGATCCCATAGGTGTTCGTTCTCCACGACATAGTCGAACAAGCCATCACAAACCGAACTCTATCGATAAGAAGCAATCCGGAAAGACCAAATGACATGGTAAACACCACAACATATTCATGACATCATGCACAATCAAATATGATGCATGTCCATTTAAATATGCCTGACATGAAAAAGCACAACAATCAATTTCTACACATTAAGGGAAGCTCAATATGCAACAAGTTGCATATTGATGAAACTCCACATTTGAATTACTTAGTTCACTCATGTTTAGGTACACAACAATATTAAATTCTCTTAAACATGATAAGAGGTGAAGCAAAAATAAACTATATCTCTAGGCATTTTAAATGAGGTCGAAACAACACATAGAATTTCCAAAACGACCCCATATGCATAATATGAATTTGCTCATGTTTTGCATAAACACATTTTATATTTATTAAACAGGAAAATCAAGTGCACCATCTTATTCTACACATTTTTCTAGCAAGTTACATATATAAAACATTTTAATCGGAGTTACAGTTTAATAGCAATGAATTAAACTATTTTAGCATGTGAATTATGCAAATTTAATCAAACATCAAGTTTAAACACTTTTGACACATGTGGGAGTAATATATTATTAATTTACATAAAATTCTAAGCATTTTACATATATAATGTTTTTACGTGCGATGCACGGTTATTAATTATTCACATTTTAAAAGCATGACATTTTCTAAAATTATGCAATGTCAACGACAATTGGATAAATTCGTTAGAGAGAAAAAACACTACATGTGCCCAATCGGGCCAACAGGGACTAAGAGAGAGCACATGGGCGACGGGTACGATGCGGGCACTCACCTAGGGCTATACGCCCAAGTCGGTGAGGTAAGCTGGCTGGGGCTCGGGCCGACGCTGGGGCAAGGCCTTGGGAGGCGCTGGAGTTCGCGCTAGCGTGTCCCACTTTAATAGCCCAAGTGCACCCCTTGCCTTATTTGTAATGTATTCCATGTGTTGAACCTTCCATCTTTGCCATATGTGGTTGAATAATAACAAGTTTTGCTTCATGAATTCTTGCATTATGTCATCATCATCATCATTTCATTTTGTTGCATAATGTTTGTTGAAGTGCTATGTGAGAATTGAGTGTGAAATGTGCTTAAAAGTGGTGAGTGGGTCCTAGTTCAATTCTTTTTCAAACCATGAAAACCCTTAATTCTTAAAAACTACGAAACCCCCTCTTATTCAATTAATAGATATGCATGGTTAAAAAATTGCTCAATTAAATTGTTAAAAATGTTGCACCTCTCATAAGTTTTCTGTTATGCTCTTAAAAGTTTAGCTCTCAACCATGTGGAAGTATTTTTCTTTTACATCTTTGCAAAACTGTTTGTTATAATTAAAAATATGTGTTTTATTTTTTTTGATCTAAAAAATGCCAAGATAATATTTATAAATTAGTGCGTATTTCTGTGAGTCTAAATATATTTTCATTGTGTTCCAAAACATCCTTCTGCCTTCTGTGTAATTTTTTCTTTCTCATGTTTTAAGTAAATATGAAAACTTTTGTTTTCCTAAGAGAGAGGGAGGCCAGCTCAACTCGGCCTCACCATCTCTGCACGCCCCGCGTCCAGTGCAGCAGCAGCAGCTCCCGCAGCCCGCTAGCGCCACAGTGGCCCAGCCCCCTCGCTAGAGGCAACCTGTTCCGTTAGTGTTGCCGTTGTTTTTCTTCACAGAGCAGCGAGCAGAGACAGCGCCGCGGCGTGATATTCACGGACGTCGAGGCGACACCGTCTCGCCGCGCCCCTATAAACTGCCCGCATTCCTAGAGTTCTGCCTCCTCATCTCACCGCCGTCGATCTCCTCTCTCTCCTTCCTTCCTCCCCTATAGGTAAGTATCTGTGTGAGATATGGGATAAGTGTAGGAAAGACAATTGTTGCATAATGACAGTTTATGGGTCTGCACATGAAGAGCATAAGGTAGATTTCCTTACTGAATTAGCTAATATGTGTGGGAATGTGCCATGCCCTTACATCATTGGGGGAGATTTTAATATTCGGAGGTTCACTAATGAGAAGAATAAGAAAGCTAAACTGGGTCACTCTTCTGATCTCTTTAATACCATTATCAATACACTCTCCCTGAGAGGTTGATATGAGTGGTGGTCAATATACCTGGTCCAATAATCAAAACAATCCAACCCTTGAAAAAATGGATAGGGTGCTTATGTCCAGTTCTTGGGAACGTCTTTTTCCTTTCACTTTTGTTAGCAAAAATGTGAGGGAGATCTCAGATCATTGCCCCCTGATCTTGAACAGAGAAGACAACATTCCTATTACTCCCAAGAACAGGGGATTCAAATTTGACTTAAACTAGTTGCAAAATCCTGAATTCTTACGTTTGGTTGCCAAGATTTGGATGAGACCTGTAGATTCTAAGAATCCTATCGATATCATGAATATCAAATTAAAGAGATTTTATATGTTTAAAGGCTGGGGTTGGAACAACTTTGGTAAGGCAATACTTAGGAGGAAGTGGTTGAGAGAGGAACTTGGGCACCTGGAAAAGTTGCAAGAAACTGACACTCTATCACGTGAGCTTTATTGCAAGAAAGTGGATTTTTAGGTCGAATTGAATAAACTATTGATGGAAGAGGAAATATCATGGTTACAGAAATCTCATGATAACTGGCTACTTAAGGGTGATAGTAACACTGGTTACTTCCATAGAATTGTGAATGGAAGGAGGAGGAGAAACACTATTGTCTCTCTTAGCTGTGATGATATGGTTATTGAAGGTAATGAGAGTCTCCTTAGGCATGCTACAAACTTCTACAAAGAATTTTTTGGCTCGGCTCCTGGGAACTTATGTGTGATAGACAGTACCATGTGGAAAGAGCAGGAGAAACTGAAGGAGATGGACAATTTTATCTTACTAAGACCCTTCTCAGAATTAGAGATCAAGAATGCTTTATTTCCTATGAAACATAATAAAGCTCGAGGACCTGGTAGTATCCCGATTGAGCTCATTCAATGTTGCTGGGGTGTGGTGAAGAATGATGTGAGAATGCTCTTTGAATGGTTCTATGATAATAAGCTAGATGTGGATAAACTCAATTATGGGATTATTACTTTACTCCTTAAGGTGGTTGGGGCTGATAAGATCCAGCAGTTCAGGCCCATATGCCTGCTTAGATGCATATACAAGGTAACAACTAAAGTGCTTACTATGAGGCTTGAAACCTTTGCTGATATTTTGTTCAGTAGGCATCAGAATGCTTTTATTAAAGGTAGGGATATTATGGATGGGATTATGTCCCTTCATGAGATTATGCATCATTCTTATGTTCGTAAGAAATCTGGAATTGTGCTCAAACTTGATTTTGAAAAATCTTATGATAAAGTAAACTGGAACTTTTTGCTTGAATGCCATACTAAGAGAAATTTTAACCCCAAGTAGGTAGGGTAGATTAGAAAAATCCTGGTGGGGGTACAGTCAGTGTGAAATTGAATGATGAGGTAGGGAGTACTTTCAAAGTGCCAAAGGAGTGAGGCAGGGTGATCCCCTTTTGCCATTTCTGTTTAATTTGGCTTCTCTTTGCTTGACCAAAATGGTCCTTAAGGCGCAGGAGAATGGGCTTTTTATAGGTTTGGCATCTGACTTGGTAGAGCATGGGGTTGCCATCTTGCAGTATGCAGATGCTACCATCCTTTGTTTTGAAGATAACCCTAGGGAAGTGTTAAACATCAACCTTTTGTTGTATCTTTTTGAAATCATGTCGGGCTTGAAGATTAATTTTTTTTAAAGTGAGATTTTTTCAGTTGGGGCTGATGATGATACTGTGAGAAAATATGCTGAGATGTTTAATTGCGAAATTGGAAATTTCCCTATCAAATACCTGGCTGTCCCTGTCAGCTACGCTGGCCTTAAGGGCAGTGATTGGATGTTTGTAGATGATAAGTTTGTCAGCCATGGTGAAACCTAGATCAGTGAGACTCTATCTAGTGGGGGCAGGCTTATCAAGGTTAATATAGTGCTATCCCATATTCCCTCATACGATATGTCTATGTTTTTGATTAATAAGTCAACCTTGGAGAGATGGGATAAACCTAGGAGACAGTTCTTTCCGCATCGCAATGGCAAGAAGAGAGGGTATCATATGGTGAAATGGGGAAGAGTTTGTTGATCTAAAGTGAAAGGATGGCTTGGAGTCAAGGACTTGAGGAAGCAGAACATTAGTGTATTGACCAAATGGTGGTGGAAATTAGATAAAAAGAAAGGATTGCGACAGGACATTGTGGGCCAAATATCTAAAAAAATCATCTGCGGCGTTGGTTAAACAGAGAGCCAATGATATCCCTTGCTGGAAAGCGCTTCTGAAAGTGGAAGATTACTATATGGGTGGTAGAGGTATTCGGGTTAACAAGGGCAATATTGTTAGTCTTTGGTTTGATGATCTGGGTTATAATTTCACTCTAAAATATAAATTTCCTGATCTATTTGAGATTTGTATAGGTCAGAATAATACGGTAGACAAAGTTGAATCTATGAATCCTTGTTCTTCCTCTCGAAGAAGGCTTACCAATGATATGCTCATGAAATGGAATGAGCTTAAGGATTATGTTGTCAAGAAGATGGATAGAGAAAAAGATGATGAAATCTACAGGAAACTTGATAGTTCTCAGGAATATACTACCAGATTTATGTATCGCTGGCTAGAGAGAAATTTGGTTGGTTCTAACTATAAATGGATATGGGGGCAAAAATACCTTTGAAAATCCAGATCTTTATGTGGCAATTGTGCCAAGAGGCCATTCTAACTAGAGACAACTTGAAAAAACGACACTGGCAGGGGGACCCAACTTGTTCATTTTGTGATCAGCTAGAGTGTGCCCAACACCTGATATTTCTTTGTCCTGTTCCTAGAGTAGTACGGAGTACTGTGGGGTCAATGCTGGGTACTGAGTGTGGACCTAACTCTATGTGGCAATATTATGCTTGGATTAATGCATTCTTGCCTGCGTGTAATGGTGTTTATACTATTGGCCTTGCCGCGACATGCTGGGCGATGTGGCTGGCACGCAACCGTGCCACCATTGAAAAAATGGATTAATAGTCCTTTTGAAATGGTTTTCACATCATGTGCTTTTATACTATATTGGGCAGGTCTGCAGAGTCCGGAAATGGCTGAGGTGATTAAGAAAGGTCCTTAGATGCTGAAGGAAAATGCATCGCAATAGTTGCTGCTCTGTGGACCTCCAAGGCCAGAATCCAGCGAGAAGAGCGAGGAAGATGACAAATGGGATGAGTGGTGAATTGCTGGGCTGTGGATCCAGCTGTGGAGAATGTGCTGATGCTGGTGTTCCATTTGGTCTTTTTCTGTTTATGTTTTGCTGGCCCTGGGTGGTTTGACGTAGTACTGGTGGCTTTTGTTCTTGTTGTCTCGTAGAACTGACTGCGGTACTTGGTGGTGGTTTTTCTTTCCTAGTTTCTGGCGGGTTTGGGTGATACTAGGTTTTCACCCCATAGTCTTGTGTTCCTGACGACAGGCGCAGACGATGGGTTTCCTAGTATTGCCCGGAACTCGCTTCTCCCACTTCCCCTTGTTCTTGCTCTGGCTCAGAGAAAATTTGTGTATTTCCGTTATGCTTTATAATGGAAAGGGGGGGAAGCCCGGTTCAAAAAAAAGTATCTTGTGAGACACAGAGTTTCACACACAGAGAGAGAGGGAGAGAGAGAGAGAGAGAGAGAGCAGAGCCTCGCTGGCGACCCTGCCATCATCATCGTTTCTGGTGGCTGCCTCCGCTCCGTCGAGGATGTCCGGGAGAGCCCCTATGTCTTCCTTGATCCGTTCCTGGAGCTAGGAGGTGGAGAACGCCTGCTCATCGCCGGCCCTGACATCGTCAGCATCGTCGACAAAGTGCCCCGCCATGGATCTTTTTCCTCGCCCAGGTTGCGTCGCACATCGCCATTGCCCGTGTCTTCGTGTAACCCCCTCTGTGAACACCATCGCCTCCTTCCCCTTCTTCCTCTCTATGTGACGCCGTCGCTCGTGTCGCCCCGCTTTTCTCGCCGCGGTAGATTAGCTGCACGCGCAACCATGGCAGCAACAATAGAGCGACTCATCACCGCGCGCATTGCCTCGCCATTGCCCACACATGCGCCCAGCCAGCGGCAGACGCTCACGTGGATGCATCTCGCCACATCACCTTGCGTAGTCGCGCATCGCCGCCGTGCAATAGTCGCCGTGCCTCGCCGAGGTTGTGCCACATGCGGCATCGCGTGTGTAGTCAACATAAGAGGGGTCGAACCCCTCTTGTGTCGAGATCTGCCCATGTAGTGCAGTGGTTGCGTGCCTGCGGTTCAGCATGCAAGTCGTGGGTTCGACCATGAGGATCTATTTAGCACCCCCTTTTTCCCTTATGTGTGCGCCAATGATAGTGGGCCATACATATGATCCCCTAGAGCCTCTGGCTCTTTGCTAGGTCGACCAATGTTTCTATTTTTTGTGTGATGATGTTATTTTGTGCTTTTTTTATTGTTTTAGATAACTGCCAGATTAGGTAAATTCCAAATATGGACAGGACCATATTTGCCAGTGGCCAAATAGGGCAAGTTCTGACTTATAAGTCTATTGGGTTTTTTGTGAATTTTTCGTTATAGATTTGTGGGAGTTTTTCCCTTCTGTGTGCGCTAATGATAGTGGGCCACATGTGTCAGCCCCTAGAGCCTCTGGCTCTTTGCTAGGTTGACCAGTGTAGCACCCCCTTTTTCCCTTCAGTATGCGCCAATGATAGTGGGCCATACATGTCAGCCCCTAGAGCCTCTGGCTTTCTCCTAGGTCGACTAGTGTTTCTATTTTTTGTGTGATGATGTTATTTTGTGATTTTTTTTATTGTTTTAGATAACTGCCAGATTAGGTAAATTCCAAATATGGACACGACCATATTTGGCAGTGGCCAAATAGGGCAAGTTCTAACTTATAAGTCAATTGGATTTTTTGCGACTTCTGTGTGCGCCAATGATAGTGGGCCATACATGTCAGCCCCTAGAGCCTCTGGCTCTTTGCTAGCCGACCAGTGTTTCTATTTTTTGTGTATTGATGTTATTTTGTGATTTTTTTATTGTTTTAGATAACTTCTAGATTAGGTAAATTCCAAATATGGACAGGACCATATTTGGCAGTGGTCAAATAGCGCAAGTTCTGACTTATAAGTCAATTGGGTTTTTTGTCACTTCTGTGTGCGCCAATGATAGTGGGCCATACATGTCAGCCCCTAGAGCCTCTGGCTCTTTGCTAGGTCGACCAATGTTTCTATTTTTTGTGTGATGATGTTATTTTGTGATCTTTTTATTGTTTTAGATAACTGCCAGATTAGGTAAATTCCAAATATGGACACGACCATATTTAGAACTGGCCAAATAGGGCAAGTTCTAACTTATAAGTCAATTGGGTTTTTTGTGCATTTTTCGTTCTATATTTGTGGGAGTTTTTCCTCTAGCAATATACAAGTGTGACATATGAATTTAGGGTACAATTTTCTAGTGAATCCAATGATGGTATTGGTTTTGTCATTCACGTAAGTTTGCAAAAATGTTATTTTGTGACAAGGTGGCATTTTGTGATTTTTATAGAATTTAATTCATGCATGATATGATGAACTTATCAACATGGAAGTGCTAGTGTTTTGTGGGCACTATGCCCTGGTATTTTACCTTGTTATGATAAACTTGTAGTTTAGTGGTTTCTTGCTCCAAAGTAGCTAAGAAAATGTTGCTGATTTCACGTACTAGAAATTTCTAAGTGTTGGGATCTGTTACTTTCTTCCCATGTTGTGTTGATGTTTCCCATGAATATATTGCTCCTTTGTGTTTGGCAAAATGCCATGAATTTTTGCGCTTGTTAATATCTGTCAAATGGTGCCTGTAAGTACATATAGTGCCCCATAGTGATTTTGGTGGTTTGAAGACTCATAGGTTAAGGGACTAATATGTTTGTCAGTGTCCACATGCTCTATAAGTCACTGAGGAGTTTGAGTTATCCGATGAATATCGACCCCTAAAAATGAATGACTTCGGTGAAGACTTTGGTCCTTCCTTGAAGACTTTGATCGCGAAGAAATTGCGAAGAAATTGATATTTCTCATGAAGATATTGAGGATGAGGAATTCGGTGTGTCGTGAAGAAAACAGTCCGAAGACTTTGAAGCGTGAAGATTTATTCTTTCGGTTTCATTTTGTTTACTCTTGAGTCATAGGAACACCGTACTGTTAAAGTGGGCCGAGGTAAAACTACAGAATGATTTTTCTCATGATGATTAACCCAAAGCTTCAAAGTGAGGAATATGAGAGGCATGAGGACTTTCACAGTTGAAAGTTCCGACCATTTCCACGCCATGCGACACCTCACTGATCTTATCCACCAGACGATCACATTATTCAATGGCATTTATGTCAAATCATGTCGGGATGCTCCCAGGCTATAAATAGCCGCCTCGACAACCACTAGCTGGTTGGATGCTCCGAGAGAAACAGACACTTGTAATTTAGAGCAACCCAAATTTCTCAGAGTCACCGAGAGAAAATCATCAAGTGAGGAAATACCCCAAACACCAAACCAAGTGATTGAGCATCACTGAAGAAGTTGTTCCTGTGTGGAACTGAAGCCTGTTACCTTTGAGGACTGTGCATCCTCCAGACGGTTAGGCGTCATGGTCTAGAGCATCCAGCAGTCAATTGTGGATCCTCGGGTGACCGAGTTTGTGAGGGTTTAGAAGTCTGCCCTGAAGACTTACCACGAGTGTTGGGCGAGGACTGTGTGTCCTTAGCTCAAGGAGAATACGGTAAGGACTGTGTGTCCTTTGGTTTCAATACCATGCCGGTTCGAACCAGACGTACAACTGACACAACAGTTGGAACTGGGTCATCAACAACTGTCTTCATCCATCTACGGTTTCTATTTCTTCAACTCTTTCATTTCCTGAAATTGTATGTTGAAGAGTTTCATCTGTGCTGTTTGAAGAATTTGTCTCAAGACTTTCTATGAATTTCCTCAACCTCAAATTCTTCACTTGACCCAATCTCGTTTAACTTATTCGTGTATTATGTTGTAGTCATTTTTGCACTTTGATCCTGCGCTATTTCCACTGCACTTAATTCATTATTGAGGACTATCATCACAAGGAATTTCCTCAGCGATGAAATTCTAAAAATCGCCTATTCACCCCCCTCTAGTCGATTTAACGCACTTTCAATTGGTATCAGAGTAAGGTACTCCCTTGTTCTGTGTGATTTTGGGTTAACCACCTCGAGTTTTAGTTATATCGACCGCAGGTATGATCAAGGTTACTGCAGGATGTCCTACCTTCGAAGGAAAGGACTTTCCCTACTAGAAGACCAAGATGAAGATGCATCTTCAGGCTATTGACAATGATCTTTGGTATATTGTGGAAAATGGTATTCCCTCCACCGCTGCTCTTGTCTCTGCCATTGATGTGAAGAAGTTCAAGAAACTTGACTCACAAGCGAAGAATATCATTTGTGGCCATCAGAGCAAAGGTCAGTATGGCAGAGTGAGTGCTTTGAGCAGAGCTAAGCTTATCTCGGATAGGATGTACAAAGTCAATTAGGGAGTGTCAACGTAGTGTGACTCGCGTCTTGATGTTCTTCGCAATCTCTTCAATCGCTTCAAGAGGCTTGACAATGAAAGCTGCCAACATAACTTTGATCGCCTCACTCACATCTCAAATGAAATGCAAGCACTGGGATCTAGAGACATCACTGACCATGAAGTTGTGAACAAACTACTAAGATCTCTTGATCCATCATGTGACACACAGGTTCTGATGATTCAAGAACGAAGAGACTACAAAATGGTTGATCCTGCTGATATACTCGAGAGACTGAATACTCATGAGTTCCAACATGAAGAAAAGAGAGATCTGTATGGACCAAGCTACTCAAGACCTCGTGCGCTGAAGGCTAAGGCTATTTCCTCATTTGACGAAGAAGACTCAGATTGCAGCATTGGTTACCCCAAAGAACTGGGACAGGAACTTGCTATGCTCGGGAGGAAATTCCAGAAGTTCACAAAACGTGGCCAGTTTGGTAAATCTTCATCTAAGGATTACAAGAAAAGAACCTTAAACAAATGCAAGAAATCTGGTCACTACATTGTTGACTGTCCTCGCTAGGTGAAGGAATCTAGGAAGAATAAATACAAGGATGAATGTTCTGATGACTCGAAGAAAAAGAAGAAATCTTCAAAGTCCTCATCCTCAAAGTCCTCATCGCACAAGAAGACTAGTTTCAGAAAGGCTCAGACACTCATTGGCAAGGAAATGGATTCTTAAGAAGAATATGAGGAATGTGATGAAGAGGCAGGTTCTTAAGAGGATTCAGAGTGTGGTGTGGCAAGTCTTGCACTGGGTACCACATTCGTGAGAAAATCAATCTTCAACCTTGAAGAAAATGACAATGCTATCTACACTGATGAAAATGCTGACGACTTTTCTCCAACCTGTTTCTTCATGGCAAAAGGTTCAAAGGTACCAAACCATACTTCCTACTCTTCTTATAGTGACTATGAACCTGATGAGAATCAAAAACCCTGTTACTACAAACTTGCCAACATGGCCACTAAGCAACAAAGTGCCATTGAAAATCTTCAAAAACTTCTGGACAGAAGCGATGATGTGTTCAATGATGAAATGAATCTTACTCCTTACTGAAGATGTGAAAAGTCCTTAGTCTAGGTTTGATAGTCTTCAAGATCGTTATGGCACACTTTTGGCGTATCATGAGAAACTTTCCTATGAATTTATTCAAAGGAAGCTTGATCTTGAGAAGTTGAAAATGTCTCATGATGATCTTCGAATGGAAAACGATTCATTGGTTCCTCAACATATCAGTACCGCTCAGGTTGAATTCATTCCACCATGTCTAAAATGCATCGAATGTGAAACTGCTAATTCTTCACCAGAATCATCAAATGCTTCTATTGCTACAAATTCTTCAACTGTTCCTATGGTATCAAATTCTTCACTTGAGGAAACCACAAATGCTACTGACGAAAATGTAGGGTTGAAGGAATTGTATGTGACAGGCATATACAAAAGTCTCAAAGGGCATCAAACCCTTTGCGATGTTCTCAAAAAGCAGATTCTGAACAGGAACCCGAGGAAAGAAGGCAGTGCCTTTGAGAGGAAATTGGATGCCGACGGCTCACACTGGAAACCTGAGTTGTACCCCAAAACCTCATGGGTTGCTGCTAAAGGAGCTCCTGTCGATCCATCCACTCAAGGTTGTCAGAATCCGATTCTGAATCGGATCGGAGCTCCGATGGCAGGATCGCAAATAGTAGAATCTTCACTATGAGGATCGTAAAAACGTAGATTCTATGAATCAAAATCATAGAATCATAGGGGTTAGTTTGGATCGTAAAGTCGTAGAATTGGACAACAGAATCGCGATTCTGACAACCTTGCATCCACTCTAACATGCTTTGCATGTGAAATATCTCATTACTCTGATGAGTCATTTGACTCTAATTATAAATTGTTCAAAAATAAGTCTGGTGAAGTATTTTCTCACTATGTTGGAACTAACTGCATGAATGAACCACCCTTGAGGAAAATCTGGTTCCTCGAAGTTTGCTTGGAAAATCTTCACGTGAATGTCCTCATGACACCACCTATGAAGAATCTGAACCCGAGAACAAATTCCTTAGGTGGACCAAAGTCTTCACGAGGATCAAATTCCTCAAATGGCCAATACTATGCGCGTACTTGTGCAAATGCTTCTGATATGCATGAAAATTACAAGGGATATCAATATGAGCGTTATTCCTCAAATCATTATGTTCATAAATCCTCAAAGAACTTCTCTTCCTATTCATTTCAGTACACTAATCCCCTTACTGTGAAAACAAGTGCATTAGCTTCAATGACCCCTTTCTCATATGGTGCTCGCAGGATGATGAACTCTTTGCCACCACTTTAGATGTGGGTGGTGAAGAAATTGAACTAATCACTTCTACAGCTCAGGTCTCTAGATGAAAGTCATCATCTCAAGAATTTGCTGGAGACCCGAGGATATTGCTTGATTGGACGCAAGCTAATAATTGATGAAATGATAACATTTCACACGTCCTCCAATTTACTATTTATGATGAAATACTTAACTGATGAAATTGATATCATATTCTTCAAGTCTGAAGCATATGAGCTGGTAAGCTGTACTAATTCATCTGCTGGATGACAAACCCAAGAACACAGAATGGGTTCTTGACACTGGTTGCACAAATCACATGACTAGCGATAGAAGCTTGTTGATGAATATGCCATTGACTCCATCACCACTGAAGCAAATCACTTATGTTGATAAATGTAAAAGCAAGGTATTGGGACTTGGCAAAGTGGCTATCTCCAAGGACAAGCACATGGACAAAGTCATGGGTGTCGAATCCCTTGGGTTTAACCTCATGTCAGTCTGAATGCTTTGTGATCTTGATATGGTTGTCATCATTGGAAAATATAGATGCGTAGTCATCATGGAATCTGAAAAATCCAAAGTCTTCGAAGGCTTTAGGAGAGGAGATTTGTACACTGTTGAGTTTTCCAAAGGTCCTCAACCAGCCACTTGCTTACTAGCAAAAACCTTAGAAGGCTGGTTATGGCATTGAGGACTTGGTCATGCAGGCATGAGGAACTTGCACACGCTGGCGAAGAAGAAGCACGTCATTGGCATCGAATACGTCAAATTCCTCAAGGACCACCTCTGTGGTGCTTGTGAGTTTGGAAAAATAACCAGATCGAAACACCCCTCCAAGACTATCATGACTACAACTCGTCCGTTCGAATTTCTTCACATGGATCTCTTTGGGCCTACTCATTATGCCACTCTAACCAATACGACATCTTTATATGGCTTTGTCATCCTTGATGACTATTCTCGCTATACTTGGGTACATATCATTCTGTACAAAACTGAACTGCAGGAAGTCTTCAAACGATTTTCCTCAAGGGCCTCGACAAACTTCGACGTCAAGATGAAACACGTCACGAGTGATAATGGGATAGAATTCAAAAACACCGGTCTTAATGATTATCTTGATGAACTTGGTGTTACTCATGAATTATCTGCTCCTTATACTCCTCAACAGACTATGCTTGAAGAATATCATACTCCTCGTCGTTTTTGTCCCGAAGCAATCAACACTGCTTGCCACATCATCAACAGGGTATATCTTCACACATTCCTCAAGAAAACCTCGTATGAACTCTTCAGTGACAAGAAACCCGATGTAAGTTATTTCAAAGTCATCGGTGCAAAATGCTGGATTAGAGATCTTTACCATAGCTCAGAGTTTGCACCTAAAGCACATGAAGGTTTTATGCTTGGTTGTGGAAAGGACTCGCACACCTATAGAGTCTTCAATACCTATCACAACAAGGTTGTTGAAACTATAGATGTGCGATTTGATGAAACTAATGGGTCGCGAAGAGAGCAACTGCCTCCTGTGCCAGATAAATTACCTCCAGAGGAAGCCATCAAGCTCAAGGCAACGGAGGATATCATTCCTACTGAGGAACAACCCCTTGTTGAAGAAGTCGTCCCCAACACTGAGTAAATGCAAACTGGTGCACCTGAGGAAAATGCTACAGATCAAATTCCTCATCCCAATCAAGTCATCAACCAGCTCATCCTCGGATTGCAAATGAAGTTGAACTTGACAAAATCCTTGATGAAATCAATGCACCAGGTCCTCTCACTCGCTCAAAAGCTTCACATTTAGTTAACTTTTGTGGGCATTCCTCTTTGAATGTTGATGAAGCCTTCATGGAACCTAAGTGGATTCAAGCCATGCAAGATGAACTTCTTCAGTTCAAGCTAAATGATGTGTGGGAACTCGTTAAACGACCAGATCCTCGCAAGCACAATATCATCGGCACCAAGTGTATCTACTGAAACAAGCAAGATGAGGATGGTCAGCTAGTGAAGAATAGGGCACGACTTATAGCCCAAGGCTACACATAGGTTGAAGGAATTGATTTTGATGAAACTTTTGCACCTGTTTCTAGACTTGAAGCTATTCGAATACTACTTGCTTATGCTAATTATCAGAATAATATTACTCTTTATCAAATGGATGTGAAAAGTGCATTCCTTAATGGTAAGCTTGAGGAAGAAGTATATGTTGCTCAACCTCCAGGTTTTGAAGATCCAAAGCATCCAGACAAAGTCTTCAGACTCAAAAAGGCACTCTATGGCCTCAAGCAAGCCCCTCGGGCGTGGTGTGATACATTGAAGGAATTCCTCATGAAGAAAGGCTTCAAACCTGGTTCAGTTGATCCTACTCTTTTCACAAAATCCTATGACAATGAACAATTTGTGTGACAAATATATGTCGACGACATTATTTTTGGTTGTACTGACAAAAGTTACAGTGATGAATTTCCCTGCATGATGAGTGAAGAATATCAAATGTCTATCATGGGGGAGCTGAAATTCTTCTTATGTCTGTAAATTCGTCAACAGCGCAATGGCATCTTCATATGTCAGGAGAAATACCTCAAGGACGTTCTGTGGAAATTCAACATGCATGAATGCAAAGGCGTCAAGATTCCTATGCGTACCAACGGCCACCTCTACGCTGAAGAAAATGGTAAAGATTTCGATCAGCAGGTATATCGCTCTATGATTGGCTCTTTATTGTGCCTATGTTCATCTAGGTCAGATATTATGCTTATTGTTTGCATGTGTGCTCGTTTTCAAGCAAAACCGAAGGAATCACACCATAAAGTTGCGAAACACGTTCTTCGATACATAGCTCACACACCAACACTAGGATTATGGCACCCCAAGGGGTCAAATCTTCACCTCATCAGATATTCTGATTCTGATTATGCTGGTGACCGTGTGGATTGCAAGTCAACATCAGGCACATGCCATTTCCTCGAAAGATCATTAGTCTGTGGGTCCTCAAAGAAGCAGAACTGCGTTTCTCTCTCCTCTGCCGAAGCTGAGTACATTGTTGTTGGATCATGCTGCGCTCAACTTTTATGGATGAAGCAAACCCTCAGAGACTGCGACATCAACATGAAGAATGTGCCCCTCTACTGTGGTAATGAGAGTGCAATCAAGATCGCATACAACCCAGTACAACACTCGAAGACCAAGTGCATCCAGATTCGTCATCATTTTCATCGTGACCATTTCCTCAAGGGCAATATCATCATCGACCATGTGAAGACTGATGATCAACTAGCTGATATCTTCACAAAGCTCTTGGATGAGAGAAGGTTCTGCAAGTTGCGGTGTGAGCTAAATATCCTAGAAACTTCAAATGTCTTATAAACTTGCACACATCCTAACACTTATGGAAAATTGATGACTTAGATGTGCAACACACAAAGTAACGATTTTCCTCAACCAATGAAGAAAATCACTCTAAGTGTGACGAAATCAATGAAGAATTTGGTTCTCACGGCCCTACGACCATTCTACGCGGCGCCTGAAATCATCATTCTTATACGGTGGGTCACGCCACCACCCAACTTTGAAATTCTTCAACGTGGTTTTTTTTAAAGTTCAAATTCATCAATTTGACACTTTGTCACAAAATCCTCAAATTTTCAAAATCTTCAAAACGTTTGATGATCTAAAGTTGAGTATATATATATAGAATGAATTTTTAAAAGTCCTCAAAAACATTCACTTATAGCTTAGTCTTCAATTTGATATTGCATCTAAGTGAATGTGATCGGACCCGACTCCCCTCTATGCTAAACTCAACCCGGTCTATTCTAAATTTTTCATATGCGTTCTCTTTGACACTTGTTCAAAATCCTCACTGAGTCCTTGACAGCTGAGGACTTTGCAACGAAATCCTCAAAATTCAAAATTTTAACCGTTGCAACAGTAACCGCACCTACTACTCACGTTCGGATAACCACGATCTCCATCGCTTCAATCATGGGCACCACGTGTCAAGTGGAGACAAAGGCGCAAGGGCAGTTCGGTCCGAAAGTTTCGACCCGACCAGTTTTTCACTTGAGCTATAAATACCCCCTTACCCCCTCAGTCAAAACTCTTCTTTCCCTCTCATCTTCTCCGCTCGAGCTCGAACCCTAGCGCCGGCGCTAACATCTTCGCCGCCGATGAGGAAGTGCTTCTCTGCCTCGTCTTCGCCGTCGCCGGACTATCCTCCTCCTCCGCCGTCGTAGCTGTTCTCAGTTGCCAAGTTAGGGCACTGAAGATCTGAACCAAAGAACTTCTTCTTTTTACTGCCTCAGTTCATTGTGTTCTTTGCACAAGGTAAATAAAATATTATTTTACTACCCATGTTGATCTTTTATTTCACGTTAGATTCGTGAAATTAGTTTTTCCTCAGAAATTTCCTCAGTTGTGCACACTCATGCCTAGAACACTTGATGAATTTCACTAAGTTACTAAAATTCTTCACGAGATTCCTCAGTTGTGTAAATTTTGTAATCTGCACAACTCTCGAACCCAAGATCATAATGCCTATTCAAATTCCTCAACTCACTGGTCAAATTCCTCAACTTTTAATTTTTTTCAATTTCTTCAAATCTGAGAACGCATATGACCTCTCCGAATTCATCGCACCTATACTCTGTTCACATGTACAAAATGTCTACTGATGAATATCCAGGTTCTCATCAACTTAACATTTGCATCATTTCTCAAACAAACTTGACCTTTGTCTTGAGAATCATCAAGAATTAAAATTCCTGAGCAAAAACCTCGGATGAAGAAATGGAACAAGACCGGAAACAGAAAGGTGGCAAGAAACTAGAGCAGGATACTGCCTTTGAGATACCTCAAGAAATATATGTTGATTATTGTACACGTGATGAGGAAATACATGGTAAAGAGACCATGGCAAAGCGCAAAATACGGCTTCAAAAGATTGAGCGCAGGTGGGCTAAAGAGTGGAAGGAGTACAAATATATGACTCTGAAATATGCAAAGATGTTCGACCTCAAGACACCCTGCAAAAGACCTCCTCAGGGTGATCAACAAGTAGCTCATCCCTCAAGTGTAGCCACTATTGAGGATTATCCCGATGAGAAAGACAAATACTTGTCTAAGTTGCAGAAAAAGGCAGAAGCTCATGTGAAGAAATTCAATGAGGATTCTGCTGCTGCAGCCACTTCTGCTACCTCTTTGGGTGTTGAGGCCTCTGCAACTGCAATTCCTCAGAAGAAGACTCTGCTGAAGAAACCATAAGCTTCAACTGATGTGTCAAAACAGCAATTACCTCAGAAAGTTGCACCAACTGCAAAACAGTCTGCACCTTCTCCTCAAAAGCAGCTGCCTCCGCCTCAAAATCTGAGTTCCTCTGTGCCATCTGCTGCTGGCTCCGTCTCAAAGTCTTTACCAAGTATTTTGAAGACTAAAATGACTGCCGGGAGAGGTAACAGGTCAAGTCCAAAGAAAATCATCAACGTTCCTTAGTTATCAGAAGGAAGTGAAGAATTTTATGATGAAACACTGCAAGCCATCATCAGAAACAAACAGGGATGTGTTGCACACGCCTCTCGCAGTTCCATTCCTCTTGCTACGGATCCGAAGGTATTGCTGGACTTCATCGACCTCTCGTATGAAGATCTAAACACAACGATTGATGATTTGAAGCTTCCCCTTGGTGTAAGCCATATGGTTGCTACTTTCATTAATGAAGCTCAACGGAAAGAGCAGCAAGCCAAGCAAGACAGGGCTGCCAAAGTTTAAAAGGAGAAATTCCTCAAGCGGAATCTCCTCAACTTGTCACCTGAAGTATTTTCTTCAACTCAGGCTGTAGTCAAAACCCTCACGGACAATATACTAGTATTCACACTGATCATCAAGGTGTCAAAGTGAAATTCATCAAGGCTACAACTGCTGGTGTTGATGAATACAATACTAGAGCTACCGCTCCAAAACCGCAGACAAACCCTCAGCCAAGTTATACTGTTCAACTAACTGGGGAAGATGAAGATGAAGAACCAGCTGCATAAGAAATTCTTCAGAATATTCCACCTGAAGAAACTGCCAGGCCTAAGACTGATGAACCAGTGCCTGATGAAATTGCTCCTTCACCTGAATCCTCAAAGGTAAAGAAGGTGACTCCATCTGCATCATACATTAAGAAAACCAAAGCGGCTGAAAAAGAAGCCAAAAAGAGAAAAGCTTCAATGGCTTCAGAATCCTCAGAAGCAAAACGTGTGAAGATCATGCCTTTAGAATCTTCATCAGCCCCGGTGGATGCTACTCCTCTCAATATAGCACCATCTTATATGATTGTTCCTTTCGGTGAGGACTGTGTCATTCCTGAAGAGGATGAAGAAATGTACAATAATTAGGAGGATGAAGTAAGGGATGAGGAAATATAAATTGATGATATTTCTCAAATCACCACACCTCCGATGACAACTGAAGAAAAGGAGGGTGATGAAGAAACTTGATGTAGCACTCATGTGATCCATAATGAGTTCTGGGAACAGACACATCCTCAGTCACCACAAATAGCCCAAGTTCCTCCAACTCCGGCTGATACTAAAATTCGGACTGGCTCTAATGAGAAGAGCATACATGAGGAATCAGCACAAGACCTTGAATCAGGTGCATCAGTTGAAGAAAATGCAGCATCAAAAACTTCAATTGCTTACTCAATTCATCAAATTCCTCATGCTGAAGAAACTCCTCAAGCTGAGGAAAATGCTCAAGCTCATGAAAATGCTTCTGCCACAAATGCTGAAATTGCACTTGTCGTGGTGAATCCTGAAACTGCCATAGTTGTTGCCACAACTCCTCTAGATGCACAGCAGCACAATCTTCAGCCCAAGTCTAATCAACCCTTCTCCAGGAGGCCAATGTTTCAGAAGGAAGCTTTCTTTGATGAACATAATTACTTCACTGGAGAGAATCCATATGACAAGCTTCGCATCAGACACAAGTAATTCTGGACAAGAAATCAGCTCAACTACTATGGCTATGTGCTATGTGGAAGAAAGAAGATATTTTTTCACGCTCATATTCCTCACTCTGATATGGAGGAAATACCTTGCTTCGGTCTAGTCCTCCGTGTTCTTCATGAAGCTGGGTTATTGCCTTTCTGCACAGATATCAGTGATTGGAACACAAACACAATTCTTCAATTTTATGCTACACTACATATCTCAGGCGACCCAAAAGACGTCACCACATGGGTATTGGACTGGATGACTCAGCATACGCATTACAAAGCTCCAGCTACTAAATTGCTTCGAGCTCTCCCTATATCAATTCCCTCAGAGGACGCAGTAAAAATGTATGATGAACGTGAACTACCGAACAAGCTTACGGAAGTATTCATGAAGCCTTTGGCCAAGGGCCAACCTCCAAGGACTCGATTTCTAGTGCAAGATTTGAAGTATGAGCCCAGAACCGTGTACAGGATCTTGTCCTATGCCATCGCACCTATCCAAGGGCATGACAATGAAAAAGACATTGTAGGCATCATGAACAATATCCTATTCAACATCATTCATGGTATCCTTATGGACCTTCATGATTTCTTCTAGAGGACTTTGGCTGATAATGCTCTATCACCATATGAGTTGAAGATTTATGCGCCTTGGATAATGAGATTCATCAGGAAGAGATCAGACATCAACTATCAAAATGACTTTCAGAATCATCTCGGAGATCTGCCGCCGATCAAAGTCATCAAGTCATGTTTTGAGCCTGTTGAAGAGGAAGGAAAGTCTATGATCGATGAAGGAAATCGGCCCCTTGATTGACAATTTCACAAGGCTGATTCATATTCCTCATATGATGACATTGCTACTCAAGGGTGATGACTAACATAGAGCTTCTTCTTAGTCTTCACCAGAAAGTCGATCGCAATCACAAGTGGGTGAAACACCAATTTGGTTCCATAGTGAAAACCCTGAATGAGACCCAAAATGCAGTGAAGAAAATCACTACTATTTTCATGAGGTATTTGATCGCACTTGGGCCACCTTGGCTAATCTGAAGACTCCGAGGAACTTGAGGAACTGCTGACTTGGAGGACCGTTCATTTTCTTCATTTCGCACTGTTGTATCAAATGAAGAACCATAAGACACTTCAACTGGTCCAACAAAGAAGCCTCTCTCCAAGGATGCTCACGCCTCTACATCATTAAAGAATTGAATTTCTTCAAGGGCGTTAGTCCTCAGTTTTGTCCCTTTTTCGTCACTTGATTACAAAGGGGGAGAAATCTAAGAGTTAGTCTTCAAGCGGGATACTTGATGGGGCTTATAAACTTTATTAAGTTACAAACTCTAAGATTTTCTGATGTTTTTGATATAATGAGTTGTAACTTAAGCCCAATGGTGTTCTGTCTCTTTTGGAGGTTTTTCCTCGCATGCTTATTCCTCAAAGTTCATTAATGCAGGCATGATGAAATTCTTCACACACCATTTTTCAGCATGCATATCTAATTCCTCATACTATATGTCAAATGCATGCATGAATTGTAAGATACAGGGGGAGATCTCCATGATATAAATCATCAATCGGCATCTGCTGTTCAAATCAAATTCCTCAAAATATGCACATCTTCAGGGGGAGTTTCTCTGTATCTGGATTTCAAATTCCTCAAACTCAGTACTTAAATTGTATATTATTATTCCCGTTGAAAACTTAACCTAATTGTCATCAACCACTAAAAAGGGGGAGATTGTAAGTGCATCTAGTGCCCCTTAGTGATTTTGGTGGTTTGAAGACTTATAGGTTAAGGGACTAATATGTTTGTGAGTGTACATAGACTCTATAAGTCGTTGAGGATTTTGAGTTATCCGATGTATATCCAACCCTAAAAATGAATGTCTCCGGGTGAAGACTTTGGTCCTTCCCTGAAGACTTTGATCGTGAAGGGATTGCGAAGAAATTGATATTCCTCATGAAGATATTGACGATGAGGAATTCGGTGTGTCCTGAAGCAAACAGTTTGAAGACTTTGAAGCGTGAAGATTTATTTATTTTGTTTCATTTTCTTTACTCTTCAGTCATAGGAACACTATACTGTTAAAGGGGTCGAGGTAAAACTACGGAATTATTTTACTCATGATGCTCAACCCAATCCCAAATCTACCAAAGCCTCAAAGTCAGGAATATGAGAGACATGAGGACTTCCACAGTTGAAAGTTCCGACCGTTGCCGCTCCACACACCACCTCACTGATCTTATCCACCCAACGGTCACGTTATTTAAGGGCATTTATGTCAAATCATGTCGGGATGCTCCCAGGCTATAAATAGCCGCCCCACAACCACTAGTTGGTTGGCTGCTCCGATAGAAACTGACACTTGTTATTTAGAGCAACCAAAATTCCTTAGAGTCATCGAGAGAAAATCATTAAGTGAGGAAATACCCCAAACCAAAAACTAAGTGATTGAGCATCACTGAAGAAGTTGTTCCTATGTGGAACTGAAGCCTGTTACCTTGGAGGACTATGCATTCTCCAGACGGTTAGGAGTCATGGTCTAGAGCATCCAGCAATTAATTGTGGATCACCGGGTGACCGAGTTTGTGAGGGTTTGGAAGTCTGCCCTTAAGACTTACCACGAGTGTTGGATGAGGACTCTGTGTCCTTAGCTCAATGAGAATACGGTAGGGACTCTGTGTCTCGGGATTGTGTGTCCTTTGGTTTCAATACCAAGCCGCTCCGAACCAGACGTACAACTGAACCAAAGTTGGAACTGGGTCATCAACAACTGTCTTCATCGAGCTACGGGTTCTATTTCTTCAAATCTTTCATTTCCTCAATTTGTACGTTGAAGACTTTATCTGTGCTATTTGAAGAATTTGTCTGAAGACGTTCTCTCAATTTCCTAAACCACAAATTCTTCACTTGAGTTAATCTTCACTTGTGTACTCTATACTTGCGAACTGTGCAAACCGAATCTCGTTAAACTTCATCGTGTATTCTGCTGTAGTCGTGTTTGCACTCTGATCCTGCGCTATTTCCGTTGCACTTCATTCATTGTTGAGTAATTTCCTCCGTGATGAAATATTAAAAATCGCCTATTAAACCCCCTCTAGTTGATATAATGTACTTTATGTTCCACATCCTAGCCAAATTGGTTTTGCATCTTAGGGTTATTCCCTATCAAAGTTGCTATGATATTATAATGTGCTGCAATTTCCCCTTGTGAATTTGACCAAGTTTGGAAATCTATAGTTATTTTCATGCCATGTTTAATTGATGCTACCACGTATTTTGTGATGTTTTAGCTCATGCTCAGTGCTAGTGTTTTGTAGTAGTTGGTGTACTATAAAACCGTGTTAAATATCATGCCATGAAACTTGTTGTAGAATAGTGTTTTGTTGTTGTCAACAGGTCACCAGATTAAAAACTGCAAGTGCAAACTGAGATTTTCACCAAGTCCTAATCTGTAATATTTCTTCCCATGTTTAGAGCTTGATTGTGATTGTTTCATGGTCCTACCAATGTTTCTGTTAGTTACATATTGTTGTTATATTTGATAGCTTCATATTCATGCCTTGGTTGAACATGATGGGTGGTTGTAGCTACTAGTTTTCTATTTTTGAAAGTGGTATGTTGCTATTACTAGACATATTGGGTGTTGGTTTGTTTTTTGCATTGTTGTTTTGCATGTATGTTAGGTCTATTGCACTTGTAATTTTGTGCCCTTCCCAATGGAATACTTGGAATGCCAATAAAATTCCCATAGCTTCCTCTCAAATGTTGTTTAGTCTTTGTTGCCTTCCCTATCTTGTTTTGCGAATTCTGAGATATCCGTAGCTCGGTTTGCGACGTTCTTTAGATGTTTTTGCACTGTTTTCACACGATGCATCCATTTCTGCCATATTCATGCATGTAGAAATTAATAAACTTGAGGTTCTGTCCAGAATATTAACAACCTAATAAATGCACGAGAAACTTGACTAATTAGAATTTCCATGCTCCTTTCATACCCACACTCATGCATCATGTTGTTTGAAGCATTGCACCATGCCGTGTGTTCATCGGATGTGTATTTTCTTTGGGTATCAACAGGATCTGAGAACGAGTGTGAGGATCACGCTGAGTATGTTCCTGAAGAGCCAGAGCGGTACCCGTCAAAATAACCAACAGGAAAGATGATTGTGACTTTGATACCATCTCCAATTTTGTTGTACTTAGGTGACTCGTTCCCATAGCTATTTTGTCGCTACCTATCATCTGAATAAATAGCCTCTGAGTATTGCATTATAGGCCTCTAACCCATCCACTACCTAGCAAATATTGTTTGGCAAAGATAGCGCTTGATCAACCCTCTTATAGCATTGCTAGTTGCAGCTACATGTTGATCCATGGGTTAACATGGGGTTTATAATATCATCTATTTACTTCTATTTAATTTAATGCACCTATATACTTGGTAAAAGGCGGGAGGCTTGGCCGTTAGTCAGGTGTTTTGTTCCGCTTTTGCCGCCTTATTTTCCGCTACCGACGCTATGTTCCCTAATGAGAACTCCTAACACGCTCGGGGTTGTTATGGACACGCCATTGATAACTCGATTTGTTTAAGAGGCAATACCCAACTTTGGTACTCGATTTCCTAAATAACTTATTAATAAAAAGCATAGGTAATAGCTACCCCGAGGATAATTTAGTCAACCCTCATGCTAGTGCTCCTCATGAGTGTTAGTCAAACCTAGAGCACCGTACGGGGCCAACTCGGGGCAACCAGGGAGATTTCTATTAGGCCACCGTATGCTTCTCTTATCCGCCGTGTCTTGAGAACAAGATACGCAACACCTATCGGGTTCGTCAACATTTCGGGTGGCTTTGCTCGGTTTGTCTTCACCTCCTCGAGGTGTCTTATGCATCTGGATTATGAGGATACTTTGGGCTATCTCAATGGTGAGGTTTTCCACTAAGGAATCCGAGGAGATCATGGGTTCTGTGTGGTCGAGGCTTCCTATGCAGCTTGTGGTATTTTGTGATGGATTAGTTGGAGAACCGATGCAGGGTTAAATCTTTGTTATGTGGAACCGTGGAAACTTTGTTTAACATCCGGTTCTAGACAACTTGATGTAAACTAGAGTAAAATATGCCAATTATGGGCATAACCGTGACTGTCTCTTTCGTGAGTTCCTTCTCTAAATGTGGACACGGTGGGGTTATTACTAACGTAAGTAGGTGTTCAAGATCACTTAGTGATCATTATTAACTCATGACCGTCATGCGTAGACCGCTCACTTTACTTCATGCTCTTGTAAGTTAGCCACCATATATTCTTAGTGCCACAGCAACCTAAACACTTAACCTTCCATACCCAATAACTTGATTAGTTATGGTATCATGCTTGCAAGATTGGCGAGTCCTTGTGGCTCACAGATTACTACAAACCCATAGCTCTAGGTACCACAGATCTAGAGGCTTTTGATGCTACGCAATTGCCGAGTACTTGGTCGTCTCCTGGGCATAGCGAGACACATCATTGCAATTTTATCATTTATCTTGTCCATAGTCAAACCCTATCTTTTGGGTTTATTTGAAATGAATGGTTGTGTGAACTGTAATTTAACTTGCCGCAAGTGTAAGCCATTCCATATACTCATCTCTTCATGTATGTATTGCAATGATTCATGTGTTTGCGAAATTCTAAGATGCGTCCCTTTCCTTATTGAGGCCTCGTCACCCAATATGGAAAGTGTCATATCTTGGAGGTTACAAGTTGGTAATCATAGCCTTACGACCATATGATCCTTTGATTGATCGAACTTGGCCAAGTGGAGTCTAGTAAAAACTATTTTGAGTCTTACTTATATCAGAGGGTAGGTTTCTTTTTACTCCTCTTGCCTGCTCTGGTGAGGTTCACGACTTAGGAATCTTAATACTACTCCTTTTGCTCAATTTTTTTAGGATCACACAAATATTTTGGAATCTATATGATACCGATGTGACGGAGTTCTGTCTTGGTGCCTCCTGTCTGACTTGATTTCTTCTGGTGAGTTGAGATCCAGGGGATTCTTGTGCACATCAATATCATTCAAATTTCTTATTAACTCAGGACGGAGGATATTCAAAATTGCTTCAATACTAGTGTGTCGAGAGGAGTCCGGCATCCCCAGTACTCGCGGAGAGAGTTCGTATGTACTGCCATACTTAGTATCATTGCGTTTTCAAAGGGTCGTAGATAGATGAGTTTCTGAGACACTGGTTATGTGTTGACTGATGTGTTACATTGGAGCTTAGTATCATGTTAGGAATCGTGTGAAGTTTGGCCCCTTGTATTCGTGCACCCGATTGCATAACTAAAAGTTGCGCGATTTTTCAGGTGGTAATTCCATTAGTCAACTATAAAATTCATCCATCGAATGTATGTTGGGATATGCATTTGTTCTGAGCAATTCTAGATCAAGCTTGACAATTGCTTGTGGCTTTTGAATCTTATGATGTTGACAATAATTTTGAGGAAGCATTCTTACTAATTCTAGTTCGAGTGCAAATTACTAAGACTTTATATTGCCATATTTCAATCTTTGATTCAACTTATCAGCTTCGTCATTCATATGTGCTCTAACGTTGTTGTCTGTCTCTAGGATGGCTCTAGCAACTCGCAAGAATACGGGTCGTGATGGGGAGTAGTCAAACCCTACACCACCTCCTCCTCCTCCTCAAGAGGCATGGCAAGCTTTGATGGCTGCGACCAATGCAAACACTCAGATGTTGCTTCAAATTATGCAAGAAAGGAACAAAGGAGAGGAGGGGAATTTCAACAATGGGCAGCAGTTTGCATCTCTCAATCAATTCCTGGAAACTAAGCCCAAGTCCTTCACTTCTTGTGAGAAGCCATGTGATGCGGATGATTGTATACATGAAATGAATAAGCATTTTGAGCGGAGCAATGTCAGGCTTGAGGACTATGTTAGATTTGCTACTTTCCAGCTGAAGGGTCAGGCAGCCGAATGGTGGAAGCAACTCAAGGATTCGAGAGGTGATCTACTGATTAGTTGGGATGACTTCTGTCATGATTTTAGAGATCATCATATTCTGGCAAGCTTTGTGGAGGGGACGCATGAGAAGTTCAGGTGTTTGAAGCAAGGAAGCTCATCTATGTACAGTTACAAATTGAGCTCCATGACCTTGCACGCTATGCAAAGGAGGATGTTCCGGATGAGAAGAGCAAGATCTATCAGTTTTGTGGTGGCCTCAAAGAGGATTTGCAGGTTTCTCTTGCTCTGCACGACCCTCCTGAGTTTGATTAGTTCTATAACTTGGCTGTCAGGGCTGAGTCAGCTTTGCTCAGGGTTGAACATTCAAGGAAGCACTCCATGGACTCCAATTCCTCTTCGTCCTCAGCTCGGATTGTCCCAAAGCAGCAGAAGTTTTGGTTTTCTCCTCCGCCTCGTCAGCCGCAACAGTTGAAGCAATCTGGTGGTCATGGATCTTCCCATCCACCCATCCTAGCTTCCTAGCAGAAATCTCAGCCGCCTAAGTCAACAACTCCTCCAGCTCACTTCCGTCCGCTATGAGAGGTGACTTGTCACAAGTGTGGTCAAAAGGGCCACTACTCCAACAAGTGTACCAACCAGCACCATCTTCTGTCTCCTCCTCCAATCGGGCCTCGAGGCAATGCAATGGTGAAGCATAATCCCAAGACAACATAGTCAATGCAACCAAAGGAGAGGACTCCTCAGATGTGATCATGGGTAATCTCTTGGTTAATTCTATTCCTGCAAAAGTTTTGTTCGGTTCAGGTGCATCACATTGTTTTATGTGAAAGCCATTCTTCATCAAGATTGACTTTCCTTCTGCATCATTGGATAGACCATTATGTTCTTGGCTTTGTCAAGATGGGCAATTATTCCTATGTGGCTTCTCCTTATGTTCTTGGCAATTCTGATATTGATCTTATTCTTGGCATGGATTTTCTAGCGATGAACAAGGCATTCATTGGTTGTGAAGCCAAAGAAGTCAATTTGACACATCCTTATAAAGACGTGATCATTTTCGCAGCTCGCGATGACACAATTTGTCTATTCTCTTTGGTTGAGAAGGGTGAAATCTCAGCCATTTCTCAAGTGCATGTTGTCTGTGAGTATGACGATGTCTTTCCAGAAGAGTTGCCGGGAATGCCTTCGCACTGGACAGTTGAGTTTGTGATTGAACTCGAGCCGGGAACTGGAATGGTTTGCAAGCATCCTTATAAGCTTGGTCCCGAAGAGCTGAAAGAGTTGAAGAAGTAGCTTGATGACCAAGAACATCTTGGTCTGGTCATACCAAGTTCTTCTCCTTGGGGTTGTGGTGTTTTGTTTGTCAAGAAGAAGGACGTTACGAACCGACTTTGTGTCAAGTACCGTTGTAACGACTAAGATGCGGCCCTTTCCTTATTTGGGGCGAGGTCTCAAAAGGGGAAAGGGGCGCATCTACACGTTTCGCAAACGGGATAATCATCACAATACATAAATAAAGATTAACAAGTAGGGCATACACTTGCCATGTGTTAAGAATATATCATATAACTTACAGACACAGATTATTCAGAGTAGTAGCAAGTCCAGCTACGGACTTAAACAGAAAAACAGATGATCTAACACATCCTGTATGCTAGCCCACGATCACGACCACGACCTCAGTCTTCCGAAGAGTTCACATAGAGACGGCCAGAGTCCTCACTGAACTCCCACTTCAGCTGGTTGTCATCAGGATCTCCCGCGTCGGGCGTACCTGTACTCAGCAATCTAATGACCTTGGTACTGAAACTAGTCAAGTTATTAGGTGAGGAAGATTTAGTGTATGGGTTTGCGGCAACCTAAGCATATATGGTGGCCAACTTATGATGATGAGAGTAATTGTATGGTGGTCTACGCGAGCGATCGTAAACTAGGTTGATCACTAAGTGATCCTGAACACGTACCTACGTCAATCATAACCCCACCGTGTTCCCGATCGAAGAGTGGTCTTTGAAGGAGACAGTCACGGTTACGCACGCAGTTGGCAGTTTTATTAGTTACTTTAAGTTGTCTAGAACCGTATGTTAACAAATTATCCATGTTTTCCACATAACAGCGGGAATGGCTTTCCGAAAGATTAAACTCTGCACGGGTTCTCCAACTAGTCCACCACAAACTGCCACTGGACGCAAAGTAATCCTCTATCACGAAACTCGTGATCTCGTTGGATTACTTAGCGGAAAACCTCAACTTTGAGGAGACCCAAAGTTTCACCGGGATTCCTATATGCAAGATATATCGCTAAGGTAAGAAAAATCTAGCAGGACCTCCTGTCGTGTCGACAACCCCGATAAGAGCCAGATATCTTAGTCTCAGGACACGACGGATGATCGATGGTTACCACGCCAAAACACTGAGTTGCCCCGGGGAGCGTAATAAGCTTCTCTGGGTTGGACCAACACTCATGTGGAGCACTGGCCGAGGTTGTTGATTAAATCCTCGGGGTAGCTATTACCTATGCAAATTATTATTAGGTGATTAGCAGATTAAAACCAATGTTGGGTCCTGCCGGACAAGCCTTAACACTACACGATTTATCAAGGGGGTCCCCATAACAACCCCTAATGTGTTAGGAGCGATCAGTTATGGAATCAAACACCTGTAACCTAAACTAAGGCGGCAACAACGGAACAAATCACCCAGCAAAAGGCTAGGCCTTCCGTCATTAACAAAGTATATAGGTGCATTAATTAAATAACATATTAGCATAATGGTATCGAAATACTCATGTTATCACATGAGACAGCTAGCACATACTAGGAGAGGAAAGTGTTTGGGGTTCATGGCAAAGACATGTGGCATTATATCAAGTGGTAGGAAGCAAGCATGTATCGAAGGAAACGTGATTCTAAGCATAACAAAGCATACGGTATCAAGGTCACCGTCATCTTGCATGTGATGTCTTCAGCTTGGAACTGCTCGTGATCTTCCTGCACGTACTCTCCAGAATCCACGTACTCGCTCTCCGATCCTGATGCTACCCAAGATAAAATAACAGCCAATGAACACCAACACAACATTATGCAACAAGCAACATGATGCATGTGTGAAGAAGGAAGCATGCATCACTATTCTAGTCACTTTCATATGCATTAGTTGAGTTAGTTGAATTCAGGACAGAACCTCATATTAAGTTATCTTGACATGCATAAAGATGGCATGAACATGTGCATCAGGAGAAAACGATGCAAAAACATATAAAGAACGTAGAGAAGGGAGTTACGGTTCAACCGGAAACTACCAAACAAGATATGGAGACCTACGGTTGAAATCAGCCACGAACACACTACAATGGCACTCTCCTGGTGTTACCAGGTTTGCACATGATCACGCAACCAAATACAAGTGGCGTGGTGCATCAGAACACACCACACCTTCAACAATGCCCACACAAGCTTCAAAACAACAAAAACATGGAATCTGTTTTTAACAGCATCATAGCAGTTTGTCTACAATATTTAAAGTAGCTACAACTATCCAAATCAGCCAAACAAGATATGAGGCAAAAGCCATCCAAAATCTATACAACCCTGAACAAGAACTTAATACAAAGGAGTCACCCGTTAGTAGACTATGGACAGAAACTTGGACAAAATATTACGGATTGTGTGACTTAGTGAAAATCACAGATTTTCACCAGCTTCTTATGCTTTGAAGCATTTTGGCAGCCTCCAAAATGATATCTACAGGAAGTAAATAAGCATGAAATTTAACAGGGAGCTAGACAAACACAAAAGCTCACAAACTTTAGTTTGTTGAATGGGCTGATTCCCAACACAGGAGCTAATGCAACCAAGACAACATGGGAAGAAAATAACATCAGATTCCCAGACTTAGTGAAAATCACAAGGTTTCACAAATCTGTCAGTTTCAGCCAAGTATCAACTTTTACAAGGCACAATAGGTGCATACAAATTCCTAAGAACAAAACAAAGACCCCATGCTGTAGAGGGGTTCACCCACTACCACTACATCAAGGATTCACCGTCAAAGGGTCAAGGCACCACCTAATACAAAGCACTAAACATGGCATCATGACAGAAAATGACAGTTTTATGAAGTTGCTCTAAAGTGAAATCTGATTGCACCAATCGATTCCTGGGATGCTTATACCCCAAAATCATATATAATACATGGGTACTTGCATGTAACATCAAGGCACAAAGCTAGCTCAAAACCTACCACCTAGAATCCAATATGCTATATAGGAACAATATCACATGTAAAAGTTATCCTATGCATCACCTACACATGCACGTGCACTAGGACAAGATCATTCTAACTAGGCATAGACTTACAAACATAAATAATCACAAGTATGGATGTGTTCATCCACACACCCCCATGATCACACAAACACACCATGAGCACACACACTCATGCACATGGATATGTGGAATCATACCACACACTCCTACACCTACACACACACCCATGAGCACACACACACAATGCATGTGAGATGCACACATGTATGTGTCTGTGCACACTCCCACAAGTGTGGGTGCGTAAAAACATACACACATACACACACAATGCATGTCAACCCACACCTACACACACACGTGCATAGATCAACACCTAGCACCAAAGAATATCCACAAGCCGGGGCGGTGTTTATTTTATAATGAAAACAAGATAAAACAACAAAAAGGAAAAAGAAAAAAAAGGGGGGAGATGTTGGGATGGAACCCAGGACCTCCCTAGTGCAACAAGAGGCACATCACCACTGGGCTAGGCATTCAGCTCTTGACAAGGGAGAGGAAGGAAGCAAGGTAACTTATCTACTTTGTACTTCTACTAGCGAAAACAGCAAAATAAAAGGGGCTACGGGGGATCGAACCCCAGACCTACCCGAAGCAACAACACGCTCAAGCCACTACACTACTCATTCGGATGTTAACAGAGAGGGGGGGAGTTGCTCTTTTGAGCATCCCCCTCTGCTCCTACTGCACACAAGCGGCGGCCGGAACAGGGGAGACTCCCCGGCGATGCTCCAGCGATGTACAACGAACGGCTACTACGGCGCGGGACGCAGGAGGTTTGGGGAACCCATTCCCGTGGCTAACCCACGCGGAGGGACCCCGAGACGGCGACACGATGCGGCTGTGCAACCGGCCGGAGCAGGACACGACGGCGGCGCGACTTCGGCGACAAGGTGAGCCTTTGGCGCAGGGAAGGAAGGGGTGCTCACCTAGGGGTGCTCGGAGGAGTTCCTGTTGCCGAGAAGAGGAGGAACAGGTGAGGTCAACGGCGATGACCTGCTCTGATCCGCCCGAGACGACAACGGCGAGCAGGGGTTGACAGAGGAGAGGATCCGTCCTCCTAGCGAGGGGAATGGAACGGGGGGAGTACACCCATCCTCGTGGAAGCCTTGGACGCCGCGGGGAATGCTGCCGGCGACGAGGAGGACGCGGGATCGATGGCACACCGTTCTCTGAACCTCACCTCTCTCTCTTTGATTTACCTGACGAGGAAGAAGATGGAGGGAGAAGAAAGGGGGCTGGTGGCGGAGGAGGAACCCTAGGAGGAGGGCACGCATGCCGAGTGGTTTATATAGGTGGCCTCGACGTCCGTGAGGGCACGGCGTCGGGCGCTCTCTCACACTAGCGACGTCCTCTCTGACGGAAAGGAGGGGGGGATGGGACGGCGTCAGAGGAGGAAGAACGAAGGGGGAGAGGGCCGCGCGAGAGAAAGAAAAGAGATGGGCCAGGGAACAGGAGAAGAGAGCCGGCCGACAACTCTATCTAGCGCCTGGGAGGAAAGAAAAACGAAAGGGCTTTCCTCTGTTTTTTAAATAAACAACACAAACTTAAATGCACACTTCCACATAGGGGTTGGAATAAAAATACATAGGGCATAAGGGAATTATGCCCTTTTTAAATAAAATATATAACTGATTTTTGGAGCAACTAGATTATATTCAAAACAGAATTATGCCCATTTCATTTTATTGCATAATATTTCTTGAAGTGCTATGTGAGGGTTGAGTGTGAGGTGTGCATGCAAGTGGTGAGTGGGTCCTAGTTCAACTCTTCTTCAAACTATGAAAACCCTTGTTTCTTCAAAACTATGAAAACCCGTCTTATTCAACTAATAGATATGTGTGCTTTTAAAATGGCTCAATTTAAATTGTTAAAAATGTTGCACCTCTCATAAGTTTTCTGTTATGCTCTTAAAAATTTAACTCTCATTCATATGGAAGTATTTTTATTTTAAATATTTGCCAAACTATTTGTTATAAATAAAATATGGGTTTTATTTTGTTGCTCTACAAAATGCCAAGATCATTTTTATAAATTAGTGCATATTACTGTGAGTCCAAATATATTTTCATTGTGTTCCAAAACATCCTTCTCTTTTATGTGTGATTTTTTGCTTTCCCATGTTTTGAGTAAATAGGAAAACTTTTGTTTTCCTGACAGAGAGAGAGAGAGGCCGGCCTAGCTGGGCCTCAGACTCTCTCCAGGCCCCGCATCTAACACAGCAGCAGCAGCTCCCGCAGCCCGCTAGCGCCGCAGCGAACCACCCTCCCTTTGTAGCGGCAACCTGCTCCTTCATTGCTGTGATCTTTAGAGAGCAGCGAGTAGACAGAGCGCACCGCACTGTGATCTTCACGGACATCGACGCGACGCCGTCCCACCGCGCCCCTATAAAGTTGCTCGCATTCCTAGGGTTTCCCCCTCCTCATCGTGCCGCTGCTGATCTCCTCTCTCTCCCTCCTTCCTCCATTGTAGGTACGTCATATGTGTGAGCGAGAGATTTTCACAGACAGAGAGAGAGATAGCAGAGCAGAGCCTCGTCGGTGTCCCCGTCGTCATCATCGTCTCTGGTGTCTGTCTCCACTCCGTCGAGGATGTCCGGGAGAGACCCGATGTCTTCCTTGATTCGTTCCCAGAACTCGGACGAGGAGAGGGCCTCCTCATCACCGGCCCCGACATCGTCAGTGTCGTGGGTAGAGATCCCCGCCACGGATCTTCTTCCTCGCCCTGGGCGTGTCGCACATCACCATCGTCTGTGTCATCCTGCAACCCTCTGTGTGAGTGTCGTCGCCTCCTTACCTGTAACGCCCAAGATGCAATCCTATCCTTATTTTCGCGAGAGGGTCTCAACAAGGATAGAAGCGCATCTCATCGTTTTGCAAGAATGGATATCGTTACAAGTACATATACTAAAAAGATGAGTATATGGAATTGGCTTACACTCGCCACAAGCTACATCAAGATTACATAAATAAACAAGATACATTGATCATGTAGAAGAGGAGGGTCTGACTACGAATGAACACGAAAGGTAAAAGAATGACGTCCATCCTTGCTATCCCAGGCTGCCGGCCTGGAACCCATCCGAGATCGATGAAGAAGAAGAAGAAGAAGAAGAAGAAGAAACTCCAAATAGAACAATCATCTCACTCACGTCAAAGTAAACTGTTACATGTACACGCAACTGTTGTTGTAGTAATCTGTGAGCCACACGGGAGTGAGCAATCTCATTTCCAAAGGTATCAAGACTAGCAAAGCTAAATAGGTGAGGTATGGTTAAGTGGTGAGGCTGCAGCAAGCGACTAAGAATTTATTTGAGTGGCTAACTGACGAGTCAAAGAATAAAAGTGGGGATGATACGCCTCGCAGACATGAACTACTAATGATCAAATGAATGATCTTGAACACCTACTTATGTCAGACATAACCCCACCATGTTCTCTTCTGGATACAGAACTCACGAGAAGGGACGGTTACGGTTACGCCCATAGTTGGCATATTTTACTTAAGTTTACTTCAAGTTATCTAGAACTAGATGTTAAACAAAGTTTCCAAGTTTACCACATAACCGCGGGCACGAATTTTACAAAGATTTAACCCTGTAGGGGTGCTCCAATTAGTCAATCACAAACTACCGCACGCTACGCCGGAATGATCTCGATAAGGGAAAAACCCGTGATCTCCTCGGGTTCCTAATTGAAAACCTCAACCTCGAGATAGCCCAAAGTATCCACGAAATCCATCGCACAAGACGCTCGAGAAAGGTAAAACAAGTCCAGCAAGGTCGCCTGGGGTGTCGATGATCCCGATAGGAGACTCGTATCTCGTTCTCAGGACATGAGTGATGAGCAATACGTACCATGGCCGTATAGAAAACCCCTGAGTTACCACGGGTGGCCCCGCAAATGGCTCTGTTTTGGACCAACACCAGCAGCACCGGCTCTCATGTATTATGTTTAATTACTCCTCGGGTTCATGAGGCCCTATGTTTTTCAGTATTATTATGTTGCGCAAATAAAGTACCAATGTTGGGCCTTGCGAGACGAGTTTTATCCCAAATCTAAAGTCGAGGGGTCCCCATAACAACCCAAGCTTGTTAGGAGCGCTCATTTATGGAACATAACACCCTTAGCCGAAACTAAGGGGGCGAAGGTGGAACAAGACACAACATTCCGGTTAAATGAAGAAGAACGGAAAGAACACGATCTTGACAAAACTAGACAGTAGACAAAAGAGCGCAACATCACAACGACTCCGGGACAAGAGAATAGCAACTAGATCATTGCGAAGAAAGAATGAAGAAGAAAATGACAACTACTACCACAATTGAATTAAAATGCCTACCGACAAGAAGAATTCGACGTAGTTGTTGGAAAACCAACAATGAAAAGAACAAGCTTGTAGTGGACTTATGAAAACTTTCGAAATTATGAGGTGACAACCGGCCACTAACGGAAACAAAGATTGCTTGGGAACCACAAGACATGCAAAACTTGCTACACCAAGAGGATACCTTGAGAACTTGGATCAACGATAATCACCATAATAGCAACAATTCTTAGGAAAAGATTTAGGTGAAATTTAAAACAAGATAACTCAATGAAGAAACCATGGGTTAAAAATATCTCATGATCAAAGGATCTGGTGGGTTTACATATTTCATTCTTGAATCAACTTGTCTTCAAGACTCCTCCAGTAACAAGAATGCTATAATACTAGCTCAAAGGATAAAGGAGGAAGAATTGCTCTTTGAAATGCAAGAGGAAGAATACTTGAGGTTCTCCCACACGAATCATGAAGAACACCTTGAGAATGAAGAGATAATGATCCGCTTAACAGAAAACTTCAACAAGGCACCAAAATAATTGAGAGACGAACCATGAGACAACAAATGAGTAAAATTTGAGAATGACAGCTGAAAGCTGAGAACGAAGAAATCTTCTAAAAATGATGGCCTTCGGAAGATCGAGAAATCAGAACAATTCTGAAATGCAGTAGATAGATATGAAAAGAATTTTCATGATCAGAACCAATTAGAAAGAATAGCACCAAGCTGAAATGACAATCTTCACACAAATGGACAAGATTTGAGAGAAACGCTCGTGCGAACTTCTAAGATGAGAATGATGACGAGAAATAACACCAAGGATTACTAAGACACTCCGGAAGAAATGAACAAGGAAAGGTTGAGGCAATGATGATATTAATTTTGAAGCAATCTTGGTGAAGGAATATGGCTGATGAAATTCATACTTACCTCATAGTTTAAAAGAACTAGGGATCTTCGGAAAAGATTACAAGAGCCAGATAAGATCCTCGAAAAAATCTGTGGGTTATGGGCCCACTCAAAAGAAAACACAGTGTTGAAAATATTGCTAATAAAGATTGACTGCACCGGTATAAATGAAAACTTGATGAGGTGAGACCCTCGAAATAATTGAACGGATTGGAAACAAGAAACTTGTGAGATATATTCAGCACTCCGGATAGAAAAGAGAGAGATGAATAAACAAGAGAGACTTGGATGAGAATTTCCCACACTTGAAGCATTGAACGAATGAAAAGGATATGAAGAACACCGAGAGATTGAATAGAATCCACCGGAGAAGAAATCTTGAATGAAGAATGATGAACTTGAAACTCCTGATAATCTTCACAACAAATCACCACATACAATACAGAAGAGAAGAAAGCGGAAGCGTCAAGGAAAGAAATGCACTTGGATGATAATTCAATCATTAAATAAAAGGGTGGGAGGGCGGGGAAAACAAAAACAACTTGGGACAGATGAGATGAATTCCGGAAATAAATGAGAGACTTATCTTGCAATTATTGGAAAGGATTGAATTGATTTGAAGAGAAGCACACCAGTTGAAAAAGAATTGACAAGACGACTTCGATTTGAAAATAATTGATAAGACAACTTGATTGAGAAAAAGAATTAATTAGTACTGTCATAGAAATATGAGAACACCTTTTGGAAGATATGAATTCACCACTTGACATCGAAGCAACTCAAATTACCATACTCCAACAAAACAAAGGATGCGGCTTATAAAACGAGCCAAAACAAATTCATGACAGGGATTTCATCCAGTATTTTCATGGTAAGGTTTGCACGGGCTCTATCGTATAGTAGCCATCATGTACAAGGCATTGCACACGACATACGAAGCATCCCTGGGTCGTAGCAAGCTACAAGGACTCTTTAAGACACAACGAGAACCGCTGTAAGACGACCGTGAACAAATGAATCCACTACATGTCGAACCCCAACCTCACATCATGCATCTGATGGAAGATTGTCCTATAGGTAACTATTTAAATTCCCACCTAAGAACTCCCGAAATTTTCTAGTCATGCAATCGGGTCCACGGATACAAGGAGTAAAATCCATCACTCAACTCCTATCAATAACACTACCCGTCCAGTGTATCACATCCGTCAACAAATAAGCAGAGATCTCAAAAACTCATCTACCTCAGATCCTCGTAATCGCAATGATACCAAGTATGGAAGTACATCCAAATGCTCTTCATCAGTACTGGGTATGCCAAACTCCTCTCGCCACTACTAGTATTGAAGCAATTTCGAACATCCTCTGTCTTGAGATACTATGAAATCTGACTGATAACGATGTGCTCAAGAACCCCGTGGAGCTGAACTCCCCGAAAGAAATCAAGTCAGACACAAGACACCAAGTCAGAACTCCGTCATGTCGACATCATATATATTCCAAAATACATGTGTGATCCTAATTTTTTTGGAGTGGGAACAAGAGCAGAATTAAAATTCTTACGTCAAGATTCCTCGCCAGAGCATAGAAGAGGAGAAAAAAAGAATACTACTCTCCAATATATAACTAGACTGAAAGCAGTTTTTCACTAGACTCGACTCGGCCAAGTTCGATCAATCAAGGGACTCCTAGGATTGGTACTGCTTTGATACCAACTTGTAATGCTCCAGATGCGATCCTATCCTTATTCTGGCGTGAAGGCCTCGACTGGGATAGAAATGCATCTCGTCGTTTTGCAAGAATGGATATCATTACAAGTACATATACTGAAAAGATGAGTATATGGAATTGGCTTACACTCACCACAAGCTACATCAAGATCACATCAATAAAACAAGATACAATCATCATGTAGAAGAGTAAGGTCCGACTATGGAAGAAATCAAATGATAAAAAATGACATCCATCCTTGCTATGCCAGGCTGCCGGCGTGGAACCCATCCTAGATCGAAGAAGAAGAAGAAGAAGAAGAAGAAACTCCAAATAGAACAATCATCGCACTCACGTCAAAGTAACCCTTTACCTGTACCTGCAACTATTATTGTTGTAATCTGTGAGCCACATGGGACTCAGCAATCTCATTTCCAAAGGTATCAAGGCTAGCAAAGCTTAAGGTGAGGTATGATTAAGTGGTGAGGCTACAGCAAGCGACTAAGCATTTATTTGAGTGGCTAACTCAAGAGTACAAGACTAAACGAGGGGGTGATCTATGCATAGAGGATGTGAACTACTGATGATCAAATGAATGATCCTGAACACCTACTTACGTCAGCCATAACCCCACCATGTCCTCTTGGGGATACAAAACTCGCGAGAAGAGACAGTCACGGTTACGCACACAGTTGGCATATTTTACTTAAGTTTACCTCAAGTTATCTAGAACCGGATGTTAAACAAAGTTTCCAAGTTTGCCACATAACCGCGTGCATGGCTTTCCGAAAGATTTAATCCTGCAAGGGCACTCCAATTAGTCCATCTCAAACTACCACACGCTACGCCGGAATGACCTCGAACAGGGAAAAACCCATGATCTCCTCGGGTTCCTATTGGAAAACCTCAACCTAGAGATAGCCCAAAGTATCCTCGAAATCCCTCGCACAAGATGCTGAGAAAGGTAAAACAAGTCCAGCAAGGCCGCCCGGCATGTCGACGATCCCGATAGGAGCCTTGTATCTAGTTTTCAGGTCACAATGGATGAGCTATACGTACGATGGCCGGATAGAAATCTCCCGAGTTGCCCCGGGTGGCCCCGCAAGTGGCTCTATTTTGGAACAGCACCAGCAACACTACCCCTTGTATTATGTTGAACTACTCTTCGGGTTCATGACGCCCTATGTTTTCAGTATTATTATGTTGGGAAAATATAGTACCAATGTTGGGCCTTGCCAGACGAGTTTTATCCCAAAACAGAAGTCAAGGGGATCCCCATAACAACCCCAAGCATGTGAGGAGCGCTCATTTATGGAACATAACATCGGTAGCCGAAACTAAGGCGGAAAGGTGGAACAAAACACCAAGCTAGAAGGCCAAGCCTTCCACCTTTTACCAAGTATATAAGTGCATTATATTAATTAACAATAATATGGTGATATAAGAAGGACCCAACGTTGGCACATGGAAGCAACTGCACCTGCAACTAGCAACACTAACAAAGGGGTGAGTGATAACCCACAAGTATTGGGGATCGCAACAGTTTTCGAGGGTAGAGTATTCAACCCAAATTTATTGATTCGACTCAAGGGGAAGCGAAAGAATATTCTCAAGTATTATAAGTTGAGTTGTCAATTCAAGCACACCTGAAAGATTTAGTATCTGAAACAAAGTATCATTAGCAATGTAGTATGATAGCAGCAGTAGCAACAGTAACCAGTAGCACCAAAGTAACAACAGTAGCAACAGAGTAACAATAGCAGCAATGAAAGCAGTAGCAGCAAAGTAACGTAGCAAGGACCAATAAGAAAAAGCTCGTAGGCGTTGGATCGATGATGGATGATTATGTCAGATGTTATTCATCATGTAACAGTTATAACACGGAGAGATAAGTAACTAGCTCCTGTTCGTCAATCTAATGTAGGCTTGTATTCCGTATGTAGTCATACGTGCTTAGGGAAAAGAACTTGCATGACATCTATTGTCCGTCCCTCCCGTGGCAGCGGGGTCCTAATGGAAACTACGTCATATTAAGGTTCTCCTTTTAATAAAGAACCGGACCAACGCATTAACACTTGGTGAATACATGAAATCCTCATACTATGGTCATCTCCGGGAGTGGTTCCGGCTATTGTCACTCCGGGGTTGCCGGGTCATAACACATAGTAGGTGACTACAACTTGCAAGATATGATCTAAAACACACATATATTGGCGACAATATAATAGGTTCAGATCTGAAATCATGGCACTCGGGCCCTAGTGACAAGCATTAAGCTTGGCAAAGTAGTAGCAACATCAATCTCAGAACATAGAGGATACTAGGGATCAATCCCCGTCAAATCTAACTCGATTACATGATAGATCTCATCCAACCCATCACCGTCGAGCAAGCCTACGATGAGATTACTCACGAACGTTGAAGAGCATCATGGAATTGGCGATGAAGGAAGGTTGATGATGACGATGGCGACGATCTCCCCTCTCCGGAGCCCAGAACGGACTCCAGATCTGCCCTCTAGAGGAAGAACAGGAGGTGGCGGCGCCTCCATATCGTAAAACGCGATGAACTCTTCTCCTTGATTTCTTTCTAGGCGAGACGGACTAAATAGAGTTGAGATGGGAGGCGGTGGAGCTTTGTGGGCCCCACAAGCCTGCCAGGCGCGGCCAGGGGGGCCCCCGCCTGGTGGGCTTGTGGCCTCGCGGATCCACTTCCTCCGCTGATTCTTGCGCCAGTATTTTTCATAAATTCCAGAAAAATTCTCCGTAAAATTTCAAGTCATTCCGAGAACTTTTATTTCTGCGCAAAAACAACACCATGGCAATTCTGCTGAAAACAGCATTAGTCCGGGTTAGTTCCATTCAAATCATGCAAATTAGAGTCCAGAACAAGGGCAAAAGAGTTCGGAAAAGTAGATATGACGGAGACGTATCAAATCCCCCAAGCTTAAAGCCTTGCTTGTCCTCAAGCAATTTAGTTGACAAACTGAGAGAGACAAAAGGAAAACTTTGACGAACTCTGTTTGATCTTGTTGTTACAACTATGTCTAACTTATAACCAGAATTTCAGCAAGATCACAAGCAAACCCCATAGGCAAATGACATCTAGGTCTCACGGTAAACTCATACCAATGGCATAATAAACTAGCAAGCAAATAATAATAAGTCTCAAACGTCAACACTTCAATCAAAACAATCATGAAGCAGTACGAAAATATGGTATCTCGCTAGGTCTTTCTGAGACCGCAAAACATAAATGCAGAGCACCTTCAAAGACCAAGGGCTGACTAAACATTGTAATTCATGGCAAAGAAGATGCAGCCACAGTCATACTCAACGCAGTTAAAGTCAAAGCATAAAAATGACAGAGGTGATCTCTAATTGGTGCTTTTATAAGAGGAGGATGACTCAACAGGAACATAAATAGAAAGGCCCTTCGCGGAGGGAAGCATTGATTTGCAGAGGTGCCAGATCTGAAGCTTTGAAAACAGAGGTAATAATTTTTGGGTGGCATGCTTTCATTGTCAACGCAATGACTAAGAGTTCTCACCATCTTCCACGCTACACATCTATAGGTGGTTCCCAAACAGAAAATTAAAGTTTTGACGCCCCCTCTACCAATCAATCACATTCCAAGACTAGCCGAATCCTCGGGTGCCGTCCATACCAACATCAATCCAGCGGAGTTTTGTTTGCAATTATCTTTTCGATTTGAGCATGGAACTTGGCATTCCAATTACCGTCCCCTTTCTCGTGAATGATAGTGAATAAACACATATCGAGGATAACACGCCTAGCATGGAAGATACTGATAGCCCCCTGTCACCACATGAGCGGTTCGGGCATGCAAAACAGATTATTTCTTGAAGATTTAGAGAGTGGCACATGCAAATTTACTTGGAACGGCACGTAGATACCACATATAGGTAGGTATGGTGGACTCATATGGAACAACTTTGGGTTTTGGAAGTGGATGCACAAGCAGTATTGCCGCTTAGAACAAGTGAAGGCTAGCAAAGACTAGGAAGCGACCAACTAGAGAGCGACAACAATCATCAAAATGCATTGAGATTAACTCACATTGAGTGCAAGCATGAGTAGGACATATATCACCATGAACATGAATATCATAGAGGCTATGTTGATTTTGTTTCAACTACATGCGTGAACATGTGCCAAGTCAAGCCACTTGAAACATTCAAAGGAGGATACCATCCTATCATACTACAACACAGTCATCTCAAAATTCATGTGGGCATCCAAGACAAACCATTATAAGCTCCTAGCTAAATAAGCATGGCATCAGCAACTATGATCTCTATGTTTTCATTGCAAACATGTTTCCCTCACAACAAAGCTGAATCAGGCACAATGAGCTAGTCATATTTACAAAAACAAAATAGATCGAGTTCATACCAGCTTTTCCAGGCTCAGTCACTTCATCACATATCGTGATTATTGCCTTTCACTTGCACGACCGAATGATGTGAACATTAATAAGAGTGCTCGTGCATTGGACTACGCTGGAATCTTCAGGCAAACACAAAGGGAAGACAAAGTAATATGGCTCTTTTAATAGATAAACAAATATGCATGCGAGAGCCACTAAACATTGTAACCATGGTCTTCTACCTTGACCAAAAAAAAGAAAATTATTTACATGGGAAGGCTCTCAACAAGCAAAAGAAGAACAAGAAAATCTTTTTGGGTTTTCTCAAACTAGACAGACACACGAGAAGAAAACTAGAAAAAGAAAATAAACTAGCATGGATGATACAGTGGAAAAGTGTGAACACCGACAAACCAAATGAAAGCATAAGCAAGAATATAAAGTCGTTGACAAAAACGTACTCCCCCAAGCTTAGGATTTTGGCCTAAGCTGGTCTACTCCCATGGAGGGAAATAACCAGCTCCGTGGTACTCCGGAGTGGACTGAGGATGCCACTCCTGTGTGAGCTCCTGTGGCTCCCACTGATAAACTGGCATCTAGTACTTGACTGGTGGCTCAGGCACGGGCACTTCTGGTTGGGCTAAGCCTCAATATGCGTAGATGTTCGAGGGCATAATAATGTACATGCCTACATGAAGATTGAACAAAGAAGGAGCAGGCAAAGTAATAGTCTCACAAGTACCCTTACTAAACACCACGTTATAAATCATCCTTCTATTTATATCTCTATCAATAAAGTCATGGCGAACCATGCTATCGTAATCTAGATAACTCTCAGGAAGAAGAATCTATTCTTCCTCGTCCATTCTAATAGGTATCTCAAAGTGTCTAGCAAGACGAGTAGCATAGATACCTCCATAGACAATGCCTTTAGAACGGTTCATGTTCAACCGTTGAGCTATTATAGCGCCCAAGCTATAAGTTTTATCATTATAAAGGGCTTTGCACAAGACCGCAAGATCTGTGGAACTATGTGACCCAGATTTCCCATGGTCAATCAAACATTTTCCCACAAATAATGAGAAGTACCGAAGCATGGGAAAATGAATGCTAGCAGCTCTAGCGCAAGACACTCCTCTCTCCTTTCCTACAGCAATTGTATCGATGAAAGCTTCCAAGTCCCATGGACGAGGTTCATGAATATCCCCAACGTAAGCTAATTTGCAAACATTGAAAAGTCCTCGAGTGACATGCGCTGGGGATATCATAAAGTTTGAACTCAACCATAGGAGGATTCTTCCTTGGATAGAAGTTAAAGCTTTGTACGAAGATATTAGTGAGGAGGAGGTATTGCGGACACTTATCTTCAACGAAGGCGGTAAGGCCCGCGTTCTCCACCAAGTAGTAAAAGTCCTCATAAAGTCCGGCGGCACGTAAGAACACATCGCTTGGCCACTCGCACGCTCGAACTTCTCCGACTCGAGGGACCGGATACTTGGGATTCTTCTCACTTTTATCATCCTTGGGTCACGGCTTGAAGTGCCTCTTAAGAACCGCCTCATCTTTTCCCTTTTCTATCTTTGAAAATTTCTGAAATTTTAGTGATTCCAAGGAAAAGTGAATAAGGCTCAACTAAAATTGTAGCAACTACTCCAACAAGTGCCTAGAGGCCATCTTATGCATCAAAACTACTTGGGACCAGCTCAAATTAGCATGCAAAGCTCAAGAACATGGTCACAAAGGCAGCAAAAATACGTGAAGTATAAGGCACTAGAGCAAAAACTAATTGGACCAATGGAGGAGTCACTTACCAAGGAGCAATTTCCCCAAAACAGTTCGGAGAATGGTGCTTTGGGCAAGGAGATTGAAAATCCCAGCAAGAGGAGCAAGAACAGGGGTTTGAGCTGCGAACCGATTTTTTTTGGAGGTAGGAGAAGTAGATGGGAGCTATAATGAATGGAGGGGGGGTGCACGCGGGCCCCACAAGCCTGGTAGGCGTGGCCAGGGGATGCCCGCACCTCCAGGGCTTGTGGGGCACTGTTCCAGGCCCCAGACTAGCTCTTCATCTCACTATTTTTCAAAAATTCCAGAAAAAATCATACTTGATTTTCAGTACGTTCGGAGAACTTTTATTTCCGGGGTACTTTTTCATGGGACGCTAAAAGTAGAAAACAGGGAAAACTAAACTAAGTCTATCATTTTTCTTCTAACCAACCAAAGGTGAAACCTTGGAACATAGGTTTGTGACTCCTCGATTCATCTGTCTCATGGTCATCGAAAGAAATCCATCAATGAGGTTGATCAAGTCTCCTTGACAAGCTTTTTCGAATCGCAAAAGAAGACGGATAATTTTCGAATAGTCACTAGGTCACCTCAATGGGGATGTGTATCTCCCCAATGAAGTAAATTATACTTCATCTTGACATGAGGTATAGGGCATTAAAAGATCCCAATAAGAATCGATGAAGTTTTTTCGATAACATTGATGCAATGTACTCGATATTGTTTCTTCGGAAAGTGTACCGTATGCTCATTACCGTTGACATGGAAAGTGACATTGCCTTTGTTGCAATCTATAATAGCCCCTGCAGTGTTTAAAAAGGGTCTTCTGAGGATGACCGCCAAGGCATCGTCCTTGAGAATATCCAGAATAACAAAGTTTGTTAAGATAGTGATGTTGGCGACCACAACAGGCACATCCTCACAAATGCCGATAGGGAAAGCAGTTGATTTGTCGGCCATTTGCAGAGAGATTTCAATGGGTGTCAACTTATCCAGTTCAAGTCTACGATAAAGAGAGAGAGGCATAACACTAACACCGGTTACAAGGTCGCATAAAGCAGTTCTAATGTAGTTACCTTTAATGGAGCAGGGTATAGTGGGCACACCGGGATCACCTAGTTTCTTAGGAGTTCCACCCTTGAAGGTATAGTTAGCAAGCATGGTGTAAATCTCAACCTCAGGTATCCTCCTCTTATTAGTCACAATATCCTTCTTGTACTTAGCATACGGAGACATTTTGAGCATATTTGTCAAACTCATTTGCAGAAAGACAGGTCTAATCATTTCAACAAATCGCTCAAAATCCTCATCATCCTTTCTCTTCGATGGTTTGGGAGGAAAGGGCATGGGTTTCTGAACCCATGGTTCCCTTTCTTTACCATGCTTCCTAGCAGCAAAGTCGTTCTTATCGTATCTTCTATTCTTAGGTTGTGGGTTATCAAGATCTACATGTTCAATCTCCACATCCTTATCATTGCTAAGTTGAGCATCTTCATGATCATCACTGTTGATATTATCATTAGGCTCATGTTCATAACCAGATTTTGTCTCAGCATCAGAGGCAGAGACATTGTTTGGACTCTCCGGGGTAACAGCAACAGGGTTGCTAATGTTCCTATCATGTTTCTTCTTCTTTCTAGGATGACTAGGTGCATCAGTGCTAACTCCTTGAGAATCTTGTTCAATTCTCTTTGGATGACCCTCAGGATACAAAGGTTCCTGGGTCATTCTACCACCTGTAGTAACGATTCTGACAGAATTGTCATTCAACTCATTGAGCAAGTCATTTTGAGCTTGAAGTACTTGTTCTATCTCGGTAGTAACAATAGAGGCATGTTTACTCAAAAGCTTAAGATCATTGACATTTCTGTCCACACAAGCACTTAAATGACTAAGCATACGAGCATTCTGTTCCAATTGTGTGCAAACATAATCATTGAAACTCTGTTGTTTGGCAACAAAGTTATCAAATACATCCTAGCATAAGCTAACAGGTTTATCAAAAGGAATATCACTCTCATCAAACCTACGCGGAGAATTTACTTCTACTACCTGTATCGGGTTATCAAGACCGTGGATCTCTTCGATATGTGGTAGATTTTTGACATCTTCAGATTTAATGCCTTTCTCTTGCATGGATTTCTTAGCTTTTTTCATATCTTCAGGACTAAGGAATAGAATACCTCTTTTCTTCGGAGTTGGATTAAGATGTGGTTCGGGAATAGTCCAAGCATTCTCATTGCACAGGATGTTATTCAGTAGTCTCTAGAAGCATCGTAATTCCATTATAGAAAATATCAAGTATTTCATTCTTCTAAAGAGGGTGATCAGGCAAAGCATTCAGTAGCTGGACGAGCCTCCCCCAAGCTTGTGGGAGACTCTCTTCTTCAACTTGCACAAAGTTGTATATTACCTGCAAGGCAGCTTGCTTCTTATGGAGAGGGAAATATTTTCAGAGAAGTAGTAGATCATATCCTGGGGGCTACGCACACAACCAGGAGCAAGAGAAGTGAACCAAGTCTTAGCACCATCCTTTAGCGAGAAAGGAAACAGCTTGAGGATATAGTAGTGGTGGATCTTTTCCTCACTAGTGAATAGGGTGGCTATATCGTGCAGTTTGGTAAGATGGGCTACAACCGTTTCTGACTCATAACCGTGAAAAGGATCAGATTCGACCAAAGTGATTAACTCAGGGTTGACAGAGAATTCATAATCCTCATCGGTCACAAAGATAGGCGAAGTTGCAAACTTCGGGTCGTATTTCATCCTAGCGTTCAAAGATTTTTCTTTCCACTTGAGCAGTAATTTCTCAACATCATAGCTATCCTTACACGCAAGAAAGTCCTCAGCTATCCCTCCCTCCATAACATAACGCTCAGGCATATCAGGCAATTCAGGCATAACAGCAGGTTCTACTTCAATAGTATCAACAGTTTCAGAAGTATAATCACATCTAGCAGCAACTCTAGCAATTTGTGCATCAAGGAATGCAACTAGTGGCAAAGCAGTATTAAGCATAGCATCATTAGGCAAAGCAGTATCAAGCATAGCATCATCATAAGCATCATGGGAAGCAGAAGTAGCATCATCAAGCACAGGCGACATATCAAGATTTCTAGCAGGAGGTGGTGTCGCAAACTTACTCAAAACTGAAGGTGAATCAAGTGCAGAGCTAGAAGGTAGTTCCTTACCTGTCCTCGTAGTTGAGGGAAAGACTTTAGTCCTTGGATCTATCGGATTCCTCATAGTTACCAGCAGACGTAAATCCCAAGTGACTCAGAGAATATAACTGTGCTTCCCCGGCAATAGCGCCAGAAAAAGGTCTTGATAACCCACAAGTATAGGGGATCGCAACAATTTTTGAGGGTAGAGTATTCAACCCAAATTTATTGATTCGACTCAAGGGGAAGCAAAAGAATATTCTCAAGTATTAGTAGTTGAGTTGTCAATTCAACCACACCTAAAAGATGTAGTATCTGCAGCAAAGTATCAGTAGCAAGGTAGTATGATAGCAGCAGTAGCAACAGTAACCAGCAGCAGCAAAGTAATAGCAGTAGCAACAGAGTAACAGTAGCAGCGGTGACAGTAGTAGCAGCAAAGTAACGTAGCAAGGACCAGTACGAAAAAGCTGATAGACATTGGATCGGTGATGGATGATTATGTCGGATGCTATACATCATGTAACAGTTATAACAAGGAGAGATAAGTAACTAGCTCCCGTTCGTCAATCTAATGTAGGCATGTATTCCGTATGTAGTCATACGTGCTTAGCGAAAAGAACTTGCATGACATCTATTGTCCATCCTTCCCGTGGCAGAGGGGTCCTAATGAAACAACGGGATATTAAGGTTCTCCTATTAATAAAGAACCGTACCAACGCATTAACACTTGGTGAATACATGAACTCCTCATACTATAGTCATCTCCGGGAGTGGTTCCGGCTATTGTCACTCCGGGGTTGCCGGGTCATAACACATAGTAGGTGACTACAACTTGCAAGATAGGATCTAAAACACACATATATTTGCGACAATATAATAGGTTCAGATCTGAAATCATGGCACTCGGGCCCTAGTGACAAGCATTAAGCATGGCAAAGTAGTAGCAACATCAATCTCAGAACATAGTGGATACTAGGGATCAATCCCCGTCAAAACTAACTCGATTACATGACAGATCTCATCTAACCCATCACCGTCGAGCAAGCCTACGATGATATTACTCACAAACGGTGAAGAGCATCATGGAATTGGCGATGAAGGAAGGTTGATGATGACGATGGCGACGATCTCCCCTCTCCGGAGCCCAGAACGGACTCCAGATCTGCCCTCCAAAGGAAGAACAGGAGGTGGCGGCGCCCGCGTATCGTAAAACGCGATGAACTCTTCTCCTTGATTTTTTTCGAGGGGAGATGACTGAATAGAGCTGAGATTGGAGGCAGTGGAGCTTCGTGGGCCCCACAAGCCTGCCAGGCGCGGCCAGGGGGGCCCGCGCCTGGTGGGCTTGTGGGCTAACGGCTCCACTTCCTCCGCTGATTCTTGCGCGATTATTTTTCATAAATTCCAGAAAAATTCCCCATAAATTTTCACGTCATGTTGAGAACTTTTATTTCTATGAAAAAACAACACCATGGCAATTCTGCTGAAAACAGCATTTGTCCAGGTTAGTTCCATTCAAATCATGCAAATTAGAGTCCAAAACAAGGGCAAAAGAGTTTGGAAAACTAGATACGACTGAGACGTATCAGTGAGAAAGCGATAACATAGCAAAACATTGGTTTGATGGGTTGTGAAAGGTTAGAGGTTTTCATGGCAATGTTGGGAGGCTGATATTTAACAGGTGGTAGGAAGCGACACATAGCAAAGGAAACGAGACAACTAGCATGGCAATGAAAGTAACGGTATATAGGGAAATGATCATCTTGCCTGTGATCCCTCTAGGAAGAATAATGAATCTGTGAAGCAGACGAACCGACGTAGTCATTTGGATCCTCACATTCCAACACACTTGCAGAACTCTAACGAGAAGAAGCAAACTGGAAACAAGAATCAACACACGATATTTACCACAGCACATGCATGACATGATGCACACCCTAACATGATGCATGTCGAGTTTGATTATGCAAGGCATGGCATGGCAATTTACATGTGACAGCCCGAGACCGACGCTCCAGAAGATTCCCCTCTTTTGTGTTGTCGTCATGTTATTATATTGTTTGCCGCATTCATCATCGCATCATGCGCATCATCTGCATTGCATCGGCACTCCATTGCCGCCAGTTTTCAAACTTGCATCCGTTGTTAGTTCCGGATCTCGCCCTGTTCATCGTTGACCGTCTTTAGACCAACCACACACGCACGTGCCCGCGGCATCGTTTAAATCTTGTTTTTTAAAGTTTGCTTAAAATATTATTGGATTGGGTTGAAACTCGGCATGCGGTCTTATTTAGTTATAGGTAGGCCGCCTGCCAATTTTCGGCGGAACCAGAGTCCGTCTGGTAACCAAACGATCGACCATAACGGCACCGTCTTCGGTTATTCGCCGGATGTTTTTTTGGTGTTTTTAAATCACGTTGCTGGGTGCTCGTGTTCCCTCTATCCTCCGCCTAGCCACTCTATATAGCCCATCTAGCCATCCCCTCATCCGAGGCTTTTCGATCGCGAACGCGTGATCGAAATCGGAGGTGAAAACAAGTAACCCTAGCCTATTTTCTATAAATATGCAGCTAGACACCTAATCCCCCTCATTTTCCACGCCACCCCGATACCCTAGCTGCCTCCCACCTTCTCTCTCCGACCTTCCAGCCGCCACGCCCGCTCAGCTCCAGATCTGGCCCGCCCGAGCCCATCTTGGCCCGAGGCAACCCTACCCCCGCGCTCCAGCTTATCTGCCTCGGCTGAACCCCGCCACCGAGCGCGCGCCTCCACACCTGCCCGCGCCTCGTCGCCGGTGCCGTGCGCCCTGGCCGCCCCGGGCAGGACCTCATCCTCCCTTGTCGGCCGGCCACCAAAGGGTCGCCGCAGCAAGCCCTGCCGGATCCGAGGCCCGAGCAGCAGGCATCCGCCGCTAGCCCCGAGCTGCGCCCTATGGCCGCTCGCCGCCCAAGCTCCGCCCGCCGCTTGCCGCACCGCCGCTAGATTTGCCTCCCCCACCACATGCGGTTGCTGCGCCACCTTTCCCACGCCGCCGGCCACTGGTGCGCCGCCGTCGTGGCCTCCCCTGCCCCGTCCCGATCGGGATCAAGCAGGAGGAGACGAGGCAGCGCCTCGCCTCGCCACATGGGTCGGCCTCGGCCTCGCCAAGCCCAGTGCCCCGTCCTCCAGAGTCCCAGCAGCGGTCACGCCATGTGGGCCGACCTGCTGCCAGCCCAAAGCCAAGTCGGCCTCCCCACCAAGCCGCTGGCCCAAGCCACCTCTCCTCCGAGCAGGCCGGCTCTGTTCGGCCCAAGGTGAGCCAATTCCTCGCTGCCACATTTTGCGCCTGTGGTGCCTTTTAGTAGCTAGCGCCCATGCCTCGTTCGGCCGAATATCTACAAATTCGGCCCGATTATGATTTCCTATTTAACCAGCGGTTTTATTTATTCTCAAAAAAGTGCTATATTTTCAATCGTCTGTAGATATTAAACCGTGCATCGGATCGCTATGATTCTAATATGTAACTTGATAAGTTTTTTGCATAGAACATTATTTTGCAACTTCCATGCATGTTTGGAGTAGTTTGACCTATCGTTCGCCTAGATTTGCGTGTGGTCCTAATAGGTTAATGTCCCGTAGTTATTTTTGTGCGTGTCCGGATTTTTCCAATCCCATAGATAAACTGTTCACGTTCTTCGGGACCCTTTGCCATGTATTTTAGAGTAGTTGTTTGAATTTTTGCATGTTAGTGTCATCAATAGTTTGTTATGTTTATGACATATTCTCGGATATGTGTGTGGCGTTAGTTTTATTTTGCAACCCCACATGTTATATATGTTTTCGGGGTAGAAAAATCCATAGAATTTAACTGTGCATTTAGTTTTAGCTTTTAGCAAGTTGGCGTGCGTGATATTTTGTTGTGATGCCCTTTTGTTTATTTTGTGGGATTTATTCCACGCGTGATATGCATGAGTTGTGAACTACAGATATGCTCTTGGATATGTAGGCTAGCCTCTTGTATTTTTGGTTGCAATAGAAATCCATTTTTAGGTGTTGTTTGCTTGTTGTCAACATGCTAGAAAATAGTGCGGATTTGGAGATGCTGAAATATTTCTAAGTCTCAGATATGTTATCTTTTGTTGTTGTCTTGCCATGAGTTTTCCTAGTGATCTACAGCTCCTTTGGGGTTGGTGCAATGGTGTTAGTTGTAGTCCTTAAGATCCTCTAGAATGTTGTAAATTTCAATGCCATTCGGTGCCCTGTAGCCAATATGCCTTCAGATAAAAAATTGCACTGTCAACATTCTGATTTGCACTAAGTCTGAAACTGTGTGTCAGATGCCATTTTGTGAGTTCTTTTCCTATTGATCCATGCTTTCCATGCTAGTTGTATTTACTAGGGGGTTGTTGTGCATCTTGACCACTACTGCCTCATGTCTTGTTTGAGAATTTTAGATTTATGTAGCTTGTTGTTTTGGGGTGTAGAAAATGCCATGTTGTTGTTTTTGGCAGATTATGACTATTCCTTGTGAAGCTTGTATTTGTTGAACCGTTGCTCCGTTTTGATCGTGTCCTATATGAAATTTGCTTAGTATCCCATTTAGGTTCATATTATCTTGGTGCTTGTATGTTTGGAATGCTTATGACTGTTATTGCATACATATTTTATTCATGTCATCATATCTTGCGGTTATCATATCTTTTGAACCATAGCTCTGTTGGAGATGTTCCATATATGTAAATGGACTAGAACGACGTGTAGTTTCATGTGAACCACTTTATTTTGCTGTTTAACAAATACTAAAACGTGTTAGTTCAGATCTGGACATAATTATAAATTAACGTATGGGGTTAGTTCGGAGATGCAATAAGTCGTTTCCAACCTCATTTAAAATGCCTAGATAGGTAGCTTAATTGCGCTCCACCTCTTGCCATGTTTAGCCAACATTTAATATGGTCGTGAAAATAAACGGGAGTGAACTAAATAATTAAACCTTGAGTTTCATCGATATGAAACTCGTTGCATGTTGAACTTCACTTAATGTGGAGTCTTTGATTGTGTGAATCGCCATGTCATTCCATGCATAATTGATACCGTTCATGCATCATATGTGTTTTGCATCGTGTGTTGAATATCGTGTGTTGATTCTTGTTTCCGGTTTGCTTCATCTCGATAGAGTTCTACAATCATATGGGAATGTGAGGACCCGTTCGACTACGTCGGTTCGTTTGCTTCACTGAGTCGTTCTTCTTCCAAGCGGGATCTCAGGAAAGATGATCATTTCCCTAGATACCATTACTAGCATTGCCATGCTAGTTGTCTCGTTTCTTTCGCTATGTCTCGTTGCCTACCACCTGTTAAATGTCAGCCTCTCAACATTGCCATGAAACAATGAACTTGTTCACAACCTAGAAAACCACTGATTGGCTATGTTACCGCTTGCTTAACCATGTGTTAGCGTTGGTAGTTGGAGGTGCAGTTGCTTCCATGTGTTATCATGAGTTCCTTGTTATATCACCATATTAATTTCTATTTAAATTTAATGAACCTGTATACTTGGTAAAAGGTGGAAGGCTCGGCATTTCTAGCCTGGTGTTTTGTTCCACCTTTGGTGCCTTAGTTTCGGCTATCGGTGTTATATTCCATATTGAGCGATCCTAACACGACCGGGGATGTTATGGGATCCCCTTGATAATTCGTCTTAGATTAAAACTGGTCTGGCAAGGCCCAACTTTGGTACTACATTTTCATAATAACTAATAAAAATATATAGGGACCCACCGGCACCCGCGGAGTAATTAATCAACCCCCGGCAAGTGCTTCTCATGAGTGTTGGTCCAAACTAGCAGACTACTGGGCCACCGCGAGGCAACCGAGGTTTGGTTTTACTCCTAGTGTGACCCATCCGTCGTGTCCTGAGAATGAGATACGCGGCTCCTATCGGGATCGTCGACACGTCGGGCAGCCTTGTTGGATTAGTTTTACCTTTTACGAAATATCTTGTGCATCGGGATTCCGGTGATGCTTTCGGTAATCTCAGAGTTGAGGTTTTCCACTAAGGATTCCGACGACATCGCGAGTTTCGTGATCAAGGATTTCTATGTGGCTTGTGGTAATTTGTGATGGACTAGTTGGAGCACCCCTTCAGGGTTAAATCTTTCGAAAAGCCGTTACTGCGGTTAAGTGGGAACATGGAAACTTTGTTTAACATCCCGTTCTAGATAACATGAAGTCAACTTAATTAAAACTTGCCAACTGAGTGCGTAACCATGAATGTCTCTTTCGTGAGCTCCTTCTCCGATCGAGGACATGGTGGGGTTATGTCTGACGTAAGTAGGTGTTCACGATCATTCATTTGATCATCAGTAGTCCACGTCCATTATGCGTAGATGCCCTCCTCTTATTCTTGTACTCGTATGTTAGCCACCTCATATAAATACTTAGTCGCTTGCTGCAGCCTCACCACTTAACCCTTCCTCGCCTATTAAGCTTTGCTAGTCTTGATACCTTTGGAAATGAGATTCCTGAGTCCTGTGGCTCACAGAGTACCTCAACACCAGCAGCAGGTACATGTAAAGGATATTAAGACGTGAGTGCAATAATTGTTCATTTGGAGTTTCTTCTTCTTCCTCTTTCTTGATCTAGGATGGGTTTCAGGCCGGCAGCCTGGGATAGCAAGGATGGACGTCGTTCTTTTATCGTTTGTTTTTGTCCGTAGTCGGATCCTGCTCTTCTTCGTGATATTTATGTATTGTACTGATGTGACTCTGATGTAGCTTGTGGCAAGTGTAAGCCAATTCCATATACTCATCTTTTCAATACATGTACTTGTAACGATATCCATTCTTGCGAAACAACGAGATGCGTTTCTATCCCTGTCGAGGCCCTCGCGCGAAAATAAGGATAGGATCGCATCTTGGGCGTTACATTACAACACTCAAACACTACACATTAAGTAAAGCTCAATATGCAACGAGTTGCATATTGACAAAACTCCACATACGAATTATTTAGTTCACTCCCTATCAGATACACGACAATAATAAATGTTGTTTCAACATGGCAAGAGGTGAAGCACAAATAAACTATATATTAAGGCATTTTAAATAAGGTCAGAAACAACTTATAGCATCTCCGAAATGACCCCATACATTAACTTTGAAATCTGTCCAGATCTCTCTTAAACATATTTTTGTTTGTTAAGTGGCAAAATAAAGTGTGGCACATGAAACTACACGTCATTCTAGTCGGTTTACATATATAGCTCATCTCCAACCGAGTTATGGTCTAAAAGATACGAGTAACACAGGATATAGGGTCAATTAATTTTATGCCCCTAGTTGTATCCCCCTCGTCTGTTTTACCCCTAGTTTGAGAAAGTCACCGGTTCTCTCCACACCACTTTGGCAGTTTTTCATTTTTGCCCTTCCGTCAAGGCTCTGCTTGGTAAGCACCGTTTGACCACATACGACTCTCCGTTTTGGACATTCTTAGCCCTGTGTCCACTGCCCCCTTACCCCTCCGTCCTCATCGAGCTCACTTGCAGAAACAAATAGAGAATGGGAGAGCTTGTGAAGAACAGATCGATAGTCAGCGTGGGAGAGGCCTGAGCGGGAGGAGAAGGTGCGGACGTCGAGCTTCCCATTCGAACTCATCGACGGTGGGTTGTTCCACTTCCGTAGAGGTAAGTGAAGCACTCTATTTGCATTTCACCCCCTCATTCTACGGTTTCTCCGATTTGGGGATTTTTTTTCCTTTTCTCGTGATTTAGATCGATGGAATGGGGATAGTGGAGCTCGTCTCGGAGTACCATCACCCAAACGAATCATTTTCTGGCTTGGAGCCTAGATCTTAGCAAGTGGGTGGTTTGGGATGACCCTCCTCATCCACTATGCGTGGCCCTTGCATTTGGAGTTCTACATGCACACATTGTACGCAGATAGATCAAGTCTCACAAATTGTAGAGGGCAAATGTGGAGGTGGGAAAGAAGAATCGTGCTTTGAAGAAGAAAATGAAGCAGAGAGATGAAATGCTCAATGTTTGGGCGGTGTTATTTACTGGAATAGTTGTATGTGTTGTAGTTGTGGCCTTCTCAGTGTTTTCCCAGAATCAAGCCACTAAGTGAAGCAAGTATGTTTGTTGTTGTTTTAGTGCATGAGATGAACTTTGTAATGTACCAATCTTAATGTAATGCTATTTGGTACTATTTGTGCAGTTTGGTTCATATTGGTACACGACTAGGGAGATGACCAAATATTCGGTTCATATTGACAGATTACATAACAGGTTAAACTTCAACAACTTCAAATTAAAGCATGACATAGCAAGCATCACATATGATCAAACAAGTTCAACAACTTCAAATTAGTTCATCACCAACAGTAGTTCAACAGTAGTTCATCAATTCACCTACTAGCTCAACATGAAGACACCTCAAACATTAGTGCAACATCAAGTTAAAATGCTAGTTCAACATAAAGTCAGCTCAAACAGTCACCAGCAAGTGCAAATGAACAACTAAAACTTGAGTTTTTTGCTCCTGGTGTTCTCAGATGGATTGAGGGCTAGCCTTGATTTGCTTGTGGTGTTCTTTGCTGGGTTGGCGATTAGCACACCAGGAACTTCAATTGTTGTTGTCTGCTCCTTAGCTGGAGAAGCTCCTCTAACTGTTGCCTTCTTATAATTCTTCCTTGGGCTATGAAAAGTGGAAGCATGGCACATTTCAGAGGAAAGTGCATGAAAACAAACATAAATACACAAAGATACACAAACATCACCTGAGTACACTAGCTTGTGGTGGCTCTTGTGGTGGATCTTCTACATCTGTTCCGTCATCTTCTTCCACTGCTGCCACTTGCAGTGTTGCCTCTTCTGCATTCTCTGCTCCCCAGTGTTCATATTCACCAAAGGTTGCATCAACTGAATTTTTGCATTTGCTGGCATGGTGTCCTAGTCCTCCAGACCTGCCACATTTTTTCTTCCTAGGCCCTAGTCCTTTTCCTTCACTGCTGGACTTAATTCTAGTTTTCTAAGGCCTGCCACGTGCTCTATTTTAAACTGGAGCACAAAGTTTAAATCCTGGATTAACAATTTCCCACTTTTGCTTGCCTTCCAAAGTTGGAAGGTTGTCAGCATAAGTAGCTCTGAATTTCTCAACAGAATAAAACTTGTGCGCATACTGATCAATTCCACTAGCTTCACATCCAAGAGAATTGATAAAGAACCGATCATGGATACATGGCTTACCAGTTACTTGCCATTGTCTGCAACTCCAAGACCACTTTTCTCTGTCAGTAGCAGTAACTTCAGCCTGTGTTGGGCTTCTCCTAATCAAAGCCATCTCTAAACCTTTTGTTTTTTCCATTAAGGCCTTCATCACGGATGGAAGAATGAGATGGCCTTCAAAATGATCAATGGCAATCCCATTCCTTATATCAAATTTCTGCATAATGTAGTGCATAATCTTTTCACACAAGTATACAATGTGAAGCCCCTTGCATTTCTTGATCCATGATTTTAAAGCTTGAGCAAGGTTGTTGTTCACATAGTATACCTTGCAAGTGTCGTTGATGTGTGCTCTAGCACATATTTTTGTGTGGTGCTCCCCTAAATATTCTTTAACTTTGGGCCTTTTGTGCAACTGATTAAGATGATAGTTGTGCTTCTTAATGATGTAGGTAAGTGAGCATGGCCATAAAATGTCATCATAGAACTTGACTTTAAATTTCTTACTGAAGTTTTGAGCCAAATCCCTCATACACTCCATGTGCTCCACTCTAGCATATACATCATCAACAGGTGTCTCCAATCCTTTGCATGCATCTGTATGTATGACGAAACCTTCACGATGTCCTATTTGTTGGAAGAACCAAGTCCAGCTCTCAATTGACTCTGCTACTATGACACCATATGGAACCTGGGATAACCAGTTGTGTGCATCAAAGGCACAAGCAGAAACAAGCTGGCCCCTGTACCTACCATTCAGTGCAGCTGCATCCACCGCAAGGTAAGGCCCGCACCCCTCCAAGAAACCTGTGTGACATGCCTTGAAGCACACAAACACTCTTTTGAAACACTCCTTGTGCAGTTTATTTCCTCTCAACGAGTATTCCACAGTGTGCTTGCAAAACATCTTGTCTAGTGTCATTTCTTTACCAAAATAACACCTACTACATGTCACCTCCACTCCATACTTCTCTGTCAACATGTGATGAATTCCCTATGGACCTATGCATGGATTATTTCTAATCCAAGCCATAGAAGAATCTGCTATCCATCTTCTGTTTGCAGCCCTCAATCTCTGAGATCTGTTAACACATGGACGGTTGTGAGGGTAAGGGTTGACCTTAATGTGATAAAAAAGAATAAACGGTTAGTAAATGCAACATAAATTATGAACAATAACTATAGAAAACAAAAAATGCATTAGTATCTGGAATAATGTGCTTCTCCTCATCAAACAGGCATGCATCCTCCACTTACATCTATTAGAGGCACATTTCAGAGTAAACCTTCCTTGATCACTTTTCAAAGTGATGTACTCTGTTTCAGTGCTAATTGAGAAAGTTGCAACTGCATTTCTAGAGTCAACTGTTGAAGGAAAAACTGTTGGAAATATGCCCTAGAGGCAATAATAAATTAGTTGTTATTATATTTCTTTGTTCATGCTATAATTGTATTGATTGGAAACACAGTGCATGTGTGGATACGTAGACAAAACACTGTCCCTAGTAAGCCTCTAGTTGACTAGCTCGTTGATCAAAGATGGTCAAGGTTTCCTGACCATAGGCAAGTGTTGTCACTTGATAACGGGATCACATCATTAGGAGAATCATGTGATGGACTAGACCCAAACTACTGTTTTCTGCATGTCAAGTATTTGTTCCTATGACCATGAGATCATATAACTCACTGACACCGGAGGAATGCTTTGTGTGTATCAAACGTCGCAACGTAACTGGGTGACTATAAAGATGCTCTACAGGTATCTCCGAAGGTGTTCGTTGAGTTAGTATGGATCGAGACTGGGATTTGTCACTCCGTGTGACGGAGGCGTATCTCGGTGCCCACTCGGTAATACAACATCACACACAAGACTTGCAAGCAATGTGACTTAGTGTAAGTCACGGGATCTTGTATTACGGAACGAGTAAAGAGACTTGCCGGTAAACGAGATTGAAATAGGTATGCGGATACCGACGGTCGAATCTCGGGCAAGTAACATATCGAAGGACAAAGGGAATGACATACGAGATTATATGAATCCTTGGCACTGAGGTTCAACCGATAAAGATCTTCGGAATATGTAGGATCCAATATGGGCATCCAGGTCCCGCTATTGGATATTGATCGAGGAGTCCCTCGGGTCATGTCTAAATAGTTCTCGAACCCGCAGGGTCTGCACACTTAAGGTTCGACGATGTTTTATGCGTATTTGAGTTATATGGTTGGTTACCGAATGTTGTTCGGAGTCCCGGATGGGATCACGGACGTCACGAGGGTTTCTGGAATGGTCCGGAGACGAAGATTGATATATAGGATGACCTCATTTGGTTACCGGAAAGTTTTCGGGCATTACCGGAAAAGTTTCGGGCTCATCGGTAGTGTACCTGGCGTGCCGGGAGGGGTGACGGGGACCATCGAGAGGGGTGTCACGCCCCAAGGGGTCTCATGGGCTATGGGAAGAGATAAACCAGCCCCTAGTGGGCTGGAATAATTTCCCACTAAGGCCCATAAGGTTTGAGAAGGGAAAAACACAAGGTGGAAAGAGTTTCCAAGTGGGAAGGTGGAATCCTACTCCAAGTAGGATTGGAGTAGGACTCCTCCACCTCAAATTTTGGCCAAACCTTGAGGGTTTGAGGCTGCCTCCTCCCCTCCCTCCCTCCTATATATACTGAGGTATTAGGGCTGATTTGAGACAACTTTGCCACGCAGCCCGACCACATACCTCCACGGTTTTTCCTCTAGATCGCGTTTCTGCGGAGCTCGGGCGGAGCCCTGCTGAGATTAGATCGCCACCGACCTCCGGAGCGCCGTCACGCTGCCGGAGAACTCATCTAACTCTCCATCTCTCTTGCTGGATCAAGAAGGCCGAGAGCATCGTCGAGCTGTACGTGTGCTAAACGCGGAGGTGCCGTCCGTTCGGCACTAGATCGGAGCGGATCGTGGGACGGATCGTAGGACGGTTCGTGGGACGGTTTGCGGGGCGGATCGAGGGTCGTGAGGACGTTCCACTACATCAACCGCGTTTCTTAACGCTTCTGCTGTGCGATCTACAAGGGTACGTAGATCGGAAATCCCCTCTCGTAGATGGACATCACCATGATAGGTCTTCGTGCACGTAGGAAATTTTTTGTTTCCCACGCGACGTTCCCCAACAAAAACTACACCTACAACTAGAGGGATTATCTCTGTCATACATCATGACAGGTTTGTCCTCATTTTCTGTTCCAAATAATCCATTGTATAGGTCCTCCCGCTTCTCATCTTCATGTGTATCTAAGAATTCAGCAGGAATGTACTCCTCATCTACATGATCTTCCTCATTGTTGTGCTGAGCATAGCCTGGATAAAGTTTCTCATCTTTTTCATCAAACAAAAGTGATGCATCAGGCTCTGCTTCCTCCACAACAGGGTCAACTGGTATGCTAGGTTTAGCTTTTATTTTATTGCAACAATGCTCAGACTGAGCATTTTCACTTGGAGTTGTAGGTGGCCTGCAACTGCTACTTGTTGCCCTTGTATTATTCCCAACTTTCTCATATGTTTTAGAACCAGTGAGCCTTGAACCAGTGGGATTTGAATTATTTTGTGATCTATGCCTCTGAATAATACGGATTTCCAGATTGCGTGACATGGTTTCTACATTATTCGCAAACATGGCACCTAACTCACTATCAGACTGTATAGTCACCCAAGCAACTTCAGACACATCCTAGTGCCTTAGCTCAACAGCATCATATAATCCCCATGGATATTTGGCAAAGATTGTTGCCCTAAACTACTCAAATGTATTACTGTTGTCCACAACTATTGGAAATGTGAAACCAGTTTATTTTCCTTTTGTACCAACATGAGTTAAAGTGCATGTCTCCATTCTAACACTCATATTCAATGCTCTAGCCGGATCAATCCTATGCAAACAGGGCACAATATCAACATACAACAACATATTATCCAAAATTATCCAAGAAACACAATAACCTAAATCCTAGAGAAGCCTAAATCCTACAACAAACAACCCTAGTGTGGACAAATCTTGGGGGAGGAAGAAACAATAGATCTGGGATGGGGCAACTTACCCTAATGTTTCCTGTGACTGTGTCCTTGCCTTGCAGCCGCGGGTCCCGCCGGTGAAACCACTGTCGTCATCGTCCACCATCTCCAGCAACAGCAGATCTAGTAGCCGCCATCTCCTCCTAGATAGGGCTCGGTTCGTGCTGAGTTGGTCACTGTCGTCGCCTCCTATCTAGGGTTCATGAGAGAGTGGGGAACGGGAGAGAGTGAGGATGAGAGTGGGATGAGCCCGAGTGGGTTCTGTCCTAGCGGCGGGCAAGCAGGGTCCAAAACAGATATGCCCTAGAGGCAATAATATATTAGTTATTATATTTCTTTGTTCATGGTAATCGTTTATTATCCATGCTATAATTGTATTGATTGGAAGCACATATACATGTGTGGATACATAGACAAAACACTGTCCCTAGTAAGCCTCTAGTTGACTAGCTCCTTGATCAAAGATGGTCAAGGTTTCCTGACCATAGACAAGTGTTGTCACTTGATAATGGGATCACATCATTGGGAGAATGATGTGATGGACAAGACCCAAACTATAAACGTAATATTTGATCGTGTTAGTTTATTGCTACTATTTTCTGCATGTCAATGTATGTGTTCCTATGACGATGAGGTCATGCAACTCCCGGACACCGGAGGAATACCTTGTGTGTATCAAACGTCGCAACGTAATTGGGTGACTGTAAAGGTGCTCTACAGGTATCTCCAAAGGTGGCTGTTGTGTTGGCATGGATCAAGACTGGGATTTGTCACTCCGTGTGACGGAGAGGTATCTCGGGACCCACTCAGTAATACAACGTCACAACAAGCCTTGCAAGCAATGTGACTAAGGAGTTAGTTACGGGATCTTGTATTATGGAACAAGTAAATAGACTTGCCGGTAAGGAGATTGAACTAGGTATAGAGATACCGACGATCGAATCTCGGGCAAGTAACATACCAAAGGACAAAGGGAATAGCATACGGGATTATATGAATCCTTGACATAGAGGTTCAACCGATAAGATCTTCGTAGAATATGTAGGATCCAATATGGACATCCAGGTCTAGCTATTGGATATCGACCGGGGAGTGTCTAAGGTCATGTCTACATAGTTCTCGAACCCGCACGGTCTGCACAATTAAGGTTCGGTGACGTTTTGCTATAGTTGAGTTATAGGTGTTGGTGATCGAAGGTTGTTCGGAGTCCCGGATGAGATCACAGACATCACAAGGGTTCCCGGAATGGTCCGGAAACGAAGATTGATATATAGGATGGTTTCATTTGGTCTCCGTTAAGATTTTGGGCATTACCGGCAGTGTACCGTGAGTGACGAATGGGTTCTGGATCTTCACCGGGAGGGGCCTACCCACCCGGGAGTGAGCCTTGTGGTCCAGGGGTGGCGCACCAGCCATTAGTGGGCTGGTGAGGCCATCGCAAGTGGGCTATGGCGCTAGGAAGAAAAAACCAAAGAGAAAAGAAAAAAAAGGAAGAGGGAGGAGGGAAGGAAGAGGAGGACTCCTCCTTCCCAAACCAAATTGGAGTTGTAGTCCTCCTCTCCTCCTTGGTCGGCCCTCTAGAGGCTCCCTTGAGCCCTAAGGCTAGTCCCTCCACTCCTCCTATATATATTGGTGGTTTTAGGGTTTTTGAGACACAACTTTGCCACGTCCAACTCAAACCTACACCTCGTAGTTCTTCCTCTAGATCGGATTTCTGCGGAGCTCGAGCGGAGCCCTGCAGGAATAGATCATCACCATCACCAGCGCTCCGTCACGCTGCCGGAGAACTTGTCTACTTACATGTCTCTCTTGCTAGATCAAGAAGGCGGAGATCGTCATCGAGCTGTACGTGTGTTGAACGCGGAGGTGCCGTCCGTTCGGTGCTAGATCGGGACAGATCATGGGACGGATCGTGGGACGACGGTGATTTGAATCACAAAGTTGTACCACTACATCAACCACGTTTCTTAACGCTTCCCGCTTAGCGATCTACAAGGGTATGTGGATCCGATCTCCCTCTCGTAGATGAACATCACCATGATAGGTCTTCGTGTGCGTGGGAAATTTCTTGTTTCCCATGCAACGTTCCCCAACAGTGGCATGATGAGCTAGGTTCGTGCGTAGATGTAATCTCGAGTAGAACACAAAAGTTTTTGTGGGTGTTGATGTTTGATTTTCAGCCCTCCTTAGTCTTTTCTCGATTCGGCGGTATTGTTGGATTGAAAACGCCCGGACCAGCATTACTCGTACGCTTACGAGAGACCGGTTTCATCGACCAACATGCAACTCGTTGCATAAAGATGACTGGCGAGTGTCGGTTTCTTCAACTTTAGTGGAATTGGATTTGACCGAGGCGGTCCTTGGAGAGAGGTTAAATAGCAATTTGCACATCTCCGTTGTGGTTTTTGCGTAAGTAAGATGCGATCATACTAGATACCTATAGCAGCCACGTAAAACATGCAACAACAAATTAGAGGAAGTCTAACTTGTTTTTGCAGGGTATGCTTGTGATGTCATATGGCCAAATACATGATGTGATATATTGGATGTATGAGATGATCATGTTGTAATAGTTAATATCGACTTGCACGTCGATGCTACGGCAACCGACAGGAGCCATAGGGTTATCTTTAAACTAACGTTTGTGCTTGAAGATGCATTTACTATATTGATAGGTTGCAGCTTTAGTAGTCATAGCATGATAGCACGACAACCTCGATGGCGGCACGATGATGGAGATCATGGTGTGGCGCCGGTGACAAGAAGATCATGCCGGTGCTTCGGTGATGGAGATCAAGAAGCACAAGATCATGGCCATATCATGTCACTTATGAATTGCATGTGATGCTAATACTTTTATGCACCTTATCGTTTTTAGAACGATGGTAGCATTATAAGGTGATCCCTCACTAAAATTTCAACATAAAATTGTGTTCTCCCCGACTGTGCACCGTTTCGACAGTTCGTCGTTTCGAGACACCACGTGACGATCGGGTGTGATAGACTCAGCGTTCACATACAACGGGTGCAAAACAGTTGCACACGCGAAACACTCGAGTTAACTTGACGAGCCTAGCATGTGCAGACATGGCCTCGGAACACAAGAGACCGAAAGGTCGAGCATGAATCGAATAGTTGATATGATTAGCATAGAGATGTTCACCACTGAAATTATACTCAACTCACGTGATGATCAGACTTGAGTTAGTGGATTTGGATCATGCGCCACTCAGATGACTAGAGGGATGTATATTTTGAGTGGGAGTTCTTAAGTAATATGATTAATTGAACTAATTATCATGAACATAGTCAAAAGGTCTTTGCGAATTATGTTGTAGCTTGCACTGTAACTCTACTGTTTTTTATACGTTCCTAGAGAAATTTAGTTGAAAGATGATAGTAGCAACTTTGCGTACTGAGTCCGTCAAGTCAGGATTGTCCTCATTGCTGCACAGAAGACTTATGTCCTTAATGCACCACTCGGTGTGCTGCACCTCGAGCGTCGTTTGTGGATGTTGCGAACATCTGACATACATGTTTTTGATGATTACGTGATAGTTCAGTGTGTAATACATAACGGCTTAGAAGCAAGGCGCCGAAGATGTTTTGAACGTCACGGAACATAAGAGATGTTCTAAGAGATAAAATTGAGATTTCATGCCCGTGCCCTTGTTGAGAGGTATGAGACCTCCGACAAGATTCTTTGTCTACAAAGTAAGGGAGAAAAGCTCAACCGTTGAGCATGTGCTCAGATTGTCTGAGTACATCAGTCGCTTGAATCAAGTGGGAGTTAATCTTCCAGATGAGATGGTGATGGTTCTCCAAAGTCACTGCCAACAAGCTACTAGAGCTTCGTGATGAACTATAATATATCAAGGATAGATATGATGATCCTTGAGCGATTCACAATGTTTGACACTGCGAAAGTAGAAATCAAGAAGGAGCATCAGTTGTTGATGGTTGGTAAAACCACTAGTTTCAAGAAGGGCAAGGGCTAGAAGGGATACTTCATGAAACAGCAAACGAGTCGCTGCTCTAATGAAGAAACCCATGGTTGAACCCAAACTCGAGACTAAGTGCTTCTGTTATGAGGGGAACAGTCACTGAGCCGGAGCTACCCTAGATACTTGGTAGATGAGAAGGCTGGCAAACTCGATAGAAGTATATTTGATATACATGATATTGATGTATACTTTACTAGTACTCCTAGTAGCACCAGGGTATTAGATATCGGTTCAGTTGCTAAGTATTAGTAACTTGAAGTTATGGCTACGGATTAAAAGGATACTAGCAAGGGTGAGGTGACGGTGTGTGTTGGAAGTATTGATGATGTGATCAAGCATCGCACGCTCCCTCTACCATCGGTATTGGTTTTAAACCTCAATGATTGTTATTTGGTGTTTGCGTTGAGCATGAACATGATTGGATCGTGTTTATTGCAATACGATTATTCATTTAAAGATAATAATGGTTATTCTATTTGCTTGAATTATTATCCTCAATGGTTTATTGAATCTCGATCGTAGTGATGCACATGTTCATAATATTGATGCCAAAAGATACAAAGAAGTAATGATAGTACCACTTACTTGTGGCACTGCCGCTTGAGTCATTTCGGTATAAAATGCGTGAAGAAGCTCCATAGTGATGGATCTTTGTACTTACTCATGTTTGAAACGTTTGAAACATGCAAACCATACCTATTGGTATTAACGCATGAAGAAACTCCATATAGATGGATCGTTTGGACTCACTTGATTTTAAATCACTTGACATGCAAATCATACCACATGGGCAAGATGATTGAAGGCCTCGTTTTCAAGTGAGATGGAACAAGAAAGTAACTTGTTGGAAGTAATACATTTTTTATGTGTGCAATCCAATGAGTGTTGAGGCATGCAGTGGATATCGTTATGTTTTTACTTCACTGACGATTTGAGTAGATACAGGAGTATTTACTTGATGAATCACAAGTCTGAAATATTGAGAAGTTCAAATCTATTTTTGAGGGAAGATCGTCGTGACAAGAGGATCAACTGTCTACGATATGATCATAGAGATGAATATCTGAGTTGCGAGTTTTCGTACACAGTTAAGACAATGTGGAAATTGTTTCGCAATTCATGCCACCTAGAACAACATAGTGTGATGGTGCGTCCGAACGTCATAGCCGCACCCTATTTGATATGGTGCATACTATGATTTCTCTTATCGGATTACCACTATCGTTTATGGGTTATGCATTAGAGACAACCACATTCACTTTAAATAGGGCACCGCGTATTTTTGTTGAGATGACACAGTATGAACTATGGTTTGGAAAAACCTGAGCTGTCGTTTCTTGAAAGTTTGGGGCTATGACGCTTATGTGAAAAAGTTTTAGTCTAATAAGCTCGAACCAAAGCGGATAAATGGATCTTCATAGGATATCCAAAACAGTTGGGTACATCTCCTATCTCCTATCCGGAAGCAAAGTGTTTGTTTCTAGAAACGGGTCCTTTCTTGAGGAAAGGTTTCTCTTGAAACAATTGAGTGGGAGGGTGGTGGAACTTGATAAAGTTATTGAACGATCACTTCAACCAGTGTGTAGCAGGGCACATGAAGTTGTTCCTGTGGCGCCTACACCAATTGAAGTGGAAACAAATGATGGTGATCATTAAGCTTCGGCTCAAGTTACTACAAACCTGTAGGTCGACAAGGTCGCGTACTACTACAGAGTGGTACAGTAACCCTATCTTGGAGGTCATGTTATTGAACAACAATGAACCTACGAGCTATGGAGAAGCGATGGTGGGCCCGGATTCCGGCAAATGGCTGGAGGCCATAAAATCCGAGAGAGGATCCATGTATGAAAACAGAGTGTGGACTTTGGAAGAACTACTTGATGGTCGTAGGACTACTAAGTAAAGATGGATCTTTAAAAGGAAGACAGACGATGATAGTGAAAAGTCACCATTAATAAAAGCTCGACTTATCGCAAAGATGTTTCTGACAAGTTCAAAGAGTTGACTATGATGAGACTTTCTCGCTCGTAGCGATGCTAAATGTCTGTTGGAATTATGTTAGCACTTGCTGCATTATTTATGAAATATTGCACATAGGATGTCAAAACATTGTTTCCTCGATGGTTTCCTTGAGGAAAGGTTGTATGTGATACAACCAGAAGGTTTTGTCAATCCTAAGGATGCTAACAAGTATGCAAGCTCCAGCGATCCTTCTATGGACTGGTGCAAGCATCTTGGAGTTGGAATATACGCTTTGATGAGATGATCAAAGCTTTTGGGTTTGTACAAGGTTTATGAGAAACTTGTATTTCTAAAGAAGTGAGTGGGAGCACTATAGAATTTCTGATAAGTATATGTGGTTGACATATTGTTGATCGGAAGTAATTTCTGTAAAGCATAAAGGGTTGTTTGAAAGGAGTTATTCAAAGGAAGACCTGGATAGAGCTACTTGAACATTGACAATCAAGATCTATAGAGATAGATCAAAATGCTAAATAGAACTTTTAATGAAATGCATGCCTTGACAAGTTTTTGAAGGAGTTCAAAATAGATCATCAAAGAATGAGTTCTTGGTTGTGTTGTAAGGTGTGAATTTGAGTAAGACTCAAAGCCCGACCACAGAAGAAGAAAGAGAAAGGACGAAGGTTGTCCCCTATGCCTTAGCCATAGGCTCTAAAGTATGCCAAGCTATGTACCGCACCTGATGTGTGCCTTGCCATGAGTCTTTCAAGGGGTACAAAAGGTGATCCAGGATTGAATCACTAAAACAATGGTCAAAGTTATCCTTAGTAACTAGTGGACTAAGGAATTTTTCTCGATTATGGAGGTGATTAAAGAGTTCGTCGTAAAGGGTTACGTCGATGCAAGCTTTGACACTAATCCGAGTAACTCTAGAGAGTGAAGCGGATTCGTATAGTGGAGCTGTCATTTGCAATAGTTTTAAATGGCACGTAGTAGGAGCATCTACAACATAAAATAAAGTTTTGTAAAGCACACACAAATCTGAAAGGTTAAGACTCGTTGACTAAAACCTCTATCACAAGCAAGACATGATCAAACCCCAGAACTGTATGGGTGTGGGATTTGTTAAAATAACATAGTGATGTGAACTAGATTATTGACTCTAGTGCAAGTGAGAAACAGTTGGAAATATGCCCTAGGGGCAATAACAAATTAGTTATTATTATATTTATTTGTTCATGGTAATCGTTTATTATCCATGCTATAATTGTATTGATTGGAAACACAAATACATGTGTGGATACATAGACAAAACACTGTCCCTAGTCAGCCTCTAGTTGACTAGCTCGTTGATCAAAGATGGTCAAGGTTTCCTGACCATAGAAAAATGCGATCACGTCATTGGGAGAATGATGTGATGGACAAGACCCAAACTACAAACGTAGTATTTGATCATGTCAGTTTATTGCTACTGTTTTCTGCATGTCAATGTATCTGTTCCTATGAGCATGAGGTCATGCAACTCCCGGACACCGGAGGAATACCTTGTGTGTATCAAACATCGCAACGTAACTGGCTAACTATGAAGGTGCTCTACAGGTATCTCCAAAGGTGTCTGTTGGGTTGGCATGGATCAAGACTGGGATTTGTCACTCCATGTGACGGAGAGGTATCTTGGGGCCCACTCGGTAATACAACATCACAACAAGCCTTGCAAGCAATGTGACTAAGGAGTTAGTTACGGGATCTTGTATTATGGAACGAGTAAAGAGACTTGCCGGTAACGAGATTGAACTAGGTATAGAGATACCAACGATCGAATCTTGGAAATGTAACATACCGAAGGACAAAGGGAATAGCATACCGGATTATATGAATCCTTGACATAGAAGTCTGATACGTCCATTTTGCATCATGCTTTCATGTTGATATTTATTGCTTTATGGGCTGTTATATTACTTCGTGGTACCATATTTATGCCTTTTCTCTCTTATTTTGCAAGGTTTATTCAAAGATGGAGAATTCAGGCAGCTGGAATTCTAGACTGGAAAAAGGAGAAAATCTGAGTCCTCTATTCTACACATCTCCAAATGCCCTGAAAAGTTACGTGGAATTTTTTGGGATTATATAAAAAATACTGGACGAAAGAAGTACTAGAGGGGAGCTACCAGGGCGCCACAAGCCTGGTAGCCTGCACCCCCTAGTGGCGGGTACACGGCGCCACAAGCCTGGTAGCCGCCACCCCCTGGTGGCGGCTACAGGGCTTGTGGGCTCCCTGACGGCCCACTGCCCCCCCTCTTTTGCTATATGAAGGGTTTCGTTCTAGAAAAAAATCAATCGGGAGCTTTTTCGTGGTTTCGCCGCCGCCACGAGGCGGAACTTGAGCAGATCCTATCTAGAGCTCCGACAGGACGATCCTGCCGGGGAAACTTCCCACCCAGAGGGGGAAATCGTCGTCATCGTCATCACCAACACTCCTCTCGTCGGAGGGGAGGCACCTTCATCAACATCTTCATCAGCACCATCTCCTCTCCAATCCCTAGTTCATCTCTTGTAAACAATCTCCGTCTCGCGACTCCAATTGGTACTTGTAAGGTTGCTAGTAGTGTTGATTACTCTTTGTAGTTGATGCTAGTTGGTTTACTTGGTGGAAGAGTTTATGTTCATATCCTAGATGCTATTCATTACTCCTCTGATTATGATTATGATTATGCTTTGTGAGTAGTTACTTTTGTTCCTGAGGACATGGGATAAGTCATGTTAATACTAGTCATGTGAATTTTATATTCGTTCGGTATTTTGATATGTTGTATGTTGTCTTTTCCTCTAGTGGTGTTATGTGAACGTCGACTACATAACATGTGACAGCCCGATGCCGACGTTCCACAAGATTCCCCTTCTATTCCGTTTTCATCGTGTGTCTATTTTCTTTTGTCGCATCATTCACATCATCTGCATTGCATTGGCATCTCCGTTGCCGCTAGTTTTCAAACTTGCATCCGTTGTTAGTTGTCGGTTCTCGTCGTTGTCCGTTCTGAGTTCGACCACACTCGCACGCGACCGCGGCATCGTCAAATCCCTGGTTTTCAAAGTGTTCGTAAAACTTTCTTCGATGAGGTTGAGATTTGACGTGCGGTCTTATTTTAATATAGGTAGGTCGCCTGTCATGTTTCGTCGCGATCGGAGTCCGCTGGTACCCGAACGGTCGACCGTAGCGGCACCGTATTCGGTCTACCGTGAGACAATTGTTGGTGTTTTAAAATCCGTTACCGCGTTGCCAGTTTTCCCTCTCGTCTCCGGTAAACCACTCTTCACGGCCACGTACCCGTTCCCGCATGCGGAATCGTTCGAATGTGACCCCTCGGCTGGATCCGAAACGGAATTCCGGATAACCTAGCGCCCCCATTGTTTTAAATAGGACCCCTGTAGTTTGTGGGCAGCCCCCTCCTCTGCCTCGAGATCCGTGCCTAACCCTAGAGCCTCTTGCCTATTTAAGAAAAAAACCTGCCTGCCTAATTGGGCACTGCCCTAATCCTCCCCGCAGCCGCCACCCCAGTTCCCCGCCTCGGTTCTCCCCCTCGTTCCGCAGTGTTGCTCCTGCCCAGATCCCTGCACAGCCTTCCCTCGGGAGCGCTGCCAGCTGTGCTCGATCACCGAGCCAGATCCCATCGCGCCGCGCCCCGTGTTTCCCCTCCGCCAGGTCCCTGCCGCCTCCCCGATCGAGGTGCGCGTTCCCGCTCGATCTGATCGACCACATCGATCGAGGAGCGTTGACCCAGATCCGCGTCTCCCCGCACCCTGTGTCAAGCGCGATGTTCCAGCCGCCAGCACCCGCTGTCGGGTTGACCCCCTCGTGGGCCGCGCTGAGCCTGTAAGGCCCTGGTGGCCCGACCCCGCAAGCTGCGCCTCTTCCGTGCCAGATCGGCTCGGCCGAGCGCATCGCCCCGCCTGGGCCAGGTGGCCGGCCAAGGTGCCTGCCGAGCGAGATCCGCCTCGGTTACCTCCTCCGACTTGGGCCTCGGCCCGCGAAGGTGAGATCCCCCAGACCCTATGTTGCGCCCCGAGCGTGGCCTAGCTATATTGCGCCCCCCTGTGTAGCCCATGAGAATAGAATAGGCCCAGTAGCTTATTTTCTATTAGGGATTTTTTTCTGGAATTATATAAATTCCAAATAAATAGATATATTAAAACGCCCGTAACTTTTATTCCGTAAGTCGGATCGCGACGTGTACCATATGGATTTCGCGTAGTTTTGCGTGTAGATTACGTTGGTGCAACTTGCATATTTGTTTGATTTAGTTTAGCGTGCCAAATGCCTAGTTTTGTGTGCTGTCTCGATATGTTTATTGCCCGTAGTTATTTTTCGCGCGTGTCCAGGTTGCTCGAATGCCATAGTAGAAATGCCCATGTTTTAGGAACCACTTTTCCATGTATTTTAGAGTAGACGTTGGTATTTTTGCGTGTAGGGTTTTGCCGCTAGTTTATTTTCCGTGTATAGGTAATTATCTCGCTTTTACGTGTGGCAATATTTTCGTGTTGCAACCCCACATGTTTTATGTGTTTTCGGGGTAGAAAAATCCATAGGATTTTTCTGTGCAATTAGTTTTAGCTTTTGAGTAATTTAGTTCACACGATATTTGGCCATGTTGCCCTCTTGTCTATTTCGTAGGATTTATTACGTGCTTCGTTTGATTAAGTTATCAGCTAGGGAGTTGTTTTTGGGTGTTTAGACTAGCCCCTGGTAATTTTGGTTGCAATAGAAATGCATGTTTAGGTGTGATTTCCTTGCTCTCAAGTTGCTAGAAATAGTGCTGATTTGGATGTGCTGAAATATTTCTAAGTCTGGAATCTCTTATATTTTGTTGCTGTTTTGTTTTGCTTCTATCTTGTGATCTGTAGCTCTTTTGAGGTTGGTGCAATGGAGATAGTTGTAGACCTTGTGATTCGCTAGCATGCTGTGCGTTTTCATGCCATTTGGCGGCTTGTAGCTATAGGTTTTTCTCCTGTCAATATGTCTTAAGACCGAAAACTGCACTTTCATGAAGTGTTATTTTCACAAGTCTGAAACTGTGTGTGAGAAGCCATTTTGTGACTTCCTTACCTAGTGATCCATGATGCCATGCTAGTTGTTGTTAGTTGTTTGTTGTAGTGCTTCTTGCCCTCTATCATGTCATGCTTTGGTTGAGTATATTGGAGTTGAGTAGCCCGTAGTTGTAGGGCGTAGAAAATGCTATGTTGCTGATTTTGGCAGATTGTAGTGATTTCTTGTTTTGCTCGTAGTTGTTGAACCGTAGCTCCGATTTGATCGTGTCCTATATGAAATTTGCTTATAATCTTGTGTAGTTTCATTTTCTCTTGCTGGTTGTATGTTTTGAAGTGCTCGTGACCGTCGTTGCACACATATTGCATTCATGCCATCATATCTTGCGGTGGTTGTATCTTTTGAACCGTAGCTCCGCTGGAGAAGTTCTCTATGTGTAAATTGCTTGTAAAGATGCGTAGAATCATGTGAACCTATTTGTTTTGCTATTTGACAACTAATTAAATGTGTTAGTTCAGATCTGGACAGAATTGTAAATTAACATGTGAGGTCGTTTCGGACATGCTATAAGTCATTTCCGACCTCATTTAAAATGCCTAGATAGGTAGACTAATTGCGCGTATCCTCTTGCCATGTTTACCCACATTTAATATTGTCGTGTACCTAATCGGGATAGAACTAAATAAATAAACGTGGTGTTTCGTCAATATGCAACTCGTTGCATATTGAACTTCACTTAATGTGTAGTGTTTGATTGTGTGAATTGTCATGCCGTGACTTGCATGTATTCAGCTGCTCATGCATCATATGTGGTGTGCATCATCTGGTGAATTCCGTGTGTTGATTTGTGTTTCCGTTTGCTTCGTCTCGATAGAGTTCCGCAGTGTGCCGGATTGTGAGGACCCGTTCGACTATGTCGGTTCGTCTGCTTCACGGAGGCATTCTTCTTCCAAGCGGGATCTTAGGAAAGATGACCATTTCCCAAGATATCATTACTATCATTGCCATGCTAGTTATTTCGATGCTATCTAATATGTCTCGTTGCCGACCACATGTTAAATATCATCCTCTCAACAATGCCATGAAAACCTTCAACCACGGATTGGCTATGTTACCGCTGGCTTAACCCTGTGTTAGCGTTAGGAGTTGTAGGTGCAGTTGCTTCCATGTGATAACATGGGTTCCTTGTTATATCACCCTATTAAATGCTATTTAATTTAATGCACCTATATACTTGGTAAAAGGTGGAAGGCTCGACCTTTCTAGCCTGGTGTTTTCTTCCACCTTTGCCCCCTTAGTTTCGGCTACCGATGTTATGTTCCATAATTGGGCGCTCCTAGTACGATCGGGGTTGTTATGGGGACCCCCTTGATAATTCGTTTTGGATTAAAGCTGGTCTGACAAGGCCCAACATTGCTACTATTTGCCCAACATAATAATTCTGTTAATTTGAAATGCATAGGGAGTTAGGGCTACCCAAGGAGTAATTCTACATAATACAGGGGGCCAGTTTTGATGGTGCTGGTCCAAACTAGAGACGTTTGCGGGGCCAACCCGGGGAACTCGGGAGATTTCTATCAGACCACCGTACGCTGTGCTTATCAGTCGTGTCCTGAGAACGAGATACTCGGCTCCTATCGGGGTCGTCGACACGTCGGGTGGCCTTGCTGGATTAGTTTTACCTTGGACGAGATATCTTGTGCGTCGGGATTCCGGTGATGCTTTGGGTAATCTCAGAGTTGAGGTTTTACACTAAGGAATCCGACGAGATCGGGAGCTTCGTGATTGAGGATTTCTATGCGGCTTGTGGTAATTTTTGATGGACTAGTTGGAGCACCCCTGCAGGGTTAAATCTTTTGGAAAGCCGTGCTAGCGGTTATGTGGCAACGTGGAAACTTTGTTTAACACTGGTTCTAGATAACTTGAAGTTAACTTAATTAAAATATGCCAACTGTGTGCGTAACCGTGACTGTCTATTTCGTGAGTTCCTTCACCGATCGAGGACACGGTGGGGTTATGTGTGACGTACGTAGGTGTTCAGGATCATTCATTTGATCATCCGTAGTTCCCGTCCGCTATGCGTAGATTTTCCCTCTCTTATTTCTTGTACTCGTAAGATTAGCCACCAAATATATTCTTAGCCGCTGCTGCAACCTCACCATTTAACCATACCTCACCCATTAAGCTTTGCTAGTCTTGATACCTTTGGAAATGAGATTGCTGAGTCCCCTGTGGCTCACAGATTACTACAACACCATTTGCAGGTACATGTAAAGGTTACATGATGCGAGCGCGTTGATTGTTCATTTGGAGTTGCTTCTTCTTCTTACATGTAAAGGTTACATGATGGGTTCCAGGCCGGCAGCCTGGGATAACAAGGATGGGCGTCGTTCTTCTTTTATCGTTTGTTTTCGTCCGTGGTCGGACCCTGCTCTTCTTCATGATGTTTATGTATTGTACTGTTGTGACTCTGATGTAGCTTGTGGCGAGTGTAAGCCAATTCTTTATATATATCTCATCTTTTCAGTACATGTACTTGTAACGATATCCATTCTTGCGACACGATGAGATGCGCTTCTATCCCTGACGAGGCCTTTGTGCCAAATTGAGGATAGGGTCGCATCTTGGGCGTGACATAACACTTCACCATATTTGGGCCTAGAGGAAGGCATTGGGGAGTAGTAAGTAGATGATGGGTTGCTGGAGTGACAGAAGCTTCAACCCCACTCTTTGCGTTGCTTCGGAAGAGGCTGATTTGGATCCACTAGTTTAGTGCTATGGTTAGACGTTGTCTTAATTCTTCTTTCGTAGTTGAGGATGGTTGCGAGAGGGGTTAATCATAAGTGGGATTCTTGTCCAAGTAAGGGAAGTACCCAAGCGCCAGTCCACCCACATATCAAACTATCAAAGTAACGAACGCGAATCATATGAACATTATGAAACTAGCATGACAGAAATTCCCATGTGTCCTCGGGAGTGTTTTTCCTCCTATAAGACATTGTTCAGGCTTGTCCCTTGCTACAAAAGGGATTGGGCCACTTCCTGCACCGTTGCCACTACTTGTTACTTTTTACTTTTCGCTTGCTAAGTTTCACCTCACTAAACCATCACTTGTTAACGCTACTTTCAGTGATTGCAGTTATTACCTTGATGAAAACTGTTTACCAGAGCCTTCTGCTCCTCGTTGGGTTCGACACTCTTACTTATCGAAAGGACTACGATTGATCCCCTATACTTGTGGGTCATCAAGGTCCAACCGATAAGATCTTCGTAGAATATGTAGAATCCAATATGGACATCCATGTCCCGTTATTGGATATTGACCGGGGAGTGTCTAAGGTCATGTCTACATAGTTCTCGAACCCCCAGGGTCTGCAAACCTAAGGTTCGGTGAAGTTTTGCTATAGTTGAGTTATAGGTGTTGGTGACCGAAGGTTGTTTGGAGTCCCGGATGAGATCACGGACGTCACGAGGGTTTCCGGAATGGTCCAGAAACAAAGATTGATATGTAGGATGGTTTCATTTGGTCTCCGAAAAGATTTCGGGCATTACCGGCAGTGTACCGTGAGTGACGAATGGGTTCCGGATCTTCACCGGGAGGGCCCATACACCCGGGAGTGAGCCTGGTGGTCCAGGAGTGGCGCACCAGCCCTTAGTGGGCTGGTGAGGCTAGCCCAAGTGGGCTATGGCGCTAGGAAGAAAAAACCGAAGAGAAAAGAAAAAAAGGAAGAGGGAGGTGGGAAGGAAGAGGAGGACTCCTGCTTCCCAAACCGAATTGGAGTTGGAGTCCTCCTCTCCTCCTTGGCTGGCGCCCAAGGGGTTCCCTTGAGCCCAAGGCTAGCACCTCTCCTCCTGCTATATATATTGGTGGTTTTAGGGTTTTTGAGACACAACTTTGCCACGTACAACTCAAACCTATACCTTGTAGTTCTTCCTCTAGATCGGATTTCTGCGTAGCTCGGGCGAAGCCCTGGAGGAATAGATCATCACCATCACCGGCGTGCCGTCACGCTGCGGGAGAACGCATGTACTTACCCTTATCTCTTGCTGGATAAAGAAGGCGGAGATCGTCATCGAGCTGTATGTGTGCTGAACGCGGAGGTGCCTTCCATTTGGTGCTTGATCGAGACTGATCGTGGGACGACGGTGATTTGAATCACGAAGATATACCACTACATCAACCGCGTGTCTTAATGCTTCCCACTTAGTGATCTACAAGGGTATGTGGATCCGATCTCCCTCTCGTAGATGAACATCACCATGATAGGTCTTCGTGTGCGTAGGAAATTTTTTGTTTCCCATGCAACATTCCCCAACAGTCAAAGGACGCTGACCAAGCGGAGCCATTACGGAAGGGCAAGAACGAAAGAATTCCAAAGTGGTGTGGACAGAACCAGTGACTTTCTCAAACTAGGGGTAAAACAAATGAGGGAGACACAACTAGGGGCACAAAGATAATTGTACCCAAGATATATTACATGGATGCAACATGCATGTAAAAAAATACACATGGTAAAATAAAGGTAGGCTGTGTGGAGATTTGATCCCTCAACCTCATGGTCAAAAACCTAATGTGCTAGCCAACTAGACTACTACTCTGATTTTTGATATAGCACATGATTCTAAGTAGTTGTAGTAGCACTTCGAGACGGTGAAGATCAACAGAAACATGGCAAAAATTATATTGGCACAGCTAGGATTTGAACCCTAGATCTCTGGCAAGCAAACAAGACACTAACCAGTAGGGCTACATGGGTAGTTCTGCTAGACGGGGATAGTCAACTGAGATAACACATAAAAAAGGACGAGCTTGTGGCCATGGAGCACGGATATCTCACTGGCGTTGGCATTTGGCAAGCTGGGAGACCGACAGGGGTTGCGACGGGGGAGGCCATCTCCAGCGAGGCTCGAAGGGGCGTGGGGTGCGGATCCATTCGCAAAGCTTCGAATCCACTCGGAGCTGGGGCTCGTTCCCACGACAGGGTGCTCCATCGAAGGCACGACAAAGCATGGAGCTCCTTACGAGAGAAACGAGAGAGGGAGAGATGAGCATGAACCGGAGAAGAAGAAATAGGGAGGGAGAGGAGGGGATGGGGATGGGGATCTGGCACGGGACCTGGAAGGCTTTGGGACAGAGTCACCTGCACAAGCCATCAACGACTAAACCTCGAGCTCCATGGATGAAGCAGAGGGGGATCGAGAAGCTCAGTCCAGCGCTAGAGGCTGCTGCAGGGGAGTTCCGGCGGGACTGGATCCAGCGGCTGAAGACAAGCGAGCGAGGAGCTCCTGATGGCCTCGGGGCTGACGACGCGCGCGGCGTGGTTCCCCGAACGACCACGGCAGGGATGACCTTGTCGTGCTGTGGTTTGTGCTCCATGCCAGCTCGGGCCCCTTCGAGATGAGGCAGAGAGAGAGGATGAGAGGGAGGGGAAGGAGAAATATGGAAAGAGGAGGAGCAGGGCGGCGCCTCCTGGCTGCGGGGGAAGAACGCGGGGAGCTGCGGGTGATGGACGCGTCCGACGGCTCGGCTCGCACGGAGGAGGAGGTCGAGGTACAAGGAACTCTAGATCGAGCGTTGGAGGTAGACGCGCATGAGGGATCATGATATAGGCGAGGGTGTCCCGATATTTCTGTAAGATGATACTGTCGATTTGGTGGAGATGACTTTGACGAACCGATTACAAACGTGCATGACGTTGCGCCTTAGCAATGGCTAAACCAATCTCCAAGAGGTTATTGACCACGCCAGAGCACGATCAACCTGACCACGATGGTCTATTCCTGAAAGAAATTACAGAACAAGCAAGTATATGATATTGCAATCTGAATATTGCAAATATAGATGAAGTATTGATAAGGGAAGTGATCCTAAAGCGGTCTTAGTCTGGTCGTTGGACACAAACGAAGGACACGAAGTTGCAATGGCTAACTTTTAACTATAGAAATCCCAAGAAAAAAGCTACTAGGTTGATCTACTTATACAGGAGCAAGGGGTGGCGACCAAGGAGGTGGGAGAACATCCCAAGGCAGCCTAAACCTAACCCTAGGTCGTACAAGGCCTATGGGCCCAAGTGGAGGTGATGCAACACCTTTGCACTTGTTTTTTGACTCGGATTCTGGTGCAAGGCCATATTGTTTGGTCGATATCTCCATGCTCCGGACGAATTTAAAGGTACTTCCAACTGGAATAGAAGGCCCATAAAATCTAATTTGCATCCCAAAACGAATCACCCAATTCGGAGTCCGGATGTAAAAGTTCTTGGCGTTTTGGTACACGCATGTATGCGCAGTCCGAATCTGAGTCCATAACGTGAGAGACTTGGACTCTATCTTCTCTTGGGCTAAAAGTGACATGAGAGAACTTCTTAAACAACAACAAATTATTTCCTTTGTCTTGAGAGGACCTCTTGAATAGCATCCAACCATTTCCTCTTCCCTTGTCATCACACGTGATTCATACAAGTGTTCAGCCATTCTCAAATAAATACGCATATGCAATGATTGTGATAATATCCAAGGTAGTCATGTCCTCATCATCCTCCCTTTTTTAAAATAAATCCGTCCTCGATGCTACTTAATTTGAAATATGGCTAATAAAAGAGACAAGGTGTACATGTTGTATATGTATATGTCATCCATTATTTACTTTCCTTAGATTTGCACATATGACACATGTATACATGAGTAGCTTTCATAGGTTATGAAAAATAATACCAAAATATTACCACAAGAAGTAGAACGCATATAAGTGAAGCTCTTATGTATATCAAATGGTTGACAATGCTCATCACTAAACCATGCCAACACTCATAAAGAAACTTGAATTGTTTGAAATTTACATGCTACAACGGGCTGAAAGCAAACATGTCATTTGACATAGAATCATCACCAAGATTGGAGGTCATATCAAAATGATTAAACATTGGCACAATTATTTTCAAACATATTTGATCCAAATTTGATTTATTCCCTTGTTCACATGGTTCTTTCTCAACAATAGTTAATTCAATGGGTTCACACAACATTGTTGATATTGTAGTTACTTGATCACATGGCAAAGTCAAATCATGAATTTAGTCCTCCAAAATAGGTTGTGTGACCAAAGTAATGGGTAGCTCCTTAGAGGGTACGTTGCAATTGACAAGGCATTCATCATACTCATATGGAGGTGGAAGATAAGTACCTTTTTCATTACCTCTTATGATCAACTCAGATGATGTAGGCACTCTCGATGGTAACGTGTCACATGGTGAAGGTGATGTATCCCTCACAACAATTGATGTGCTTATCATCGTACGCCCAGTAGTTCAAGGACCAACCATATCAACTGTTAGAATAAGCACCTTGCGCTCGTTCTCCTTGTCGGCAACACGTCGTTTTATTTCCTGTTCACCTTTGCAAGCAAGACGAAACAAAGGACCCATAGGATAACACTTTTCATGAATTAGTATCTCATCTGCAATCTCTGGCGTTAGCTAGACGAATGCTTATGACAACAAACCTTCTCCTGCAACGGCACTAGAAGAATGCTGATAGCACTCCCCAGTAATGAAACTAGAAGAATGTTGTTGATGGCCCACCAGCGCGTGGGTTCGGAGCAGTTTTTGAGGGTAGAGTATTCGAACCAATTTGTTGATAAGCCACAGGATGTGAGAGTATACTCTCAAGTATTAGCAGCTGAATTTGTCGGATTCAACCACACCTGAAAGATTAGTATCTGCAAGCACAGTAGTAACAGCAAAGTAATATGATAACAACCGTGTCAGAAACGATCTGTTGACGGCAGACTATTCCTAACGATTGTATCAATGGCACCTAGTTGCCGCGTTGATGGAAAATCTCAGTTCCCGTCAACGGCCGGTGAACTAACAGTGTAGCAGGTAGCAGCAGTGTAACGAGCAATAGTAGTGGCAAGAAACAGCAGTAGTGACAGTGGTAGCAAGTAGCAACAGTAGCAAGCGATAGTAGTTGCAACAGTAGCAGCAGAGATAGACAAGTAACAGCAATAGCAACAGTAGTAGCAGCAGCAGCAGAGAAAGACAAGTAACAACAGTAGGACAAACTCGTAGGCAATGGGTCGGTGATTTGTTTGGATGATATTCATCATGCAACAGCTATAACATGGAGAGATATATGGCTAGCTCCCGTTCGTCAATGTGATGTACGCATGCATTCCGTGTGTCGTCATACGTGCTTAGGGAAAAGAACTTGCATGACATCTATTGTCCATCCCTCCCGTGGCAGTGGGGTCCAAAAGCAAAACTACGGGATATTAAGGTTCTCCTTTTAATAAAGAACCGGACCAACGCATTAGCACTTGGTGAACACAGGAACTCCTCAAACTATGGTCATCACCAGGAGTGGTTCCAATTATTGTCAATCCGGGGTTCCCGGATCATAACACATAGTAGGTAACTACAAGTTGCAAGATCAGATCTAAAACACACATATATTGGTGACAACATAATAATTTCAGATCTGAAATCATGGTACTCGGGCCCTAGTGACAAGCATTAAGCATGGCAAAGTAGTAGCAACATCAATCTCAGAACATAGTGGATACTAGGGATCAATCCCCATCAAAACTAACTCGATTACATGACAGATCTCATCCTACTCATCACCATCCAGCGAGCCTACGAATAGATTACTCAAGAACGACGAAGAGCTTCATGGAATAGGAGAGGGAAGAAGGTTGATGATGACGATGGCGACGAGTTCCCCTCTCCGAAGCCCAAGACGGACTCCAGATCTGCCCTCCAGATGAAGAACAGGTGGTGGCGGTGCCTCCGTATCGCAAACGCGATGAAAACTTCTCTTTTTATTTTTTCTGGGACGAAAGGAAACTTATAGAGCTGGAGTTGGGGGCGGCAGGTGCCTGTGGGCCCCACAAGCCTGCCCACCGCCACCAGGGGGGTGGTGGCGGAGCAGTGGCTTGTGGCCCACTAGCCCACCCCCTGAGGTGGAACTTGGCGCAAATATTTTTGATATTTTCCAAAACTTCTCCCCGTAAATTTTCAGGACGTTTGGAGAACTTTGATTTCTGCACAAAAATAACACAAAGGAAATTCTGCTGAAAACAGCGTCAGTCTAGGTTAGTTCCATTCAAATCATGCAAATTAGAGTCCAAAACCAGGGCAAAAGAGTTTGGAAAAGTAGATACGATGGAGACGTATCAATTCCCCCAAGCTTAAAACCTTGCTTGTCCTCAAGCAACACAGTTGACAAACTGAGAGAGAAAGAAAAACTTTGACAAACTCTGTTTGATCTTGTTGTTGCAACTATGTCTAACTCATAACCAGAATTTCAACAAGATCACAAGTTAACCACATAAGAAAATGACACAAAGGTCTCACGGTAAACTAATATCAATGGCATAATCAGCTAACGAGCAAATAATAATGAGTTTCAAATACCAACACTTCAATCAAAACAAGCATGAAGCAATATGAATAGGTGGTATGTCGCTAGCTCTTTCTGAGACCGCAAAACATAAATGCAGAGCACTTTCAAAGATCAAGAGTTGACTAAACATTGTAATTCATAGCAACGAAGATCCAGTCATAGTCATACTCAATATCAATCGAAAGCAAAGCATAAAAATGACAAAGTTGCTCTCTAATTGGTACTTATATAAGAGGAGGATGACTCAATAGGAAAATAAATAGACAGGCCCTTCACACAGGGAAGCATTGATTTCAGAGGTGCCAGAGCTCAAGCTTTGAAAATAGAGATAATAAATTTGGGTGGCATGCTTTCAATGTCAACGCAATGACCAAGAGTTCTCAATATCTTCCATGCTACTCATGCTATAGGCGGTTCCCAAACAGAAAAGTAAAGTTTTAACTCCCCCACCACCAATCAATCACACTCCACGGCTAGCCGAATCCTCGGGTACCGTCCATACTAACATCAATCTGGGGGGAGTCTTGTTTTACAGTTATGTTTTCGATTTAAGCATGGAACTGGGCATCCCAAATACCGGCCCCTTTCTGGTGAATGACTGTGAATAAACACAGGTCGAGGATAACACTCCTAGCATGGAAGATACCAATAGCCCTCTGTCCCCACATGAGTGGTTCGGGCATGCAAAACAGATTATTTCTTGAAGGTTTAGAGAGTGGCACATGCTAATTTAATTGGAACGACAGGTAGATACCGCAAATAGGTAGGTATGGTGGACTCTCATGGAAATTTTTTTGGGTTTATGGAAGTGGATGCATAAGCAGTAGTCCCGCTTAGTACAAGTGAAGGCTAGCAAAAGACTGGGAAGCGACCAACTAGAGAGCGACAACAGTCATCAAGATGCAATGAATTTGACTAACATTGAATGCAAGCATGAACATGATATAAATCACCATGAACACGAACATCATAAAGGCTATGTTGATTTTGTTTCAACTACATGCATGAACATGCGCCAAGTCAAGCCACTTGAAACATTCAAAGGAGAATACAATCCTATCATACTACATCATAGTCATCTCAAAATCTATGTTGGCATTCAAGACAAACCATTATAAGCTCTCAGCTAAATAAGCATGGCATCAGAAACTATGGTCTCTAAGTTGTCATTGAAAACATGGATCTCTCACAACAAAGCTAAATCTGGGTAGACAAGCTAGTCATATTTACAAAAACAAAATAGATAGAGTTCATACCAGCTTTTCAGTCTCGGTCACATCATCATATATCATCATTGTTGCCTTTCATTTGCACGATCGAACGATGTGAACAATAATAAGCGCATTGGAGTAAGCTGAATCTGCAGGCAAACACAAAGGAGAAGACAAAATAATATGGCTCTTTGAAAGCTAAACAGGTAAGCATGCAAGAACCACTAAGCATTGTAACGAATATCTTCTACCTTGACACAAAGAAAAAAAACTATTTACACGGGAAAGCTCCCAACAGGCAAAAGAAGAAAGAAAAATATTTTGGGGTTTTCTCGAAAGGACACAAAACAAGAAAACAAGAAAACGAAAAGAAACTAGCATGGATAATACAGTGGCAAAGTGTAAATACTGGCTAACAAAGTGAAAGCATAAGCATGAATGTAAAGTCAGTGAGAACACGTACTCCCCCAAGCTTTGGCTTTTGGCCTAGCTTGGTCTACTCCCAAGGTGGGAAATAACCAGCTCCGGGATACTCTGCAGCAGACTGTGGATGCCACTGCTGTGTGAGCTCCTCTGGCTCCCACTGATAAACCGGCGCCTGGTACTCGACTGGCGGCTCGGGCACGGGCGCCTGTGGTTGGGCCAACACCAATATGCGTAGATGTCCACGGGCATAATAGTGTACCTGCCTGCCTGAAGATCAAACAAAGAAGGAGCAGGCAAAGTAATAGTCTCTCGAGTACCCTGACTAAACACCAGGTTATAAATCATCCGTCTACTAGCATCTCTATCCAGAAAATCATGGCGAACCATGCTGTCATAATCCAGATATCTCTCAGGGAGAAGCATCTCTCCTTCCTCTCCCAGTCTAATGGGTATCTCAAAGTGTCTGCCAAGACGGGTAGCGTAGATACCTCCATAGACGACACCCTTGGAATGGTTCAGGTTCAACAGTTGAGCTACTATAGCGCCAAAGCTATAAGTCTTATCGTTATAAAGGCCTTCGCGCAGAACCGCAAGGTCTGGAGAACTAAGTGATCCAGCCTCCCCACGGCCAATCAAACATTTTCCCACAAATAGTGAGAAGTACCGAAGCACAGGAAAATGTATGCTAGCAATTTTAGCGCGAGACACTCCTCTCTCCTCTCCAACAACAATAGAACCAATGAAATCCTCCAAGTCCCGTGGACGAGGGTCACGGATATCCCAATCATAAGGTAATTTGCATACATTGGAAAAGTCCTGCAGCGTCATGCACTAGGGGACATCGTATATCATGAACTCATCGAAATGCCATTCACATGGTTGTACCGGTGCATCCCTTAATTGAAAAGGTTCGGGCTCCCGAAAGGAGAGACGAGGACCCTTCTTACTTGAGGAACCACCATGAAACTTCCTCCTGAACATAATTTCCTTATGCTGAAATTTTTGAAGTTCAAGAGAAAAGTGAATAAAGACCCACCACACCTTGTAGCAACTACTCCTACTAGTGCCTAGAGACCGTATCACGCGCTAAAACTACTTGGGACCAGCTAAAATCAACATTTCAAGCTCAAGAACAGGGTCACCAAGGTAGCAAGAATAAGCGAAGGATAAAGCACTAGAGCAAAAACTAATTGGACCAATCGAAGAGTCACTTACCAAGGATTAATTTCCCCAAAACGGTTCGGAGAATGGTGCTTTGAGCAAGGAGATCGAAAATCACATACAAATGAACAAGAACACGGGTTTGAGCTGCGAAACAATTTTTCTGGAGGTGGAAGAAGAGGTCAGAGCTGGAATGAGTGGAGGAGGTGCCTGTGGGCCCCACAAGCCTGCCCACCGCCACCAGGGGCGTGGTGGCGGAGCAAGGGCTTGTAGCCCACTGGTCAGGCCCCCAGGCCAGCTCTCAGGCCCAGAAATTTTCAAAAATTCCAAAAAAAATCATACTAAATTTTCAGGACCATCGGAGAACTTTTATTTTCGAGGTATTTTTCTCCGGGACGCTAAAACAGAAAACAGGAAAAGCTAAACTAATTCCATCATTTTTCTTCTAAGCAACAGAAAAGGAAAACTCAAAACAGAGGTATGTGACTCTCTGATTCATCCGTTTCATGGTCATCGAAAGAAATTCGTCAATGGGATTTGATCAAGTCCTTATGACAAAACCCTCTCGAATCGCAAGAGAGAACGGAGAATTTTCGAATAGCCACTAAGTCACCTCAATGGGGATATGTATCTCCCCAACAAGCAAATCATACTTCATCTTGACACGAGGAATAGGGCATTTAAAGCTCCCAATGAGAATCGATGAAGTCTTTTCGATGGCATTGATGCAATGTACTGGATATCATTTCTTCGGAAAGTGCACGGTGTGCTCATTACCGTTGACATGGAAAGTGACATTGCCTTTGTTGCAATCTATAACAGCCCCTGCAGTGTTTAAAAAGGGTCTTCCGAGGATGATAGCCATGGCATTGTCCTCGGGAATATCCAAGATAACAAAGTCTGTTAAGATAGTGGTATTAGCAACCACAACACGCACATCCTCGCAAATGCCGATAGGGAAAGCAGTTGATTTGTCGGACATTTGCAGAGAAATTTCAGTGGGTGTCAACTTATCCAACTCAAGTCTACGATAAAGAGAGAGCGGCATAACACTAACACCGGCTCCAAGGTCACATAAGGCAGTTCTTACGTATTTTCCTTTAATGGATCAAGGTATAGTGGGCACTCCGGGGTCACCAAGTTTCTTAGGAGTTCCACCTTTGAAAGTGTAGTTGGCAAGCATGGTGGAGATCTCAAGATCTGGTATCTTCCATTTATTAGTCATGATATCTTTAATGTACTTGGCATACGAAGACATCTTGAGCATATCAGTTAACCGCATCTGCAGAAAGACGGGGTCTTATCATCTCAACGAAGCGCTCAAAATCCTCATCATCCTTTTTCTTGGATGGCTTAGGAGGGAAGGGCATAGGTCTCTGAACCCATGGCTCTCTTTCTTTACCATGCTTCCTAGCAGTGAAGTCATTCTTATCGTACTTCTTAGGCCGTGGATTATCAGGATTAACCGTAGGTTCAATCTCCACATCCTCATCATGGCTAGGTTGAGCATTATTATGAACATCACTGTCCATATTGTCACCAGGTTCATGTTCATCACCTGATTGTGTTTCTGCATCAGACGCAAAAATATCATTAGTTTCTTCAGGTGTGACAGTATTTGGTGGACTGGCGTGCAGGTTTCTATCATCCTTCTTCTTCTCCTTAGGATGACTAGGTGTATCAGCATTGATTCCTTGAGAATTTTGATCAATTCTCTTAGGATGACCTTCAGGATACAAAGGTTCCTGAGTCATGTTGCCTCCTCTAGTAATGACTCTGACAGAGTTGTCATTTAATTCATTGAGCAGGTCATTCTGAGCTTTAAGTACTTGTTCTACCTGAGTAGTAATCATAGATGCATGTTTACTCAGAAGCTTCAGAGCATTCACATTTCTGTCTACACAAGCACTTAAATGGCTAAGCATACGAGCACTTTGTTCCAAATGTCTGCTAACATAATCATTGAAACTCTGTTGGTTGGCAACACAATTGTTAAATTCATGAAAGCATAAACTAGCAGATTTATCAAAAGGAATATCACTCTCATCAAACCTACGAAAATAACTCACTTCTACTACATGTATCGGGTTATCGAGACCGTGGGTCTCTTCGATAGGTGGTAGATTTTTGACATCTTCAGATCTAATGCCTTTCTCTTCCATAGATTTCTTGGCTTCTCGAATATCTTCGAGACTGAGGAATAGAATACCTCTTTTCTTTGCAGTTGGCTTAGGAGGTGGTTCGGGAATAGTCCAAGCATTATCGTTGATCAAGAGGTTATTCAGTAGGGTCTCAACTTGTTCTATAGTTCATTCCCTAAAAACACAACCGACACAACTATCTAGGTGGTCTCTAGAGGCATCGGTAAGTCCGTTATAGAGGATATGAAGTATCTCGTTCTTATTAAGAGGGTGATCAGGCAAAGCATTTTGTAGCTGGATGAGCCTCCCCCAAGCTTCTGGAAGACTCTCTTCTTGGAGTTGAGCAAAGTTGTATATTTCCTGCAAGGCAGCTTGCTTCTTCTGGACAGGGAAATATTTCTCACGGAAGTAATAGACCATCTCCTGGGGACTACGCACACATCCAGGAGCAAGAGAGGTGAACCAGACTTTAGCGTCATCCTTTAGAGAGAAAGGAAACAGCTTAAGGATATAGTAGTGGCGAATCTTCTCCTCATTAGTGAAATGGTTGTCTATTTCGGATAGTTTGGCAAGATGGGCTATGACCGTCTCAGACTCATAACCATGAAAAGGATCAGATTCGACTAAAGAGATTATCTCAGGGTCGATAGAGAATTCATACTCCTTATCAGTGACAAAGATAGGCGAAGTGGCAGACTTTGGGTCATTTTTCATCCTAGCTTCCCGAGATTTTTCCTTCCACTTGAGAAGTAATTTCTCAGCGTCATAGGCATCCTTACACGCAAGAAAATCCTCAGCTATCTCTCCCTCCATAATGTAACCCTCAGGTATATCAGGCAATTCCTATCTAGGAGAGCTCGATCTAACATGAGCAAAAGCAGGTTCTATCTCAATAGTATCGGCAGTTTCAGGAGCATCACGAGCATTGGCAGTAACTCTAGCAATATGAGCATCAAGGAACACTCCTAGTGGAACATCAGGCAAAGTAGTATCTCTAGCAGTATCAAGCATAGCATCATCAGGCAAAATAGCATCTCTAGCATCATCAGGCAAAGCAGTATCAAGCATAGCATCTCTAGCAGTATCAAGCATAGCATCATCAGGCAAAATAGCATCTCTAGCATCATCAGGCAAAGCAGTATCAAGCATAGCATCGGGCATAGTATCAAGCATAGTATCATCAGGCATCGTATCAAGCATAGCATCTCTAGCAGTAGTATCACAAGCATCATCAAGCACAGGCGACATATAGAGATTTCTAGCAGGAGGTGATGTCGCAAACTTACTCATAATTGAAGGTGAATCAAGTGCAAAGCTAGATGGAAATTACTTACCTCCCCTCGTAGTTGACGGCAAGACTTTGGTCTTCGGATCCTTCAGATTCTTCACAGTGATCAGCAGATATAAATCCCAAGTGACTCAGAGAATATAGCAATACCCCCCGGCAACGGCGCCAGAAAAATGCTGATCTGCAATCTCTGGCGTTAGCTAGATGAATGCTTATGACAACAAACCTTCTCCTGCAACGGCACCACAAGAATGCTGATAGCACTCCCGAGTAATGAAACTAGAAGAATGTTGTTGATGGACCACCAGCGCGTGGGTTCGCAGCAGTTTTCGAGGGTAGAGTATTCGACCAAATTTGTTGATAAGCCACACGAGGTGAGACTATACTCTCAAGTATTAGCAACTGAATTTGTCAGATTCAACCACACCTGAAAGATTAGTATCTGCAAGCACAGTAGTAACAGCAAACTAATATGATAACAACGGTGTCAGAAACAATCTGTTGACGGCAGACTATTCCTAACGATTGTATAAATGGCGCCTAGTTGCCGCGTTGACGGAAATTGTCAGTTCCCGTCAACGGCCGGTGAACCAACAGTGTAGCAGGTAGCAACAGTGTAACGAGCAATAGTAGTGGCAAGGAACAACAGTAGTGACAGCGGTAGCAAGTAGCAACAGTAGCAAGCGATAGTAGTAGCAAAAGTAGCAGCAGAGCAAGACAAGTAACAGCAGTAGCAACAGTAGTAGCAGCAGCAGCGGAGCAAGACAAGTAACAGCAGTAGCAACAGTAGTAGTAGCAGCAGCACAGCAAGACAAGTAACAGAAGTAGGACAACTTCGTAGGCAATGGGTCGGTGATTTATTTGGATGATATTCATCATGCAATAGCTATAACACGGAGAGATATATGGCTAGCTCCCGTTCGTCAATGTGATGTAGGCATGTATTCTGTGTGTCGTCATACGTGCTTACGGAAAAGAACTTGCGTGACATCTATTGTTCATCCCTCCCGTGGCAGCGGGGTCCAAAAGGAAACTAGGGGATATTAAGGTTCTCCTTTTAATAAAGAACCGGACCAACGCATTAGCACTTGGTGAACACATGAACTCCTCAAACTATGGTCATCATCGGGAGTGGTTCCGGTTATTGTCACTCCGGGGTTGCCGGATCATAAAACACAGTAGGTAACTACAACTTGCAAGATCGGATCTAAAACACACATATATTGGTGACAACATAATAATTTCAGATCTGAAATCATGGCACTCGGGCCCTAGTGACAAGCATTAAGCATGGCAAAGTAGTAGCAACATCAATCTCAGAACATAGTGGATACTAGGGTTCAATCCCCATCAAAACTAACTCGATTACATGATAGATCTCATCCTACTCATCACCGCCCAGGGAGCCTAGGAATAGATTACTCACGAACGACGCAGAGCTTCTTGGAATTGGAGAGGGAAGAAGGTTGATGATGATGATGGCGACAATTTCCCCTCTCCGGAGCCCAAGGCGAACTCCAGATCTTCCCTCCAGATGAAGAACAGGTGGTGGTGGCGCCTCCGTATTGCAAACGCGACGAAAACTTCTCTTTTTATTTTTTCTGGGACGAAAGGCAACTTATAGAGCTGGTGTTGGGGGCGGCAGGTGCCTGTGGGCCCCACAAGCCTGCCCACCGCCACCAGGGGGGTGGTGGCAGAGCAGGGGCTTGTGGCCCACTGGCCCACCCCTGAGGTGGAACTTGGCGCAGGTATTTTTGATATTTTCCAAAACTGCTCCCCGTAAATTTTCAGGATGTTTGGAGAACATTGATTTCTGCACGAAAATAACACCACGGCAATTCTGCTGAAAACAGCGTCAGTCCAGGTTAGTTCCATTCAAATCATGCAAATTAGAGTCCAAAACAAGGGCAAAAGAGTTTGGAAAAGTAGATATGATGGAGACGTATCAGTATGTCCTGAATATCATGGTTTAATCCTCCCCAAAATCTATCCATAAAATTTTCTTCACTTTCTTCTAATGAGGAATGCAACAAGGTCATTTGTAAATCATCATAATATTTTGTTATGGTGTCACTACCTTGTTTTACATGTTGTAACTTTTTAATCATGTCACGAGTATAATAAGCACGAATGAATCTGTGTCTCATGGCAAGTTTCAAATCATCCCAAGTAGTAGGTATATAATGAAGATGTAACCGACAATATTCGCTCCACCAAACTGAAGCATAACCTGTGAAAGAAACAACCGCGACCTTAACTTTCTTATGTTCAACAAAATTATGGGAAGCCAATATATCATTTAATTCAAATTCCCATTCAATATATAAAGAAGGTCTAAAACGGCCATTAAATGATGGTATAGAAACATTAACCTGATGATGCGCATTTGGATCTCTATGCACCTCTCGGAACGGTTGTTTTGGTGGCACGTCTCCCACGATCGAAGAAGCCCGTGGATTGACAACTCTAGATCCTGTCATGACTAGTAGAAGAAAACAAAATCCAAAAATAATGTTCCTATGAACTACTGGGAAGTGGTGGTGGTGGTGGTGGCGGTGTGTCACAAATCCGTCAAGCCAATCTCAAATTCTTACCAGTTCTTACCCAGCAGCAGGTGGTGATCGGGAACCGGTGTAGTAAAAAATCTCAAAGCTTGGATAGAGCGATTGCCAGGTGGCCTGAAATACACGATGTAGATGTATGTGGAGTTGGGAAGGCTTATAATATATTGTAGCAAAAGATTAGCAATAATCAATTCAGAGATGCAACGGTGAATAAACGCTCAACGACGGTATTGTGCTGGTCCTAGGCTAGACCGTAATAGAGACACGATCCTAGAACACTAATGGAGTCATGGCATACCACAAGAAACACCAACAGATCATATGAAGTATCTCTGGATAGGAAGATATAAGTGAGGATCACAATGGCACTAAAGATAGTGGTGATAAATGACCCCCAAGAACGATAAACCAAAACTATCTCTACAAGTTCCCTCTTGAAAATATGATGTAAAATTTCTGATATTTTTCTCAAGAATGCTACCGACTCAATCTTTCGAATGCCAAAATAATCACTCAATTCCGAGATCGTATGAGGACTCAAAACATTCTGGAACGGACCTGAAAAATACTGACAAACTGTGTTCCTCATATTTGTAGGGTAAAAAGTCCTATTTAGAAGCCGATTTGGAAGTGACAATAATGAACTTTCTTCATGAAGTATTCATATGCGTCTCGTCGATAGCTCGAATTTGAGTACTCGCGAAGCCAAAACGAACTTCGTATGAGGAAGATACACTTGTTTTAGTGAATAGTGCACAAAAGAGTTTTCATTCCGAATTCACATACGGAATTGTCTCTAGATAGATCCGAAATTTGTACTTCTTTTCTCTTCTATTTTTTTCTCTCACCTTTTTAGTTTTTTTCTCTCTATTTTCTCTAACTTTTAACAACCAATTAAGATGCAGATAGGATCGAACACACATACAAATGACCTCAACAATGATAATGGCAATGAACAAATGGACAATGTGGTGGATATTGATAAATGGTGGTGGGTGACAACGGAAGGGAAGACGGTGCGTGGTGGTGGTATATGACAGCAGCGATGAAGATGGTGCTGCGGTGACGTAACAACTTGTGAACCAAACTCGAAACTCTAATAGACTAGACGCTAAGACCAGCAACTTCACACGACGATGCAACCGATAATTCAACTATGCAAGCACTAAAAAGAAAATTGCAAAGGCTCAGACTGGCTTGGACAAAGGATGACTAGGTAATAGGTAAGAAAAATAAATCTAGTCTAGGGATAACTGGAAATTCTCACCGAGCAACCTGAAAACTGATACCACTTGATATAGGCGAGGGTGTCCCGATCTTTCGGTGAGATGATAACTATCGATTTGGTGGAGATGACTTTGATGGTCCGATTACAAACTTGCACGACATTGTGCCTTAGCAATCGCTAAACCAATCTCCAAGAGCTTATTGAACACGCCGGAGCAGGATCAACCTGACCACGAAGGTCTATTCCTGCAAGCAATCGAAGAACAAGCAAGAATATGATATTGCAATATGAATATTGTGAATATAGATGAAGTATTGATAAGGGTGGGGATCCGAAATAGGTCTTAGTCTGGTCGTTCGACACAAACGAAGGACACAAAGTTGCAATGGCTAAATTTTAACTAAACAAATCCCAAGTAAAAAGCTGCTAGGTTGATCTACTTATATAGGAGCAAGGGGTGGCGGCCAAGGAGGTGGGAGGACATCCCATGGCAGCTTAAAACTAACCGTAGGTCGTACAAGGCCTATGGGCCCAAGTGGAGGTGATGCAACACCTTTGGACTTGTTGTTTGACTCGGATTCTGGTGCAACGTCATATTCTTTGGTCTATATCTCCACGATTTGGACGAATTTGAAGGTGATTCAATTGGGCTGGAAGTCCCATAAAATCTACTTTGCATCCCAAAAAGAATTACCCAATTCGGAGTCCGGTTGTAAAAGTTCTTGACGTTTTGGTACATCAATGTGTGTGCAGTCCGAATCTGAGTCCATAACGTGAGAGACTAGGACTCTATCTCCTCTTGGGCTAAAAGTGACATGAGAGAAGTTCTTAAAAAACAACTAATTATTTCCTTTGACATGAGAGGACCTCTTGAATAGCGTCCAACCATTTCCTCTTCCCTTGTCATCACACGTGATTCATACAAGTGTTCGACCATTCTCAAATAAATACGCATATGCAATGATTGTGATAATATCCAAGGTAGTCATGTCCTCATCAGATCAGGTGGCTCGCTGCTTTGGTTGGGCGACTACAAAATCAAGGGAACTGGTCGGCGATCTGGTTGGAGGAATGGATCAGGAGGGATCCCAAGGTAGGAGGGGACTGGCGGCGGGCGGTTGGGACTAGGTAGGCTAGGGTCTTGGGTTTGCTCGGGTTTCGTATATAAATAGCTGGTTTGACTAGGTTTGAACCCTCCGATATAAATCGAAAGGTCGCGATTAAATAGGTTAGGGGGTTCAACTGAAAAACACATGACACTTTGGGGTGTTACGGGGCTGATTCGGATCCAAGGGTCACGACCGTAGGTTCGGGTCCCGGGAGGTTTCGGACTAGCTTGCGCGTAGGTTGGTGCACTGTGCAGAGGGTCTAGACATAGAAGAGAGGGAAAACCGGCAACCAGGCGACAGAGTTTAAAATACTAAAACATCCGACAATTGACGAGCTATAGTAACGCTATAGGTTTAACGATTCGGGTACCAAACGAACTCCAATTGCGACGAAATTTGGCAGGCGGTCTACCTACACTATAGTAAGACCGCACGAGAAGTTTCAACCCAATCCGAGAAAGTCTTCTACACACTTTTAAAAACAAAATTTTAACGATGCCGCGGGCGCGTGCGTGTGTGCTTGGTTTCGAAATGGTCAACAACAATAACGACGAGGACCGGCAAATTATAAAGGATGCAAGTTTTGAAAATCGACGTCAACGGAGTGCCGATGCAATACGGATGATGGGAATTATGCGAGGATGAATGCGACAAACAATCTCATCACACGGTAGCAATGGAAAAAAGGGGAATCTTCTGGAGCGTCGGTCTCGTGCTGTTACATTCCCCTTCTCCCTCTCTCTGTGCCAGCGTCGCTGGTGTCATGGCCTCAACAGCAGAGTGGTTCATCGTCGTGCTCATCGCCTCTCCCTTGCCCATGCATGCGCCCAGCCAGCCGGAGACGCTCGCCGCATGCATCTCATCACATTGCCTCATGCAGCCGTGCATCACCGCCGTGTCGTAGTCGCCATGCCTCGCCAGGTTCTGTCACATGCGACATCGCTCGCGTAGTTGACCTAAGAGGGGCCGAACCCCTCTTCTGTCGAGATCCTCCCGTGTAGCGTAGTGGTTGCAGACCTACACTGCAGCCCGCAGGTCATGGATTCGACCCCCACGACAGAATTAGCACCCCCTTTTTCCTTCTGTGTGTGCCACTGACAATGGGCCCATGGCCCACATGTTAGCCCATAGAGCCACTAGCTCTCTACCAGGTGGACCAGTGTTTTTTCTTATGTCATGATGTTATTTTGTGATTTTTTATTGTTTTAGATAATTGCCAGATTAGGTAAATTCCAAATATGGACATGACCATATTTGGGAGTGGCAAAATAGGGCAAGTAATGACTTATAAGTCAGTTGGGGTTTTTGTGAATTTTTTGTTCTAGCTTTGTGGGAGTTTTTCTTATAGCAATATAGAAGCGTGATATATGAAATTGGGGTATAATTTTCGAGTGAATCCAATGGTGGTATTGGTTTTTTCATTTGGTTAAGTTTGCAAAAAATGTTATTTTGTCATAATGTGGCATTTTGTGATTTTTTGTAGAATTTAATTCATGCATGCTATGATGAACTTGTCAACATGGAAGTGCTATTGTTTTGTGGGCACTAGGCCCTCGTGTTTTTGCTTGTTAGGATAAACTTATACTTTAGTGGGTTTCTTGCTGCAAAGTAGCTAATAAAGTGTTGGGATTTGTTATCCCCCCCCCCCATGTTGTGTTGATGTTTCCCATGAATATATTGCTCCTTTCTGTTTGGTCAAATGCCATGAATTGTTGTGCTTCTTAACCTCTCTCAAATGGTGCCACAACATTGATAAATAGGTTTTTCATCTTAGGGTTATTCCCTGTCAAAGTTGCTATGATGTTATAAAGTGCTACAATTACCCCTTGTGAAATTGAGTAAGTGTGGAAATATGTAGTTATTTTCATGGCATGTTTAATTGATGCTGCCATGTATTATGTGATGTTGTAGCACATACTCAGTGCTTTTGTTTTGTAGTATTAGTTGTCCTCTACAACCGTGATAAATTTCATGCCATGGAACTTGTTCTAGAATAGTGTTTCGTTGCTGTCAACATGTCTCCAGATTAAAAACTGCAAGTCCAAACTGAGATTTTCACGAAGTCCTAATTTGTAATATTTCTTGCCATGTTTAGAGCTTTATTGCCATTGTTTCATGGACCTATAAATGTTTTTGTTAGTTAGGTATTGTTTTGCTATTTGATAGCTTCATATTCATGCCTTGGTTGAACTTGATGGGTGCCTATAGCTACTAGTTTTCTATTGTTCAAAGTGGTATGTTGTTGTTTCTCGACAAATTGGATGTTGTTTTGATTTGTGCATTGTGTGAGTTCTTAGGCTGGTCGTAATGGGAGTATCATAAGTAGTATCATGCATCCCAACTAGGCCTATTTGATTAGGTGGCATGTAATTAAATGAAGAAAAAGAGGGTTCAATATCATATTATGATACCGTATCATATTAACTCTTGTGCTACTATGTGTCATGCATGGTAATAAATGAACAGTTCTATGATACTAGCACATGATATTATGCATTACGGATGTAGTATCATACACTAGTATCATATGCATGATACTAGTATTTGATACTTCCCATTACAACCAGCCTTACCCGAGCCGGATCAGGCTCCAGCCTCGTGTACTGTACGTGTAAGTGCATCTAGTGCCCCTTAGTGATTTTGGTGGTTTGAAGACTTATAGGTTAAGTATCTAATGTGTTCATGAGTGTACACAGGATCTATAAGTCGCTGAGGAGTTTGCAATATTAGATGAATATCGACCCCTAAAAATGTATATCTTCGGTTGAAGAAATTGGTCTGAAGCTGAAGAAATGAATAGCGAAGAATTTGCGATGTAATTGATATTCCTCATGAAGATATTGAAACAGAGGAATTTGGTGTGTCCTAAAGAAAATCAATCTGAAGACTATGAAGCATGAAGAATTATCCTTTCTGTTTTATTTTCTTCACACTTGAGTAATAGGAACACTGGACTGTCAAAGGGGGTCAAGGTAACACATTGGAATGAATTTCCTCATGAAGCTCAACCAAAGCCAAATCCTACCAATAGCCTCAAGTGAGGAATATGAGAGACATGTGGACTCTCACATTGAGGGTCTCGACCGTTATCGATAGCCACGCCACATCATTGGTCTTATCCACACCAACGGTCGTATTATTTAAGGGCATTAATGTCAAATCATGTCGGGATGCTCCCAGGCTATAAATAGCCGCCCCCACAACCATTAGCTGGTTGGCTGCTCCGTGAGAAACTGACACTTGTCATAAGAGCAACGCAAATTCCTCAGAGTCTTCGAGAGTAATTCATCAGTGAGGAAATACCCCAAACACCAAACCACAAACCGAAACCAAGTGATTGAGCATCACTGAAGAAGTTGTTCCCGTGTGGGACTGAAGCCTTTTACCTTTGAGGACTCTGCATCCTCCAAACGGTTAGGCGCCATGGTCTAGAGCAATCCAGCAGTCAATTGTGGATCGCCGAGTGACCAAGTTTGTGAGGGTTTGGAAGTCTTCCTTGAAGACTTACCACGAGTGTTGGCCGACGACTATGTGTTCTTAGCCCAAGGATAATACGGTAGGGACCGTGTGTCCCGGGACTGTGTGTCCTTTGGTTTCAATAACAAGCCGCTCCAAACCAGATGTACAACTGTCACAGCAGTTGGAACTGGGTCATCAACCACTGTCTTCACTGTGAAACGGGTTCTATTTCCTAAACTCTTTATATTCCTCAGATTGTGTGTTGATGATTTTCATTATCACTGTTTGAAGAATTTGCTGAAGACCTTCTCTGAAATTCCTCAACCCCAAATTCTTCATGCAAGTTAATCCTCATCTGTTTTCTCCGTGCCTGCATACTGTGCAAACTGTTTTCATATTCTTCATCCTGAAAAACTGTTGTAGTGAAACTTTGCACTCCTGATCCTTTACTGTTTCCGCTATTAGTTAGTCATCAGTGAGGAATTTCCTCAATAGGAATTTCCTTAGTGATGAAATTCTAAAAATCTCCTATTCACCCCCCTCTAGTCGATATAATGCACTTTCAATTGGTATCAGAGCAAGGTACTCCCTTGTTCTGTGTGATTTTGGTTTAACCACCTGGAGTTTTAGTTATGTCGACTGCAGGCATGATTAAGGTTACTGCAGCATGTCCTACTTTCGAAGGAAAGGACTTTCCCTTCTGGAAGACCAATATGCAGATGCATTTACAAGCTATTGACAATGATCTCTGGTATATTGTGGAACATGGCGTCCCCATCATCTCTGCTTCTATCTCTACTGCTGATGTGAAGAAATTCAAGCAACTTCATTCTCAAGCAAAGAATATCATCTGTGGCCATCTGAGCAAAGGCCAGTATGGCAGAGTGACTGCTTTGGGCTCAGCGAAACTTATCTGGGAATGGTTTTCCAAAGTTAATGAAGGAGTATCAACCCAACATGATTCTCGTGTTGATGTTCTTCGCAATCTCTTCAATCGCTTCAAGAGGTTTGACAATGAAAGCTGCCAAGATACCTTTGATCGCCTCATTGACATATCAAATGAACTGCAAGCACTCGGAGCTCGAGACATTACTGATCACGAAGTTGTGAAGAAACTACTAAGATCTTTGGATTCTTCATTTCATACTTTAATTCTGATGATTCAAGAAAGACCATACTACAAGATGCTTAATCCAGCTGATATACTCGAAAGACTCAATACTCATGAATTCCAACAAGAAGAAAAGAGAGATCTATATGGACCAAGCTATTCTAGACCACGTGCACTGAAGGCCAAAGCAATTTCCTCATCTGAAGAAGAAGACTCGGATGGTAACATTGGTGATCCTGAAGAATTTGGACAGGAGCTTGCAATGCTCGTTATGAAGTTCTAGAGGTTTACACGACGTGGCCAGTTCGGTAAAGCTTCAAAAAGAGATATGAGGAAATCAGAATCTTCATCTGAGGACTACAAGAAAAGAATCTGCCACAAATCCAAGAAATCAGGTCACTACATTGCTGATTGTCCTTGTTGGGGAAAGGAATCAAAGAAGAAGAAATACAAGGATGGATGTTCTGATGACTCGAAGAAAAAGAAGAAACCTTCAAAATCCTCATCTTCAAAGTCCTCATCGCACAAGAAGACCAGTTTCAGAAAGGCTCGGGCACTTTTTGGCAAGGAAATGGATTCCGAGGCTGAATCCGAGGAATGTGATGAAGAGGAGGGTTCTGATGAAGACTCGGAATCCGGACAGGCTAGTCTTGCACTTGCAACCTCATTCGTCAGCAAGTCAATCTTCAACCTTGAAGAAAATGATAACACCATCCACACTGATGACTATGCTGATGACTTCGCTCCAACCTATTGCTTCATGGAAAAAGGTTCAAAGGTACCGAATGATGCTTCCTCCTCTGATTCAAGTGACTCTGAACCTGATGATTATAAAAAAGCCAGTTACAGTAAACTTGCTCTCATTGCCACTAAACAACAAACTGCCTTGGAAAAGCTTCAGAAACTGCTAGATAGAAGCGATGATCTGTTGAATGATGAATGGAATCTTACCCAAATCCTCACTAAAGATTTGAAAAGTCTTCAGTCTAGATTTGACAATCTTCAAGATCGTCATGACACACTCCTCGCTGATCATGAGAAACTTTCGTATGAATTTATTCAAAGGAAGCTTGATCTAGAGAAGTTGAGGATTTCTCATGATGATCTTCGTATGGAAAATGATTCATTACTAGCTCAACAAAACAGCGCTGCTCAAGCTGAATTCATTCCTCCATGTCTTAAATGCATTGAACGTGAAACTGCTAATTCTTCACCAGAATCATCAAATGCTTCAATTGCTACAAATTCTTCAACTGCTCCTGTAGTGTCAAATTCCTTACTTGGGGAAAACACAAATGCCACTGATGAAAATGCAGGGCTCAAGGAATTGTATGTGACAGGCATATACAAAGTCTCAAAGGACACCGAACCCTTTGTGGTGTGCTCAAAAAGCAGATCTTAAACAGGAACCCGAGGAAAGAAGGAATTGCCTTTGAGAGGAAATTGAATGCTGATGGATCTTATTGGAAACCCGAGCAGTATCCCAAAACCTCATGGGTTGCTACTAGGCCTCCTTTTGATCCATCCAATCTAACAGGCTTTTCATGTGAATTATCCTATTCCTGAGATGAGTCATCTCACTCCAACTATAAACTGTTCAAAAATCAATCTGGTGAAGTATTTTCTCGATATGTTGGAACTAACTGCAGGAATGGCCCTCCCCTGAGGAAAATCTGGGTTCCCAAAAGTTGTCTTGAAAATCTTCAGGTGAATGTCCTCGTGACACCACCGATGAAGAATTTGAACCCCACATCAAATTCCTCAGGAGGAGCAAAGTCTTCAAGAGGATCAAAATCCTCAACTGGTCAAAACTATGCTCGTACCCATGCTAATGCTTCTAACATGCAGGGAAACTACAAGGAATATGAATATGAGTGTTATTCTTCAAATCATTATTTTCATAAATCCTCAAACCAGTTCTCTGCATATTCATATGAGTACTTTAACCCACTACTGTTAAGAGAAGTACATTAGCTTCAATGCCCCCTTTCTCATATGGTGCTCGCAGGATGATGATGCTTTACCACCCCATCAAATGTGGGTGGTGAAGAAATTGAACTAATCACTTCTGCGGGTCAGCTCTCCAGATGAAAATCATCATTTGAAGAATTTGCTGGAGACCTGAGGAAAATGCTTGATAGGACGCAAGCTAATATTGATGAAATAGAAATATTTCACACGTCCTTATAATTCTGTTATGATGAAATTCCTATCTGATGAAATTGATATCATATTGTTCAAGTCTGAAGCATATGAGGCGGTAAGTTGTACTAATTCACCTGCAGGATGACAAACCCAAGAGTACTAAGTGGGTTCTTGATAGTGGTTGCACACATCACATGACTGGTGATAAAAGCTTGCCGATGAATATGCCACTAACTCCATCACCCCTGAAGCAAATCACATATGCTGACAAAGGTAAAAGCAAGGTATTGGGACTTGGCAAAGTGGCTATTTCCAAGGATAGGCATTTGGACAAAGTGATGCTTGTTGAAGCCCTTGGATTTAACCTCATGTCAGTCTCGATGCTTTGTGATCTTGATATGATTGTTATCTTTCGTAGATATAGATGTGTTGTCATCATGGAATCTGACAGATCAAAAGTCTTTGAAGGTGTCAGAAGAGGGGATTTGTACATTGTTGCTATCTCTACAGGTCCTCAACCAGCCAATTGCTTACTAGCAAAAACCTCAGAAGGGTGGCTGTGGCATCGAAGACTCGGTCATGCAGGCATGAGGAATTTGCACACTCTTGCGAAGAAGAAGCATGTCATCGGCATCGAATCAGTCAAATTCCTCAAGGATCACCTCTGAGGTGCGTGTGAATCTGGGAAAATGACCTGATCCAAGCATCCCTCGAAGACTATCATGACCACTACTCGTCCATTTGAATTGCTTCACATGGATCTATTTGGACCTACTCATTATGCCACACTAACAAATGCATCATCTTTATATGGCTTCGTCATAGTTGATGATTATTCCAGATATACATGGGTGCATATCATCTTATATAAAACTGAAGTGGAGGAAGTTTTCAAACGATATTCTTCAAGGGCCTTGACGAACTTCGGCATAGAAATCAAACACATTAGGAGTGATAATGGAACAGAGTTCAAAAACACTAGTCTTGATAATTATCTTGATGAACTCGGTATTACTCACGAATTGTCTGCTCCTTATACTCCTCAACAGAATGGTGTCGTCGAAAGGAAGAACAGGACTCTGGTTGAGATGGCAAGAACCATGCTTGAAGAATATCAGACTCCTAGTCGCTTTTGGCCTGAAGCAGTCAACACTGCATGCCATATCATCAATTGGGTATATCTTCACAAATTCCTCAAGAAAACCTCATATGAACTCCTCACTAACAAGAAACCCAACGTAAGTTATTTCAAAGTCTTCGGTGCAAAATGTTGGATTAGAGATACACACCATTGCTCAAAATTTGCACCTAAGGCACATGAGGGTTTTATGCTCGGTTATGGAAAGGACTCGCACACCTACAGAGTCATCAACAAGTATCACAACAAGGTTGTTGAGACTGTAGATGTGCGGTTCGATGAAACTAATGGCTCGCAAAGAGAGAAATTGCCTTCTGATCCATATAAGATGTCTCCTGAGGAAGCAATAAAGCTCAATGCTACTGAAGACATTGTTCCCACTGAGAAAATTGATGAAGAAATCATTCCTATCACTGATGAAAATCAAGAAGATGCTCCTGAGGAAATTGCTCCAGAACCAATTCCACAGCCCAGACGAAATCCTCAACTAGCTCATCCAAGGATTGCAAATGAAGTAGAACTTGACAAAATCCTCAATGACATCAACACGCCAGGTCCTCTCACTCGCTCAAAAGCTTCACACTTAGTTAACTTTTGTGGGCATTTCTCCTTTGTATCTATCACAGAACCTTCAAAAGTTGCTGAGATTTTCCTAGAACCGGAGTGGATCCAAGCTATGCAAGACGAACTTCTTCAATTCAAGCTGAATCACATATGGGAGTTCGTCAAACGACCAGATCCTCACAAGCACAATATCATCGGTACCAAGTGGATTTTCCGAAACAAGCAAGATAAGGATGGTCAAGTGGTTTGGAATAAGGCACGACTTGTAGCCCAAGGCTACACACAGGTTGAAGGAATAGATTTCGATGAAACTTTTGCACCTGTTGCTAGACTCGAAGCTATTCAAATACTACTTGCTTATGCTAATCATTATAACATCATCTTATATCAAATGGATGTGAAAAGTGCATTCCTCAATGGTAAGCTTGAGGAAGAAGTATATGTTGCTCAGCCCCCAGGTTTTGAGGATCCAAAGAATCCAGACAAAGTTTTCAAACTCAAAAAGGCGCTCTATGGTGTCAAGCAAGCCCCTCGGGCATGGTATGATACATTGAAGGAATTCCTCATGAAGAAAGGCTTCAAACCATGTTCACTCGATCCAACTATTTTCACTAAATCCTATGATAATGAGCTATTTGTGTGCCAGATATATGTCAATGACATTATATTTGGATGTACTGACAAACGATACAGTGATGAATTTGCTTACATGATGAGTGAAGAATATCAGATGTCTATGATGGGGGAGCTGAAATTCTTCTTAGGTATTCAAATTCCTCAACAACGCAACGGAATCTTCATATCACAGGAGAAATACCTCAAAGATGTTTTGAGGAAATTCAACATGCATGAATGCAAAGGTGCCAAGACTCCAATGCCTACCAACGGCCACCTCTGCACTGACGAAAATGCTAAAGAATTCGATCAGCAGGTATATCGCTCTATGATTGGCTCTTTATTATATTTATGTGCATCTAGGCCAAATATAATGCTTAATGTTTGCATGTGTGCATGTTTTCAAGCAAAATCGAAGGAATCACACCATAAGGCTGTGAAGCCTATTCTTCGATACTTAGCTCACACACCAACACTAGGATTATGGTACCCCAAGGGCTCAAGTCTTCATCTTGTGGGATATTTTGATTCTGACTATGTTGGTGATCATGTGGATCGCAAGTCAACCTCTGGCACATGTCATTTCCTCGGAAGATCACTAGTCTGCTGGTCCTCAAAGAAGCAGAACTGCGTATCACTCTCCACTGCCGAAGCTGAGTACATTGCTGCTGGTTCATGCTGTGCTCAATTACTATGGATGAAGCAAACCCTCAAGGACTACGACATCAACATGAAGAATGTGCCTCTCTACTGCGGCAATGATAGTGCAATCAAGATTGCATACAACCCAGTTCATCACTCGAAGACCAAGCACATCTAGATTCGTCATCATTTTTTTCGGGACCATGTCCTCAAGGGCAATATCCTCATCGACCATGTGAAGACTGATGATCCACTCACAGATATCTTCACTAAGCCCTTCGATGAGAAAAGGTTTTGCAAGTTGCGGTGTGAGCTAAATATCTTAGAATCTTCAAATGTTTTGTAAAAACATGCACACATCCTAACACTTATGCAAAATTGATGACTTAGATGTGCAACACATGATGAATCGATTTTCTTCAACTAATGAAGAATATCACTCTGAGTGTGAAGAAATCGACAGAGAAATTGATTCTCAGGGCCCTACGACAATTGTACGCGACGTCTGTAAGAAACATTCTTATATGGTGGGTCACGCCACCGCCCAACGTGAAATTCCTCAAGTTGAATTTCTTCAAAGACTGCATTTCTTTAAAATTGGATTCTCTTCAAAACAGTTGCTCTTCAAAATCGTTTTTCTTCAAAACTGAAATTCATCATCATGACGCTTTATCACAAAATCCTCAAGTCATTCAAATCTTCAAAAACACTTGATGATTTTCGTTTACCTAGATAGATTGTGATTTCAAGTCCTCAACAGCATTCGCTTATAACTATTTCTTCAATTTGATATTTCATCTAAGTGAATGTGATCGGAACCTACTTTCCCTCTATGCTACTCTCACCCAGTCTACTGAATTCTTCATATGCGTTCTACTTGGAACTTTGTTCGAAATCCTTACTGCGTCCTTGTGAGCTGATTATTTTGTAACAAAATCCTCAAATCTTCAAAAATGTTTTTTTAACACACAGTAATTGACCCCACTTTCCTCGTTCAGATAACCACGAGCTCCACCGCTTCTCTCGTGAGCTACACGTGTCCTGCGGAGACGTAAGGACATGGGCTATTTGGTCCGATATTTTCGCGCCAACAGTTACTGCCTGGCTATAAATATGTCCCCATCTCCCTCGGTAAAATCTTTTTCGTTCCATCGCCCTCCTACTATAGCAAAGCTCTAAGCCCAAGCGCCACCGCTAGAAGTCTCGACGCCGTCGAAGAAGAGCTTGACTGCCTCGACCTCTCCGTCGTCGAAACCATACCGGAACCGGACCATCTTCGTCCGCCGCCGCCGTAGCCGTCCTCTGCTGTCGAGTTAGGGCGCGTTGGACTCACACCAAAAGAGCATCTACTGCTACCTCTTCTCTGTTCTTCGTGCACGCCATCTAGGGTAAATAAAAACCCTATTTTTACAGCAAGTTTGATCAAGTATTTTACCTTTGAGATGTGAAATCTGTTTTTCCTCAAGAATCCATCAGTTTCTTTTTCTCAAACACTACCTATCACCAAACTATTGATGAACTTCACTAAGCATCTAAGATTTTCACGAGATTCCTCTGTTGTGCGAATTTTCGGATCTGTACAACTCTGGAACCCAAGAACAGTATGCTTAGACAAATTCCTCAACCACTGGTCAAATTCCTCAACTGTCAAAAAATTTCATTTCATCAAATCTGAGAACACATATGACCTCTCCAAATTCCTCGCAACTATAATATGTTCATAGGTACACACATGTCAGCTGGTGAATCTTTCGGTTCTCAGCAAATTAACACATTTGCAGCGTTTCTTGAAGAAAATCTGCAAGTCTCATCAGAATCCTCAACAGTTCAATCTCATCAGCAAAAGCATCAGCTGAAGAAAATGGAGGATGAAAGGAAGCAAAAGGGAGGCAAGAAACTTGAGCAGAACACTGCCGCAGATATCCATGAGGATATATACCTGGATTATAGCACTCCTGATGAACATGAATCTATGCCCAAGAGAAAATCCGGCTTCAAAAGATAGAACGCCGATGGGCTAAGGAGTGGAAGGAGTACAGATTCGTCACTCCCAAATACACGAAGAAATTCGCTCTAAAGCCTCCTGGCAAACGGGCTCCACTTGAGGATTATCAAGAAGCACACCCCTCAAGCCTCAAGGCAATTGATAACTATCCTCAGGAAAAGTCAAAACACATGTCAAAGCTTCAAAAGAAAGCAGAGGCTCCTGTGAGGAAGTTTAATGAAGAATCTGGTGCTGCTGCAACTGCCGCTACTTCCTCTGCAGCTGAGACTTCTGGTACGGCAATTCCTCAACTAATGTCTGTGCCTCCAAAACCAAAGGCTTCAAAGCCTCAAGAGAAAACTGCACCAACATCAGCACCAAAACCTTCAGTACCAAAACCCTTAGCTCCAAAGGCTTCAAAGCCGGAACAGAAGCCGATAGTGAAGCAACTGCCCGCTGTCTCCAGCTCCTCAGTCCCATCTCCAACAAGCTCAGAGACAAAGTCTTCACCGACTCCTCTGAAGACTAAAGTGACTGCTGGGAGAGGAGCAAGACCAAGCCCAAGCAAAATCATCAAGGTCCCTTCTGCATCAGAAGGTAGTGATGAATTTGATGATGACACTTTTTAAGCCATCATCAGAAACAAGCAAGAGAGGGTAGCTCAAGCTTCTGGCAGCTCCATTCCTCTGGCCATGGACCTAAAAGTCCTCCTCGATTACATCAACATCTGGTATCAGCCACAAGGTGGCCACATTCATCAACGAGGCCAAGTGGAAGGAGCAGCAAGCCAAATAGGCCAAGGTTGCCACGCTCAAAAAGGAGAAATTCCTCAGACAAAATCTCCTCAACCTGACTCCTGATGCACTTGTGTCAACACAGGCTGAATTGAAGACTTTGACAGATAAGTACTATAAGCTCTCTGACCGTCAAAGTCTCAAAAGCAATTTCATCAAATTTTCCAATGAAGCTGTTGACAACTACAACAACAAGGCTGCCCCTCCAGTACCAACTCCTCAGCCTCTGATTGAAGAACCAGCTGATGAAACTGCTCATGCTGAGGAAATCCCTCAAGGAAGCCGTGCGGATGAACCGGTGATTGAGGAAATCACCAAGGAAAATCCAGCTGATGACTCTGCTACAGCTGGTGAGACTGACCCTGCTCCAGCTGCTACCTCTAAGCCAATTGATGACTCTGCTCCAGCTGATGCTTCAAAGCGAGCTGATGACTCTGCTCCAGCTGGTGCTTCAAAGCCAGCTGATGAAAATGTCTCTGCTAAGAAAACACCTTCACCAAAAGCTTCAAAGGTGACGAAAATGACTCCGTCTGCATCAGACGTGAAAAAGACAAGGGTTGCTGAAAAGGAAGCCAAGAAAAGAAAAGCTTCATCAGCAGAAGAACACACTGAGGCCAAGTGCCTCAAAGCACTTGAAGAAAATGCTCCTCTGGATCTTGGGCCTTTTAACAGTGCTCCATCTTATGAGATGATTCCATTCGCAAGCGAAGACCAGGAGCAAGGGCCAGACGAGGAAATGAAGAATGCTGAATCTGAGGAACATACTGATGAGGAAATTTGCATTGATGACAGTCCTCAGCCCTCCATTCCTCATGAAGAAACTGCACAAGGATCAGCTGCACCAGCTGATGAATCTGGCTCCATCACCAAGCAAGCTGAGGATGAACAAAGTGAAAATCCTCACCCTGATGAAAGTCACAGTCCTCAGCAAAATCCTCAATCTGAGGATCAGGCTGACCCAACTCCTCCTCCTGAGCAAAACCCTCAAGCTGAGGCTCAGGATGAACCTATTCCTCCTCCAGAGCAAAACCCCCAACAGGATGCTCCAGTTGACGACATTCCTCAGCATGAAGCTCAACCAGAGCATGTTCCTCAGCCTTAAGCTCAAGCTGATGAAATTCCTCACCCTGAGGACCATGCTGAGGAAAATGCACCAGACCGAGACAATGCCTTTGTCGTCCTCAACCCAGAGTCTGCAATAGTTGTCTCCCCTCAAGTCCAGCCGCAAAATCTTCAGCCAATGCAGCGTCAGCCATTGTCCAAGTGGCCAAAGTTTCAAAAGGAGTCCTTCGTTGAAGAACGCATGTTCTTCATCGAAGAAAATCCCTATGACAAGCCTCGCATCAGGCATCTGAAGTTTTGGACAAGGACACAACTCAACTACTATGCCTCTGTGCTGTGTGGAAGAAACAAGATTTTCCAACACAGGCATATTCCTCACATTGAGCTTGAAGAAATACCATGCTTTGCTCCAGTCCTCAACGTCCTTTTTGAAGTTGGACTCCTCCCAATGTGATCGGATATCTGTGATTGGAATAGTGAGCTTATTCTTCAATTTTATGCAACTCTTCACATCTCAGTAGATCCAACAAACATCAACACACGGGTGCTAGACTGGATGACGCAAACCACACACTTCAAGGCTCATGCCATTGAGGTACTGCATGAACTACCAGTATCAATTCCCTTAGAGCAGGCCGTGAAGCCTTATGATGAACGTGAGCTGCCTAACAAGCTGATGGATGTCCTCATGAAGCCTTTGGCTAAGGGGAAACTACCAAGAACAACCTTCCTGATCCATGAGCTCAAATATGAACCCAGGACGGTTTACAGAACCCTCTGCAGCATTCTTGCGCCAATTAAGGGCCAAGATGATGAAGAAGATGTCGTAGGCATCATGAAGAATATCCTCTTCAACATCATACATGGTATTCCCAGAAACATTCATGATTTCTTCTTGAGGACTTTGTCTGAGAATGCAATGTCTCCTTTTGACCTCAAGATATATGCTCCATGGATCATGAGATTCATCAGAAAAAGATCAGGCATCAATTATCACGCTGGTTTCAACAACCATGCCGGTTATATGCCTCCTATAAGGGTCAACAAGAATACTGTCGAGCCTGTTGAAGGAAAAGGCAAGTCCATCATTGATGAAGGCAGTCGGCCCCTTGATGGCCAGTTCAGAGAGCCCGAAGCTTATTCTTCATGGGATGACACTAAGACTCATCCTCCAAGTCCTGTTGCTCCTCGGGTGATGAATACCAGAGAGCTTCTTCTCAGTCTTCCCCAGAAGGTGGACCGGAGTCACAACTGGGTCAAATGCCAATTCGGCGCCATTGTGAAAACCCTCAATGAAACGCAGAATGCTGTGAAGCTTAACCATTATAATCTTCATGAGGTTTTTGATTGCACCTGGGCTACACTGGCTCATCTGAAGACTCCAGCAGAACTTGAAGAATTGGAGTTTCTACGGGACTTCGACTGGTCGTGGCAACGAAAGAAGAAATTCAGGCCAATTCCAGTTCCAGACCTTGAGGACAGTTCTTTTTCTTCACTCCGCACTGCCGAATCTGATGAAGAACAACAAGACACTACCATCGGTCCAAGAAGGAAGACTGCTCCCAAGAATCCTCACGCGTCTTCATCAAATGCCAAGGATTGAAAGTCTTCATGGGTGTTAGTCCTTAGTTTGTCCCTTTTTGTCACTTGATGACAAAGGGGGAGAAACTTGAGAGTTAGTCTTCACGCGGGATATTTTGGGGGCTTATGAACTATATTTAAGTTACAAACTCTTGGCTCTTCTGAAGTGTTTTATGTAATGAGTTGTAACTTAAGCCCGATGGTACTGTGACGCTTTTGAACGTTTTTCTTCGCATGCTTATTCCTCAAAACTTTAATGCACGCATGCTGGAATTCGTCAGATACCATTTGTGATCATGCATCCTCAAATTCTTCATACTATATGTCATATGTATGCATGATTTACAAGACTCAGGGGGAGATATCCATGATATAAATCATCAATGTGCATTTGCTATGAAAAGCAAAATCCTCAAGATATGCACATCTTCAGGGGGAGTCTCTCTGAATCTTGATTTCAAATTCCTCAAATGAGTATTTACACTTCATATTTTTATCCCTGTTGAAGACTTAACCTAATTGTCATCAACCACCAAAAAGGGGGAGATTGTAAGTGCATCTAGGGCCCCTTAGTGATTTTGGTGATTTGAAGACTTATAGGTTAAGTATCTAATGTGTTCATGAGTGTACACAGGATCTATAAGTCGCTCAGGAGTTTGAAATATTCGATGAATATCGACCCCTAAAAATGTATTTCTTTGGTTGAAGAAATTGGTCTGAAGCTGAAGAATTGAATCCCGAAGAATTTGCGATGAAATTGATATTCCTCATGAAGATATTGAAATTGAGGAATTCGGTGTGTCCTAAAGAAAATCAATCTGAAGACTATGAAGCTTGAAGATTTATCCTTTCTGTTTTATTTTCTTCACACTTGAGTAATAGGAACACCGTACTGTCAAAGGGGGTCAAGGTAACACATTGGAATGAATTTCCTCATGATGCTCAACCCACGCCTAATCCTACCAAAAGCCTCAAGTGAGGAATATGAGAGACATGTGGACTCTCACAGTTGAGGGTCCCGACAGTTATCGATAGCCACGCCACATCATTGGTCTTATCCACACCAACGGTCATATAATTTAAGGGCATTAATGTCAAATCATGTTGGGATGCTCCCAGGCTATAAATAGCTGCCCCCAAAACCATTAGCTGGTTGGCTGCTTTGTTAGAAACTGACACTTGTCATAAGAGCAACCCAAATTCCTTAGAGTCTTCGAGAGTAATTCATAGGTGAGGAAATACCCCAAACACCGAACCGCAAACCGAAACCAAGTGATTGCGCATCACTGAAGAAGTTGTTCTTGTGTGGGACTGAATCCTTTTACCTTTGAGGACTGTGCATCCTCCAGACGATTAGGCGTCATGGTCTAGAGCAATCCAGCAGTAAATTGTGGATCGCCAGGTAACCAAGTTTGTGAGGGTTTGGAAGTCTGCTATGAAGAGTTACCACGAGTGTTGGGCGAGGACTGTGTGTTCTTAGCCCAAGGAGAATACGGTAGGGACTGTGTGTCCCGGGACGGTGTATCCTTTGGTTTCAATACCAAGCCGCTCCAAACCAGATGTACAACTGTCATAACAGTTGGAACTGGGTCATCAACCAGATGTACAATTGAAGGGCCGAAACAACCAGGGAACAACATCAATTTGTATCTAGGGCTGCTGAAAGAGGAGCTAGACACGCTGTGGAAAATGCGAGCGAATACATGGGACGCCGCAGCGAAACAATATTTCCCTATGAGAGCCGCACTGCTCATGACGGTGCACGACTATGTCGGTTACAGATATGTCGTCGGGCACGTGGTCCACGGATTTTGTGCATGCGTTAGGTGCATGGATGACACAATGTATCGCCAGCTAGATAGAGATCCCGGGTCTTCGAAAACCGTGTTCATGGGACATCGAAGGTGGCTTTGCGACGATGGCGCATGGAGAAAATGCAAGGATCTGTTCGATGGTGAAACCGAACCCCGAAGACCCCCACGTACGAGGAGCAGCGAGGAAATAGACGAGCTGTTGCTAAATTGGAAAGAGTGCCCACTGCTGGGAAAGAAGCGAAAGGCGCGAGAGCCGCTGCTGAAGGTATGGAAAACGAGGTCTGTTTTCTGGGACTTGGCGTACTGGAAGATCCTCCGTGTGCCTCACAACCTTGATGTCATGCATATCACGAAGAACGTGTGCGAGAGTCTGCTTGGTACCCTACTCAACATGCTAGAGAGAACCAAAGATGGGCCGAAAGCAAGGGCAGAATTGCATTCATTGGGCATCAGCGAGGAGCTTAATTCAAAACATCCTAATGATGATGACGAAGGACACGGGAAGTCGTCACAAATGCAAAAAGGCCAAGAAGATCGAATATGACTGCCCTCCCGCGTGCTTCACTCTAAGTCAGAAGGAGATTGAGCAGTTTTTCACCTGCCTCATTGGAGTAAAACTTCCTTACGGTTACGCGGGGAAGATAAGCTGATACCTAGACTCAGCGAAGCAGAAGTTCAGCAGGATGAAGTCTCACGACTGTCACGTGCTGATGACGTAGATACTTCCAGTTGCAATCCGTGGGATCATGGACGCGCACGTCCGTGAAATGCTATTTGGCCTATGCAACTTTTTCGACGATATCTCTCGGAAGTCAGTTGGCGTGAGGCAACTCAGAAGGCTACAGGAAGACATCATGGTGATACTATGCGATCTTGAGATGTACTTACCGCCCACATTCTTCAATGTTATGGTGCATCTGCTGGTCCATATCATGGAGGATATCATCCTACTCGGGCCGATGTTCCTGCACATCATGGTGCCGTTCGAAAGGGTGAATGGTGTCATCAAAGGATACGTTCGCAACAGGGCACGTCCAGATGGAAGCATAGCCCAGGGCTTTCTGACCGAAGAGTGCATCTCCTTCTACACGAATTATCTAGGCATCGAGAACCCCGTTGGTCTGCCCGTCAACAGGCACCTCGGTAGGCTCGCTGGATGGGGTCACCGCGAGGGTAGCCGCGAAATGCATGTCGACTTCAAGGGTCGACTCGCCGACTTTGAAAGAGCAAACCTAGTCGCGCTACAACACATAGACATGGTCGATCCTTGGGTGGTAGAGCACAAAACCTTTATTGAGAAGACGTACAATGACCGAGGCCAACAGAGGACGGACGGAGATATGATCAAAGAGCATAACTCATGTTTCATGCGTTGCTTCAAGGACAAGCTTCTGTTGTACCCTTTACATGGAGATTCTTCCGCGGAAGAAAAACTCATATTCGCCATGTCACAGGGCGCCGAGCACAACCTGATGACCTTTGAGGTGTACGATATCAACGGGTACACATTCTACACCGAGGAAAAGGACATGAAGAGCGATTATCAGAACTCTGGGGTAACGATGGAATCCTCCACCGTTAACGACAAGGACAGATACTACAGAAGGATCGAGGAGATCTGGGAGCTGAGCTATGTTGGAGAGAAGGTTCCGATGTTTCGTGTCAGATGTGCCTAGAGCGTCCTAAAAGAAGACCGGTATTTCACCACCATGGTTATACACAAAGCCAAATCCAAGACCGCGGGCGCAAACGTCACCGCAAAAAATGCGCCATGGGTACTGGCTTGCCAAGTGTACCAATGCTTCTTCATTACCGACCCGTCAAAGCCCAGTTGTATTGTCGTGAGGAGAGGCAAAAGGAACATCATCGGAAAGGATGGAGTCGCCAATGAGCAAGACTTCGACAAGTACGGCGACCTGAAGATCGAAAATGACGATGACGATGATGTAGCACACACCACAAGAAGAAGCAGGACCACCCTACCTAGAGGACGTCCGTTCAAGAGAAGAATTCCAGGGGTTCCGGGGCTAAATTATTCAACCGCAAGAAAGAAGGTCAAGAAGATCATTGTGAAAAGATAGCTAAGATCGAATCACGACGTGTCGGCCGCGTGTGTGTGTGTCAGTGGCAAGCTTAATCTTTGATGACTGTTATTTCATTTCACTTGATTTCAACCATGTCATCTAATTCTAAATCTTTGCACAATGTGATATCACCTCATAACGTGATTTTTTGTAAGTGTCTCTCTCCGTGAGCTTTATGGATGGGGTAGGTGTAAAACGTTGGCTAAACAAGTGGAAATGAGTGATTGGCTCTTTTCGTTAAGAAGCGAGTTGCGAGCTTAAGTAGCCGAGTTATCGAGCACACATTAAGCTCATGGGCTATGACCTTTTGGTTCAACCATTCCAGATGTTGAAAAATGTATTCATTTTGAGAAAATGAAAAGGTGAGATCATGCGAGCAAGGGGAATACTTATCTACAACCAGTTCACATGGTACTTATCTCTATGTTGTCACAATATCTATAACCAGGGTTGCCAAATATGCCCCTTTAGACGTCCATGGAGAGTGATTATCCACCCTTAATTTGTCCTCACGCATGATTGTAGTCCTCAAAGATCCAACCAAATCCATACAAGGGACGCTACTACGTAGATCAACATTCGAATGTGGACTGAACCTACAAATATATAGAAGAATATGTCCCAAAGGACATACTTCTTGGTCGTACATAGTTCTTAGTAAGAAAATAGATGAACTAAATACAAAGTATACTAGATAGGCGGCAGAATTATTACATGCAACTTAAAATGCAAAAAAAAAGTTAGTAATGGCGCACCAGGAGAAGGTGCACCATTGCTATCACCTTACTTATGGCGCACAACTAGAAGTTGCGCCATTGCTATCACCTTACTTATGGCGCACCCCTAAATGGTGCGCCATTGCTAACCCTCCCCCCACTATAAAAATTCATTCCCCCCTCTCCTCACTCTCCCGACAGCCCGTCGTTTCACCCCCACCTCTCCTCTCGCTGGAACGAAATCGTATTGAGGACACCAACGGATCGAGGGCTGCGCCGCCGGGGACTCCCTCCTCCTCCTCCACGGCTCGCTCCTGACCTCGGCTAAGGCTCACTCCTGACCCGATCCATGCCGAGTACTATGAGCTGTACGAGGAGATCGGCTAGGGCGCCAGCGCCATCGTCTACCGCACGCGATGCAAGCCGCTCGTCGAGACCGTCGCCAAGACTGCTCCTCCAGGCCGCCGACGCCTCCTCGCTCCCCCGGACTGGCCCAACTGTGAGTGCCTCGATCCCCTTCCCGCTTCTAACCCAGGTTTAATTCTTGCATGGATTCGGTTGGCACTCGCGGGCCCTTCCCTGCTAGTTAGGTTTGTGCTAGTTCTTGGTGCCTTATGTGGCTCATGGGGAGAAGGATCGGGCGCGGATCTTGAATTCTTGTATGCATTGTAGTTTGTCCTGCATCATGTAGTTTCTGCATTTTACTGAAATACTAGCCAGAACCATTCGAGTGAAGCTATTGCCATAAACATGATGCCAGAATCATGCCAAAATAAAAGGGTGTTGTTGCCAGAATTATTTCCCAGTTGGCATAGAGGAAAGGAGGTCTTCTACTTGTGTAGCTAAATTATAAAACTCTACAAAAAAGGTGAAATAATACATGGAAACAATTGCGAGAAACTACCATGAAGTTATTATAAGAATGAAATCATCCAGTAGGTCCAGATATAGGTTAGGAACAGGAACGGAAAAGCATGTCGTTAAACCAAGCAATCAACAAGAGCACATAGTTACATTTTTTATTTTTCAAACCAAAGCAAAAGAACGATCTCCTGGAACATGTGTTAACTAATTATCACACAACTGAGGTTTAACAAACTTTCATAATTTTGGCTATTAAGCACACGAGAAAAGATCATTCTTGTTCATGTATCTTTTCCCGGAGAAGTATAAATCTGCTCCTAAATGAAGATGTCTTTTTCCCTGCCTTTGGTGCGCTGTTTGTTCCTTGCCTTTTGTTTATGTGCAAGCTCCAATTGATGGCGGTCTATCATATCTGTCTGTCTATCTATCTGTGTGGTCCATGTGCGCTACGGTTTAGAGGGGGTTTCTGTCCATGTTCCATCGAGGTGTGATTGACATGTGCGGGGTGCTGATTCTGGTCAATCTGGTGGCAACATACATAATTGTTGCATGACACATGGTTCTATTTCAGGACATTGCTTGTTGCTGCTGTTGGTGCCATATGTTTGTCTCATTCAGGCCATCTAGATGTTATGCATGATCCCCTTTTTTGGTAAAGATTGTTATGCGTGATTCTTATGTTTGTTACTGACGAGGGTGCCCATTGCCGTTCAAAACGATGGCACACTATAATTTTCTATATATGCCCATGATGTACCACCGTTTGTGAATTGTTTCCGAGAAACTGCAGATAGTACGTGATGTATGTTTTGAAAGACTGTTGGCAGATGATATGTGTGTTTGTTAGTTATTTATTTATCCTAATGAGAGAGATACATATTACGATGTTGTACAATTTGGTGGCAGAAACTGTAAATTGTTTTGCTATTAGAAACCATGTTGATGGTTGACTACGGTAGCCTCCTTGTGATATCAGCAGCTTAAGATCTATATTGATCATCGCTTGTCCTTGCAGTAGATGAAATTGACCAGGTTGCTTTTCTGATGGCATTAATTGCAGGCCATTTGTGTGCTCAAGAAACTACTGGAAAATCGTTTGCTAGCTATAATCATATTTATTCCATTAATGACCTACTTGTGTTTAGTCTGAGACTATTCCTTGCAACTTTAAGTCACTTGATCACTATCTCCTTTGTGCCTAATACTACCTTGGTAAATGGTAATCATCCATATGTTGGCAGTTGAATATATCTGGGCCATGTTTTTCTTTGTCACGTTGAGCCAAAGCATTTTGTTGGATTTTCAATATATGCATTCATACGGATTCCAATGAAATATTTTACGTGAAGATACATTTATTGCTCCTTAATTATTGGGCAAGCCATTGCCAAATATGATTCTGTTCCAATGATGCTTGAATGTCAAATAGGCTTTAATCAGAGTAAAGTTAAGGTTTGGAAGGATATTAATGATTTTTGGATTAAATAAGTACATCCAGTTAAGATACATTTTGCACCCCTTTCTCGTGAAATGTTGATTAATTTCCCTTTCAGTTGAGAATGGGGCACTCCTAGGTCAAGAAGATTAGCAAAGGTCATGCCCAATTTTCATGACCTAGAAGGTGCCCGATTCTCAACCGAAGCAAAGTCTACTAATTAAGCTGAAAAAAGGTGAAAAACTGACCATGGGTTGTGGGCAAGGACTGCTTATTTTTATTGAGGACTGCTTATTTTAGAAACCTAAAAAAGCTGAAAAACTGACCATGGGTTGTGGGCAAGGACTAGTCCTTATGTTTCTTGTCTTTATGCTTTGACAAAATATGTATCAAACAAATTCCCCTAAGAGTGGCAGCTTTTCAATCTCTACCTAATCCAGTGCATGCCTTTCAAACCAAGGATGTTTCTTGTCTTTATGCTTTGACAAAATATGAAAATTAGGTATCATTCAGATTACATATAGTATAGTAAATTATTCTAGGATGGCGGGACACGCAGAATAGCCCAGTGCACTGGTTACATGCTTTCACTCACCTCCCACCATCTTTTTGCTCCACATGTTGAGTTTCTGAAAACACAGTAGTGAAGGCCTAGAAGAACCATTAGGATGACAGTAAAGTGAAAAGCTAAAAAAACTGATCTAGGGTAGGCAAATAAAGATCGTTAGTTAATTCCTAGTACTTCAAGCTAGCATACAAGACCTTAAAGCGGGTAAAAATCTAGGTGGATGGTGGATTTGTGATGGCTACTTGGCAGCACTAGCACATGGCACATGACCCATATCCTTTGGATCATATCGTAGGGGTCAAGTATGATGTCGAGGCGTGATGGTATTATCAGTTGCCAGTCAAGCAATGTAATAATATTTTATAAATAAAGAAATAAAGATCAAACTAGGACTCATATTCCGCATCTTCTCTAACCTAAGCTCTGCTCCCAAATTTTCATCTTCATCAAATCAAGTTGCATGTTTTATTCTCAGTTTTCCTCTAAATCTGAGAAGAACAGATACTACCCTGATCTCATCCAATAACTCTAGTAGCCTTTTTTCCTATTTAGAGCGAGCATGGCCAACAACGATGAGGCCGGTGGTTCGGGCAAGCCATTCCGGGAGCTGTCCCAGGAGCTGGAGGAAGAACCTCACCGCTATGAGGACACCGCGGAAGACACCGATCCCGACTACATAACCCGTAGTGGTGTCGAGGATGACACCACTGATGGTGCTGTCGAAGATGCCACCACTGATGATGGCAGCGAACGCACAGATGGCAGCCAACCGAAGAAGCAACGGAAGTACCGGCGCCCGAACGTGCTCGGCACCGTCAAGGAGGAATTTACTGAAGTGTCCTCCAGTGGGCATCCAACAGCGCCCAAAGAATTAGTTGGTGGGTACGCAGGACAAGTCGGGTGCATTCTCCGGAGCACCATCTCTATCAGCACCGAGAACCTAAGGCATCAAGACCGAGCGAATTTGCGCAACCTCCTCTTGACGAAGATGCATGAACGATACAAGTTCCCGAGCAACGTCGCAAACACACGCCTCTCAGGGAATAAAGTGAACAGTGCCGCCCTCACAAAGATGAGGACGACCCTGGCTACTTGGAGAGCCGCGGTGAAGAGAAGGATTATAAGAGGTGATAGTTATGAGAAGATCAAGGAAACAAATCCTTTGATCAACGAAGCTTACTACCTGGAGTTCAAGATCAAGTGCGAGAGCAACTCATCCGCGGAATCAAGTCAGTGGGGGGAAAGATATGCGGGACTTGACCTTAGGGGTCCACATACTCAGTCCCGACAGTTACAGAGTGGCGGAACCTAAATGGGACAAGGAGGATGCGGAGCATGCCGAGCAAGGCCTACCGCCCATCTTCGATAAATACCATGAAAAGCAGACCACGAACTACGTCACGACCCGGTACAAGGTGGACCCAGTAACAAAGGAGCTTACCACGGATCCGAAGGTGAAGGAGCTGGAGCGTGTTCTGGTAAGGAATACACCCCCGCGTAATTAGCTCCATATGGTTGCATTCTAATTAATGAAGCCAAATTTTTAAATGGTTCACGTTCCTTCCGTAGGAAACTGAAAGCAGTAGCACGGGGTCTCACAGCTCCCCATCTTCCCCTTGGGACACCACATTAAATAGGGCGTTGAACATAATGAAACACAAGGATAAGTTCAGTAAGCCGTCGTCAGCTGGTCGTGTGGCCAGCGAAGGCTTGTTCACGAAATGGTCGGAATACTATAAGGCTCGGCGAAAATAGAGAAAGACCATCTCGGAAAGCCAGGAGCACGAGGTTAAAGAACTCAAGGCACAAGTGGCGCGGATTCCGGAGATAGTTCAAGAGTAAGTGCGATACCAACAAGGAGCGACGATCACCGCCATTATGCCTTCCTTGCTTGAGGAGCTCCGGGGGTGGATTGCGGGTGGCCAACAGGGGCCACCCCCGATTCCCAGCTTCACGAGCAGCAACTCGCACAACGCGCCGGCATCTATGTCTCCGGCGGAGGCGGCATTGCAGGTGCCTCCGGCGTCGGCGCCGGTATTGGAGCTTAATGCACCCGTGTGTGGGAAGAATACGCCGACCGGCACCTCGGCAGCAAGCGGCCCCTCCGTCACTTGCATGCCCGCCGTTGGCGGTGCCTCGACATTAGCCGAGCTCGACGCCATCACGGTAACTAAGCCTCGGCCGATGACTTCGTCTCCTTGCCTTTGACTAGGCATCCCTGACGCCCCACATGTTTTCGCAGGGCGCCGCCAACGTTCCATGCACTCTCCTGCACTTCATGGACGGCGAGTAGATCGATGTCTCCAAGGCCAAAATCGTTGAACCGGGGAACCGCGTGTTCCATGGTAATCCGATGCCACCCACCGTGTATAGGGTTCAACTGGTTCGGGTGCTGCGGGGCTGCGACGACTTCTTACCTCCGTATTGACCCCCTGGGGCCGACGAAGATGATGTGATGACCCTTAGCGCCTGCTTAAACTGCTCCATGCTTTGGCCAAAGAGCTAGATTCGTTTGGGGGCGTGGGACACCACCCCACAGACAACAACGCCAGTGGTGCCAGCGCTAAGCCATGGCAAGACCGCCGCAAAGCTACCGCCGTCAGCTGATCCGGACATGCGTATGGCACAAGATTCGTAAGACGACGACGGTACATTTTCCTACATCGATAAGTACATCAACGAACATGGGTATTGTGACGAATTGTTCGGGCCTTCTTCTCAAGAACCCAACCCTGCAAAAGACGATGGTGATCTAGCTGGTACCGCGAAGAAATCCAATTGCAACACGCGTCGTCTGTTCAGCTCTCAGGAGACGCCTCCAGCTTCCGCCTTCACTGAGACTCAAATAGCCGAGGTGCGAAATATTATCAGCCCCAACACAGTCACGAAGGTCGTCTCTGAGCAGAAGTCGATCCCATTACAACAGAAGAAGCAGAAGGGACGGAAAAGAAAAAATAACAAGGGTGTGAGCCAGCCGGCACCGAGTACGATCCGTGCTCAGGACGGGCCACCAATATCTAAGGATATCTCGAGAAGGGTGCATGTGGTGGGTAGGCCGATGCTACCGACTAATCACCTCAATGCTTCAGTGGTATGCGGAGTGTGCATGACGTTGTTCTTTATATGGAGAAGCGGCGTCTCTTCGAGAATGATGTGACATACACGGTTTTCGTGGCCAAGGTATCAGAGGGCAAGGGCTTTGTCGATAGCACCATCGGGCGTATGATCGTCATGCAGTTTGGTGACATCTTCGCTATGCTTAACCTTTATCCGCTGCACTACACCTTCATTCGACTATTTTCGCTCAGTATGGAGATGCGGATCATTAGAGACAAGACCCCGGACATCGTGATAGTCGACCCCTTAGACATGCGTGCCAAGATCTTGGGAAGCGCTGGGGACCGGCAAGTCGCGAGTTGATACCTCGAAGGCGTCATTCTGGCGAATGCAGATAAGGATAACTTCCTCGTGCCTTACTTTTCCGAGTAAGTAATCCCCTCATCGCCCCGTAATATATGATTTCTTAGATTTCGATCGTTCTTTTTTTTCTAACATTCCATGTTTTGTGCAGTGACACACATTGCACACTCATCCTATTAAGCCCGAAATATTCCATGGCCACGTATTTCGACTCGGACCGTCAGACGAAGAAAGACTACACAAATATCAAGAATGTTCTTGATGATGCCCTCCCCGGCTACGCCAAATCTGGAGGCACCTTCAGGAGGCCAATTTGTAGGTACGACAAGCATGTGTTCACCCACGTAACGACGTTCCCCTGCGTCAAGCAACCGCCTGGCTGTCAGAAGGATGCCTACTACGCCCTTCATCACGTGCGGGCGATCGTACGGGACCAACATCACCGTATGCTACCAAATGATCTCAAACAATGGGCCGCATGCTTGTTGGCAATCGAGGACGAGGACATCAGACAAGAATTCTTTTGCATCCAGTCAGAGTTTGCGGAAATCATCAATCAAGATGACCTTCCTAGATCGGGGTGATACGTCTCCGTCGTATCTATAGTTTTTTGATTGTTTCATGCCAATATTCTACAACTTTCATATACTTTTGGCAACTTTTTATACTATTTTTTAGACTAACATATTGATCAGTGCCTAGTGCCAGTTCCTGTTTGTTGCATGTTTTTTGTTTCGCGGAATATCCATACCAAACGAAGTCCAAACGCAACAGAAAACCTACAATGATTTTTTATGGAATATTTATGATTTTGGGAAGAAGAATCAACGCGAAACGATGCCCGAGGGGGTCCCAAGCCCAGGAGGCGCCCCCCCTAAGGTGCCGCTGGCAGGCTTGTGACCAATCCGTAAGGCGGATGGGACCCTTCTTTCGCCGCAAGCAAGATAATATTCAGAAGAAAATCGTGTTAAAATTTCAGCCCAATCGGGGTTATGAATCTCCGGAAATTTAAGAAACGTAGAAAGGCAGAATCTGGAAGCGCAGAAACAGAAGGACACGGACAGAAAGATCCAATCTCGGAGGGGCTCTCGCCCCTCCGCTGCCATGGAGACCATGGACCAGAGGGGAAACACTTCTCCCATCCAGGGAGGAGGTCAAGGAAGAAGAAGAAGAAGGAGGCTCTCTCCCCCTCTCTCCCGGCGGCGCCGGAACGCCGCCCGGGACATCATTGTGTGATGGCGATCTACACCAACACCTCTGTCATCTTCACCAAAACCTTCATCACCTTCCCCCATCTATATTCAGCGGTCCACTCTCCCGCAACTCGATGTACCCTCTACTTGAACATGGTGCTTTATGCTTCATATTATTATCCAATGATGTGTTGCCATCCTATGAAGTCTGAGTAGATTTTCGTTGTCCTATCTGTGATTGATGAATTGCTATGATTGGTTTAATTTGCTTGTGGTTATGTTGCTGCCCTTTTGTGCCCATCATATGAGCGCGCGTGTGGATCACACCATAGGGTTAGTAGTATCTTGATAGGACTATGTATTGGAGGGCAAGGGTGACAGAAGCTTCAGCCTAGAATAGAAATTGATGCATACGGGATTGAAGGAGGGCCAATATATCTGATTGCTATGGTTGGGTTTTACCCTAATGAACGTTAGTGGTTGCGGATGCTTGCTAATAGTTCCAATCATAAGTGCATAGAATTCCAAGTAAGGGATGACATGCTAGCAGTAGCCTCTCCCACATAAAACTTGCTATCGATCTAGTAACGTAGTCAATTGCTTAGGGACAATTCCACAACTCCTACCACCACTTTTCCACACTCATTAAACTAACGTGATTGTTTATTTATCTAACCAGCCCCTAGTTTTATTTACGTGTTCTTTATTTTCTTGCAAACCTATCCTATCACACCTACAAAGTACTTCTAGTTTCATACTTGTTCTAGGTAAAGCGAACGTAAAGTGTGCTTAGAGTTGTATTGGTGGTCGATAGAACTTGAGGGAATATTTGTCCTACCTTTAGCTCCTCGTTGGGTTCGACACTCTTACTTATCGAGAAAGGCTACAATTGATCCCCTATACTTGTGGGTTATCAATAAATTTTTCTCGCGCCGTTGCCGGGGAGCAATACTGTGGGCTGAATATTCTCGTGTGTGCTTGTTTGCTTTATCAGTAAGTAGATTTATTTCCTGTTCTAAGTTGTTCTCTATCTTTATTTATGGATATGGAACACAAAATACCAAAAAAAAATAGGTGTACATGCTACTCATGGAGATGGGGAACCTCCTAAAACCCTCGATGCTTGTTATGTGGAAAATATTATGCACTTCTTAAATAATCCTGAGAAAACCCCATTAAATTATTTAATGGGATACACGTTGGATTAACGTGAATACTTTAGGGATTATCGCTTGACTCAAAAAGGGAAACTATTATGGGATCAAATTCATATGTTGAAATGGTATGCTTGGGAGCTATGCTCGAGATATGATATTACTTGTTGCTCTAGGATGAAGGCTAAACACCTTCCCTTTTTTGTAAATTTAATGATAATGAAACCTTGGCTTCTTATGCTAATGGTATATATGATTACTATGATGTGGAACAAATAGAAGACTTTGTTGCTTTTATGGGTGCTTATGAAATTGATGCTTTGTTTAAAAGGTGTGATGATAATGATGAAGCTGCTTACCGATCTGAAAATTTGGTTATGCTTCATTATTGTTATACTAATTATGAATATAATGCCCATATTGATCGATTTATGGAGAAATTCTATGCTGCCCAAGAGGAGATTAATATTTTGCAGGAAACTATGGAAGAAGAAAATGTTGAAACTGTGAGCTCATTAGATGAGAAAGATGACGAGGAGAGAGAAGAACAAAAGGAGGAAGAGCGGACTAGCTACCCGTGCCCTCCTTCTAATGAGAGTAACTCTTCAACTCGTACATTGTTTAATTCCCCTTCGTTCTTACCAAAGGATGAATGCTACGTTGATTGCTATGATCCCGTGGATTCGTTTGAAATATACCTTTTTGATGAACTTGATGCTTGTTATGCTTGTGGCCATGATGCCAACATGAATGATGCTTATGAATATGAACTTGTTATAGTTCCTTATGTTAAACATGAAATTTTTGCTATCGCACCCACTTATGTTTGTCCTATTATCTTTTTGAACTCTCCCAACTACACTATATCGGAGAAGTTTGCTCTTATTAGGGATTACATAGATGGCTTGCCTTCTACTATTACACATGATTATTTTGATGAATATAATATGCATGTGCTTGCTGCTCCTACTTGCAATTATTATGAGAGAGGAAATACATCTCCACCTCACTATGTTTCCAATACGATAAAATTGCAAGAAACTGCTTATGCTATGTATTGGCCTTTACTTAATGTGCATGAATTGTTCTTTTATGACATGCCAATGCATAGGAAGAGAGTTAGACTTCGTCATTGCGTGATATATGTTACCTTGTGCTCAGTACTAAATTACAAATCATTGTTAATTAAAATTGGCTTTGATATACCTTGGGATCTGGGTGGATCCATTACTTGAGCACTTTATGCCTAGCTTAATGGCTTTAAAGAAAGCGCTGCCTGGGAGACAACCCGTAAGTTTTAGAGAGTCATTTATTTCTGTTGAGTGCTTTTATATAGTTTTAAAACAAAAAATATATAGAGGGGAACATAAAACTTTTTCAAAAAGAGAATTTATTGAAAGGTGATGCATTGCGGAAGTGAGGGTCGACCTTGAACACTTGTGTTCACGCTCATGGAAACAATGTAGCATTTTTCATGGAAGTTTATCGCAAAAATAATTATCCCCTTGTAAAATTCCATTGTATTATAAAAATAATGTGCCAAGTAAAGCCTTTATGATTAGTTTGGGTGATAGTTGTTTGATCATGCTGAAGAAGATAGAGACTTTGCACTCACGAAATCATTTCTTATTTCTACTCAGAGAGAGATATTGAGTTGATTCTTTGTGCTGCTGATTCATATACAAATTTCCTTAATTATCATAATTGTTTCAGAACTTTTGGAGTATCATAAGTATGGTAAATGTTCATATTATTACAGATTGTTCTGTTTTTGACAGATTCTGTTTTCTATGCATTGTTCTCTTATTCTGATGAATCTATGGGTAGTATCGGGGGGTATGAACCATGGTGAAGTTGGATTACAGTAGATATAATGCTAATATGAATTTGGAATGAGTTCACAACAGTACTTAAAGTGGTGATTTACTTTATTATACTAACGGATCTCACGAAGGTTTTGTTGAGTTTTGTGTGATTGAAGTTTTCAAGTTTTGGGTGAGACCGCGATGGATGAAGGAATAAGGAGAGACAAGAGCCTAAGATTGGGGATGCCCAAGACACCCCAAGTAAATATTCAAGGAAGACTCAAGCGTCTAAGCTTGGGGATGCCCCGGAAGGCATCCCCTCTTTCATCTACAATCTATCAGTAATTTTACTAGGAGCTATATTTTTATTCGTCACATGATATATGCAAATGCTTGAAGCATATTTTGTATTTATTTTTCCTTTTTCTTTTATGCACCATGCTGGTATGAGATAGTCCTTGGTTGATTTATAGAATGCTCTTTGCACTTCACTTATATCTTTGGAGTATGGCTTTATAGAATGCTTCATGTGCTTCACTTATATCATTTGAAGTATGGATTGCCTGTTTCCCTGCAGATAGAAAATCGCCATTTGTAGAATGCTCTTTTGCTCCACTTGTATTTGTTAGAGCGGGGCATATCTTTTGTAGAAATAATTAAACTCTCATGCTTCACTTATACCTATTTAGAGAGTTAACAGGAGTTGGTCATTCACATGGTTAGTCATAAAATCCTACATAAAACTTGTAGATCACTGAATATGATATGTTTGATTCCCTGCAATAGTTTTGCGACATGAAGATGTGATATTAGAGTCATGCTAGTGAGTAATTGTGTATTCGTAGAAATACTTGTGTTAAGGTTTGTGATTCCCGTACCATGCACGTATGGTGAACCTTTATGTGACGAAGTCGGAGCATGATTTATTTATTGATTGTCATCCTTTGTGTGGAAGTCGGGATCGCGCGATGGTTAATTCCTACCAACCGTTCCCCTAGGAGCATGCGTGTAGTACCTTGTTCCGATGACTAATAGACTTTTGCAATAAGTATGTGAGTTCTTTATGACTAATGTCGAGTCCATGGATTATACGCACTCTCACCCTTCCACCATTGCTAGCCTCTCTAGTACCGCGAAACTTTCGTCGGTGCATTACACCCACCATATACCCTTCCTCAAAACAGACACCATACCTACCTATTATGCCATTTCCATAGCCATTCCGAGATATATTGCCATGCAACTTCCATCGTTCCGTTTATTATGACATGCACCATCATTGTCATATTGCTTTGCATGATCGTAAGATAGCTACCACGATGTTTTCATGGCTTGTCCTTTTCTTGGTGCCATTGCTACGCTAGATCATTGCACATCCTGGTACACCACCGGAGGCATTCATATAGAGTCATACTTTGTTCCAAATATCGAGTTGTAAGTAAATAAAAGTTTGATGATCATCATTATTAGAGCATTGTCCCATGTGAAGAAGTAATAAAAGAGGCCAATGAAGCCCAAATAAAAATAAGAGGCTAAAGAATCCCACCAAAAAAAAGGAAAAAATAAAATAAAATAAAAGAGAGAAAAGAGAGAAGGGACAATTCGACTATCCTTTACCACACTTCTGCTTCAAAGTAGCACCATGATCTTCATGATAGAGAGTCTCCTATGTTGTCACTTTCATATACTAGTGGGAAATTTTCATTATAGAACTTGGATTGTATATTCCAATGATGGGCTTCCTCAAATTGCCCTAGGGCTTCGTGAGCAAGCAAGTTGGATGCACACCCACTAGTTTCTTTTTGAACTCTCATACACTTATAGCTCCTGTGCATCTGTTGCATGGCAATCCCTACTAACTCACATTGATATCTATTGATGGGCATCTCCATAGCCCGTTGATATGCCTAGTTGATGTGAGACTATCTCCTCCTTTTTGTCTTATCCACAACAACCATATTCTATTCCTTCTATAGTGCTATGTCCATGTCTCACGCTCATGTATTGCGTGAAAGTTGAAAAAGTTTGAGAACACTAAAGTATGAAACAATTGCTTGGCTAAAACCGGGGTTGTGCATGATTTATATACGTTGTGTGGGGAAGACGGAGGATAGCCAGACTATATGATTTTGTAGGGATAACTTTCTTTGGCCATGATATTTTGAGAAGACATGATTGCTTTGTTAGTATGCTTGAAATATTCTTGTCTTTATGTCAAATGATCGACTATTGCTTCGAATCACTCGTGTTTTAATATTCATGCCATGATTACATTATACGATCAAGATTATGCTAGGTAGCATTCCACATCAAAAATTATCTTTTTTTATCATTTACCTACTCAAGGACGAGCAGGAATTAAGCTTGGGGATGCTGATACGTCTTCGTCGTATCTATAATTTTTTATTCTTTCATGCCAATATTCTACAACTTTCATATACTTTTGGCAACTTTTTATACTATTTTTGGGACTAACATATCGATGCAGTGCCCAGTGCCAGTTCCTGTTTGTTGCATGTTTTTTGTTTTGCAGAATATCCATACCAAACGAATTCCAAACGAAATAAAAAACCTACGTTGATTCTTTATGGAATATTTATGATTTTTGGGAAGAAGAATCAACGCGAAACGATGCCTGAGGGGATCACAACCCCAGGAGGCGCCCCCCCTAGGGAGCAGCAGGCAGGGCTATGACCAATCCCTAAGGAGTTTGGGGCCCTTCTTTCGCCGCAAGAAAGCTAATATCTGGAAGAAAATTGTGTTCAAATTTCATCCCAATCGGATTTATGGATCTCCGGGAATTTAAGAAACGGTGAATTGCAAAATCTGGGAGCGCAGAAACAGAAGGACACAGAGAAAGAGATCCAATCTCGGAGGGGCTCTCGCTCCTCCGCCGCCATGGAGACCATGGACCAGAGGGGAAACACTTCTCCCATCTAGGGACGACGTCAAGGAATAAGAGGAAGAAGGGGGGCTCTCTCCCCCTCTCTCCCGGCGGCACCAGAACGCCGCCCGGGACATCATCGTGTGACGGTTATCTACACCAACACCTCCTCATCTTCACCAACACCTCCATCACCTTCCCCCATCTATATTCAGTGGTCCACTCTCCCGCAACCCGCTGTACCCTCTACTTGAACATGGTGCTTTATGCTTCATATTATTATCCAATGATGTGTTGCCATCCTATGAAGTCTGAGTTGATTTTCGTTGTCCTATCGGTGATTGATGAATTGCTATGATTGGTTTAATTTGCTTGTGGTTATGTTGCTGCCCTTTGGTGCCCATCATATGAGCCCGCGCGTGGATCACACCGTAGGGTTAGTAGTATGTTGATAGGACTATGTATTGGAGGGCAAGGGTGACAGAAGCTTCAGCCTAGCATAGAAATTGATGCATACGGGATTGAAGGGGGACAAATATATTTTATTGCTATGGTTGGGTTTTACTTTAATGAACGTTAGTAGTTGCGGATGCTTGCTAATAGTTCCAATCGTAAGTGCATAGGATTCCAAGTAAGGGATGACATGCTAGCAATGGCCTCTCCCACATAAAAATTGCTATCGGTCTAGTAACATAGTCGATTTCTTAGGGACAATTCCACAATTCCTACCACCACTTTTCCACACTCGTTAGACTAACGTAATTGTTTCTTTATCTAACCAGCCCCTAGTTTTATTTACATGTTCTTTATTTTCTTGCAAACCTATCCTATCACACCTACAAAGTACTTCTAGTTTTATGCTTGTTCTAGGTAACGCGAACCTAAAGTGTGCATAGAGTTGGATCGGTGATCGATAGAACTTGAGGGAATATTTGTCCTTCTTTAGCTCCTCGTTGGGTTCGACACTCTTACTTATCGAGAAAGGCTAAAATTGATCCCCTATACTTGTGGGTTATCACGGGGCAGTTCTACATCAACTGTCAACTGTCCAACAGTGAAATTGACACAACTCTACAAATGCAGGCTGACAACGAGCGCACATTCATGACCATCACGAAAGACGGCGGCTTCATCCACGCTCTGGTCCCTGAGTAGAGTCGAAAGTACTGATGCTATGTAGTTCTGAAATATCGACTAGCTCATGTTGTAATTAAACTTTAATGAACTTGTATGTCTCATTAGTTTGGACAGTCGTTCAATTTATATGTAGTTGATGCTATTTATTAGTAGGACCAAGAATCATGCTATTAATGTATTGCTTTTCTCTTCCGATCCTTTTTGTTGCATACTTATATATTGCTTATATATTATCTGTGAATTGCTACTAACGTTTTGTTTGTCTAGTGCATAGAGATGTCGTCGTATGTCGTGAACAAGGGTGAGGTTCCCGGAGTCTACGACGACTGGGAGGAGTGTCGGAGACAGGTTCACCATTTCAGTGGTAACAGTGACAAAGGCTAAACCACTAGGGAGGAGGCGGAAGCTAGATACACGTGCTATCTAGCGGGAGTGAGGAGGGAGCAAAGGAGGAACCGGATGAAGATCAGTTTCATCGTGGTGATGCTCATCGTGACCGCAAACCTCTTCTATGTGATGGTAGTTTAGATATCGACTTGTAATGTGAAGAAAAACTCGCTACTCGCGGTCTCGAGACTTGCAATGTTCTAACTTTGTTCGTTATTTTGAATTCGGAGACTAATATGATGAATTGTATTCGGAGACTAATCTTCTATTGTATTCGATAAATCTGTTGTTTATATGTTGTGTTGTTTATATTCTGTGCTATAATGTATTTTGTAACCTCTGCAAATATCAGAAAAGCAAACAAAAATCCTAATATTAATCGTAGTGGCGCACCAAATTGCACTTTAGTGGCGCACCAGGTGGTACGCCATTAGTTTCTGGGATAGTAATGGCGCACCAGGTGGTGCGCCGTTTGTGTGTGGGATAGTAATGGCGCACGAGGTGGTGCGCCACTGTTATGTAGATTAAAGTGGCGCATCAGGCGTGCGCCATTACTATTTATTAGTAGTGGCGCACCTATAGTGCGCCATTAATAGCGAAAATAGGTGCGCCACTAACAACCTTTTTTCAAGTAGTGGCATATCCTCCTGCCTAAATTAGATACTTTTGTTTAATTTATAAACAAAGGACCTAGCATGGACAAGAAGGATGACCATTGGAGCGGGATCAAGCATGGATAAAAAGGTGTGCATGCGAGAAAGAACAATGGAGTTTCGAGTGGTGATCTTTGCACTTTGAAGCCACCATAAGGAGATCATGAAGGCTTGGACAAAATATACAAGATTTCACTTCATAAACTTCATTCATAGTCTATTATAGGTGCTACGTAACCTTATTTTTCGACCAAGCCCATGTAATTATGAAATACTACATTGTAGACTCTTTTTAGAGTCCGTAAGTGTGGAGCAATCGAGTTAGCGTTGTTTTCAGACCCCTCCTCCAAGGGGTCACAAAAATTCCGTTTAGACTTGGGTTTTATTTAGATTACAAGTTCGCCATAGCTGCAACTTCGCGTCCTTCATTTGTGTTCTACGACCAGACCAAGCCGTCACATAACCCCACTTTCATCAATAAAGATTTCCTCTTATATTCACATTATCCAGATTGCAATTTAAGTTTCTTGCTTGTTCTTTGTTTGCATGTAGGAAACATATCCTTGTGGTCACGTTGATCATGCTCCGGCATGGTCAATAACCTTTCGGAGTTGCTTTAGTGATTTCTAAGGCGCAACATCTTCACACGTTCGTGGTCGGATCGTCAAAGTCTACTCTACCACAAACGATAGTCACATCTCATCGAAAGACTAGGAAAACTTTGCCTCTATCAAGTGGTATCATATTTCCAGGTTGCTCGGTGAAATTTTCAGTTTTTCGTAGTTTAGATCTCATCTGTTCTTCCTACCTAAAGTCCACGAAAAAAATAGGGTTAGTCCATCATATCTGAACCAATGTGAGCCTTTTACAATTTTTTTCTTGGTGTTTTGCTTTGTTGAATTTGCGGTTACATTGTCATGTCGAGTTGCTGGTCTTACGGTCTAGTCCTTTAGAGTTTCAAGTTCTGTTCACAAGTTGTCACGTGGCCGCCACACCATCTTCAACTTTGCCGCCACCCATTGTCATCATCACCACTAGCATATACCATCACCCACCACCATCATCATCACTACCATATATCACAACCCACCATTATTGTCGTCACTACCATTTATCAGCACCCACCATCATCGTCATTGCTGCCATATATCACCACCCACCATCATCATCTCTAGTGCCATATATCACCACCCCATATCCGCCTCTAATTCTACTTCCTAACTTATTTGGTTTGCTTTGGAGATCCTTTTGTTTCGAGTTTCGTGTTTCCTTGCGTGAGTAGGTTTTGAAAAAAAGAGTCTGGTAGCCACCCTCCGGTCAGGCCCAAATTTTTCAAAAAACGCATGGTAAAAAATAGGCTATCCTATTTTTAGGTATACTTGAGCGTTTTGAGATACTCAGTTTTATAGAAATTCTTTTTTGAGCAGTTTCCATTTTTTGCTCTAGGCGGTGAGAAAAAAAATAGTCAATTTTTCTCAATCCTATCATGTTTTTAGACATTTAGAAGAGTTTTGAGACACTGGCCATTATAGTGATTTTTTTAAAAAGAGCGCAAAAAAGAGAAAAAAATCTGATTGTGCTCTTCTCTTGATTACGTGTAGCGTCGTGATTTTTTTGGTGTTCTAGCTTGCATCCCTAGTATGGTCTAGCCTAGGACTAGCATGGTACCATCGTTGAGCGTCTTTTTAACTTTGCATCTCTGAACTAATTATTGCTGATCCTTTTTGCTACCATATTATAAGCCTTTCCAGCTCCACATACATCTACGTCATGTGTTTGACACCATCTGTCAATTGCTCTATCCAAGCTTTGTGAGTTTTCACTACAACGATTGCCGATTACCGCCTGCTGCTGGGTAAGAAGTGGCAAGCATTTGAGGTTTTCTTGATGGATTTGTGACACATCAACACCAGCACCACCAGCACCACTTCCTTGTAATCTGTTGGTTCATATTCTTGTGTGTTCCTATTCCTACTAACCATGCAAGGATCATAAGCTGATGATATTGACTGGGAGGGTATGACCAACAAGGAGCTCCATGATAAATTTCAGAAATGATGGCTGAGCAGGTAAAAGACTAGTGACTAGGCTTGGAGAGGCTATGGAGAATCTAGATGGTTTGGAAAACACATTGGACACCAAGATGGACACCAAGTTCAATGAGGTGCTTGCTCGTCTACCACCACTAGGTGCAGCTACCATCCCACTCCAACAACGATAACTCCCAAATTTAATGGGACGAGCGCATTGTGCGGCTACTGACTAAGGCCAGAATTCTGGCGGCGGCGCTACTATTGCGGCTTTTATGGCTGCTTCTTCTACTTTCGTTGAGTAGAATTTGGATTATGATGGTGGTTAGGATGATGAGGGAGAGGTAGCTCCAAATCAGCACCAGGGGGAACCACCACCACAAACATCGGGTCGACCATATGGATACAATCGCAACGGTAGGGCTGCACCACTCCCTCAGGTATGGGATGATAACCATCTCCCTAAACTTAAATTGAATATTCTGACAGTTGATGGTAGATATATTCCTCATATATATCTTACATGGGAGTTAGAAATAGAACAACGTTTTACATGCTTACAATTTACTGAATATAGACGTGTTGTTGTTGTTGTTTGTGCATTCACTAGTTTTGCTTGTGTTTGGTGGTCTGAACATTGTAGTATACATCATGCTAATTTTCCAACTACTTGGGATGCTTTGAAAACTGCTATGAGTACTCATTAGGTTCCACCATATTATCATCTTGGATTACTTCAAAAATTGCAGCGTTTAAGACAAGGAAAAAATTCTGTAGAAGAATATTATCAGGAGTTATAAACTGGCATGACTAGATTTGTTATTGTTGACAAAAATGGAGCTATGCTTGCACGTTTATGGGTGGATTAAATAGAGATATTCAGGCTATTTTAGAGTATAAGGAGTATAACACTATCACTCGTTTATTCCATCCATCGTGCAAAGATGAACATGAAGTGCAGGATCGATAGGCGTTGGCGAGAACTAATTTTTCTACAGGTCACAGTTCATCATGGATGACATGTACCTCATCTACTTCCACACGTCCTACTGCAGCACCGCCTACTTTAGCCACCAACTTGACCTGAGATATGAGGAAACAAGCTCTAACCCCACCCTTCAAGAGGAGCACACCTTCCGGGCCTGCACAGAGCTCTTCTTCACCCATTCCATGCACAAGGCAAACACATGAGGTTATATGCCGTTGTTGCAAGGGTGGAGGTCACTATGCGAGAGAATGTCCATCCAAGCGTGTGATGATTGTTACGGAGGATGGTGGATATGACTCTGTTAGTGAATATGATGAGGAGACTCTAGCTCTTATTGCAAGTGAAGAATAGGGTGTCGATGATATTGAACAAGATACACAATACATGGTTGCCGACTACGCTTACATGTATGAACGTTTAGTTGCTCAATGTTTTTTAAGTTTGCAGTTTACATAGGCTGAGAAAAATTATAGGCACAACTTGTTCCATACAAAGGGACTTGTGAAGGAACATTCTGTTTGCGTACTAATCGATGGAGGGAGTTGCAACAACTCGGCTACCATGGAGATGGTTGATAACCCACAAATGTAGGGTATCGCTTGTAGTCTTTTTCGATAAGTAAGAGTGTTCAACCCAAGGATGAGGAAAAGTTAGAATTAATATTCTCTCAAGTTTTATCGACCAGCAATACAGTCTACGCATGGTAATGCTTATTTTACCTAGAACAAGTATGAAACTATTTTGTGGGAAAGAAACTAGAAGTACTTAGTAGGTGTAATAGATAGGTTTGCAAGATAATAAAGAACAAGAAAATAGAATTTATGTTTTTTTTGCAAGGAAATAAAGAGCATGGCAATAAAGTTAGGGGTTGTTTAGTAGAAAGTTTTTTGTGTAATGCAAGAAAAAGATTCTCCATATGATTTTGAATATAACATGATAGATACTTATCATGTACAATGAGGGAGAGGCATACGCCAACACACTTTCCATACTTGGATCATATGCACTTATGATTGGACCTCTAGCAAGTATCCGAAAATACTACAAATCATTAAGGTAAAACCAGCCATAGCATTAAACGTAAAGTCCTCTTTACTCCCATACACGCACAACTCCCTTACATGGGTGTAAGTTTCTATCACTCTCGCCACCCACTATAAGCGAATCATGAACATATTGCAAACCCTCCAGTGTGTATACTTCACGTGTGCACCTCACGGAAGGGACCTTAGGACATCACCATATCAACACGCAACTCATATCAATAACATCATATCACAATTAACCCGCCAAACAAAACAAATCCACTCAAACATCATAGGATAGCCACACATCATTGGATAATAATATATAGCATTAAGCACCATGTTCAAGTAGATATTACAGTGGGAATAGAGGTTTTAAATGCTGCATAGAGGAGGCGAAAGTTGATGGTGATGGCGGCGAAGTTGTTGGTGTAGATCGTTGTCATGATGGTTGCCCCGGCGGCGCTCCGGCGCCACCGGGAAAGAGGGAGAGAGAGTCACCTCCTTCTCCTTCTTCCTTGGCCACCTCCCTAGGTGGGAGGAGGGTTTCTTCTCTGGTTCTTGGCCTCCATGGCACCCAGAGGGCAGCAGCCCCTCCGGGATTGGATCTCTCTCTTTGTTTCTCTCCTATTTTCGTGACCTGTTTTCTGGCCCATAACCATTTCTTAAATATCTAGAGATCCGTAACTCCGATTGTGCAAAAACTTTCAGGGGATTTTTATCGGAAAATTATCTTTCTTGTGGCCAATGGAGAGCTCCAAGCAACTTAAGGGCTGGCCACAAGCTATCAGGGGACGACCCCACCCCCTGAGTGCGCTCTGTTACCTTCTAGGGTCCTCGGCACCGTCTTGCGTTGATTCTGAGTATGAAAATTGACATATATTCCAAAAAAATCTCCATAAATTTTTATCGTGTTTGATATGGATTTTGTGCGGAACAAAAAATACACAAAAAATAGAAACTGGCAGTGGGCATTGGGTCAGTAGGTTAGTGTTCAAAAATAATATAAATGGGTAAATAATTACTGAAAATGTATCCTAGATTGATAATATAATAGCATGGAACAATAAAAAATTATAGATACGTTGGAGACGTATCAGTGGTGGAGAACCTGTCTCTCACCACCAGATCACATCCAATGGTTCAACAATAGTGGCAAGGTTAAGGTCACACGTACAGTTCATGTTCATTTTAGCATTACTACATATTCTGGTTATGTTGATTGTGATGTTGTACCCATGCAAGCATGCTCCGTTTTACTTCGTAGACCATGGAATTTGATAAAAATTCTATACACCAGGGTAGGACAAATAAGTATACTCTTGTTCATAAGGATCAAAATATAATTTTGCTTCCTATGTCTGAGGAACATATTATGGAAGATGACATTGCTAGAGTTAGTAAAGCAAAACATGACCTAAATAAGAGTGAAAATCATATTTTGGCAAAGGAATTTGAGCAACACAATAAGACTAATAAACCATCATCTATTGTTGCATCTGAAATAAAACAGAAGAGTGGATGTTCACTAGGTAGTAAATCTGATATTACTGGTCTGGATTTTAGTACATCAGTTAGCTATGCATTTATGTGCAAAGAGGTACTATTTCCATTTGAGGATGTGCATCCCTTTTTCCCCCATGTTGTCACAAACATTTTGCAGGAGTTCGCTGACGTCTTTCCACAAGATGTGCCACCGGGATTACCACCTATTAGGGGGATTCAGCATGAGATTGACTTAATTCCTGGTGCATCGCTACCCAAACATGCACCATACCGTACCAATCTAGAGGAGACGGAGGAGATTATGCGTCAAATACAGGAGCTCCTCGACAAAGGTTATATACGCTAATCCCTTAGTCCTTGTGTTGTTCCTATTATTCTAGTGCCAAAAAAGGATGGTACATCGCGTATGTGTGTTGATTGTAGAGGCATTAATAATATTAATATTTGTTATCATCATCCTATTCCTAGGCTAGATGATATTCTTGATGAATTAAGTGGCTCTACAATTTTCTCCAAAGTTGATTTGTATAGTGGATACGATCAAATTCATATGAAACTGTGAGATGAATGGAAAACAACATTTAAAACTAAGTTTGGTTTATATGAGTGGTTAGTCATAACTTTTGGGCGAACTAATGCACCTAGTACTTTCATGAGATTAATGAACGAGGTTTTATGTGCTTTCATTGGATGATTTGTGGTAGTCTATTTTGATGATATACTGATTTATAGTAGATCCTTGGAGGAACACTTGGAACATTTACGTGTTGTTTTTGTTGATCTACGTGATGCACCTTTGTTTGGTAACCTTGGGAAGTGCACCTTTTGCACCGATCGAGTATCTTTTCTTGTCTATGGTGTTACTACATAGAGAATTGAAGTTGATTAAGCCATGATTGAAGCTATTGAGAGTTGGCCACAGCCCAAAACGGTCACACACGTGTGGAGTTTTCTTGGCCTGGTTGGTTTCTACAGGAGTTTTGTGAGGGATTTCAGCACCATTGCTGCACCTCTCAATGAGCTTACAAAGAAGGATGTGCTTTTGCTTGGGGTATTGCACAAGAAGAAGCCTTCATGGTATTGAAAGATAAGTTAACACATGCTCCCTTACTCCAACTTCCTGATTTTAATAAGACTTTTGAGTTTGAATGTGATGCTAGTGGAATTGGATTAGGAGGTGTGTTATTACAAGATGGTAAACCTGTTGCATACTTCTCTAAAAAATTGAGTGGGCCTAGTCTGAATTATTCTACTTATGACAAGGAATTATATGCTCTTGTTTGAACTTTGGAAACATGGCAACTTTATTTATGGCCCAAAGAATTTGTTATAGATCGTGAATATTTGAAACATATTAAAATGCAAGAAAAACTTAAGTGTAGACATGCTAAATGGGTTGAATTCATTGAGACTTTCCCTTATGTCATTAAACACAAGAAGGGTAAATAAAATGCTATTACTAATGCATTATCTTGTCGTTATACTATGTTTCACAACTTGACTTTAAAATATTTGGCCCGGAGACCATCAAAGATCAATATGTGCATGATGTTGAATTTAAAGATGTGTTGTAGAATTGTAAAGAAGGGAGAACATGGAACAAGTTTGTCGGTAATGATGGAATTGTGTTTCGTGCTAAGAAGCTATGCAATCCAGCTAGCTCCGTTCGTCTTTTGTTGTTGCGGGAGGCGCATGGAGGAGGATTAATGGCGCAATTTGGCATGAAGAAGACGTAGCACATACTTTCTACAAATTTCTTTTGGCCAAAGATGAGATGACATGTTGAGCGTTTTGTTGCTACCTGCACTAGACGTCAAAAAGCTAAGTCACGACTCAATCCTCATGGTTTATATATGCCTTTGACTATACCAGTGTTCCTTGAGAGGATATATCTATGGACTTCGTTTTAGGTTTACCTGGAACAAAGAAGGGAGGGATAATATATTTGTTGTCATGGATAGATTTTCATAAATGGCACAGTTTATACCATGTCATAAAAGTGGTGCTGCTCCTAATGTTGTTGATTTGTTCTTTCATGAAATTATTCGCTTGCATGGTGTGCCAAATACAATTGTTTTAGATCATGATGCTAAATGTCTTAACCACTTTTGGAGATGTTTATGGGCTAAGTTGGGGACTAAACTTCTTTTTAGTACTACATGTCACCCACAAACCGAAGGGCAAATTGAAGTAGTCAATATATCATTGCCTACTATGCTTAGGGCTGTTTTCCAGAATAACTTGAAAATGTGGAAATAATGCTTGCCTCATATTTAATTTGCTTATAGTTCTTCATTTCATTCTACTACAAAGATGTGCCCTTTTGACATTGTGTATGTTTTCATACCTCGTGCACTTATTGATTTTGTTGCTTCTTCCATCCTTGGAGAAGATTAATTGTGATGTTAAACAACATGCTGAATTGATCTTAAAAATGCATGGGGTAACCTAGGAAAACATGGAGTGAATGAATGCTAAATACAAACTTCCTGGAGATAAGGGTATAAAAACATGTTGTCTTTGCACCTGGAGATCTTGTTTGGTTACATTTGCATAAGGATAGATTTCCTCATTTGTGCAAGTCAAAGCAAATTCCACGTGTTGATGGTCATTTTAAGGTGTTAGAAATAAATAAATGATAATGCATATAAACTTGATTTGCCTGCAGTGATACGATTGATCCCACTTTTAGCATTGTGGATATGAAGACTTATTTGGCTGAGGAAGATGAACTTTTGTCGAGGACGACTTCATTTCACGAAGAGGAGGACGATGAGGACATCAACACCATTGTTACATCCACAACCCCTGCTGCTATACATATTGGACCAACTACTAGAGCTCACGCACGCCAATTAAATTACGAGGCACTTGGAAATCATTCTAATGTTCATGTTGTCTCTTGGAAATCATTCTAATGTTCATGAACATATGATGCTGCCTAAATTAGATATGGTTGTTTTATTATGAATAAACAACCTAGCATGGACATGAAGGATGGACATTAGAGCAGTATCAAGCATGGAGAAGAAGGTGTGCATGTGGGAAAGAAGAATGACGATTCTAGTGGTGACCTTCGCACTCTCAAACCACCATAAGAAGAGCAAAGGCTTGGACGAAATATACAAGATGCAACTTCATAATTTTCCTCCATAGGCTATTATAGGTGTCACGTTACCTTATTTTGGGCCAAGCCCATGTAATTTCGAAATACTACATATTATGTTGTTTTTGGAGTCTGTATGTGTGGGTAAACTAAGTTAGGGTTGTTTGCAGACCCCTCCTCCAAGGGTTCATGAAAATCCCACTATATTCCTACATATATATAGCCTTTAGGGCGCCGTTTAGACTTGGGTTTTGTTTAGATTACAAGTTCGCCATAGCTGCAACTTTGCGTCCTTTCTTTGTGTTCCATGACAAGACCAAGACGTCACATAACCCCACTATCATCAATAAACCTTTCCTCTTATATTTGTAATATATGGATTGCAATTTTAGTTTCTTGCTTGTGCCTTATTTGCATGCAGGAAACATACCCTCATGGTGAGGTTGATCGTGATCCGGCGTGGTCAATAACCTCTCAGAGTTGGTTTAGCGACTTCTAAGGCACGACGTCTGCACATGTTTGTATTCGGATCATCAAAGTATACTCCACCATAAACAATAGTCACATCTCATCAGAAGACAGGGACAACTTCCCCTCTATCATTGTGTCGTGGCACCTCTGCGATCATCGAAGAGTATACACCATCGTAGCATCATCAGAGCAGCAACATTGTCATTGTAGCATTGTCGAAATAGTCATGCCATCATCGCAACATTGCCACGGTTGGAAAGCCTGCTATTGCCATAGTGATACGTCCCAAACGTATCTAGAATTACTGCTTGTTCCATCATCTTTTGGGTGACATTGTTATATGTTTTGCTACACTTTTATATCATTGTACACATATTTGGAATAACCTACTAACTCAGTGCACCCAGTGCCAGTTTCTGTGTGCTAATGTCTATTTTATAGGGGCTTTTACCCAATTTTCCAAAGCCCGAAAAAATCCAGAAAAAATGTATAAAAATCAGCGAAACAGAAGCTTCCGGATCACCGAAGGAGGGCCAGATGGGGGCCAGGCGGCCTGCTGGCGCGACCAGGCCCTAGGCCGCGCCAGGAGGCCGCATGGGTGGGTCCCACCTCCTCCGGTGCCCTCCTTTGTCCTATATTTAGATTCCCAAGAGAATCCTTTGTAGACTTTCTGGAATCACGATTTTCTCCATCGTTCCGCCACCGCAGCGCTTCCGAGATCGGGAGCGTCAGGAGACCTCTTCCCGGCACACTGCGGGAGGGAGGATTGACCTCCGGGAGCTTCTCCACCGCCATGGGTCCATGAGTCCATGAACAGTAGCTATCTGATGTCTTATCTCCAATCTTCTGCTTCAATGGTTAGTCCTTGTGATCAAAGTATCTATGTAATCCTCTTGCTATTGCTATGCTCGGTTTGTTGGGATCCGGTGGATTATGAGATTATGTTCAGATTGTTATGAGTTATATATTTGATTATCCTCTTATATTATGTTCCTTAGTGATTCATCCATGTTCTCCGTTGCTTTTTATTGCTTTGGCCAAGTAGTAGATTGTAACTCCAAGAGGAAAGTTATGCAGGATTGTGGGTTCATGCCCCTCGATGTCTAGCTTGAGTGACAGAAACATGAGACTAGGGGATGTGCTTGTTGCCACCAGGGAAAAAACAACGGTGCTTGTGACCATGATTGCAAGGATTGTTTACCTTACACATAGTTTGTTAATGCAGTTGTCCGTTGCTTTGAGTTTACACTTTGGGTGGGGCTCGCAACTTAATACCGGAGAGATGTTCTGGATAGATATCTCAAGGTGGATGATTAGGAAGTAGATGTTGATGAATAAATGGTCTACTTGTCTTGGCGTACTGCCCATTACTATTAAACTCTAACTATCAAGGAGCATAATTAGCATTGCGTTGCGATCATAATTCTGTGAATTGCCCAACTGTGATTTGTTTACCCAAGCATAGTTGTTTATCGTCTTTTGGGAGAGAGACATCACTAGTGAACATCATGTGACTGTCGGGAACCCCATCCTAAGCCATAGGAATCCAGCCTGTAAGACATCGCATCCCTTTGTGGTCTCACGCACGGTTAGGTTCCCAAGCCCACCTTTACCAAATCAAGTTCAACACACAAACTTTGCTCACCGAACACATTCCACATTTCTGTTCATCTCCCAGATGACAGACCATACACAACTCTAAGCATAGCATGCATAGCAGGATAAGGCACATCATAGTTCAAGCAACTACCAGGTATGCTAGGTTGCAAGGTTCGGCTATTTACTGTGACAAGGTTAAGTCATGCAAAGGAAGTGGGTTCAACTATCGTGGCAAAAGCAGTTGAAGCATTTGATCTTAAATGCAATAAATAGGTGCAGGAGCGAGAATATGGGATTTATCGGGATTATCATTCATGCATAACTATGTGGGGACCCTTACACTATAGAACTTGGTTTGCATATTCCAATGAGGAGCCTCCTCAAATGAGCTCTAGGTCTTCATGAGCAAACAAGTTGGATGCACCCCTACTAGTTCCATTATAGATCTTACCTTTGCTCATATGTGCATCCGTTACATGGCAATCCCTACTCCTCACATCATATCTATCATTTGTCTTTCTCTCGCCTATGGTTGTCCTCATTTATGTGAGCCTTTCACACATTTTTTCTTCCTTCCCCATCATTATTCTATTTTCCATCCTAAGTGCCAACATATCTTGATTACACTCATACATTGCATGAGTGCTCAAAATCGAAAGGGAGAGGGTCATTTTGACTTGTGCCTCACTAGTGGTCTCGGGATGAGTCAAAATAAGATTCCGAAGGAGACTAAGTGTGAGGTTTAGTAGATTGAGTTCTCCATTAAAAATTATTTTATAATCTCAACCCATCTCCCACATCTTTGACGCAAACACCATTTGGAGACATTCGAGTCATGGACAACGAGTGCTCTTGCACCCTTATGTTCTTACTTTGCTAAACTCAATACTAGATATAGACTCTTGCTTGTTATTGTCTTGACTTGAATTGCATATCTCACTTGCTTTACTTTGAAGTTCTTATATGTGTGTTAGCATGTCACCATAGAAATTATTGTGTTATCACTTATCTACTCGAGGACGAGCAGAAATTAAGCTTGGGGATGTTGATACGTCCCAAACGTATCTATAATTTCTGCTTGTTCCATGATATTTTGGGTGACATTGTTATATGTTTTGCTACACTTTTATATCATTTTACAGATATTTGGACTAACCTACTAACTCAGTGTACCCAATGCCAATTTCTGTCTGCTTATGTCTATTTTGCTGATGTCTATTTTGCAGGGGCTTTTACCCAATATATAAAAAATCAACGAAACAGAAGCTTCCGGATCACCAAAGGAGGGCTAAAGGGGGGCGAGGGGCCTCCCAGGCAGCCTACTGGCGCGGACAAGCCCTAGGCTGCGCCAGGAGGTCGCCTGGGTGGGTCACCTCCTCCGGTGCCCTTCTTTGACCTATATTTACAGTCCCAAGAGGAAACCCTCGCAGACTTTCTGGAATCACGATTTTCTCCATCGTTCCGCCACCGCAGCGCTTCCGAGATCGGGAGCGTCACGAGACCTCTTCCCAGCACCCTGTCGGAGGGAGGATTGACCTGCGGGAGCTTCTCCACCGCCATGGGCGCTCCCCGGACATGTTGTGAGTAGTCCTCCTTGGACCATGAGTCCATGACCAGTAGCTATGTGATGTCTTCTCTCCAATCTTGTGCTCCAATGGTTAGTCCTTGTGAGCTGCCCTACATGATCAAGGCATCTATGTAATCTGCTTGCTATTGCTATGCTCGGTTTGTTGGGAGCCGATGGATTATGAGATTATGTTCGGATTGTTATGATTTATATATTTGATTATCCTTTTATATTATGTTCCTCAGTGACTCATGCATGTTCTCCATTGCTTTTTATTGCTTTGGTCAAGTAGTAGATTGTAACTCCAAGAGGGAGTGTTATGCATGATTGTGGGTTCATGCCCGTCAATGTCTAGCTTGAGTGACAGAAACATGAGACTAGGGGATGTGCTTGTTGCCAACAGGGAAAAACAATGGTGCTTGTGACCACGATTGCAAGGATTGTTTACCTTACGCATAGTTTGTTAATGTAGGTGTTTGTTGCTTTGAGTTTACACTTTGGGTGGGGATCGCAACTTAATATCGGAGAGATGTTCTGGATAGATATCTCAAGGTAGATGATTAGTAAGTAGATGCTGATGAATAAACGGTCTACTTGTCTTGGCGTACTGCCCATTACTATTGAACCTCTAACTATCAAGGAGCATAATTAGCATTGCGATGCGATCATAATTCGGTAAATTGCCCAACTGTATTTGTTTACCCAAGCATAGTTGTTTATCGTCTTTTGGAAGAGAGACATCACTAGTGAAAATCATGTGACTGCGGTCCATATCACCATCATTGTTTACACCTCCATCATTTACCGCTTTCATTTACTTTTCCATTGCAATCACTATTACCTTCCCGCTTGTATTTTGATCCTTTGCAAACTACAAGGCCGGAGAGATTGACAACCTCTCTTTACTCGTTGGGAGAAATGTTATTTGTTGTGTGTGTGCAGGTCCACGTCTTCTGCTGACCAGGACAGAAGACACCTACTTGTTGAGCCTAGGAGTCCTCCTCGTTCGATAAACCTTATAGTCTCCGTGTAAGGGAAATATGTTGCTGACTACATCTCCACCTTCCACTTGGGGTAACCAACGTGGGGCAAGAAGTATCTCCATCAACTCGTCATCACATAGTCGAGCCTTCATTGGATGACTCCACATAAATGGCCGTGGTCATGCTACGATAACCATCCGGTTATGTGGAGTCACTACATATGGCAGTAGATAAACAAGCCATGTGCGGATGGATGCGTGAAAGCAGGGTCCGTGATGAGCACCCACAAAATGAATGAATTAAATGGGCTAACTCAAGTGGATCGAACCGCTTGAATGGTGGACCGTTTGAATGATAGAGTGGCTTGCAAGCCGGCTCTTCCCACACACGGAGAAACTATTGATGCCTATCATTCTCCCTTTTGAAAATGAAGATTAGAGCATCTCCAAGAAATGATGTTAATACAAGAATAACTAACTCCTGCATTTTTTAGGTCAAAACCCACTTCCAACAGATGATATAGATAAAAAATTACATCTCCGCATGTAAAATACAACACCTCGTGATCCAAATACATATCTCTACCTATGAGAGATGTAAAATGGCTCGTCGCATGCCAACCGGCCAACTACCTTCATTTGGCTTCCGCTCGCCTGATCCCGCCTACCCGACGGCCATCCAACTCCGCTGCTGGCTGATTTCGCCTAGAATCGCCATCACCCGCCCAGCCACCTCCGACCCCAGTGCGAATCCATCCACCTGTGCCCTAGAGCCTGCCTCGCTGGAGTAGCAACAGCTCCCCCCGTTGTCTCATCTATTGAGGTGTCATCATCGATTGCACAAGTACCATCAAAAGACAACCCGTGCCGCCACCGACTGAATTCTTGCACGTCACACAAAAGGTGTTTGAGTAAATTCCCCCAGGGCAAAACCCGTGCAAACAATGAATTTTTTATCGGGCGTGATGATATAGTTTGACAATGATTTTCATATTGTAGATGAGATCGTGTGACTCCTCTTACGTGCATTATTCCTCCTTCAATGATGAATTTGAATTGACCAAAGAAGAGGACATTGTTGTGATAGTGGTGATGCACAAGAGGAAGATCCTGAAGTATGGCGGTTCTGTCTTTGGTCATGAGTTCATCTTGAGATAATGGGTGGAGGCACACGAGAGTTTGATGTGCAACAATTTTGGTGCCTGTTTTTCCAAAGAGTTACTTCGGATGCCGGTTTATAATGTGCAAATATTTATTCATACACATCTTCAATTCTGTTAAGCAGCATGATCAATCCTACGAGCAGAGGAGGAGTTGTGTCGGGATGCTTCGACATAGCACTAAGCACAAAGTCACTGCCGCTTTGCACGTGATGGCCTATGGTGTTCCAGCAGACTACAATGATGAAAATTTGGCGATGACAGAGATCACTTCTATCTTCTATGTCAAACAATTTGCACACACTAAGGTAGAAGTGTTTGGTACACAGTACTTGAGAGCGCCAAATGATCAGGATACTTTGAGGCTTATGGAGATGGAAAAAGCCTGTGGATTCCCGGGTATGCCAGGGTCTGCAGATTGCATGCATTGGAGGTGGATATATTATTCAAAAGCATGGCATGGACAATTTAAGGGCCATAGGAAGGATTCCCGTATCATTCTTCAGGCAGTTGCCGATCACGAAACATATTTTTCGCATTCATATTTTGGGATACTTGGATCTTGCAATGACATCAACGTGTTTGACCGGTCTCCTCTTTTTGCCTAGTTAGCCAATGAATAAGCTCCACTGATGACATTTGAAGCAAATGGGTGCACATACAACTCTGGGTACTATCTTGTAGCTAGTATCTACCTAAGGTGGAGTAATTTTCTCAAGCCTATCAAAAATCAGAAGGTAATAAAGAACTCATCTTTCATAATGCACAAGCGGCGGCTAGGAAAGATGTTGACCGGGATTTTGGTATTTTGCAATCCCAATTTTCTATCTGTGAGGACTATCTAGATTCTAGGGTACAAAAAACCTTTGATTTATCATGACTACTTGCATGATCATGCATAACATGATCATTGACAAACGAGCGTGGACATGATTTATATTACACCTTCTATGATCTGATGAGAATTCATGTTATCTCGATGAGAAAAGAGGAGTGAATCATATGTTTCATGAAGGTGTACAATGAAATTACAGACTCCGATGCGAACATCAACTTCACATAGTTTTGATGGAGGAATATCTGAACTCGCATGGTGAAAGACCTCCCTAGTTTTACAATTTGTTTGTTGTATTGTGCAATAACTTTGTTGTATTTGAGTTGCATTTGATGTTGTGTACTTGATGAATTATGTAATAATTTTATACTGTGGACATGTGAAATTTTAAGTTTTACTTGTGATGTTTTTATTCCAAATTCTGCGGCTGTATAGTGACTGAACAGCAGCCTCACGGCTGGATTCCCGTTTTACATCTCCATTTTACATCATCTATTGGAGTTGCACTTATACATCACGAATATACATCATCTGTTCGTGTTGGATCTTTTTGGAGATGTAAAAAGATCTTTTTGGAGATGTAAATTTTACGTCTTTGACTTTTACATCTCCAAATTTGCATCATATATTGGACATGCTCTTAGGTGCGTACATTAGACAAGGCTTAGGGTATTTCTATCTGATCCTTTATCCGGCTGTAACGGTGGTTAAATTATGCTTTCCTCCCTTATGACGCACCTATACGATTGCCTAAGCCGAATAGTGGAGTAAATTTATTGTTCCCCGCCAATCCTCCCATCTCCCTATATATCCTCACTACCGCCACAGTTTAGTAAAAGTGACACCCTCTCTTCCTCCCGCCCTTGTACCGGCTTGTCTCTCGCCGCTGCTGCCACCATGCTTCTTCCGCCACCTATAACTGGCCGCCCGACCTAAATAGGTAGACAGGACCCTTCCTCCACTCCGTCGGCCACTTTCGCTTGCTTGTCATCGTCGAAAACTGATACTTGTGACACCCGTTGGGTTTTCCATGAAGAGGAACGGGTAATCGCAGCACAATGCGGGTAAGTATTTCCCTCTATTAAGAAACCAAAGTTTATTGAACCAATACAAATATCGATCATCAACCGCCTTTAGTGGTTGCACACAAAAGAGCAAACAACTTGCACCCAACATGGGCAAGAGGGTTGTCAATCCCCTTGATCTCGTTATTTGCAAGAAAATGAGGTGTCGAGGTAATTTTAGATAATTGTAATTTTCAAAATAAAATAAAAGACAAATAATAACAATGAGGAAATTATAAGTTTCCTGAGTACATAAGTGAATAGACCCGGGGGCCATAGTGTTCTCTAGTGCCATCTCTCAATATATGATGGGTAAACAAATTAATGTTGGGCAATTGACAAAACATAGGATATTTATGCGATTGTTCATGGAAATGGTCATGTCTATATAAGCATCACGTCCATAAGAAAATAGGCCGACTGCTGCATGCGCCTACTATTGTTACTCCACCCATCGACCGCTATCCAACATGCATCTAGAGTATTAAGTAAAACAAAGTAATGCTTGGAGAACGATGACATAATGTATAAAAATTAAAATCAACCAATATGAAAAAACCTTGTAGTTTTATCCTTAGTGGCAGCAACACAAAGATGCAAATTGTCCCCTTCTATCACTGGGATATAGAAACTCGCCAAGTTGAATCCACTACAACACACCCCTCTGATTGAGGAAATACCAAACTACTTGGCCAAAGAAATTCAATATATCAAAGATAATTACAAATCTATGATGATCATGCCAATAAGAAAAAAATTAGAGAGGACTTAAATATTTTTCATGAATAATCCATACATAAGCCAAAAATTCATCGAATCCCAACAAACACACCATACAAGGCAAAGATGTGAAGATCATTGTATTGAAGATCAAGAGAGAGAGATAGCCATCTAGATACTAAATACAGACCCATCAGTTTGTGGTGAACTACTCACACATCATCACGAGGGCAACAAGGTTGATGAATAGGCCCTCCATGATTGATCCCCCCCGACAGGGTGCCGAAACGGAACTCCAAATGGGATCACCGTGGAACATAGACTTGCCGTAGAGGAAAAGGTGAATCTCTCTAATTTTTAGGGTTTCTAGAATATATGTGAATTCATAGGCCAGAGAATGGAGCAAGAGGGGCACTACGGAGGGACAAGCCATCATTGTGCGACCACTCCGAGTCCGCACCCAGTTGGCTTGTGCCTCCCTCGTGTGGCTTCAGGTCTCCGTCTGAAGCTTTAGTGTATTCTGTTGGTCCAGAAAAAATCATAAAAAAGTTTCATGGCAATTGGACTTCGTTTTGTAAAATCAGAAAAAAAACACGTAGAAAACAACTGGCCCTCGGTGAATAGGTAAGTGCTCAAAAATAACAAAAAATGGTGAATTATGACCGAAAAAGTATCCCAGGATGATAATACAATAGCATGGAATAATAAAAAATTATAGATATGTTGGAGACGTATCAAGCATCGCCAAGCTTAATTCCTGCTCGTCCTCGAGTAGGTAAATGATAAAAACAGAACTTTTGATGTGACATGCTACCTAAGATGTAATCTTTTGCATGTATGATCATTAAGAAATTATGAATTAACTAACATCAACATAGTAATAATTATAAGAACAAGCGACAAAATCATCAATCTTTCAAAGTATACGATCATAGAAAATGTTTACCCCCATTCATCTTTCATCTTATCAAAGCATGGCACCGTCTTCACCACATTAATTCAAATGTCAAGCACTAGTGTCATCGTACTTTTTCAAAGTGAATCAACTTTTTATTCTTCACGCAATACATGAGCGTGAGCCATGTACATAGCATAAGTGTGGAACGGAGTATGGTGGTAGATATAAAAGGGGTAAAAGTGGAGAAGATAGTTTATGGAGATGCCCATCGGTAGATGTCAATGCAAGGAGTAGGGATTGCTATTCAAATGATGGACTAGAGTTATAAGTGTATGAAAGGTCAAATGAAGCTAAGCGGGGTGTGCATCCAATTTGCTTGCTCATGAAGACCTCGAGCATTTGAGGAAGCCCGTCATCGGAACATGCAAGACAAGTTCATAATAATGATAATATGATTCCCACTAGCATATGAAATTGACCTATATGAGGAACATGGTGCCACTTTGAGGCACGAGTGTGGTACTGGATAGTAGCAAAGTCCCTTCTCTCTTTTTCTCTCATTCTTTTTTTCATCATTTTTTAATATATGGTGGGCTTATTTGGCCTCCCCCATTTTTATATTTTTTGTTCGGTGTCACTTTCCGACCTGTGGGGGAACCATAGCCTTTATCATGATTTCCTCACTAAGACAATGCTCTAATAATGATGATCATCACACTTTTTTATTTACTCACAACACATGAAAGCTTGATATGAATAACTATGACTCAATATGAATGCCTATGGCAGTGTACTAGGATTTTCAATGATCTAGTGTGACATGTATCAGCAATATAATGAATGGTGGCTTTTCCACAATTGCTATGCCAGTTCTATATGATCATGCAAAGCAATATGATGATGAATGAACTGGTGGAATTTGCTATCTCGGAGTGACTATGGAAATGCCATGATAGGTAGGTATGGTGGCTGTTTTGAGGAATATATTGGAAGGTTTATGTGTGACACAGCATATCATGACACGGGGTTTGGATGCACCGGCACAGTTTGCACCAATCCTCGAGGTTAGAATGGGCAATGCACAGTACCGAGGAGGCTAGTAAAATATGAGGAGGTGAGATTGCGTATGTCCATGGTTTCACATTAGTAAGGAATAACTAATTTATTTATTTCAAAGTTTTTTAGTCTCATCACAAATCAAATCACTACCCGCATGCCCCGAGGGAGAGGGTTGGGAGGAGTTAACCATCGCACGACTCCGACTCGAAACAACACTAGGATTTCAAAGAGGAATAGAAATGCTCACACATCCCCGCCATGCCTTTTTCATATTCAGACAAACAAGAAATTAACACCTCTTAATATAGATACTTCTACGAATCAACAATGATGCACTCAAACTTTTTTCATATTACCACATCAATATCATTAACCGACAATGTCGCTTCGTGTGCTACATGATGGTTTTGATTATCATTCATTGCATACCTATTATTTTTGAACTATCCATATGACCCACGCAAATTACCGCTACTGTTTATTAACTCTCAAACAAATATAAGTGAATAATGAGAGTGCAAATATTTTTATAAAATCTACAGGCCACCATGCTCAAGAAGATATAAGTGGAGTACTAGAGAAATTGCTTAGCTCAAAAGATATAAGTGAAGTACATAGAGTATTGTAACAAATGATGATGAGTGTGTATCTATCAATTTGGTGTGTCCATCAAATGATGATTTTGGAAAACTAAAAATACAAAGCAAACTAAAGCAAATGACGCTCCAAGCAAAACTTGTATTATGTGATGAATAAAAATGTAGCTCCAAGTGACATACCGATGGATTGAGACGAAAGAAGGGATGCCTTCCGGGGCATCCACAAGGTGATACACTTGAGTTTTCCTAGACTATTACCTTTGGGTGCCTTGATCATCCCCCATCTTAGGCTCTTGTCGCTCCTTATTGCATTGTCCATCGCGATAACACCCAAAACAACAAAACTTCAATCACACAAAACTCAACAAAACTTCGTGAGATCCATTAGTATAAGCAACATATCAACTACTTAGGTACCTCTGTAAATAGATTCACATTTCATTATTTCATGATAGGTACTGTATTCTAACTTCTCCATGGCTTATACCCCCCTGATACAATACATAGCATCAACAAAAGAAGCAAACTATGCAAGCAAAAACACAATCTGTCTATAACATAACAGTCTGTAGTGATCCATAATGAACCTATACTTCTTTAACTTTAAAAATTCTTAAACATTAGGAAGTCCTGGGGAATTTGTGCAAAAATAATGTGTAAAGAATTCAGCTTAAAAAACGGTCTAGTAAAATCAGAGAAATTCTGCACTGGACATCAAAGTTTCTGTTTTTGCACTGTATCAATTACACTTATCATAGAGATCATCCTAACGGCTTTACTTGGACCAAATACTAATTTAAATTTAAAATCACAATCATTACATAGGCAATAATTATGTCATCACAGGAAGATAGAAAGCATTGGGTTATCTCCCAACATTCTCTTTCTTTGTAGCCATTAAGATAATGCTCACATAAAAGACAAGAATTGAAGCATAAAGTGAGCATCATAAAACATGTGACAATAACATTTATGTCTAACATACTTCCTATGCATAGGCATTTTCTAAGCAAACATTTTATCAATATAAAAAGTTTCTAGCATAAGCAAGTAGGAAGAATGAAGCATTAACAATTTGAATATCAAGAGAGGTATGGGAGTAACATGAAAATTACTATAACCGTATTTGCCTCTCTCATAATAATTACATGTAGGATCATATTTAAATTCAACAATATAGCTATTGTATAAAATATTTTCTTCATGACCCACACGCAGAAAAGTTTTACAATCTTCCAAGATAGTGGGATTAAAATTAATCAAAATCATGACCTCTCCAGACCGAGTTTTATAAAACAAATCATAAGATTGATCATTCTCCAAAGTAGTGGGGCCATTATTTCCTAAAGTTAACGCTCTTCCAAACCTATTTTTAGTAGCATTGCAAATATCATTATCGATGGTAGATTCAACATGAAGCTCAAAATTCTCAAGATCATAAGAATTATCATGATTATCTCCCCAATCATGATCATTAGCATAATTGACGTTCATAGTATTTATACTAACAAAATTGAAATCGTGATTTTGATTCAATAAATGTATCCCAATAGCATTTTCATTCATCACTTCATTATGAGTTAATGGTTTACTATAAGTAGGAAGCTTGAAAAGATTAGCAAGTGGATGAGGATCCATTTATATTTAAAAAATCATTGACTTCCTGTTTTGGTGTGACAAAGATAAAATATAACTAGGCAAGCAAGCAAAACAAAACAACAAATAAAAAGAATAACAAGTGAACGATAATTTGTGTGAAGTTACTTGATAGTTGGTGATGATATTCCCCAGCAACGACGCTAGAAAACCTTCCTCATACTTATGATATGCGTTGGGTTTTCAGTGAAAAGGAACGGGTAATCGCAGCATAATGCAGGTAAGTATTTCCCTCGATTAAGAAACCAAGGTTTCTCGAACCAATAGCAATATCAATCCTCAATTGTCTTCAGTAGCTACACACAAAAGAGCAAAGAACTTGCACCTAACACGGGTAAGAAGGTTGTCAATCCACTTGATCTCATTATTTGCAAGCAAATGAGGTGTGTAGATAATTGTAACTTGCAAAATAAAATAAAAGACAAACAATAAAATCGAGGAAATTACAAGTCTTCTGAATATATAAGTGAATAGACCGGGGGCCATAGTGTTCTCTAGTGGCATCTATCATGAAAGAAACATATGGTGGGTAAACAAATTACTATTGAGAAACTAGTAGAACATCGGATAGTTATGCGATTTTCACGCCAATGATCATGTGAACATAGGCATCACGTCCATAAGCAAATAGGCTGACACCTGCCTCCACCTACTACTATTACTCCACCCGTCAACCGCTATCCAGCATGCATCTAGAGTATTAAATAAAATAGAGTAATGCTTAGAGAAGGATGACACGATCTACACACAGTAATATCAAACATTATGAATAAACCCCATCCTTTTGTACTTAGTGGTAGCAACACAAAGAGGTAACTTGTCCCCATCTGGCACTGGGGTATAGAAACTCGCCAGGTTCAACCCACTACAACACACCCCTCTCACTGAAGAAAAACCAGACTACTTGGCCAAAGCAAATCAATAGATCAAAGAGAATTATGAAGCTATGATGATCATGCAAATAAGAATCACAAAACTCACAAAAGACTCAAATAATTTTCAAGCATGATGTGAACATAAACCCACAATTCATCGGATCCCAACAAACACACCATACAAAAGAATTACATCTGATAGATCAAAGCAAAGATATGATAATCATTGTATTGAAGATCAAGAGAGAGATATATAGCCATCTAGATACTAAATACGGACCCATAGGTCTGTGGTGAACAACTCACACATCATCGTGACGGAAACAAGGTTGATGAATAGGCCCTCGGTGATCGACCCCCCCCCCCCCCCGACAGGGTGCCGGAATGGAGATCTATATGGGATCTCCATGGAACAGAGACTTGCGGCAGTGAAAAAATTGTTTCTCTCTTATTTTTAGGGTTTCTGGAATATAAGTGAATTTATAGGCCAGGGAACACAGCAAGAGGGGCCACCAGGGAGGGACAAGCCATCAAGGTGACACCTCCCCCTGGCAGGGCCCTGTTGTCTGGTGCCTCCCTCGTGTGGCTTCAGGTCGCCTCACGAAAGCTTCTAGGTCTTCTTTTGGTGCAGAAAAAATCATAAAAATGTTTCGTGTCAATTGGACTTCATTTTGTACTGAAAACCTGAAAAACAAAAAACACGTAGAAAACAACAACTGGCCATGTAAACTAGGTTAATAGGTTTGTGCTAATAAATAATATAAATTGATGAATTATGACCGAAAAGTATCCTAGGATGATAATATAATAGAATGGAACAATCAAAAATTACAAATATGTTGGAGACGTATCAGAACATCGGGTTCAAGCTCCGCCTCCAACCGCGACAATGGACGCTAGGGTGATGATCACCTCTCCAATAACATCCCTTCGCCCTCTAGCCGCTCCCACCAGAGCCAAAAGACCTAGAAAACCAATGTCGGCGGTGACCCTCGTCGAGGAGGCCGTGCAGAAGTAGAAGGACAGGGCTGGTGCCCCGACCACGACCAACGCCTCGTAGTGCGTTTGCATCGACCCCTTTGGACACCACTCTGGCGCACACAACGACTAGAGCCGTTAATAAGGATCACACCCACTGCCCGATGAAATGGCAACCAGGTAAATAAAAACATCTTTCGCATTTTGGATGATAGTGATTGTTGATGGCTGACGGTGATATAGTTTTTTTGTTTTGTTGCCATAGTGTGGAGATAAACACGGACGGATTCTTAGCGTCTTTAGAGTCTTTGTCACCGATGAGGCTTGATGATATTAATTATGACTCAATTTAGGATCATTTGCACGCGGCCAAAGAAGAGGAGCTGGCCGAAGATATGAAAGAAGATGGTGTGTCCTAAGAGGAATAAGTTGTTGATGACCCACAAGTATAGGGGATCAATCGTAGTCCTTTCAATGAGTAAGAGTGTCGAACCCAATGAGGCGCAAGGGGAAATGATAAGTAGGTTTTAGCAAGGTATTCTGTGCAAGTGTTGTAAGTAACAATGTTAGATAATTTTGTAACTAGGTAATTCGTAAAAACTGACAAGTAAAAATAGTAGCACTGGTGCAGCAAGGTAGCCCAATCCTTTTTATAGCAAAGGATTGGCCTGAAAGTACTCTTATATAAAGCAAGTGCCCCCGAGGACACATGGTAATATCTATCTAGTCATGTTCATCATATTGAGTTGATTTGCGTTTGCTACTTTGATGATTTGATATGTGGGTGGACCAGTGCTAAGGTAATGTTGTTACTTGAACTAACAACCTACTTATGATTAACCCCTCTCGCAAGCATGCGCAACTACAAAAGAAGAATTAAGATAAATCTGACCATAGCATGAAACATGTGGATCCAAATCAGCCCCTTATGAAACAGCACATAAACTGGGGTTTAAGCTTCTGTCACTCTCACAACCCATCATCTACTTGTTACTCCATAATGACTTCCTTTAGGCCCATAACATGGTGAAGTGTCATGTAGTCGACGTTCACATGACACCACTAAACGAAGTAACAACATACATATCATCAAAATATCAAACAAATGCCAACTTTGTATGATTACTTATAACAAGACTTCTCCCATCTCCTCGGGAGCAATCATAAACATGTTCAGCATCAGAGGTGTAAGAAATATGTTTAAGGATCTGAACATTATCTCTTCCACCAAGTAATCCAACTAGCATCAACTAGAAGATGTAATTAACACAACTAGCAACCCATAGGTACCAATCTGAGGTTTTGAGACAAATATTGAATACACGAGATGAACTAGGGCTAGAGATGAGATGGTTCTAGTGAATATGTGGATGAAGATTGGTCCTCCCACGAAGGATGAAGTGTTGGTGATGATGATGCCTTCGATTTCCCCCTCCCCGATAGGAATTCCTTCGGCAGAATCGCTCTACCGGAGAGCAAAAGGGCCTCTTCCCAGGTTTCCGCCTTGAGGCGGCGACGCTTTGTCACCAAAATTATATCTTGATTTATCTAGGGTAAAACTCACCATATAGGATAAGTGGGGCGTTATAAGACCGACAGGGGCCCCACAAGCTCTCACGCCGTGGCATGGGAGGATGTGGCATGATTGCTTGTGCCGAGGTGGCTGCCCCTATGTATTTATTTTTGGCCCAATAATTCTTATATATTACAGAAAAAATATCCATGAAGTTTCACGTCATTAGGAGCAACTTGATTTTTGTGCCTTTTTCTTGGTTTCTCGGTCCAGAATTTCAGTTTCCACATACTTTCCTCTTCATAATGTACCTTGTATATTCAGAGAGAAAAGACATAAGAATTACATAATGACAGGGAATAATGGACGATAATAAGAAAAATATCAATAAGGATTCATGTTGCAAAATGGACGTATCAACTCCCCCAAGCTTAGACCTTGCTTGTCCTCAAGTGAAAGCCAAGCTCAAGAATAATGGCCACATGATTTGAGAGGGAGAAGTCGATAAAAATACAATACGTACATGAGAGCATCATGAATATTAGCATAGCAACAACTATTTTCTCATATATCTTCTCATAAACAAGTAAGGACCCACTCACAAATATTGGAGTATGAAGGATAAATTTATTTAACAATCAACAAACTATCTTCTCAATCATTGGGACAATCATATGTAAACATATTTCAAAGGAGAGTCCATGTAAGAGCTTTCTTATTGGAAAGTTCTCATACACAACTATCATTTATTCTTCTATGATTGATGATACTCAAGTCATATCGCTAGAGCTCATGTTTCCATGGGACACATAGGAAGATAGGGGCTTAAATGGTTCGCCACCCAACTCATTTACCTCAAGGATAATGTCAATAATAGTAAATCATGATAATCTAAATTCACTTGGATATATAAATCTGAATCTTTCCTCAACACATGATGCTTGCCTCTATAGAATTAATAGGTAGAGGGAAAAATGAACTTAGTGACTCACGCATAAGAGTGAACTTCAAGGTTAAAAGATAAGCCCTTCGGAGAGGGAAGCAGAGGTTGTCATGTGCTTTAAAGGTTTTGAATGTGCAAACTCTTAATGCAAAGGAACATCACTTTATATTGCCCCTTGTGATAGCAAACTTCATTATGCAATGCGTCGCTTTTATTTATTTGTCATCACAGGATCGTACAAAGTTTATTTTCCCTTGCAATAAAAGATCATACATATTTAGAAGCAACTTTGTATTGCTTGGCGCACCGATGACAATTTACGTGAAGGATCTTACTCAATCCATGGGTAGGTATGGTGGACTCGGATGGGAAGATACTAGGTTTTAGGGTTATGGATGCACAAGTAGTATCTTTACTTAGTGCGAAGTTTTTGGACTAGCAAAAGGTCTAAATCAAGCATCACATGTTGAAGGACTCATGACCATATAACTTCTATATGAATGTGAAATACCATCCATTATGTTTTCTTCCATGTCCTACATCAACATTTGATTATTAAATAATATTTGATGAGAGCTCACAATCCAAAAGATGTCCAATATAGTATATTAATATGGGAATATCCTCTCCTCCTTCATAGTCTTGCTTAGATTGTAACCATGACTAATGCCATGTTTGTTTATTTTCAGCAATCTTCATCACTTATACTCTTTACTATGTGAAGTCATTACTCATCATGGGATAAGCATATGATCTATATCATTATTTTTATGGACATGCTATGATGATGGGTGACCATGGGTAAACCAGAAAAACTCACTTAATCTTTATTATATATCTCGCATACTTGATTACAAGGGTAGATGAGACTCAAAGCAAAAATACTAAGCAAAGGAAACCTGAAATTTATTTCTCTAAATCACGAAAGAACTAAGGATCGAACTAAAATAGATAGTAATAATGGTGGGGTGATGGTGATACAATCCAGGGCACCTCCCCCAAGCTTGGAACAAGCCAAAGGTTGTGCCCATACACAATTACTCAACCGTCCTTGATCGTGGAGTGATCAACACTCAAGCCACGTTCAACCATCCCTTGGCACTTGAAGATATCTTGTTCCACCGCGGAGCCTCCCATTCTTACTTCCCTCCTTCTTGGGACCTTGAACATCCCGGATGTGAAGCACCCCCTCATGCATCCCAATTGCTTGAGGGTGCCTCATCACCTCCGGCAAGTATGGGTTGATGACCTTCTCAAATAACATGTCCTTGGAAGGGATTGGTGAGGTCATGGCGATCTAGATCTATCAGAAAAAACAACATGAAACAAAAACATTGTAAAATCTCGTGATGCGACAGTCAAAACAATCGGGAGTACATATAATGATTTTTTTCTCGACCAGAATACATGATCAGCATGAAGTCGGAGGTCGGGAGGTGCACGAGGGCCCCACAAGCCATCAGGTCGTGGCCTGGAGGGCACGACATTTTTGCTTATGCCTCCCTCGTGGGTCCCTTGGACTCATTTTTATTTTTTATTTTTTCAAAAATACCAAGACCTGCAGAAATTGTGTTTTTGGAATTTTTTGAGTCAGTTTACTTATCGTATCACGTGTCGGCGTTCTGGGAATGGGGGTACCCACACCTACGTGCATGTGGCCGAGGGCCGGCCCACTTCATCAATCAAACCAACGGGCTCGGCGCTACTCAAGGCAAGGCCCTTGTGAGGGGCCAAGCCTCATGAGGACGAACGACATCCAGACCCGCAGGGGGTCTCCTCAGGACCCCTCCGGAGTGGCGGATATTCAGAGGCGAGGCCCGGGCTCAGGAGTCAAGTATGACGCAAGGGGAGGACATGCGAGTAGTAGATAGCAGACCGGAGCAGTTCCCCCTTTAGTGCAAAGAGGGCAAGTACGTACCAGGGTTCCAAAGGCATCTTCCAAAGGTTTCCCTTCTTGTGCAACAAGCCCGTCACCGCCCGCCACCAGGACAGATGTCATCCCCGGACCTGCCCCTCCAGCGCGGCAGCCACTTTGCAGGCGAAGAACACCTTTGGACAGAGGAGCATGTTCCCCTGTTCCCCTTCAAAATTGGCCATTGTGGGATCCTTTCCCACTAAAACGATAAGGGAAGAAGACCCGGAACACCACTATATATAGAGGGTAGGTTGCTTCGTAGAGAGGGGGTGAATTCACCGACTAGCACCACGCAAGGTCACCCAGCCTCCGGAGGCGCCCAAGAATTGTACTAGTTCATCCACCAACCTCCGCGAGAGGCCATCCACTAAAGCAGGAGTAAGGTTTTACGCTTGCCAGCGGCCCGAACCTGGGTAAATTGCTGCATTCTGTGTTTTCTTCACCATCGAGTGAGTTTCCTGCCATCCCAAGCGAGTAGAGACCTAGGTGAGGCGAATCAGTGAGAGATCTTCGTACATGCCCGTGAGTTCGAATCTTTAAGGTTTTGCAGAGCCCGAAATCTGACATTTGGCGTGCCAGGTAGGGGGCGTGTCGAGGTCTCCTCCAAGTTCTGCCTTCACCAAGCTTCGTCGCTCTGATGGCTGACGCTCGCCGCCCTCGCGCGAACGTCGCGCCGCCCGCATCGCTCAGACGGCGCCCGGAGGTCACCATCGCCCGTGGTGAATGCCGCCACGGGCCCTGACGCTCAAGAACAACAGGGCTCCTCTCAGCCGGCTATCGAGCACCACGACGGTCGCACGGCCACTACGTCGCTCGTCCGGGCCTCTGGAGCAACCTCGCACGCCCGGCCGAAGATGCCACATGGCTGGCGCGCGCTTGCCATGGCCACCAAGCTACTCCGCTACTGGCCCGCCCCTGACCGCCAACGCGACTGGCTCCAGCGCATCGAGGAGCTCGTTGCCGCTGCTGGCGACTCCCAAACGCTCTCCTATTTGTTTCGGCCCCAACCGTCCCAAGCAAACGACAAGGAGCAAGATGCGCCGCCCCCACCACGGGGGCGAGACGTGCGCCCCGAGCCTAGACAGGGGGCGCGTCCCCGCGACCAACCTCGCGAGCCAAGGGCGAGCCCAGGCGACGAAGCAAGCTATCAGGTGGTTCCTCGACTGCGTGCCGACGCGCACGCGCTCCCAGCACAGCAACTCCCGGACCATGAGCGTGCCCTGCCCGAAGCAGACCCGTTGGAGCAACAGGGCCCGGTCGCCCCCGCACACGCTACGCCCGTCAAACCGGTGGGATGCCTCGACCTCGCCCGTGAACTCTACCCAACTATCTGGCCCATCAAGTTCAAGCCCGACCTACCCCGCGCTACGACGGAACCCTGGACCCGGCAGAGTTCATGCAACTTTACACGCTGAGCATCAGGGCGGTAGGAGGAGGCGACAAGGTCATCGCATGCTGGTTCCCCATGGAGCTAAAGGGTGGCGTGCTCACTTGGCTCCTCAACCTCCCGAAGGCGTCCATCACCTCGTGGGACAGCCTGCGTGAGCGCTACGTCGCCAACTTCCAGGGAACTCGCGATCGTGCCCCCACCGTGAACGACCTGCGGCGCATCAAGCAGCAGGAGGGGGAGACCCTGCACAAGGTCATACAGCGCTTCACGGTCATGCGCCTCAAGATCCCCAAGGCGTCGGACGAGGCCGTTATCTCGGCCTTCTCCGACCGAGTCACCGACCTCAAGATGAAGGAGGAGCGCGCCATAAGTGACGAATTGACCATCGCGCTGGAGATGTTCAACCTGGCAAACAAGTGCGCCAGGGCTGAGGAAGGTCACCTGTCTCTCCTCGGGCCTCAGGCGGCAGAACCAGAGGAAAAGAAGGCCAAGGCCAAGGAGGTGATGCACAAGGCTCCTGCGGTGCTCGCAGCCGAGCCTGAAGCGAAATACGGTTGGGGAGGAGAGCGCCCGTCAAGAGGGGGGCCAATGTGCATCTTCCATGGCACCAACGGCCATGATACCTCCGAGTGCCAAGAGCTTTGATTGGCCTGTGCCGAGCATTTCAGCACGCGCCTTGGACAGGGAGACAGAAGCCTCCCCCACGGTGGAGGCCGCGACAGAGGTCGCTAGGACAACCGAGAGCCGCAACAGGGGTGGCACGAGCAATCTCATGAAGACCGTTGGCATGGCTAGTAGGAGAACCGCTGGCGCGACGACCCTGAGGAGGGGCAACGACGCGGTCAGGCTCGTGAGGTCCGCCCTCGTGAGGCAGGACTGCCTCCGCGACCCAGGAGGCGGGATGGAGATAGGAAGGACGATGGGGCTGGGGTCTTCCGGGAGGTCAGGGTGGTGACCTACATCTTGGGCGGCGCCCAGACCCCAACCTCCAACCGCGCCTTCAATCAGTTCTTACGGGAGGTGAATGCAGCTCTCCTGAAGCCTGAAGCGATGCGCCCCCTCAACTTGTCCCAGACCACCATCGCCTTCGACCCAAGTGATTAACTCAGGTGCTCGTTCATGGCCGGCAAGCTCCCCATGACGTGCACCCCGACCATCAGCAACATCCTTGTCACCAAAACCCTTATCGACAGTGGAGCGGGGCTCAACATACTCTCGGTCGAGACCTTCGAGAAACTCCAGCTGTCGTACGCATAGCTCATGCTGACCAAGCCCTTCTCTGGAGTCACGGAGGGGTCCACCCTGCCCATCGGACCGGTGCATCTACCAGTCACCTTCGGCGAGCGCAAGAACTACCACACCGAGATCATCGTCTTCGACGTCGCGCACATCCACGTGTCGTACAACATGATCCTTGGGTACTCGGATCTCGCCAAGTTCATGGCAGTGACCCACCATGGCTACAACGTCCTCAAGATGCCGGGAAGCGGCGGTGTCATCACTATTGCCTGCGACAAGAAGGATGCCGTCTGCGCACTCGAGCGTGCCTACCGCGCAGCGGCAGCGGAGCGCTCGGACGACGAAGAAGACAAACCGCCTCGCGAGGACCCACACAAGAAGAAGAAGGAACTCCTCCCCACGGAGCGCCCAGGGGCTGCGGGCTTCGTGCCGGGGGACGGGGCCATGCCTCCCATCGCATAGGAAGGCGCGCTCGGCGCCCCCTTGGGTCGGGCCTAGGGGCTCCCACCAGGGAGATCCCTTCTACTGTGAAAACAGACCTTCCCCTGCAACGGCACCAGAAGAATGCAGCTAGCACTCCCCCGCAACGAAACTAGAAGAATGTTGTTGATGGCCCACCAGCGTGTGGGATCGAGGGAGTTTTCGAGGGTAGAGTATTCAACCCAAATATGTTGATTCACCAATAGGAAGTGAGAGGATACTCTCAAGTATTAGGAGCTGAATGTGTCAGATTGAACCACACCTGAAAGATTAATATCTGCAAGCAAAGTATCAACAACAAAGTAGTATGATAGGAACGGTGTCAGAAACAATCTATTGACGGCAGACTATTCCTAACTGTCGTATCAATGGCGCCAGAAGTTGCCCGTTGACGGAAATTGTCTTTTCCCGTCAACGCCGAACGAATCAGAATTGTAGCAGGTAGCAGCAGTGTAACGAGTAGCAGCAGTGGCAAGGAATAGCAGTAGTGACAGCAGTAGCAAGTAACAACAGTAGCAAGTAACATCAGTAGCAAGTAGCAACAGTAGCAAGTAACGGCAGAGCAAGTAACAACAGCAGCAACAGTAGTAACAGCAGCAGAGCAAAACAAGTAACAGTAGCAGTGGGACAAACTCATAGGCAATGGGTGGTGATTTGTTTGGATGATATTAATCATGCAACAGTCATAACACGGAGAGATATGTGGCTAGCTCCCGTTCGTCAATGTGATGTAGGCATGCATTCCGTGTATCGTCATACGTGCTTAGGGAAAAGAACTTGCATGACATCTATTGTCCATCCCTCCCGTGGCAGCGGGGTCCAAAAGGAAACTACGGGATATTAAGGTTCTCCTTTTAATATAGAATCGGACCAACACACTAGCACTTGGTGAACACATGAACTCCTCAAACTATGGTCATCACCGGGAGTGGTTCCGGTTATTGTCACTCCGGGGTTGCCGGGACATAACACATAGTATGTAACTACAACTTGCAAGATCGGATCTAAAACACACATATATTGGTGACAACATAATAATTTCAGATCTGAAATCATGGCACTCGGGCCCTAGTGACAAGCATTAAGCATGGCAAAGTAGTAGCAACATCAATCTCAGAACATAGTGGATACTAGGTATCAATCACCGTCAAAACTAACTCGATTACATGATAGATCTCATCCTACTCATCACCGCCCAGCCAGCCTACAAATAGATTACTCATGAATGATGAAGAGCTTCATGGAATTGTAGAGGGAAGAAGGTTGATGATGACGACGGCAACGATTTCCCCTGTCCGGAGCCCGAAACGGACTCCAGGTCTCTCCTCCGGATGAAGAACAGGATGTGGCGGCGCCTCCGTATCGCAAACGCGATGAAATCTTCTCTCCTGATTTTTTTCTAGGCGAAAGTGAATTTATAGAACTGAGACTAGGGGCGGCAGAGGCACGCGGGCCCCACAAGCTTGCTTGCCGCGGCAAGGGGGTGTCCGCGGCAACAGGGCTTGTGGCCCACTGGCCCATCCCCTTCGGTGGATCTTTCCGCAGGTATTTTTCATAATTTCCGCAAAAATTCTCCGTAAATTTTCAGGACGTTCCGAGAACTTCCATTTCTGCACAAAAAGAACACCATGGCAATTCTGTTGAAAACAACGTCAGTCCGGGTTAGTTCCATTCAAATCATGCAAATTAGAGTCCAAAACAAGGGCAAAAGAGTTTGGAAAAGTAGATACAATGGAGATGTATCAATCCTAGGCCTGATCAGTGAGGCGACGGTGGCTCTCGACCATAACTCGAGGGCGAGCTCTCGCGCGCCTGTGCTCAGCTCTCGTGAGTCCGTCATCAGAGCAATCCGAGAACTTCGACAGGCCCAAGCCGTGTGATGCGGGGGCTGCCCTGCACCACCAATCGCAGTCACCGTCGTCGGCACGGTCGACCGGCCTCACATCTGCATCAACGCGCTCGTAACCGACAGAGCCGCGGCTCAAGTCCCTTTCTTGCCCGCGCTGGCTGACCATCGATGGGTGTACCCGCGCGCCGGCGCCCTCATGCCCTTCAGGTTGGGGAACGCGACTGCCACTTACCAGCGCCTCCGACGGGCCATGATCATGCCTTGCTTGCTGGGGCGTGGTGAGAAGGAGGACGATATGCTCGGGCTGAGCGAAGGCCCCGAGCCACGGGAGACGGCACATCCGTGAGGGTTGCGACCGTGGAAGCAGGAGTTCGGGCGACGACGGCGCTTTTGGAACTCCAGCGACATGCCCGCCAGGTGACTTTTTATTGACTTCTGCCAGGTAACTTTTGGCTCACCTCGTATGAGGGCGCCCATAGGGCCATGCGGCCTTGAGGAGCTCAGGGCACTCCCTGCCGCTACTTACATTAAAGCATCTTTTAGTTGTTTCTACCTCACCCGCTTCGAACCCTAACGTTCCACATTGCTTGCGTCTTTGGGCGGTCGACCCCCGCTTCGGGGCTCCGGTCGAAGCTTATCCTTGCAGGCCGCCTCACGCATCAGACACCCAATCTCACACTAAAAAAGAAGAAGTCAACAAGGTTTAACAATGACCCAAAAGAAGCTCAGTCCACCAATGACTCGGCGGTAGGGACACTCGCGAGGCCAAAACGTCCTCGCGACCTCCCAGATACACCCCCATCATGACACTCTCACGTAATAACTAGCGAGGCTGTATACACACAGGGCCCCCCGAGGACGCGGAGGGGTCCATCCGACGCCTAGTGGCAGGCCTATGCTCCGTGCTGGGGAGAAGCTGAGTCCAGCAATGACTCGGTGGTAGGGACACTCGCGAGGCCAAAGCGTCCTCGCGACCTCCCATATACACCCCCACCGTGACACTCTCACGTAATAGCGAGCCGAGGCTGTATACGCCCAAGGCCCCCCGAGGACGTGGAGGAGTCCATCCCACGCCTAGTGGAAGACCTATGCTCCGTGCTGGGTACAGATGGAGGAAATCAACATAGTCCGCCAATGACAATGCCCAGAGGTGGCACCAACGCAGTCCGCCAATGACTGTGCCCGCAGCTGGCACCAACACAGTCCGTCAATGGCTACGCCCGCAGGCGGCAAGGAAATCAACACAGTCCACCCACGACTACGCCCACGCCCAGTGCGTGGGATAGACAACTGAAGGTATGGGGCCGCTTGTACGTCAAGGGGGACCCCTGAGCATTGCGACTCAGGGGCCTAACTGCGCCCGTAGCACCTTCCCCCTTTCGGTCATCCTTGGTTTTCGGTCGGTCCAATCGCGGGGTGGTACGCGCGGGGCGGGCCCTGCCAACGCAGAGCTTGATGCGCTCAACAAGCTATTCCAAATCTCTTGGGGAGAACGCTGGAGTCACTCGTACGTCAAAGGGGACTCCTGAGCATCGCGACTCAGGAGCCTGAACTGTGCTCATAGCCCCTTCCCCTTTTGGGCCGTCCTTGGTTTCCGGTCGGTTCAATCACGGGGAGGTATGCGCGGGGCGGGCCCTGCCGATGCAGAGTTCCAAAGGAGTCCAGTAGCCTCAAACCGTGAGCTTCTTAGGAAGGACATGGAAGTGCTCGTACGCCAAGGGGGACTCCTGAGCATTGTGACTGAGGAGCCTGGACTGTGCTCGTAGCCGCTTCCCCTTTTTGGTCGTCCTTGTTTTCCGGTCGGTTCAGTCGCGGGGAGATACGCGTGGGGCAGACCTCGTTGTGTTCCCCTCATGAGGGCAGCTCGAGCGTCAAGGGGGACTCCTGAGCATCGCGACTCAGGGTACTAACTACGCTCATAGCCCATGTTGGGGAACGTCGCATGGGAAACCAAAAATTTCCTACGCGCACGATGACCTATCATGGTGATGTCTATCTACGAGAGGGGATTTCCGATCTACGTACCCTTGTAGAACGCACAGCAGGAAGCGTTAAGAAACGCGGTTGATGTAGTGGAACGTCCGCACGTCCCTCGATCCGCCCCGTGAATCTTCCCACGAACCGTCTCGTGATCCGTCCCACGATCCGCTCCGATCTAGTGCCGAACGGACGGCACCTCCACGTTCAGCACACGTACAGCTCGACGATGATCTCGACATTCTTGATCCAGCAAGAGAGACAGAGAGGTAGATGAGTTCTCCGGCAGCGTGACAGTGCTCCGGAGGTAGGTGGTGATCTTATCTCAGCAGGGCTCCGCCCGAGCTCCGCAGAAACGCTATCTAGAGGAAAAACCGTGGAGGTATGTGGTCGGGCTGCCGTGGCAAAGTTGTCACAAATCAGCCCTAATACCTCAGTATATATAGGAGGGAGGGGAGGGACCTTTCCTTGAGGCTCAAGGGAGCTCCTTGGGGTCGGCCGAAGAGGGGAAGGAGGAATCCTCCTCCAATCCTAGTCCAACTAGGATTGGAAGGTAGAGTCCTTCCCTTCCTTCCCACTTCCCCTTTTTTTACTCTTTTATTTTTCTTATCTCCTGCGCAGGGGCCTTCTTGGGCTTGCCCACCAGCCCACTAAGGGCTGGTGCGGCACCCCTAAGGCCTATGGGCTTCCCCCGGGTGGGCTGCCCCCCCCCCCCCCCCCCCCGGTGAACATCCGGAACCCATTCGTCACTCCCGGTACATTCCCGGTAATGCCGAAAACTTTCCGGTAATCAAATGAGGTCATCCTATATATCAATCTTCATCTCTGGACCATTCCAGAAACCCTCGTGACGTCCGTGATCTCATCCGGGACTCTGAAAAACATTCGGTAACCAACCATATAACTCAAATACGCATAAAACAACGCCGAACCTTAAGTGTGCAGACCTGCAGGTTCGAGAACTATGTAGACATGACCCGAGGGACTCCTCGGTCAATATCCAATAGCGGGAGCTGGATGCCCATATTGGATCCTACATATTCTACGAAGATCTTATCGTTTGAACCTTAGTGCCAAGTATTCATATAATCCCGTATGTCATTCCCTTTGTCCTTCGGTATATTACTTGCCCAAGATTCGATCGTCAGTATCCGCATACCTATTTCAATCTCGTTTACCGGCAAGTATCTTTACTCGTTCCGTAATACAAGATCCCGTGACTTACACTAAGTCACATTGCGTGCAAGGCTTGTGTGTGATGTTGTATTACCGAGTGGGCCCCGAGATACCTTTCTGTCACACGGAGTGACAAATCCCAGTCTTGCTCCTTACTAACTCAACGGACACCTTCGGAGATACCTGTAGAGCATCTTTATAGTCACCCAGTTACGTTGTGACGGTTGATACACACAAAGTATTCCTCCGGTGCCAGTGAGTTATATGATCTGATGGTCATAGGAATAAATACTTGACACACAGAAAACAGTAGCAACAAAATGACACGATCAACATGCTACGTCCATTAGTTTGCGTCTAGTCCATCACATGATTCACCCAATGATGTGTTCCAGTTATCAAGCAACAACACCTTGTACATAGTCAGAAGACCCTGACTATCCTTGATCAGCTAGCTAGCCAACTAGAGGCTTGCTAGGGACAGTGTTTTGTCTCTGTAAACACACATGTATCTAAGTCTTCATTCAATATAATTATAGCATGGATAATAAACGATTATCTTGATACATGAATTATAATAACAACTTATTTATCATTGCCTCTAGGGCATAATTCCAACAGTCTCCCACTTGCACTAGAGTCAATAATCTAGTCCTCACATCACCATGCGAATTACATTGTAATAAATCTAACACCCATACAGTTTGGGTGTTGATCATGCTTTGCCCGTGGAAGAGGTTTAGTCAGTGGGTCTGCCACATTCAGATCCGTGTGCACTTTGCAGATATTCACGTCCTCCTCGACGTAGTCGCGGATGAGGTTGAAGAGTCGTTTGATGTGTCTGGTCTTCTTGTGAAACCGTGTTTCCTTTGCTATGGCAATGACACACGTGTTGTCACAAAACAGGGTTATTGGATTCAGTGCGCTCGGCACCACTCCAAGATCCGTCACGAACTGCTTCATCCAGAGACCCTCCTTAGCTGCCTCTAAGGCAGCCATGTGCTCCGCTTCACATGTAGAATCAGCTACGACGCTTTGCTTGGAACTGCACCAGCTTACCGCACCCCCATTAAGAATAAATATATATCCGGTATGCGACTTAGAGTCATCCGGATCTGTGTCAAAGCTTGCATCGACGTAACCTTTTACCGCGAGCTCTTCGTCACCTCCATATACGAGAAACATCTCCTTATTCGTTTTCAGGTACTTCAGGATATTCTTGACCGCCGTCCAGTGATCCACTCGTGGATTACTCTAGAACCTGCCTGTCATACTTATGGCCAGGCTAACGTGTGGTCTAGTGCAGAACATTGCATACATGATAGAACCTATGGCTGAAGCATAGGGGATGAAACTCATTGTCTTTCTATCTTCCTCAGTTGCTGGGCACTGAGTCTTACTCAATTTTATACCCTGGAATACTGGCAGGAACCCTTTCTTGGACTTCTCCATTTTGAACTTCTTCAAAACTTTATCAAGGTATGTGCTTTGTGAAAGTCCTATCAGGCGTTTCGATCTATCCCTGTAGATCTTAATGCCTAGAATGTAAGCAGCTTCTCCTAGGTGCTTCATAGAGAAACTTTTATTCAAGTAACCTTTTATGCTCTCCAAAAGCTCCACATTATTTCCAATCAACAATATGTCATCCACATATAATATTAGAAACGCCGCAGAGCTCCCACTCACTTTCTTGTAAATACAGGATTCTCCAACCACCTGTATAAACCCAAATGCTTTGATCACCTCATCAAAGCGTTTATTCCAACTCCAAGATGTTTGCACCAGTCCATAAATGGATCACTGGAGCTTGCACACTTTGTTAGCATTTTTAGGATCGACAAAACCTTCGGGTTGCATCATATACAACTCTTCCTTAAGGAAACCGTTAAGGAATGCCGTTTTGACATCCATCTGCCAGATTTCATAATTGAAAAATGCAGCTATTGCTAACATGATTCTGACGGACTTGAGCATCGCTACTGGTGAGAATGTCTCATCGTAGTCAATTCCTTTAACTTGTGAAAAACCCTTTGCCACAAGTCGAGCTTTATAAACAGTCACATTACCGTCATCGTCCGTCTTCTTCTTAAAGATCCATTTGTTCTGAATAGCCTTACGACCTTCAGGTAGTACTTCCAAAGTCCACACTTTGTTTTCATACATAGATCCTATCTCGGACTTCATGGCCTCCAGCCATTTGTTGGAATCCGGGCCCACCATTGCTTCTTCATAATTCGCATGCTCATTGTTGTCTAACAGCATAATTGATAAGAGGGATTGTTGTACCACTCTGGACCAGTACGCGATCTCGTTGACCTGCGAGGTCCGATAGGAACTTGATCTGGAGTTTCATGATCATCATCATTAACTTCCTCCTCAACCGGCGTCGCAATGACACGGGTTTCCCCTTGCCCTGCGCCACCATCCAGAGGGATCAGAGGTTCGACAACCTCATCAAGTTCTATCTTCCTCCCACTCAATTCTCTCGAGAGAAACTCCTTATCGAGAAAAGCTCCGTTCTTAGCAACAAACACTTTGCCCTCGGATTTGAAATACAAGGTATACCCAACTGTCTCTTTTGGGTAACCTATGAAGACGCACTTTTCCCGCTTTGGGTTCCAGCTTTTCAGGCTGAAGCTTTTTGGCATAAGCATCACATCCCCAAACTTTAAGAAACGACAACTTTGGTCTTTTGCGATACCACAGTTCGTATGGTGTCGTCTCAACGGCTTTTTATGGTGCCCTATTTAAAGTGAATGCAGTTGTTTCTAATGCATAACCCCAAAACGATAACGGCAAATCAGTAAGATACATCATAGATCGCACCATCTCTTATAAAGTACGATTACGACATTCGGACACACCATTACGTTGTGGGGTTCCAGGCAGTGTCAACTGTGAAACAATTCCACATTGTCTGAAGTGAGCACCAAACTCGAAACTCAGATATTCACCTCCACGATCAGACCGTACGAACTTGATTTCTTGTTACGATGATTTTCGACTTCACTCTGAAATTGTTTGAACTTTTCAAATGTTTCAGACTTGTGCTTCATCAAGTAGACATAACCATATCTACTCAAATCGTCAGTGAAGGTGAGAAAATAATGATATCCGCCACGTGCCTCAACACTCATCGGACCACACACATCGGTATGTATGATTTCCAACAAGTCACTTGCACGCTCCATTGTTCCGGAGAACGGAGTTTTAGTCATCTTGCCCATGAGGCATGGTTCGCACTTGTCAAGTAAATCAAAGTCAAGTGAATCCAAAAGTCCATCGGTATGGAGTTTCTTCATGCGCTTTACACCAATATGACCTAAGCGGCAGTGCCATAAAAACATGGCGCTATCATTGTTAACTCTAACTCTTTTGGTCTCAATGTTATGTATATGTGTATTATCACTATCAAGATTCAATATGAACAATCCTCTCACATTGGGTGCATGACCATAAAAGATATTACTCATAGAAATAGAACAACCTCTGACATAAACGAGTAACCGTCTCGCAATAAACAAGATCCAGATATAATGTTCATGCTCAACGCAGGCACTAAATAACATTTATTCAAGTTCATAACTAATCCCGATGGTAACTGAAGTGAAACTGTGCCGACGGTGATTGCATCAACCTTGGAATCATTTCCCATGGGCATCGTCACTTCATCCTTCGGCAGCCTTCAGTTATTCCGCAGTTCCTATTTCGAGTTGCAAATATGAGCAGCAGAACCGGTATCGAATAGCCAGGCACTACTACAAGATCTGGTTAAGTACGCATCAATAACATGTATATCGAATATACCTGATTTTTCTTTGGTCGCCTTCTTATTAGCCAGATACTTGGGGCAGATGCGCTTCCAGTGACCCATACCCTTGCAATAATAGCACTCCGTTTCAGGCTTAGGTCCAGCTTTGGGTTTCTTCTTCGGATTGGCAACAGGCTTGCCGCTCTTCTTTGAATTACCCTTGTTTCCTTTGCCGTTTGTCTTGAAACTAGTGGTCTTATTCACCATCAACACTTGATGCTCTTTACGGAGTTCTGACTCTGCGACTTTCAGCATCACGAATAACTCGTCGGGTGACTTGTTCATCCCTTGCATGTTATAGTTCAACACGAAGCCCTTATAGCTTGGTGGCAGCGATTGAAGAATTCTGTCAGTGATAGCCTCTTGCGGGAGTTCAATCCCCAGCTCAGCAAGACGATTTGAGTACCCAGACATTTTGAGCACATGTTCACTGACAGACGAATTCTCCTCCATCTTGCAAGCATAGAATTTATCGAAGGTCTCATACCTCTCGATCCGGGCGTTCTTCTGAAAGATAAACTTCAACTCCTAGAACATCTCATATGCTCCATGACGCTCAAAGCGATGTTGATGTCCCGGCTCTAAGCCATAGAAGACTGCACATTGAACTACTGAGTAGTCCTCCTTACGTGTTAACCAAGTGTTCTTAACATGTTGGTCAGCCGTGGCGGGTGGTTCATCTCCTAGCGCAGCATTAAGGACATAATCCTTCTTCCCAGCTTGCAGGAGCAACTTAAGATTACGAGCGCAGTATACAAAGTTGCTTCCATCATCTTTCAACTTAGCTTTCTCTAGGAACGTATTAAAACTCAGGGTGACTGTCGCGTGAGCCATTGATCTACAACACAAATATATTCAAAGTGGACTTAGACTATGTTCAAGATAATTAGAGTTTAACTAATCAAATTACTTGCTAAACTTCCACTCAAAAAGTACATCTCTCTAGTCATTTGAGTGGTTCATGATCCAGTTCCACTAGCTCAAGTCCGATCATCACGTGAGTTGAGGATAGTTTCAGTGGTAAGCATCCCTATGCTAATCATATCAACTATATGATTCATGATCGACCTTTCGGTCTCATGTGTTCCGAGGCCATGTCTGCACATGCTAGGCTCATCAAGCTTAACCCGAGTGTTCCGCGTGTGGAACTGTTTTGCACCCATTGTATGTGAATGTTGGGTCTATCACACCCGATCATCACGTGGTGTGTCGAAATGATGAGCTGTACCAACGGTGCACAGTCGGGGAGAACACAATTTCGTCTTGAAATTTTAGTGAGAGATCACCTCATAATGCTACCGTCGTTCTAAGCAAAATAAGGTGCATAAAAGAATTAACATCACATACAATTCATAAGTGACATGATATGGCCATCATCACGTGCTTCTTGATCTCCATCCCCAAAGCACCGGCACGATCTTCTTGTCAGCGGTGCCACACCATGATCTCCATCAACGTGTCGCCATCGGGGTTGTCGTGCTACTCATGCTATTACTACGAAAGTTACATCCTAGCAATATAGTAAACGCATCTGCAAGCACAAACATTAGTTTAAAGACAACCCTATGGCTCCTGTCGGTGGCCGAACCATCGACGTGCAAGTCGATATTAACTATTACAACATGATCATCTCATACATCCAATATATCATGTCACATCGTCGGCCATATCACATCACAAGCATACCCTGCAAAAACAAGTTAGACGTCCTCTAATTGTTGTTGCATGTTCTACGTGGTGACCATGTCACATCCCTGACCCTTAAGCAAGATAGCATTGTGCTCATGTCTTCTTTGCATTAGCATCTAAGAAGTTTCAACAAAAACAACAAAGTGGCAAAGGAAAAACTCAAAACCCTAGCCACCATTTCAATTAAAGGAAATCTCAAACTAGTTCAAAATCAATGAACCCAAAATGGCCTCAAGAAATGTTCAAACTTTGTGATAAATCATGAAAGTAAATGAGGATTGGAGAAAACTATTTTCTTGACACTTTAAGCTTTTTGAATAAATGAAAAAGGCTACTGATTTCAAGTTTTAAATTTGAAATCAGAAACTATAAATTTCCAAAAATGTTGAAAACGTTGGAAATGGTTGGGGATATTATAACAAATATTTTAGGACGTCTAAAATAGTTTTACTTATTGTTTTGGAGCTGAACTAATTAGCAAAACAATAATTAGCAAAACAGAAAAACAAAAACAGAAAAAAATGGAAAAACCTTACCTGTCGCCTAAGCCTGGCCCGGCCCATCCCTGGCTCGTCCCCTCCCTCGCGCCAGTAGGCAGCAGGAGGTGGCCGCCGCCCCCTCCGGCGCGGCCACGCACCTGCGTGCCTGCCTGGCCGCCGCCTCGCGCTGGTGACGACGGGGATAAGCTCCCCAGGGCCTCCCCTATCCATTCCCCGCCTCGGTTCTCTTCCTCCTCCCGGATCTCCTCCTCCTTCTTGCTGTCGCCATTAGAGGCGAGCTCGAGCTCGAGCTGCCCGTGCCCCTAGACATAGGATTCCCTCCCAGAGCACGCCATTAGCTCCGCCTCGTCGCCCTGGTCATCTCTGCAGAAGCCGAAGCTTCCTCGAGCCCTGCAACACCCGCAACGCCATCGTCTTCCACCTCCGACCACCGGACCTCTCCCGTCGATTCGTCGCCCCCAGGCCTTCCCCGAGCCGTCTAAGCTCTGCTCTGCACTCCCCGTGAGCATCCGGTCGTTTCCCCTAAGTTTTTCCCGTCGATCCCCTCCTCTAGCTCTAGTTTCACCGGAGTCCGACGAGGACCGCCGCTGCCGCTCGTCGCCGGTGGCCCTCCAATGATCAGCACGTCCTTCCGAGGGCACCAGCAGCTCCAGGTCGACGCGTAGATCCTGTAGCAGCTAAGAACCGAGCGTAGATCCCTCTGATTCAAAGACCCCGATGACGCCCGAGCCTTGGCCGCCGCCAAGCTCGTCGCCGGCGTCATCTCCGGCCAGATCAGCCCCGGCTAAGTGCAGAAATGAAGCTGCGGGAGACGTGCCGTTCCTCTGGTGCTCTCCGCGCAGCATTTGGCCCCCTGTGCGCCGTTTCCGAGCCCCTCCGCCGTGCTGGTGGTCGCCGGAGGCTCCCCGCCGGCGAGGACAACCTCGCCGCCGGTGGATGTCGACGTGGCAAAGCTAACCCAGCAGCTCAGCACCTAATCACTCGCTGACAAGTGGGCCCAAGGCCAAGTCAAACCTCAGTTAGGGCTGGTCAGCGCGGGATTAGTCCCAGAGAGGCTGACAAGTGGGGCCCCCCTGTCAGGTTTGACATTAACAGGTCGGCTGACCTGCTGACGTCAGTCTGATGCAATAAATAGAATTTCCAGTATAAAACTAATTCAGGAAATTGCTAAAAATTGTAAAAATCATAGAAATTAATCTGTAACTCCAATGAAAATAATTTATATATGAAAAAGCATCAGAAAAATTCAAGGATTCTGATTATGCTATTTTCAACCATTTTTAAAAAAGTTACAGAACCCTAAATTGTGGAATAAGGAATAATTCAATTCTTATAATCAATTTTTAAATGGAATTTGCAAAAGTATTCAAATTTCATTATATATACAATGTTCACCACTGTCCTAATTACAAATCAGTACCATAACATGACATTTCATGCATGTTAACATCAAGTTGATCTGAGCATCAGGTCGAATCAATTAAACCGGTATCCGAGAATACCCCGTTTGAATTGCTATTCGAATGTGATTCAAATCAACTCTAAACCTAATACATGTTGAAAATATTAACATATCACCTTGGATTCTCATGCCATGCTCATGCATCATTTTGAGTGCCTATGATTGTTATTGAATGTTGCCATTCATTTCGGTAGGCTCCGCACCCCCGGATTCCACCGAATATCCGTCTGACGGATATCGTTCCTCCTCTGAGCAACAAGGCAAGCAACCCTTTTGATCATCCCGATAATTCCCATGTTCTTGCTCCTGCACCTATTTATTGCATTTAAGATCAAATGCTTCAACTGCTTTTGCCACGATAGTTGAACCAACTTCCTTTGCATGACTTAACCTTGTCACCGTAAATAGCCAAACCTTGCAACCTAGCATACCTGGTACTTGTTTGAGCTATGATGTGCCTTATCCTGCTATGCATGCTATGCTTAGAGTTGTGTATGGTCTGTCATCTGGGAGATGAACAGAAATGTGGAATGTGTTCCGTAGGCATAGGTTGTGTGTTGAACTTGAGTTGGTAAAGGTACCGGTGAAAGGCTGTGTAGGAGTACATGGCGGGTTGTTTCATTGGAACCGTCCTTAGGAACTGAGTTCCGTGTATGTATTCCAAGACTAGATACTACCACATGCTGGGCCCTGAAATATGACCCCACTCGGCCTATTAATCGCGTAGTACCCGGTCCAGGAATTGCATGTAGTTTCTGGTGTTTATAGTAATGCTGGAGGCTGTGCATGGTGCTGACCTGAGAGGTGGGCCGTGATGCGGTAGGCAGTGGCACGGTGTACCAAGTGGCACCCGGATGGTGGGCTTGAGGCCGTGGCGGAAATCTCGGCCGGACTTCCGTACGGGTTACTCTCAGATAGGCGATAAACCTGGACTAGGTACTAGTGTGGTTAACAGTCGTGGCCGAGTCCCTCGCTGGGCTTCCACTCGAAGGTTGCCGAGGTGCATGACGTGCACATAGCGATAAGTGGCGAGAGCGTGTGTGACGAAGTACACCCCTGCAGGGTTATGATCTATTCGAATAGCCGTGTCCGCGGATATGGACTACTTGGAGACATATGTTGTATATAGATAACTTCAATGGCTACTCATAAAATTGTCAAGATAAGCGTGAGTGTCGTGGACGGCATTTCCGTATGGAGACGGAATGATTCCACGATAGTGTATTGTTGTGGTGTTAGTGGACTCGTGTGCGAGAAATCAAGTTGTCAAAACTAATTTCAAAATGCAAGTTGTCTAGCCACTAGTCAAATGCTGGCTTCCCGCATGAAACCCCACAATACCTTTTGATACCTTGCATGAGTAGTTAGCCATCCTAAAGTCTTGCTGAGTACCTTCGTACTCATGTTTGCTTAATAAATGTTGCAGAGGTTCCCAATGACCCAAATGGAGGGTTCTTCATAGACATCGACGACGACGAGTAGCTGGTGTCCCAGCTACGATCTGGCCCTACGTCGGCTCTGTAGTATATTCAGGCCATGTGCCTTCTAGTTGCCCTGTCTGTGCCCAGACAGTTTATAACTCTTTCGCTGGCTTGTATTTGTATGACTGCTATTATGGGTCGTGAGACCCTTAATGTGTAATATTATGTGTGTGGCTCTTCCGAGCCTCTTAAATAAAGGTTGTATGTTTATGGTTATGTTGTGATGCCATCGATGTATCTATAGATATCGGTATGCCATGCGTACGTGTGTCGTACTTGATATGTATGGGGTTCGATTACCTAGTCATGAACTTTAGTAGCACTCCTTACAAGGAAATGCCCCTTTGTGATCCAACGAGCCTTGGTAGTTCGCTACTGCTCCGGACACATTGGTTGACCGGCATGTGTCCTTCTTAGCTGTTGTGTCTGTCCCCTTTGGGGAAATGTCACGCGATCTAATGGAGTCCTTGTAGCCTGCTACGACTCGTCTACATTCGCTGATGACCGACACCTGCTTTGTTGGGCCATGTATGCCTGTCCTTGTGCGGTACTGCCACTTTGGTTTATGACTAGACATGTCGATCCGGCTTCTTTGACATTGGATTGCTAGCGACACTATCACATACGTGAGTCAAAAGACGCAAACGGTCCCGGCTAAGGTAAGGCTGCAGCCGTGGAGTTAACCGTGCGTGAGACCACAAAGGGATGCGATGTGTTACAGGCTGGATTCCTATGGCTTAGGATCGGGGTCCCGACAGACCATGGGTATCTAGTAGGATCGCATCTTACTTACGCAAACACCACAACGGAGATGTATGAATTGCTATTTAACCTCATCCAAGGATATCCTTGGTCAAATCCGATTCAACTAAAGTTGGAGAAAGCGACACTCGCGAGTCATCTTTGAGCAACGGGGTTGCTCGTAGCGCTGAAACTAGTCTCTCGTAAGCGTACGAGTAATGTCGGTCCGAGCCGCTTCCATCCAACAATACCGCGGAATCAAGAAAACACTAAGGAGGGCAACAAATCGCACATCACCGCCCACAAAAACTTTTGTGCTCTATTCAGATTACATTTACGCATGAACCTAGCTCATGATGCCACTGTTGGGGAACGTCGCATGGCTAACAAAAAAATACCTACGCGCACGAACACCTATCATGGTGATGTCCATCTACGAGAGGGGATTTCCGATCTACTTACCCTTGTAGATCGCACAACAGGAAGCGTTAAGAAACGCGGTTGATGTAGTGGAACGTCCTCACGTCCCTCGATCCGCCCCACGAACCGTCCCACGAACTGTCCCGCGATCCGTCCCATGATCCGCTCCGATCTAGTGCCGAACGGACGGCACCTCCGCGTTCAGCACACGTACAGCTCGACGATGATCTCGGCGTTCTTGATCCAGCAAGAGAGACGGAGAGGTAGATGAGTTCTCCGGTAGCGTGACGGTGCTCCGGAGGTTGGTGGTGATCATATCTCAGCAGGGCTCCGCCCGAGCTCCGCAGAAACGCGATCAAGAGGAAAAACCGTGGAGGTATGTGGTCGAGCTGCCGTGGCAAAGTTGTCACAAATCAGCCCTAATACCTCAGTATATATAGGAGGGAGGGGAGGGACCTTGCCTTCAGGCTCAAGGGATCCCCAAGGGGTCGGCCGACGGGGGGAAGGAGGAATCCTCCTCCAATCCTAGTCCAACTAGGATTGGAAGGTGGAGTCTTTCCCTTCCTTCACACTTCCCCCTTTCTTTTCCTTTCTCTTTGATTTTTCTTATCTCCTGCGCAGGGGCCTTCTTGGGCTTGCCCACAAGCCCACTAAGGGCTGGTGCGGCACCCCTAAGGCCTATGGGCTTCCTCGGGTGGGCTGACCCCCCCCCCCCCCCCGGTGAACATCCGGAAATCATTCGTCACTCCCTGTACATTCCCGGTAATGCCGAAAACTTTCCGGTAATCAAATGAGGTCATCCTATATATCAATCTTCGTCTCCGGACCATTCCGGAAACCATCGTGACGTCCATGATCTCATCCAGGACTCCGAACAACATTCAATAACCAACCATATAACTCAAATACGCATAAAACAACGCCGAACCTTAAGTGTGCAGACCCTGCGGGTTCGAGAACTATGTAGACATGACCCGAGGGACTCCTCGGTCAATATCCAATAGCGGGACCTGGATGCCCATATTGGATCCTACATATTCTACGATGCTTGCTAGGGACAGTGTTTTGTCTATGTATCCACACATGTATGTAAGTCTTCATTCAATACAATTATAGCATGGATAATAAACGATTATCTTGATACATGAATTATAATAACAACTTATTTATCATTGCCTCTAGGGCATAATTCCAACAGCCCCCCCCCTTTGGGCCGTCCTTGGTTTCCTGTCGGTTCAATCGCGGGGAGGTACGCACGGGGCGGGTCCTGCCGACGTAGAGTGACACAGCAAACATGATACGAACGAAGCGGAGAAAACATTCAAGCATTCAGTTATTACAAACCTTGACAAGTTCAGGAAAACACAAATGAGTTTGACGCCTCCACGAGGCACGATGTGCATTGCAAGGAAAAGACAGGGAGAAGAAATCAGGGGGAGCCGCCGCTGGTCGCCCCCTCTGCAGGGGCTGGTCGTCGACGTCAGAAGCTCTGTCTTCCCCGTCGTCGGCTTCAGCGGCATCTAGAGACGAAGGAGCTGCAACGCGGGCGAACCTCTTCACCAATGCCTCCACGGGGCCCTTCACCGCCCCGGCGGCGCGGTCGCGGACCTCGGCGGGGACCGACAGGTTCACATAGCTGAGGTCAAATCCCGACTCACGAAGATGCAGGTGGTTGAAGACGCATGCTGCGGCCGTGAAGAAGAGGTTGCGGCACTCACTGTCCAAGATCATGTCCACCTGCACGACGACGTCCTCCAGCGCCACGGCGAGCTCCATTGCGAGCGCGGCAAAGCCGCCCTCTGGGGTGGCCATAGGCTTGTCGAACGCATCCTGGCAGAGGGAGTGGAGCGTCGTGCGAAGCCTGAGCTCAACGTCACGGAAGCGGGACAGCTATGCGGCCTTCTCTCTCTCGGCTGCGGCGAGGGCTTCCCCCTGGGCATCAAGGACGACCTTCCTCGAGGCGGCCTACTTCTCCTGCTCTTCCAAGCGTGCCTGCTTCATGCCCACGTGGTTCGCCTCCTGGGACAGCTCTCCCTCCCAGGCGGCAAGCTTGGCCTCACGGGCCTCAAGTACCTCCTCCTGCATGCGACGCTCCTCGACTAGCTTGGCCTGCTCCCCTTGGAGAGCTTGCAGGCGTGCCTCCACTTCTTTGCAGCGCTTGGCACACGCCTTGGCTTCCTTCAGGGCCTCCTCACGAGAAGAGCAGGCGGCCTTGGCCTCCCTCTCGCCCTTCCCCATCTCGACTGCGACATTGCCCAGGGCACTGAAGGCCGCGTTCAGGACACCCTAGGTGAATAACGAGGTCCTCTGGACCTCCTCGTGAAGAACCTCCAAAGTTCTCGTGGGCGGTGCCGTCGGAGAGGCAGCGACATGCGGAGTAGGGGGCTCTGAAGGCTGCCTAGAGGTCGCAGGCATTGGGGCATCGGCAGGCAGATGGCCCCCCCGGAGCATGCCCCTCAGGCAGCGACGTCACCATGGCCGCCTCATGGCGCTTTGGGGGCTCGGGGGGCGCGACGATCAAGGCCTGCGAGGTTGCGTCGCGAGCCTCCCCCTCTCCATCGGCAGGCGGCGACACGTTGGAAAGAGCTTTTGGTGCATCAGGAGTTGTCATCGACTTGACGCCCGACTTCTGCCTCCTCGCCCTCGGCGAGACGCTACCCTTGATATCAGGCAAAATAGGGAATCAGCCAAGTGCGGACAACGCACACACACAACGTGCCAAGACAAGTGACTCATTCTTTGGGGTCAATCCACCTCTTCCTCTTCATCTCCCCCGCGCCGGCACGAGCAACAGGACCCCCCACAAAGGGGGGCGAGCCTGGTGCCTCAGGTTTTCCACCGGCGGAGGCGGGATGCGCCAAGGATCACCCAGCCTCGCACTTCTGGGGGGGCGGGCATGCACGTAGACCGCGTAACACGCGGGGTCGACGCGGGCCCCGTGGAGCTCCTAATCGGGCGCGGGGAGACCCCCGCGGAGACCTCACCAGTGACATCATCATCTGCGAGCTTGCGCAGAAGGATGGCCTATGACGGGAGATGCGCGCTCGCCGGGCAGTCGTCGAAAGTCTTTTCCAAATCCCCCTCATCGGAGGTGTCGCCAGATGACACCTCTAGCAAACCAGAACCCTCGGCTGGAAGAGCCCCCGCTCATCAAAGACAGGCAGCCCGGCAAGCACGTCGGCCCGGCTGTCAAGACGGTACAGCGGATCCAGAGCCTCAGGCAGGTCACCAGGGTCGCCGCTCAGCAAGATCGCCAGGACCCTGCTTAGCTCCTCAGTGGGGAGGTCTTGGGACTAGAGCATGAGCTCGTCGTCACTAGCATGGTAATCCCACAGGGGCCTGGTGTGGGCCTGAAGGGGCGCCAGGTGTTGCGCCAAGAACTCCTTCACTATCATCCTCCCGGTCAGCCTCTTGGCACTGATGTCGCGGGAGAAGCGCTCCAGGACGGGCGCGGCCCGAGGGTCGGAATGCTTCGCCGAGCTCCACGCAGATGTGTTCTCCGGCAACCCCTTCGGCTCCTCCAGCCGAGGTTTGGCGTCCTTGAGGCTCATAAGAACCCAACGTTGCCTGAAGTTCTCCACCTTCATCCCAGCCTTCAGGAGCAGATTTCCACTCTGGGCCGCCACGAATTAGACGCATGCCGACAAGTGGGCGCCGTCATGTAGGCGCAGGCTGAAGAAGTGGCGGAAGAGGGCCACTGAAGGTTGCACATGTACGAAAGCCTCGCAGTAGAAAGCGAAGACGGGCAGGAGCAAGACTGAGTTGGGTTGGTGGTTACGGAAAGGACTCACACACCTACAAAGTCTTCAACACGTATCACAACAAGGTTGTTGAAACTGTAGATGTGCAGTTCGATGAAAATAACAGCTCACAAAGAGAGCAACTGCCTCCTGTGCCAGATAAATTACCTCCTGAAGAAGCCATCAAGCTCAAAGCTACTGAAGATATCATTCCTACTGAGGAACAACCCCTTGTTGAGGAAGTCGTACCCAATACTAAGGAAACTCAAGAAGGTGCACCTGAGGAAAATGCTACAGATCAAATTCCTCAGCCCAACCAAAGTCTTGAACCAGCTCATCCAAGGATTGCAAATGAAGTGGAACTTGACAAAATCCTCGATGACATCAATGCGCCAGGTCCTACCACTCGCTCAAAAGATTCAAATGTATTGAACTTTTGTGGGCATTCCTGTTTTGTGTCTAACATAGAACCCTCAAAATTTGGTGAAACCTTCATGGAACCTGAGTGGATTCAAGACATGCAAGATGAACTTCTTTAGTTCAAGCTAAATGTTGCATGGGACTCGTCAAAAGACCAGATCCTCGCAAGCACAATATCATCGGCACCAAGTGGATCTACCGAAACAAGCAAGATGAGGATGGTCAGGTTGTGAGGAACAAGGCACGGCTTGTAGCCCAAGGCTACACACAGGTTGAAAGAATTGACTTTGATGAAACTTTTGCACCTGTTGCTAGACTTGAAGCTATTCGAATATTACTTGCTTATGCTAATCATCATAATATTATTCTATAGCAAATGGATGTGAAAAATGCATTCCTAAATGGTAAGCTTGAGGAAGAAGTATATGTTGCTCAGCCCCCAGGTTTTGAAGACCCGAAGCATCCTGAAAAAGTCTTCAGACTCAAAAAGGCACTCTATGGCCTCAAGCAAGCCCCTCGGGCATGGTATGATACATTGAAGGAATTCCTCATGAAGAAAAGCTTCAAACCCGGTTCACTTGATCGTACTCTTTTCAAAAATCCTATGACAATGAACTATTTGTGTGCCAGATATATGTTGACAACATTATTTTTGGTTGTACTGATAAACATTAGAATGATGAATTTGCCTACATGATGGGTGAAGAATATCAAATGTCTATGATGCGGAAGCTAAAATTCTTCTCAGGTCTGCAAATTCGTCAACAACGCAATGGCATATTCATATCTCAGGAGAAATTCCTCGAGGATGTTCTGAGGAAATTCGGCGTGAATGAATGCAAAGGCGTCAAGATTCCTATGCCTAACAACGGCCACCTGTGCAGTGATGAAAATGGTAAAGATTTTGATCAGCAGGTATACCGTCTATGATTGGCTCTTTATTGTACCTGTGTGCAGCTAGGCCAGATATTCTGCTTACTGTTTGCATGTGTGCTCGTTTTCAAGCAAAATCGAAGGAATCAAGCCATAAGGACGTGAAACATATTCTTCGATATCTAGCTCACACTCCAACACTAGGATTATGGTACCCCAAGGGCTCAAATATTCACCCTGTTGGATATTCTAATTCTGATTATGCCGGTGACCATGTGAACCGCAAGTCAACATCAGGCACATGTCATTCCCTTAGAAGATCATTAGTATGTTGGTCCTCAAAGAAACAGAACTGTGTATCACTCTCCCCTACCGAAGCTGAGCAAACCCTCACAGACTACGACATCCACATGAAGAATGTGCCCCTCTACTGCGACAATGAGAGTGCAATCAAGATCGCCTACAATCCAGTACAACACTCCAAGACCAAGCACATCCAGATTCGTCATCATTTTCTTTGTGACCATGCCCTCAAGGGCAATATCATCATCGACCATGTGAAGTTTGATGATCAACTAGTAGATATCTTCACAAAGCCCATGGATGAGAGAAGGTTTTGCAAGTTGCGGTGTGAGCTAAATATTCTAGAATCTTCAGTGTCTTGTAAACATGCACACATCTTGACACTTATGCAAAATTGATGGCTTAGATGTGCAACACATAAAGTAACGATTTTCTTCAATCAAAGAAGAATATCATTATAAGTGTGAAGAAATCGATGAAGAATTTGGTTCTCAAGGCCCTACGACAATTGTACGCGGCGCCTGAAATCATCATTCTTATACAGTGGGTCACGCCACCACCCAACTTCGAAATTCTTCAAGTTGCAAATTCTTCAATCTGAGACTTTGTCACAATAACCTCAAAATTTTCAAAGTCGTCAAAATTTTCAAATTCTTCAAAACTTTTTGTGATGATCTTCATATATATATATTATAATGAGCTTTCAATGTCCTCAACATCATTCACTTATTGCTCAGTATTCAATTTGGAATTTCTTCTAAGTGAATGTGATCGGACCCGACTCCCCTCTATGCTAAGCTCAACCCAGTCTATTCTCAATTCTTCATATGCGTTCTGTTTGACACTTGTTCATAATCCTCACTGAGTCCTTGTTAGCTGAGGACTTTGCAACGAAATCCTCAAAATTCAAAATTTAGTTTTAACATTACCACACTAACCGCACCCACTACTCACGTTCGGATAACCACGATCTCCACCGCTTCGATCGTGGGTAGCACGTGTCACGCGGAGACGAAGGGGCAAGGGCAGTTCGATCCGAAAGTTTCGGCCTAGACCGTTTTTCACCTGAGCTATAAATAGCCCCTTACCCCCCATCAATCAAAACTCTTCTCTTCCCCTCGACTTCTCCGCTTGAGCTCAAACACTAGCGCCGCCGCTAGCATCTTCCTCGCATGTGAGGAAAAGATTCACTGCCTCGCCCTCGCCGTTGCCGGACTCACGCCGACTACGGAACATCTTCCTCTGTCGTCGCCGTAGTTGTCTTCAGTCGCCAAGTTATGGCACTGAAGATCTGGAGATTCTGGACCAAAGAACTTCTTCTTTTACTGCTTCAGTTCATCATGTTCTTCACACAGGGTAAATAAAATACTATTTTACTGCCCTTGATGCTCTCTTTATTCTCTTTACATTCATGAAATCAATTTTTCCTCAGAAATTCTCTCAACTGTGCACACCCATGTCTAGAACACTTGAGGAATTTCACTAAGTCACTAAATTATTCACGAGATTCCTCAATTGTTTAAATTTTTAAATCTACACAACTCTGGAACCCAAGATCTGAATGCTTAGTCAAATTCCTCAACTCACTGGTCAAATTCCTCAACTTTAGTAATTTTTCAATTTCCTCAATTCCTCAACACGTACAAAATGTCAGCTGATGAATCACTAGGTTCTCATCAACTTAACTCATTTGCAGCATTTCTAGAAGAAACATTACCTATGTCTTCAGAATCATCAAGAATTCAAATTTCTTAGCAAAAACCTCAGCTGAAGAAAATGGAGGAAGACCGGAAACAGAAAGGTGGCAAAAAGCTGGAACAGAACACTGCCTTTGAGATCCATGAGGAGATCTATGCTGAGTACTGCACGCCAGATGAAGAAATCTATGGCAAAGAAACTATGGCTAAACGCAAGATAAGACTTCAGAAGATTAAATGTAGACGGATGAAAGAGTGGAAGGAATACAGATATGTAACTCCAAAATATGCGAAGAAGTTTGCCCTCAAACCTCCATGCAAAAGGTTGCCATAAGGAGATCAATAAGCAGCATATCCCTCAATTGTAGCCACTACTGAGGATTATCCTGAAGAAAAAGACAAGTATTTGTCTAAGCTACACAAAAAGGTTAAAGTCGATGTCACAAAATTCAATGAGGACTCTGCTGATGTATCTACTTCTGCCACTTCTTCTGCTGCTGAGGCTTCTGCTACAGAAAAACCTTAGAAGCAGGCTCTGTTGAAGAAACCAAAAGCCTCAACAGTAGTTTCAAAAGAGCAATTTCCTCAGAAAGTTGCAATATCTGCAAAGTCTTCACCTCCTCTGTAGAAACAGCTCAGTAAGCTTCAATCAGAAAACACAAGTTCCTCTGTGCCATCTACCTCAGGCTCAGCCTCAAAATCTTCACCGAGTCTGTTGAAGACTAAGATGACTATTGGTAGAGGTACCAGACCAAGTCCAAGCAAGGTCGTCAACATTTCTTCTGCATCAGAAGGAAGGGAAGAATATGATGATGAAACACTTCAAGCCATCATCAGAAACAAGCAAGAAAGAGTTGCACAAGCCACTGGTAGCTCCATTCCCTCGCACTGGATCCGAAGATACTCCTAAACTTCATAGATCTCTTGTATGAGGATCCAAACACTCCAATTGATGATTTGAAGCTTCCTCCCGGAGTAAGCCATATGGTTTCCACATTCATCAATGAAGAAAAATGGAAGGATCGGTAAGCCAAACAAGCCAGGCTTGCGAAAGTTAAAAAGGATAAATTCCTGAAGTAGAACCTCCTCAACCTGACGCCCGAGAAACTTATTTCTACTCAGGCAGAACTGAAAACCCTCACGAATAGGTACACTAGTCTTCATGCTGATCATAAGGGGGTCAAAGTGCAATTCGTCAATGCCGCAACTGCTGCAATTGATGAATACAATAGCAGAATTGTCGCCCCAAAGGAGCACACAAACCCTCAGCCAAGCTATACTGTGCAACTGACTGAGGATGATGAAAATGAAGAACCAGCTGCTGAAGAAATTCCTCAAAATGTTTCAGCTAAAGAATCTGCCAGGCCAGACACTGATAGAGCAGTGCCTCATGAATTTGCACCTCCACCTAAGTATTCAAAAGTGAATAAAGTGACTACTCCTTCAGCAACAGAAGTCAAGAAAACCAAAGCTGCTAAAAAGAAGCTAAGAAGAGAAAAGCTTCAATCACTTCAGAGTCTTCAGAGGCAAAACGCCTGAAGACTATGCCTTCAGAGTCTTCATCAGCCCTAGTGGATGCTACTCCCCTTAATGTAGCACCATCTTATATGATTGTTCCATTCAATGAAGAATACGTAATTCCAGAAGAGGATGAAGAAATGGAAGACAATCGCTCTGGTGCATCAACACCGATAGATGAGGAAATACAAGCAGATGATATTCCTCCAGTCACAACACCTCCAACGATTACTGAAGAAAAGGAGGGTGATGAAGAAATTGATGCAGCACAGCTGTTATCCTTGATTAGTTATGGGAAGAGGCTCACCCAAACTCATCAAGAACAGATCCAATTCCTCCAACGCCTGCTGCCATGAAGATTCTGACTGACTCTAATGAAAAGAGCTCACATGAGGAATCAGCACAAGACCGAGAATCAGCTGCATCAGCTGAAGAAAATGCAGCACTAAAAACTGCAACTTCTTACTCGGATCAACAAATTCCTCAAGCTGAAGAAAATGCTCCTGCCCAAAACACCGAAACTGCAATTGTGATGGCTACAACTCCTCAAGAGCATAATCTTCAACCAAAGTCTCATCAGCCCTTCTCCAAGAGTCTGAAGTTTTAGAAGGAAGCATTCTATGATGAACATCATTACTTCACATGAGAAAATCCCTATGATAGGATTAGCATCAGGCACAGAAAGTTCTAGACCAGAACTCAACTCAACTACCATGCTTCTATGCTCTGTGGAAGAAAGAAGATATTTCATCACACTCACATTCCTCACTGTGACATGGAGGAAATACCTTGCTTCACCCCAGTCCTGAATGTTCTTCACGAAGCAGGGCTACTGCCATTCTGTACAGATATCGATGACTGGAATACTGACATAATTCTTCAATTGTATGCCACACTACATATCTCAGGAGACCCCAAAGACGTCAACACGTGGGTCTTGGGCTGGATGACTCAGCACACTCATTATAAAGCTCTAGCCACAGAATTGCTTCGAACTCTTCCAATATCAATTCCTTCAAAAATGTAGTCGGAATGTATGATGAAAGAGAACTGTCAAACAAGCTCATGGAAGTCCTCATGAAGCCTTTGGCTCAGGGCCAACCTCCAAGGACTAGATTCCTGGTGAAGGATCTGAACTATTAGCCTAGAATTGTCTATAGGATCTTGCCATATTCCTTCGCACCTGTCAAAAGGCATGACAATGAAGAAGATGTTGTAGGCATCATGAAGAATATCATGCTCAATGTCATTCATGGCATCCCTATGAATCTTCATGATTTCTTCTTGTGGACTTTGGCTGACAATGCTTTCTCACCATTTGAGCTGAAGATTTATGTGCCATGGATCATGAGATTCATCAGGAACAGATCCGCCATCAACTACCAAGCTGACTTCCAGAACCATCTTGGCTATCTGCCACCTATCAAAGTCATCAAGAAATAATTTGAACCAGTTCAAGGCAAAGGCAAGCCTGTGATTGATGAAGGAAATCGGTCCCTAGATGGTCAATTTCGCAAGGCTGACTCTTATTCCTCATATGACGACACTGCCACTCAAGACCCTTCAAGCCCAACTGTCCCAAGGGCGATGACTTACAGAGAGCTTCTCCTCAATCTTCACTAGAAAGTCGATCATAATCACAAGTGGGTGAAATGCCAGTTTGGCGCCATTGTGAAACCCTCAATGAGACTCAAAATGCAGTGAAGAAAAATCACTATTATCTTCATGAGCTATTTGATCGCACTTGGGCCACATTGGCTCACCTGAAGACTCGTGAGGAACTTGAAGAAATGGAATTTACTCAGGACTTTGAATGGTCGTGGCCTCCAAAGAAGAAAATCAAGCCTATTCCAGTTCCTGACTTGGATGACAGTTCATTTTCTTCATTTCGCACTGCAGAATCAGATGAACAACTAGAGGATACTGCAACTGGTCCAAGAAAGAAGCCTGCCTCCAAGGATGCTCATGCCTCTACATCAACAGAAAAGTGAAATTCTTCAAGGGATTTAGTCCTCAGTTTTGTCCCTTTTCGTCACTTGAGGACAAAGGGGGGTCTGAGAGTTAGTCTTCAAGCGGGATTTATTATGAGCTTATATATTTTATTAAGTTACAAACTCTTAGTTCTTCTGAACTTTTTTTATGTAATAAGTTGTAACTTAAGCCCGATGGTGTTCTGACTCTTTCGAACATTTTTCCTCGCATGCTTATTCCTCAAAGTTTACTAACGTAGGCATGCTGAAATTCGTCAGACACCATTTTTCATCATGCATTTCTATTTCCTCATACTATATGTTAAATAAATGCATAATTTGCAAGATACAGGGAGAGATCTCCATGATATAAATCATCAATGTGCATCTGTTGTACAAAACTAATTCCTCAAAATATGCACATCTTCAGGGGGTATTTTCTCTGTATCTTGATTTCAAATTCCTCAAATTGTGTACTTACATTCCATACTATTATACCCTTTGAAAACTTATCCTAATTGTCATCAACCACCAAAAAGGGGGAGATTGTAAGTGCATCTAGTGCCCCTTAGTGATTTTGGCGGTTTGAAGACTTATAGGTCAACAGACTGGCATGTTTGTGAGTGTACACATGCTCTATAAGTCGCTGAGGAGTTTGAGTTAACCGATGAATATCGAACCCTAAAAATGTATGTCTTCGGCTGAATACTTTGGCGTTCTCTTGAATACTTTGATCGCAAAGAAATTGTGATGAAATTGATATTCCTCATGAAGATATTGAAGATGAGTAATTCGGTGTATCCTAAGGAAAAGACTCTGATGACTTTGAATCGTGAAGATTTACTCTTTCTGTTTCATTCTCTTTACTCTTGAGTCATAGGAACATCGTATTGTTAAAGGGGGTCGAGGTAAAACTATGAAATGATTTTCCTGATGATGCTCAACCCAAGCCTAAATCTACCAAAGTCTCGAAGTGAGGAATATGAGAGACATGAGGACTTTCAAAGTTGAAAAGTTCCGACCGTTGTCGTGCCACGTGCCACCTCACTGATCTTATCCACCCAACGGTCATACTATTAAAGGCCATTTATGTCAAATCAGGAGGACATGACTACCTTTGATATTATCACAATCATTGCACATGCGTATTTATTTCAGATGATTTCTGATAAAAGTGATGCAATAATTTATTTATGTTATCCGGAACAAAAATACATCACATGTTTTTATTTTATGTCTAATTGCAGAATGGCCGAACACTTGTATGAACCACGTGTGATGACAAGGGAAGAGGAAATGGTTGGGTGTTATTCAAGAGGTCCTCTGATTTCAAAGGAAATAATTAGTTGTTGTTCAAGAAGTTTTCTCACGTCACTTTTAGCCCAAGAGAAGATAGAGTCCAAGTCTTTAACATTCTGTACTCAGATTCGGACTACACATACATACATGTACCAAAACGCCTTCAACTTTATCATACGGACTCCGAATTGCTTGATTCTTTCTGGGCTACAAAGTACATTTTATGTGCTTTCCAGACCAGTTGGAATCCCCTTCAAATTCGTCAAGGGCGTGGAGATATAGACCAAACAATATGACGTTGCACCAGAATCCGAGTCAAACAACAAGTCCAAAGGTGTTGCATCACCTCCACTTGGGCCCATAGGCCTTGCACGACCTAGGGTTAGTTTTAGGCAGCCTTGGGGCGTCCTCCCACTTCCTTGGCTGCCACCCCTTGCTCCTATATAAGTAGATCAACCTAGTAGCTTTTTTCTTGGGATTTGTTTAGTTAAAAGTTAGCCATTGCAACTTCGTGTACTTCGTTTGTGTCCAATGACCAGACTAAGACCACTTTTAGATCCTCACCCTTATCAATAATTCATCTACATTCGCAATATTCAGATTGCAATATCATATTATTGCTTGTTCTTCGATTGCTTGCAGGAATTGTTCTTTGATTGCTTTAGCGATTGCTAAGGCACAACGTCGTGCACGTTTGTAGTCGGATCGTCAGTCGTCTCCACCAAATCGATAGTCACCATCTCACCGAAATATCGGGACACCCTCCCTGCTATCAAGTGCTCTATCAAGTGGTATCAGTTTTCAGGTTGCTTGGTGAGAATTTCCATTTATCCCTAGATTAGATTTATTTTTCTTACCTATTACCTAAGAAAAACCTACAAAAAAGATTTAGATCTAGTCATCCTTTGTCCAAGCCAGTCTAAGCCTTTGCAATTTTCTTTTTGGTGTTTGCATAGTTGAATTATCGGTTGCATTGTCGTGTCAAGCTATTGGTCTTAGAGTCAAGTCTTTTAGAGTTTCGAGTTCTATTCACAAGTTCTCAGATCACCGCCGCACCATCTTCATCGTTGCTGCCATATACCACCACCACGCCGTTGTCTTCCCTTCCGTTGTCTCCCACCACCATCCATCAATATTCACCACATGCTCCAATTGTTCATTGTGATTATCATACTTAGGTCATTCGCATGTGTGCTTGATCCAATCTGCATCTTAATTGGTTGTTCGAGAAAAGAGAAAAAAAAGTGAGAGCAAAAAAAGAGAAAAAAGTAAAAAAAAAGTGAGAGAGAAAAAAAAGAGAGAAGAGAAAAAATACTAATTTCGGATATATCTAGAGTCAATCCCACATGTGAATTCGGATTGGAAACTCTTTTATGCACTGTTTAGTAAAACTGGTGTATCTTCCTCATACGAAGTCCGTTTTGGGTCCACGAATACTCCAATTCAAGCTATTAACGAGCAGCATCTGAATAGTTCATCAAGCTAGTTCATTATTGTCACCTCCAAATCGGCTTCTAAATAGGACTTTTTGCCCTCCGAACGTGAGGAACACAGTTTGTCAATATTTTTCAGGTCTGTTCCCGAATGTTTTGAGTCCTCACACGATCCCGGATTTGAGTGATTTTTTTTTTGCATTCGAAAGCTTGAGTCAGTAGCATTCCTGAGAAAACATATCAGAAATTTGACATCATAATTTCAAGAGGGAAGTTGTAGAGATAATTTTGGTTTATCCTGCTTGGGGGTCATTTATCATCACTATCTTTACTGTCATTGTGATCTTCACTTATATCTTCCTATCCAGAGCTACTTCATATCATCCGTTTCTGCGACTTGTGCTTTGACGTGAGTCCGTTAGTGTTCTAGGCTCACGTCTCTAGTACGGTCTAGCCTACGACCAGCACAGTACCGTCGTTGAGCGTTTATTCAACATGGCATCTCTGAATTGATTATTGCTAATCTTTTGCTACCATATATAATAAGCCTTCCAAGCACCACATACATCTACATCGTGTGTTTGACGCCACCTAGCAATCGCTATATCCAAGCTTTAAGAGTTTTGACTACACCGGTTGCCGATCACCACCTGCTGCTGGGTAAGAATTGGTAAGAATTTGAGATTGGCTTGACGGATTTGTGACACACCACCAGCACTTTCCAGTAGTTCATAGGAACAATATTTTTGGATTTTTTCTACTAATCATGACAGGATCCAGAGTTGTCAATCGATGGGTTCTTCGATCGTGCGAGAGATGCTACCAAAACAACCATTACGAGAGGTGCATAGAGATCCAAATCCGCATGATCAGGTTAATGTTTTTATACCATCATTTAATGGTCGTTTTAGACCTGCTTTATATATTGAATGGGAATTTAAAATAAATGATATATTTGCTTCCCATGATTTTGCTGAATATAAGAAAGTTAAGGTAGTGGTTGGTTCTTTCACCGGTTATTCTTCAGTTTGGTGGAGTGCATATTGTCGGTTACATCCTAATTACATACCTACTACTTGGGATGATTTGAAACTTGCCATGAGACATACATTCGTTCCTGCTTATTATACTCGTGACATGATTAAGAAGGTACAACATTTAAAACAAGGTAGTGACACCGTAACTAAATATTATGATGATTTACAAACAACCTTGTTGCATTCCTCATTAGTAGAAAGTGAAGAAGATTTAATGAATAGATTTTGGGGAGGATTAAACCATGATATTCGGGAGATACTAATTCATGAAAAGTGTTATCCTATGGATCGTTTGTTTCATCTTGCTTGCAAAGCTGAACAGGAAATAAAACGACATGTTGCCCACAAGGAGAAAGAGTGCAAGGTGCTTATTCCAAGAGTTGATATGGTTGTTCCTTCAACTACTGGGTGTATGATGAAAACCACATCAATTGTTGTGAGGGCTATATCACCTTCACCATGTGACACGTTACCATCGAGAGTGGCTACATCATCTGAGTTGATCATAAGAGGTAATGACAAAGGTACTTATCTTCCACCTCCACATGAGTATGATGAATGCCTTGTCAATTACAACGTAACATGTGATGAGCTACCCATTACTTTGGTCACACAACCTATTTTGGAGGACTATGTTCATGATTTGACTTTGCCATGTCATCAACTAAGTATAGTATGAACAATGTTGAGTGAACCGATTGAATTAACTGTTGATGAAAAAGAACCATTTGAATCAGAGAATTAATCAAATTTGCATCAAATATTTTTCAAAATAATTGTGCCAATGTTTAATCATTTTAATATGACCTCTAATCTTGGTGATGATTCTATGTCAAATGACTTGTTGCATGTTCGTTTATTTAAGCATGTTGTAGCATGTAAATTTGAAGCAATGAAAGTGTATTCACCAATGTTAGGATGGTTTAATGATGAACATTGTCAATCTTTTGATATGAATAAGGACTTCACTCATATGTGCAAGCTGAGTTGAAATATTTTCATTATTTCTACTTCTTGTGATAATATTTTGGCTTTATATTTCATAACATATGAAAGTTACTCATGTATACATGTGTCATATGTGCAAATACTAAGAGAAGTAAAAATGGATGACATATACATATACAACATGTACACCTTGACTCTTTTGTTAGCCAAATTTCAAATTAAGCAACGATGAGGACGGCTTTATTTTCAAAAACGGGAGGATGACGAGGACATGACTACCTTCGATATTATCACAATCATTGCATATGCGTATTTATTTAAGGTGATTTCTGATAAAAGTAATGCGATAATTTATTTATGTTATCCGGACCAAAAATACTTCACATGTTTCTATTTTATGCCTAAATGCGGAATGGCCGAACACTTGTATTGACCACGTGTGATGACAAGGGAAGAGGAAATGGTTGGGTGCTATTCCAGAGGTCCTCTCATGTCAAAGGAAATAATTAGTAGTTGTTCAAGAAGTTTTCTCACGTCACTTTTAGCCCAAGAGAAGATAGAGTCCAAGTCTTTCACGTTCTGGACTAAGTTTTGGCCTACACAGACATACCTGTACCAAAATGCCTTCAACTCTTTCATCCGGACTCTGAATTGTGTGATTCGTTTTGGGCTGCAAATTAGATTTTAAGTGCTTTCCAGCCCAATTGGAATCACCTTCAGATTCGTCCGGGGCGTGGAGATATCGACCAAACAATATGACCTTGCACCAGAATCCGAGTCAAACAACAACTCCAAAGGTGTTGCATCACCTTCACCTGGGCCCATAGGCCTTGTACGACCTAGGGTTAGTTTCAGGCTGCCTTGGGGCGTCCTCCCACCTCCTTGGCTGCCACCCCTTGCTCCTATATAAGTAGATCAACGTAGTAGCTTTTTTGCTTGGGATTTGTTTAGTTAAAAGTTTGCCATTACAACTTCGTGTACTTCATTTGTGTGCAACGACTAGACTAAGACTTCTTTCGGATCCACACCCTTATCAATACTTCATCTATATTCGCAATATTCAGATTGCAGTATCATATTCTTGCTTGTTCTTCGATTGCTTGCAGAAATAGACCTTCGTGGACAAGTTGATCGTGCTCTGGCGTGGTCAATAACCTCTCGGAGATTGGTTTAGCGATTGCTAAGGCACAACGTTGTGCACGTTTGTAGTCGGGTCGTCAAAGTCGTCTCCACCAAATCGATAGTCACCATCTCACCGAAAGATCGGGACACCCTCCCCGCTATCAAGTACTCTATCAGGTGTTGCCCTCTGCATCAGCTCTGGGCCATCGTTCGCCTTCTTCGACGACATCCGCCATGCCACTGCAACGGTTGCGGATGTGCAGCTCCTTCGGCAACGCCTCGCTGAGGGCGACTTGTCGGCGTCGTGGCACCTGGACGACGGGTTACTCCTCCATGGCTGGCGCCTTTCTAGATATGTCGGCCCCTATACCAGATCTACTGGATTTGAGAAAAGGCCGGCCTCCACCTCCTCCCTCTCTAGATATGTCAGCCCCTATACCAGATCCGACGAGCAACGACAACATGGTGACCTCTCCCCTTATCAAGCTCTTGTGATGACCCCCTCCTCCGTGCTAGCAGATCCGGGCGACGCAGCCGTGGAACTCGCTAGTTCATGGTGACCAGTTTCTTTGCTGCAGGCAAGCAATACGCGACCATGCCTGCATATCAGTGTACGGTGACTGCCGGTTGAATACCGAAAAACCGAGGGGTGTTTTTGCAAAAAAGCCGGTGACGTACGGCAGAAGCGTTGCGCGCTTTATTAAGACTGATTTGGGTCAAAAGCGGACACAAAGCGAACCTTTTTGTGCTCTCTTCATCCGCGTATGTCCAGTCCATGCGAGGTATGATCTACCTATCATAGACCAACTTCTCTCTCCTACCTTTTCTCTTTAGTTCCCATCCCATCCATCAACGAACCAACTCGTCGACGATGGGTGCGGCGACGATGTTCCCCTGGCCGCAGGCCTTGCATGACGGAGCCGCCGCAACTGCATTGGATGTCGTGTCGTCAGCATTGTCACCCGTTGGGGTCTCGAAGCAGCAATACTGCGCGTCGTCGGCTTCTCCCTCGATAGCAACGGCGACGACGCAAGGTGGCTATAGCAGCTGGTTCAGCGACGGCCTCGTGGCTCTTGGCGACGCAGAGCCACGCTTGCCCCTCTACGGTCATGTGCCGGAGCCTCTCCTCCAGTTCACTGTTGCGGTAGCGCGCGCTCCAGTTCAACCTCTATGGCATGTAGGCGCCCCGCCGCGGCGCGCTCCACAGTAGCCAACACCGCCCTGGCTCGCCTCCTCGAGCCCCGCACGGATTCTCTATGTCTGCACAACAAACATAGACAAGGAAGTGAGATACCATTCTTGAGCAAACCAATTGATACCCGATTCCAATCGTGTAGAAACGAGGGGAAGGGGCATACCTCGAGCCGTATGACCGCGTCCATCTCCACGCCCTGGTTGTACAGGAGCGTGTTGAGGCCGGTGGCATTGGCCATCCTCGCACTGGTGGACACCGCGTCGGAGCAGACGTCCCTGCTCTGTGCGTTGCAAGGCGGCACAAGGCCGTGCATCGTCGCCACCTGCTACAGAACGAGGCGCTGGCAGGCCAGGTCGGCGAGCCCTGCGGGCTCGTCTCCATCCATCATGCACGCCCACTTCCTGTCCTCCTTCAGCTACGTCAAGTTCGCCGTCGTTGGCGACGTCTTCAGCTACCTCAGGGTAACCTGTGGCTGGCCACGCTGCTGCTGCTGCGGTGCACGGCGAGGCAAGTTGCTGCGGGGCGGGGCGAGGTGCTGGGGGACGGGGCGGAGAGTGCTTTTGCGACGGCGAGCCAAGCTCATGGGGGCGGGGCGAGGCAATATCGAAGGTTGCTCAGTAGGTGTTCGATCGAATGTCTACGCGGACTTGTACAAAATCTGGGTGCCTCCCGTTGGGCGCATAGGCCGACCTAAACGAAAAAGCGAACACGGACGAGCGAACGGACGACCCAAATACACAAAAAAGAGAAAAAGGTTTGTATCCATTTGGGTCACCCGATTGGAGTTTCTCTTACAATGTCGTGGGGTTGAATCTGGATAGTGGCAGGGCAGGGACACGGGCGCGGGTCTAGGGTTTGGAAGGAGAGAGGGGTGAGGCGCGAGGAAGAGAAGAAGGGACGCGCGATTGAGGGAGAAGGCAGCGGCTAGGTAGCGAACACCTTTTATACCCCTGCTAGTTGAATCCCGGTGCATTGCCACGGAATAACAAAATACAGGTATGAAACGGTTGCTTTAATTGAGAAATGATTACCGAACATATGTCATGATTCTTTCTCATGTCCCTTTTCCTCGGTTATACTTGTCTCCATAATCATTCACTCCTTGAAAGAAAATAGTCGACCTCATCCCTTCTAACATCCATCTTCATTCTCATCATCGTGTGAGCGTTTTTTTCAAAATGTATATTTCTATAGAATTTTTGTTGTCTTAATATTTTTTTAGGTTCCTGATTTAGAATTGGTGTGGTGAACATTCTTTTAAGTATTTTATTAGTAGTCTTCTTGTGCTACTTAGAGAAAGAGGTGCAAGGTTTTTTTATGTGACATAAAAGGCATATTATGAAGAGGTTGACTCATGTGTACAACACATAGCCATTCATAATGTTGTTCACCCCATAAGTGGAAAATACACATAAAAACCCAGCACACATGACATTCTTGCATATCGCATTTCATGAACTACACATTGACTTGGCTAAAAAGACATGGACATAAATTATGAAGCCACCTCCCCCTTATCATATCTAGAGCATCAAACACTCATGAAGCATGGTTCCTCCTACCACACAAATGAAATCTGAAAGCCCATCCAACCTACCTAAAGTCAGACCGAGGGATATGAGGGAAAACCTTCTTCGGCCACCCTTGAAAAATACAAAAGAATAACTGAAACATTAGAGTACAGCCTATCTAAAATCAAAGTGCAAAAACCTCCAAAAGGGAAATAAAAAAATCCAACTTTGCCATCTTGAACACCAAAAGTGTAAAAATGATATAGTGACACAAAATTGGTAGCAATACAATTGGATGGCTGAAACTCATGTGTCAGAGGTCCTAAAAGTTATAAGACTTGTATTAAGGAAATAAGAAAATTCAGTAATGTAGTTAAAGCACTAAAATGGATTTAAAATATGACTATGGATGGATTAAAGAACCAAATGGCTAGCTGGTAGGGAGAAATTCCATATGCACTATATTTTTTAAGCTGAGTTCTAGGTGCATTATTAGGTATTCAAAAGAGCCTAAATATACAAGCAGATTTAAGAAAACTAATTTAGATCATCAATAAGCTTATAATTCTGAGGGTTACAATAGAGTCGGAACATTTCGTGGAACATGGAGAAGGTATACACATACTTGTGTGCAGCGCGTCCAAAAACTTCCAAGTTCGCATTTGTTTTGAACATGAGATGCTACTAAATATAACAAAGCTTTCAGGATAAGAAATTCATCTGCCTATGAGGAGTTGTTCTAGGCCAATATAGGTAAAGAAGAATAAGAAATTTCCATCAAGAGTTGTTCTAGGCCAGCATGATCTGTACACTGTTAAATGAAGAATTGACATCTTGAGACAACAACTCCACGCATTTATCACAAGATTGCAAGGCCACAGGAATAAACAAAAAATGAAAAAGCATCAACACTTGAGGGCCAATATCCTTTCATTATATTATGAACACCAGTATTAACAAATTCTCATTCTATGAATAGAGTGTAAACAACTGACACCATTTAATTAGTCAGATCCAGTACAAATCAGGTTTTGCTTCGACGCTCCACAATTTCCTTGCCAAAAACATACTTGTTCTAGAAGAAACCAAATTGCTAGAAATTTATTTATCAAAGCATAATATATTTTTTTCAAATTAGCAAAGCATAATATAATTGAAAGAAGTTGCAATACTTGATATCTTATCGCTAATTTCTCCTAACTACCATATCACTTCTCTCTTACTTCAGTTTTACAAATAACTTGCTGAACATAACATGCTTCTACAAAATATAAAGGCTCTAGTTAATATATAATACATTATACATTATTAATCTTCAAAAGATATTGCAAATTTTAGAGCAACAATGACGACTCTGCATGCACATTCCACAAACCTTTTTATATTGGATCAAGTATTTAAAATGAAAGTAGACCTTCGTAATGTTTGTGGCTGCTCAATAATTGTCGAGGAAATGTACTTGTCGGCAGAGTAAAAACAATTGACGGGCTGAGAACCTACCACAGGCAACAAACAATTGATTAACCAAGATATTAGAACAACGCACTAGTGAAGCCATGCATGGGCAGATCATGATAGCGCCAATAGAGAAGACGGCGTTACAAAGGACCCTTGCGGGCGCATGGATTCTGCGCTGGCATTGCCGCGTGTGCCGTAGCCAACATTGGTCTCACCTTCATCACCGTCGGCGTGCTTGAGGGCTGCGAGGTCACCGATGCCACCCTCTCCTCTCGCTCCCGCGCGGGACCCCTAGGACGCTGATCTTGTTGATGGCCGGCTGGGACGACGTCCATGGATAGGCGAGATCGGGTCGGTTTCGTGATACTGGGCACCACCGCGTTCTCTGCCAGGAATGGCGTCTTCGGTGGCGGGTTCGTCGTCGTGTTCCCCATTGGGGGCGGCTTGAGAAGACATCATCGCAGTAGGATGCGGCTGCTCCCACTGCGGGCACCGGCGACCCCAACCGTTATGGAAAGGCGAGGTGATACGCGGGCGACGGTGAAGGGCGGGCCTGTCAAGAACTAGCTACACTGATAGCCGCACATGAACGCTTAAAACGCTGAAGAACACACGAAATTCAGAGAATTGGAGCTAAAGATTTCATTTCACAGAAGGGGAAAGTAATGTAGCTCTCCACCGGTGGCTAGGGTTCAACCCAATACATAATCAGCATAAAGCAAACGAGAGGAAATACATGGCTTTATAGCCAGCTCATAGATGGACGCGCGAGATGGACGCGAGGAGAGGGACGCGCGACTGACGATGAGGGTATTGTCGGAATTTCAACAGTAGCTCCAGCCTTTCCTAGTCGTTGGATGCGAGATGAACCGCTGAGGTTGAATCCGACACACCGCCACAGTACACGTATCACTTTTTTAGTTCGACAGCCCGACAATACCCCCTGATTGAGAATGAGCTTGTCCTCAAGCTTGAAATGCAGGGAACACTTTCTGAATGAAGGCTGCATCTTCCCAAGTAGCATTCTCTGTCGGCATATTGACCCATTTCACCATCCAACGCACCACAGGGATGCAGACATCGCCTTGGCACGGAGGGATTAACTTCCTTTCCAGCACAACTTCTGGCTCCTTTTCGATGGTTCCATATGAATTCACTAGAGGCAGCTGAGGAGATGGCACAACATGGTGGCCAATGTGTTTCTTCAATTGGCTGACATGAAATGTGTGATGTAGCTGACATCCTTCTGGAAGCAAGAACTTGTAAGCATGCTTGCCAACTCTGTCCAGCACCCTGAAAGGGCCATAGAACTTGGAATGTAACTTGAGATGTTTGTGCAGACTGAGTGAGGTGTGTCTATAAGGCTACGACTTCAAATACACCATGTCCCTCACTTGGAATTCCCTTTCTTTCCTCTTCTGATCAGCATAGAGCTTCATTCTACCTTGTGCTTTGCTGAGATTTTGCTTGATCACCTCCATTGCCAGCTCTCTGTTTTGCAACAAGTTTTCATTTTCTTCCCAAATAGAATCTGGTAGTGCCGACTCAGTCACCATTGGAGGAGGAAACCCATACAGAGCTTGAAATGGGGTCATTTGAAGTGATGTATGGTAACACGTGTTATACCACCACTCTGCTAGGTCCAACCACCCATGCCACTTTTTAGGCTGCGGAAAGCACATCCATCTTAAGTAGTTTTCCAAACACTTATTCACTCTTTCAGTTTGACCATCAGTTTGGGGATGGTAGCTTGTGCTCATGTGGAGTTTCACTTTCATAGATTTGAATAGTTGCTGCCACAGGTTGCTTGTAATTATCATGTTTCTGTCTGTAACAATGACCATATGCATTCCATGTAGTTTGAAAACAATGTCAGAAAAAGCCCTAGCCACAGATTGAACTAAAATGGATGCTTCATATAAAGTGAGCATACTTAGTGAACCTACCCACCACCACCAGAATTAAGTCCTTATTCTCGGAGACAGACAATCCTTCCACAAAATCCATACTGATGTGAGCCCAAGGAAAATCGGGAACTGGGAGAGGTTCTAGCAGTCTAGGATAGGGAGTATGCTCGGCTTTGTTAACCTGACACACAGGGAAATTTTTAACGAACACAATGACATCTTGCTTCAATCATGGCCAGTGAAAAACAAGTTTAATTCTATGATAAGTAGCCCTTTCCTGAGAATGCCTTCCTAATTCTGAATTATGGAATACTTTCATTATCTCCTACCTGAGATCAGTTGTTCTTCCTACTACAATCTTGCTTTTGTATCTGAGAATTCCATTGTTGAAAGAGTAAGCAATGTTGTTCTCCTTATCTGTTACACAAGCAGCAACCAACTCCTTGATCTTGTCATCATCTTCATAACTCTTAAGAACTTCTTTGACCCAAGTAGGTGAAGCAGTTGTTGCTATCAAGGAAGAAATGATGTGCTTCACTCTGGATAGAGCATGAGCAACTCTGTTCTCCTTTCTTTTCTGTATTCAATAGTGAAGTTTTAACCCAACAACTTCAACAATAGCTTATGTTGAATGCCTTAAGTGATTTTCTATTCTTGGATATACTTGAGGCTCTCCTGGTTTGTCCTAATCACTAATGTAGTGTATGCAAAGTAATGCTTCCATTTTTTTCTGCTTCAATGATTGCTAGAGCCTCCTTGTCATAAGTTGACATAGCTGCAGCTGTTGGACCAATTGTTTTACTCAAGTAAGAAAGAGGTCTTCCTTCCTACATCAAGAGAACTCCCAGGCCATATCCGCTAGCATTAGTTTTCAGAATGAATGGTTTTGTAAAATCAGGCAGAGCCAGCACATGTGTACTAGTGAGCTTTTGTTTCAGGGCCTCAAATGCTTTCGTTTGATCTTCCTGCCAAACAAATGCATTCTTCTTCAAGCAGTCAAACAAGGGTCGCAAGAATGGATATTGTTACAAGTATATATACTGAAAAGAAGACATATATAAATAGAGTTGGCTTACACTCGCCACAAGCTACATCAGAGTCACAAGCAGTACAATACATCAGAGTTGGCTTACACTCGCCACAAGCAGTACAATACATAATCATCATGTAGAAGAACAGGGTCCGACTACGGACGAAAACAAACGAGAAAAGAAGAACGACGTCCATCCTTGCTATCCCAGGCTGCCGGCCTGGAACCCATCCTAGATCAATGAAGAAGAAGAAGAAGAAGCAACTCCAAATGAACAATCAACGCGCTCTCGTCAAGTAACCTTTACATGTACCTGCAACTGGTGTTGTAGTAATCTGTGAGCCACAAGGGACTCAGTAATCTCATTTCCAAAGGTATCAAGACTAGCAAAGCTTAATGGGTGAGGTAAGGTTAAGTGGTGAGGTTGCAGCAGCAGCTAAGCATATATTTGGTGGGTAAACTTACGAGTACAAGAAATAAGAGGGGGATGATCTACGCATAACGGACGTGAACTACTAATGATCAAAATAATGATCCTGAACACCTACCTACGTCAGACATAACCCCACCGTGTCCTCGATCGGAGTAAGAACTCACGAAAGAGACAGTCACGGTTACGCACAGAGTTGGCATATTTTAATTAAGTTAACTTCAAGTTATCTAGAACCAGTGTTAAACAAAGTTTCCACGTTGCCACATAACCGCAGGCATGGCTTTCCAAAAAGATTTAACCCTCCAGGGGTGCTCCAACCAGTCCATCACAAATTACCACAAGCCGCATAGAAATCCTCGATCACGAAGCTCGCGATCTCGTCGGACTCCTTAGTGGAAAACCTCAACTCTAAGATTACCCAAAGCATCACCGGAATCCCGATGCACAAGATATTTCCTCAAAGGTAAAACTAATCCAGCAAGGCCGCCCGACATGTCGACGATCCCGATAGGAGTCGCGTACCTCGTTCTCAGGACACGACGGATGAGCGACGGTTACCACGCCAAACGTCGAGTTTCCCTAGGTAGCGTTAATAAGCTGCTCTGTTTTGGACCAACACTCATGAGGAGCACTAGCCCGGGGGTTGATTAAATTATCCTCGGGGTTCGGAAAGTTCCTATGCAATTTTTATTAGGTGTTAGGCAAATGTAGTACCAATGTTGGGCCTTGCCAGACCAGCTTTAATCTAAAACGAATTATCAAGGGGGTCCCCATAACAACCCCGATCGTGTTAGGAGCGCTCAATTACGGAACATAACACCGGTAGCCGAAACTAAGGGGGAAAAGGTGGAACAAAACACCAGGCTAGAAAGGCCGAGCCTTCCACCTTTTACCAAGTATATAGGTGCATGAAATTAAATAGCATTGATATGGTGATATAACAAGGAACCCATGCTTTCACATGGAAGCAACTGCACCTGCAACTAGCAGCGCTAACAACATGGTTAAGCAAGCGGTAACATAGCCAAGCAGTGGTTTGCTAGGTTGAGAACAATTGAAGGTTTGATGGTATTGTTGAGAGGTTGATGTTTAACATGTGGTAGGCAACGGGACATAACGATAGAGACGGTAAAACTAGCATGGCAATGATAGTAATGGTATCTCGGGAAATGGTCATCTTGCCTGAGATCCCGCTTGGAAGAAGAACGACTCCGTGAAGCAGACGAACTGACATAGTCGAACGGGTCCTCACATCTGACACGCTTGTGGAGCTCTATCGAGACGGGGGAAACCCGAAACAAGGATCAACACATGATATTCACCACACGATGCACAACACAAATGATGCATGAACACCTGAATACATGCAAGTCACGGCATGACAATTCACACAAACAGACACTACACATTAAGTGAAGTTCAATATGCAACGAGTTGCATATTGACGAAACTCCATGTTAATTTATTTAGTTCTATCCCAATTAGGTACTCGACAATATTAAATGTGGTTAAACATGGAAAAAGGTGAAGCGTAATTAATCTACCTATCTAGGCATTTTAAATGAGGCCGGAGACGTCATATAGCATCTCCGAAATGACCCCACGTGTTAAATTCTAATTCTGTCCAGATTTGTCCTAATCACATTTTATGTTTGTCAAATGGAGAAACAAAGTGGAACACGTGATTCTACTCGTCGTTCTGGTCCATTTAGATATATGGCACAACTCCAATAGAGCTACGGTAAAATAGTTACGACCTGAACCGTTTTCAACACGTTGACACGCAAATCGAAGCAAACAGCACACCTAACAGTTTTAAATATGCATGAGAGTTGGTTTTTTGTGAAACTACAGAAAATTCTAAGCAACTTACATGTTGAGAACATTTTAATCCGGAGTAGAGTTAACAATTACGGATGTTCTAAAACATACTACAACGAGAAAAACACAAGGTGAAAATAATATGGGCAGATGGGATTTGATCCCATGACCTCATACATAAGCCCACACCTAAAAAACCGGTTAGTATACAATAGAACGCTCGCAATAGCTAGGTATGGGCCAATATAACCATCCCAACAGGTTGAAGACACTGAAAATATGTGCTAAAAACAAAGGAAAGAATGGAGGCGCAGGGATTGAACCCAGGACCTCCTGGACAAGGAGTGGGAAGACAACCACTCGGATACTACTAGTTTGTGAATAATTCTAGTGCCCACGCTATATAACCTCTCGAAACTAAAACAGATCTGGCCAAAATTATCTACAGCCACGAACGGGTTGCTCATAGCAGGGGAAACACAGGCATTATCCATGGCGATTTAGAGCCGGGCACGGGAGGCCACGAAAGAGGGCGGTGTTCGGTACCTGCTGGTCGGGAACGCGGGGACGGGGTCCCGAGATGGAGGCGCCTGGCCTTGCTCCGGTCAGCCATGGATGGGCATCTCTTACACCTCCAGATAGAAGGGAGGGCGAGGCTATGGTAAGAGAGATCGAGAAGAGAGGAGGGAGAAGAGCACGGGGAGGTGGGGCACTGGCCTGGGTGTGGTGATGCTCCGGCGGCATCGGCCGCCGGTGCGGCTGCCGGCGAGGTTGGCCTCGAAAGCTTGTTGCCCTCGTTCTAGATCGGAAGTGCCGGCTGGGGTTGGGACTGCTGTTGCTGATGGTGGCGCAGGGCGCGTGTACGAAGCAGCTCCGAACATGGGGGCGCTCCTGGCCGAGGTAGCAGCGACCGGAATGGCAGCGGGGTTGGCTTGGCTCGGACGACGAGGGGGCTATGGATGCTCCACCTATTGGAGTGAGGCTCAATGGGGCGGCTCGGCTGCTGCAAGACAGAGAGAGACTAGCCGAGGAAGAGAGAAGAACCAGGGAAGATAGGAGGAGAGAGGAGCAGAGGCACCGGGGCGGATGCAGGGAGCTACCGGTGACGGACGCTGGCATCTTCCCGCTCCTGGGCGCGTGCAACATGCAGAGTAGAAGGTTGCTCGGGGCATGCTTCTTGCTGGTTGGGCAGGGAACGCGATCCCAAGGAAACAGGAGGAGTGGCGGCGACGGTGATGGGACAAGATCCCTAGGAATTAGGGTTGAACCTCTTTTATATAAAGCTATTGAATTGGGCTAGAGTCTATCAAGACCCTCCGATGCAGATCAGACGGTCGAGAATAACTAGGTTAGAGAGTCCAATGGACAAACCGATGATAGTTTGCGGTATTACGGGGATGAACCAGATCCAACGGTCACAACCGTGTGTTTCGGGCATCGGGAGGTTTTCGGACAAGGTTGCGCGTAGGGGCGGTGCATTGTGTAGAGGCGCTAGGCGGAGATGACACGGAAAAACACGCAAACGGGTGATAGAGTTTAAAATACCGAAACGTCCGACAATTGACCGGCTATAGTGCCCACAACAAGGAATATGCTAATACACGACGCTATATTTTCGTCGCTACATCGTCACGGTTTTTAGTTTACGACGATCTCATGACGAAAAACCAAGCGTCGAAAACGGAGCGTCAGAAATGAACAGCACCGACGTTTTGATCGAAATCGTCGTAACTTCTACGATGATTCCTGGATCGTCGTAACCTTTACGACGATCCTAAATCATCGTTGACAATATAACCCAGTCCTACGTGGCAAAATTACGACGAAATCAAAACATCATAGTTGAAATCAGCCCAACCCATTTCAATTGATCTCATGGGCTGGTTTTATTTTTTTTGGGCTTTTCCTTATTGGACTTGTTTTTGGGCCTTGGCCTATTTACAGCCACTTCTAGTATTTTTTCGAATTTTAGTTTATGGGCTTTTACTTTGTATTGATTTTATTTTTTGTGCATTTTATATTTGTACTGGTTCCACTTGTCATGTTGATCTCAAAATTAGCCCCACACATTAGAAATTTTAATTTTTTTCAAATAAATATCATAACTTGGTCCCCTAAGTTACCATTTCATAGGTATTCAAATCACATTCACAATCAATATTTCAAAGGGATCAAATGAAATTCGTCCAAACCAACATTAGATTTGTCTATTACAATCTTTACAGTACACCACAACCCACATATGCCTACTACACCACAACCCACATATGCCTACTACTGCCTTCTATTACAATAGATATGCTACTCTTTGTTGATACGCTTCATATATATCTTCACACTTGGCTTTGTACTTCACCTATGCAAAATATAAGAATAAGATGTGAACTAACACTGCAAGTATTTAAATAACAAAATTTAAAAAAAAGTATGAACTAACACTACAGGTATTTAAATAACAGAATTTACGAAGATCTTCATTGTTGTAGAGACCATCTGCTGCTGCTGCCGCGAGAGGAAACGAAAAGCTAAGTGAGAACAAACCCTGAGAGGAAGCATTTTACAGTAATTTATTCGACTAATTAACAAGAGATGGCTAATATTTAGCAGGTTTAACATTACTGAATAGCTTGCATTGCTATACTAACAGCCAACAGCAATTCTAGTGAAAACTCAACTTGGAACATCTGGCAATCCAAAGGTCAGCACCCAACAACGGCAAACAGAACACGAAGGTCTAAAATTGTATCCCCTAAAACAAATCTGGAACTCAGTTGTGCTAATAATCATTTGCTAGCAGGATACCAAAAAATGCATAATAATTTAGGATGCTAAGCCAATTGCAGAGACAAAAAAAGCAAGTATTTCAGAGTAACATATCACCCTCCTACTTGCAAAATAGTTAATTAGTGAGATATGGGGTCTATGAACTTGCAAAGCTGCAATAGTAAGACATTATCAAACTATGATTAGCCAGGTCATACTGACCAAAAAATAAATCAAGCATTTTATAGTAATTTATTTCACTAATATCCCTCCCTCAAATGGTTAATTGATCAAAGAAGTTGTGCGTATGATGAGAGCGAATTTTATTATGGTTTTTTTGTTAACACAGTATACATTTGTAAGCGCTCATATCTTGAGTTTGTTGCGTGGCAGGCAAGTTGAATACTGGATACTGGGATAGATCACTGTAATAGAAAAGCAGCAGCTGATCAAGGCTTAGATTTGCAATTCCTTCAGATTATGTATGTATGCAGTGTTCTGTTTTCAGAATTTCATGAAAGGGGCAGGCACACATTTTGGGTCCTTTTTGTGACATGATCAAACTGCTAGACCTAAAGAAAGGAGTAAAGAATTTCTTAGTTGCAATGCATGAATGATGGGTTTAACACCTCAAAAAACTATTACTACTATCCTGACAAAAGAGTGTAACAAAAAACTATCAGCTTACCTACTCACCGGTGTGACAAAGTCCTGCACCGAGTTGTACAAGCACAACGCGCACTCCGCCACCGTGATGTTCCACGGGGGGCACTGGGCAACCGCACGCACTGTGCTGTCCGCCTGCAGGGCGGCGCTCGCCGCCGCCAGCATGCGCGTCGTGCCGTTCCCCTGGAGGGTGGCGTTCGCCGCGGCGAGGGGCACCAGGGACCACGCCACGCCGGCCAGCGTCTCCACGTCGTAGAACCTGGGGTAAACGTAAATCTAAAGGTAATAGCTCCCAAAATAGATGTTCTAGTCACTCCTTTGATGGATAAATTAAGAGCTCCCAAAAAAACAAAAGACGGAGAGACAAATAAAAAAAAAACACAACAATGCTACTGTATCCATACAGAAACCTTCCTATGGCTATGCTGACCTAAAATCGATATAAGTCGCATAGACCATACTCCACTTAACCGAAGCATACGGCCTTCATAGACCATAGTCCATACCCCGGGCACTACGGCCTTAGTAGCAGTCATGTAACTGAATTTGAAACACATTATATCTAATACTGCTATAAGACCTGGCACAAACTTGCACCCTCATGAACTAATACCGACCTCTCTACGCACCCATAGAACTAGAAGCAAACATATATGCTAGTAGACCATGTATAAGATAATAAACAGAGAAGAAACACACAAGGGTGGACAAACATATATGCTAGCAGACCATTATTTCATTAATTCACAGATCAATTCAAAGATACCAACTATTTTCCATAGCAACTAGACATCGACTAATCAGAACACATAATAATATGCACCATATTTTACAAGGAGTCCTCTTCCTTTGTGTCATTGACTCCTGTTTTGTGCGGTCTAAGGACACCGTGTCCTAGCTACTCAACGTTCAGAACTATACAATGCCATGCAGTTTTCTTCCATCATATTTAGCTCTACCAATTAGAGAAAATCTTTTTAAATGCTTTAAGGATCCTACTCAAAAGCCATAAGAGTGTGCACAACACTGAGTTCATTAATTACTGGACTCTTACTAGTTTGCAATGTTGGATCTAAATTAAAAAATGAGTGTCCATAAATTGAGCTCCGTTGTTCGAGGCTGACTGACACATAATAGCGGGCAAAATTTTCTCTCATGCATGAGAAAATTTTCTCTCACCGAGTTGTATGCGAGAGAAGAGCAAAGCAGGGAGGGAGGGAGTAAATGGTCACGCACGGCGCCGGAGAGCATGTCGAAGGAGATGACGTTCTTGTAGGCGTCCTGTGCGAAGATGACGGGGGCGTACTCGTCGGCCGGGCCGCGGATCTCCACGACGGCGGCGTCGCCGGGCCCCTGCGAGTCCTCTCCGCGTACCTCGCGAACGTCGCCTGCAGCCAACGGGCAAGGAATTTCGTCGGATTTCCGTCGTGGATACGGGTTGGAACCTGGGTGGGATGGGATGGGGCATACCAGGGTGATGGCGGAGGGGGTCTGCGAGTGGTGGAAGGTGTTGACGAGGATGGCGAGCGCCTGGAGGTGGTTCATGCTAACGTTGAACTGGTCCTGGAGCATGCGGGCGCGCTCGTCGCACATGCTAGCGAGCGAGTCGCGGCGCTTCTCGACGGCGCCCGAGTTGGAGTAGCGGAAGACCTGCAGGCAGATGAGCGTCCAGCCGACGACCCACAGCATCGCCATCCACCGCCACCGCCGCTCCCGCGCCTCCCGCGAGCCGTGACAGGTGCTGCGCACGTGGCTCTGTAGCGCCTTGGCCGACAGCTTCTCCGGCAGCGGCAGCAGCCGCACCCTGTCGAATCCCATCCTGAGGAACCCCACCAGCCCGGCCGCCGCCGCCGCGCCGCCCTTCCCCTCCATACCCGCTGCGCCCCCCTCCCCGCCGCCTCGTGCCGAGCGAGCAGCGCCGGTCATTCGGCTACATCGCGAGCCGCGCCGCCGCACAGGCTCCCCTGCCGCCGCCACGCGTCCCTGCCGCGCCGCATCCGCCCTCGCACAGCGAGAAAAAACGGCCGCCCGCCCGCCCGCACGCGCCCGGACTGGATTGAATGCCCCGGGAGGAGCAAAGCAAACCAAATCGAACCGAAAGAGGGCCAACACCCACGCGCTTTCGCCGCCCGCCCCGCCCTGTCCCCCCACAGTTCCTCTCCTCCCGCCCTCCCCCCCCCGGCTTGGAGAGGCTCCGGATCTGGGAGGACGAGGAGAGGAGAACGAGCGGTGGCGCCGGATTTGGGCGGAAGGTGCGATGGGGGGGTGTGAGTTAGGGTTTGGGCTCCGGGTGGGTTTTTTTTCTGTAGATGGATGGATGGATGGATGTGGGTTGGAGATATGGATGGATGGATGGATGGACGCCATGTCATCGATCTGTGGAAAGATTTCTCATTGGTTCAAAAAAGGGAATTTGAGGATTTGCCACATGTTTGTTTGCACTTTGAGGATTTTCCTTCGTTTTCCTTGTCATCGATTATTCGCGATATCTTTTTTAGTTTGGTGATGATTTGCCCCCGGAGGTAGGGACCCACTAGAATATGTCTAAAAAGCTCGTCATGGTACCCAAGGTCATCCTGGTCTCTTCCAAAAGAGAAGCAGACGGATGCGTCTCCGCGTGCTCGCTCGTTGTCGTTTAGACAAGTCAAGATGTGAAGACGAGAGCGGAGGCAGGGGATATAGCCGATCCTAACAGGTTGTTGCAGGGGAGGAGGCGGCCAGGGAGCAACGCGGCGAGCAGCGAGAGTGAGGTCATGCAGCCCGTGCACGTGTCACAGTTCACGCCCAGCCAAGAGCAGGGGTGATCGTCATCGTCCGTCCACATGGCAAGGCGGTCCAGTGGGTCGGCGACGCGAAGACCACCAGGTACCAAACCGACTACGTGAGCACGCCCTCGGTTGACGACGACGGATGCTTGCGCCAGGCACATGAATCAACCACGGTGGCTTAACTATTTTGGCCGTCGACCTCGGCCTTCTTGGTCTGGACCGGAGTGGTCAGCACAACAAGGCGGGTTCACGAGCCACAGCAACGAGAGACACTGCTGCGAGCCATGACGAGCAGCCGGGATACGAACGAAGAGAGAAACAGGAAAGGTCAAACATGAAGCTAGCTAATTTGGGCTCGGGTAGTTTGGTCACTGATATTGTGTTATATTTCCATGTCGTCCATAAGGGGCAAATCATTAAGACTCTCAAAAAGGTGTGGCTAATTATTAGTAACAAGAAAAACAGGGGTAAATCCTCAAAGTGTAAACAAACTTGTGGCAAATCTTCAAATTTCCCTTCAAAAAATCAATGATTTAAAATAATTTTCAACTACTAAAAATAGAGGAATTTTATGAAGCATCTATCAAAAACATTTTGCAAAAGTGCACCATACAAATTTTGATAAGTTAATTACATAGGTTACTGTAGCTATATTATCGGCTCTCGTGGAAAAGACAAATTTTCGTTGAATCAGCTGGAAGCGTCTCAAATTTGAACTGCAGCTATATTATAGTTTGATCCTTATTTTTCCGAAAAATCATTTCCAGGTACACAAGTATCTACTTAATCAGAGAAACATCAAAATATTTTCAAGATTCAACCACTAGGTAGGAACGGTCATACCCGCTGTTTTGACCGCATTTTGAAATGGCCATGAAAAATTCAAAAAAAAATCAAAAAAATGTAAAACCTTTGCATTGTGTCATGATATGTGACAGAGTTGCCAGGAAACATAATAAACTTGTAATACGACAATTATTTTAAAAAAGTCTTCTTAAAAATGAGCTATCATGTATGAAGATCCATGGCTTTCAAGCCAAATTATCAATCTTATGGCCACATTAACGACATAGTTTGTTGAAATGATATAATATTATGCACAAGGATCCCTTTGGAATGACAAAAAATATTGATTAAGGAAGTTTTCATTTTCCTGGTATGTAAAAATCATTTTCCATTTTTCAAGTGTCCAAAATGAACTTTTTTGTGAAGGACCTACCATATATTTGTTTCAAAATTGGACCAAATCATTTTTCTAAAATACTAGGCCATATTTAATGTATAATTGACAAAATGGTTGGGTGTTAAAGGCTTTTATCGATCTCTCCTAAAAAAGACAAATTTTCGTTCAATCAGCTGAAAGCGGGTCACATTTAAACAGCATCTACATTATAGTTTGCTCTATATTTTTGCTAAAAACAATTTATAGGTACACAAGTATCTATTTAATCATAGAAACATCAAAACATTTCCAAGATTCAACCACTAGGTATGAACGGTCATACCCGCTATTTTGATCGCGTTTTGAAATGGCCATGGAAAATTCAAAACAAATTCAAAAAAATGGAAAACCATTCCATTGTGTCATTATATGTGACAAAGTTACCAGGAAAAATAATAAACTTGTAATACGACAATTATTTAAAACAAGTGTTCTTAGAGATGAGCTATCATGTGTGAAGATTCATGACTTTCAAGCCAAATGATCAATCTTATAGCCACATTCATGACATAGTTTGTTAAAATAATATAATATTATGCACAAGGGTGCATATCTGAATGGCAAACAATGTTGATTAAGGAAGTTTTCATTTTCCTTGTATGAAAAATTTATTTTCCATTTCTCAAGTGATCAAAATGAGTTGTTTTGTGAAGGACCTACCATATATTTGTTTTAAAATTGGACCAAATCATTTTTATAAAATACTAGTCCATATTTAATGTACAATTGAGAAAATGGTTGGGTGTTAAAAGATTTTATCCACCTCTCGTGAAAAAGACAAATTTATGTCGATTCAGCTGGAAGCGGGTCAAATTTGAACTCCAGCTGCATTATAGTTTGCTATTTATTTTTCCCAAAAATCATTTGTAGGTATATAAGTATTTATTTTATCAGAAATACATGGTGTGGTGCCTTGACGTCGAGGTTTTCATGGTGGTCGAGGGCCTCAACTCCAGAGTGCGTGAACTTGCATGCCAGTCACATGGTCGCCGCCTAACCGTTGCATTGCCACGCGTTCTAGGTGGAATAGTCATGTCTGGTGGGTTGGACAATCCCTCGATAGGTGTTAGCAAGAATAATACAATAGAATAATCTCATGAGGAGACTGAACTAAGCACAAACATGAATTAGAATCCAAGTGTTTGATTAGCGGTGCGGGTAATTCACATAGACAATGGGCCTAAATTTTGGCTGAGGATGATCATCTACTAAGGAGACTCTCTTGGCAAATTTTTATCTCAAATGGATGAATCTAGGTGGCACTTGCTTTGCAAAGTAACACATTGTGCAGAAATATGGATGTTGAAGCTAGGATCAAATGAATGAATGGATTGACTTGAAATTTGGTGTATGATGTTAATTTGGGCATATGAAGGCACTGTATAAAAATTATACCATTTGGACATGCCAAAGTGACACTTCCTTCACAATGTGCCAATCTGGACAGAAAATGGTAATTAAAACTGGGCTCACATAGATGATTGGATTGAGCTTAAATTTGGAGGAGGATGATAATTTGGGCAGATTAAGGTACTGTAAAAAATTCATAAAATTTGGATAAACAAAAATTGTACTTCCTTCACAATGCTCTCTACTGAATAGAATACTGGGAAAAATATTGAGAGAAACTGGCTGAATTAAATGAGCTAAAATTTGGTGCAGTGAGGTTATATGGTCAGTATCATCCCGTGGTAAGTTTTTCATCAACTATAAAGCAATATAAAACATAGTTGCTTCACAAAATGAAAATATTACCAAAAACAAAGATTGGATGATGATCTCACATGAATTGTTAGATGTGGCTAAAATTTTATGGAGAGCTACGTTTTGGGCACATAGATGATGTGGAAAAAAATTCAACTCATCAGGATATTCCTATCTAGTACTTCCTTCACAAAGCTGTTAGCTGAACACAAACTTTGGAAATTTGCTGAGAAAGATTTACTAGGAAAATCGTTACGAAAGTTTTCATGAGGCAATGACTTGGATAGGAAAGAGTGCCCAAACAATATGAGGGTAATCAAAGAAATAGAAATAGCACTTCCTTCACAAAGTGCTATTCTGAACAGAATAGTAAAATGAATATTTATGAATTATTTTTGAACTATGGAAAGGAGGGTTTTCACATATTTGAGGAATATATAGTCCAAAGTATTTATGAGAATTTTTCGAGAATTTTCGGAATGATAGAATAGTAGGTTGCTTCACAAACAAGGATCAGGTGGGATATAATGGACCCACGAGTGACATGTCAACATAGTTAGAACATGTTACAACATTTTTACAATCGTCGTAAAAGTTATGACGATCTCATCTTATGCGGTTACGACGTTTTGACTCATATCGTCGTAATTTATATGTAGATTTGATCCCCTCAAACGGTTTCCGACGATCTCGGATGAAATTGTCATAGATTTATGACGAATTCATCAACGATATTTTGAAAACCATCACATATGAGCATATTTCTTGTAGTGGCCGCTATATAATAAACGACACGTGTAACAAACGAGCTCCGATCGCGATGAAATTTGACGGACGGCCTACATACACTGAATTAATACCGCACACCAAGTTCCAGCTCAATCGGAGAAAGTTTTACGCACAATTTAAAACAAGGTTTCGACGATGCCGCGGGCGCGTGCGTATGCGGTCGGGCTCAGAACGGACAACGATGTGAACCGGCAACTAACAACAGATGCAAGTTTTTGAAAACTGGCGGCAACGGGGTGCCGATGCAATGCGGATGATGCGAATGATGCGATGATGATGCGACAAAATAAAATAGACACACGATGAAAACGGGATAAAGGAGGGAATCTTCTGGAATGTCGGCATCGGGCTGTCACAACTCTCCTACACTACAAGGGGATCTCGCCCCGAGCTCCAAGAATGAAAAGGGGAAGAGGATGAGAAAGCAAGAGGTAAAAATTTAGTCGCTTCTTTGGCAGCACTTCGGTAACAAACGAGTGAAATCAACGATCCTTGAAGGTTGCAAAGAGACGAGGAATTATATGAGAAAGAATCAAGAATTCACGGAAAATTTTGGCAGCACTTCGGTAGGAAAATGGGACAAAAAATTCGATAAGATGGAAGAATTAGACAATATTCATAACAAACAACTAAATAGAACAAGGGACACCAATATCTTGATAGAACAACATGATAGACCCAAAAGAGAAACATCACAAAGCCTCCGGAACAATAGAATAGGAACTAGCTCATACGGAAGAAGAGAATGAAGAGAGAATGACAACTACTAACTCCAATGAACTTGGCAAGCATCCTTGCAAGAAGAATTGGACGGAGTTGTTGGAAAACAACAACGAAAAGAACAAGATAGTAGTGGGCTTATGGTAACCTTTCCAAACTAATGAAGTGACACCCAGCCACTACAGAAACAAGGATTGATTGGGTGAAATAAGATATGAACAATTTCTTACACCAAGAGGATACATTGAGAACTTGTATTAATGAGAAGCACCATAATAGCAACAATCCATAGGAAAAGCTTTAGGTGAAACCCAAACCAAGATAGCTCAATGAAGAATCATGGGTTAAAAAATGTCTCATGATCATAGAATTGGTGGGTTTAGTTATCTCATTCTTGAAAGGAAAACTATTCGAGGCTCCTACACTAACAAGAATGCTATAACACCACCTCAAAGGATGAATGAAGAACAATTGCACATATAAATGCAAGAGAAAGGATACTTGAGGTTCTCCAACACGAATCTTGAAGAACACTTGAGAATGGATAGAAACCTTGATGAACCACCAAGAAGGACCTCCGTATACGAATGAATGATGCAAAGATATCAAGGTAGAAAAGAATAAGATTATGACCTTGCCTGAATTTAGATGAAGCCTCACAAAGAGATACTTGATAGTACTTGGAACTACGGAAAAGAAAGATAAGCACTTGCGAAAATAATTGATATCATGAGCCACTCCGGAAGAAGAATTCAGATTACTATGAACAAGAATAAGAATTATGGTATGCTTATCCTTCATCAAGTTTAATTGATGACAAGCACGGATTCAACATACAACTTATTATTCTTGAAGGAATCTTGAAAAGGCAGAGAGATAAGCACCACTTGAAGCATAATTGAATGAAGCACCGGTAAGAATTCACAATTGAATGGGAATACCACGAATTAATGGAGATACATGAGAATGAAGAGATCATGATCCACCTAAGAGAAAAAATAGAACAAGGCACCAGAATAATTGAGAGACGAACGAAGAGACAACAATTGAGAAGAATTAGAGAACAAAAGTTGAAAGCTGAGAACGAAGAAATCTTTTGAAATGATGGCCTTCGGAGGAACGAGAAATGAAAACAACTCAGAAATGCACCGGATAGCAAGAAAGGGATACTGATGATTGGCAACAAATAAGATGATGGCACAAAGCGGATATGACGAATCTACTAGATAATGAACCAAGATTTGAAAGAAACACTCCTTCGAATCTTCAATAGAGAAAATGACGAGAAGAACCTCATCAAGAATAACTGAGACACTCCGGAATAAAGAAGAATGAAATGTTGAGCCAATATGAGAATTAATTCAAATAGATCTTGGAGAAGGGATATAACTGATGAAATTCATACTTACGTCATAGTTGAAAAGAATTAGAGATCTCCGGGAAAGATTACAAAAGTGAGATAAGATCCTGGGAAAGAACCTGTGGGTTATTGGCCCACTCAAAGAACCACCGTTGAAAAGATTGAAAGAAAGATTGAATGCACCGGTATAAGAAACTAGATGAGGTTAGCACCTCGAAATAATTGAAAATGGAAACTACTGAGATACTTTAGCACTCCAGATGGAATAGAGAGAAACGACAATAAGAAGACTGATGAGAATTTCCAACAAGGAAAGAATTACAAAGACGACAAGGATATGAAGACACGGATAATTAAATTGAATTCATCGGAAAAGATGACAAGAATGAATAAATATGAACACGAAGCTCCTGAGAATCTTCACAACGAATCACCGGATAAGAGAGAAAAGAACAGAAAGCGGAAGCGCAATGAAAAGAAAACTCTTGGATGAAAATTAAATGACTAAGAAAAAGGGTGGGAGTGCGGGGAAAAACAAAGAGAATTTGGGATAGATGAAATGAACTCCGAAATAAAATGAGAGAATGATGTTGCAAAATTGGAGATGATTGCATTACTTGAAGGAAGCACGCCGGTTGAAAAGAATTAACATGACGACTCCGAAATAAAATGAGAGAATTGATAAGACAATTGATTTGAGCAACAGAATTTGCATTCTCACATAAAAACTATGAGAACACCTCTTGGAAAGATCTGAAATCACCACTTGACATCGAAGCAACTTGGATTACCATATTCCAACAAAAACAAAAGGTGCGTCTTGCAATAAGCCAGAACAAACTCATGAGAAAGATTTCCTCCGATATTTTCGTCGACAAGATCGCACGGGCTTGATTTTACAATAGCCATCAAGTGCAAGGCAGTGCACCCGACATACGAAGCGTCCCCGAGTCGTAGCAAGCTACAAGGACTTTTTAAGACACAACACGTACTGCTGTAAGTCGACCATGAGCAAATGAATCCACTATATGTCGAACCCCAACCTAACATCATGCATTTGTTGGAAGATTGTCCTATAAGCAACTACTTGAATTCCCACCTATGAATTCCCGAAATATCTGGTCATGCAATCTGGTACACGGATACAAGGAGTAATACCACACAACTCCTATACTAACCCGTCACCTGTATCACATCCGTCAACACACAACCAGAATCTCGGACCTTCATCTACAATAGACCCTCGTGATCACAACGATACAAAGTATGGCAGTACTCCCGAACAATCTGCACCAGTATTGGGGACATCGGGGTTATCTCGCCACTACTAGTATTGAAGCAATTACGAACATCCTTCGTTCTGAGATACTAAGAAATCTGAATGATAACGATGTGCTCAAGAATCCCCTGGAGCTCAACTCCCCTGAAACTCAAAGCAGATAGGAGGCACCAAGACAGAACTCCGTCACATGGGCATGATATAGATTCTAAACATATCCGCGTGATCCTAAAAAAAATTTGAGTGAGAAGAGGAGTAGAGTAAATTATTACGTCAAGATTCGTCAGAAGAGCATAGAAGAGGAGAAAAAAAGAATCCTACTCTCCGATATATAACCAGACTCAAAGCAGTTTTTCTCTAGACTCTACTCGGCCAAGTTCGATCAATCAAGGGGGCTCCTAGGTCGGAACCTGGCTCTAATACCAACTTGTCACGCCCAAGATGCGACCCTATCCTCAATTTGGCACGAAGGCCTCGTCAGGGATAGAAGCGCATCTCGTCGTGTCGCAAGAATGGATATCGTTACAAGTACATGTACTAAAAAGAAGAGACATATAAATAGAGTTGGCTTACACTCGCCACAAGCTACATGAGAGTCACAACAGTACAATACATAATCATCATGAAGAAGAGCAGGGTCCGACTACGGACGAAAAAAAACGAGAAAAGAAGAACGACGTCCATCCTTGCTATCCCAGGCTGCGGGCGTAGAACCCATCCTAGATCGATGAAGAAGAAGAAGAAGCAACTCCAAATGAACAATCAACACGCTCGCGTCAAGTAACCTTTACATCTACCTGCAACTGGTGTTGTAGTAATCTGTGAGCCAGAAGGGACTCAACAATCTCATTTCCAAAGGTATCAAGACTAGCAAAGCTTAATGTGTGAGGTAAGGTTAAGTGGTGAGGTTGCTGCAGCAGCTAAGCATATATTTGGTGGCTAAACTTACGAGTACAAGAAATAAGAGGGGGATGATCTACGCATAACGGACGTGAAGTACTGATGATCAAAAGAATGATCCTGAACACCTACCTACGTCAGACATAACCCCGCCGTGTCCTCGATCGGAGTAAGAACTCACGAAAGAGACAATCACGGTTACGCACACAGTTGGCATATTTTAATTAAGTTAACTTCAAGTTATCTAGAACCAGTGTTAAGCAAAGTTTCCACGTTGCCACATAACCGCGGGCAGGGCTTTCCGAAAAGATTTAACCCTGCACGGGTGCTCCAACTAGTCCATCACAAATTACCACAAGCCGCATAGAAATCCTCGATCACGAAGCTCGCGATCTTGTCGGACTCGTTAGTGGAAAACCTCAACTCTGAGATTACCCAAAGCATCACCGGAATCCCGATGCACAAGATATTTCGTCGAAGGTAAAACTAATCCAGCAGGGCCGCCCGACGTGTCGACGATCCCGATAGAAAGTCGTGTACCTCGTTCTCAGGACACGACGGATGAGCGATGGTTACCACGCCAAACGCCGAGTTGCCCCGGGTATCGTTAATAAGATGCTCTGTTTTGGACCAACACTCATCAGGAGCACTGGCCCGGGGGTTGACTAAATTATCCTCGGGGTCTGGAAATTCCCTATGCAATTTTTATTAGGTGTTAGGCAAATGTAGTATCAATGTTGGGCCTTGCCATACCAGCTTTAATCTAAAACGAATTATCAAGGGGGTCCCCATAACAACCCTGATCGTGTTAGGAGCGCTCAATTACGGAACATAACACCGGTAGCCGAAACTAAGGGAGCAAAGGTGGAACAAAATACCAGGCTAGAAAGGCCGAGCCTTCCACCTTTTACCAAGTATATAGGTGCATTAAATTAAGTAGCATTGATATGGTGATATAACAAGGAACCCATGCTTTCACATGGAAGCAACTGCACCTGTAACTAGCAACGCTAACAACATGGTTAAGCAAGCGGTAACATAGCCAATCAGTGGTTTGCTAGGTTGAGAACAGTTGAAGGTTTCATGGCATTATTGAGAGGTTGATATTTAACATGTGGTAGGCAACGAGACATAACGATAGAGATGGTAAAAGTAGCATGGCAATGATAGTAATGGTATCTCGGGAAATGGTCATCTTGCCTGACATCCCGCTTGGAAGAACAACGACTCCGTGAAGCACACGAACCGTCCTCACATCCGACACGCTTACGGAGCTCTATCGAGACGGGGGAAACCGGAAACAAGCATCAACACACGATATTCACCACATGATGCACAACACAAATGATGCATGAGCAGCTGAATACATGCAAGTCACGGCATGACAATTCACATTCAGTGAAGTTCAATATGCAACAAGTTGCATATTGACGGAACTCCACGTTAATTTATTTAGTTCTATCCCGATTAGGTAGTCGACAATATTAAATGTGGTTAAACATGGCAAAAGGTGAAGCGTAATTAATCTACCTATCTAGGCATTTCAAATGAGGCCAGAAACGTCATATAGCATCTCCGAAATGACCCCACGCGTTAAAGTCTAATTCTGTCCAGATTTGGCCTAATCACATATTATGTTTGTTAAACAGGGAAACAAAGTGGAACACGTGATTCTACTCGTCGTTCTGGTCCATTTACATATATGGCACAACTCCAACGGAGCTACGGACAAATAGTTACGACCTAAACCGTTTTCAACACGTCGACACGCAAATCGAAGCAAACAACACACCTAACAGTTTTAAATGTGCATGAGAGTTGGTTTTTCGTGAAACTACAGAAAATTCTAAGCAACTTAGATGTTGAAAACATTTTAATCCGGAGCACAATTAACAATTACGAACGTTCTAAGACATACTACAACAAAAAAACACAAGGTGAAAATAATATGCGCACATGGGATTTGATCGCATGACCTCATACATAAGCCCACACCTAAACAACCGGTTAGTATACAATAGAACACTAGCAATAGCTAGGTATGGGCCAATATAACCATCCCAACAGGTTGAAGACACTGAAAATATGTGCTAAAAACAAAGGAAACAATGGAGGCGCCAGGGATTGAACCCAGGACCTCCTGGACAAGGAGTGGGAAGACAACCACTCAGATACTACTAGTTTGTGAATAATTCTAGTGCCCACGCTATATAACCTCTAGAAACTAAAACGGATCTTGCCAAAATTATCTACAACTATGAACGGGCTGCTCATAGCAGGGGAAACACAGGCCTTATCCATGGCGGTTCAGAGCCGGGTGCGGGAGGCCAGGAAGGAGGGTGGCGTTCGGTACCTGCTGGTCGGGAACGCGGGGACGGGGTCCCGGGATGGAGGCGCCTGGCCTTGCTCCGGTCAGCCATGGATGGGCATCTCCTGCACTTGCAGATAGAAGGGAGGGCGAGACTATGGTAAGAGAGATCAAGAAGAGAGGAGGGAGAAGAGCACGGGGAGGTGGGGCACTGGCCTGGGCGTGGTGCTGCTCCAGCGGCATCGGTCGCCGGTGCGGCTGCCGGCGAGGCTGGCCTCGAGAGCTTGCTGCCCCTGTTCTAGATCGGAAGCACCGGCTGGGGTTGGGGCTAATGTTGCTGTTGCTGGCGCGGGGCGCGTGTACGAACCAGCTCCGGACATGGGGGCGCTCCTGGCCGAGGTAGCAGCAACCGGAACGGCAGCGGGGTTGGCTTGGCTCGGACGACGAGGGGGCTACGGATGCTCCACCTGTTGGATCGAGGCCCCATGGAGCGGCTCGGCTGCTGCAAGACAGAGAGAGATGAGACGAGGAAGAGAGAAGAACGAGGGAAGAGAGGAGGAGAGAGGAGCAGGGGAACCGGCGCGGATGCAGGGAGCTACCGGTGATGGACGCTGGCATCTGTCGGCTCCTCGACGCATCCAACATGCAGAGTAGAAGGTGGCTCGGGGCATGCTTCTTGTTGGTTGGTCAGGGGAACGAGATCCCGAGGAAACAGGAGGAGTGGCGGCGGCGCTGATGGGACAAGATCCCTAGGAATTAGGGTTGAACCACTTTTATATAAAGCTATTGAATTGGGCTAGAGTCTAACAGGACCCTCCGATGCAGATCAGACGGTCGAGAATAACTAGGTTAAAGAGTCCAATGGACAAACTGATGATGGTTTGCGATATTACGGGGTTGAACCGGATCCAACGGTCACAACCGTGTGTTTCGGGCACCGGGAGGTTTTCGGACTAGGTTGCGCGTAGGGGCGGTGCAATGTGCAGAGGCACTAGGCGGAGATGACACGGAAAAACACACAACCCGGTGATAGAGTTTAAAATACCGAAACGTCCGACAATTGACCGGCTATAGTGCCGCTATATAATAAATGGCACGGGTAACAAACGAGCTCTGATCGCGATGAAATTTGACGGACGGCCTACCTACACTGAATTTATACCGCACGCCAAGTTCCAGCTCAATCTAAGAAAGTTTTACGCACACTTTAAAACAAGGTTTCGACGATGCCGCGGGCGCGTGCGTGTGCGGTCAGGCTCAGAATGGACAACGACGTGAACGGGCCACTAACAAATGATGCAAGTTTTTGAAAACTGGCGGCAGGGTGCCGATGCAATGCCGATGATGCGAATGATGCGATGATGATCCGACAAAATAAAATATACACACGACGAAAACGGGATAAAGGGGGGAATCTTCTGGAACATCGTCATCGGGCTGTCACAACTGCCTATGTCCTGGAACCCAAGGTTCTCTACACTTATAACATACTTGGTTTTGCTTAGCTTGTTGGATAATTGTGCTCTTTGCTATAGCAGATGTGCCACTCTGAACATTTGACTGATCAAAGTTCACATGTCTCTTAGCTTGAGGAAAATAAGGCTTTGTCTGAACCACTACAGGTGGCGGCTGGGCCTTTACCATTCTCCTAGCAACAGTTTGCATATCTTTGGGTTTGAAACACTCTACATGACTCTTGATGTAAGGATTCAGGCTAGCTATGAAGCTAGTAACCTAGTAATCATTTGGAATCCCACGGTTTTCCCTTCTCATGATATTCATCAGGTGCTCAAACTGCTCTACATACCGTGCTACAATTGTATCTTGTTGGACAACATGAAAAGATGTTACAATATCACAAACAAACCGGACAGGAAATCTTTCAGATAACAAGGAGCAGAACTTATGCCAGGCAATGTTACGAGGTGCAAATCCAGTGCCTCTCCACCGATGCACAATAGGTCCTTTCAGATATGAAATTGCTAAATTAGTTATGTGCTCAATAGGTGTTCTAGCAGCAGCAAAATATTGCTCCAAATTTTGTATCCAAGCCTCGGAGTCTTCACCTTCAAACTCCACCATGTTCAATTTAGCAGGCTTAACAGTGAGAGGACTTATTCTATTATCCATTGGAGTGCTCACTCTTCTTTTGTAATTGTTGTCATACCCCTCTACTTCCTGTAAGTATTCTATGTGAGCATTATTCATTGCCACAACAGTTTGGCCCATTCCCTCTACTTTGTTGATTCCAAAGTTGGGGTGCCTATAAGGTTATTTTAGAGTACCATCCATGTTCAACTCTCTCCCATTCCGGTCTCTCAAAACTGTTGTGCCTACCACTCCAGGAACAACTTTTTCACGCATAGTAACAAATGGTGGGGTATTTGCAATTAACTGCTTTGGACGCCCCGAAGCTGCTTGAGGGGAGCCAACAGGGTTTTCTTTCTGCAAAACCTCACCTTGAACCGAGGCATTATCACCCTCATCTACTCTACTCGGATCTGGATCCAGTAACAACCTTCTGAAATTTTCTTGAATTTTATCAAAATTCTTCTACATGGTAATGAAGTTTCTATTTACCGTAGCTTGGAACTCATGAAACTCCTTACGGTCTTCATCTCTTTCCTGCCTCAAAGTCTTCAGATCCAGCTCCAGAGATTCCAGTTGAAGATCCGTTGTTGTTGTTGACTCTGCTACTCCTATCATGATGTGCACCCCCTGGCTGCTCTGTAGGGAGGGAAGGGAGGGAGTTTACCCTGCTCAATCTCTTGCCGCCGCCAACACCGCCACTAGCTAACGCCTCCACTGGCACACGGTCAGATCGTCGACCCTGGGTTTTACCACTCAAGTAGTATGCTTTAGCAACCAGGTTGAAGGCCCGACTGAACCCGAATTTCGCCACTCCGGCCGCCTCCTACACACCGCCGCCGATATGAGATCTAGAGATGATTTCTCTGCCTGCCCTTGCCAAGGAAAGGCTGGGCCTCTGATACCAATTGTCAAGAACTAGCTACACTGATAGCCGCACATGAACGCTAAAATGTTGAAGGACACGCGAAATTCAGAGAATTGGAGCTAGAGATTTCATTTGAGAGAAGGGGAAAGTAATGTAGCTCGCCACCGGCGGCTAGGGTTCAACCCAATACATATTCAGCATAAAGCAAAAGAGAGGAAATACATGGCTTTATAGCTAGCTCAGAGACGGACGCGAGGAGAGGGACGCGCGACTGACGATGAGGGTATTGTCGGAATTTCAATTGTAGCTCCAGCCTTTCCTAGCCCTGGGATGCGAAATGATCCGCTGAGGTTGAATCCGACACACCGCCACAGTACACGTAGCACTTCTTCAGTTCGACAGCCTGATAGGGTCGTCCTGGCAGAGGTGTGTGTCGGCGGGACGGGACGACGTCGATTTTTATCGGTAGCGAGGATGGAGGAGGCCGACTGCAATGATTTCTCTGGGGAAGAGACATGGGATCGACAACAAGGTGGTTGGGATTTGGAGAGGATGGGGCGTGGGAGTGGGATCAGGTGGGACGTGCATCCAGTCATTTTTCTTTCGCTGTCCTCAAACATGGGGGTGTTTTCTTCGGTTTGTTCTGGGGCGGGGTCGCTGGAGTGGGAGGTCGAACTGTCAATACGAAGGTGGGGGTAATATAAGGAGGTTAAACCATCCCGACGCTTCATTACCTTTTAATAGTAGAGATACGCAAAATGGTGAAAATGTCTTCAGCGGGGCATTGAATTTATGCGTTGTTGAAAGGACCATAATATCGCCTAGAGAGGGGATGAATAAACGTTTTAAAATATATTAATAATTTAGCTGTATACTAATGCGGAAATAAATTAAACGGATATGTTTCAAGCACAAATCCTAAATATAGTAGGCTCAACTAAATGTATCAACAGCTTGTTCTAATAAGATGAGCACAACAAGGATACTAACAATCACAAGTAAGTTACATAAACTTACTTGAGTAATTCACAAGATATGAAAGTGTATGACACAAGTTAGGAATCTCTATTATTAAAGGGGATCTGTCGTCATAGTGATGGTTCGACCATTCCCTTCCCCTTCACGATCAATGCGTACGACCTCCTTCCCCCTCCATGATCGACGCATCGTAAGCAACAACAAAGAGCCCAAAAGATTTGGGATAAAACCAACTGATCGACTACCACCCCACGAGTCAACCCCATGCATGTTCGCAACATCAAGTGGCTCAACCACCTCGCCTACATCAAGGCACACGCACACCGTCAAGCCAACTCCATGCACGCACACCCGCAGCCATGGCGGCCAGATCGACCTCCCACCATTGTCTTCTTTGACGCCGCAAGGATCGCAACCATTACCCCTATCATTGACATCCGCGAGAGGCTCGGCCCGGCGGACGGTGCTGTCTTGATGGACACGACCACATCATGGGACTCGGCTCGGCGGATGGTGTTGTCCTGATGGACAAGACCACATCGGCGGGATGCTCGGCCCGGCGGACGGTGCTGTCCTGATGGACACGGCCACATCGTCGAGAGGCTTGGCCCGGCGAACGGTGTTGTCCTGATGGAGACGACCACACATGACTTTCATGATAACCCTAGCAGATTAATGTAGGTGGCGCCGTGAGTTGCCACCCCGATGCTCCCGTGAATTCTCCGAGCCGTCCTCCTCATCTGCTGAGTACCTAGGCAACCCGTGATTCCGAGGTAGAACCACCAAGGGAAGCAACTGCCGCGAGCCACGTCCTTACCCCCTGATATCAAATTTGTGATTCTTGATTTTATGATGCAGATTTCCTATCATGTAGTATATCTGTGTATGGACTTGCAATTGTGGACTACATGTTGTCCGGACGCCTAGCTATGTGAATTACATGGTAGGTTTGCTCCACCAGTAGGAGCATCAAGCAATGCGACAAGCACTCAGAAGATGGAGTGCGCGGACATAGCAGAAGATTCAGAGTGATTTGTGCTTCTCTAGGTAATTTTGTTATTGTATCCGGCAGCCTACTCTCTAAGAAATAGTTTTAATCTTTTGGTTTCCAAATAGCTACAAAATCTAATGAATATACACACATATATTATGTGGACTACAACAGATAGTTCTTTTTATTGTTTAAGCTAAACATACAAACTACATGTTCCATTTTCTGCAGCTTGGAGTGTTTAAGGGATTTGTTATAAAATCATTTATTCTGAATTGAAATGGTTGGTCCTTCAATATGCTGCAGACACACGGTGGCGAGTTTTCTTTTATTTTGTTCTAAATATATTCCAGTACGAATGTCCATGGATAAGCATAGCTACTATTTTAGTTTATATGCTCAGAGTCCATAGTTCCTCAGAGATTCAGGGGCTTTTTCTCCTTTTCTCCACATGTCTATTTTATTGTCTACCACTTTATTCAGAGATAGATAATTAGTTGCATTACATGATACCGTTACGCATGCCCAACTTTTATTCTACAATTAGCTTGCGATAGAATAATGAATAGTTAACAATGGTCTCTCAAAACATTGATCACTAAGTGGGAGTCATGTAACAATTCAAGCAAGTTATTATAGCAAAGTTTGCCTCTGTTCCGAATGTCCTTCTTTGTGTAATATGCATAGAAGTTCTTTCATAAGTATTCATCCCATTTGTTTGCCTTTTAAATTGTTTTTGTTCATGCCATCTTGTATTTTTATATATCAAAAAAGTGTTGGACGGCATGCTTGCATAATGCTTATAGTTGTAACTATGTCATGTTACATTAGTTATTTCTCTAATAAACAGTAATCAAACTGTTTAACTATGTATATTTGTTAATTAAACTTTTGGTTATCCGTTTGCTTGTGTTGAACATAAGTTGAGTACTTGCGTGCAAAAGCATAGAGCAACTTTTGCTTTGTTGGTTTCAATGAATGTACATTTAGCCATTTCATATCTTGCTAATAAGTTTTGATGAATAACATGATAATGTTGTTGTGCCAATCAATGTGATCTATACTGGTTTATTTCGTTTTGAAAACCATCGTGGTAACAATGCAGTTGATCTCGGGATTCATATTGTGTTCTTCCAGTTATTTTGCATCGTTTGATCTTTTGTGTTTAGATACTCCCCGTGGTGCGTCATTTTCATAATCACAAGCATTTATTTCCTTCTTTTTGTATCTTGCTTAGTTTTAAGAGAAACATACAGAGAGAAAACTACTTTCATGATGGATGTGCACTCTGGAATTTGTTTCGCATATAACATGGGACCGTTACTTTCAATACAGTTGATGTTAGGAGTATTAGATGCATACCTCAAGGAGTTCCATCAACCAGGATTTTAGTTGTTGCATTAGAGTCAAAATTTTAGCTTGATTTGCAAGATGGAATATCAGAGAACATGTTTCAGACATTCAGTCACCACCCAAAGAGATTAATATGCTACATACATGTATGTTTTCGTTTTCATCTTTGTACAAAACTAAATGTAGAGAAGTATTCATTTCTCACTGAAACTTATATTTGTTTTGTATTTAAGAATGTTGATTCATAGAGCCCAAATATGCTCTTTCCTTTCCTGGTGAGTTTACTTATGATGGGTCAGTGCAAGGTAATAGAGATGATTATTTCGGTAGCTTCATCATTATTGATTAATTGTTACTCCTTATTTTAGAAAATCTAGAACCAAGAACACTTAGTCAGCTTCTGAACCAAGAACATTTGTTTGTGTCAGACATCTTTAATAATTGAAGTGGAAGTATTGACAGTTCTCCACAAGCTAATTGTCTAATGTGATTATCTGGTGGTGTTTTGTGCTCCAGCTTCAATTGCATTGCTTCTGCTATATCGATGGACTCTTTTCCCTTCGGTCATTGATTGAACTGAGTTGATTCTGCATAGGGATAGATACTTTGATAGTCTACTATATGTCATTGATTGCATTGTTTGGTCAGTTATTACCCGCCCTATATATCTATTCTTTCTCAAGTTTGAATTGTTAACATATCCATTGGAGAATTGGTTATCCGACTGCGCAAGGACCAAAACATGCAAAAAATTTGGGGCAACACATAAGTTAGAAAGTCATGCATATCAATATGTACTATGGAAAATCACAGCCCGGGGAGGAATCTTATGAGTGTGGGTCTGCCTTGATTTATATTCTTGTTAAGCTGAAACAAGGCTCCGGTGACTATTCATCAGATTAATACTACATGCACAATACATGAGAGGAGAGTATAGACAACTGAAAAACAAATTGTTAGAGTTATAATATAAGTCATGTACCCTTTTGTATTTATCCCAATATATAAAGGGTTGCGTGCATATAGTCCATCACCTGTACATGTATATATACCGGCCTATGGCCTCATGGGAATACAAGTTGCATATTCCTAACATAGTATTAGAGTTAGGATAACTTTTACACGTCGCAACTCGTGTTGTTGATCCGCTCCCGGCCAGATCGATCCCATCGAGCTAGCCTCTCCTCTTTCCCGTCACCAGCCACATCGATCCCGCAGTGCTGGTCTCAGGCCTCCCCCATCCAGTCCAGCACCAGAAGCTGTTGGATCCCGTCGAAGCCGCGTCGCCCGGGCCTCCCCGATCTGGTAGCCAGCAACTAGAAGCTGCTCGATCTCATCACAGCCGCGCTCGATCCCGTCGAAACCGCGAGATCTCGTCGAAGCTGCGTCGTCTGCACGAAGCTGGTCGATCCCGTCTCCCTACTGGATCTCCTCGTGCTTGTTGCGGTGGTTACGGCCCTGACTGGATTTCCTTTGGTGGTTACGGCTCTGCCTTGATCTCGTCAAAGCTTGCTGCCGTGGACCATCCCCGATCTGGTCGCCAGCAACCGGAAGCTGCTCGATCTCCTCATCTCCCCTGCTAGATCGAGGCCCTCCAGAGCGATTCTGCTTCATCTCCTCATCTCCCCTGCTGGATCGAGACCCTCCATAGCGATTCTCTCTCCCGTCGACGCAGGCCTAGATCCCGTTGACTGATTTCTCCCCCCCCCAAAAAAAATTTAAAAAAATAAAAAAATAAAAAATGTCTGCTTCATCCGGCTACGTTGATGTTCCCCGTTGTTCGATGATCTTTGATGGCACTAATTACACCGAGTTCATTGGCTTCATGCGCATTCACATGCGTGGCATCCGCCTATGGTGTTTTCTTTCTGGCGAGGTCTGCTGTCCGCCATGTCCGCTTCCTCCCATGGCTCCCACTCCAGCAACCCCACCGGCTCTTCCTGCGGATGCTTCTCAGGCCGCAAAGGATGCGGCTAAGCTTGCTAATGAGGACACTATCCATGCTTATGATGAGAAGGCTTTGGCTTATGAGGAGGCTCTTCAGACGTATCATGGTGCTCTGTCTGCTTACACCCAGTGCCTTGATGATGATGCTCGTGCTGCAGCTGTTCTCACTGCTAGCGTTTTGCCTCAGTTTGCCTCAGACTTTCTAGGCCTTCCTACTGTGTTTGAGATGTGGACTCGCCATCGTCAGCGCTATGAGCCCTCGAGTGATGCCTTATACCTCTCTATGGTTCGTCAGGAGCATGCTCTTCAGCAGGGTGACTCTACTGTTGATGACTTCTACGCACAGAGTTCTGCTATCCAGCGCCAGCTTGATTCTCTCTGCAGTGCTGGTTGTCGTACTTGCCCCTGTTGCCAGGCTGTCCAGGCCGATTTGGAGTTTCATCGCATCTACGAGTTCATGTCTCGACTTCGTAAGGAGTTTGAGCCCCGATTTGCTCAGTTGTTTGCTCGTGGCCGTATCTCTCTCACGGAGGCGCTTTTGAGATTCGTGCTGAGGAGACTCGCTTACGTGGTGCTGGTTTGCTGGAGGTTCTCTCGGTGCTTGCTGCTCGGTCTCCTTCTATGTTACCTGCTGCACCGACACCTTCTCGCTCGAGTGCTCAGCCGCTCTTGCCCACTCCTTCTGGAGGCTCAGGTCGCTCCCGTCCACATTTTGGCTACTGCCACAATGATGGTCATATTGAGTCCCACTGCTACACGAAGAAGAAACATTTGCACAAGGTGCGATCATCATCTACAGAGACTTCGTCATCTACCTCGACAACTTCAGCCATCGCTTTGACTGAGCAGGATATTCTAAGACTTAAGCTGCTTCAGGTTCTTCCTCGACGGGTACTGCTGGTTGTGTGACTAAGGCTCCGCGCACTAAGCAACCACCTTCTACACAATCAGGTACATCCCCATGGGTTCTGGAGTCTGGAGCTTCCTTTCATATGACTTCTAATTCTTCCACTCCGTCCTCTCTTCGATCGCTTGATTCTCCTGTTCATGTCCTCACCGCTGACGGTACTCCCCTTCCTGTCATTAGTAGAGGCACTCTTACCACTCCTTCTTATTCTGTTCCTGATGTTGCTCATGTTCCTCGACATACCATGAATCTGTTTTCCGCTAGTCAACTTGTTGATTCTGGTTGTCGTGTCATCCCTGACCTTGACTCTTGTTCTGTCCAGGACCGTCGCACGCACACTCTGGTTGGGGCTGGTCCTCGCCGCCGTGATTCTGAGGGTCTTTGGGAGTTGGACTGGCTTCATGTTCCTTCCGCTGCACACTCTATCGCTAGTTCTTCCGCTTTGGTCGCCTCGGCTACTGGTTCCTTCAGAAGTGCCGTCATCGTCTTGGTCATCTGTGTGGTTCTCGTTTGTCGTCGTTAGTTCTTCGAGGTCTTCTGGGGTCTGTCTCAGGAGATGCCTCTTTAGAGTGTCAGGGTTGTCATCTTGGCAAGCAGATTCAGTTACCATATCCACATAGTGAGTTAGTGTCTAAGCGTCCTTTTGATTTAGTTCATTCCGATGTATGGGGGGCGACTCCCTTCGCTTCGAAAGGGGGTCACAAATACTATATTATTTTCATAGATGACTTCTCTTGTTACACATGGCTTTATTTCATGACTTCTCATAGTGAGGTGTTGTCCATTTATAAGCGTTTTGCTGCCATGGTTCATACTGAGTTCTCTTCTCCCATTCGTGTGTTCCGTGCTGACTCCGCTGGCGAGTATATCTCTAAGATGGTGCGTGGTGTTCTTGCTGAGCAAGGGACTCTCTCTCAATTCTCTTGTCCTAGTGCTCACACTCAGAATGGCGTGGCTGAGCACAAGCATCATCATCTTCTTGAGACGGCTCGTGCATTGATGATTGCTGCCTCTCTCCTGCCTCATTTTTGAGCTGAGGCCGTCTCCACCTCCACCTATATCATCAATTTCCAGCCTTCTGGTGCTCTACAGGGTGGTGTTCCTTTCGAGCGTCTTTTTGATCGTTCTCCTAATTATTCGATGTTTCGCTTGTTTGGTTGTGTTTGCTATGTTCTTCTTGCCCCCTACGAACGCACCAAACTGATCGCTCAGTCTGTTGAGTGTGTCTTCTTAGGCTATAGTGATGAGCATAAGGGCTATCGTTGTTGGGATCCTATTGGTCGTCGGATGCGTATCTCTCGGGATGTGACTTCTGATGAGTCTCGTCCCTTCTACCCACGCCCATATTCCTCGACTTTTTCTATGGAGGATTTCTCTTTCCTCACTTTTCCTGACACACCTATCACACCCGTCGAGTCTTTGCCTCTTTGTTCCGCTCCCTCTACTTCTCCACCTCCAATCGATTTGTCACCACCATCTTCCACGGTCTCCTCGTCTAGCATGTCACCAGATTCAACACCTTCATCTCCGGTGACTTCTTCGTCGCAACTCCCCGATTCTATCTTGGTGATTCCTCCTTCCATTGTTCCATCTTTTCCTTAGTGTTACACTCGTCATTCACGTTCTGTGTATGCCTCTGTGGATGTCTCGTCATCCTAATCTCAGCCTACTTATGGCTTGTGTTCTTGTCCTCGTCCGCCTGTTGATCGCTCTGGATTTTCCACCGCTGGTGCTACCGTTCTTGAGCCAACTACTTATCATCAAGCTGTTGTTCATCCTGAATGGCAGTTTGCGATGGCAGAGGAGATTGCTGCTCTTGAACGCACTAGTACGTGGGATCTTGTTTCCCTTCCTCCCGGAGTGCGTCCCATCACTTGTAAGTGGGTCTACAAGGTTAAGGCTCGCTCCGATGGTTCTCTTGAGCGTCACAAAGCTCGTCTTCTGGCTCGTGGTTTTCAGCAGGAGCATGGTCGTGATTATGACGAGACTTTTGCTCTTGTGGCTCATATGACCATTGTTCATACACTTGCCGTGGCCTCTACACGCCACTGGTCTATCTCGCAGCTTGATGTTAAGAATGCTTTTCTTAATGGTGAGCTGCGCGAGGAGGTGTACATCCAGCCACCACGTGGGTATTCTGTTCCTGATGGCATGGTATGTCGTCTTCGTTGCTCTCTCTATGGCCTTAAGCAAGCCCCACGCGCCTGGTTCGAGCGTTTTGCCTCTGTGGTGACTGCCGCTGGTTTTTCACCCAGTGTTCATGATCCAGCATTGTTTATTCACCTTTCTCCTCATGGTCGGACTCTTCTTCTTCTCTATGTTGATGACATGGTCATCACTGGGGATGACACCGAGTATATTGCCTTTGTCAAGGCCCGCCTTAGTGAGCAGTTTCTTATGTCTGATCTTGGACCTCTTCGCTACTTTCTTGGGATTGAAGTCTCTTCTACCTCTGATGGCTTCTTTATATCCCAGGAAAAGTATATCCAGGATCTTCTTGCTTGTGCTGCTCTTACTGATGAGCGCATTGTTGAGACTCCTATGGAGCTCAATGTTCACCTCTCTGCTACTGATGGTGATCCACTGCCTGACCCGACGCATTGTCGTCATCTTGTTGGCAGTCTTGTTTATCTCGCTGTCACTTGTCAGGATATCTCTTATCCGGTTCATATTCTGGGTCAGTTCGTGTCTGATCCCACATCGGTTCACTATAGTCATCTCATCCATGTTCTTCGATATCTTCGGGGCACGATCTCTCACTGTCTATTCTTTCCTCGCTCCAGTTCTTTACAGCTTCAGGCCTATTCGGATGCTACGTTGGCTAGTGATCCTTCAGATCGCCGTTCACTTTCTGCTTACTGTGTTTTTCTTGGTGGTTCTCTCATTGTCTGGAAGACGAAGAAACCGGTTGCAGTTTCCCGTTCGAGTGCAGAGGTTGATTTGCGAGCGATGGCTCTTTTGACGGTGGAGGTCACTTGGTTATGATGGTTACTTCAGGATTTTGGTGTTTCTATCACTACACCGACTCTTCTCTTATCTGACAGTACATGTGCTATTAGCATTGCGCGCGATCCTCTGAAGCATGAGCTCACCACGCATATTGGTGTTGATGCTTTCTATGTGCGCGCTGCTGTGCAGGATCAGGTTGTTGCTCTTTAGTATGTGCCTTCGGAGTTACAGTTGGCGGATTTCCTAATGAACGCCCAGACTAGAGCACAACATGGCTTTTATCTCTCCAAACTCAGTGTTGTTCATCCACCATGTACCCTTTTGTATTTATCCCAATATATAAGGGGTTTCCTCCATATAGTCCATCACATGTACATGTATATATACCGGCCTATGGCCTCATGGGAATACGAGTTGCATATTCCTAACACAAACAAGTGCCCGCGAAGCTCAAACGAGGAGGCGGAACCACCAAAAAACAGGAGGTCTCCACGCCCCACGGGCCTGCATCTGTCCATGGCGTTTATTCATGTAGTTGTTCTAAAGTTTTTTCATTGATATGTAGTTTCATGTAGATAACCTTCCAAAACAAAGGATATCAATTTTTGTTTGTTAAAGATAATATTCAAACTAAGTACCCAGTGTTTTAAAGTGGATTGTCTCTATTCTCATGCAGGTGGACTTTCGGGGTATGGATACGATGAAGTTCCACAATGATTCTATTAATTTCTAGGTTTCAGTATCTTTTATATTGGTGTTCAAATCATACAATTTTTGTGCCCACTTGGTTGGCTTGAATTTTGGTACATATGATTGTTAAGATCTATATATGCTCATGGTAGCGGAAATATATGATCAGGATAGCAGAAAGGGGAGGGCCGGTTTGGGGTGAGGGGACGGTTTGTTAGCCTGTTGGAAATGGATAGTGTGCAAATATAGTACTTATTCTTGGAGACTATATTTTCTTTCAGATATACTTTGGGACTAAAGACTTAGGACAGGGTTTGAAGACATCTAACATAAGTCAACAAAATTATAGACAAAAACCTGGTATACGATAATGATGGCATGACAACGGGGGGTGGGGGTTGAAGAACCTCATAGTGGCTGAAGTAGAGGAGAGAATATGCTATGCGAAGGTGACGAGTGTGTGGGCCATGTCATTTATCTGTGCACAAGCATTTTATCTATGAATATTCTTTGTATTTCATGGCAACGCACATGCATTAGACTAGTTCACACTAAACACAACATATATCAATAGTAGCAAGTATGAATTGTGCGATTTAAAGTGTAGGCCTTAATAATTAATCTTTACATGTTCCTGCAACATCTCACGAGCGCCCTCCCGCTTCCGCGTCGCTCCCGCGAGCGACCGGGAGGGCTAACGCTAGCACCGTCAGTCGGACTCTCCCTGTCCTCCCCGTCCCCTTGCCGCCACGGGTGCGCGCTATCGGGCTAATCCCGATCGGCGTTGGTGGAGGTGGGGATCCTCACTCCACCCTCGAATACGACGACGTGGAACGGGATGTTCGGGCGGCGGCGACGTGCAGGTGCAGGACGCGACAGCATTGTGGCCGTCGTCTCACGGCGATGTTATGGGGCGCGGTCCGACGCGGTAGGCTACACGTGGCGGCGCCCGTCGGTGGTGGCGCCTGTCGCGGCGGCAGCGACCCGATCTGGATCTGGTGGGCGCGGATCTAGTCGGGGGTTGGCCTGGTGGGCGCCGGTGGCTCGCCCAGCTGCTCTTGGAGGTGCCTCGTGCCTTCATGGATGCGTGGGGTGGTGCTGCTCAATTGCTGGGCTAGTGGCGGCGCGAGTGGGGCAGCGGCCCGACGTGGCTGGTGCTCTGGCCGAGGGCGTCTGCACGTGGAGGCCCGGCATGGGCTGTGGCCTCCTGGTGGCACAGCGGCTACACGACAGCTCGACGGGCCGGCTGGGCCGGCGACTGGTTTTCCAGCGCCGGCTCGTGTGTAGACTGTACGGTTCGACCTTTGGCCCCTCTCCTCGTTGACTGGTTGCTACCTTCATCGTAGGTTTGGTCCTCCCCCGACTACGGTCCATCGCTCATCTCAAGCCCAGCAGCAGGACTGGCCTCGTCTCTCGCCCGGCAATTGGACGAGCTTGTCTCGCGCCCGGCAGCAGGGCAGGTCAATGACACCATATCGGGGACCGCCGAGGGGTGTGAAAGGTGGGTCCTTCTCGCTCGTACATGTGGTTGGGGTAGTAGTGGGTATCGGGTGAGGTGGTGTCCAGGTCTGGGTTATCGGAGCGGCAGCCTTGATGGTGGTGCCGTGGTGCTCATTGGCAGAGCCCGTGGCTAGGTGCTGCGCGGTGCTCATGGCCGTGTGGGCGGCATGGTCACCGGGGTGTGGCGTCCGGTGGTGGTGAGTGTTGGCCGGGGTGAAAACATGATCCATCTTCGGATGGACCGGCGGCGGCGTGGCTCGCTCCCTTCTTGAAGGCGTCATCGCGGCTCTCATTACTTATCGTGTTGCTCCAAGGGAAACTCCGATCCTCGGGTCGGGCGGCGGCGGCATTCTGGTGTCGTAACCTTCCTGAAGGCACCGCCTTGGAGCAAACGGTTCGTCATATGCAGCTTCATCTCTTTGCGGTGGCATGTTCACGGTTGAGAACTCATGTTGCTATTGTAGTGCTAGGGGATGTGTTGCTACGCTCAGCGCCTATGTATCTTGCCTTGGGTGTGTGCGTGTGTTGTGGTGGCGTGACTCTGTACAAGATGGTCGTTGTTGGTTGCTTTATTTATAAAGCGGGGCGAAAGCCTTTTTCAGTAATTAATCTTTACAAGGAAATAGCCAACACAATATAATGAGGACAACAATATATAGTGAATGTTCACTCACATAGCCAAGGTAAACCACAAGTAAGGACTTAGGGTTAGGGATAACCGAAGTCACGGAGACGAGGATGTATCCCGATGTTCACTTCCTTGGAGGGAAGCTAGTCACCCTTAGAGAGGTGGATGTTACCACGAAGGCACACGAACGCCACGAAGGCTCACCCTATTCTCCTTGAGGTATCACCACGAAGATGATTCCCAACCACTAGTGGTAGGCCTTGAGGTGGCCTCCAACCCTTCACAATCTTTTCGGGGGACAAATCACAAGTTGATTCCTCATCGGAGCACTCCTACCGCCTAGGAGTCTCCAACCTCCAAGAGTAACAAGATCAAGGGGGAAATGCTCAAGACTTGTTCAAATCACAAATCGCTTTGGTCAAAAGAGAGAGGAGGAGTGGATGTAGACTTGAAAGAATTCTCTCTCAAGAAGTCTCAGAAATATCTTTGGGGTTTACCACAAGAATGCTCAAATCCCTCTCTCTCAAAAGCCACCAAAAGCGACTAATGCTATGGAGGGATGGAAGAGGAGAGGAACAATGGAGGAGGTCAACAAATGAACCCTCGATCCAGGGGATAGTTCCCCCAGATGGATTGGAGTTTTGAGGCTTGGGGGAGGAGGAGAGAGCTCAAAATGATGGGCAAATCTGAGATCCAAAAGCTCTAACTCGTTGGGGGGAAGAAGGGTACCTTATATAGTGCCCCACCAAATCTTCCCGTTATAGACAGGAAAACATATCCCGGAACTTCCGGGCTCCCTATTGGGGCAGACGATGTAAACTTTTTGGTTAGCCCGAAACATGCCCCGGAACCTGCGCGTAACTTCTGGCCCTCGGAACTTCCGAGCTCCCTTTGGGCCAGGTTTTCGCAAACTTTCTGTTTAGCCCGAAACTTCTCCGCAACCTACGTGGAACTTCCAGCCCCCCAATAAACAGTGAGCATACTAATAGTAAAACATGCATAACTTTTACATACGAACTCCAATTTTGATGATCTTGGCCTCGTTTTGCAGCTATTGAAAATCTCGATGTCCTCACTTAGAGAACCACCCTATATCAAACAATATGGATGATGCAATCAATGCAAAGGTTTGAGTATAGAATTTGGGGAACCCTTTTTGGATTATAGTTTTACTTTGAGATATATGATAGGGGTGGAATTGTGTATAGAAGATGTTGACTTGCGCAAGTCCGTTATGAAACCCTTTGATCCCCTCTAAATAGTGCGAGATCCCTATAAATCAAGAATAATAAAAGAGCTACTCTACATATCTATTGATAATCCATTCTTGAGTGTATATGTTTATTCGGTGATCATCACTCCACACCACTAACATCAAAGGAACTAATATCTTTGAGTCGAGCCTTTCACTTGAGCTTGATGTTATTGTTTATTCTTGGCTCAAGTTGAAGGCAAGAAATTGATGAAGTCTTCAAGTAGCTCTCCCATACATAATGTGGACAGCCTTGCTTTGTATTCATCTTCACTTGTCCATCATGTGAAAATCCACAAGCTTCAAGCATGTAATCCTTCGGGGTGGTTATCTTGAACTTTCCCTTGTCAAACATGATCACGAACACTTGATGTCACCCTCTCATGGACACTTGGAATCTTTATCTTGATGCGAGCCCATGAGAATTACCTAACCATCATAAACATAGACAACACATAGTATGTTTTAGTACACAAAGTGAAGTTGACAATTACTTACCATACCACAACATCTCATGTGGTACGCAATTTGCGCTTGTGTGATGACCAACTTTGAGTTAACTCTTTGATCTTCATCTTGGTAAACATTTATCTTCAATCCATGATTAATATTGATGTCTTGAAGACCCTATTGATTTATTAAGACTTCATTGATTTAAGAAATGATTAAAAATATCTCAATTCACCATGACCATATCAATTTTTTCCATGAATCTCATATAGGCTATAACTTGCTCGTCTTCATGATACAACGTAGTCTCTTGAGAAGCACAATGAATTCTTCACTGGAATTACTTGCTTGAAGACATAATCATCCATGACTCAACATATGAGCTCATTGTGATCCTATTTTGAAGACATATGTAGAATTATTGTTTTTAATTATTCATCCATCATGGTTCAAACCATAAGCCAAAGCATGAGAATGTCTCAGATCCTTAATGAACTCCACATAGACCACATCTTGTTCATCACACAGAATTCATCTTGATCGTATCATATTTGATTCAATCACTGAGCTCGTCCTTGATGCATGCACAACAATATATATATGACATTCATTCAGAATTCATTCTAGCTCCTTATTGCATCTTCATGGAACAAACATACTTCAATTCATAGAGTATTCTTCATGCATTGCAAATAGAACGTTCCTTCAAATGTATAACTCAATGTAAATATTAGTCCATTAGGATTGTCATCAGTTACCAAAACCACCCATGGGAACTACATTCACTTTCAATCTCGCCCATTTTGGTAGTTAATGACAATCTCAATAAGAGGATTTGTATAATGAAATTTGACACAAGTATGCAATTTACCCAAGGATACATTGAATGCTTGGGATTGTTTTGACAGCGTCATGTGTCACAAACATACTTGAATTTATCACACTCAGTGTACTAACATCAAAATACTATACAACGATTTTATGTTGGTAGAACCACAATATATAGAGCAAGCCCCCCCACAATATATGCATGTGTGAACGAACTATGAATTTCCTTGCATATATTGGTTGACATACACTAGGTGGCGTTTTCTCTATATATAATCATTCATCCCATAAACAATAAGCAATAAGCACTTTTAGATTATCTTAAATCCTCTAAGCTTCTCCCCCATTGGCAACAAATGCCAAAATGGGGCAAATCTCGAAGACAATGAGTTCCTCCTTAGAGTATGCATATTACAAGATGTGAGTGAAATAAAATGCACATATTCAATGATAGGAAATTTGAGGAGCTCAAGATTTAGAGATTGCAATAGGTATGATATGAAAATAAGCATTCGACATGTGAGGAAAACATTCAAAGATCCAAACAACATATTTTGGACAAGATATAATGTGAACATCCAAAACGATCATCATGAATATGGGTCTAAATACACCCAAACGCATGAGTGCATAATATTATATGCAATACGTACAAGCACTCACTTCAGAACCTCTTACCAAGACCACCAATGAATCAAGGAGGATGAACAAATTGATCGGCAAGGATCAAGTGATATCGCAAAGATGGGAACTTAGTTATGTGATTTTTTTGAAGTGGACAATAGTAGTCTCTGTATCCACAAACAAAATTGCATACATAAAATAGTAACAATTGATAAGAACATGCTATTCACAAGTGAATCCATTATTATACACTTGTGATCCTAACATAAGATCAACGCACATGGCACAAAGTGCATGGCACAAATTGGTCTCATTTGCATAATCATGAATTGCCAAGTAAGATAGGAAATACCACGAGCAATTAGAGAGTTTTTGCAATTTCAAAAAAATTGCACATGAGACAACATTTTAGGAATTGATATGCAATGAATTGCTATATTGGCATGTATTTGGATAAGTGAATCATGAATATAATTTTATAGGTGCCCATTAGATGATTATACTAAGCTTTCAAACCATTGCGGTATAGTGTTTTCAAGAACACACAGGAAAACACAAATACAATAAGTACTATTACATGTTATGATGCAACCTACACAAGGTTGACTCTACTTATATACATGCATGATGTAAATACTTGCTACCAAGACAACATCTGTATGGAGTAGTAATGAATGAGTCATATACTCTTGGATCTAATTCCCTCGTGGTGAGATAACCTTCTTCATGAATAAGCCAAGACAACAATGCTTCTCCAACATACCCAGGTCACTTTTAAGTACAATATGGTCTCCAAACTTATTGGGTCTGAAGTAGTTACTCTAACTACAAAATATAGGGCAAAAAACACTCAATTATGTGCATATATATATGAATTTGAGTTTCATGCACATCTTAGCTATTAAGAATATGATGGATTTACCATACATATATTGGATAAAAAATATAGTAAGCAAGGCATGGTACTTTACATATAGTAAATATGCCTACACAAGCCTACCAAAATCTAAAGAGATGCAAATTGTACAAATGAACACATAACTGTTAATACTTGCAATAACCTCACTAATCATTCATGTTGTCGAAAATAAATGAAAGAGACAAATCAACATATGATAGCACACCAAGTTCAACACATGAATCAAGCAAAACCAATGAGCATATAAGATATGCATTGCACATATTCTTACATGCATATCTCACTTAAGTAGATATATTATAGGGCCATTTGCATTTCTGTCCCTAACTCGAACCACCTACTCAGATTTTCCCCTAATTTTCAGCTATGCTCAAATTTGCCCCTCTCCCATCAAGTCCCCTTCTAGAAGTGCCCTTTTGTGCCGTTACCGTTCGGTCAATGGGCTTTGACCATCGCGGTGAATAGTAACTTGTTGAACAATAAATTCAAAAAAAAGGAAAATAATTGAAATAATCTGAAATTTTGAGGGATCAAAGAGACTCGGGTGCGCAAGGTGCGTGCAAATTTTCGTGCTATTTGGACATTCGAGGAGCTTGTACCAAAGGGAAAAAATTAAACTTGTACGCCTATGAATAATAAATTTGTAAAAAAAGCAAATTTTTTAAAAAAATCTGAAATATTTTAGCATCCAAGATACTTCAGTTTGCAAGGTGCGTGCTAATTTTTGTGATCAAATGGCGTGCAAGGAGCTCTAGCAAAAAAATCCAAAATAGTGCATTTTTCAAAGTTTTTTTGTTGAGCCAAATTTTGTTTTTTTCTCCACGAGCTCCTACAATGGTCAAACACAACAAAAATTTGCATGCACCTTGTGCACCCAAGCATCTTGGACGCCAAAAAATAGATTTTTTTGACTTTTCTTGCTTTTTTTCGAATTTACTGTTCATAGACGTACATATATACTTTTCCCCTTTGCTACGAGCTTGTGGAATGCCCAAATAGAACGCAAATTTGCACGCACCTTGCGCACGTGAATCTTCGATCCCACAAAATTTCAGTTCTTTTAATGTGGTTGCTATTTTTTCGAATTTAATGTTCAACCGGTTACTGTTCACCACGCGGTCAAAGCCCGTTGACCGGACGATAACGACATAGAAGGACATTTCTATAAGGGGGCTTGACGACAGAGGGGCAAATTTGAGCATGCTTTGAAATTAGGGGCAAATATGATTAGTGGGTTTGAGTTAGGGACACAGATGTAAAAGACCCTATATTATAGTACAAGTAATAAGATAATAACTCCCATAATACCAAAAAACTAGTAATATGAACTCAAACAAAAGCATGGGAGATTACGGGGAGGCAAATGAATTTCTCGGCTAGTAATTAAATGCAAGTAGAAGCAAAAGCCAATATGAAGATGACCATGAAACTCTATCGTACTAGGAATACCATGTGTAATAGAACACAATGGTACTTTGAATTATCATTCGATGATAGATTCCAAATAAGTACTAGATCATTTATAGTCACACAAGCTTGATATGAGAGTTTAGCAACGAGCACAATGCGGAGATACAGTATTATTAACATTCCAAATAGCTAGATCATCATGTAGAGAAACAATTGGAAAGGCTTGCATCATATATACCCTTCTTTTAAGTATGATCTACAAGATAACCCATGAATAAACCTACACTAGAATGTCATACTCACACACATCTAAGGAATGAAACAACAAAATAATTTTTATGCAAATAGAGACGTGTTGAGCATGGCAAGCCACAAAGATATAAAATAATCTCAATAATAAATTATATGTGGCATTCATTAAATGTTCATATTACCAAGGATTGTGATATGAACAAAGCATATCACTCCCCCGTAATGTGATAATCCATGTATTTTCCACAAGAGGCAATTGAAATCCAACTAAAGATGATCAATGGATGAGAATTTGAACTTCAAATGAACCTGACATAACACATAGTAACTAGATAATCTTGCACTATAAATACTAGGTGGTATCCAATATATACACATTTTAGATTGTGACGTGCGTAGAGCATAACACTCCCCCATAATGTGATGATCTATTAATATCTCACAAGAGCCCGATAAGGTGCAACCAAGATGCAAGTAAGGTTGGAGACTACACACACAATTATATGACATGCATAACAACCTACACATGCTAGATAACACAAATCACACTTACTAGGAGGCACACCATATACAAACACATGGTAGGTACCAAACCTAAACATAAGAGGGGCTAGTAACTTTCAATGTAGACAATATATACAAGTTACCGCCAGGAGAGGCATTGGAATGACAAATATGATGGTAATATTCTTGACTTCGCTTAATCCATAATAAATGGTCAAAATATTTGTTCTTCATGAACTAGACAAATCTTCAGTGCCCTCCAGACACCTATTGATCAAGTTTGAGATTGATGGTCCCCAACCAAGTTGGGTCCTAAGAAGTTAGTAACAATAGGCTTGGCAACCCGAATGATCTTATCCACTTCCAAACCACTTTGGGCACCAACATAATTGGCAAACAAATTGCAAAAAATATCCTTCCTAAGTGAATAATGATCATTGGTAATTGTAGGCTTAGAGATGTTACAAGTGGGACATGTTGAAGCTATGTGCCCCTTATTACGACACATATAACAACATGTACTCCCCTTTCTCTTCTTCTTCTTTACTTTCTCAACTTGGGAATAAATAACATGTTTCATCATGCATAGTGGTCATTGTAGAACATGAGGTTGAGATTGAGCTTGAGGTCTCTTCCTATGTGGCATACCTTTATAAGCCCTTATCTTCAATGGACAAGATATCACGTGATGCCCAATATTTTTACACTTAAAGCAAGAAATGTTGGACTTGTTAGTGGCTTCTTCTTGTGCCCTTTTCTTGTTCTTGGACTTCTTATTATTGGAGTGATAACTATGTCCATCATCACACTTTTCCAAATATTTCTTCAAACTAGTGACTTGGGCCTTGTCCTCATTAATTTCTTCTACATGGTTAGTTTCAACACTAGAAACAAGAGGAGTAGTGGAAGTAGAAATTTGATGGTTAGAGCAACAAGACAATGCGAGCAATTATTAATGATTGGTAATAATGTGAGAGCTGGATGAATTGCATGGATTAGCACATGGAAATATTGCATTTAGAGCAGATGTTATAATGTTCACATGAGACTCATAATATTTTACCTTGGTAACCATAGTCTCTCCAGTGCTAACTTTAGCTCATTATGAGAGATTAGAAGATCCTCATGAGTGCTTGAGATTTTTTATGACTTTCTTCCAATTTTCCATAATTGTTGGTTAGCAAATAAAGTTGAGCACATAACTCAACATTCTCCTTCAAAGTTGATGCTTCACATTAGGTAGAGTTAGATGCACAAGTATCAACGACAATACGAGAGGAGCAAGTAGCAATTAGAGACTTCTCGTGAGTAGATTAAAGCTCCTCGTGAATCTTAGATATTTTGATAAGCTCTACCTTGATATCATTACATTGAAGGAAGGAACTCAAAATACTCTTTAAGTTTACCATGAGCAGTTTCAATCTCTCCTTTTGAAGATATTAAGTCTCTACATGTTTGATGAGCCTTATCATGTTCATGTTCAAGTTGTTCACATTTAACTTGCTTATCAATAAATAAATCATTACATTTTTCAAAGTAAGCAAGAACATCTTGCAACCTTTTATAAGTGTTATTTTTAGCTCTATGAAGAATTTTACCAATCTCATAGAGATTTTCAGTGAAGTCATCATCATCATCCTCATTACAAATATCATTGTTATCACTAAGATAAGATGATACCTCATCATTACTTCTTGCCATGAGGCACATGTGAAAAAAGGGGTTGATGATGATTCTTTTGGAGAATAAGGTTCTTTATCAATCAAGAGTGCCTCATTTTTCTCGATTTCCTCTAAATGGTTAGTCATAGAACAACCAGAGGGAACCAAAGCATTTTGATCATGGAAACACGGCAGAGCAAGCATATCATCACAAACATTTGTCAAGGAATCCTTAGGTGATATGAACGGACTATCAACACAATGATTTATTCTATTTGTGGTGCTAGATATGCCCAAGTCCATAGAAGATACAACACCAACGTCAACACAAGCAAGTTCGTTAATAATGAGTTTAACACCATCATCACAAGGTATTTATTCACTAACCATGTCATTACCTTGTGGCACCCCACATGTTGGTGGAGTGGACGATGTTGAAGTGTGCAAGTAACCGGAGGTGGAAGCAATGGATTGATCTTCATGATAGAAAAATGTGGACATCTCCTGCAACAACTGCTTCAAAATAATATTATCTTCATCAAGATTAGACCCACCATATACATCTTCCAATTTGGTCCAAACCTCATGAGATGACTTGCAAGTCGAGATTGACTTAAACACTTCAAGCCTTGTAGGTTGATGAATAGAAAGAGAGGCATCACAATCATGATACATGTCATCTATAGATAGAGATGGATCATACTTTGCAAAAGCAATCCCTACAAGAACAATTCGTAAAGCATATGGAGCCATGGCCCGAAGGTGACAAAGCATACGAACTCTCCACAAGTGATAATTTGTGTCATCAAAATCAAAGGTGGCATTGTGCACTAATCCATTAGTCGACATCGATACTCTCTAACGGTGAAACCTAATAAAGAGAGACCTTGCTCTGATACCAATTGGAAGGACCACGATGTTGCCTAGAGGGGGTTAATAGGCATTTTAAAATATTTGAAGGATTTGGCTATGTCCGAAAAGTTGACACCTATGGGAACCTTGACGGATCCCTTGATCGTTCGGCGGGGAGTTGGGTGGTGGCAAGAGCAGAGCTAGCGATCAGCACCGACAAGGTTTTTACCCAGGTTCGGGCCGCTTAGTGCGTAAAACCGTACTCCTGCTTTGCTTGTTGTATTGGGTTCTTACTATACGGTTACATGCTATAGTAATTGCCTTTCGGCTAGTGATCAAAGAGTCTAAAACCCCCAAAGGTCCACCCCCCAGAACTGAGCTTTGGGCCTCCTTTTATAGGCAAAGGGGTCACGAACAGTGCTGTGTAGTGGGTTCACGAGTCGCATAGTGAACAGGGTTCACCGCTATCTATCTACCAATGTGTCAGGGGCAGTAAATGCCTTGTCAGCCCCGTGACCTGCATCAAGGTGGCATCGAGACGTACCGAGGTGTTTTGACACCTGGGCCTTGTGTTGGCGCATGAGGTATGCGCTGGAGCGGTGGAAGTCGGTGGCACTATGGCAGGAGGGACACCTGGCGGGCGAAGGGAGCTTGCCGGCCTTGCGTCCTTGTTGGTAGCCTAACCTGTCTTCCCGGCAAGGAGGGCTTGCCGGGGCCTTGGACATCTTCTCAGCAAGGAGGGCTTGTCGGGTCCTTGCGTGTCTTCCTGGCAAGGAGGGCTTGTCGGGGCCTTGTGGGTCTTCCCGGCAAGGAGGGCTTGCCGGGGCCTTGTGGGTCTTCCCGACAAGGAGGGCTTGCCAGTGCCTTGTAGCTTGGGCTTGTTCTTCACACCGTTGGAGGGGTGCGGCCTTGGCGAGCTTGGGTTTATCTTCCCGTCAATCCTCTTCGTGTAGTGCCGCCAAGGGTGTTGCTTCGTAAGGGGCTGATTTGGATCCATATTTGCATGCTATGGTTAGATTCATCTCAATTCTTCTTTCGTAGTTGCGGATGCTTGTGAGAGAGGTTAATCTTAAGTGGTAAGTTTGTCCAAGTAAGGGCAGCACCCAAGCACCGGTCCACCCACATACCAAATTATCAAAATAACGAACGCGAATCATATGAGCATGATGAAACCTAGCTTGACATAAATTCCCATGTGTCCTTGGGAGCACTTTTCTTTATATAGGAGTTTGCCCAGTCTTGTCCTTTGCTACAAAAAGGATTGAGCCACCTTGCTTCACCTTTGTAACATTTGTTACTTGCTACCCGTTATGAATTACCTTATCACAAAACAATCTGTTACCGATAATTTCCATGCTGGCAGAGAATAGCTTACTGAATACCGCTTGTCATTTCCTTGTGCTCCTCGGTCGGTTCGACACTCTTACTTATCGAAAGGACTACAATAGACCCCCTACACTTGTGGGTCATCAAGACTCTTTTCTGGCACTGTTTCCGGGGAGTGAAGCGCCTTTGGTGAGTGGAACTTGGTAAGAAAAAATTTATATAAGGTGCTGAAATTTACTGTCACTTGTCACTATGGAAAATAATCCTTTGAGGGGCTTGTTCGGGGTATCTTCACCCCGACCAGAAGCACAAAGAGATGCTCCTGAACCTGTTGCACCTACTGAAAATATTTATTATGCGGGTATGATAGAAAAACTGCTAGGTAATCCTTATGCAGGAGATGGAACACTACATCCTGATTTGCATCTAATCTATGTGGATGAAGTTTGTGGATTATTTAAGCTTGCAGGTCTGCCCGAGGATGATGTCAAGAAGAAGGTATTTCCTTTATCTTTGAAGTAAAAGGAGTTGAGATGGTATAGACTATGTGATGATATTGGATCATGGAATTACAACCGATTGAAATTGGAATTTCATCAGAAGTTTTATCCTATGCATCTCGTTCATCATGATCGGAATTATATTTATAATTTTTGGCCTCGTGAAGGAGAAAGTATCGCTCAAGTTTGGGGGAGGCTTAATTCAATGTTATATTCATGCCCCAATCATGAGCTCCTGAGAGAAATTATTATTCAGATTTTTTATGTTCGGTTCTCTCGCAATGATCAATCCATGCTCGACACTTCTTGTGTTGGTTCCTTTATGAAGAAAGATATTGAATTCAAATGGGACTTATTGGAAATATTTAAATGCTACTCTGAAGATTGGGAACTCGACGAAGGTGGTGAGTCAGGTATAAGCCCTAAGTTTGATTGTATTAAATCCTTTATAGACACCGATGCTTTTCGTGATTTTAGCACTAAATATGGACTTGACTCTGAGGTAGTAGTTTCATTCTATGGATCTTTTGCTACTCATGTGGATCTCCCCAAGGAGAAGTGGTTTAAATATCATCCTCCCATTGAATTTAAAGTGGTCAAACCTATTAAAGTTGAAGAAGAAATTATTATTTGTAATGCTGATCCTGTTATTCCTAGTACTTATATTGAGAAACCACCCTTTCATGTTAGGATAAAGCTTCAACTGTGGTTCGTCAGAGTTGTACTAGAACACCTATACCTCCTGAACAAATTAAAGTTGAACCTAATATTGCTATGGTTAAAGATCTCTTGGTTGATAATATTGATGGGCATGTCATTCATTTCTGTGATGAAGATGCTAGAATTCCTACACCTGATACTAAAGGTAAACATGTTGGAATTATGCCCTAAAGGCAATGATAAATAAGTTATTATTATAATTCCTGTATCAAGATAATCATTTATTATCCATGCTATATTTGTATTGAATGAAGACTTAGATACATGTCTGGATACATAGACAAAAACACTGTCCCTAGCAAGCCTCTAGTTGGCTAGCCAGTTGATCAAGGATAGTCAGGGTTTTCTGACTATGTACAAGGTGTTGTTGCTTGATAACTGGATCACATCATTGGGTGAATCATGTGATGGACTAGACCCAAACTAATAGACGTAGCATGTTGATCGTGTCATTTTGTTGCTAATGTTTTTTGCGTGTCAAGTATTTGTTCCTAAGACCATGATATCATATAACTCACTGACACCGGAGGAATGCTTTATGTGTATCAAACGTCGCAACATAACTGGGTGACTATAAAGATGCTCTATAGGTATCTCCGAAGGTGTTCATTGAGTTAGTATGGATCGAGACTGGGATTTGTCACTCCGTGTGACGGAGAGGTATCTCGGGGCCCACTGGGTAATACAACATCACACACAAGCCTCGCAAGCAATGTGACTTAGTGTAAGTCACGGGATCTAGTATTATGGAACGAGTAAAGAGACTTGCTAGTAAACGAGATTGAAATAGGTATGCGGATACTGACGATCGAATCTCGGGCAAGTAACATACCGAAGGACAAAGGGAATGACAGACAGGATTATATGAATCCTTGGCACTCAGGTTCAAACGATAAGATGTTCATAGAATATGTAGGATCCAATATAGGCATCCAGGTCCCGCTATTGGATATTGACCGAGGAATCTCTCGGGTCATGTCTACATAGTTCTCGAACCGGCAGGGTCTGCACACTTAAGGTTCGGTGTTCTTTTATGCGTATTTGAGTTATATGGTTGGTTACCGAATGTTGTTCAGAGTCCTGGAGGAGATCACAGACGTCACGAGGGTTTCTGGAATAGTCCGGATATGAAGATTGATATATAGGATGACCTCATTTGATTACCGGAAGGTTTTCGGAATTACCGGGAATGTACCGGGAGTGACGAATGGGTTCCGGATGTTCACCGGGGGGGAGGGCAGCCCACCCCGGGGAAAGCCCATAGGCCTAAGGGGTGCCGCACCAACCCTTAGTGGGCTGGTGGGCAAGCCCAGGAAGGCCCCTGCGTAGGAATAAAAGAAAATCAAAGAGAAAAAGGGGAACTGGGAAGGAAGGGAAGGACTCCACCTTCCAATCCTAGTTGGACTAGGATTGGAGGAGGATTCCTCCTACCCCCCCCTTTTGCCGACCCTCTTGGGGCTCCTTGAGCCTCAAGGCAAGGCCCCTCCCCTCCCACCTATATATACGGAGGTATTAGGGCTGATTTGAGACAACGTGGCCACGGCAGCCCGACCACATACCTCCACGGTTTTTCCTCTAGATCGCGTTTCTGCGGAGCTCGGGCGGAGCCCTACAGAGATTAGATCACCACCAACCTCCGGAGCGCCGTCATGCTGCCGGAGAACTCATCTACCTCTCCGTCTCTCTTGCTGGATCAAGAAGGCCGAGATCATCGTCGAGCTGTACGTGTGCTGAATGCGGAGGTGCCATCTGTAAGGCACTAGATCGGAGCGGATCGTGGGACGGATCGCGGGACGGTTCGCGGGGCGGATCGATGGACGTGAGGACGTTCCACTACATAAACCGCGTTTGTTAACGCTTCTGCTATGCGATCTACAAGGGTACGTAGATCTGAAATCCCCCTCGTAGATGGACTTCACCATGATAGGTCTTCGTGCGCGTAGGAATTTTTTTGTTTCCCATGCGATGTTCCCCAACAGTGGCATCATGAGCTACATTCATGCATAGATGTCTTCTCGAGTAGAACACAAAAGTTTTTGTGGGCCGTGATGTGCGATTTGCTGCCCTCCTTAGTCTTTTCTTGATTCCGCGGTATTGTTGGATCGAAGCGGCCCGGACCGACATTACTCGTACGCTTACGAGAGACTGGTTTCATTGCTAAGAGCAACTCCGTTGCTCAAAGATGACTGGCGAGTGTCGGTTTCTTCAAGTTTAGTTGAACCGGATTTGACCGAGGAGGTCCTTGGATGGGGTTAAATAGCAATTCATATATCTCCGTTGTGGTGTTTGCGTAAGTAAGATGCGATCCTACTAGATACCCATGGTCACCACGTAAAACATGCAACGACAATTAGAGGACGTCTAACTTGTTTTTGCAGGGTATGCTTGTGATGTGATATCGCCGACGATGTGATGTGATATATTGGATGTATGAGATGATCATGTTATAATAGTTAATATCGACTTGCAAGTCGATGGTACGACAACCGGCAGGAGCCATAGGGTTGTCTTTATACTAATGTTTGTGCTTGTAGATGCATTTACTATATTGCTAGGATGTAGCTTTAGTAGTAATAGCATGAGTAGCATGACAACCCCGATGGCGACACATTGATGGAGATCATGGTGTGGCGCCGGTGACAAGAAGATCGTGCCGGTGCTTTGGTGATGGAGATCAAGAAGCACGTGATGATGGCCATATCATGTCACTTATGAATTGCATGTGATGTTAATCCTATTATGCACCTTATTTTTCTTAGAACGACGGTAGCATTATGAGGTGATCTCTCATTGAAATTTCAAGACAAAATTATGATCTCCCCGACTATGAACCGTTGCTACAGTTCGTCGTTTCGAGACACCACGTGATGATCGGGTGTGATAGACTCAACGTGCACATACAACGGGTGCAAAACAGTTGCACATGCGGAACACTCGGGTTAAGCTTGACGAGCCTAGCATGTGCAGACATGGCCTCGGAACACACGAGACCGAAAGGTCGATCATGAATCATATAGTTGATATGATTAGCATAGGGATGCTTACCACTGAAACTATCCTCAACTCACGTGATGATCGGACTTGAGCAAGTGGAATTGGATCATGAACCACTCAAATGACTAGAGAGATGTACTTTTTGAGTGGGAGTTTAGCAAGCTATTTGATCAAGTTAAACTCTAATTATCTTGAACATAGTCTAAGTCCACTTTGAATATATTTGTGTTCTAGTCATGGCTCACGCGACAGTCACCCTGAATTTTAATACGTTCCTAGAGAAAGCTAAGTTGAAAGATGATGGAAGCAACTTCGCAGACTGGGCTCGTAATCTTAAGTTGCTCCTGCAAGCTGGGAAGAAGGATCATGTCCTTAATGCTGCGCTAGGAGATGAACCACCCGCTACGGCTTACCAAGATGTTAAGAATGCTAGGTTAACACGTAAGGAGGACTACTCAGTAGTTCAATGTGTATTCTTGTATGGCTTAGAGCCGGGACTTCAACGTCGCTTTGAGCGTCATGGAGCATATGAGATGTTTCAGGAGTTGAAGTTTATCTTTCAGAAGAACGCCCGGATCGAGAGGTATGAGACCTCCAATAAATTCTATGCGTGCAAGATGGAGGAGAATTCATCTATCAGTGAACATGTGCTCAAAATGGCCGGGGTACTCAAACCGTCTAGCTGAGCTGGGGATTTAACTCCCGCAAGAGGCTATCACTGACAGAATTCTTCAATCATTGCCGCCAAGCTATAAGGGCTTTGTGTTGAACTACAACATGCAAGGGATGAACAAGTCACCCGGCGAGTTGTTTGCGATGCTGAAAGTCGAAGAGTCAGAATAAGACCACTAGTTTCAAGAGAAACGGCAAAGGAAAGAATGGTAATTCAAAGAAGAGCGGCAAGCCTGTTGCCAATCCGACGAAGAAACCCAAAGCTGGACCTAAGCCTGAAAGGGAGTGCGATTATTGCAAGGGTATGGGTCACTTGAAGCGCAACTGCCCCAAGTATCTGGCTGATAAGAAGGCGGCCAAAGAAAAATCAGGTATATTCGATATACATGTTATTGATGTGTACTTAACCAGGTCCCGTAGTAGTGCCTGGGTATTCGATACCGGTTCTGTTGCTCATATTTGCAACTCGAAACAGGAACCGCGGAATAAGCGAGGGCTCGCGAAACATGAAGTGACGATGCGCGTGGGAAATGGTTCCAAGGTTGATGCAATCGTCGTCGGCATAGTTTCACTTCATTTACCATCAGGATTAGTTATGAACATAAATAATTGTTATTTAGTGCCTGCATTAAGCATGAACATTATATCTGGATCTTGTTTATTGCGAGACAGTTACTCGTTTAAGTCTGAGAATAATGGTTGTTCTATTTCTATGAGTAATACCTTTTATGGTCATGCACCCAATGTGAGAGGTTTGTTCATATTGAATCTTGATAGTGATAATACACATATACATAACATTGAGACCAAAAGAGTTAGAGTTAACAATGATAGCGCCATGTTTTTATGGCAGTGCCACTTAGGTCATATTGGTGTAAAGCGCATGAAGAAACTCCATACCGATGGACTTTTGGAGTCACTTGACACGTGCGAACCACGCTCATGGGCAAGATGACTAAAACTCTGTTCTCCGGAACAATGGAGCATGCAAGTGACTTGTTGGAAATCATACATACCGATGTGTGTGGTCCGACGAGTGTGGAGGCAAGCGGCGGATATCGTTATTTTCTCACCTTCACTGACGATTTGAGTAGATATGGTTATGTCTACTTGATGAAGCACAAGTCTGAAACATTTGAAAATTTCAAGCAATTTCAGAGTGAAGTTGAAAATCATCGTAACAAGAAGATCAAGTTCCTACGATCTGATCGTGGGGGTGAATATCTGAGTTTCGAGTTTGGTGCTCACTTAAGACAATGTGGAATTGTTTCCCGGTTGACACCGCCTGGAACACCACAGCGTAATGGTGTGTCTGAACGTCGTAATCGTACTTTATTAGAGATGGTGCGATCTATGATGTCTCTTACCGATGTGCCGTTATCGTTTCGGGGTTATGCATTAGAAACAACTGCATTCACTTTAAATAGGGCACCATCAAAGTCCGTTCAGACGACACCATACGAACTGTGGTATGGCAAAAGACCAAAGTTGTCGTTTCTTAAAGTTTGGGGATGTGATGCTTATGTAAAAAAGCTTCAGCCTGAAAAGCTGGAACCCAAAGCGGAAAAGTGCGTCTTCATAGTTTACCCAAAATAGACAGTTGCGTACACCTTCTATCTCAAATCCGAGGGCAAAGTGTCTGTTGCTAAGAGCAGAGCTTTTCTCGAGAAGGAGTTTCTCTCGAGAGAATTGAGTGTGAGGAAGATAGAACTTGATGAGGTTGCCGAACCTCTCATCCCTCTGGATGCTAGCGCAGGGCAAGGGGAAACCCCCATCGCTGCGATGCCGGTTGAGGAGGAAGTTAATGATGATGATCATGTAACTGCGGATCAAGTTCCTATCGAACCTCGCAGGTCGACGAGACCGCGTACTACACCATAGTGGCATGGTAATCCCGTCTTATCAATTATGTTGTTAGACAACAATGAGCCTGTGAATTATGAAGAAGCAATGGTGGGCCCGGATTCCAACAAATGGCTGTAGGCCATGAAGTCCGAGATAGGATCTATGTATGAAAACAAAGTGTGGACTTTGGAAGCACTACCTGAAGGCCGCAAGGCTATTCCGAACAAATGGATCTTTAAGAAGAAGACGAACGCTGAGGGTAATGCGACCGTTTATAAAGCTCGACTTGTGGCAAAGGGTTTTTCAAAAGTTCAAGGACTTGACTACGATGAGACATTCTCACCCGTAGCGATGCTTAAGTCCGTCAGAATCATGTTAGCAATAGCTGCATTTTTCGATTATGAAATCTGGCAGATGGATGTCAAAACGGCATTTCTTAATGGTTTCCTTAAGGAAGAGTTGTATATGATGCAACCCGAAGGTTTTGTCGATCCTAAAAATGCTAACAAAGAGTGCCAGCTCTAGCGATCCATTTATGGACTGGTGCAATCATCTCGGAGTTGGAATAAACGCTTTGATGAGGTGATCAAAGCATTTGTGTTTATACAAGTGGTTGGAGAATCTTGTATTCACAAGAAAGTGAGTGGGAGCTCTATGGCGTTTCTAGTATTACATTTGGATGACATATTGCTGATTAGAAACAATGTGGAGTTTTTGGAGAGCATAAAGGATTACTTGAATAAAAGTTTCTCTATGAAGGACCTAGGAGAAGCTGCTTACATTCTAGGCATTAAGATCTATAGGGATAGATCGAAACGCCTGATAGGACTTTCACAAAGTACATATCTTGATAAAGTTTTGAAGAGGTTCAAAATGGAACAGTCCAAGAAGGGGTTCTTGCCAGTTTTACAAGGTACGAGATTGAGTAAGACTCAGTGCCTAGCAACTGATAAAGATAGACAACATATGAGCACCGTCCCCTATGCTTCAGCCCTAGGTTCTATCATGTATGCAATGTTGTGCACTAGACTGGATGTTAGCCTGGCCATAAGTATGGCAGGCAGGTTCCTGAGTAAACCAGGAGTGGATCACTTGACGGCGGTCAAGAATATCCTGAAGTACCTGAATAGGACTAAGGATATGTTTCTCGTGTATGGAGGTGACAAAGAGCTCGCCGTAAAAGGTTACGTCGATGCAAGCTTTGACACAGATCCGGACGACTCTAAGTCGCAGACTGAATACACATTTATTCTTAGTGGGGGTCCGGTAAGCTGGTGCAGTTCCAAGCAAAGCACATAGCTGATTCTACATGTGAAGCGGAGTACATGGCTGCCTCGGAGGCGGCTAAGGAGGGTGTCTTGATGAACCAGTTCATGACAGATCTTGGAGTGGTGCCGAGCGCACTGAATCCAATAACCCTGTTTTGTGACAACACGGGTGCCATTGCATTAGCAAAGGAACCACAGTTTCACAAGAAGACCAGACACATCAAACGACATTTCAATCTCATCCGCGACTACGTCGAAGGGGAGGACGTAAATATATGCAAAGTGTACATGGATCTGAATGTGGCAGACACGCTGACTAAACCGCTTCCACGGGCAAAGCATGATCAACACCAGAATTGTATGGGTGTTAGATTAATTACAATGTAATTCACATGGCGATGTGAGGGCTAGATTATTGACTCTAGTGCAAGTGGGAGACTGTTGGAATTATTCCCTAGAGGCAATGAAAAATGAGTTATTATTATAATTCCTGTATGAAGATAATCGTTTATTATCCATGCTATAATTGTATTGAATGAAGAATTAGATACATGTGTGGATACATAGACAAAAACACTGTCCCTAGTAAGCCTCTAGTTGGCTAGCCAGTTGATCAAGGATAGTCAGGGTCTTCTGACTATGTACAAGGTGTTGTTGCTTGATAACTGGATCACATCATTGGGTGAATCATGTGATGGACTAGACCCAAACTAATAGACGTAGCATGTTGAATGTGTCATTTTGTTGCTACTGTTTTCTGTGTGTCATGTATTTGTTCCTATGACCATGAGATCATATAACTCACTCACACCGGAGGAATGCTTTGTGTGTATCAAACGTCGCAACGTAACTGGGTGACTAGATGCTCTACAGGTATCTCCGAAGGTGTTCGTTGAGTTAGTATGGATCGAGACTGGGATTTGTCACTCCGTGTGACGGAGAGGTATCTCGGGGCCCACTCGGTAATACAACATCACACACAAGCCTTGCAAGAAACGTGACTTAGTGTATGTCACGGGATCTTGTATTACGGAATGAGTAAAGAGACTTGTCGGTAAACGAGACTGAAATAGGTATGCGGATACTGACGATCGAATCTCGGGCAAGTAATACACCGAAGGACAAAGGGAATGACATACGGGATTATATGAATCCTTGGCACTGAGGATCCAATATGGGCATCTAGGTCCCGCTATTGGATATTGACCGAGGAGTCTCTCGGGTCATGTTTACATAGTTCTCAAACCCGCAGGGTGTGCACACTTAAGGTTTAGCGTTGTTTTATGCATATTTGAGTTATATGGTTGGTTACAGAATATTGTTTGGAGTCCCGAATGAGTTGACAGACGTCACGAGGGTTTCCGAAATGGTCCGGAGACGAAGATTGATATATATGATGACCTCATTTGATTACCGGAAGGTTTTCGGAATTACGGGGAATGTACCGGGAGTGACGAATGGGTTCCGGATGTTCACCGGGGGGGGGGGGGCAGCCCACCCCGGGGAAGCCCATAGGCCTTAGGGGTGCCGCACCAGCCCTTAGTGGGCTGGTGGGAAATCCCAATAAGGCCCGTGCACAGGAAGAAAAGAAAATCAAAGAGAAAAAAGGGGAAGTGGGAAGGAAGGGAAGGACTCCACCTTCCAATCCTAGTTGGACTAGGATTGGAGGAGGATTCCTCCTCCCTCCTTCGGTCGACCCCCTTGGGGCTCCTTTAGCCTCAAGGCAAGGCCCCTCCCCTCCCACCTATATATATGAAGGTATTAGGGCTGATTTGAGACAACTTGGCCATGGCAGCCCGACCATATACGGTAGTCCCTGCTTGAATACTGTTAATGCTAAGATTGATTGTGAAAAATAAACAGTTACTGTAAGTTTTGGGGATGCATCTCATTAGTTAAATTTCTCCAAATTTTGTAGACAACTCCATGACAAAGAATTGCCTAGTAAACAAGAAATTATTGGTCTCGCTTCTATCGCTGTGCCTCCTACCGGTCCCTTAGAACAATATTTGCTAGACCATGAAAATGATATGCATATGAATTAAAGGAATGAAATGGATAAGATTTTCTTTGATCAGCAGCCTGTTTTGAAACACAACCTGCCTGTTGAAATACTTGGGGATAAGCAGCCTGTTTTTAAACACAAGCTTAAACAATTACTTGATACTCTGAAGTATGCTTATCTTTATGAAAAGGAGATATATCCTGTTATTATTAGTGCTAACCTTTCAGAGCATGAAGAAAAGAGATTATTGAAAATTCTCAGGAAGCACCGCGCCGCTATTGGATATACTCTTGATGATCTTAAGGGCATTAGCCCCACTCTATGTCAGCACAAAATCAATATGGAGCCTGATGCTAAACTAGTTGTTGATCACCAACGACGATTAAATCCTAAAATGAAGGAAGTGGTAAGAAATGAAATACGAAAGCTTGTGGAGGCAGGTATAATTTATCCTATTGCTGATAGTAGATGGGTTAGTCCCATTCATTATATCCCTAAAAAGGAAGTTATTGCCATTGTTCCTACTGATAAAGATGAATTGATCCCTCAAAGAATTGTTACAGGATATAGAATGGTAATTGATTTTAGTAAATTAAATAAGTCTACTAGGAAAGATCATTACCCACTACCTTTTATTCATCAAATGCTAGAAAGACTATCCAAACATAGACATTTTTGCTTTCTAGATGGTTATTCTGGCTTCTCTCAAATACCTGTATCAAAAGAGGATCAAGAGAAGACCACTTTTACTTGCCCTTTCGTTACCTTTGCTTATAGATGTATGTCTTTCGGTTTATGCAATGCACCTGCTACCTTTCAAAGATGTATGCTGGCTATATTCTGTTACTTTTGTGAAAAGATTGTTGAGGTTTTCATGGATGATTTTTCTGTTTACACAACTTCTTTTGATGATTGCTTGAGCAACCTTGGTCGAGTTTTGCAGAGATGTGAATAAACTAATCTTGTCTTGAATTGGGAGAAGTGCCACTTTATGGTTAATGAAGGCATTGTCTTGGGACACAAAATCTCTTAAAGAGGTATTGAAGTTGATGAAGCTAAAGTTGATGCTCTTGAAAAAATGCCGTATCCAATAGATATCAAAGGTATAAGAAGTTTCCTTGGTCATGCTGGTTTTTATAGGATATTTATTAAAGACTACTCTAGGATTTCTAAGCCTCTCACTAATCTTTTGTAAAAGGATGTTCCATTCATTTTTGATGATGATTGTGTAGAAGGATTTGAAATTCTTAAGAGAGCCTTGATCACTGCACGTGTTGTAAAACCACCTGACTGGAACCTACCCTTTGAAATTATGTGTGATGCTAGTGATTATGTTGTTGGTGTTGTTCTTGGACAATGTGTTGATAGGACATTAAATGTTATCCACTATGCTAGTAAAACTCTAGATAGTGCTCAAAGAAACTACGCTACAACTGAAAAATAATTTTTCGCAGTTGTGTTTGCTTGTTATAAGTTTAGACCTTATATTGTTGATTCCAAAGTATACGTTCACACAAATCAGGTTGCTATTAAGTAACTTATGGGAAACAAAGATGCTAAACCTAGACTTATTAGATGGGTTCTTCTGCTACAAGAATTTGATCGACATATTATTGATAGAAAGGGTGCTGATAACCCTATAGCAGATAACTTGTATAGATTGGATAATGTTCTTACTGACCCGCTGCCTATTGATGATAGCTTTCCTGATGAACAATTAGCTGTCATAAATGCGTCATGCAATGCTCCTTGGTATGCTGATTATGCTAACTACACTGTTGCTAAATTTATACCGCCTAGTTTTACATACCAACAAAAGAAAAAGTTCTTCTATGATTTAAGACGTTACTTTTGGGACGATGCACACCTTTATAAAGAAGGAGTAGATGGTACTACTAGATGTTGTGTACCTGAGCATGAATATGGACATATCCTATACAAGTGTCACTCCGAGGCCTACGGAGGACATCACGCTGGAGATACAACTGCACACAAGGTATTACAATCAGGTTTTTATTGGCCTACTCTCTTCAAGGATGCTCGTAAGTTTGTCTTATATTGTGATGAATGTCAAAGAATTAGTAGACGTAAGGAAATGCCTATGAATTACTCTCTAGTTATAGAACCATTTGATGTTTGGGGTTTTGATTATATGGGACCTTTTCCAAAGTCCAATGGGTATACTCATATTCTAGTTGCTGTTGATTATGCTTCTACGTGGGTAGAAGCTATTCTAACTAGTAGTGTTGATCATAACACTTCTATTAAAATGCCGAAAGAGGTATTTTCCCTAGATTTGGAGTCCCTATATATTTAATGACTGATGGTGGTTCACACTTTATTCGTGGTGCTTTCCGTAAATTGCTTGCTAGATATGATGTTAATCATAGAATTCCATCTCTTTATCATCCTCGGTATAGTGGACAAGTAGAATTGAGCAACAGAGAAATTAAATTGATCTTGAAAAATACCATTAATAGATATAGAAATAATTGGTCTTAGAAACTTGACGAGGCATTATGGGCTTACATAACCGCTTACAAAAACCCTATGGGTATGTCTCCTTACAAAATGGTATATGGTAAAGCATGTCACTTACCTCTAGAGCTAGAACATAATGCTTATTAGGCAATTAAAGAGCTTAACTATGATTTCAAACTTGCTAGTGAAAATAGGTTATTTGACATTAGCTCACTTGATGAATGGATAACCCATGCCTATGAGAATGCTAAGTTGTTTAAAGAAAAGGTTAAGAGATGGCATGATAGAATGATACAAAAGCGTGAATTCAATGTACTTGATCATGTCTTTCTATACAACTCTCATTTGAGATTTTTTGCAGGAAAACTTCTCTCTAAATGGGAAGGGCCTTACATTATCGAGGAAGTATATCATTTCGGTGCCATCAAGATCAACAATGCCGAAGGAACAAAGCCAAAGGTGGTAAATGGGCAAAGAGTCATACATTATATCTCATGTACTCCCATAAATGTTGAAACCAATATTATCAATACCATAACTCCAGAGGAATACATTAGGGAGACCTATCAGAACATTCCAGACTCCGAAAAGGAATAGGTATGTGTTATAGTAAGCAAGCCGTCTCCAAAACTTTTCCAATGACATTTTTTCTAGTTTTAGAATATCTACAAAAATAGGAAAAATTTAAAGCAATCCGAAGAGTGCATGATGAGGCGACAAGCCAGGAGGGTGCGACCTACCCCCCTAGGCGCGCCCTATAGGCTTGTGGCCACCCCGTGCACCCTCTAGACTCCGTTTTCTTGTGGAATACTCCTGCAGGTCAGAAAAAATTCCTTATATAATCTCCCGAAGGTCTTGACCTTTGTATCTCGACAATATCTCCTATTTTTATTTTGAGCTATTTCTCTAACAGATTTAGATCAACATGACGTCTTCAAGTACTCTGAAGGACAAGTTCTTTGAGAGCATCATCAACCCCTACCTTGTAGAGGTGCTGCAACATCCTCAAACCATTGAGATGTATGAGGGGGTGCTGCACATCCATGATGTTGAGGTGCCAAAGAAGACCGGAAGCATGGAGACAAGGCTCGAAGCAATGGAGCAACAAGTCTTCAAGTGCCAAGGGATGGTGGAACGAGGACTTAATGCCAATCACCTGATGATCGTGGAGTTTACCCATAAGCACAAGCCAGACGCCAAGGACCTCTGGGATCACGTCTTCAAGATTTACGAGAAAATCGAGCACCGCCAAGCCCAGATCTATGACTTGCAAAACCAAAATTGTGAGTATGAATACAGATTCAAGAAAATGATTTTGGCTGCAGGCTTGAGGATTCCGAAGACTAGTTCATCTTTTCACGAAGGTGAGCCCATGCCTCGAAGACGGAGGACAAACCTTCAACATCACCAACAACTCCAACATCACCACCTCCGAAGAAAGACAACTGAAAACATGGGTATGTGCACTCGCCTTGGCTTGTGCCAAGCTTGGGTAGGTACCCCGGTATCGTATCACCATCACACCTTTTTCTTTCTTCTTTTTTTCGTTCGATCCTTTTGGTTATATCTTGATCTAGTAGAATAAAGTTTTAGTGTGATCTAGTTTTAAGTTTTTCTTTATGTTCCCCTTATGTAAGCAAGTCCAAGAGTTATATAATAAAGAGTAGTTTTGAGTCGAGGACTTTGCTTGCTTGCTATGATCTTGAGAAAAGGAAATAGAAAGATAGCTATTGGTCATTGTTGGAATTATAAGGAAGTAATAAAGAAAGATAGGTTCACATATAAATATATTATCTTGGACATCTTTTATGATTATGAGCACTCATTAAAATATTATATGTTTAGAAGTTGATATTGGACAAGGAAGACAACATAATAAGTTACGATTGCATATTTCTGAATAGAAGTTATATGGTTGTAGATCCTTCAACATGTGTCGCTTGCTTCCACCTCATATTATCCTAAAACATCTGTACCAAGTAGAGATACTACTTGTGCATCCAAACACCTTAAACCCAGTTTTGCCTTGAGAGTCCACCATGCCTACCTATAGATTGAGTAAGATCCTTCAAGTAAGTTGTCATCGGTGCAAGCAATAAAAATTGCTCTCTAAATATGTGTGATTTATTAGTGTGAGGTAAATAAAATTTATACGAACTTGTGATATGGAAGAAATAAAAGCGACGAACTGCATAATAAATTCTATATCACAAGGGGCAATATAAAGTGACGTTCCTTTGCATTAAGGGATTTTGCATCCAACTATAAACGCGCATGACAACCTTTGCTTCCCTCTGCGAAGGGCCTATATGTTACCTTTACTTTCTAGTACTTACCTTTATGTAAGAGTCGTAGTGATCTTCACCATTTCCTTTATTTCGCCTTTATCTTTTGGAAATCGTCATGTGTTGGGGAATGATATAGACAAATATATCCACTCGGATGTGGGTGATCATGAGTTATTATCGTTGACATTACCCTTGAGTTAAATAGTGGGAGGCAAAATTATAAGCCCCTATCTCTCTCTGTGTCTGTCGTGGTTTTGTCACGACAGATGTCCTCGTGAAAGAACTTAGTATTGGAGCCATCGCACTTTGGTGGCGACTCAAAGGGGTTGAACGGGAGTGAGACGGCGATTTACCCAGGTTCGACCCCTCGTGAGGAGGTAAAGGCCTACTTCCTGCTTTGAGTTGTATTGATGGAGTTTCCATTACAAGGAGGGCGTAACTCGCCAGACCTAGCACTCGATGATTTCTAACCTGCCCTCTTCTCCCCTGGGAGTCGCCTTTATATACAGGTCGAGTCCTTCGGGTTTACAAGGGTCCTTTCCTTTACACAAATCGTGACTCTTGCGATCTCTAAGTCGCCGCCCTTCCGAGGCTTGGAGACCTTCCTTATTATGGACTCCTTCCGAAGGTCATAAACCGCCGTACCACTTTCGGCCTTACTAGACCAAGGCACAAACTACATTTTAGATGAGTCGCCAGCGTTGGTGACCCGGCCCAACTAGGGCGGGTTATCAACACATAATATCCCCAACATTAGGCCCCAGATTGACTTGAATTTCCTTCACGCCAATATCCTTGTTCAATTTAAGGGCGATTCATCTTCACTCTTCTTATGCACCATGCACTCAAACCGCCATCCGTTGCGGAAAAACCTGAGTCGCCAAACCGCTTCTTGTTAGCTCCTTCCTCGAATCCCGGAAAGGATAATGACGTAATCCCTCAACGGATACTTCGATACCGTTATCCCAAAATTTTCGGGGCGCCATCATGGCGAATCTTTATCTTTTGGCACTTCCCGCTCACGGCGCCTCGATTCCAGCGCCTGCCTTGTTAAATAGGTGGGGGGAAAGGACTTGGCGCATTTCACCTACCCGCATTGCCGCCCTTCTCTCCCCCACTATGGCAGCGAAAATCTCGTCGCCACCCGAGAGCTCCGCCGCCGTCCGAAGACCTCGTCGCCGCTCGAAAGCTACGGTGCTGCCCGAAGACTTCATCACCGCCGCACACCTCGTTGTGGCCGAGTAGTTTCATCGCCGTCGAACACCTCACCGCCGTCCACCTCGTCGTCGTCGAACATCTCGTCGCCATCTCGAAGCTCTCGCATTCGTCCGGGACCTTCGTCACCATCCGTGCAGCGCTCGCGGCAAGCCCTTTTTCGGACGTCTCCGGCCATATCCACCAGGTTAGCTTCCGCCATTTTAAGAGTAGATCCAAGTTCTTTCGAAGTTCATACCTACTGTGCTTTTGGCATCTCCCGAATGGCTCTATTTGTTCCTGATTAATTGATAGCGACGATGACGAGAAAATCAATATCTTTGATACCTTTATCCGTCCGCTCTTGATTCACATACTTAGAATAGCACTTCACCAAATCAACAGTATCATCCCATCTTAGTCGTAGGTTGCCGTCTCCGGTCATTTTCCGCGTTTATTTCCATCTGTCCAATAGATCCGTAATCTACCGCTTGTTATGTGAAAACTGTTTGTAGTCTTCATACTTCGCCATTTTTGGATAAATGCCTCTAATGCCTTAAAACACCACTCTCTTAAGTAGTCAAAATTTCGTAAGTTGCCCTAGCAACTTGACCTGGGCCTTTATTGGCGGATCAAAAAATTTCCTCCACCAGCAGACAAATTAATTGGCGAGTCAAATGAGATCGTTTCACCTCTTACGGTAGACGTTTTGGCGTGTCAATTCACCCGTACTTTATCCCTTTGTAGCATGGGCGCCGTCTTCAAAAGTGACTGGCTCCCTACCAGGGTTAATGATGCCATACTAGAGGAGTATGTGAAAACGGGAAATTTGGACCCTCAGGATGTTATCGGTTGGCGTACTGGGTTCGAAGAAGAAATCCCCAATCCCAAAGAAGGGGAAATAGTTGTTTTCGTTGAACACCTTGAGCGGGGTTTTAAGCCGCCTGGATCGAAGTTCCTCAGAGACGCCATGGCTTTCATGAATGTCCTCCTCCAAGATCTAGGGCCCAATTCGATAAGCAACCTATGTCAGTTCCAGGTGTTTTGTGAGGCTTACTTGCGGATGGAACCCTCAGTTCCCTTATTCTGGTATTTCTTCCACTTAAATCGCCAAACAAAATTTCACAATGGCCCCAGCTTGGAGCTCGGCGGTGTAAATGTTCAACGCCGCAGGGATAGCCCATTTCCGTCACTCGCCATGCCAAGCCACCCCAAAGGCTCGGGCGAGTCTTGGTTCTATTGTCAAGATTCCTCGCCTGTAGGTGAAAACAAACTTCTGGGTTATAGGGAAGATCGCCTTCCAACGAATTTCAAGCTCCCGGACAAGCTCGCCTTCCAACGAGTCAGATTTTATCCCAGTTTTGTCCGAGTTAAGATCTTTGACAAACAATGGCCTTACTGGAGTTGACTTGATCCGCTGCTGGGTCGAATGGCGCATCCTTCCTTTAAGTCGCCGGGACGGGTTAATGTGTGAATTCGACGGCACTCTAGATCATCCTCAATGCTACTTTCACACGGCTTTAACGGAAAGTGATATTGTCACCATCATCAAGAAGCTGACCGGCGAGCCTGAGGGAAAATGCGGCCAAATAGGTCTCAAACCCTTCTGCGAGATTAATCCGGCACCCAAGGTAAACAACTTTAACCCGCCTTTTGTCTTTTACCTCTTATGTCTCATTTGGACTATGGCCTCTTAAAGAATATGCCATTTCAGAAAGGTGATAAATTATGGTCCAAGAGGCCAAAAAAGTCAGCCATGAAGCAAGCTAGGCCGCCTCCAAAAAAGAAATCCAAGGGCAAGGGCAAAGCTGCTGTGGCTGAACCATCCGAGGCCAATGAATCCCAAGTCGGCGACGCACCTTCGGAAGTAAAAACCTATCCTTTGTTAACTGCCATTCATTACTGATAACTTTGTATTTATACCTCTACATCTCTTGAATAGAATGAAGACAACAAAAGCCAGGAGGATTCCGTAGAGGTAATTTATGTTTCCTCCGATTCATCTCCTTCTCCACCTAAGCCGGCCAGGCGAATTTGTGGGAAAGTTCCCTTCTCACACCCCAATGCTTGTTTGGACCCAAATTTTCTTCTGAAGAAAGCACAACACACTTCAAATCGGAAGACCCGGAGTCATTCCGGAGATCTGGTGTCCGGTTTAGCAACAAGGAACAAGAAAAGGCCAAATGAGGTATCCTTTAACAACATTTCTTCACGTCTTTTTGGATCGCATTTGTAAACTGCTTATACCTTCGACGTACAATTCTTGCAGAATTCTCCTCCTACATCTGGCGACTCAGTAATGTCGGCACTTCCGCCAATGATCAGTGTCCCTGGGTAAGTCTTTTGATAATTTTTACCTTGAATCTGCTAGTGATAAGTTTTCAGTCCTTTAAACGCACCCCCTTCTCCTTTCAGGGCACAGACGAAGAAAAGAAAGACTAGCTGGTCAACTCCCATCATAATTTCGGAGCGTACCGAAAAGTCAGTGCAGATCCAAGATAACCCGAACCAAGACAAACCTGAAGATCAAGTGGATCTCCCTAGCTCTCGCATGGAAACAATGGAGGCCCCCAAGCAGCCAAGTCCATTGACAACAGCAGAAGACCCGGACGCTGTTATTATCACTGGTACTAGCTTCTCTAAAACGGCCACAATGGTTTTATCGAAGCATGTATCACCATCATCTCAAACTGTTCCTGAGTATGAACTCTCCAAGGCTAAGCTCTCTCAATATGAACATCTGGAATTGAAAGAACTTTGCTCTGGTTTTGCAAGTCGCCTGGAGGCGAATTATGAGATGGAGAAAAGCCTGCTTCGGATGCTGAAAAGCAAACATGAGGTAAGTTTTGTTGTATACTATATTATCGCCATTAACCCCCAAGGGTCGGGTCATCAGTAAAAAGATGAGCCGGGTCTTGATGACTTAAAAAACTTTCGACCAGTAACCCCCAAGGACCGGGTCATCAGTAAAAAGATGAGCCGGGTCTTGATGACTTGAAAAAACTTTCGACCAGTAACCCCCAAAGGCCGGGTCCTCCGCAAAAAGATGAGCCGGGTCTTGATGACTTAAAAAACATTCGACCAGTAACCCCCAAGGGTCGGGTCATCAGCAAAAAGATGAGCCGGGTCTTGATGTTGTATAATTTTGTTTGAAAAAATTATACATTAGCTCCCAAGTGTCAGGGATGTTGCTTGCAATAGTTCTGAGACTTGCCCCTTAACCATATGCTTCAACAGGAATCTCTTATCCATTTGGAGACTTGAAGAAAAGCTTATCTGATCAGCAGGATGCCCGGGCCAAATCAGAAGAGAAGTATCAACTGGTCTTAGATAAGATGGAAAAGCTAAAAGCCGATTTCAAAAGGGCTCAAGCTGACCAGGATGCTTCAACAAAGCGAGCAGAAAACGCTGAAGCCAAGCTGGCTACTGTGCAACAAGAGCTGTCCGGTTTAAAACGACATATCTCCAACATGGCGCAAGCCGTCTTTGGTAAAATACTAACTCTTGACCTTTTTAAATAAATAACTCTTATGTGAGTCGCTGATTATCATTACCCCTTATACAGGTCCGAGAGCCGCCAACCTTCAGGATGATTGCGTCCTGACGCTGAGGGCGACTTACACGCTGACAGAGCAGCTATATACCGGCAGTGTACTGACTGTGAAAGCGGTGATGGGAGCCAAGGAGCCTATAACATCAATGAAGAAGATGCTTGGCTGCCTATCCACGCTTCCTCCCCAGATTGGCGAGTTTACTCGGTCAGCCACCCGAAAAGGAGTGCTAACTACACTGAGTCGATGCTTCGCATATGCTCCAGAGATCAACCCAGAAGAAGTAGCGGCGGGCTTTCCTCAACTCAATGATGATGGGTCAGAATTCGCCGAAGAGGACTACCAGCGTGTTGTCAAGGACTACCGTCTGGCGGCGACTCAGCCTGCTGCAAGCCTGGACTTATCAAAATACCAGGACGCTTATGACAATAAGAACAAGAAGGTCAACCCGCCAACCTTTGTGACGACCAGCTTAACTCCGCGTCGACCCAAGAATCCTTTTGACTTGGACGCGGATCTCTGATCAATCCCGACGAATGAAGATGAATTTGCCGCTCTATCTAAGTGTAACTGGGAACTGGGCGACTTGCAAATTGAGGTTGGCCAAAGCTCATAGCAGGCTGATCCAAGGGCGTTAGCAGAATAAATTTTTATTGAATTGGCCATGAGATCCATGTAATAGGTCTCCTTTAGGAATCGACACTGCTTTTGTGATACCTTAAAAAATCCTTATGTCGCCCTTAAGGCGTTTTGAAATACTTGATCCGCCGTTTGAAGCTTTTTTATGATGCTTAATCCGCCATGGATAGAGTGATTTTGATCATCAACCTGTTCTAAGATTGAAAAACATATGTGAAACCATCTTAATGAATAATAAGTGATAACAAATAGCAGTCGTCCCAAGATATTTTGAGATGAATCAGAAAAAAGTCTGAAAAACCTTGCGGCAGTGCTAGGAAGGTAAAAAATAGCAATTTCGTCGGCTCATAAGGTCGCGACAGGATAGGGCGAGTCAAAAAGCCCAAGCGCCACCCAAGATAATGATTTCGTCGGCTCATAAGGTCACGACAGGATAGGGCGAGTCAAAAAGCTCAAGCGCCACCCAAGATAATGATTTTGTCGGATCATAAGGTCGCGACAAGATAGGCAAGTCAAAAAGCTCAAGCGGCACCCAAGATAATGATTTCTTGGGCTCATAAGGTCGCGACAGGATAGGGCGAGTCAAAAAGCTCAAGCGCCACCCAAGATAATGATTTCGTCGACTCATAAGGTCGCGATAGGATAGGGTGAGTCAAAAAGCTCAAGCGCCACCCAAGATAATGATTTCGTCGGCTCATAAGGTCGCGACAGGATAGGGCGAGTCAGAAAGCTCAAGCGCCACCCAAGATAATGATTTCGTCGGCTCATAAGGTCGCGACAGGATAGGGCGAGTCAAAAAGCTCAAGCGCCACCCAAGATAATGATTTCGTCGGCTCATAAGATCGCGACAGGATAGGGAGAGTCAAAAAGCTCAAGCGCCACCCAACATAATGATTTCATCCGCTCATAAGGTCGCTACAGGATAGGGCGAGTCAAACAGCTCAAGCGCCTCCCAAGATAATGGTTTCGTCGGCTCATAAGGTCGCGACAGGATAGGGCGAGACAAAAAGATCAAGGGCCACCCAAGATAATGATTTCGTCGGCTCATAAGGTCGCGACAGGATAGGGCGTGTCAAACAGCTCAAGCGCCTCCCAAGATAATGATTTCGTCGGCTCATAAGCTCGCGACAGGATAGGGCGAGTCAGAAAGCTCAAGCGCCACCCAAGATAATGATTTCGTCGGCTCATAAGGTCGCGACAGGATAGGGCGAGTCAAAAAGCTCAAGCGCCACCCAAGATAATGATTTCGTCAGCACATAAGGTCGCCACAGGATAGGGCGAGTCAAAAAGCTCAAGCGCCACCCAAGATAATGATTTCGTCGGCTCATAAGGTCGCGACAGGATAGGGCAAGTCAAAAAGCTCAAGCGCCACCCAAAATAGCAGTTTCGTCGGCTCATAAGGTCGCGACAGGATAATAAAATTGATAATAAAACTGATCTCAATGAGAGGACGCCCCCAAGTCGGGAGGCGCTGTAATTTTATTGCTTTATAATAAGAACTGAAAAACTTACAAAATGTAAAGCTTAAAAGCTCAAGTGTAGTAAGGCCGGAAGTGGGCAATATTCCAGGGCGAGTCGACTCAGCCTCCGTGGTTGCCCGGTTATGCCGGAGATCCACCAGATAGTAAGAGCCGTTGTGAAGTTTTTTGCTGACGATGAACGGTCCTTCCCATGGTGGTGATAACTTATGCATGCCAGCACGATCCTGTATCAGCCGAAGCACTAAGTCGCCTTCCTGAAAAGATCGGCTCTTGACCCGGCAGTTGTGATAACACCGTAAATCCTGCTGATAGATGGCCAATCGGGTCGCAACCAAGTCACGCGCCTCCTCTAAGGCGTCCAAAGAGTCTTGACGCGCCAGTTTGTTGTGCTCTTCCACATAAGCGGCGACTCTGGGCGAGTCATGCCTTATGTTAGTGGGAAGAACAGCTTCTGCTCCATAGACCAGAAAGAAAGGGGTAAAACCCGTGGACCGGTTTGGGGTGGTCCGGATGCTCCATAACACTGAAGGCAACTCCTCAACCCAACATCCCGGGTTTTTTCCAAAGGAACCATGAGCCGGGGCTTGATTCCCCGTAAAACTTCCTGATTCGCCCGGTCCGCCTGCCCGTTAGATTGTGGGTGAGCGACCGCAGAAACATCAAGCAGGATCTGCTCTCGACGGCAAAACTCCTGCATCGCCCCTTGAGACAGATTAGTGCCATTATCAGTAATGATATTGTGTGGATATCCGAACCGGAAGATCAACTTCTTCAGGAATTTGACCGTTGTCTCCGCGTCGCAAGTTCCAACAGGCTGTGCTTCAACCCACTTGGTGAACTTATCAACCACCACCAGCAAATGAGTTTTATTGTTGGATGACATTTTAAAGGGGCCAACCATGTCTAACTCCCAGACCGCGAAAGGCCAAGTGATGGGAATCATTCTTAGTTCTTGAGCCGGCACATGAGCCTGTCGTCCATAATGCTGGCATCCCTCGCACCGACAAACTATCTCTTCTGCATTTGCATGAGCCGTCAACCAAAAGAAACCATGACGGAATGCTTTTGAAACCAAAGAGCGTGACCCGGCGTGATGCCCACAATCTCCAGAATGAATGTCATTTAGGATTATGCATCCTTCTTTGGAGGAAACAAATCGTTGGAAAACCCCAGAGGCACTCCGCTTATATAATTCGCCATTAATGATCACCATGGTTTTGCTTCGCCGAACAATTTGGCGGGCCGAAACTTCGTCTGTTGGTAACTCGCCCCGGGTGAGATAGGCCAGATAGGGAAGAACCCAATCCGGCGTGACGTGGAGAGCCGCCACGAATTGAGACTCAGGATCTGGTATCGCCAACTCCTCCTCTAACGGCAAACTTACCGAGGGTTTATGCAAAATACCCAGAAAAACATTGGGGGGAACCGGCTTTCGCTGGGAACCAAGACGTGAAAGGGCGTCAGCTGCCTCGTTAAGGCGCCGGTCAATGTGATCAACCTGATAGCCATGGAAATGACCAGCCACATCAGAAACAGCTCTTCTGTAAGCCGCCATCACGGGGTCTCGAGAATCCCAAGTGCCTGAAACTTGCTGCGCCACCAGATCATAGTCGCCAAAACATCTGACCCGCGTAAGGTTCATCTCCGCAGCATTCTTAGTGCACGGAAACATGAGTCGGAGGACATAACAAAATTTATCTCCCTGAGGGGACACCAGTACCACACCAGCCCCCGAGCCTTCCAGTGGTCTGGATCCATCAAAATAAATAGTCCAGTAAGTAAGATCAGGCCTGTCTTCTGGGGCCTGCAACTCTGTCCAATCATTGACGAAATCAACTAAGGCTTGAGATTTGATGGTTGTGCGAGGGGTGTATCGTACGTGATGCGGCCCAAGTTCGATCACCCACTTGGCAATCCGCCCCGTCGCCTCCCGATTCTGGATGATGTCCCCGAGGGGGGCGGAACTAACCACCGTGATGGGATGCTCTTGAAAATAGTGCTTAAGCTTCCGACTCGCCATAAACACCCCATACACTAACTTCTGCCAATGTGGGTAGCGTTGCTTGGAAAGAGTTAGTACTTCGCTCACAAAATACACCGGGCGCTGCACTGGGTATTCCTTCCCTTCCTCCTTCCTTTCAACGACCACCGCCACACTTACTGCTTTAGAGTTAGCTGCAATATACAAAAGCATGGGCTCTTTCTCAGTCGGGGCGGCCCAGACCGGCGGGTTGACCAGTTGTCGTTTCAAGGCTTCAAAAGCTTCGTCTGCTTCATCTGTCCAAACAAATTGGTCAGATTTCTTTAGTAATTGATAAATGGGAATCGCCTTTTCTCCCAAGCGGCTCACGAAGCGACTTAAAGCCGCAATGCGACCTGCCATTCGTTGGACTTGGTTAACATTTGCCGGTTTTCCAAGGGACGTAACTGCTTCGATTTTGTCCGAGTTAGCTTCAATGCCACGCTCACACACCAGGAAGCCCAACAATTTCCCTGCAGGAACACCAAAAACACACTTGGTGGGATTCAGCTTCATCTAATACACCCGTAGATTATCAAAAGTTTCCTTGAGATCCTCCAGTAGCGTCTCCCCCTCGCGGGTTTTAATTACAATGTCATCGACATAGGCGTGGATGTTGCGTCCGATTTGACTGCGGAGGCAATTCTGGATGCAGCGCTGATAAGTCACCCCTGCACTCTTGAGCCCAAATGGATGGACACATAGAAAAAAGCCCCAAAGGGGGTTATAAAAGCTGTTTTCTCTTGATCCTCCGCGGCCATCTTGATTTGGTGATATCCAGAGTAGGCGCCCAAAAAGCATAAACGTTCGCATCCCGCCACCGAGTCAATAATCTGGTCGATGCGGGGAAGAGCGAAAGGATCTTTTGGACAAGCTCTGTTGAGGTCTGTGTAATCAATGCACATACGGAAGGTACCATTTTTTTTTAGTACCAAGACCGGGTTAGCCAACCATTTGGGGTGGAAAACTTCTACGATGAATCCGGCGGCTAAGAGAAGGGCAACTTCTTCCCCGATTGCCTTGCGCCGTTCCTCGTTAAACCTGCGAAGATACTGCTGGATAGGTTTTGCCTTTGGGTCAACATTAAGATGGTGCTCAGCGAATTCTCTCGGCACACCAGGCATGTTAGAAGGTTTCCATGCGAAGAGTACTGATTATCACGGATGAATTCGATGAGCGTGCTTTCCTATTTGGGATCCAGACCCGTCCCAATGGTGAACTGCTTGGATGAATCGCCAGGAACGAAATCAACCGTTTCAGTGTCATCCGTTGGTTTGAACTTGAGGGGCGGCTCAGCATCTGTCGTTGGCTTATTTAAGGGTGACATGTCAGCCTGATCAACATTGGCCCGATGATACTTGAGCTCCTGTGCAGCGCAGGCGATTTCCGCATAAGCCGCGTCCCCTTCTTCACATTCCTTTGCAATCCTTCTATCACCGTCAACCGTGATGGGTCCCTTTGGACCAGGCATCTTGAGTTTAAGGTAAACATAGCATGGGCGAGCCATGAACCGGGCGTAAGCCGGCCGCCCAAATAGTGCATGGTAGGGGCTTTTCAATTTGACCACCTCAAACATCAGCGACTCACTCCCGTAGTTATATGCTGTCCCAAATGCGACTGTGAGTCTGACTCGGCCTATGGGGTACGCCAACTTTCCCGGGACCGTGGAATACCTTGGTAGAAGGCATCAAATCCTTCTCCAATAGATTCATCCTTTGGAAAATGTCAAAATATAAGATATTAATGTTGCTGCCACCGTCCATTAGCACCTTTGACACGGTGTACCCCCCAACATGGGGAGCTACGACCAACGCTAAGTCGCCAGGATTGTCAACTCTTGGCGGATGATCCTCCCTACTCCATGATATGGTCTGCTCGGACCAGTGGAGGTACCTGGGAAATGCCGGCTCAGACACACTGTACGCCCGGTGACTCACCTTCTTATCACGCCTGCAAGCATTAGTGGTGAAAACGTGGTACTGCCCATTGCTTAACTGTTTGGGGTTGTTGCGAAACCCCCGTTGTCATCCTGACCCTGCGAAGCCCCCTGTGGGGGTGGTTGCTGAAAAGCTCCGGGCGGGTTATACCGCCGCTGGTGATGCACCGGATACTGGCCGCTGCTCGGCTACGAGCCCCACTGAGCCCCTGGTTAGGCAAAACCGCCAAAGGAGTTCTGACGTTGGTTGGGTGCAGCAAACTACTCCTGCCGTTGGTCCGGGTCACCATTTTGGCCTTTCTGGATCTCCTCCACCCGAAACTCCCGCATCACGAAACAGTTCTCCTAGGAATGAGTCGCCGGTCTGTCTGCCATGGCATGGTGCGGGCAAGGGCCCTTGAGTAACTCTTCATAGTGACGCGGCTTCTTACCACCTTATCCCCTGTTTTTCTTCTGGCGTTGGTTGCCATTCTTGGTGTTGGTATTGGCGACTAAATCTGAAGAAGCTTTTATCTCATAGGTACCGCGTGAGTGTGAGAAATTATGAAATACCATAAGATGATTGAGTATGTGGATTTGCTTTACAAGCTCTTATATTGGATCTTTCCTACGTTGCTATAAGTTGGAATTGCTTCAGTGACTGAAATCATAGCTTGTTAGTTCTCAATAGAGTTCTTGATTCATATTTTGCCTTGTGAATGAATTGTTACTCTAGCATAAGATATTCTATGTCAATACGTGTTGCTATTCTAAAGATAGCCATGATGTCTTCATGTTCGTATTTTATTTTATCGACACCTCTATCTCTAAACATGTGGGCCTATTTATTGATACGTCCATTTTGCATGGGGGAGTGGATACATCCATTTTGCATCATGCTTTTATATCAATGTTTATTGCATTATTGGTTGTTAATACACATTATGGTACAATACTTATGCCTTTTCTCTCTTATTTTTCAAGGTTTACATGAAGAGGGAGAATGTCGGCAGCTGGAATTCTCGACCGGAAAAGGAGAAAATCTGAGACACCTATTATGCATAGCTCTAAAAGTCCTGAATAGTTACGAAGACTTATTTTGGAATATATGAAAATTATTGGGCGAAACAAATACCAGAGGGGACACACGAGGAGGTCACAAGCGAGGGGATGCAGCCTACCCCCTGGTCGTGCCCTGCAGGCTTGTGCCCCCCTGGCAGGCCTGGGGTGCCCATCTTATGCTATATGCAGGGCTTTGACCTAGAAAAAATCATACCAGAGCTTTCGGGACGAGGTGCCGCCTTCTCAAGGCAAAACTTTGACAAAACCAATCTAGAGCTTCGAGGGAGCTATTCCGCCAAAAAAATTTCTCTCCCGGAGGGGGAAATCAAAGCCATCATCATCACCGAGAGGGGTCAATCTCCATCAACATCTTCATCATCACCATCTCCTCTCCCAGCTGCTCCTGGAGGTGCCTCTTGCCTTCATGGGTGCATGGGGTGGTGCTGCTCAGCTGCTGGGCTAGTGGCGGCGCGCTCATCCAGATCTGAGCGGGATCGGAGTGGGCGGTGCGAGTGGGGCAGCGGCCCGGCGTGGCTGGTGCTCTGGCCGAGGGCGTCTGCGCGTGGAGGCCCGGCATGGGCTGTGGCCTCCTAGTGGCGCAACGGCTACACGACATCTCGGCGTGCTGGTGGCTGGTTTTCCAGCATCGGCTCGTCTGTAGACTATACGGTTCGACCTTTGGCTCATTGATTAGTTGCTACCTTCATCGTAGGTTCAGTCCTTCATCGACTACGGTCCATCGCTCATCTCGCGCCCGGCAGCACGACCGGGCTTGTCTCGCGCCCGGCGACAGGACGAGCTTGTCTTGCGCCCGACAACAGGACAGGTCAAAGACACCATATCAGGGACCTCCTAGGGGTGTGAAAGGTGGGTCCTTCTCGCTCGTACATGTGGTTGGGGTAGTAGTAGGTATCGGGTGAGGTGGTGTCCAGGTCTGGGTTGTCGGGGCGGCAGCCTTGATGGTGGTTCCGCGGTGCTCATGGGCAGAGCCCGTGGCTAGGTGCTGCCGGTGCCCATGGCCGTGTGGGCGGCGTGGTCGCCGGGGTGTGGCGTCCGATGGTGGTGAGTGTTTGCCGGGGTGAAAACCTGATCCATATTCCGATGGACCGGCGGCGGCGTGGCTCGCTCCCTTCTTGAAGGTGTCGTCGCGGCTCTCATTACCCATCGTGTTGCTCCAAGGGAAACTCGGATCCCCAGGTCAGGCGGCGGCGGCATTCTCATGTGATAACCTTCCTGAAGGCACCGCCTTGGAGCAAACGGTTCGTCATATGCGGCTTCATCTCTTTGCGGTGGGATGTTCTATTGTAGTGCTAGGGGTAGTGTTGCTACACTCACCACCTATGTATCTTGCCTTGGGTGTGTGCGGGTGTTGTGGTGGCGTGACTCTGTACAAGATGGTCGTTGTTGGTTGCTTTATTTATAAAGCGGGGCGAAAGCCTTTTTCGGTTATTAATCTTTACAAGGAAATAGCCAACACAATATGATGAGGACAACAATATATAGTGAATGTTCACTCACGTAGCCAAGGTAAACCACAAGTAAGGACTTAGGGTTAGGGATAACCGAAGTCACGGAGACGAGGATGTATCCCGATGTTCACTTCCTTGGAGGGAAGCTAGTCACCCTTAGAGAGGTGGATGTTACCACGAAGGCACACCAACACCAGGAAGGGTCACCCTATACTCCTTCAGGTATCGCCACGAAGGCGATTCCCAACCACTAGTGGTAGGCCTTGACGGGGCCTCCAACCCTTCACAAACTTTTCGGGGGACAAATCAAAAGTTGATTCCTCATCGGAGCAATCCAACTGCCTAGGAGTCTCCAACCTCCAAGAGTAACAAGATCAAGGGGGAAATGCTGAAGACTTGTTCAAATCACAAATCGCTTTGGTCAAAAGATAGAGGAGGAGTAAATGTATGCTTGAATGAATTATCTCTCAAGAACTCTCAAAAATATCTTTGGGGTTTACCACAGGAATTCTCAAATCCCTCTCTCTCAAAACCCACCAAAAGCAACTAATGCTATGGAGGGTTGTAAGAGGAGAGGAACAATGGAGGAGGTCAACAAATGAACCCTAGATCCAGGGGATAGTTCCCCCCACATGGATTGGAATTTTGAGGCTTGGGGGAGGAGGAGAGAGCTTAAAACGATGGGAAAATCTGAGATCAAAAAGCTCTAACTCGTTGGGGGAAGAAGGGTACCTTATATAGTGCCCCACCAAATCTGCCCATTATGCACATGAAAACATAGCCCGAAACTTCTGGGTTTGCCCGGAACTTCCGGGCCCCCTATTGGGGCAGATGATGTAAACTTTATGGTTAGCCCGAAACTTGCCCCGGAACCTGCCCGTAACTTCTGGCCCTCGGAAGTTCCGGGCTCCCTTTGGGCCAGGTTTTCGCAAACTTTTTGTTTAGCCCGAAACTTCTCCGGAACCTGCGTGGAACTTCCAGCCCCCAATAAGCAGTGTACATACTAATAGTAAAACATGTATAACTTTTACATACGAACTCCAATTTTGATGATCTTGGCCTCGTTTTGCAGCTATTGAAAAGCTCGAGGTCCTCACATAGAGAACCAGCCTATATCACACAAGATGGATAATGCAATCAATGCAAAGGTTTGAGTATAGAATTTGGGGAACCCTTTTTGGCTTACAGTTTTACTTTGAGATATATGATAGGGGTGGAATTGTGTATAGAAGATGTTGACTTGAGCAAGTCCATTACAAAACCCTTTGATCCCCTCTAAATAGTGTGAGATCCCTATAACTCAAGAATAATAAAAGAGCTACACTACATATCTATCGACAATCCATTCTTGAGTGTATATGTTTATTCGGTGATCATCACTCCACACCACTAACATCAAAGGAACTAATATCTTTGAGTCGAGCCTTTCACTTGAGCTTGATGTTATTGTTTATTCTTGGCACAAGTTGAAGGCAAGAAATTGATGAAGTCTTCAGTTAGCTCTCCCATATATAATGTGGAAAGCCTTGCTTTGTATTCATCTTCACTTGTCCATCATGTGAAAATCCACAAGCTTCAAGCATGTAATCCTTCGGGGTGGTTATCTTGAACTTTCCCTTGTCAAACATGATCACGAACACTTGGTGTCACCCTCTCATGGACACTTGGAATCTCTGTCTTGACACGAACCCATGAGAATTACCTAACCATCATAAACATGGACACCACATAGTATGTTTTAGTACGCAAAGTGAAGTTGACAATTACTTACCATACCACAAGATCTCATGTGGTACACAATTTGCGCTTGTGTGATGACCAACTTTGAGTTAACTCTTTGATCTTCATCTTGGTCAACATTTATCTTCGATCCATGATTAATATTGATGTCTTGAAGGCCCTATTGATTTATTAAGGCTTCATTGCTTTAAGAATTGATTAACAATATCTCAATTCACCATGACCAAATCAAGTTTCTCCATGAATCTCATATAGGCTATAACTTGCTCGTCTTCATGATACAACATAGTCTCTTGAGAGGCACAATGAATTCTTCACTGGAATTACTTGCTTGAAGACATAATCATCCATTACTCAACATATGAGCTCATCGTGATCCTATTTTGAAGACATATGTAGAATTATTCTTTTTAATTATTCATCCATAATGGTTCAAACCGTAAGCCAAAGCATGAGAATGTCTCAGATCCTCAATGAACTCCACATAGACCACATCTTGTTCATCACACGGAATTCATCTTGATCGTATCATATTTCATTCAATCACTGAGCTCGTCCTTGATGCATGCACAACAATATATATATGACATTCATTCAGAATTCATTTGAGCTCCTTATTGCATCTTCATGGAACAAACATAATTCAATTCATCTAGTATTCTTCATGCATTGCAAATAGAACATTCCTTCAAATGTATAACTCAATGTAAACATTAGTCCATTAGGATTGTCATCAGTTACCAAAACCACCCATGGGGACTACACTCACTTTCAATCTCCCCCATTTTGATAGTTGATGTCAATCTCAATAAGAGGATTTGTATAATGAAATTTGACGCAAGTATGCAATTTACCCAAGGATACATTGAATGCTTGGGATTGTTTTGACAGTGTCAAGTGTCACAAAGATACTTGAATTTATCACACTAGGTGTACTAACATCAAAATACTATACAAGGATTTTATGTTGGTAGAACCACAATATATAGAGCAAGCCCCCCCCCACACAATATATGCATGTGTGAACGAACTATGAATTTCCTTGAATATATTGGTTGACATACACTAGGTGGAGTTTTGTCTATATATATTCATTCATCCCATAAACAATAATCAATAAGCACTTTTACAATCTAAGCTTCTCCCCCCTTGGCAACAAATGCCAAAATGGGACAAATCTCAACGACAATGAGTTCATCCTTAGAGTATGCATATTACAAGATGTGAGTGAAATAAAATGCACATATTCAATGATAGGAATTTTGAGGAGCTCAAGATCTAGACATTGCAATAGGTATGATATGAAAATAAGCATTCGACATGTGAGGAAAACATTCAAAGATACAAACAACATATTTTGGACAAGATATAATGTGAACATCCTAAACGGTCATCATGAATATGGGTCCAAAATACATCCAAACACATGACTGCATAAGATTATATGCAAAAAGTTCAAGCACTCACTTCACAACCTCTTCCCAAGACCACCAATGAATCAATGAGGATGAACAAAGTGACCGGCAAGGATCTAGTGATATCACAAAGATGGGAACTTACTTATGTGAATTTTTTTGAAGTGGACAATAGTAGTCTATGTATCCACAAACAAATATGCATACATAAAATAGTAACAATTGATAAGAACATGCTATTCACCAGTGAATCCATTATTATACACTTGTGATCCTAACATAAGATCAACGCACATGGCACAAAGTGCATGGCACAAATTGGTCTCATTTGCATAATCATGAATTGCCAAGTAAGATAGCAAATACCACGAGCAATTAGAGCATTTTTGCAATTTCAAAAAAATTGCACATGAGAGAAAATTTTAGGAATTGATATGCAATGAATTTCTAAATTGGCATGTCTTGGGATAAGTGAACCATGAATATAATTTTATAGGTGCCCATTAGATGATTATACTCAGCTTTCAAACCATTGCGGTATAGTGTTTTCAAAAACACATAGGAAAACACAAATACAATAAGTACTATTACATGTTATGATGCAACCTACACCAGGTTGACTCTACTTATATACATGCATGAAGTAAATACTTCTTACCAAGACAACATCTGTATGGAGTAGTAATGAATGAGTCATATACTCTTGGATCTAATTCCCTCGTGGTGACACAACCTTCTTCATGAATAAGCCAAGACAACAATGCTTCTCCAATGTACCCATGTCACTTTTAAGCACAATATGGTCTCAAAACTTATGGGGTCTGAAGTAGTTAGTCTAACTACGAAATATAGGGCAAAAAACACTCAGTTATGTGCATATAGATATGAATTTGAATTTCATGCACATCTTAGCTATTAAGAATATGATGGATTTACCATACATATATTGGATAAAAAATAAAGTAAGCAAGGCATGATACTTTACATATAGTAAATATGCCTACACAAGCCTACCAAAATCTGAAGAGATGCAAATTGGACAAATGAACACATAAGTGTTAATACTTCCAATAACCTGACTAATCATTCATGTTGTCCAAAATAAATCAAAGAGACAAATCAACATATGATAGCACACCAAGTTCAACACATGAATCAAGCAAAACCAATGAGCATATAAGATATGCATTGCACATATTGTTACATGCATATGTCACTTAAGTAGATATATCATAGGACCATTTGCATTTCTATCCCTAACTCGAACCACCTACTCAGATTTGCCCCTAATTTTCAGCTATGCTCAAATTTGCCCCTCTCCCGTCAAGTCCCCTTATAGAAGTGCCCTATTGTGCCATTACCGTCCGGTCAACGGGCTTTGACCATCTCGATGAATAGTAACTCGTTGAACAGTAAATTAAAAAAAAGGAAAATAATTCAAAAAATCTGAATTTTTGAGGGATCAAAGATACTTGGGTGCGGAAGGTGCGTGCAAATTTTTGTGCTATTTGGACATTCAAGGAGCTCATACCAAAGGGAAAAAAATTAAAACTGTACGCCTATGAACAGTAAATTTGTAAAAAAAGCAAACAAATTTGAAAAAATCTGAAATATTTTAGCGTCCAAGATACTTTGGTTTGCAAGGTGCGTGCAAGTTTTTGTGATCAAATGGCGTGCAAGGAGGTCTAGCAAAAAAACCCAAAATAGTGCATTTTTTCAAAGTTTTTTGTTGAGCCAAATTTTGCTTTTTTCTCCACGAGCTCCTACAATGTTCAAACACAACAATAATTTGCATGCACCTTGTGCACCCAAACATCTTGGACCCCAAAAAAACAGATTTTTTTTTGACTTTTCTTGCAATTTTTTCGAATTTACTGTTCATAGACGTACGAATATACTTTTTCCCTTTGGTACGAGCTTGTGGAATGCCCAAATAGCACACAAATTTGCACGCACCTTGCACACGTGAATCTCCGATCCCACAAAATTTCAGTTTTTTTAATGTGGTTGCTATTTTTTTGAATTTACTGTTCAACCGGTTAGTGTTCACCATGTGGTCAAAGCCCGTTGACCGGACAATAATGATATAGAAGGACATTTCCATAAGGGGGCTTGACGACAAAGGGGCAAATTTGAGCAGGCTTTGAAATTGGGGACAAATCTGATTAGTGGGTTTGAGTTAGGGAACAAATGTAAAAGACCCTATATTATAGGACAAGTAATAAGATAATAACTCCCATAATACCAAAAAACAAGTAATATGAACTCGAACAAAAGCATGGGAGATTACCGGGAGGCAAATAAATTTCTCGGCTAGTTATTAAATGGAAGTAGAAGCAAAATCCAATATGAAGATGACCATGAAACTCTATCGTACTAGGAATACCATGTGTAAGACAACACAATGGTACTTTGAATTATCCTTCGGTGATGAATTCCAAATAAGTACAAGATCATGTATACTCACACAAGCATGATATGCGAGTTTAGCAATGAGCACAATGCTGAGATACAGTATTATTAACATTCCAAATAGCTAGATCATCATGTAGAGAAACAATTGGAAAGGCTTGCATCATATATACCCTTCTTTTAAGTATGAACTAGAAGATAACCCATGAATAAACATGCACTAGAATTTCATACTCACACACATCTAAGGAATGAAACAACAAAATAATTTTTATGCAAATAGAGACGTGTTGAACATGGCAAGCCACAAAGATATAAAATAATCTCAATAATAGATTATATGTGGCATTCATTAAATGTTCATATTACCAAGGATTGTGATATGAACAAAGCATATCACTCCCCCATAATGTGATAATCCATGTATTTTCCACAAGAGGCAATTGAAATCCAACTAAAGATGATCAATTGATGAGAATTTGAACTTCAAAGGAACCTGACATACCACATAGTAACTAGATAATCTTGCAATATAAATACTAGGTGGTATCCAATATATACACATTTTAGGTTTGTGACGTGCGTAGAGCATAACACTCCCCCATAATGTGATGATCCATTAATATCTCAAAAGATCCCGATAAGGTGCAACCAAGATGCAAGCAAGGCTGGAGACTACACACACAATTATATGACATGCATAACAACCTGCACATGCTAGATAACACAAATCAAGCTTACTAGGGGCACACTCTATACAAACACATGGTAGGTACCAAACCTAAACATAAGAGGGGCTAGTAACTTTTAATGTAGACAATATATACAAGTTATCGCCAGGAGAGGCATTGGAACGACAAATATGATGGTAATATTTTTGACTTCGCTTGAACCATAATAAATGGTCAAAATATTTTTTCTTCATGAACTAGCCAAATTTTCAATGCCCTCCACACACCTATTGATCATGTTTGAGATTGATGGTTGCTACTTCTCAAACAACAGCGCTAGAAATTGACACGTTGATGGACACTAGGCTTGCGTTGGTTTTCCCTTTGAAGAGGAAAGGGTGATGCAGCACAGGAGCAGTAAGTATTTCCCTCAGTTTGAGAACCAAGGTATCGATCTAGAAGGAGGGTCTCGTCAAGTCCAGAGTACCTGCGCAAACACAAACAAGCTTGCACCCAACGCTTCAAAGGGGTTATCAATCCCTTCAAGATTGTTTGCAAAGTGAGATCTAAAGGCTGAAAGTGCAACGAAGTAAAAAGTGTAAGGCTGAAAATATGGTGTGGAGTAGACCCGGGGGCCATAGTGTTCACTAGAGGCTTCTCTCAAAATAGCAAATATCACGATGGGTGAACAAATTACTGTCAAGCAATTGATAGAACCTCGCAAAGTCATGACGATATCTAAGGCAATGATCGTACATATAGGCGTCACGTCCGAGAGAAGTAGACTGATACTTTCTGCATCTACTACTATTACTCCACACATCGGCCGCTATCCAGCATGCATCTAGTGTATTGAATTCATGACGAACAAAGTAACGCCTTAAGGAAGATGACATGCTGTAGAGGGATAATCTCAAACCAATGATGAAAAACCCATCTTTTTACCCTTGATGGCAACAACATGATGCGTGCCTCGTTACCCCTTTTGTCACTGGGTGAGGTCACCGCACGGTATGAACCCAAAACCAAGCACTTCTCCCATTGCAAGAATCATAGATCTAGTTGGCCGGACAAAACCCACAACTCGAAGAGAATTACAAGGATATGAAATCATCCATAAGAGAGATCAGAAGAAACTCAAATAAGATTCATAGATAATCTGATCATAAATCCACAATTCATCGGATCTTCACAAACACACCGCAAAAAAGATTACATCGGATAGATCTCCATGAAGATCATGGAGAACCTTGTATTGATGAGCCTAGAGAGAGAAGAAGCCATCTAGTTACTAGCTATGGACCCGTAGGTCTATGGTGAACTACTCACGCATCATCAGAGAGGTCATGGTGTTGATGAAGAATCCCTCCCTATCCGAATCTCACCTCCGGCAAGGCACCAGAACGTGCCCCAGATGGGATCTTGCGGAGACAGAAGCTTGCGGCGGCGGAAAAGTAATTTCGATGATCTCCTGATTTTTTCGGGATTTTTAGGGAATTTATAGGCGCAACCCCTAGGTGAGGGGGCGCTCAGGGGGCCCACAATCCTGTGGGCCGCGGGGTGGGGGCTTGTGGGGCCCCTGAGGCTCCCTTGCCTTGGCTCTCAAGCTTCCCGATCTTCTTCCGTTATGGAAAAAATCTTTTCGGGGATTTTCTTCCGTTTGGACTCCGTTTTTAAATCTCCTCTGAAAGGGGTCAAAAACATGGAAAAAACAGGAACTGGCACTTGGCACTGAGTTAATAAGTTAGTCCCAAAAAATATATAAAAGGAAAGCATAACATCCAAAGTTTGACAAGATAATACCATGAAACCATTAAAAATTATAGATACGTTGGAGACGTATCAAGCATCCCCAAGCTTAACTCCTGCTCGTCCTCGAGTAGGGAAGTGATAAAGAATGAATTTTTGATGTGGAATGCTACCTAGCATAGTTGTCCTTTGCAACTTCTTTCCCGTGACATGAATGTTGAGATCCGTAAGATTCGAAACAATAGTTTGCTATTGACATGAAAACAATAATACTTCAAGCAAACTAGCAAAGTAATCATGAACTTTCAAAATAACAAGGTTAAGGAAAGTTATCCCTACAAAATCATATAGTCTGGCTATGCTTCATCATCCTCACACAAGAAATGTAAATCATGCACTACCCCGGTATTGCCCAAGTAATTGTTTTCGCACTCTTACTTTCTCAAACTTTTTATAACTATCACGCAATACATGAGCGTGAGCCATGGATATAACACTATAGGTGGAATAGAGTGTGGTGGTGGTTGTGAGACAAAAAAGGAGGAGATGGTCACATTGACTCGGCGTATCAATAGGCTATGGAGATGTCCATTAATAGATATCAATGTGAACGAGAATGGACTGCCATACAAGAGATGCACTAGAGCTATAAGTATGTGAAAGCTCAAAAGAGAACTAGTGGGTGTGCATCCAACTTGCTTGCTCACGAAGACCTAGGGCTATTTTGAGGAAGCCCATCATTGGAATATGAAGGCCAAGTTATATAATGAAGATTACCACTAGAATATGGTGGTGGCACAGCAAGAAGCTCTCAATCATGAAGAACATGGTGCTATCATGAAGCACAAGTGTGGAAAAAGATAGTAGCATTGTCCCTTCTCTCTTTTTCTCTTTTTTTCATTTGGGCTCTTTGGCCTCTTTTTTTGTTTTTGGGCTCTTTGGCCTCTTTTTTTTATTTCCTCACATGGGACAATGCTCTAATAATGATGATCATCATACTTTTATTTACTCACAGCTCAAAAATCACAATGATGACTCCATAGGAAATGCCTCCAGCAGTGTACTGAGATGTGCAACGATCTAGCATGGCGTATGACGTTGAAACATCTCGCTAGCTATCTTACGATCATATAATGGCAATATGAGAGTGACGGCACAAGTCATGAGACGGAACGGTGGGAGTTGCATGGCAATATATCTCGGAATGGCTATGAAAATGCCGTAGTAGGTAGGTATGGTGGCTGTTTTGAGGAAGGAATTTGGTGGGTTTGTGCACCGGCACTAGAGAGGCTAGCAATGGTGGAAGGTGAAAGTGCATCTATACCCTGGACTCACATTAGTCATGAAGAACTCACATACTTATTGCGAAAGTTTTTATTAGTAATAGAAACAAAGTGCTAAACGCATACTCCGAGGGGAAGGGTTGGTAGGTGTAAACCATCGCGCGATCCCGACCTCAACACAAAGGATGACAATCAATAGATCAATTATGCTCTGACTTCCTAACTTAGCGGTTCACCATACGTGCATGCTATGGGAATCACTAACTTCAACACAAGTATTTCTAGATTCACAACACCCTACTAACATAGCTCTTAATATTACCAAATCCACGTCTCAAAACTATTTGACAGGAATCAAAACTTCTCTTTCTATTCAATGCACATGAACATGGAGGTTTTTGCATCCTCTTTGGGTATCTATCACCTTTGGGACTACTTTCATAGGATAATCCAACTACCAAATCACGCACCGCCGTGCTCTAAAAGATATAAGTGAAGCACATAGAGCAAAAGTATCTAGCTCAAAAGATATAAGTGAAGCACTATGAGCATTCTAGCAAAATCACGATGAGTGCATGTATCTCTCTCTCAAAAAGGTGTGCAGAAAGGATGAGTGTGACACAAAAAAAGAAAAGACTCCTAAGATACAAGACGCTTCAAGAAAAACACATATCATGTGGTGAATAAAAATATAGCTCCAAGTAATGTTACCGATGGATTGAAGACGAAAGAGGGGATGCCTTCCCGGGGCATCCCCAAGCTTAGGCTTTTTGGTGTCCTTGAATTTGGCTTTAGATGCCTTGGGAATCCCCAAGCTTGAGCTCTTTACACTCCTTATCTCATCGTCCATGTGAACATCACCCAAAACTTGAAAACTTCACAACACAAAACTTAAACAGAAACTGGTGATAACATTAGCACAAGAAAACAAACTACCACTTCTTTTGGTACTGTAGCGAACTTGAATTCTATTTATATTGATGATGGGATACTATATTCTCACTTTTCCATGGCTAGTAACCCCCCGATACTAACCATAGTTTCATCAAAACAAGCAACCAACTCAACAAAAACAGAATCTATCAAAAACAGACCATTCTGTAGCAAGACTAGTCATAAAGCTTTTTCTTGGCTCAAACACAAAAGGAAACACAAAAAGCACAATCAAAACAGAATTGTGATGATGTGGACGCAACAAAACAGAAAGAAAAAGATAAATTCATTGGGGTGCCTCCCAACAAGCGCTATTGTTTAACGCCCTTAGCTAGGCATAAAAGCGATAGAATCACGTATCGTCGTCTTTGGTGCTCAAACCATAAGTGGCCCTCATCACGGATTCATAAGGCAATCTTATTTTCTTTCTATGTAACGAATAAGATGTGGTCCTTTCCGATCTGGGATCGAGGCCCCGAATTGGAAAGGAGCGCATCTAAGCGTCTCGCAAATAAAGTATCATAGCACATACATAATATCAACAGAATGACAATAAGGGATTCAATTGCCATCTCATAAATATATCAGAGTATATCACGGATACAATCAAGGTAGTTCCGCTACAGACTACAAAACAAGGGAAATGGCTATGCTACCCTGCCTGCTGGCCCACGATCATGACCACGTCTCGTTCTCCTCATCGTACTGCCCCGCGAGCTGCGTGCCATCGGGATCACCTGTCTCGGAGGTACCTGAACCTATTGGTGTTGTGAAGGAATTTGCGAGCCCCGGGGACTCAGCAATCTATGACCTTGGTGCCAGAACTAGTCAAGTTATTAGGTTGGTAAGGTGGAGTATTTAGGTTGCAACACCTAAGCTTAATATGGTGGCTAACTTACGTAGAACTTGAATTGAAGGTGGTCTATACTAGCGGTCGATGATAGATGATCACTAAGTGATCCTGATCACCTACCTACGTCAATCATAACCCCACCGTGTTCCCGATCAAAGAGAGATCTTCAAAGGGGACAGTCACGGTTACACACACAGCTGGCAATTTTATTAGCTTATGTTTAAGTTTTGTATTACCGGATGTTAACAAAGTATTCCAAGTTTCCACATAACCGCGGGCACGGCTTTCCGAAGGATTAAACCCTGCAGGGGTGCTCCAACTAGTCCATCACAAACGTACATGAGCCACAAAGTAATCCTCTATCACGAATCTCGTGATCTCGTCGGATTCCTTAGAGGAAAACCTCAACTCTAGGGAGAACCAAAGCTTCACCGAGATTCCTATACACTTATCGCTAAGGTAAGACAAGACTAGAAGGACCTCCCATCATGTCGACGACCCTGATAAGAGACGTGTATCTTAGTGTCAGGACACGACGGATGGAACTAGCTACAAGTACCAAACCACAAGTTTCCTTGTGGTGGCCCCGCAGGCAGACCAGTTTGGACCAACACTCATGAGGAGCACTGGCCCGAGTTGTTGATTAAAGATCCCCGGGGTGATCATTCCCTATGCAGATTATTATTAAGTGATTAGCAAATTAACACCAATGTTGGGTCCTGCCGGACAAGTCTTAACACTACACGATTTATCGAGGGGGTCCCCATAACAACCTCGGACGTGTTAGGAGCAATAAATACGGAATCTAACACCGGTAGCCGGTAACTATGGCGGCAATAACGGAACAAAACACCCGACAAAAGGCTAGGCCTTCCGTTATTTACCAAGTATATAGGTGCATTAATTAAATAATAGAATTAAGATAATGATATCAAGCTCATGTTACCACATGACACAAAGCACCTGCATCTAGCAACGCTAACATTAGTAACTGAGCAAAGCTTAATTAGCCATTCAAGTTTGCTAGGAAGGGATAAGTGTTTGGGTTTCATGGCAATATCAGGAGGCAATTATTTCAGTGGTAGGCAGAAAGCATATGATGGGAGAAACAAGTCTAGAGATGGAATCAAGGTCATGTCATCTTGCTTGTGATATCCTCAGCTTGGAATGGTTCTTGATCGTCCTGCCCGTACTCTCCCGAATCCACAAACTCGTTCTCTGATCCTGGTGCTACCTAACAAAATAATAACATTCAATGAACAACAACACCTCAAGATGCAACAAGCACAAGATGCATGAGATGAATATGAGCATGCATCACTATTCTACTCACTATCACAAGCATGAGAAGTAAATACATGATCCTGGACAGAACTGCATCCTAAGCTATTTTGACATGCATGATAATGACATGATCATATGCGTCTCCTGAAAATGATGCAAAAGCATATAAAGCACATTACAATCGGAGCTACGGATCAATGGGAATCAACAAAACAAGATATGAAGGCCTACGTGTCAAATTCATCACACCACACTCTAATGGCACAACTCTGGTATTTCCAGCTTGCCAAGACATAAAACAAACCAACATGGATGGGGTGGAGCAAAGAAGAACACCATGTCAACAACTAAGCTCTCACAAACATCAAAATGACAAAACTATACAATCTGCCACAAACTGCATCATAGCACTTTGTGAGCTACATGCAAAGCACCTACAGCCACCCAAACATGCCAAATAAGATATGTGGCTGTAGCTATCCAAGATTACTTCAAGCACAAGCAAGAATATCACACAAAGGAATTAAACACAGAAAGTTACAAGGCTGCAAACTTGCCCAAAAATATCAGATTTCAGGCACTTAGTGAAAATTCCAGATTCTCACTATCCGTTTATGCTCCGAAGCATTTTTACAGCAGCCAAAACAATATATATAGGAATCCAAATGGAATGAAAATTTACAGGGGGCTAGAGAGACATATCAGCTTCAACATCTTAGTTTAAAGCTAAGGCTAGGTCACAACACATTGACCTGCACAAGCTCATCTACAGGAGAGATAATATAAATAGATTCTCACACTTAGTGAAAATCTCAGATTTCCACTAATCTGGAATTTCAGCCACATGCCTACTTTGATTGAGCACAACTTTCACGCATGGATTCCTAAACATGAAATGAAACCAACATGTGGTAGAGGGGGTCACCCCCTACTACCACAACCAAGAAACAAACCCTTGGGCTCACCACATCGCATGGAACCAAGCTCTAAACACGGAACAAAATTAAAATATGTCATCTCCAGAAAATGTTCCAATGGCAAAAAATGATTTCACCAATGGATTGCTGGGTTATTTCTACCCCAAAAGCATATAAAATACCTATGCACTTGCTTGGAATAAAGGAGCTCAAACTAGGAAGGAAAAACTACAGAGATTCCTATATAGTGAATAGTGCATCATCACATGTGCTATTCACTATATCAAATCTACATAAGCATGTACACATGATCAAAATAACATTGGGGGTACATGAGAGGTAGTCCTCATGTCTATGTGCCTTGGCAAATCACCACCCTATCACAAACAACAAGCACACATAACAATACCTACACTATCAAGGGAGTATGCACACACTCACATATGGACATGTGATGGTGCACACTCACACATGCACCACAAGCACCACTTGGATGAGTGTCATCACACACACACCATCTACACATGCCCTCTTATCCACTAGAACACATACATCACAACCTACACATGCTACACTACCATAGGACAACTATACATGGTAATTCTACCATGCACTACTAGTGCACCCATGCACACACCAACATAACTATCTAAGCACACATTACACAAAGGTAGGTAGAGAGGGGGAATCCCATCCACACACCTACACACTCCACCCTCACATCAAAAACTAACACACATGCTAGAATTCACACAAATAGAGTGGGTTCACACCTACACACTCACATGGGCATCAACACCCCAACTAACACAAACAACAAAACCCTCATTAAGACACACCAGATAAACCTGGTGAATAAATCTGCACACAACATATGCAGCACTACCTAGAGAAGAAGTACACAGCAAGAAAAAAACTAGCAAGGAAGGGAAAAAAATATAGAGGCCTAGGGGGGGGGTCGAACCCAAGCCTCCCTAGCTAGATACAACACCTGCTTACCACTCTGCTAAGCTATTCTAGTCGACAGAAGAGGGGAAAAAGAGCAGGTTAAGTCTGCCTGCTGATGCTACTACTATCAACCAAAGGAAAATATTGCAAAAGGGGGTGTGCCAAATGGGACTCGAACCCTGCACCTGCTGGAACAAACAGAGACAAACTCCACTGCGCTATGCTACGATGGCTCGCAGAAGGAGGAACTTAACCAAGGTATATACCCTTCTGCGTGCCTGCCCTGCACAGACAGAGTACCGCCGGCGACAGGGAGGTTGCCGTGGCTCTTCTGCTGCTGCTGCTACGCTACGACGGGAATCGATTCGCTAGCATACTACTGTGCTGCGGGGAATGCCTTCTCCCTGAGTCACGTCGTCAGCTACGAGGAACAACCCATCTACCGCAACACACATGAATTGCATCTACCGGACTCCTCTCGGGTCAGAGGCACACCGACGCATCCTAACCCGATCCAATGAGGGGAAGGGAGGAGAGACGCTAGCTTACCTAGGGGAAGGAGAAGGGGCGCCGATCGAGTAGGAAGAAGCCCGAACGGAGATGATCTGAAGGGGAAGTAGAGGCGCTGCGTAGAACCGAAGAAGAAAACGGAGTTCACCGAAGCCGCGGCGATGGCGAACTCCTGGCCGTCGAGGAGGGCGTTCCCCGGCCTCAGCGAGGTCGGGAAAGTTACACGGGAAGCAACCCCTCGCCCCTGGAGATGGCAGATGGCGCACGTCATCGACGAGCGTGGGGGTAGACGCTGGCGGGCTGCTCTCTGCTCTCTGCTACCCTATCTACATGGTCTTACCTTGGGGAAGAAGCAGAGAGGAGGGAGATGGGGATGGAGCGGCAGCGGAGAGAGGGATACCCTAGGAGATGGAGAGGGCACGAACGCCGAGATAAATAAGGGGGGTGGCCTCGACGTTAGTGCCTCACGTCGGCAACTCTCGCTCTCTGCAACGTCTGACGGAAAGGTGCAGAGAAGGGGGGAGTAGACGCCATCTGCGGTGGAGAAGGGAGGTCGTGCGCTGGGCTCCTGCGAGAAGAGGTATGGCCAGCGAAGGAACTGGGCCTGCTAGCGCCCGAGAGAGGGAGAAGAAGTTGGGCTGCCTTGTGGGAGTAAGCCCACAAGGGGGCGCTAGATTGCCACAATGATTCGCTGAGGCTTCCCAATATTAAAAAAACACAGAGAAAGAAAATAAAGTCAAGAGAAATATGGTGGGGATTAAATCAAGAAAAAAAATGTCCCGGGTCATGACAATTCATGACCTATTTGAATAAAAAGGAAAAGAATTATTTGGGGCCTTTAAATATTTTCAGAACAACATTATGTTTGGCTGTTTTGGGAGTATTTACACCTGTTGAAACACTTATTAAAACATCATTTGCATTTCACAAAATCACTACAATCAAGAGCTAAAACAGGGACATTTTTACTATAACTAATAGGCAAGAAAATATATGGCTTGAGATATTAGGAGGGAGATAGCTTTGAACTCTAAGCAAACCACAAAGCACTTCCTACTATCATGTACATTACCTCACCCACACATCCAACACAAACATGAAATCACAAGTCACATAACCACAAGATCACAAACAACACATGGAATCATATGACTACATTGCAACAACACCTAACACATGAAATGATATGATATGCACGCAAGAAAGGGAATAAATAATAAGGAGACCACACATGAAATCATAGCACAGATAACTCTCATGCCATTGACAAGGTGGACCCCATAAGAAGGTTCCAAAAAGGGAAGGCTTTACACTTGGGGCATTACAAACTCTCCCACACTCGTAAAGATCTCGCCCCGAGATCTACGCCTGAAACAACTCCGGAAATTAAAAACGGAGATGATCCTCGCGTTCCCAAGTAGCCTCTTTATCGGAATGGTGTGACCACTGCACTTTGAGAAATTTGACGGTCTTGTTGCGGGTCTTGCGCTCAGTCGCCTCGAGAACCGCAACTGGAAGCTCACGATAAGAGAGTTCAGGCTGAAGGTCGATGTCTTGAAGATGAAAAGTGCGCTTGGGGGTCTTGAAGCACCTTCGAAGCTGAGAAACATGGAACACATCATGGACATTTGCAAAGTTTGACGGGAGCTCAAGGTGGTACGCAAGGTCGCCTCTCTTGCCAACCAATCTGAACGGACCAACGAAACGAGGCGCAAGCTTGCCTTTGATGCCAAAGCGCTGCATACCCTTCATAGACTACACCTTGAGATAGACGAAGTCATCAAGCTCATAAGACATGTCATGGTGCTTGCTATCATAATAGCTGTTCTGAGGGGACTGAGCTGCTCTAAGGTTGTCGCAAATGATCCAACACATCTCCTCGGCTTCTTCTATCAAATCATTGCCAAGGATCTGATGCTCGCCGGTCTCGGACTAGTTGAGCGGGGTATGACACTTCCTGCCATAGAGAATTTCAAACGGAGCCTTGCCAGAACTAGCTCGATAACTGTTGTTATATGAGAACTCCGCAAAAGGCAGACAATCTTCCCACTTCATGCCAAAAGAGATAACACAGGCTCTCAGCATATCCTCAAGAACTTGATTGACTCTCCCCACTTGACTAATAGTCTGAGGATGGAACGCTGTGCTCAACTGGATCATCGTGCCCATAGCAGACTGAAAAGAGTCCCAGAACTTGGAAGTGAATATACTTCCACAATCCGAAGAGATCATCATAGGCACACCGTGCAAGGACACAATCCTAGAGGTGTACAACTCTGCAAGCTGAGCTGCGGAAATGGATTCCTTGACTGGAAGAAAATGAGCCACTTTACTCAACTTGTCGATGACGACGAAGATGGCATCATTACCCCTCTTGGTCTTCGGAAACCCGGTGACGAAATCCATCTCAATGTGATCGAACTTCCACTCGGGAATGGGCAATGGATGCAAAAGACCTGCTGGACGTTGATGCTCTGCTTTCACCCTTCGACATACATCACATTCATTTACGAACTGAGCAATCTCACGCTTCATACGAGTCCACCAGAAGGTCTGTTTCAAGTCGTGCTACATCTTGGAGCTTCCAGGATGAATAGAGAGCAGAGAGTTATGAGCTTCCTCCATGATTACCTTTCTGAGATCACCTTTCGGGATGACCAGACGATCCTCGAAGAACAACATGTCTCTGGCATCAACAGTGAAGCACTTATACATGGGAAGACTCTTTGCCACGCCAATCTTGACCTTCTTCACCATAATGTCAAGAAGGTGTGCTGCTCGGACCTGATCTTCCAAGGTAGGAGAGATCTGAAGGTTTGCAAGAAACCCATGAGGTACTAACTAAAGGTTGAGCTTCCTGAAAGACTCACAAAGACCAGGCTAGAGAGGTTGCACAATCAGACTGTTGCAGTATGCCTTCCTGCTCAATGCATCTGTGACAACATTAGCTTTGCCTGGCGTGTACTCAACACTCGGATTAAAATCCTGGAGCATTTCCACCCAACGTGTTTGCCGAAGATTCAGGTTATGCTGAGTGAAGATGTACTTGAGACTCTTGTGATCGGTGAAAACTTCAACCTTACGTTCCAACAAGAGGTGTCTCCAAGTCATCAGAGCATGTACCACAACTGCTAGCTCAAGATCATGCACAGGATAGTTCTTCTCCGCTGGCTTCAACTGCATGGAGGTATAAGCAACCACCTGCTTGTCTTGCATCAGGACTGCACCAAGACCCTTGAGAGAAGCTTCGCAGAAGACCTGGTAAGGCTTCGAATCATCCGGAGGAACCAAGACTCGAGTGGAGGTAAGCTTCTCTTTGAGTGCGTCGAAGGCCAACTGACTCTCTTGAGATCAAGCATACTTCACACCTTTCTGAAGAAGACTTGAGAGCGGCTTGGCGATCTTGGAGAAGTTCTCAACAAACCTTCTGCAATAGCAAGCAAGCCCGAGAAAGCTTCGAAGCTGCTTCACATTCTGCGGAGGCTCCCATTCAACAATGGCCTGAACTTTGGACGGATCAACTTTAATGCCCTCGGCAGAGATAATGTGACCCAGATAGACAACTTCTTTCAGCCAGAACTCACACTTTGAAAACTTGGCATTCAGCTTGTACTCTCTCAGCTTATCAAGAACCAATCTGAGATGTTCTTCATGTTCTTCCTCAGTTTTAGAAAAACTAGAATGTCGTCGAGGTAGAGCAAGACAAAGTCATTCTTGAACGGAGAGAAAATGTAGTTCATCAATCGACAGAATGTCGGAGGAGCATTTGCTAGACCAACAGACATGACCGTATACTCATAGGAGCCAAAACTAGTCCTGAAGGCAGTCTTCGGAATATCTTCCTCGCGAATGCGAATTTGATGATAGCCCATTCTGATATCAAGCTTGGAGAAGACCTTAGCACCTTTCAACTGTTCGAACAACTCAGTTATGTTTGAAAGTGGCTATTTGTTCCTGATTGTCTTCTTGTTCAATGGACGATAATCGACACACAGCAGGTCCATGCCATCCTTCTTCTTGACAAACAGAACACCACAGCCCCACGGAGACGAGCTCGGTCTGATCAGACCCAAACGCTCCTGCTCATCGAGTTGCCTCTTAAGTTCCTTCAATTCTTCTGGACCCAATTTGTACGGCCATTTGTACACGGGCTCGGTGCCTAGCTCAAGCTCAATCACAAACTCAACTTCACGGTGCGGAGCCATGTCTGGCAGCTCTTCAGGAAACACATCTTCATATTAGCATACCACTAGGACTTGCAAAATAGGATTGATCTCACCCTTTTCATTCAAAGAGAACAGACGGATTGTATCATCGCGCGCCGCGAATATAATCACGTCCTCCGAAGAGTGGGTAAGCTTCACTTCTTTAGCTTCACAATCAATTGATTCCTTGTTCATGGCCAGCCAATCCATACCAAGGATCAAGTCGATGTCGGAATTTCCCAAGACAATAGGAGACGCCAGAAAAGCATAAGCACCCATCTTGACAGAAACATCCGGGAAGAACAACTGCGAACTCATCCGCATGCCCGGAGACACAACTTGCAATGACTTGGGAAGGAACTCGGTCACAATATTATTACCAAATGCAAAGGGATATGACATGAAGGAATGCGATGCGCCAGAATCGAATAACACTTCAGCAGTAATATCATTGACGAGGAGGTTACCCATGATCACATCTGACGAGTTTTCTGCCTGAGCTGCATTCTCCATGTTGACTCGAGCTGATCTGGGGTTGAACTTGACAAGAGCATTGCTTGGAGGTTTGCCCGGAGGAGGAGGCGGCAGTCGGAGCTGAGAAGTACACTTGTTGGCATAGTGACCCTTCTGCCCACACTTGCGAGAAGTCACCTCTGCTGGCTGCCGGTACTGAGTCTGAGGAGGACCTTGCTTCTGATGCTGGAATCTCTGGTGGAAGATAGGGTTGGGTGGGTGGGAAGAACCACGACTACCAGAGTGCTTGAGCTGCTGCGAGTGCCGAGGAGGAGGAGGAGACACCCAAAACTTATGTTTCTTCTGAACCACTTGAGTCTAGGAAGAGCTGTAATCTTCGAAGCGCTTCTTAGAATTCTCCACCCTGAGCAAGGCTGCCTCTGCTCATGAGAGCTAAGTTGTAGAACTTGTCGAACTCCTCGGGATCGTGCAAAGCAAGAGCTAACTGCAAATCTTCTTTCAAGCCACCACTGAACTGATAAATCTTGCTCTTCTGATCAGGGATATCCTGCAACGCGTATCGGGCTAGCTCGTGGAACTCAACGTTGTACTTGTACACGGAATTGCCACCCTGCTTTAAACGCCCGAACTTCTCACACATCTCCTCCACAAAGCTGGAAGGAATGTAGTGGGACCTGAAGTGATGACAGAACTCATCCCAAGTGATCACCCTAGCGCTTCTGGAGTCCTTCAGCTGTTGCCACCAGATAGAAGCCTGCCCCTTCAACTGGAGTGTTGCAAATTTGAAAAAATCCTCAGGACGAACATTGCTACACTGGAAATGCTTGTTCATATCAAGGATCCAATCCTTTGCATCAAATGGCTGGTCACAGGAAGTAAAAGTCTTTGGATGATTCGACAGGAACTGACTCAGACTAGCAAACTGATTGCCACCATGCTGGAAATTGCCTTACTGCTGATTAGCTCTCTCTTGCAACAATTGTAGCAGCATCTGGGTGTGTGAATTAGTAGCAACCATCACCGCTTGCCAGGCCTCTGCAGGAGGAGGCGGCGGCGGCGGCGGAGGATTCTCCGGAGGAGGAGGTGGTGGCGGCATATCCTCACGCCCTGGGTTCTGACGAGTTGGTGGAGCCACCCTGAAGACGAACATCACATTAGCCCACAGAATAAATTGAAGATATTGCTGAAGCAAAATGACAGGAATATCTGAATAGGAATAAAGCAATTGCATTCGAACATAATAGTAAGAATGCTTCCTCAAAGTGACGGTCGACAAAATTCCGATTAAGACCACTTCAAACAAGTAGGAGCTAGAACAGCTCGGAACAAACATATGATCGATATTTCATCCGATATCTTCGTGGATAAGATCGCAGGGGCTCGAATTTACAGTAGCCATCCTGTGCAAGGTAGGGCACACGACATACGAAGTACCCCCGAGTCATAGCGAGCTACAAGGACTCTTTAAGGTACAGCGAGAACCGCTGTAAGACGACTGTCAACAAACACACCCACTGAACATCGAATCCCAACCTCAATCATGCATCTGTAGGAAGAGAGTCCTATAAGATACTACTTGATATCCCACCTATGAATTCCCGAAATAAATGGTCATGCAATCTGGTACACGGATACAAGGATTAATATCACACAACTCCTATACTTACCCGTCACCTGTAGCACATCCGTCAACACACAACCAGCATCTCGGACCTTCATCTACAACAGACCCTCGTGATCACAACGATACCAAGTATGGCAGTACTCCCGAACAATCTGCACGAGTACTAGGGACATCGGGGTTATCTCGCCTCTACCAGTATTGAAGCAATAACGAACATCTTTCGTTCTTAGATACCCAGAAATCTGAATGATGGCGATGTGCGCAAGAATCCCGTGGAGCTCAACTCCCCGGAAGAAATCAACGCAGATAGGAGGCACCAAGAAAGAACTCACTCACATCGAAATCATATAGATTTCAGAAAAACCCGCATGATCCTAAATATTTTTTGAGAGAGAAAAGGAGTAGAATTTAAGATTTCCTAAGTCGGGAACCTCACCAGAGCATGGAAGAGGAGAAAAAAGAATCCTACTCTCCGATATAACTAAGACTCAAAACATTTTACTAGACTCGACTCGGCCAAGTACGATCACACAAAGGCTCCTATGGTCGTAAGGCTCTGATTACCAACTTGTAACGACTAAGATGCGGTCCTTTCCAATCTGGGGATTGAGGCCCCGTACTGGAAATGAGCGCATCTAAGCATCTCGCAAACAAGGTATCATAGCACATACCTAATATCAACAGATTGAAAATAAGGGATTCAATTGCCATCTCATAAATATATCAGACTACATCACACATACAACGAAGGTAGTTCCGCTACGGGCCACAAAAGAAGGGAAATGGCTATGCTACCCTGCCTGCTAGCCCACGATCACGTACAGGCGGTCGTTCTCCTCATCGTACTGCCACGCCAGCTGCGTGCTGTCGGGAGCACCTGTCTGGGGGGTACCTGAACCTGTTAGTGTTGTGAAGGAATCTGTGAGCCCCGGGGACTCAGCAATCTATGACCTCGGTGCGAGAAGTAGTCAAGTTATTAGGTTGGTAAGGTGGAGTATTTAGGTTGCATCACCTAAGCTTAATATGGTGGCTAACTTATGTAGAACTTGAATTGATGGTGGTCTATACTAGCGGCCGATGATAGATGATCACTAAGGGTGTGTTTGGTTGCTGTCATGGACTGGAATGTCATGGGTCGGACCCGTTCCTAGCCCTCGTTCCTGCGTTTGGTTTACCAACCGGAGTAGAACCCACCCATTCCACTTTAGGGAATACTCCCCTCAGATCCGGAATGCGCTAGCACCAGCAAATCCACGGAATCGCACGGAACGGCTCGTCTCGGGCAGCCCTATCCTCATCTCCTCCCCAACTGCGCCGGAGCTCTCTCTCCCTTTCCAGGTGCGCCGCCGCCTCCCTCTCTCCCTGCCGCGCCGCCTCCCTCCCTCTCTCCCTGCCGCGCCGCCTCCCTCTCTCCCTGCCGCGCTGCGCCGCCGGCCGCCGGCCGCCTCCCTGCCGCGCTGTGCCGCCGGCCGCCGGCCGCCTCCCTCCCTGGCGCGCCGCGCTCTGCTGCTGCGCGCGCCGCCCCTTCCTCCCTGCCGCGCCGCGCTCTGCTGCTGCGCGCGTTGCCTGCTGCTGCGCGCGCTGCCTGCTGCTGCCTGCTGCTGCGCGCGCCGCCCCTTCCTCCCTGCCGTGCTGCCTGCTGCTGCCTGCTGCTGCCCGCGTTGCCTGCTGCACTCTCTGCCTGCTGCTGCTGATTTTTGCCAATGTTTTGATGCAGGTAGAAGGTGCTACTCCAACGCGGCGACACAGCGAAATTTGTGCTGCCTCAAGGTATGAATCCCTCTGTCTATCCCCTTTATATGCTGCTGTCAAGAACATTTTTTTGCTCAAATTGGTGCCATCCAGTACATCTTTGCAATATATCTGTCCAGTACATCTTTGTAATATTTGATAGCAATTGTAGATGGTCAAGAAGATGAACAAAAGACAAAGGATGATTAGGGGAGCTGCAGTTTTTGTCACACTTGCTGCAATAGCAGTCATTGTTAGAGCTATAATAAGGAAGAGAAGACCACGTATTACATATGGCCCAATGCATGAAAGAGATAGGGTCAGATTGGATTATCTAGACCAAAAAATTTGGAAAAGCGATGTGTTGTGTAAAAACATGTTAAGGTTTGAAAGAGCTGCGTTTTTTGGCTTGTGTGGCATACTGAGGGATCGAAAGTTGCTAGAAGACAGTCCACATCTTAGCGTGGAGCAACAATTAGCGTTTTTTGGCTGGTTGGGAAGGGTCGGCACATGATGCTACTGTTTTAGCTGATGCATTAACGCGTGAGAGAGGCTTACAAGTGCCACCGGGTAAGAAGTTTCCCAAGATAGAAAATTGTCCATTTGTTATTGCCTTACAAGAATCATTGTCTACCAAGTTTTGTTTTATTTTTTTAGGAAAGTTCTACCTAGTTGATGCTGGTTATGGAGCAAAGCCTGGGTTCTTACCACCTTTTCGTGGTGTGAGGTACTTTGGGATGAGGTCTGCAAGTTGGGAGAATTTGATGAAGAGCACCTAGCCCACTACTATGCTCATCTTGTTGACAATCCGAAGATCGCAAAAGCCTTCATGACACTTTCCCAAACCAACAAATCTGTTTGGGTGAGTAGGTATGTGAAGAAGAACTTCTAAATTCGATATGGTTGTAAGGTTGTCAAGTATGTGAACAACATGTATGGCTGTAGTGCACTTTGCTTTGGATATTTGGGTGTTTGCTTTTTGATGTGTATGATTGTCAAGTATGGCTGTAGTTGTTGGCTGGATGTATGGCTGGATGTGGCTTTTGGATATTTGGTATTTAATGATATTGTTGCTGCAAATTGTGTTACATGTCAATACATATATTGTTGTGTTGTTTTTCTTCAAAATACAAACGAAATGCTGCTGAAATTTCGAATTTTTGTTATTCCAATTTTCATTCCATGCCTCCCAACCAAACACTGGAACGGAACCATCCCGTTCCACTTTTTTGCTCGTACCGAACACAGGAACGGAACCGACCCGTTCCTCTGGAATGGAACCATTCCATTCCATGACAGTTGGTTCTCCAACCAAACACACCCTAAGTGATCCTGATCACCTACCTACGTCAATCATAACCCCACCGTGTTCCCGATCGAAGAGAGATCTTTGAAGCGGACAGTCACGGTTACGCACACAGTTGGCAATTTTATTAGCTTATGTTTAAGTTTTCTATTACCGGATGTTAACAAAGTATTTTAGTTGCCACATAACCGCGAGCATGACTTTCCAAAAGATTAAACCCTGCAGGGGTGCTCCAACTAGTCCATCACAAACGTACATGGGACACAAAGTAATCCTCTATCACGAATCTCGTGATCTCGTCGGATTCCTTAGAGGAAAGCCTCAACTCTGGGGAGAACCAAAGCTTCACCGGGATTCCTATACGCAAGATATATCGCTAAGCTAAGAGAAGACTAGCAGGACCTCCCGTCGTGTCGAAAACCTGATAAGAGCCGCATATCTCAATCTCAGGACACGACGGATGGAACCAGCTACGAGTACCAAACCTCAAGTTTCCTTGTGGTGGCCCCGCAGGCAGACCAGTTTGGACCAACACTCATGAGGAGCACTGGCCCGGGTTGTTGATTAAAGATCCTCGGGGTGGTCATTCCCTATGCAGATTATTATTAAGTGATTAGCAAATTAACACCAATGTTGGGTCCTGCCGGACAAGTCTTAACACTACGCGATTTATCGAGGGGGTCCCCATAACAACCCCGAACGTGTTAGGAGCGATCAATATGGAATCAAACACCGGTAGCCGGTAACTATGGCGACAATAACAGAACAAAACACCCGACAAATGGCTAGGCCTTCCGTTATTTACCAAGTATATAGTCACATTAATTAAATAACAAAATTAAGATAATGATATCAAGCTCATGTTTCCACATGAGATAAAGCACCTGCATCTAGCAACGCTAACATTAGTAGTTGAGCAAAGCTTACTTAGCCATTCAAGTTTGCTAGGAAGGGATAAGTGTTTGGGTTTCATGGCAATATCCGGAGGCAATTATTTCAGTGGTAGGCAGCGAGCATATGATGGGAGAAACGTAATCTAGCATAACAAGTCTAGAGATGGAATCAAGGTCATGTCATCTTGCCTGTGATATCCCCAGCTTGGAACGGTTCTTCATCGTCCTGCCCATACTCTCCCGAATCCACGAACTCGTTCTCCGATCCTGGTGCTACCCAACATAAGAATAACATTCAATGAACAACAGCACCTCAATATGCAACAAGCACATGATGCATGAGATGAATATGACCATGCATCACTATTCTACTCACTATCACAAGCATGAGAAGTAAATACATGATCCTGGACATAACTGCATCCTAAGATATTTTTACATGCATGAGAATGACATGATCATATGCGTCTCGTGAAAACGATACAAAAGCATATAAAGCACATTACAATCGGAACTACGGATCAACGGGAATCAACAAAACAAGATATGAAGGCCTACGTGTCAAATTCATCACACCACACTCTAATGGCACAACTCTAGTATTTCCATCTTGCCAAGACATAAAACAAACCAGCATGGATGGTTTGGAGCAAAGAAGAACACCACGTCATCAACTAAGCTCTCAGAAACATCAAAATGACGAAACTATACAATCTGCCACAAACTGCATCATAGCACTTTGTGAGCTACATGCAAAGCACCTACAGCCAGCCAAACATGCCAAATAAGATATGTGGCTGTAGCTATCCAAGGGTACTTCAAGGACAAGCAAGAATATCACACAAAGGAATTAAACACAGAAAGTTACAAGGCTGCAAACTTGCCCAAAAATATCAGATTTCAGGGACTTAGTGGAAATTCCAGATTCTAATTATCTGTTTATGCTCTGAAGCATTTTGACAGCAGCCAAAACAATATCAACAGGACTCCAAATGGAATGAACATTTACAGGGAGCTAGACAAACATATCAGGTGCAACTTATCAGTTGAAAGCTAAGGCTAGATCACAACACATTGACCTGCCCAAGCTCATCTACAGGAGAAGAAAATATAAACACATTCTCAGACTTTGTGAAAATATCAGATTTTCACTAATCTGGAATTTCAGCCACATGCCTACTTTGATTGAGCACAACTTTCACACATGGATTCATAAACATGAAATGAAACCAACATGTGGTAGAGGGGGTCACCCTCTACTACCACAACCAAGAAACAAACCCTTGGGCTCACCACATCACATGGAACCAAGCTCTAAACATGGAACAAAATTAAAATATGTCTTCTCCAGAAAATGTTCCAATGGCAAAAAATGATTTCACCAATGGATTCCTGGGATCTTTCTACCCCAAAAAAAATACCTATGCACTTGCTTGGAACAAAGGAGCTCAAACTAGGAAGGAAAAACTACATGGATTCCTATATAGTGAATAGTGCATCATCACATGTGCTATTCACTATATAAAATCTACATAAGCATGTACACATGATCACAATAACATTGGGGGTACATGAGAGGTAGTCCTCATGTCTATGTGCCTTGGCAAATCACCACCCCATCACAAACAACAAGCACACATAACAATACCTACACTATCAAGGGAGTATGCACACACTCACATATGGACATGTGATGGTGCACACTCACACATGCACCACAAGCACCACTTGGATGAGTGTCATCACACACACACCATCTACACATGCCCTCTTATCCACTAGAACACATACATCACAACCTACACATGCTACACTACCATAGGACAACTATACATGGTAATTCTACCATGCACTACTAGTGCACCCATGCACACATCAAGATAACTATCTAAGCACACATTACACAAAGGCAGGTAGAGAGGGGGAATCCCATCCACACACCTACACACCCCAACCTCACATTAAAAACTAACACACATGCTAGAATTCACGCAAATAGATTGGGTTCACACCTACACACTCACATGGGCATCAACACCCCAACTAACACAAACAACAAAACCCTGATTAAGACACATGAGATAAACCTGGTGAATTAATCTGCACACAGCACTACCTAGAGAAGAAGTACACAGAAAGAAAAAAACAAGCAAGGAAGGGAAAAAAATATAGAGGCCTAGGGGGGGGGGTTCGAACCCAAGCCTCCCTGGCTAGATACAACACGTGCTTACCACTCTGCTAAGCTATTCTAGTGGACAGAAGAGGGGAAACAGAGCATGTTAAATCTGCTTGCTGATGCTACTACTATCAACTGAAGGAAAATATTGCAAAAGGGGGTGCGCCAAATGGGACTCGAACCCTGCACCTGCTGGAACAAACAGAGACAAACTCCACTGCGCCATGCTACGATGACTGACAGAAGGAGGGACTTAACCAAGGTATACACCCTTCTGCGTGCCTGCCCTGCACAGACAGAGTACCGCCGGCGACGGGGAGGTTATCGTGGCTCTTCTTCTGCTGCTGCTGCGCTACGACGGGAATTGATTCGCTAGCATACTACTACGCTACGGCGAATGCCTTCTCCCTGAGCCACGTCGTCAACTACCAGGAACAACCCATCTACCGCAACACACATGAAATGCATTTGCCGGACTCCTCTCGGGTCAGAGGCACACCGACGCATCCTAGACCGATCCACATGGGAAGGAGAAGGGACGCCGACCGAGGAGGAAGAAGCCTGAACGGAGAAGACCTCAAGGGGAAGTAGAGGCGTTATGCAGTACCGAAGAACAAAACGGAGTTCACCGGAGCCGCGACGATGGCGAACTCTTGACCGTCGAGGAGGGCATTCCCCGGCCTCAGCGAGGTCTGGAATGGGTCGTGGGGAGCAACCCCTCGCCATTGGACATGGAGGATGGCGCGGGTCGTCGATGAGCGCGGGGGTAGACGCCGGCGGGCTGCTCTCTGCTCTCTGCTACCCTATCTACAGGGTCTTACCTTGGGGAAGAAACAAAGAGGAGGGAGATGGCGATGGAGCGGCGGCGGAGAGAGGGAAACCCTAGTAGATGGAGAGGGCACGGAGGCCGAGATAAATAAGGGGGGTAGCCTCGACGTTAGTGCCTCACGGCGGCAACTCTCGCTCTCTGCAACGCTTGACGGAAAGGTGCATAGAAGGGTGAGTAGACGCCGTCTGCGGTGGAGAAGGGAGGTCGCGCGCTGGGCTCCTACGGGAAGAGGTATGGCCAGCGAAGGAACTGGGCCTGGTAGCACCCGAGAGAGGGAGAAGAAGTTGGGCTGCCTTGTGGGAGTAAGCCCACAAGGTGGCGCCAGATTGCCAGAATGATTCGCTGAGGCTTCCCAATATTAAAAAAACAGAGAAAGAAAAGAAAGTCAAGAGAAATCTGGTGGGGATTAAATCAAGACAAAAATGTCCCTGGTCATGACAATTCATGTCCTATTTGAATAAAAAGGAAAAGAATTATTTGGGGCCTTTAAATATTTTCAAAACAGCATTATGTTTGGCTGTTTTGGGAATATTTGCATGTGTTGAAACACTTATTAAAACATCATTTGCATTTCACAAAATGACCACAATCAAGAGCTAAAACAGGGACATTTTTACTACACCTAATAGGCAAGAAAATATATGGCTTGAGATATTAGGAGGGAGATAGCTTTGAACTCTAAGCAAACCACAAAGCACTTCCTACTATCATGTACATTACCTCACCCACACATCCAACACAAACATGAAATCACAAGTCACATAACCACAAGATCACAAACACCACATGGAATCATATGACCACATTGAAACAACACCTAACACATGAAATGATATGATATGCATGCAAGCAAGGGAAGAAATAATAAGGAGACCACACATGAAATCATAGCACAGATAACTCTCAAGCCATTGACAAGGTGGACCCACATAAGAAGGTTCCAAAAAGGGAAGGCTTTACACTTGGGGCATTACATTCTAGGAAAGTGTTCCATGCCCTTCCTTAAAGGAAATTGAAATATAATATTCCCTTCCTTCATATCGATGATAGCACCGATAGGCCTTAGGAAAGGTCTACCAAGAATAATAGGGCATGTAGGATTGCATTCAATGTCAAGCACAATGAAATCCACGGGTACATAGTTCCTATTTGCAATAATAAGAACATCATTGATCCTTCCCATGGGTTTCTTGACAGTAGAATCACCAAGATGCAAATTAAGAGAACACTCTTCAATCTCATTAAAACCTAGAACATCACATAAAGACTTTGGAATCGCAGAAACACTAGCACTCAAATCACACAAAGCATTGCACTCATAGTTTTTGATTTTGATTTTGATGGTAGGTTCCCACTCATCATGAAGCTTTCTAGGGATAGAGACTTCCAATTCAAGTTTCTCTTCAAGATATTTTATCATAGCTTCGACGATATGATCGGTAAAGGCCTTGTTTTGGCTATAAGCGTGTGGAGAGTTCAACATGGATTGCATCAAAGAAATGCATTCAATCAAGGAGCAACCATCATAATTAAATTCCTTTAAATCCATGGTAGTAAATTCATTACTACTCAAAGTTTTAACATCTTCTACTCCACTCTTAAGCTTTTAGCATCAAGATAGATGGACTCTGAATCATTGGGGCACTTTTCAACCAAAGTGGATTCATATGCAGCCCCATAATCATTAGGTTTGACACAAGAAAACATAGATTCAATGGGAGTCACACCAAGCACTTTAAGATCTTCGTGATTCTCATCACGAGTACACACCCTTTTATGCCATTCATGTCTAGCACGAATTTGGGAGGTTCTTTCTTGGCTCTCAATCATGGAAACACGCATAGCTTTCAAAGTTTCATACATGTTGATTTTGGGAGGAGCACATCTAACTTTCAGAGCATCAACATCACTGGACATTCTATCAACGCTCTTAGCCAAATCGTCAATTTTGAGTAGCTTTTCCTCTATGGATGCATTGAAAATCTTTTGAGAGTCGAGGAACTCTTTGATATTACTCTCTAGATGAGAGGGTAATCTATTGTAATTTCCATGAGTATTGTTGTAGGAGATGCCAAAGTTTTTAGAGGAGTTACTAGGAAAAGGCCTAGGAACATAGTTTCCTCTAAAAGCATTGTTGTTGCCAAAGTTATTCCTACCAACAAAATTAACGTCCAAGCTAGCATTGCTACTCTCAATCAAAGAAGACAAGGGCATATCATTAGGATCCAAAGGAGCACTTCTACTAGCAACCCAATTCATTAACTCGTCCATCTTAGCACTTAACGAGTTAATTTCTTCTATAGCATGTACCTTCTTACAAGTAGGTGACCTTTCAGTGTGCCACTGAGAGTAGTTCGCCATGATGTTGTCTAAGAGCTTTGTGGCTTCCCCTAACGTGATTTCCATGAACGTTCCACCTGAGGCGGAGTCCAAGATATTTCTAGAAGCAAAATTCAAGCCAGCGTAAAAGATTTGAATAATCATCGAAAGACTCAAGCCATGAGCGGGACAGTTTCTAATCATTAATTTCATTCTCTCCCAAGATTGTGCAACATGTTCATGATCAAGTTGCTTGAAATTCATGATATCATTACGGAGAGAGATTATCATAGCCGGTGGAAAATACTTGGATATATAAGCATCTTTGCACTTATCCCAACAATCGATACTATTTTTGGGCAAAGAAGAAAACCAAGTTTTTGCGCGATCTCGCAACGAGAAAGGAAAAAAGCTTCAATTTAATCACATCATTATCCACATCTTTTTTCTTTTGCATATCGCAAAGCTCCATGAAGGTATTGAGATGGGATGTGGCATCTTCACAAGGAAGGCCAGAGAATTGCTCTTTCATAAAAAGATTCAGCAAAGCGGCATTGATTTTGTATGACTCCGCACTAGTGGCGGGAGCAATCGGAGTACTAATAAAATCATTATTAGTAGTATTAAAGAAGTCACAAAATTTGGTGTTTTCGTTCATTGTGGCTTCAGCAAGCAAGCAAGCACACAAGCAAACAAAGAGCAGGCAAGAAATAGGGCAAACAAAAAGGCAAACGAAAAAGGCAAATTGCTGAAGTGGGGGAGAGGAAAACGAGAGGCAACTGGCAAACAAAGTAAATGCAAGAGATGAGTTTGCGACACCTACTTGGATGAGTTCTTGACTTGATCTTCCTCCCCGGCAACGGCGCCAGAGATCCTTCTGCTACTTCTCAAACAACAGCGCCAGAAATTGACATGTTGACGGAGACTGGGATTGCGTTGGTTTTTCCCTCTAAGAGGAAAGGGTGATCGAGCACAGGAGCAGTAAGTATTTCCCTCAGTTTGAGAACCAAGGTATCGATCCAGAAGGAGGGTCTCGTCAAGTCCAGAGTACCTGCGCAAATACAAACAAGCTTGCACCCAACGCTTCAAAGGGGTTGTCAATCCCTTCAAGATTGTTTGCAAAGTGAGATCTAAAGGCGGAAAGTGCAACGAAGTAAAAAGTGTAAGGCTGAAAATATGGTGTGGAGTAGACCCGAGGGCCATAGTGTTCACTAGAGGCTTCTCTCAAAATAGCAAATATCACGGTGGGTGAACAAATTACTGTCGAGCAGTTGATAGAACAGCGCAAAGTCATGACGATATCTATGGCAATGATCATACATATAGGCATCACGTCCGAGACAAGTAGACCGATACTTTCTGCATCTACTACTATTAGTCCACACATCGACCGCTATCCAGCATGCATCTAGTGTACTGAGTTCATGACGAACAGAGTAACGCCTTAAGCAAGATGACATGATGTAGAGGGATAATCTCAAACCAATGATGAAAAACCCATCTTTTTACCCTTGATGGCAACAACACGATGTGTGCCTCGCTACCCCTTCTGTCACTGGCTGAGGTCACCGCACGGTATGAACCCAAAACCAAGAACTCCTCCCATTGCAAGTATGATAGATCTAGTTGGCCAGACACAACCCACAACTCGAAGAGAATTACAAGGATATGAAATCATGCATAAGAGAGATCAGAAGAAACTCAAATAAGATTCATAGATATCCTGATCATAAATCCAGAATTCATCGGAACTCGACATACACACCGCAAAAGAAGATTACATCGGATAGATCTCCATGAAGGTCATGGATTACCTTGTATTGAAGATCCAAGAGAGGGAAGAAGCCATCTAGTTACTAGCTACGGACCCGTAGGTCTATGGTGAACTACTCACGCATCATCAGAAAGGTCATGGTGTTGATGAAGAAGCCCTCTATATCCGAATCTCCCCTCCGGAAGGGCACCAGAACGTGCCCCAGATGAGATCTTGTAGAGACTGAAGCTTGCGGCGGCGGAAAATTAATTTCGATGATCTCCTGATTTTTTTGGGATTTTTAGGGAATTTATAGGCGCAACCCCTAGGTCGGGGGGCGCTCAGGGGGCCCACAAGCCTGTGGGCCACGGCCTCCCCCTGGCTGCGGGGTGGGGGCTTGTGGGTCCCCTGAGGCTCCCCTTCCTTGGCTCTCAAGCTTCCCGATCTTCTTACGTTATGGAAAAAATCTTTTCGAGGATTTTCTTCTGTTTGGACTCCGTTTTAAAATCTCCTCTGAAAGGGGTCAAAAACATGGAAAAAACAGGAACTGGCACTTGGCACTGAGTTAATAAGTTAGTCCCAAAAAATTAATAAAAGGCATGCATAACATCCAATGTTTGACAAGATAATAGCCTGAAACCATCAAAAACTATAGATACGTTGGAGACGTATCAATGGTCCCCAACCAAGTTGGGTCCTAAGAAGTTAGTAACAAAAGGCTTGGCAACCCAAATGATCTTATCCACTTCCAAACCACTTTGGGCACCAACATAATTGGCAAACAAATTTCCAAAAATATCCTTCCTAAGTGAATAATGATCATTGGTAATTGGAGGCTTAGAGATGTTACAACTGGGGCATGTTGAAGCTATGTGCCCCTTCTTACAACACATATAACAACTTGTACTCCCCTTTCTCTTCTTCTTCTTTACTTTCTCAACTTGGGAATAAATAACATGTTTCATCATGCATAGTGGTCATTGTAAAACATGAGGTTGAGATTGAGCTTGAGGTCTCTTCCTATGTAGCATACCTTTATATGCCCTTATCTTCAATGGACAAGATATCACGTGATGCCCAATATATTTATACTTAGAGCAAGAAATGTTGGACTTGTTTGTGGCTTCATCTTGTGCCCTTTTCTTGTTCTTGGACTTCTTATTATTGGAGTGATAACTATGTCCATCATCACACTTTTCCAAATAATTCTTCAAACTAGTGACTTGGAACTTGACCTCATTAATTTCTTCTACATGATTAGTTTAAACACTAGAAACAATAGGAGTAGTAGAAGTAGAAACTTCATGGATAGAGAAACAAGAGAATGCGAGCAATTCTTAATGATTGGTAATAATGTGAGAGATGGATGAATTGCAAGGATTAGCACATGGCAATATTGCATTTAGAGCAGATGTGATAATGTTCAAATGAGACTCACAATATTTTACCTTGGTAACCATAGTATCGAGTGCTAACTTTAGCTCATTATGAGAGATTAGAAGATCCTCATGAGTGCTTGAGATTTTTTATGACTTTCTTCCAATTTTCCATAATTGCTGGTTAGCAAATCAAGTGGAGCACATAACTCAACATTCTCCTTCAAAGTTGATGCTTCACATTAGGTAGAGTTAGATGCACAAGTATCAACGACAATACGAGAGGAGCAAGTAGCAATTAGAGACTTCTCATGAGTAGATTCAAGCTCCTCGTGAATCTTAGATATTTTGATAAGCTCTACCTTGATATCATTACATTCAAGGAGAAGGAACTCAAAATACTATTTAAGTTTACCATGAGCAGTTTCAATCTCTCCTTTTGAAAATATTAAGTTTGTACATGTTTGATGAGCCCTATCATGTTCATGTTCAAGTTGTTCACATTTAGCTTGCTTAGCAATAAATAAATCATTACATTTTTCAAAGTAAGAAGAACATCTTGCAACCTTTTATAAGTGTTATTTTTTGCTCTATGAAGAATTTTACCAATCTCATAGAGATTTTCGGTGAAGTCATCATCATCATCCTCATTACAAATATCATTGTTATCACTAAGATAAGATGATACCTCATGATTACCTATTTCCATGAGGCACATGTGAACAAAGGGGTTGGTGATGATTCTTTTTGAGAATAAGGTTCTTTATCTATAAAGAGTGCCTGATTTTTCTTGATTTCCTCTAAATGGTTAGTCATAGAACAACTAGAGGAAACCAAAGCATTTTTATCATGGAAACACGAGAGAGCAAGCATATCATCACAAACATTTGTCAAGGAATCCTTAGGTGATATGAACGGACTATCAACACAATGATTTATTCTATTTGTGGTTCTAGATATGCCCAAGTCCATAGAAGATACAACAGCAACATCAACACAAGCAAGTTCATTAATAATGAGTTTAACACCATCATCACAAGGTATTTCTTCACTCACCATGTCATTACCTTGTGGCACCCCACATGTTGGTGGAGTGGACGATGATGAAGTGCGTAAGTAATCGGAGGTGGAAGCAATGGATTGTTCTTCATGATAGAAAAATGTCGAGAGCTCCTGCAACAACTCCTTCAAAATAATATTATCTTCATCAAGATTGGACCCACCATATACATCTTCGAATTTGGTCCAAACCTCATGAGATGACTTCCAAGTCGAGATTGACTTAAACACTTCAAGCCTTATAGTTTGATGAATAGCAAGAGAGGCATCACGATCATGATACATGTCACCTATAGATAGAGATGGATCATCCTTTGCAAAAGCAATCCCTACAAGAACAATTCGTAAAGCATATGGAGCCATGGCCCGAAGGTGACAAAGCATACGAACTCTCCATAAGTGATAATTTGTGCCATCAAAATCAAAGGTGTCATTGCGCACTAATCCGTTAGTCGACATCGATACTCTCTAACGGTGAAACCTAATAAAGAGAGACCTTGCTCTGATACCAATTGAAAGGACCACGACGTTGCCTAGAGGGGGTGAATAGGCATTTTAAAATATTTGAAGGATTTGGCTATGTCAGGAAAGTTGACACCTATGGGAACCTCGATGGATCCCTCGATCGTTCGGCGGGGAGTTGGGTGGTGCCAAGAGCAGAGCTAGCGATCAACACCGACAAGGTTTTTACCCAGGTTCGGGCCGCTTAGCGCGTAAAACCCTACTCCCGCTTTGCTTGTTGTATTGGGTGCTTACTGTAGGGTTACTTGCTACAGTAATTGCCTTTCGGCTAGTGAACAAAGAGTCTAAAACCCCCAAAGGTCCAACCTCCAGAACTGAGCTTTTGGCCTCCTTTTATAGGCAAAGGGGTCACCAACAGTGCTGTGTTGTGGATTCACGAGTCGCATAGTGAACAAGGTTCACCGCTATCTATCTACCAAAGTGTCAGGGGTAGTAACTGCCTTGTCAGCCCCCATGACCTGCATCAAGGTGGCATCGACACGTACCCAGGTGTTTTTACACTTGGGCCTTGTGCTGGCGTATGAGGTATGCGCCGGAGCGGTGGTAGTCGGTGGCACTATGGCAGGAGGGACACTTGGCAGGCGAAGGGAGCTTGCCGGCCTGGCGTCCTTGCTAGTGGCCTAACCTGTCTTCCCGGCAAGGAGGGCTTGCCAGGGCCTTGGACATCTTCCCGGCAAGGAGGGCTTGTCGAGTCATCGTGTTTCTTCCCGGCAAGGAGGGCTTGCCGGGGCCTTGTGGGTCTTCCCGGCAAGGAGGGCTTGCCAGTGCCTTGTAGCTTGGGCTTGTTCTTCACACCCTTGGAGGGGTGCGGCCTTGGTGAACATGGGTTTATCTTCCCGTCAATCCTCTTCATGTAGTGCCGCCAAGGGTGTTGCTTCGTAAGGGGCTGATTTGGATCCATATTTTCATGGTATGGTTAGATTCATCTTAATTCTTCTTTTGTAGTTGCGGATGCTTGTGAGAGAGGTTAATCTTAAGTGGTAAGTTTGTCCAAGTAAGGGCAGCACCCAAGCACTGGTCCACCCACATACCAAATTATCAAAGTAACGAACGCGAATCATATGAGCATGATGAAACCTAGCTTGACATAAATTCCCATGTGTCCTTGGGAGCACTTATCTTTATATAACAGTTTGCCCAATCTTGTACTTTGCTACAAAAAGGATTGAGCCACCTTGTTCACCTTTGTTACATTTGTTACTTGCTACCCGTTATGATTTACCTTATCACAAAACTATGTGTTACCGATAATTTCCGTGCTCGCAGAGAATAGCTTACTGAAAACCGCTTGTCATTTCCTTCTGCTCCTCGTTGGGTTCGACATTCTTACTTATGGAAAGGACTACAATAGACCCCCTACACTTGTGGGTCATCAAGACTCTTTTCTGGCACTGTTTCCGGGGAGTGAAGCGCAAATGGTGAGTGGAACTTGGTAAGGAAAAATTTATATAAGGTGCTGAAATTTACTGTCAATCGTCACTATGGCAAATAGTCCTTTGAGGGGCTTGTTCGGGGTATCTTCACCCCGACCAGAAGCACAAAGAGATGCTCCTCAACCTATTGCACCTACTGAAAATATTTATTATGGCGGGCATGATAGAAAAACTGCTAGCTAATCCTTATGGAGGAGTGGAACTCTACATCCTGATTTGCATCTAATCTATGTGGATGAAGTTTGTGGATTATTTAAGCTTGCAGGTCTGCCCGAGGATGATGTCAAGCAGAAGGTCTTTCCATTATATTTGAAGGAAAAGAAGTTGACATGGTATAGACTATGTGATGATATTGGATCATGGAATTACAACCGATTGAAATTGGAATTTCATCAGAAGTTTTATCCTATGCATCTCGTTCATCATGATCGGAATTATATTTATAATTTTTGGCCTCGTGAAGGAGAAAGTATCGCTCAAGTTTGGGGGAGGCTTAAGTCAATGTTATATTCATGCCCCAATCATCAGCTCCCGAGAGAAATTATTATTCATATTTTTTATGCTCGGTTCTCTCGCAATGATCAATCCATGGTCGACAATTCTTGTGTTGGTTCCTTTATGAAGAAAGATATTAAATTCAAATGGGACTTATTGGAAATATATAAATGCTACTCTGAAGATTGGGAACTCTACGAAGGTGGTGAGTCGGGTATAAGCCTTACGTTTGATTGTATTAAATCCTTTATAGACACCGATGCTTTTCATGATATTAGCACTAAATATGGACTTGACTCTGAGGTAGTAGCTTCATTCTGTGGATCTTTTGCTACTCATGTTGATCTCCCCAAGGAGAAGTGGTTTAAATATCATCCTCCCATTGAAGTTAAAGTGGTTGAACCTATTAAAGTTGAAGAAGAAATTATTCTTTATAATGCAGATCCTGTTATTCCTAGTACTTATATCGAGAAACCACCCTTTCCTGTTAGGATAAAGGAACATGCTAAAGCTTCAACCGTGGTCCGTAAGAGTTATACTAGAACAACTATACCTCCTGAACAAATTAAAGTTGAACCTAATATTGCCATGGTTAAAGATCTCTTGGTTGATAATATTGATGGGCATGTCATTCATTTCTGTGATGAAGCTGCTAGAATTGCTAGACCTGATACTAAAGGTAAACATAGACCTATTGTTGGCGTGCCTGTTGTTTTTGTTAAAATAGGAGATCATTGCAATCATGGATTATGTGATGTGGGTGCTAGTGTGAGTGCAATTCCGTTTGCCTTATACCAAGAAATTATGAATGATATTGCACCAACCGAATTAGAGGAAATTGACGTTACCATCAAGCTTGCTAATAGAGACACTATTGCACCAATTGGTATTGTTAGAGGTGTTGAAGTCTTGTGTGGGAAAATAAAGTATCCTACTGATTTTCTTGTTCTTGGTTCCCCACAAGATGATTTTTGTCCCATTATATTCGGTAGACCCTGCTTGAATACTGTTAATGCTAAGGTTGATTGTGAAAAAGAAACAGTTACCATAAGTTTTGGGGATGCATGTCATCAGTTCTATTTCTCCAAATTTTGTAGACAACTCCATGACAAAGAATTGCCTGGTAAATAGGAAATTATTGGTCTCGCTTCTATCGCTGTGCCTCTTACCGGTCCCTTAGAACAATATTTGCTAGACCATGAAAATGATATGCATATGAAGGAAAAGAATGAAATGGATTAGATTTTCTTTGATCAGCAGCCTGCTTCGAAACACAACCTGCCCGTTGAAATACTTGGGCATCCTCCTCCACCTAAGGGTGATCCCGTGTTTGAGCTTAAACAATTACTTGATACTCTGAAGTATGCTTATCTTTATGAAAAGGAGATATATCCTGTTATTATTAGTGCTAACCTTTCAGAGCATGAAGAAAAGAGATTATTGAAAATTCTCATGAAGCATCGTGCCGCTATTGGATATACTCTTGATGATCTTAAGGGCATTAGTCCCACTCTATGTAAGCAAAAAATCAATATGGAGCCTGATGCTAAACCAGTTGTTGATCACCAATGATGATTAAATCCTAAAATGAAAGAAGTGGTAAGAAATGAAAGACTAAATCATTTGGAGGCAGGTATAATTTATCCTATTGCTGAAAGTAGATGGGTTAGTCCCATTCATTATGTCCCTAAAAAGGGAGGTATTGCCATTGTTCCTAATGATAAAGATGAATTGATCCATCAAAGCATTGTTACACGATATAGAATGGTAATTGATTTTAGGAAAGTAAATAATTCTACTAGGAAAGATCATTACCCACTACCTTTTATTGATGAAATGCTAGAGACTATCCAAACATACACATTTTTGATTTCTAGATGGTTATTCTGGCTTCTCTCAAATACCTGTATCAAAAGAGGATCAAGAGAAGACCACTTTTACTTGCCCTTTCATTAGCTTTGCTTATAGACGTATGCCTTTCGGTTTATGCAATGCACCTGCTACCTTTCAAAGATCTACGATGGCTATATTCTGTGACTTTTTTTAAAAGATTGTTGAGGTTTTCATGGATGATTTTTCCGTTTACACAACTTCTTTTGATGATTGCTTGAGGAACCTTGGTCGAGTTTTGCAGAGATGTGAAGAAACTAATCTTGTCTTGAATTGGGAGATGTGCCACTTTATGGTTAATGAAGGCATTGTCTTGGGACACAAAATCTCTGAAAGAGTTATTGAAGTTGATGAAGCTAAAGTTGATTCTATTGAAAAAATGTCGTGTCCAACAGATATCAAAGGTATAAGAAGTTTCCTTGGTCATGCTGGTTTCTATAGGATATTTATTAAAGACTACTCTAAGATTTCTAAGCCTCTCACTAATCTTTTGCAAAAGGAAGTTCCATTTATTTTTGATGAGGATTGTGTAGAAGGATTTGAAATTCCTAAGAGAGCCTTGATCACTTAACGTGTTGTTCAACCACCTGACTGGAACCTACCCTTTGAAATTATGTGTGACGCTAGTGATTATGTTGTTGGTGTTGTTCTTGGACAATGTGTTGATAGGAAATTAAATGTTATCCACTATGCTAGTAAAACTGTAGATAATGTCAAAGAAACTACGCTACAACTGAAAAAGAATTTTTAGCAGTTGTGTTTGCTTGTGATATGTTTAGACCTTATATTGTTGATTCCAAAGTAACTGTTCACATAGATCATGCTGCTATTAAGTACCTTATGGGAAACAAAGATGCTAAACCTAGACTTATTAGATGGGTTCTTCCTCTACAAGAATTAGATCGACATATTATTGATAGAAAGGGCACTGATAAGTACTACCTCATAGGTACTGCGTGAGTGTTAGCAATTTTGAAATACCATAATATGATTGATTATGTGGATTTGCTTTACAAGCCCTTATATTGGATCTTTCCTACGTTGCGATAAGTTGGAATTGCTTCAGTGACTGAAATCATAGCTTGTTAGTTCTCAATAGAGTTCTTGATTCATATTTTGCCTTGTGAATGAATTGTTACTCTAGCATAATATATTATATGTCAATACGTGTTGCTATTCTAAAGATAACCATGATGTCTTCATGTTCGTATTTTATTTTATCGACACCTCTATCTCTAAACATGTGGGCATATTTATCGATCTCGGTTTTCGCTTGAGGACAAGCGAGGTCTAAGCATGGGGGACTTGATACATCTATTTTGCGTCATGCTTTTATATCAATGTTTATTGCATTATGGGTTGTTAATACACATTATGGTACAATACTTATGCCTTTTGTCTATTATTTTTCAAGGTTTACATGAAGAGGGAGAATGTCGACAGCTGGAATTCTGGACCAGAAAAGGAGAAAATCTGAGAGACCTATTCTGCATAGCGTAAAAAGTCCTGAAAAGTTATGAATACTTATTTTCGAATATATTAAAATTATTTTGCGAATGTAATACCATAGGGGACCCACCACGAGGTCACAAGCGAGGTGGTGCAGCCTACCCCCTGGCCGTGCCCTGCAGGCTTGTGCCCCCCTGGCAGGCCTCGGGTGCCCATCTTATGCTGTATGAAGGGTTTTGACATGGAAAAAATCGTACCATAGCTTTTGGGACGAGGCGCCACCTTCTCGAGGCAAAACTTCGACAAAACCAATTTAGAGCTCTGGTGGAGCTATTCCGCTGCAGAAACTTCCCTCCCGGAGGGGGAAATCGAAGCCATCATCATCACCAACGATCCTCTCATCGAGAGGGGTCAATCTCCATAAATATCTTCATCATCACCATCTCCTCTCCAAACCCTAGTTCATCTTTTGTATCCGATCTTTGTCTCAATATCTCAGATTGGTACGTGTGGGTTGCTAGTAGTGTTGATTACTCCTTGTAGTTGATGCTAGTTGGTTTATTTGGTGGAAGATTATATGTTCAGATCCTTAATGATTATTAATACTCCTCTGATTATGAACATGAATATGCTTTGTGAGTAGTTACGTTTGTTCCTGAGGACATGTGATATGTCTTGTTATAAGTAATCATGTGAATTTGGTATTCGTTCGATATTTTGATAAGATGTATGTCGTCTCTCCTCTAGTAGTGTCATGTGAATGTCGACTACATGACACTTCACCATTATTTCGTCCTAGGGTTAGGAATTGGGAAGTAATAAGTAGATGATGGGTTGCTAGAGTGACAAAAGCTTAAACCCTACTTTATGTGTTTCTCCGTAAGGGGCTGATTTGGATCCATATGTTTCATGCTATGCTGATATTTATCTTAATTCTTCTTTCGTAGCTGAGAATGCTTGCGAGAGAGGTTAATCATAAGTGGGAGGTTTGTCCAACTAAGGGCAGCACCCAAGCACCGGTCCACCCACATACCAAATTATCAAAGTAACGAACACGAATCATATGCGCATGATGAAAACTAGCTTGACATAAATTCCAATGTGTCCTCGGGAGCACTTTTCTTTATATAAGAGTTTGTCCAGGCTTGTCCTTCGCTAAAAAAAGGATTGATCCACCTTTATGCACCTTTGTTACATTGGTTACTTGCTACCTGTTATGAATTACCTTATCAAAAAACTATCTGTTACCGATAATTCCAATGCTTGCGGAGAATACCTTACTGAAAACCGTTTGTCATTTCCTTCTGCTCCTTGTTGGGTTCGGCACTCTTACTTATCGAAAGGACTACGATATGTCCCTTACAGTTGTTGGCCATCACACAACATGATGCACAACACATATGATGCATGCTCGGTTAAAGTATATAAGGAGCGACATGGCAAATCACAACAATCAAACAATACACATTAAGTGAAGCTCAATATGCAACGAGTTGCATATTCATGAAACTCCACATACGAATTATTTAGTTCACTCCCGTTTAGGTACATGGCAATGTTAAATGTTGTTTCAGCACGGCAAGAGGTGAATCATGTGATTCTACACGTCATTCTAGTCGGTTTACACATATAGCTCATTTGATCGGAGCTACGGTTAACAAATACGTGCAACACAAGATAATATGCCGTGAATGCAATATGCATGCAATTTTTATGAAACCACTGGCAAGAAGGATAAGAAGCATGTCTCGCCATGACGAAAGAAAGGAGACCATGGTGGCAAAACGGAATCGATGCTACGGCAATGTTCCAGACCTGATAACTCGATGAGATACATGTGCCAACGAATTGTGAACGTGCGCGCATTTTGCCAAAGAATGATGGGGTGATCCCGGTTACCAGATTCCCATGTGTCGGGGTACGACAAAAGAGGGATAACATGCAATGATCAATCATATATGGTGCAAGCATATGGTTCAACTCATACATCACATGCATTCAGTCCACGGCATCGTCCCAACGGTTATAAATTTGAAGCATGCGTTTTGGATCGGATCGAGTCATTGCGGTGTAGATGTACATGGGTCGTCGTGCACGTCGTGGAAGTAGTGGTATACGGGTCTTCGATGACGGTAGTCTTACACGGGTTGGAGAGGAACTTGGCAAATCCACGTAGTCGAACACGTTTGTAGATGAACTCGCGGTCTTTGACGACGAAAGGCGTTCACTTTACGAAATCCATCCGTAAGTAGTCGCCCCTGGTCGGACTGAAGTAGTCGAACAACATAATGGTCTAAAGTCAGCAACGGGTCAACGAAGGTGCTCGGGGCCCCTGGATGGCTGCGTTGCATGCCTTGAAACATGTGGGGAGGCGAGTTAGCTCACGGGCACGAGCAGCTGCTCGTGTTCGTGCAGGTGCTGCAGCTCTCATCAACATGCGCGCATCGGGACCTCATCCAAACTCCACTCAAGAGTGGCGCGATGCGAGCGTCGAGCATGGGGAGGACTGGATCTAGAGAGAGGAGGCCACCGGGGCTCGGGTTTCAATCGAAATGGGTGGAGGCTACCGGTGGGGGCGGCGGTGCTGCTTGGGGTCAGGCATGGCACTGCCCGTCTCGGTCAGAGAGAGGGAGATGGTCAAAGAGAGACTAGGGGAGGGGAAACGAGAGGAAGGAGAAGAGAAGGGCGCAGCGCACACAGAGGTGCGGTGCAGAGGCAAGGGAGGGGAAACGGGAGGAAGGAGAAGAGAACGCTCCATGGACGGCATCGCTTGGGAGACGGCGCGGGGCGGCGCAAGGATGACTGGCAGGTACGAGGAGCAAGAGAGGCAAGGCAAGACGCTGAGATGGGGGTCTCCATGGTGGCGCAAGGAACATGGCCAGAGGAGAGGCCGTGCGAAGGAATCGAGCTCCCCTGCTGGCGTTGCCCTGTCATGGGGCTGCAGGAAGGAGAGAAAGGTGGATCAGGAGAGCGATGGGGACCGAGGAGGGGATCCGGAGGAGGTTGGGGGTTCGTGTGAGGGAGACCGACAAAGGGTGGTTTTGCATGGGAGTTTGGGTAGGTGGTGACGCTAGGTGAGGATCGATGGAGAGATGGGATCGATTGGGCTAGGAGCCGGCGATCGGGCTAGGGTTTAGGTGCTTCAGCTGGGCCTTTGGCCAAATGGGCCATCTGCTGGGTTCCCTCTCTCCTTATTTCTCTTTTATTTTCATAAAGAAAACATAGATGAGATAGGAAAGGAAAGAGAGGTTAGGAGTGCATTTTGATCATGGGAGAAAAATAATGGACCCCACAAAATATATTGGATCCAAGGATAAGTACAATTGGCCCTGTTTGGAAGAATGGGATTCGAACATATTTGAATTTGATTCAAATAAGGTTGAATTAGGACAAGGTTTAGATAAGTCCAAAAAGTTGAGATTTAAGGTGGATCATCGATAAATGCACAAATAATTATTACCAATGTTTGGAGGTCAAACTTGAAGTCGGAAAGGCATGGGATTACATTGCAAGTGTGTTGGATATGTTATGGTAGCTCCCTAAAATATTGGGAGGATATATTTTAAAGAGAAACACCATATGAATTCCCTCAATTTAAATAGATCAAAGATCCATAAAATTTATTTATTTGAGTGCCAAAATTTAACGACGTGATGGCATGATGGCTTGGTGGAGGCAACAACCAAATAAATCACGCGACGCTAATAGAATAAAAGGTGAATCTTCAATAGCGTCGGTATCGGCCTGTTACAAGTCTCCTGCACTAACAAGAGATCTCGCCCCGAGATCTAAGAATGAAAAGGGGAAGGGGAAGAGAAAGAGCAAGAGGTAAAACTTAGTTGCTTCCGTGACAAACGAGAGAAACCAACGATCCTTGAAGGTTGCAACGAGTTGAAGACATGAAGAACAAGAAAGAATTCAATAGAAATTTCGGCAGCACTTCGGTAGGAAATTGAGGACAAAATTTGATAAGATGGAAAGATCTTGAGAAGATTCACAACAAACCAACCCTATTGATTAGCAAGGAAAAACATGAAAGGAGACACAACACTCCGGTTAAATGAATAAAAAGGAAAGAACACGATCTTGACAAACAAGATAATGGACAAAAGAGAGCAGCATCACAACAACTCCGGAAGAAGAGAATAGAAACTAGATCATTGGAAAGAAAGAAAGAAAGAAGAAGAAAATGAAAACTACTACCCCAGTTGAATTTGGCAAGCATCCTTGCAAGAAGAATTGAACGTAGTTGTTGGAAAAACAACAACAAAAAGAACAAGCTTGTAGTGGACTTATGAAAACCATTATAAAATAATGACGTGACAACCAACCACTAACAGAAACAAGGATTTATTGGGAGCAACAAGATATGCACCACTTCTTTCACCAAGAGGAAACATTAAGAACTTGGATCAATGATAATCACCATAATAGAAAAAACACTTAGGAAAAGCTTTAGGTGAAATCCAAACCAAGCTAGCTCAATGGAAGAAAATATGGGTTGAAAAATCTCATGATCGAAGGAATTGGTGGGTTTAATTATCTCGTTCTTGAAACAAATTCTCTTCGAGACTCCCCCACTATCAAGAAAGCTATAACACCACCTGAAAGGATAAAGGAGGAAAAATTGCTCTTTGGAATGCAAGAGAAAGAATACTTGAGGTACTACCGCAAGAATCTTGAAGAACACCTTGAGAATGAAGATATAATGATCCGCCTAACAGAAAAATTCAATAAGGGACCTGAATAATTGAGATGCAAACAAGGAGACGACAATTGAGAAGAATTGAGAATGAAAGCTGAAAGCTCAGAACAAAGAATCTTCTGAAATGATGGCCTTTGGGGGATCAAGAAATGAAAACGAAACTAAAATGCACCGGATACATATGGAAAGGAATCACTCATTATCAAAAACAATTCAAGATGATAACACAAAGCTGAAGTGATAAATCTTCAAGAGAATGAACCAAGATTTAAGAGAACCACTTCGTCGCTCTTCAAAAGCTGAGAACGATAGCAAGAGACACCACCAAAATTACTTAGACACTTCGGAATGATGAATAAGGAAAAGTTGAACCAATGAAGGAATTAATTCGAATATATCTTGGAGAAGGGATATGGCTGATGGAAATCATTCTCACGTCACACTTGAAAAGATTAAGAAATCTCTGGAAAAGATTATAAGATCCAGATAAAATCCTGGGAAAAACCTGTGGGTTATGGGCCCACTCAAAATAAACCACCATTGAAACAATTGCTTAGGAAGAGCGATATTGCACCGGTATAAAGAAAACTTGATGAGGTTGAGCACCTCGAAATAATTTAAAGGTTTGAAAACAAGAAACTTCTGAGATTTCTTCAACACTTTGGATAGAATAGATAGGGATGAATAAACAAGAGAGAATTGGATAAGAATTTCCAACATGGGAAGCATTGAACAAATGAAAAGTATATGACGAACACTGAAATCTTGAATTGAATCCACCAAAAAAGGTAACAAAAATGAAGAAATGATGAATTTAGAACTCCTGAGAATCTTCACAATGAATCACCGGATACGATATGGAAGAGAAGATAGAGGAAACATTAATGAATTGAAATGCACTTGGATGGAAACTAATCACTGAAGAAAAGGGCGGGAGGGTGGAAAAAACAAAGACAACTTGAGACAGATGAGCATATCGCCGGAAGAAATGATATATTGATCTTGTGAATTTTGGAGATGATTGAATTAACTTGAAGAGAGGCACACCAGATGGAAAAGAATTGACATGATGACTCCGATTGAAAGAATTGATAAGAAAAAATGATTGAGCAAAATAATTAGCACTCCCATATAAATATGAGAACACCTCTTGGAAAGATATGAATTCACCACTTGACATCGAAGCAACTCGAATTACCATACTGCAAAAAATAAAGGATGAGGCTTATGAAACAAGCTAGAACAAATTCATGACAAAGATTTAGTCCGTTCTTTTCGAGGTATTCCACTAGATGTCAAACCCCAACCTCACATCCTGCATCTCTTGGAAGATTGTCCTATAAGTAACTACTTGAATTCCCACCTAAGAACTCCCGAAATTTTTGGTCATGCAATCGGGTCCGTGGATACAGGGAGTAAAATCCATCACTCAACTCCTAGAAATAACACTAACCCGTCCAGTGTATCACATCTGTCAACACATAACCAGAGATCTCGGAAACTCATCTATCTCAGACACTTCAAAACACAACGATACTAAGTATGGCAGTACATCTGAACTCTCTCCACCAGTACTGGGGATGCCGGACTCCTCTTGCCACTACTAGTATTGAAGCAATTTCAATCATCCTTCGTCTTGAGATACTAAGAAATATGAATGATAGCGATGTGTTGAAGAATCCCCTCTATCCGAACTCCCCAGAAGAAATCAAGTCACGCAGAACGCACTAAGACAGAACTCCATAACATCGACATCATATAGATTTCGAAAATATCCGCATGATCCTAAAAAAATAGAGTGAGAACAGGAATACAATTAAAATTATTACGTCAAGATTCCTCACTAGAGCATAGAAGAGAAGAAAAAGGAATCCTACTCAACAATATGTAACTAGACTCAAAGCAGTTTTTCACTAGACTCGACTCGGCCAAGTTCGATCAATCAAGGGGGCTCCTAGGTCGGTACTGCTCTGATACCAACTTGCAACACCCAAGATGCGATCCTATCGTTATTTTCGCATGAGGGCCTTGACAGGGATAGAAGCGCATCTCGTCGTTTTGCAAGAATGGATATCGTTACAAGTACATGTACTGAAGAGATAAGTATATGGAATTGGCTTATACCCGCCACAAGCTACATCAAGTTCACATCAATACAACAATATACATTCATCATGAAAAAGAGCAGGGTGCGACTACGCACGAAAAAAAATGACAAAAGAATGATGTCCATCCTTGCTATCCTAAGCTACCGGCCTGAAACGCATCCTAGATCGATGATGAAGAAGAAGAAACTCCAAAAGCACAATCATTGCGCTCACGTCAAAGTAACTCTTTACCTGTACCTGCAACTGGTGTTGCAGTAAACTGTGAGCCACAGGGGACTCAACAATCTCATTTCCAAAGGTATCAAGACTAGCAAAGCTTAATGGGTGAGGTATGGTTAAGTGGTGAGGCTGCAACAAGCGACTAAGCATTTATTTGAGGTGGCTAACTTACGAGTACAAGAATAAAAGAGGGGGATGATCTACGCATAGCGGACGTGAACTACTAATGATCTAGTGAATGATCCTTAACACCTACTTACATCAGACATAACCCCACCGTGTCCTCTTCCAGATACAAAACTCACGAGAAGAGACAGTCAAAGTTACGCACTCAGTAGGCGCATTTTACTTAAGTTTACTTCAAGTTATCTAGAACCGGATGTTAAACAAAGTTTCCAAGTTTGCCACATAACCACGAGCACGGATTTCAGAAAGATTTAATCCTGCAGGGATACTCGAACTAGTCCATCACAAACTACCACACGCTGCGCGGGAATGACCTTGATCACGGAAAACCCGTGATCTCCTCAGGTTCCTATTGGAAAACGTCAACCACGAGAAGTATCCTTGGAGTCCCACGCACGAGATGCTCGAGAAAGGTAAAACAAGTCCAGCAAGGCCACCCGGTGTGTCGGCGACCCCGATAGGAGCCGCATATCTCGTTCTTAGGATACGACGGATAAGCGAAGCATATGGTGGCCTGATAGACATCTCTCGAGTTGCCCCGGGTTAGCCCCGCATGGCGCTCTATTTTGGACCAGCACCAGCAGCATTGCCCCCCTGTATTTTGTTGAATTACTCCTCACGTTCATGATGCCCTATGTTTTTAAGTATTATTATGTTGGGCTAATATAGTACCAATATTGGGCCTTGCCAGGCGAGTTTTATCCCAAAACGAAAATCTAGGGGGTCTCCATAACAACCCCAAGCATGTTACCAGCGCTCATTTATGGAACATAACACCGGTAACCGAAACTAAGGCGGCAAAGGTGGAACAAAACACGAGGATAGAGGGCCAAGCCTTCCACCTTTTACCAAGTATATAGGTGCATTAAATTAAATAGTAATTTTACGGTGATATAGCAAGGAACCCATGTTGGCACATGGAAGCAACTGCACCTGCAACTAGCAATGCTAACAAAAGGATGAGCAAGCGGTAACATAGCCAAACAGTGGTTTGCTGGGTTGTGAAAAAAGTTTAGAGGTTTTCATGGCAATGTCGGGAGGATAACATTGAATAGGTGGTAGGAAGCGAGACATATCAAAAAAAGAGACAACTAGCATGGCAATGATAGTAATGGTATATAGGGAAATGGTCATCTTGCCTGATCCTGCTTGGAAGAAGAACGAATCCGTGAAGCGGACTAACCAACGTAGTCGAAGGGATCCTCACACTTCGAAGCAGTTCGGCACTCTATTGAGACGAAGCAAACCGAAAATAATAATAAACACACGATATCACCATGATACATGCACGACATGATGCACAACACATATGATGCATGCTCTGTAAATTATGCAAGGCACGACATGGCAAATCACAACAATCAAACATTACACATTAAGTGAAGCTCAATATGAAATGAGTTGCATATTGACAAAACTCCACATATGAATTATTTAGCCCGCTCCCGTTTGGGTACACGGTAATATTAAATGTTGTTTAAACATGGCAAGAGGTGAAGCATGTGATTCTACACGTCATTCTAGTGGGTTTACATATATCGCTCATTTGATCGGACCTATGGTTAACATATACGTGCAACACAAGATATTCTGCCATGAATGCAACATGCATGCAATTTTTATGGAAACACTGGCAAGAAGGATATGAAGCAAGTGGCGCCATGACGAAAGAAAGGAGACCATGGCGACAAAACAAAAATGATGCCACGGCAATGTTCCGATCCCGATAACTCGACGAGATACCGGTGGCAACGAATTGTGAGCGTGTGCGTGTCATGCCATAGAATGATGGGGTGATCCCGGTTACTAGGTTCCCATGTGTCCGGGCATGGCAAAAGAGGGATAACGTGCAACAAGAAATCATATATGGTGCAAGCATACAAATCAACTCATACATCACATGCATTCGGTCCACAGCATCGTCCCAACGGTTATACCTTTGAAGCGTGCATTTTAGAGTGGATCGAGTCGTTGCGGTGTAGATGTATATGGGTCCTCGTGGACGTCGTGGAAGTGGTGGTACATGGGTCGTCGGCAATGGTAGTCATACACGGGTTGCAGAGGAACTTGGCGAATCCACGTAGTCGAACACGTTCGTAGATGAACTCACGGTCTTTGACGATGGAAGGCGTTCACTTTACGAAATCCATCCAGAAGTAGTCGCCCCTGGTTGGACCGAAGTGGTCGAACAACATAATGGTCTAAAGTCAGCAGTGGGTCAACGAAGGAGCTTGGGCCCTTGGATGGTTGCGCTGCAGGCCTTGGCACAGATGGGGAGGCAAGTAGACCCATGGGCACGAGCATCTGCTCGCTTTTGTGTAGGAGCTGCAACTCAGAGCAACATGCGGGCACTGGGAGATCGTCCGAACTCCGTTGGAGAGGGGCGAGACGTGAGCGACATGCATGGGGAGGACCGGATTTGGAGAGAGGAGGCCACCGGGGTTGATTTTTCAACCGAAACGGGTGGAGGCTATTAGTGGGGCGGCGTCGCTGCTTGGGGTAGGCCATGGCATTTCTGCTCCTAGTCAGAGAGAGGGAGATGGTCAGAGAGAGAGGAGGGGAGAGAAAATGGGAGGAAGGAGAAGAGAAGGGCACGGCGCAGAGAGGTCCGGTACGAAGGCACGAGGTTGGAGGCGTGGAAGCAGGGGAGGTAGGGCGGCAATGGCGGAATGCTCCATGGACAGCGGTGCTCAAAAGACGGCGTGGGGCGACGAAGGATGACCGGCATGCGCGATGAGAAAGAGAGGCAAGCCAAGGCGCTGAGATGGGGGTCTCCGTGGTGGCGCAAGCAGCATGGCCAGAGGAGAGGCCGTGCGAAGGAATCGAGCTCCCCTACTGGCGTTGCCTTGTCATGCTGATGGAGGAAGGAGACAGAGGTGTATCGGGAGAGCGGTGGGGATCGAGGAGGGGGTAGGGAGGAGGTTTGGGGGTTCGCGTGAGGGAGACCGATAGAGGGTGGGTTTGCGTGGGAGTTTGGGCAGGTGGCGACACTAGGTGGGGATCGAGGGAGAGATGGGATCGATCGGGCTAGGAGCCGGTGATACGTCTTCAATGTATCTACTTTTCCTAACGCTTTTCGTCTTGTTTTGGACTCTAATTTGCATGATTTGAACGAAACTAACCCGGGACTGACGTTGTTTTTAGCAGAACTCCCATGGTGTTGTTTTTGTGCAGAAATAGAAGTTCTCGAAATGGAATGAAACTTTGGGAGGATTTTTTATATCAATAAAGAAATTTTTTGGAGCCAAGAGCCAGCTGAGGGGGGCAACTAGGTGGGAACAACCCACCAGGGCGCACCTGCCCCCCAAGCGCGTCCTGGTGGGTTGTCCCCACTTGGCATACCCTATGGCCCTGAAACCGATGCTATAAAATCACATTATTCCAGAAAAAACCGGGGAGAAAGAATTATCGTGTTTCATGAGACGGAGCCGCCGCTGTCTCCTGTTCTTCATCGGGAGGCCAAATCTAGAGTCTGTTTGGGGCTCCGAAGAGGGGGATCTTTGATCTTCATCATCACCAACACATCTCCATCGCCAATTCCATGACGCTCTGTACCAGGAGTGAGTAATTCCTTCGCAGGCTCGCTGGTCGGTGAGGAGTTGGATGAGATTCATCATGTAATCAAGTTAGTTTTGTTAGGGCCTAATCCCTAGTATCCACTATGTTCTGAGATTGATGTTGCCATGACATTGCCATGCTTAATTCTTGTCCCTTTGGGCCCGGGTTCCATATTTTAGATATGAACCGTTTATGTTATCACCATTATATCCATGTTATAGATCCGATCTTGCAAGTTATAGTCACCTACTACGTGGTATGATCCGGCAACCCCGGAGTGACATGAGTCGAAACCACTCCCGGTGATGACCGTAGTTTGAGGAGTTCATGTATTCACCTCGTGTTAATGCTTTGATTCGGTTCTCTATTATAAGGAGGCTTTAATATCCCTTAGTTCCAATAGGACCCCGCTGCCACGGGAGGGTAGGACAAAAGATGTCATGCAAGTTCTTTCCATAAGCACGTATGACTATTTATGGAATACATGGCTACATTATATTTATGAAATGGAGCTAGTGCCGTATCGCCCTAGCTTATAACTGTCTCATGATGAATACCATCCAACGAGTCACTGATCCAATGCCTACAAATTTACCTTATATTGTTCTTGCTAAGTTACTATTGTTGCTACTTCTATCATTACTGATACAAAATCACTGTTATCACTGTTACCATTATTATTGCTGCTACTACTATCATCAAAACTATCATATTAGTGTGCAACTAATCACTTTGCTGCACATAATTAATCTCCAGGTGTGGTTGAATTGACAACTCACCTGCTAATACCTTCATATATTCTTTTGCTCCCCTTGTGTCGAATCTATAAATATGGGTTGAATACTCTACCCTCGAAAACTGTTGCGATCCCCGATACTTGTGGGTTATCAAGACCTTTTTCTGGCGCCGTTGCTGGGAAGCATAGCAATATTTGTTGAGTCACTTGGGATTATTATCATACTATCACTATGAAGAATCTGATGGATGCTAAGACTAAGATTTTTCCCTCTAAGACGAGGGGAGGTAAGGAACTGCCATCCAGGTCTGCTTTAGATTCACCTTATGTTATAAGTAAACTTGCAACACCACAACATGCTATTATTTCTTTGATGTCACAAGTTATTGATGATGCTACTTCTGCTATGAATACTACTCATGATGATGCTAGTACCTTGCTTAATGATGATGTGCCACTAGGTGAATTTCTTGATGAACAAATTTCTAGAGTAAGACAACATGATATTGTTGAATCTCACGTTGAACTTGAAACTAAGAATCTTGAAACACCTGCTAGAACTAGTCCTCCTAGATATGAATTGCCAAAGGTACCGGAAGGTTATATTATGAGTGAGGAGGCAACTAGAGATATTCTTGCTTGTAAGGATAGAGATGATCTAGAGAAATTATTATGTAAGTATAAGGAAAAATCTCCGAATGCTAAAATGAAATGTGATCCTAAGTTTGCTACTTGACCTATCTTTATTGATGATAAGGATTATGAATTCTCCGTTGAGCCAGAGTTAATCACTTTGGTTCAATCTGATCCTTTCCATGGCTATGAAACTGAAACTGTTGTGGCACATCTTACTAAGTTGAATTATATAGCCACCCTTTTTGCTCATGATGAGAAGATTCACTATTACAATATTCTCAAGTTATTTCCGTTCTCATTAAAGGGTGATGCTAAAGCTTGGTACAATACTCTTGCTCCTGGTTGTGTGCGTAATCCCCAGGATATGATTTATTACTTCTCTGAAATATATTTCCATGCTCATAAGAAACAAGCTGCCTTGCAGGAAATATTTCCATGCTCATAAGAAACAAGCTGCCTTGCAGGAAGCTTGGGGGAGGCTTCTCCAATTGCTTAATGCTTTGCCTGATCATCCTCTTAAGAAAAATGAAATACTTGATATCTTCTATAATGGACTAACCGATGCTTCTAGTGATTTCCTAGATAGTTGTGCTGGTTGTGTTTTTAGGGAACGAACTATTGGGCAAGTTGAAGAATTATTGAATAACATATTGAAAAATTGTGATGATTGGACTCCTCCTGAAACACCTATTAAACCCACTCCAAAGAAGAGGGGTATCTTATATCTCAGTTCTGAAGATATGCAAGAGGCAAAGAAATCTATGAAGGAAAAAGGTATTAAAGCCGAGGATGTTAAAAATTTACCACCTATCGAAGAAATACATGGGCTTGAAGCAACACCACCACCTAAGGTGGTAGACGTAAAATCTTTAATGAAATTCAATGATAGTGATGATCCTCGTAATAAACATCCTAGTCAATGCCTTTATGAGTTTGATAATTACATTGGAAAGCAAGATCACTTCAATGCAAGTGTTATGAAACAATTGAAATACAACTCTGATACGATTTCTCGCTTAGGTGAAATGTTATAGGTATAGGAAAGCATGCCTCTATGGTTCAAACTCAATTAGAACATGTTGCTAAATCTCAAAGGGAGTTACTTGATGAAATGAACAATAATATAAGTGACTTTGCTGTTAGAGTAGCCACTAGAGGAGGTAAAATGACTCAGGAACACCTCTATCCCGAGGGACACCCAAAGAGAATTGAACAAGACTCTCAAACAATTAACACTGATGCACATAGTCCTTCTAAAAAGAAAAAGAAGAAGAAAAATAATAGGTCTTTGCCTCCCTCTAGTGCACCTGAAATAGATAAACCTCCTAATAATGATAATGAAGTTTCTATCTCTGATGCTAAAACTCAATCTGGTAATGAACACTCACCTTGTGATAATGAAAAAGATAATGATGAGGTTCATGAAGACACTCAAAAAATGATAAAGAACAAGATAAAGATGTTGAGATAGAACCAACTGTTGATCTTGATAACCCACAAACCAAGAATAGAAGATATGATAAAATAGACTTTGTGGCTAGAAAACATGGAAAGGAAAGAGAACCATGGGTTCAAAAGCCTATGCCTTTTCCACGTAAGTGTCACACCCTATTTTTCACCACATGTATTTTATGTTGCAAAATCAGAGCTTGTAAAAACTTTTTCAAATAATGTTGTGAGTGCAATGTAAGCCCTTGATTGAGCGAATGCTTGCTTGCTTGATGAATCAAACCCATGAAAAACTTATTATTTTGCTCTCTTCAAAAAAGCCCTTTTTCCTTTATATCAAGATCACCTTCATCATGTTGGGATACACTACTAGCTCATGAAGCCAAGTGGCACTTCCAACCAAAGTTGGTGATCTGATCCAAATATTATTTTCATTCATTAAAAACATTAATTGGTGATTTAAAATATTATTTTCCTATTTTATATTTATGTCTGTTTCTAAGGCCAGGAATGATATTCCCACAAGGAAAATTGCTTTCCTGCCTTAGAAAATTCTGAGGAAATTCATGGAAGCTCAGAAGGACATATATTTTCCATATGTAAGATTTTCAACCCTATTTTATATTAATATTATTTGAGTAAAACCCTGAAACCATTTCTGTCTGTTTTAGCTTTTTGAGCTGTTTCCAAAGGAAATAATCTCAATAAATTCCCATAAAATTACAGGAGCCCTCCCAAGCCATATTAGGTGCTCACACAAAATCTCAACTTGATCCAAGGTGGGGAAGTGCACCTAATGAGCCCAAAACCCTCTCTGTCCAAAGAAGAGTTGGAACAACTCTACATTGCAAAGTTTCTCCAATGGAGCTGAAACTTTCCACAGGTGTTTGACACCCCAAATGAGGACTCCACACCAAAGATGGGATTTGTGAGACTCTGATTGGCCACACTTCCTTTGTAAAGGATAGTACTGGTCATTTTGAAGCATTTCCAAGTTTACAAAGCTAAACTTGTTCAATGGAGCTCAAATTTGGTGAAACCCCATGTTTTTACCCCAAGACCAAACCTGTTAAGTGTCAGTTCCAGTGGTGGAGTGGAAGCACCCAAATCACTGTCGAACAGCTTCGATCACGAAGGTAAAAACCCTCCTAGCCACTGTTTTACCCAATGCCAAAGCCCCAAACTTGGTGAGTTAGAGCCCCAGAACACCCTGAGCACTGAGTCAACCAGCACCTCCCCAACTCCAAGCACTAGTGACAAGATCTTCAATTTGATCCGCAGGCCACGACTGGCAACACTAGTGTTCCTTGCAACCTTTGACCAGCTCGTGTTCCCACTAGCACACAACGGCTAGGCACACTCCCAGCAACACTCAGGACATGGAGGACACGTCCTAAGTGCCCCAGAACGCGCCAGCATGCCGTGGCATGCCAAAACTGCGCTCTCGGTGCACTACAGAGAACCTCCAGCAAGGGGACGTCGCCCCGGCCAGTTCCAACCTCCCCATTAATGTCCAAACGCTCCCCCGACAGCCACTCTGTGCAAAGCTACCATCAAGGGCCTCTCTCCTCGTGCAAGAGCTCAGGCGACGCGTGCCCTCGCACGCCCGACGCCGGCGAGCATGCACGGTCGCTGCAGCTCGACCCCACTCGCTCTCCCTCTGCGGCCGATGCACCAGAAGGTCCTAAACCACGTCCCGAACCCGTGGTTTCGCGGCCAGCACCTCACTGTGCACGCACGCGCGCCACGGTGAGTCACCGGCGCGCCCGAGTGGGCTCACCGTCGCTGGCATATAAATAGGTCCCCCCGGCACCCCAGCACCCCCCAGGCAGCTTCAGCACAACCACTAGACCCCCCCTAGCCGCCCAACCGAGCTCGTAGAGCCCCGGTGCTCGAGATCGACCGAGGCCCCTCCGCCTCGGAGCTCCGTTCGATCTCCGACTACACGTCGGCTCCTGCGCCGCCCGACCTCCCATTGCACTTCCCTTGACGCCAGGACCATTTCCGCCAACTTCCCCGAGCGAATTCGTGCCCCTAGCCACTAGCTCGACACCATCCCGAAACCTTTCCGCCACGGTCTTCTCGTCGCCGGCGACCCAGACCACCTCCAGTGACGTCCCGACCACGAGCAGGTAGGCGGAGGAACGAGGGACCTATTCCCGCTCCTAGATTGGCCTGAGGGCAACGGTAGCCTCGCCAGCGTCCGTCTCCACCTTTGTGGCTGGAGGTAGGAGAAGGACCCGACAGGTGGAGCCCACCTGTCGGTGTCCTGGGGCAGCCAGCGCGTGTAGCCGCTAACGCTGACCCAGGGGCCCGTATGTCAAGTTTGAACCTGGCCCGCGCGCGCGTGGTGGCCGGTCTGCTGGCTGGGCCGGCTGGGTCCCCCCGCTGGCCTTTTTTTATTTTTAACCTGCAAGCTTAAGTGATTTTTATAAAAATATTTAGCCAGTAGAAAAATATGATTCTTCCACCAACAATTTCCTAAAAATGTGTAGTAATTGATTCTGTAGAGTTTGACATTTTTCAAAAACATAATCTGTATTGGTATAATAAAATGATATTAAAAGCATTTGTTTGCTCCTGTTTGATTTTAAATAAATATGCTTAGCTAATAAAAACCATAGGAAACATTTTCCAAAATAATAAACTGAATTTATTCAAGCTTTGCAACAGTTTTAAAAGCACCTTGTGATCTGTTTTGGTGTGAGCTATTATTTGTTTATTCCTTTCTCGATGGTAGAGTTACCGAGTGACGGAGGATTCGGAGCGGAAGACCTCGAAGACCCCGGATACCTAGCTGACTAAGGCAAGCAGCCCTTTGAACATGACTTGATCATAAACATTGTTGCATGCTAGTATAGTTGGTATTTTCCCGTTGCATGTGATCACGATGCCGGTTCATCATTGTGGTGATGGCACCGGAGGCTTTTTCAAAGCCCTTGCATGTTGATGATGTTATTCAAATGGCTCCTCGGAGCATGAGCATGATGACCTTGATCTTACCATCTATGAGGGTCACGCTACTATCATGCGAGTTACTAAAATTAGAGTCATTGCATGAGCATGGTGATGAGTTAAACCAGAGTTTATGAAAACCTCATCGGGTGCCACTAACGCCCGAGGGTGATGATGACTTGGTGGCCACTTTTGGAGAAGTGGTGCACCGGGTATTTTGCGTGTGTGGTTTCGGAAATGGTATTAGATTTATGATATGTCAGCCATCCCAACCTTACCAGTACGACCACGATACCCCTTTATGGGACGGGGATTTGTTGATTACTCTGGTCGGTGCTAGCATAGAGCCACATTACTAGTGGCGGGAGTGATTGTCGTCACTCTCGTGATGGGGTCGTGCCAGGTATGACGACTATGCCATTATTATGAGTTCCAGGCACACCGTTGGTCCCCGCATGGTTGATACTGTCCAGAGTCGGTGCTCATAAGACGTACAACATGTGGGCCGGGTACCGATCGAGTGGACCTCTTTGTCTAGTATCGCCAGGCGAAAGATGATGATCGGGTACTTACCTCTGGTATACGTGATATACCGCGAGTCGTGGATGACACGGAAGTTTCCCGTTTCTTGTGGGTCCAGCGTACTACCTCTGCAGAGTGTCAAACTATTCGAATAGCCGTGTCCACGGTCAAGGACAGTTGGGTGGTGCTGCTTAAACTACGTCCAACGTTTCCGCATAAACCAAGTGTGTGTGTGTGAGTTCGGTGAATGGTGTTAATAACATGAGTTACTTGAGGAATTGATATGACCAAGTTCGGTGACTTGGCATATAGGGTGAACCCGGTGTGTTCAACCCTTGTCAGATATGTCGATATCTGTAACCTGTTCTTCAAGAGTAGTTCTTTAACTTGTTGCATATACCTGATCATTCCACCAAATTGCATTCCACCAAAGATACATGTTACTGTTATTCTTCACTATCAATGTTCATATCATGGGCTGTTTGCGAGTACATTCAAAGTACTCATTGGCTTGCCACTGGTTATATTATTGACCAGACATGGAAGGACCGGAGTTTGGCCACGAGTACGCCTGCGGAAACGGACCTGCGATCTAGGACGCTTCCAAGTCAGAATGCCTATCGCTGTAGGCTTGATGGCATGGGCACCGCTTAGCCCTTAGGAGTTTCCGCTACCCGATTTATCTGTTTAATTGGCTTTAGGCCTCGCTCTTGAACCCGACCTTCTGGTCGTTTGATGTAATAATTTTGGTACTTGGATGTAAGACTCTATTATTCAGTATCTGTGTTCGGTGAACATTGATCCTTGGGGTCACTGGCACGGCGAACCCGACTTGCTAGTCGGGGTCCCCGCAGAGCTGGTATCAGAGCCATCCTGACTATAGGAAGCCTTAGATAACATGGACGTTAGCCGAGAACGTTAGAACGCCAGCCTTGCACAAAACTTTTGCACATACAACCTTCTGACTTCTCTCCTATACCTTGTAGATGGCTGCCGTACGTGAGACTCTTCTAGAGACCGGCTTTCCACTACTCCTGGTGGATTGTCTCGAGAAGTGCCACGTACGTCGCACGCCCATCTTCCTCTACCACGAGCACTGGGTCAACGCCGACACTAAGGAATATCATGTGGACGTGATAGTGAAGGCTAATGACTCCCCGTCTAGTTGGTTCTTCGAAGGACCACTGATGGGAGAGCTGATGTTGGCAGTGGAGACAGCCGCAAGAGAGGCGTCGTGCGTCTCCGCGGCATCCTCCCTGAGATGGCTAACGAGCCTGTCACTCGTCACCTACCTTTCATTAAGGAAGGAGTGGATGAGAGTTGGACACTCACCCCAGCCACGGAGGATGGGATGCCATTAAGGTTTCAGACCTACTTCAGCCTCTCGTCGGACACCTTGACGCACTTCCTGGTTAAGGAATCAGCCAAGCTTCGCCAAGAGCTGCACCTAGTCAAGGGCCTGCTCCACACTGAAAAGATGCAGAATCGCAAGATAAAGAAGGAAGGCGCACCTGAAGGAAGGAGAGCTGTTGCTACTAGGGGTGGTGTGTTACCCATCCAGGCAGTCCCTCTTCGGAGTCGCCGCCTGACAGCGGAAGAGTACACTGAGATCTTCGCCGCCTCGCCTAAGAGACGCAGTGATGTGCAGATTCTTTCTTCCACTCCTATAAAGGAAGAAGATGTTCATGAAGATGAAGACGAAGATGAGAATCTTGTTGAACCCGCCCTTGAGACCGAGCAGTCCGCCTCGTAGGATTTAGCGTAGGCAATTAGGAATACCCCGAGCATAGGGTATCCATGTATCAGTTTTTAATTTACGTATGTGTGTATGATGTAAGTCACATATTGCCTTAGGCATCCTGTAAGTGACTACATCACCTAGTTTTTATGAATGCAATTTCCGTTTGATAAAACATTGGTTTTGAAAACTTGGCACTTGCACGCATTGGACCCCCTCTTACTAGGAGCGAATCCTTGTATTTCCGAGCAAGGTGGCATTTTGACCTGTCTGTTTCTATGACAGGATGGTGAACACAACCCGCAACAGCACCTTCGGCAACCCCGGCGCCGGCTCCTCAGGAACGCCGCAGGGAACCGAAGGAGTAGCTCATGCTGGAGGTCACCACGAGCAGCCTATAGACATTCCGCCACCACCTCCTCCTGAGAACTTAACGATGGCTCATTTCTTTCAAGCTCTTCGGGAGGAGCGTCAAGCCAGCAATGTCGCTATTCAGCAGCTGACTCAAGTCCTGGTGGACAACCCGCCGCGGAATTGGAATGGCGGTGGCCACTCTAATCTTTCTTAGTTCATGCGGACTACGCCCCCCATATTCACGGAGACGACTGAACCACTGGCGCCGATGACTGGATCCACACCATTGAAGACCTCCTTGCGCTGGTCAAATGCACAGACGATCGTGAGAAGGTCCTTTATGCTTCTCACTGTCTCGGAGGCACCGCCAGGGCATGGTGGGATGGATTCCAGATCATGCGGATAGGGCAAGTCATCACTTGGGTGATGTTCAAGGAAGGATTTCGCGCGGCTCACATTCCACCTGGAATGATGACCCTTAAGAAGCGGGAATTCCGAGCCTTGAGGCAGGGCAGTGGAACTGTTAAGGAGTACCTGCAGAAGTTTAACCTCTTGTCGAGGTACGCGCCCGAAGATGTTAACACTGAGGCTGCTAAGGTGGAACGCTTCATGGAAGGGTTACAGTAGTCCCTGCAATACCAGCTGGTGGTTTGCGACTGCAAGACCTTCAGCGAGTTGGTTAACAAGGCGCTTATGCTGGAAGAAAAGCGTCGTGCGATGGACGACACCCGCAAGCGCAAACTGATAGGCAATGGAGGACCCAGTAGTGCAAGACCAAGACCATGGCAGACAGCACCTGCAAGACCCAACTTTCAGCAGCAGCAGTACAAGCACCCGGTGTTCCGCCAGAATTATCAGACCCAGCAGCAAGCCAAGCCCGTAGTCAACCCGCCGAACAACGGTGGAGTCAAGACCAACCCTCCGGGGCAGGTCACCTGCTTTGGGTGTGGTCAGACCGAGCACTATTCCAGGCAGTGCCCCAACAAGAAGCCCGACGCACCGCGTACCAATGCACCCAACCCCAATCAAGGTTCACCAGGAAGGAACCATGCTCCCCGCAACCAGCAATTCAATGGCAGGGGCTGGATCAATCACATCACTACAGAAGAGGCACCGGAAGACCCGGACTGCATTCTGGGTACGTTCCTCGTCAACTCAACTCCAGCAACAGTGTTGTTTGATTGTGGTGCCTCGCATTCTTTTGTTACTCAAAGGTTTGTGCAGAAGTGTGGTTTAAAACCCACTCTACTCCGTGGACAGATGGCAATTCAAACCCCGGGAGCAGTATTGAGGACCAACCTAGGGTGCAGAAGGGTCGAGATAGTTATCAATGGAACGAGTTTCTTGGCAGACCTCATTGTGCTTAAATCGCAAGGTTTAGAAGTAATCCTCGGCATGGATTGGTTGGCCAAGCACCAGAGTCTTTTGGACTGTGCCAACAGGGCCATTACCATGACAAGCAACCAAGGGGTCAAGGTCAAGTTTGTCTCCGAGCCAGTATCGGCTCATGTGCCTCGAGTCAATAGTCTATCCGAGGTGGAGCTTGATCAAGTGCCTGTAGTCTGTGAATACCCGGACGTCTTTCCTGACGAGCTACCCGGAATGCCTCCTGACTGAGACATCGATTTCATCATTGAGCTCATGCCTGGATCAAGGCCTATATATAAAAAGCCTTACAGGATGGGTTCCGAAGAGCTGGCAGAGCTGAAGAAGCAGCTGGATGAGCAACTCAGGAAAGGGTTCATCCGCCCGAGTGCATCACCTTGGGGATCACCTGTTCTATTTGTTTCAAAGAAGGATGGTACCATTCGACTCTGCATCGATTACCGTTCTCTTAATGAAGTCACAATTAAGAACAAGTACCCGCTCCCCAAGATCGAAGACCTGTTTGACCAGTTAAACGGGGCCAGGGTATTTTCCAAGATCGATCTTCGATCGGGATATTACCAGTTGAAGATTCGACCCGAAGATATACCCAAGACTGCATTCGTACCCGATACGGTATATATGAATGTACTGTCATGTCCTTCGGTTTGACAAATGCCCCAGCCTACTTCATGTACCTCATGAACAAGGTCTTCATGGAGTATTTGGACAAGTTTGTCGTCATGTTCATCGATGACATATTAATCTTCTCCAAGTCTGAAGAGGAGCATGAGCAACACCCGAGGTTAGTTCTGGAAAAGCTTCGAGAGCACCAACTTTATGCCAAATTCAGCAAGTGTCATTTCTGGCTGAACGAAGTTGGATTTCTGGGTCATACACTGACGGCAAGCGGTTTGGCCGTAGATCAGTCCAAGATTACTACAGTGACCAACTGGGAATCACCAAAGGACGTGAAGGATGTCAGGATTTTCCTCGGGCTCGCGGGATACTACCACGAGTTTGTAGAAGGATTCTCCAGCATCGCTCGACCTATGACTCAGCTCTTGAAGAAAGGCCGAAAGTTCGAGTGGACACCGGCGTGTGAAGCAAGTTTCCAAGAGTTGAAGAAGAGGCTAACTACCGCCCCGGTATTGGCTACCCCAGACATCAACAAGGAATTCGTGATATATTGTGATGCCTGTGGAACCGGGCTCGGTGGAGTCCTGATGCAAGATGGCAGGGTCGTGGCGTACTTGTCACGGCAACTGCGACCGCATTAGGAGAACTACGCCACCCATGATCTCGAGCTAGCAGCCGTAGTGCATGCTCTGAAGATGTGGCGACATTACCTTCTGGGGAAGCGATGTGAGATATATACAGACCACAAAAGTCTGAAATATATCTTCACCCAAAGGGAGCTGAATATGAGGCAGCGGAGATGGCTTGAGTTAATCAAGTATTACGACCTCAGCATTCAATATCATCCCGGCAAGGCGAACGATAGCCGATGCCTTAAGCCGGAAGGCAGGCTCCTTGCACGTCATGCTCATGGAAAGGTTACCCGCCTTGTATGAAGAGATGGAGAGCTTCGGGCTTGAGATAGTCGAACCAGGATACCTGGCCAACCTCGAAGTCAAGCCTACTCTGGCAAGCGACATCAAGGAAGCCCAGAAGGGACACAAGAGTATCGAAGGCCTCAAGAGGAAGGTGGGAGAAGGCAAAGCCCCAGGATTCTCGATTGATGAGCAAGGAGTATTGTGGTACGGGAAGCGCTTATGCGTACCTAACAAGGCCGAACTTAAGGACTTGATCCTGCAAGAGGCTCATGACACACCGTACTCTATCCATCCAGGTGGTACCAAGATGTACCAAGACGTCCGAGAATGATTCTGGTGGCATGGCATGAAGAGAGAAATTGGCTCCTATGTCGCTAAATGCGATGTATGCCAGCGAGTCAAGGCTGAACACCAGCGACCTGCTGGATTGCTGCAACCTCTTCAAGTGCCGGAATGGAAGTGGGATAAAGTCGGCATGGACTTTATCACCGGGTTTCCCCGGTCGAATAAGGGTCATAACTCCATTTGGGTCATAGTCGATCATTTGACCAAGGTGGCCCATTTCATCCCCGTTAACACCACCTACGATGGCAGCCAGCTGGCCAGTCTATAGATTCATCGAGTGGTGAGTCTCCATGGAGTTCCCAAGGAGATCGTGTCCGACCGCGGCACGCAATTCACCTCAAGATTCTGGAAGAAGTTTCAAGAAGCTCTCGGAACCAAACTCTCCTTCAGTACGGTTTTCCACATGCAAACGGGCGGACAGACCGAGAGGGTAAACCAGATACTCGAGGACATGCTTCGCGCCTGTGTTTTGGCTCATGGTGCCAAGTGGGAAGATTTCCTGCCGTTCGCTGAGTTTTCTTACAACAACAGCTACCAGTCCAGTCTTCAGATGGCCCCATTCGAAGTGTTATATGGGCAGAAGTGCCGCAGCCCGCTCAATTGGTCCGAAACCGGTGAAGGACTAGTTTTCGGACCATAAGCACTGCAGGAAGCAGGGTACAAGGTTCAACTTGTCCGAGAGAACTTGAAGGCAGCTAAGTCAAGGCAGAAGAGCTATGCGTACCCTCGCCACAGAAATGTGGAGTTTGTTCCCGGAGACCAGGTGTACTTGCGAGTCACGCCTCTCAAGGGGACCAAGCGTTTCCATGTCAAGGGGAAGCTAGCTCCAAGGTTCATTGGACCCTTCAAGATCACGGCAAGGCGCAGGGAAGTAGCTTATCAGTTGGAGCTACCCCCTGAGCTTTCGGGTGTGCACAACGTGTTTCATGTGTCACAGCTCCGGAAGTGTTTGCAAGTGCAGAACCGTCCCGATCTTTACAAGGACATTGATCATCAAGCTATTGACCTTCAACCAGACCTTACCTACCGCGAGAAACCGATCCGCATTTTGGATGAAGCCGAACTTTGCACCAGAAGCCTCACCATCAAGTTTTTCAAGGTTCAGTGGAGCAACCATACCGAAGCAGAAGCCACATGGGAACGTGAAGACTATCTCCGATCAGAATTTTCCGAGCTATTTAATGCTTAGCTTAGGAATCTCGGGGATGAGATTCTTGTAAGAGGGATAGGTCTGTCACACCCTGTTTTCACCACAAGTATTTTATGTTGCAAAATCAGAACTTGTAAAAACATTTTCACATAATGTTGTGAGTGCAATGTAAGCCCTTGTATGAGTGAATGCTTGCTTGCTTGATGACTCAAACCCATGAAAAACTTATTATTTTGCTCTCTTCAAAAAACCCTTTTTCCTTTATATCAAGATCACCTTCATCGTGTTGGGATACACTACTAGCTCATGAGGCCAAGTGGCACTTCCAACCAAAGTTGGTGATCTGATCCAACTATTATTTTCATTCATTAAAAACATTAATTGGTGATTTAAAATATTATTTTCCTATTTTATATTTATGTGTGTTTCTAAGGCCAAGAATGATATTCCCACAAGGAAAATTGCTTTCCTGCCTTAGAAAATTCTGAGGAAATTCATGGAAGCTTAGAAGGACATATATTTTCCATATATAAGATTTTCTACCCTATTTTATATTAATATTATTTGACTAAAACCCTGAAAACCATTTCTATCTGTTTTAGCTTTTTGAGATGTTTCCAAAGGAAATAATCTCAATAAATTCCCATAAAATTACAGGAGCCCTCCCAAGCCATATTAGGTGCTCACATAAAATCTCACCTTGATCTAAGGTGGGGAAGTGCACCTAATGAGCCCAAAACCCTCTCTGTCCATAGAAGAATTGGAATAACTCTACATTGCAAAGTTTCTCCAATGGAGCTGAAACTTTCCACAGGTGTTTGACACCCCAAATGAGGACTCCACACCAAAGATGGGATTTGTGAGACTCTGATTGGCTAACTTCCTTTGTAAGGGACAATACTGGTCATTTTGAAGCATTTCCAAGTTTCCAAAGCTAAACTTGTTCAATGGAGCTCAAATTTGGTGAAACCCCATGTTTTTACCCCAAGACCAAACCTGTTAAGTGTCAGTTCCAGTGGTGGAGTGGAAGCACCCAAATCACTGTAGAACACCTTCCGACAGGAAGGTAAAAACCCTCCTAGCCACTGTTTTACCCAATGGCAAAGCCCCAAACTTGGTGAGTTGGATCCCTACAACACCCTGAGCACTCAGTCAACCAGCCCCTCCCCAACTCCAAGCACTAGTGACAAGATCTTCAATTTGGGCCGCAGGCTAGGACTGGCAACACTGGTGTTCCTTGCCTCCTTTGAACAACTCGTGCTCCCACTAGCACACAATGGCTAGGCACACTCCCAGCAACACTCAGGACATGGAGGACACCTCCTAAGTGCTCAAGAGCGCGCCAGCATGCCATGGCATGCCAAAACTGCGCTCTGGGCGCGCTACAGAGAACCTCCAGCAAGGGGACATCACCCCGGCCAGTTCCAACCTCCCCAGTAATGTGCAAACGCTCCGCCGACAGCCACTCTGTGCAAAGCTACCATCAGGGGCCCCCTCTCCTCGTGCAAGAGCTCAGGCGACGCGTGCCCGCGCACGCCCGACGCGGCCGAGTATGCACGGTCGCTGCGGCTCGACCCCACTCGCTCTCCCTTTGCGGCCGATGCACCAGAAGGTCCTAAACCACGTCCCGAACCCGTGGTTTCGCGGCCAGCACCTCACTGTGCACGCACACGCGCCACGGTGAGTCACCGGCGCGCCCGAGTCGGCTCACTGTCGCTGACCTATAAATAGGTCCCCCGGCACCCCAGCACCCCCAGGCAGCTTCAGCACAACCACTAGACTCCCCCTAGCCGCCCAATCGAGCTCGCACAGTCCCGGTGTTCGAGATCGACCGAGGCCCCTCCGCCTCGGAGCTCTAGTCGATCTCCGGCTACACGCCGGCTCGTGCGCCGCCCGACCTCCCATTGCACTTCCCTTGACGCCAGGACCATTTCCCCCAACTTCACCGAGCGAATCCATGCCCCTAGCCACTAGCTCGATGCCATCCCGAAACCTTTCCGCCACAGTCACCTTGTCGCCGGCGACCCAGACCACCTCCGGTGACGTCCCGACCACGAGCAGGTAGGCGGAGGAACGAGGGACACATTCCCGCTCTTAGATTGGCCTGAGGGCAACGGTAGCCTCGCCGGCGTCCGTCTCCAGCTCTCTGGCTGGAGGTAGGAGAAGGACCCGATAGGTGGAGCCCACCTGTCGGTGTCCTCGGGCAGCCAGCGCGCGCAGCCGCTGACGCTGACCCCAGGGGCCCGCATGTCAGGTTTGAACCCGGCCTGCGCGCGCCTGGTGGCCGGTCTGCTGGCTGGGCCGGCTGGGTCCCCCCTGGCCTTTTCATTTATTTTTAACCTGCAAGCTTAAAAGATTTTTATAAAAATATTTAGCCAGTAGAAAAATATGATTCTTCCACAAACAATTTTCTAAAAATGTGTAGTAATTGATTCTGTAGAGTTTGACATTTTTCGAAAACAGAATCTGTTTTGGTATAATAAAATGATATTAAAAGCATTTATTTGCTCCTGTTTGCTTTTAAATAAATATGTTTAGCTAATAAAAACCATAGGAAGCATTTTCCAAAATAATAAACTGAATTTATTCAAGCTTTGCAACATTTTTAAAAGCACCTTGTGATCTGTTTTGGGGTGAGCTATTATTTATTTATTCCTTTCTCGACAGTAGAGTTACCGAGTGACGGAGGATGCGGAGCGGAAGACCTCGAAGACCCCGGATACCTAGCTGACCAAGGCAAGCATCACTTTGACCATGACTTGATCATAAACATTGTTGCATGCTAGTATAGTTGGTATTTTCCCGTTGCATGTGATCACGATGCCGGTTCATCATTGTGGTGATGGCACTGGAGGCTTCTTCAATGCCCTTGCATGTTGATGATGTTATTCACATGGCTCCTTAGAGCATGAGCATGATGAGCTTGATCTTAACATCTATGAGGGTCACGCTACTATCATGCGGGTTACTAAAATGAGAGTCATTGCATGAGCATGGTGATGAGTTAAACTAGAGTTTATGAAAACCCCGTCGGGTGCCACTAATGCCCGAGGGTGATGATGAGTTGGTGGCCACTTTTGGAGAAGTGGTGCACCGGGTATTTTGCGTGTGTGGTTTCGGAAATGGGATTAGATTTATGATGTGTCGATCGTCCCAACCTTACCAGTACGACCATGATACCCCTTTATGGGACGGGGCTTTGTTGATTACTCTGGTCGGTGCTAGCAAAGAGCCACATTACTAGTGGCGGGAGTGATTGTCGTCACTCTCGTGATGGGGTCGTGCCAGGTAGGACGACTATGCCATTATTATGAGTTCCAGGCACACTGTTGGTCCCCGCATGGTTGATACTGTCCAGAGTCGGTGCTCGTAAGATGTACAACATGTGGGCTGGATACCAATCGAGTGGACCTCTTTGTCTAGTATCGTCAGGGGAAAGATGATGATCGGGTACTTACCTTGGGTATACATGATATACCGTGAGTCGTGGATGACACGGAAGTTTCCCCTTTCTCGTGGGTCTAGTGTACTACCTCTGGAGAGTGTCAAACTATTCGAATAGCCGTGTCCACGGTCAAGGATAGTTGGGTGGTGCTGCTTAAACTACGTCCAGCGTTTCCGCATAAACCAAGTGTCTGTGTGTGTGAGTTCGGTGAATGGTGTTAATAACTGGAGTTACTTGAGGAATTGATATGACCAAGTTCGGTGACTTGGCATATAGGGTGATCCCGTGTGTTCAACCCTTGTCAGATATGTCGATATATGTAACCTGTTCTTCAAGAGTAGTTCTTTAACTTGTTGCATATACCTGATCATTCCACCAAATTGCATTCCACCAAAGATACAAGTTATTGTTATTCTTCACTATCCATGTTCATATCATGGGCTGTTTGCGAGTACATTCAAAGTACTCATTGGCTTGCCACTGGTTATATTATTGACCAGACATGGAAGACAGGAGTTTGGCGACGAGTACGCCTGCGGAAACGGACCTGCGATCTAGGACGCTTCCAAGTCAGAATTCCTGTCGGTGTAGGCTTGATGGCATGGGCACCGCTTAGCCCTTAAGAGTTTCCGCTACCCGATGTATCTGTTTAATTGGTTTTAGGCCTCGCTCTTGAACCCGACCTTCTGGTCGTTTGATGTAATAATTTCGGTACCTAGATGTAAGACTCTATTATTCAGTATCTGTGTTTAGTGAACATTGACCCTTGGGGTCACTAGGCACGGCGAACCCGACTTGCTAGTCTGGGTCCCCACAATAAGTCAACTAAAAAGAAAGATGATGAAGACATTGAACACTTTACTGATATCTTAAAAATGCCTCCTTATGCAAAATATATAAAAGACATCATCACCAATAAGAGAAAAATACCGGAAGCTAAAATATCCACTATGCTTGCTAATTATACTTTTAAATATGGAGTACCTAAAAAACTTGGAGATCCGGGAATACCAACTATACCTTGCTCCATTAAATATGGAGTACTTTTAAATATGCTTTATGTGATTTGGGAGCTCGTGTTAGTGTTATGCCTTTCTATTTATATAAAAGACTTGATTTGAATAAACTCATAGCTACTGAAATATCTTTGCAAATGGCTGACAAATAAACTGCCATACCTACCTGTATTTGTGAGAATGTGCCTCGTTGTTGTTGCTAATGTTACCATTTTGACTGACTTTGTTATACTTGAGATGCCTAAAGACGACAACATGTCGATTATCCTTGGTAGACCCTTCTTGAATACTGCAGGGGCTGTTATTGATTGCAATAAAAGCAAGGTGACTTTTCATATCAATGGTAATGAGCATACGGTGCACTTTCCAAAGAAATAATTCCAAGTGAATGGTATTAATGTTATTGAAAAATCTCCGACAATCAATATTCGAAGTTTTCAACTACCTCTACCTACTATTAAAAATAAATATGAAATGCTTATTGTGGGGGACATTCATATCCCCATTGAGTTAACTTAGTGATTTACGGAAGTTCTTCAGTTTCATATTAATCGAAAGTGGTTGTTAATAACACTTGATCAACCTTCTTACTGGATCATTTTTGAGAGGTATGAAGTTGATGAATTTAGAGAGCACTACCTTCTCTTCCCACCTTTTTTTTCTTAGTTAAATAAAATAAAATGCCATGCTTTGTTTGTTTGTGAGTTTTCCATGCAATAAAAAATGACCCAAAATATAAAAGTCCTGAGAATGCCCTGGAAATTTAACATGATTTTCTTCTGAATATTTCTGAATTTCTGGTGCAAATAATATCAGAGGGAGGTACACCAGGTGAGCACGACCCACCTGGGCGCGCCAGGACCTCCAGGAGTGCCCTCGTGGGTTGTGGTCCTCACATGGGCCCCTCACTTAATTCTTCTCCCCACATCACTCCATTCACCCAGAAAAAATTACTATCAGTCTCTCTCTCTCTCGTGTTCTTGCTCCCGAAACCGCGGATTCCGATCTCTTTGCTCGAAGCTCCATATCTGAATCTGTTTCGGGGACTTGTTGCTTGGTATGTGACCCCTCCATGTGTCCAATCAGTTTTTGTTTTAGTTGTTTTATTTTTGGAATAATTAGCTACTCTTGGTGCTGCTGTAGATGATCTTGCATGTTGAATTCTTAGAGTTCTAAGTAGTTTGAATGCTTGCTATGGCCTCTATACATCCCTAAGTGTAGTTGCTACCATTTTTGTGAAGTTCAGTTGAGAAACTTTTTGTGGACTAAAAATTTCAGAATTTTGTTCATAGGAAAAAGACGAGTTTCTTTAGGAAGTTTGCTCCCAGGAAGAACTCCAAGGGGGTTATTGGGGAGTCATACGACAATGATCTCCGTACACGGAGGTTGGCGAAACTACGGCTGTGCGAGTGGCCGCATAATGTGTTGATGAAAGGGGCTCGAATCCTTCAATAGTTCAAACAATATGCTGGTAATGCCGGCCTCACCGACTTCATTGCAGCTGAATGCGAACAGGGCGGATACATGATTATGCCTGAGGACATTGTCTATTACCGGAACAACCTAACTGCGGCATAGGAGGAGCCTCAGCAATGGGACCCTATGGTGCCTGCTCCCCAGCACTTCAACATGGGACCTCACGGATTCTACGACTGGTGATTACCAAGTTAAGCCAAAAGCCTAAGCTTGGGGGAGTACGTATTGCCACCGACATTACATTCATGTTCACACATTTCATCCCAGTTGCCGGTGTCCACACTTTTTCATTGTATCATCCATGTTTAATTTATTTTATTCATTTCTTCTCATGTGTTTGAATAACTTTGAGAAAATCCAAAAATATGTTTATTGCTTCTTTTTGCTTTTTTATTCCTAGTTTAAATTGTTGTAACACTAAAAAGAAAACCCAAAAAGATTTCCTTGTTCTTCTTTTACTTGTTGGGAGATTTACCGTCTAAATAGTTTTTCTTGTTTTTTGCTTTTCTCTTTTCATTTGCTCATTTGCGAAAAACCAAAAACTCCAAAAATATTTTAGTGTGTTTCTCTAAATTTCTTTTCTTTTTATTGCATCATACCGAGGAGAAGACCACAATGAAAATATTGAGTGGCTCTGATTTGCATCATTATTGATCTGATAAAGAGCCCATATTAACTTGTCTTCTCCTCTTGAGTAAAATGTTTGCAGATTCCAGCTTAGTCCATGGCATTCTTGCACTATTATTATTTTCAAATCATTCGTTCATGCAAGTGAAAGGCAATAATGGCGATATTATATGAACTAGCCATGGCGGAGAGAAACGAGTATGAACTTGACTTGTTCTATTTTTGTAAATATGTTTAACCTATTATGATCAAACATGTTTGCAATGAAAATTAGAGATTACAGTTCCTCATGCCATGCATAAGTAGCTAGGAGTGAATAATGACTTATCTTGGATATCAACATTGCGTTAAAATGATTGTGATGTAGTATGATGATATGGTATCCTCCCCTGAATGTTCGAGTGGCTTAACTTGGCACATGTTCATGCATGTAGTTGAATCAAAACCAACATAGCCTCTATGATATTTATGTTCATGGTGTTCATATCCTACTCATGCTACTTTCCAATGTCACTTATGCATAATGCATGTTCCTGACCGTTGTTGCTCTCTAGCTTGCCGCTTCTCAAACTATTTGCTATCCTTCGCCTGTACTAAGTGGGAACTCTGCTTGTACATCAAAAACCTGAAACCTAAGTTATTCCATATGAGTCCACCATACCTACATATATGCGGTATTAACCTGTCGTCCTAAGTAAATTTGCATGTGCCATCTCTAAAAACTTCAAACAAATATCCTTTATGTGTGCGCGGATCGTTCATGGAACGATAGGAGGTAGTCGGTATCTTCCATGCTAAGCAGGTTATTCTCAGGTCGAGTGTTTATTCACTCGCCATCGCACGAGAAAAGGGTGGCAATAGGGATGCCTAGTCCCAAACTGTAAAAAGGATTGATCTCTCAAATATTGAAACAAAAACTCCCAATGGAGTCATAACCTTTACGTTTCCGCTTGGGAACCGCCACTAGGATGCTTAGCATGGGAGATATTGATAACTGATGGTCGTGAAGTAAATGAGAAGGGTGCATGTCTCAAAATTTCATTTACCTCTGTTTTAAAAGCTTGAGCTATGGCACCTCTACAAATAACTGCTTCCCTCTACGAAGGGACTATATATATACTTTTATGTTGTGTCATCACCTTCTAAAATAAGCGCCAGAACCTGAGAGCACTATTGTCATGCTGATGCATTATGTGTAGCTAATGTTGGGTGCATCATGACTGGATCTTTTCTACCATGAATTACAATGTTTAGTCGCTGCTTGAACTTTGGGGGTGCTGTGCATTTATGTTTTGCGGTCTCAAAAAGGGCTAGCGAGATACCACTATTGTCATATTGTATAATGGTTGTTTTGACAATGTATTGTTGTTTGAGATATATCATTATTGTTCTCTAGTTGATTATGTCATTGATATGAGTTAATATAATTTTTAATAGTTACTGTCGACATGGATAGTTATAATCTTTGCTGAAAACCTGGGTGCTGTTTAAGCTTATTTATGAAACAAGAGCAAAAGAGTTCGTAAAAGTTTTTCTTTTTCACTTTCAGTTTATCAACAGAATTGCTTGAGGACACGCAAATGTTTAAGCTTGGGGGAGTTGATATGTCTCCAAGAATCTACTTTTCCTAACGCTTTTCCTCTTGTTTTGGACTCTAATTTGCATGATTTGAATGAAACTAACCCCGGACTGACACTGTTTTCAGCAGAACTACCATGGTGTTGTTTTTGTGGAGAAATAAAAGTTCTCAAAATGGAACGAAACTTTGCGAGGACTTTTTATATCAATAAAGAGAATTTTTGGAGCCAACAACCACCTGAGGTCGGCACCTGGGTGGGCACAACTGACCAGGGCGTGCCTGCCCCCCCCCCCCCAGGCGCGTCCCGGTGGGTTGTCCCAACCTGGTGGCCCCTATGACCCTGAAACCGACGCTATAAAATCACATTATTCCAGAAAATATCAGGGAGAAAAAATATCGTGTTTCATAAGACGGAGCCGCCGTCGTCTCCTTTTCTTCATCGGGAGGCCAGATCGGGAGTCCGTTTGGGGCTTCAAAGAGGGGATCTTCGATCTTCGTCATCACCAACACATCTCCATCACCAATTCCATGATGCTCCCCTTGGGGAGTGTGTAATTCCTTCGTAGGCTCGCTGGTCGGTGAGGAGTTGGATGAGATTCATCATGTAATCGAGTTAGTTTTGTTAGGGCCTGATCCCTAGTATCCACTATGTTCTGAGATTGATGTTGCTATGACTTTGCCATGCTTAATGCTTGTCACTTTGGTCCCGGATGCCATGTTTTCAGATCTGAACCGTTTATGTTATCACCATTATATCCATCTTCTAGATCCGATCTTGCAAGTTATAGTCACCTACTACGTGTTATGATCCGGCAACCCGGGAGTGACAAGAGTCAAGACCACTCCCGGTGATGACCGCAGTTTGAGGAGTTCATATATCACTGTGTGTTAATGCTTTGTCCCGGTTCTCTATTAAAAGGAGGCCTCAATATCCCTTAGTTCCCAATATGACCCCGTTGCCACGGGAGGGTCGGACAAAAGATGTCATGCAAGTTCTTTCCATAATCACATATGACTATTTACGGAATACATGCCTACATAAATTTATGAACTGGAGCTAGTGCCGTATCGCCCTAGGTTATAACTATCTCGTGATGAATATCATCCAACGAGTCACCGATCCAATGCTAAGTTACTACTATTGCTAAGTTTAGCTGCTTCGGCTGGGCCATTGGCCAAACGGGCCAGGTTTTGGGTTCTCTTTTATTTTCATAAAGAAAACAGAGATGAGATAGGAAAGGAAAGAGAGGTTAGGAGTGCATTTTGATAATGGGGGAAAAATACTTGACCCCACAAAATATATTGGATCCAAGGATAAGTATAATTGGCCCTGTTTGGATGAATTGGATCCGAACATATTTGAATTTGATTCAAATAAGGTTGAATTCTGACAAGGTTTAGATATGTCCAAAATGTTGATATTTAAGGTGGATCCTCGATAAATGCACAAATAATTATTACAAATGTTTGGAGGTCAAACTTGAAGTAGGAAAGGCATGGGATTACATTGCGAGTGTGTTAGATTATTTTATGGTAGCTCCCTAAAATATTGGGAGGATATGTTTTAAAGAAAAATCACCATATGAATTCCTTCAGTTTAGATGGATGAAAGATCTATACCATTTATTTATTTGAGTGCCAAAATTTAATGACGTGATGGCATGATGACATGATGAATGCAACAACCAAATAAATCATGGGACGATAATAAAATAAAAGGGGAATCTTCTGAAGTGTCGGTCTCGGGCTGTTACAGGTAGGCCTTGACGCGGACTCTATACCTTGATAAACTTTTTGTGGGACAAATCACAAATTGATTCCTCACCGGAGCACTCCTACCGCCTAGGAGTCTCCAACCTCCAAGAGTAACAAGATCAAGGGGGAGATGCTGAATACTAGCTCAAATCAAAAATTTCTTTGGTCAAAAGAGAGAGGAGTGGATGTATGCTTGGATGAAATCTCTCTCAAGAACTCGCAAAAATCTCTTCAGTATTTACCACAAGAATGATCAAATCCCAACTCTCTGAAATCCCACCAAAAGCAACTAATGATATCGAGGGATGGAAGAGGAGAGGAAGAATGGAGGAGGTCAATAAATAAACCCTAGATCCATGGGATAGTTTTCTCCCACATGGATTGGAGTTTTGAGGCTTGGGGGAGGAGGAGAGAGCTCAAATTGACGGGGAAATATCATTTCCAAAAGCTCTAACTCGTTGGGGGGGAAGAAGGGTACCTTATATACTGCCCACTAAATCTACCTGTTATGGACAGAAAAACGTAGCCCAGAACTTCTGTCTTGCCCGAAACTTCCAAGCTCCCTATTGGGGCACATGATGTAAACTTTCTGGTTAACCCGAAACTTGCCCCGGAACCTGCCCGGAACTTCTCGCCGCGGAACTTTCGGATTCCTTTTGGGGCAGGTTTTTGGAAACTTTCTGTTTATCCAGGTACCGGCCCAGAACTTCCGCCCTCAATAATCAACGAGCATACTAATAGTAAAACATGTATAACTTTTACATACAAACTCCAATTTTTATGATCTTGCGCTCGTTTTGTAGCTATAGAAAAGGTTCAGGTTGTGACGTAGAGAAGCACCCAATATAAAACAAAATGGATGATGAAATCATTGCAAAGGTTTGAGTATAGAATTTGGGGAACCCTTTTTGGCTTACAGTTTTACTTTGGGATATATGATAGGAGTGGAATTGTGTATAGAAGATGTTGACTTGAGCAAGTACATTATGCAACCCTTTGACCCCCTCTTAATAGTGGGAGATCCCTATAACTCAGGAATCATAAAAGAGTTACACTACATATCTATCGATAATCCATTCTTGAGTGTAGATGTTTATTCGGTGATCATCACTCCACACTATTAATGTCAAAGTAGCTAATACCTTTGAGTCGAGCATTTCACTTGAGCTTGATGTTATTGTTTCTTATTGGCTAAAGTTGGAGGCAAGACATTGATTAAGTTTTCAATTATCTCTCCCATACACAATGTGGAAAGCCTTGCTTTGTATTCATCTTCACTTGTCCATTATGTGAAAATACACCAGCTTCAAGCATGTAATTCTTCCACGTGGTTATCTTGAACTTGCCCTTGTCAAACATGATCATGAACACTTGATGTCATCATGTCATGGACACTTGGAATCTCTTTAATGTTGCGAGCCCATCAGAATTACCTAACCTCATAAACATAGACATCACATAGTATGGGTTATTACACAAAGCGCAATTGACAATTACTTACCATACCACAAGATCCCATGTGGTACACCATTTGTTCTTGTGTGATGACCAACTTTGATTTAACTCTTTGATCTTCATCTTGGTCAACATTTATCTTTGGTCCATGATTAATCTTGATGTCTTGAAGGCCCTATTGATTTATTATTAGGCTTCACTACTTTAAGAAATGATTCCAATATATCAATTCACCATGACCGTATCAAGTTTCTCCATGAATCTCATATTGGCTATAACTTGCTCGTCTTCATGATATAACATAGTCTCTTGAGAGGCACAATGAATTCTTCACTTGAATTACTTGCTTGATGGCATAATCATCCATGACTTAACATATGAGCTCCTCATTATCCTATTTTCAAGACATATGTATAATTCTACTCTTTCATTATTCATCCATCATGGTTCAAACAATAAAGCAAAGGATGAGAATGTGTGAGATCCTCAATGAACTCCACATAGACTACATCTTGTTCATCACATGTAATTCATCTTAATCGTATCATAATTGATTCAATCATTGAGCTCATCCTTCATGCATGCACAACAATATGTATATGACATTCATTTAGAATTCATTCGAGCTCCTTCTTGCATCTTCATAGAACAAACATACTTCAATTCATCCAATATTCTTCATGCATTGGAAATAGAACATTCCTTCAAATGTATAGCTCAATGCAAAATTAGTCCATTAGGATTGTCATCAATTACCAAAGCCCAACATCGGGACTACATGCACTTTTAGTTGTGGCATGAGTGAGAGGTAATTATTCATTTCTATAGTTCCTTCGATTCAATCCCGTGGATGAGGTTCTCCAAGGGCTCAATCGTATGGTTTCTATTCCATCAAGCAAATCCATCCGACGACTGAAATATCGTGAGTTATAAGATAGTTAGGAGTGTGCCTCCGTTCTTATTTCTGCATAGATCCATAGGAACACCCCAAAAAACCATCTAGTTCGGGTTAAATTAATCTTTTGGTTTGACTAGATTCACAAAAATAAAATATTATTTCTTCTCTCCGGCAGGACTTCTCGAAGTTGTGTCCTCTCTCAACCTGTCTCTTCTTTGTGTTTTGAAGTTACTCTCTTTGTATTTTCGTCACTACTCTCATAGTTCATTATTTCTAGACTAGTATACGATAGAATAGTTGGATGATAAATTATTCTACGTTTTTACACATTAGCCTATAATTCTTTTAACCATAGCTCATTTCTTCCATAAAATAGTGTGCCCTTGATTTTTCAAATAGCCATAACTTTCTACTTGTTTATCCAAATTAGGTGAAACCAACACATAGATTTTTGTCTTGATCTATGAACATATCAAATCAACTTTTTGCATCTTTTTAATTTTGAAATCTATTTAGATTCATATCAAAATTTGTTTGATCATATATTTTTATCCGTAGCTACGTTTATGATGAGTCAATTGCATCGTATCCATATCAAAATAATATTTTTGTTAGTATCATTAGTATTACATTTTCAACATAAAATTTTGATCATAGTCAGATTATTCTATTAGCCCACAAAAGTGTTGCCACACATGTTTTTAAGAACATTCAACGCAATATTGAATTACTTACATCTTTTGACCCGTTGTTCTAAATCTAGTAAATGTTTTTCCTACATGTTTATACTGTCTTCCTATATCCAGTAATTTAAGTAATTTGAACTTTTGAACCATTCGAATTTGTGTTCAAAATTCACTTGGCCGTATCTTGGAAACCATAGCATGTTTTCAATTGATTCCTTCTGCACCTAAATACTCGTGTCATATACTTCATGTTCATAACCACCATACTCCAATTGAAATACTTTTGACCTTTGAAAATATAAATTCAATTTGTACTCCAATTCGTTATAACTTGTGTTGTAGTGCTAGTTTTCAATTGCTTTTTGTTGTAAATAAATTCCTATGTCATATTTTATATGTCGTACAACATTCATGTTGTTCTCCCTATACTTTGGATCATCTTCCATAGAGTATCCAACCTAAGCTTATACAGAAATAGTTCATAATTCTCTGACTCTTTTGATTTGAGTGCTTCACCTTTCACCTTACAACACCAAACAAATAGTTTTCCTATTAAACCTTATTATGTTCTTATTGTGCACCATGACTTACTTTTTCGTACGTTGTTTTCGTTCTTGTTTTTGTGGCACAAATGTTTATTGAATGTTATTTTTTTAGGATAGATTGCTCGGAGAATGATGAGTAGTGTTATCAGAATTGTGAGTGCGAAGAACTTCCACCAACAAGTACCATGCAAGTTCACTTTTATTATATCATTGATTACCCATGTTTTATTGCATTAGATTCAACCTTTTTCACCATGCATGCAAAGTAGGTAAATTGGAAATTTGGTCTTGAGTAGTGTGGTGAGGTAGGAACGCTATTATTATTTTTGCATTTGCTACGCTTAGTAGACGGGGATTAGTAGGCCTGTTCACGGAAGTTGTGAGGTGATGAATTATAATTGCTGATAACAATTTCAGGACTGACGACGACAACTTCAAGAACTCAAGGACTCAACACCTGATTTTCCAAATATACCTATGTGTGGAAATTGGGTGAATGACAGCCCGGAGGACCCAATGGTTAGTCTAGGTGTTGCTAGAGAAGTGCTAGTCAATCACATGGAAAGTCCCACGCAGGTTCGAATAGGCAGCTGAATACTTCAAGATCGGAAGCTTAGATGTGCAACCACAAGTCGGTATGGGTTCTAGCTTGGTTGGTCTTAGTTGTGAATCTGGCTGGACAGTGCTAGCAGATGTAAACAAATGGTAGGATTGGATGGGCACTACCAGTGGTCAGGGAAACTCTATACAAGATCATGTTTCATTCGTCCTGTTCTCAAACATCAAGTAGTGTGAGGACATAAAAGGAGGGAACGAATCATGTGGGTAAAGTGCACAAGAACCTGTAGAGCATCAACCTAACTGATTAGTTATGTCCCCGACTATGGACAACTTGAGCTTCTCGAATTGGATATATCTCGGAACTCTCAACACCGCACTATAAATGGATTACTGGATATATTGATTAATAGGTTTAATGATGACTTTGGGATATGAGATTTTGGTTGGCAAAACCATCTCATTAATAACATTAATGTTGTAGTAATAAGCTTTGATTCCTTTGTAGTAGGTAAAAACCATCTTTTGTGCAAAAACTCAACATAGAGCCTGCACAACCATATTGCATATAGTGATAGAGTTATTTTAAACTGCTCTATGTGTGATCATTCTAGTACATTCAATGTACCACCTACATTGCTACAACTTATCATGTTGTAGGATTTTCTATGACGAGTAAGTCTTATGCTGTAGGGTTATGGTCTACACTCAAGTTGCCATTGGCGTTGATGGGAATCCACACCCTTATGATTGTTTTTGGTGTGTTACAAGAGGTATACTCTAGATCTACGTTACCTCTTTGACATGTGATGTTACGGTATTTCATGGATGTACTGTGTGTGCTAGCATACCGATTCAATGATAACACAGAAAATACAGAGGCACTGATCCATTTGGGCCAGGCCGCTAGGGATATGGTATTAGAGCACATGTTGAGTGTAGGACGTGAACCTAGAAAGTAGAAATTAAAAAGGCTTAGGATAATATATCTCTAAAAGTTTATTTTTAAAAAGATCATGTACTTCTCATCTTTTTTGAGCTTTTTAAAATATTCCCTCTTACCTCAAATAGTTAGACAATACCCTTTCCCTTTTTGACCACACAAAGGATGAACTGTAACCACTTGGAGAAGGACAAAATATCGGACAACTGAAGACCAATTCAGTGAAAAGATGATTACACTATGCATTTCAGAGGAAAGAAGCTACAACAGTTGAAGATTCCGAAGACACGAAGAATTTGAAGACCCCGAAGAATTCCAAGATTTATATGACCCTTAGCAATCCAAACCCTCATTGTATACTAATTCTAGATGTGATGATTTGTGAGCTGTCATTTTATGGTTGTACTGACACCCACAAATAATAGATATTTTCTAAAATATGTTGTTTGTATGGGTATCTTTCTCTCCCCCAATCCTAAATGATCCCAAAACCCTTGTACCAAGTAGATGATGAGTGAAGATGGGCTCGTATTTCCTGGATCGATGACTTAGTTGGAGATATTACGATCGATTGAAAACATGGAGGATCACTTGGGAAGTAAGATTGTCGAAAGAAGAACTCTCGAAGAAGTGATACGTCTCCCCTGTATATATAATGTTTGATTGTTACATGTTGTAATATTATCATTCTAGGGTGCTTTTTGGGTGTTTTTATACAAAATAATATTATTTCCGAGAACTAACCTAATAACCTAGTTCCTAGTGCCAGTTGCTATTTTGTGCATGTTTTTGGCTTTTCAGGTTCACAGTACCAAACATAGTCCAATTGCCCCGAAAGTTTTTTATGGACCAAAAGAAAACCTAGAAGCTTCGGAAGGAGGACAGAGGCCACACGATGGATCCACCACACAACAGGGTGTGCCGAGCGGGTGGTCACGCCCTGATGTGCGGTGGCCCCCTGACGCCTCGTGGCATCCCTCTTCGTCCTATAAATTCCTAGATGTTCAAAAAACCCTTGAGAGCCACCTGAAATAATTTTTGTTTCACCGCAAGACTCTGTTCCGTCGTGAGGCCATCTGGATCCCTTGTTTGGTGTCCTGTCGGAGGAGGGATCAATCACAAATGATCTCTACATCAACCTTGCTGCTCCCATGGTGATGTGTGAGTAGTTTACCATAGACTTATGGGTCCATAGCTAGTACCTAGATGGCTATCTCTCTCTCTTGATCTTCAATACAATGATCATCCTATCTTCACTTTTATCTATCCGATGTAATCCTGTTGTGCAGTGTATTCGTCGGGATCTAATAAATTGTGGGTTTACGTTCAGATTATTCATGATAAAGATATGAGTCTTCTCTGAATTCTAATTATGATTCTTATTTGCATGATTATCATAGCTTCGTAAATCTATTGAAATAGTTTGGCCAACTAGATTGATATTTCTTTAGTGAGAGGGGTGCATTGTAGTGGGTTCAACCTAACGAGTTTCTATATCCCACTGACTGAAGGGGAGAAGATACATATTTTTGTTGTTACCACTAAGGATAAAATGATGCGGTTAGTTCATATTGCTTGAGTTCTATTTGTCTACATCATCTCATCGATCTCCAGGCATTACTATATTTGTCATGAACTTAGGGCATGTTCGGAGACCCTCCGGCTCCCGACTCCGTTACCAAAGCAGCCGGAGCTGTAGTGCAAACATATGGAGCTGGGAAACAGATACTCCATGGATCCTTGGATTTGGCGAAGCTGGAGGTTTCCCGAACAACTCCTTAATACGTAGAGAGGAAAGCATATAAGTGCTCTTGAAGTGGAGTAACAGTAATAGGTGCAGGCAGGAGTTGACCTATTGTCTAATGGACGTGAGGCCTATATACACATGATCGTAGCCATGAATAGCACATAACTATGCACTTTTTTATCAATTACCCAAAATAATTTTGTTTACTCACCGTATGCCTACTACATGACAGATGCAATTACGGAAAACTATGCCCGGGATCTATTCACTTATAAGTTTACAAACACTTTGAATACTAGCCGCCTTAATTTACTTTTTGTTTACTTTTGAGTTTTCAACTTCTATATACACACTTTACTTGCTTGGAAATAACGAGTCCAAGGGGATTGACAAACCTCTTGCTTGTGTTGGGTGCAAGTGTTTCTTTCTTTTGTGTGCAGTCGTTGAAATTGGGGGTTGATTGTTACTCCTATTGGTTCGATAAACCTTGGTTTTCTACTGAGGGAAATACTTACCTATATTGTGAAGCATCGTTCGTTCCTCTTGACGGAAAAACCAACGCAGATCACAAGCGTCACAAAGGATTTCTAGCACCGTTGTCGGGGAATATCATCAACCTACTATCAAGTAACTTCACACAAAGTAACATTCACCTATTATGTTTTCTTTATTTGTTATTATATTTAGCTTGCTCCATAAAAATCAAAAAATACAAAAATATTTATCTTTGCTTGTCACTAGTTTTCTTCTTTGCTCGCGAGTTTACTTGTCGTGCTTGTTACTTTGCTTGCTCGGTCACCATGTCTCAAGATACTACTAATTTGTGTGACTTATCAAATACTAATAACAATGATTTTATTTGTACATCTATACCACCAACCACTAGTGCGGAGTCTTACAATATAAATGCTGCATTGCTAAAGCTTGTGATGAAAGATCAATTTACTGGAAGTCCTAATGAGGATCCTAGTGCTCGTCTTAATACCTTTGTCGAACTTTGTGATATGCAAAATAAAAAAGATATGAATGATGATATCATGAAATTAAAGTTATTTCCTTTTCTTTACGAGATAAAGCTAAATCTTGGTTCTCATTTTTACCACGCAATAGTGTTGGAACATGGGATAAATGTAAAGATGCTTTTATTACCAATTATTTTCCTCCTGCTAAGATCATCTAACTTAGAAATAAAATTATGAATTTTAAGCAACATGACCAAGAACATGTGGCACAAGTGATATGGGGCACACCCGCGGTGGTCGATCTTTTCACACTTCGAGGGGGAAAGAGAGGGAAAATCAAGAGAAACACAAGAACTCAAGAACAATCCTCAAATCACACATCCACTAGATCCACATAAAGACATGCGGATACACGATCCAAGGTCAACGAAAGGATACACATAACGGTAGTCTTCCCTACGAGAGGGGGCTTGTATCCACGAGGGGGTCTTTCCTAGGTAGGGGCCTTGACATCACTATGGATCTTCTCACATGGAGGACTTCTCCATGGGGAGGAAGGACATTAGATGGAGCTAAGCTCAACAATAGTCTGTCAAATCAAAGCTAACCATACAAAGGAGGAGGAGGTGGCCTATATATAGTCCAAGGAGAAATAGAGGGGTACATGGGTTGTGTCCCAACGGTCTCTGCACACACAGGGCTCGAATGTCCGAGTGGCATTGGTCGTCCAACGGCTTAGAGGGGCTCGGACGTCCGGTGGCGTCCCTTCGTCCGATGACTTTGGATCGAGAGCGATGGTGCCGGATTTCTGGGGCGCATGATTCGTCCGAGGCTTGGTCATCCGGCGGGTCCAGAAGTCCAAGCGGTTGGTTCTATCAGGCCGAGGCCGGACGTCCGGGTGGTTTCAGATGTCCGAGTGCTATAGCAGGAGGACACGGGTGACTCCAGGCGTTGGTCGTCCGGATGAGCTCAGACGCCCGGACGCTCGGGTGGCTCGGACGTCCGATCGTGCTCGGTCTGTCAACCACTGGGGCGTTCAGCTTCAACTTCTTCTTCTTCGTGGTCCTTCATGACTAGTCCATGGCCTCCTTCTGAGCACCTGAGTAGGAGAAGGGTCTTCCCTTGAGGTAGCGACCATGTCTTGAGTGGATCAAATGATAGGTGAGCAAAGAGAGATGTCACCTTGTTTTCAATGGCACGTGTACGGGCTCTCGTCATGGGCCCACTTGTAGCTTGAGGTGTTGGTGTCGTATCCATGGGGATGATCATGGGATGCTCCGTATCATCTCCCCCCGCTGGGAAAGAACCATCCTCGAATCAATTTCTTCATCACCATGGAAAGGATATAGGTCCTTGACATTTAATGTGTCTCTCATGTTGTACTTGTCGCGTGGAATGTCGATCTTGTAGGCATTATTGTTGTACCGTTCTAACACCTTGAAAGGTCCATCCGCTTGGGGTAGCAACTTGGAGTTGCATTCGGCGGGGAAGCAGTCCTTACGAAGGTGTATGCATACAAGATCACCGGTCTTGAACACCATGGGGTGTTTGTTGGTGTTGTGCCTCATGGTGACACATTCCACTTGACGTTCAGTCGCGCGCCTTGTGTCTTTATGCAATTTCATGATATAGCTCGCCCTTGTAGTTGGATCCATGTCTACTCACTCTTGAAGTGGTAGCTAAAGAATGTCCAATGGTGACAAGGGGTTGATTACGTAGACCACTTCAAAAGGAGACTTGCCGGTGGTGAAGTGTCTGGCACGGTTGTAGGCGTACTCGACGATGGGGAGGCAATCTTTCCATTCATTGAGATTCTTCTTGATCAACATGCATAGGAGAGTTGATAGTGTACGGTTCGTCACCTCTGTTTGGTCATCGTTTTGTGGATGATAGGCCGAAGAGAATAGGAGCTTCATTTCTAGCTTGGCACATAGATACTTCCAAAAGCAGCTAAGGAACTTGATGTCGCAGTCTGACACAATGGTCTTGGGGTTGCCATGTAGTCTCAAGATGTCCCTACAAAATAGATTCACAACATGTGAAGCATCATCTATCTTGTGACAAGGAATGAAGTGAGCCATCTTGGAAAAGCGGTCCAGAAAAACAAACACAGAATCATGAGCATTCTTTGTTCTAGGCAAACCGAGCACAAATTCCATGCTTATATGTTCCCATGGTTGAAAAGGTATAGGGATAGGCATGTAAAGGCCATGGGACTGAGCTTTTGACTTAGCTTTGCAGCATGTAGAGCATCGATTGGTGAAGCGTGCCATATCACGAAACATCTTTGGCCAAAAGTACTTGTTGGAGAGTGTGGCGTAAGTCTTGGCGCATCCGAAGTGACCCATTAGTCCTCCACCGCGAGCTTCTTGCAAAAACAACAATCAAAGAGAAGACTCGGGAATGCATAATTTGTTAGCACGCATAAGATAGCCATCTTTCATGTAATATTTTTTCCCAACAAGGTTTATCATGGTATTTAGCATATGGAGTCACAAGCGAAGTATCATGCTCATATATATCTTTAATATGCTCAAACCCGATCACATTCAGTTCAAGTTGTGTAACGATCATGCCTTTGCGGCAAGCGCATCGGCTACTACATTCTCTTTACCCTTAATGTATTTGATAACATAAGGAAAAGACTCAATGCATTCACTCCATTTAGCATGTCGTTTGTTCAACTTGGTTTGACCCTTAAGGTAATTCAATGTTTCATGGTCGGTGTGAACGAAAAATTGATGAGGTCGTCAATAATGTTCCCAAACATGCAAGACTCTCACTAAATCATACCGTTCTTTGTCATATATGGGATAGTTGAGTTGTGCGCCCGAAAGTATTTCACAAAAATAAGCGAGTGTGGCGTTTGTCTTGCATGAGGACACCACCTATGGCATTACCACTAGCGTCACAATGCATTTCAAAGGTTTTACAAAGTTTGGTAAGGCAAGCGATGGTTCATTAGTAAGCAAGTTTTTAAGTTCAAGAAAACCGGTGTCTTGCTGTTGTGGAATGTCGCATGGGAAACAAAAAATTTCCTACGCACACGAAGACCTATCATGGTGATGATCATCTACGTGAGGGAGCTCGGATCCACATACCCTTGTAGATCGCTAAGCAGAAGTGTTAATAAACGCGGTTGATGTAGTGGTACGTCTTCACGATCTATCCCACGAACAGTCCCACGATCCGTCCCACGAACCGTCTTGTGATCCGTCCCGATCAAGTGCCGAATGGACGGCACCTCCGCATTCTGCACACATATAGGTCGATGACGATCTCCGCCTTATTGATCCAGCAAGAGAGACGGGGATGTAGACGAGTTCCCCACAACACGATAGCTCTCTGACGGTGGCGGTGATCTATTCCTAGAGGGCTCCGCCCGAGCTCCGTAGAAAACCGATCTAGAGGAAGAACTATGAAGTAGCGGTTTAGGGTTCCACATAGCAAAGTTGTGTCTCAAAAAGCCCTAAACCTCTAGTATATATTGGAGGAGCCAAGGGGTGGGCCTTGCCTCCTACTCCAAGTAGGAGGGCACCGGCCGAGAAAGGGAGGAGGGACTCCCACTCCAATTCGGTTTGGAAGTAGGAATCCCTTCCTTCCTTCCCACCTCCTTTTTTTCTTTCTCCTTTGATTTTTTTCTCTTGGCCGAAATAGTCCTATTGGGCTGGCCTCACCAGCCCACCAAGGGCTGGTGCGCCACCCATGGGCCTATTAGGTTATTCCCGGGTGGGTGGCCCCTCCCGGTAAAACCCGGAACCCATTCGTCACTACCGGTAATGCCCGAAATCTTTCTGGAAGACAAATGAAACAATTCTATATATCAATCTTCGTTTCCGGACCATTCCGGAAACCCTCGTGATGTCCGTGATCTCATCCGGGACTCCCTACAAAACTTTGGTCACCAACACCTATAACTCAACTATACCGAAACGTCATCAAACCTTAAGTGTGCAGACCCTGTGTCACATCCCTGAAACCCAAATCAAGTATAGCATTGTGCTCATATCTTGTTTGCATTGCATCCAAGAAAATTGCAAAAAGGTCAAAGCAAGTGGTGAAGCAAAACTCAAAAACCCTAGCCACTTCTCAAATTCAAAGAAACTCTAAACTTGTTCAAATGAATGAACCCAAAATGGCCTCAAGAAAAGTTCAACTTTTCTGATAATTCATGGAAGCAAATAAGCAGTGAAGAAAACTATTTCATAACACATTTGGCATTTTATTTAAATGCAAAAGGCTACTGGATTCAAGTTTAAATTTGAATTCAAAAAACTTTAAGTTTTCAAAAATGGTGAAAACTTCAGGAATGGTTGGATATATTCCAACAAATATTCTGGTGTGTTCAAAATATTTTTATAAAATATTTTGGAGCTGAAATAAATAGAAAATCAAAACAGTAACAAAACAGGAAAAAAAATGAAGAAACACCTACCTGACGCTCACCTGGCCCAGGCCCAATCCCTGTGTCGTCTTCCTCCTCGCGAGTAGGAGCAGGAGGTGGCCGCAGCGGCACCCGACACCTCCACGCAGCTCCCTGCCTGCCTGTCCGCCACTTTGCTCTGGCACGCACGGGGATAACCTCCCCGAGCACTGGCCTATCCATTCCCGCGCACCATTTCCCCCCTCTCCTCTCGGTTCCTTCCTCCCCTTCTGCCGCCATTGACAGGAGCTCGAGCTCGAGCTGCCCATGCCTTTGGCCACTAGTTCTTTTCCTCGAGTGCCCCATTCGCTCCGCCTCGACGAGTTGGTCCTCCTTGCAGAAGTAGAAGTCCCCCCGAGCCATGCAACGCCGATGGCACCGTCGTCTTCAAGCTTCGGCCGCCGGCGAGCTTCGTTCGATTCATCGCCCACAGCGCCTCCCCGAGCCGTCTAAGCCCTCCACTGCAATCCCCGTGAGATTGCGATCATTTCCCCTCTTCTTCCCCTCGGTTTCGTGCCCCCTAGCCACTGGACCGACGAGCCCGAGCTCCGGTCGTCGCCCCCGCTCGTCGCCGGTGACCTCCGGTCCTCCAGAGGCCTCCCTGGGGACAGTACTGGATGAGGCCGAGCCTGGGGATCCTCCCAGTGCTCTGGGCTCTCGGTCCCGAGCACTACAGCCGTCTCCGGCGACTCTCCGGCACAGATCCGCCGCAGATTTGGTCGCCGCCGGTCAGTCTCCGGCAGGGGATAACCTGGCCTCACTAATCCATGTTTTAAACGGTAATTAGCCACTGACTAGTGGGCCCCAGGCCAAGTCAAACGCAACCAGGGGCTGGTCAGCGCGGGATTATCCCTGTGAGGCTGGCCAGTGGGTCCCCCTGTCGGGTTTGACCTGATCAGGTTAGCCGACGGGTGACGCCATGATGACGTGGGGCTGACGCAATAAGTGGATTTTCTGATTTAAAAGAATTCTAGAAAAGGCCCAAAACTTCTAAAAATCATAGAAATTAATATGTAACTCGAATGAAAATAATTTATATATGAAAAAGTTTCAGAAAAATCCAAGGATTCTGAATATGTCATTTTCAAACATGTTTGAAAATGTTACTCGACCAAACATGTAGAATAATGAATAGGTTAAATTAAATAATTGCTTTGGAGTTGGAATTTGAAAGTCATTTGAATTCCACTTCAAATTTCTATGATCAAACATTGTTCAATCAATACCAACAACTTAACATATCATTCCCATGCATGTTAAAAACAAGTTGATCTGAGCATCAGGTCGAATCAAGAATACCTCGTTTGAAGTGATATTGAATCTGATTGAAATCAAGTTCAAACCTCATAAAATGTTAGCTATATTAGCATACCACCTTGCATCCTCATGCCATGCTCATGCATCATCTTGTTGCATATGATTGTTATTGATTGTTGTCATTTCTTTCGGTAGGCTCCGCTCCTCCGGATTCCACTGAATATCCGATTGACGGATATTGTCCCTCCTCTGAGCAACGAGGCAAGCAACCATTTTGATCATCCCAATAAATCCCATGCTCTCGCTCCTGCACTTACTTATTGCATTAGGATTAAACGCTCAACTGCTTTTGCCACGTTAGTTGAACCCACTTCCTTTGCATGACCTGTCTTTGTCACAGTAAATAGCTGAACCTTGCAACCTAGCATACCTGGTAGATGCTTGAGCCATGATGTGCCTTATCCTGCTATGCATGCTATGCTTAGAGTTGTGTATGTTCTGTCATCTGGGAGATGAACAGAATTGTGAGAATGTGTTCAGTAAGTAAGGGTTGTGTGTTGAACCTGATTTGGTAAAGGTATCGGTGAAAGTCCATGTAGGAGTACATGGCGGGTTGTTTCATTGGAACCGTCCTTAGGAACTGAGTTTCGTGTATGTAATCCAAGAGTAGATACGACCACATGTTGGGATACTTAATTGACCCTCTTGACTTATTAATCGCTGAGTACTCGGTCCAGGAGTTGCTAGTAGTTTCTGGTGTTTATAGTCATGCTGGAGGTCGTGCATAGTGTTGACCTGAGAGGTGGATGTGATGCGGTAGGCAGTGGCACGGTGTACCAAGTGGCACCCGGATGGTGGGCCTGGGAACCCTGCGGATATCGTTTGGGGCCGTGGCGGAAGCCTCGGCCGGACTTCCGTGCGGGTTACCCTCAGATAGGCGATAGAACTGGACTAAGAATTAGTGTGGTTAACGGTCGTGGCCGACTGCCTCTCTGGGCTTCCGCTTGAAGGTTGCCGAGGTGCATGACGTGCACATGGCGATAAGTGGCGAGAGCGTGTGTGAAGAAGTACACCCCTGCAGGGTTATGATCTATTCGAATAGCCGCGTCCGCGGATATGGACTACTTGGAGACATATGTTGTTCATAGATAACCTTAATGGCTACTCATAAAATTGTCAAGATAAGTGTCAGTGTCGTGGACGGTATTCCCGTATGGAGACAGAATGATTCCACGATGGAGTATTGTTGTGGTGTTAGTGGACTCATGTGCGAGAAATCAAGTTGTCAAAAATTATTTAAAAATGCAAGTTGTCTAGCCACGAGTCAAATGCTGGCTTCCCGCATGAAACCCCACAATTCCTTATTGATACATTTCATGAGTAGATAGTTATCCTAAAGTCTTGCTGAGTACCTCCGTCCTCATGTTTGCGTAATATTTTTTGCAGAGGTTATTAATGACCCTAATGGAGGGTTCTTCCTAGACATCGACGACGACGAGTAGCTGGTATCCCAGCTACGATCTAACCCTAGGGTGGGTCTGTAGTATAGTCAGGCCATGTGCCTTCTAGTTTCATCTGTCAGTACTCAGACAGCTTATCTACTTCCACTGGCTTGTAACTTGAATGACTATTATGATGGGTCGTGAGACCCCTACTGTGTAATATTATGTGTGAGGCTCTTTCGAGCCTTTTAAATAAAGCTTGTATGTTTATGGTTATGTTGTGATGCCATCGATCTATCTATACATATTGGTATGCCATGCGTACGTGTGTCGTACTTGATATGTATGGGGTTCGATTACCTAGCCGTAGACTTTAGTAGCATCCCTTACAGGGAAATGCCCCTTTGTGATCCAACGAGCCATGGTAGCTCACTACTGCTCCGGACACATCGGTTGACCGGCGTGTGTCCTTCTTAGCTGCTGTGTCTGTCCCCTTTGGGGAAATGTCACGCGATGTAATGGAGTCCTTGTAGCTTGCTATGACTCGTCTACATTCGCTGGTGACCGACACCTGCTTTGCTGGGTCATGCATGCCTGTCCTTGTGCGGAACTGCCACTTTGGTTTATGACTAGACATGTCGATCCGGGTTCTTTGTCATTGGATTGCTAGCGACACAATTGCATACGCGAGTCAAAAGGCGCAAACGGTCCCGGCTAAGGTAAGGCTGCAGCCGTGGGGTTAACCCTGCATGAGACCGCAAAGAGATGCGACGTGTTACAGGCTAGATTCCTATGGCTTAGGATCGGGGTCCCGACAATGTTGGTATTAGAGCCTGACTGACTGTAGGACTACTAAGCCAAACTTGTCGAAGTTGAGTCTAGAATTGCTTTAGTTATATATAAGGGAATTGTTTGTGGAAGGGAACGTAAGACTCTTGTTCTCTTCTCAAGTTATTCTATTATGGTCATCCTCGTCTTTTCTACGGGAATTAAGGCCTAGGTCACTCCTCTTCTTATAGGCTCGTGTTTTTGTTCGGTAGATTATAAGACTACGGGTTGAGAGTTATTTTGGGTTTCTTTTATCCCTAGGAAAAGGAAGTAAGTTTGATGATCAGAGAATTGAACTTGATAGCTGAGTGGTTACGTTATTCTATTTTTGGGTTGTCTCAAAAATTGTTTTTGAGCATTTACAGCCGTTATGCTGCCCAATTTTGCATTCAGAGCTCTAATGCTTTTCCATTACTCTCTACTTTGAGATGCCTGGCCGTCCTTCTCGGCAGGTGGTTCGTCTGACCAGGTGCATTGATGTGCCGGGTCATATGGCCATGCTGGTCAGGGTGATGTTGGTGTGCGGTTACCGCTGGTACCCAGAGTACACAGTGGAGGAAGAGTACCGAGACTTCAAACACAACCAGTATATCTGCACTATTAGGGTATTTCCATACTGTTGACATGGCAGTACAAGATGTTGCCTATTCAATGGCCTTATGGATTGGGAGTCACTGTTGACATGGCAGTACAAGATGTTGCCTATTCAATGCTGACCATTATGAGGGCGAGACATGCACTGCTGCAGAATTCAGAGTTCTGCTATGTTCCGACCTCTCAGTCTGGTGAAGAGGGGTACCTCAGTGGGGTCTATTTTGATTCTTCTATGGAGGATCCACTTCTGTAGTCCACTGTTGAGATGCTAGAGAACAGAGACACAGATGTTCGTGCTCTCCGCATGGAGCTTTATGCTACACGTGCCCGTCTGTGGACGGCTTTGAGGCAGCTGGCACCGGTAGTCCATACAGGGTATGGAGATATGGAGATGCTGAAACTTGTTAGAATCCATCTTCTGGCCCATGTTGACTGGCCCGCTACAAGAGGAGTCACCCCTCTTCGGGGACCCCTACTACCACCAGTCACGGGACCAAGGCCACATCCGTGTCCTTATGGATCCGAGGGATCTCAGGCAAGGGTAATTCCTGATCCACAGGTTGAGCTTCCAGGCCATGGAGGCAATCTTTATGAGATGTTCTATGTGGATGCCTGAGCTGTGAGTGGAAGGATAGTATGGTAGTAGCTGTACGTTCACAGTCCTGTGTGACTTCTGAATTATGCTTGTGATGTGAAATGAATTCCGGAGGCATAGATAAATAATGTATAGGAAGCTTGTCAGCCTCTGATGAGTAGTTTCATAATTTCAGTAGTTTGCTCTTTGGTTAAGGTTGTACTGAACTATGTAAGGGTGTGTATGAACCATGGTGTATATATAGCAGTTGCTTGTTACCATGTTGTTTGGATATTCATTTCCGCATTCCATGTGTTTAGTGCATTCTTAATCCATAGCTAGTATTGATGATGATATTGGTCTAAGCTGTGAATTTGTTTGTCAGGATGGTGTTCACCAGGTTGAACCGTGCCCCTGCTCATGAGCAAGGCGAAGGTAGTCAAGCATCGCAGGAAGACCTGCCTCACCCGCCCTCTTTGGCGGAAGTTATGATTGAGGCGGAGAGAAACAAAAGGGAGACCAACCGACTGTTAGAGCGTATTGAGCAGAATATGGCTCGTCAGCCTAGGAATGCTGCAGTGTCCCTCAATGACTTTGTGAAGCTGAATCCTCCAAAGTTCCATCACTCCGTCGATCCCCTCGACGCTGATGATTGGTTGTGCAGTATTTCATGTAAGATTCGCTCTGTGAATGTTTCTAGGGCCGACAAGGTGACCTTTGAAAGACCCGCCAATCTGTGGTGGGAGAACTTTGAAGCTATGCGTCCTGGTGAACCAGCAGCCACATGGGCATACTTTAGTGCAGCCTTCTGTCTGCACCATATTCCAGAGGGCCTGATGGACAGAAAGAGAGAGGAGTTGTGTGCATTCACCCAGGGCAAGTTGATCGTGGATGCCTATAGCCGCGAGTTCGGTAACCTCGCCCGCTATGCAACAGAGGAGGTGTCTACTGATCCCAAGAAGCAAGCAAGATTCCGTAAGGGTCTGAGCCCTGAGCTTCGTCCTGATTTGTGCCTCCACGAGTGTACAAGCTTCCAAGCCCTGGTCAACAAAGCGATCAGTGCTGTTGGGGATATTGCCTGCAGTTGTGACCCGCCAAATATGGGCCGGGTTACTGTTAAGGCGATTCATCCTTTAAGGCTAGTTGGGCCTTTGTCCGGGCGGTTCGAAGTCGAAGGATGGTTATGGAAGGACTCTGGGTTCGACAAGACGGCGACTTAGAGACCGCGGTGGTCACGATTTGTAAAAAGGAAGGGACTCTTGTAAACCCAAAGGCTTCGACCTATATATAAAGGCGAGTCTGGAGGGGGAGAGATAGGTTAAAAATCATCGAGTGCTAGGTTAGGGCGAGTTACGCCTTCCTTGTAATCGAATGCACATCAATACACAAAAAGCAGGACGTAGGCTATTACCTCTTCTCGAGGGGCCGAACCTGGGTAAATCGCCGTTTGTCTCCCGCTTAACCCCTTTGAGTCGAAACCAAGGTGCGATGGCTCCAGTACTAAGTCCTTTCACGAGGACATCTGCCGTGACAAAACCACGACAGTTGGCGCCCACCGTGGGGCCTGCGCACGGTGGAGTTGAGTTCTCAAAGGGAGCCCTACCAGGGTCTGGGAGTTATGCGGCGGCGCTCATGACTTGGAGCCAACGCGGCATAGCCTACATCGACAACAGGCGATGGGGACCTGAAGCAAATTCTCTCGAATCAGGCTACAGGGTCCCCTTCGGCAAGATGAACGTCTTCGTCGGCATGATCGGGTCACCCGTTCCTGAGCCGGACACCTCCTCCGACATCGTCGAGCCGGCCAGGTACGTTCATCCAGTCATAACCCGGAATCTGACCCGCCCGGTCTTTGTGGGTTTCACTCAGGGATCGGAGGAACCAGAGCGCGCGGCGCCTCAGGAGGTCACCCCCGTCAACTCTGACGACGAGTCATCCATGGGCGAGTCCAATTCCATCCAGTCCCTCCACGGAGACGGTCTTGGGGGCTTATCATTGGCCATGGATCCGGAAGTCCTCGATCGAACCCGCCGCCAGATCGCCATCTACATGGCCGGGGCGACTCAACCCGCACTAAACCCCGCCGGGGGCGATGGACCCGGCGGGACGTCCAGAAGTGCGTCAGCAGTCCTAGTGGATTTAGCGGCGGAAATCACAAGACTAATGTCAACCCCCCTCACACCAGAGAACCAAGGAGAGATAAATGCGGAGATAGCAAAGCTGAGGGAAGCGGTGGCAAAGGCCCATCAGGATGCTGAGACGGAGTCCGCCAGGATGGAAACTCGACAGGCCCAGATTACGGCCGAAAGGATGCGGTTGAACACCGACAATTGGCGGCTCGAAAGACAGCAGCGCGCATCCGACGCCGTCCATCAGCGGAGGCACCAGGGACGCCTGCCCCATGATCTCAATCCGACTCGCCTGTTCGACACTCCCCAAACGCCCGGGATGGGAGCCGCTCCAGCAGGAGGGATGGGCCGCCCTCCTAATCCGCCGATTCAGCCGACTGAGGGTCAAATCCCTCGTTTCCGTACCCCCCGAGGCCACTTCTCTAACCCGGTGGATAACGTGCTTGCCGCAACCCGCCATCTGGAGTCCCTCCCGATCCACGGCAACACCCTAGCTCAGATCGAAGCAAGGAACGCCATTGAGATGTTAAAAACAGCGGTGGTCCAAAACGCGCAGTTCTCACACAGCCCCGAACGGCTACACTCCACCCCCCAGGCGAGCTATACCAGGGGTTGGCCGGAGGATCAGCCAGCCGTAAACAGCGCCCCGCGACACCTCCCGCAGGACAACCCGCCCGAGCGGGACCCGCCGGGCGGAGGTCCACCCAACACTCAAGAGGCTCAGACTCCTCCGGCGGGGACCGGAGGGCGAGTTGGGGTGCCCTGCTTGTCCCTGGCCCTCTGAAACGAACGAATGCCCAAGGACTTCAAAGGACCAAGAAAGGTGCCTAATTACACACCAGACCTCGAACCAACATCTTGGATCGAGGGCTATGAGATCGCCATGGACATGCTCGACGTAAACGAGGCGGTTTGCGCCAGATATTTCACCATGATGCTCGAGGGATCGGCACGCACTTGCTTGAAGAATTTACATCCCAATTCTATCCAGTCCTGGGCCGAGTTAAAGGAACGTTTTATCAAAAACTTCCGGGGAACTAGCAAATGACCGATGACAATCGTCGACTTACAACACTGCGTGCAACGCCCGGATGAGTCGGCGCATCATTGGTCGCGGCGAGTCGCGGAAATTATCCATTCATCCTCGAGCATCATTGCTGTGCTTATCCTCGAGCACAACTGCCACTACGAACCGCTGGTCCAGCAGCTGGGGCGACTCGAACGGAAAGTTCAGGATATGGGCGAGCTGATGGATACCCTCACCAGGTACGCCGAAGCCGATGATACCAAGGATCCCAGCGAGGATGGTAAGGGTAACTCGCCCAAGAAGGGCGATTCAGTGAACAAGCATACCCGCCTCCAAGGCCGCAACCGTCATAACCAGGGGACCAACGGCAAGCGTAGGCCGCATGAGGAGCCCTCGGATCTGGTTGCCAACACCAACGCCAGTGACGGCAAAAAGAAGAATCGAGGCTTCAGCGGGAAAAGACCGCGTAACTACGAGGAGTTGCTCAAAGGCCCTTGCCCGCACCACGCCACGGCCGACGGCCCGGCGGGCCACTCCTGGGAGAACTGCTTCGTGATGCGGGAATTTCGGGCTGAGGCGATCAAGAAGAGCTAGAGCGAAGACCCGAACCGTCGCCAAGACCAACTCGCCGCGCCCAACCAAAGGCACAACCCCTTCGGCGGTTTTCCCGAACAAGAGGCTCAGGGGGGGCCGCAGCCAGGCGGCGGCCAATACCCGGTGCACCACCACCGGCAGTACAACCCGCCAGGAGTATTCCAGCAGCCGCCCCCGTAGGGGGCTCCGCAGGACCAGGATGACCATGGGGGCTTCCGCAACAATCCTAAACAGCTAAATAATGGGCAATACCATGTTTTCACCACTAATGCTTGCAGACGTGATAAAAAGGTAAATCACCGGGCGTACAGCATAATTGAGCCGGCAGTTCCCAGATATCTCCATTGGTCCGAATAGACCATAACATGGAGCAGACAGGATCACCCGCCGAGAATAGATAACCCGGGCGACCTGGCCTTGGTCGTGGCTCCCCAAGTGGCGGGCTACACTCTATCGAAAGTACTGATGGATGGCGGCAGCAGCATTAATATCCTATACTATTAGAGAAAGACTTGATGCCTTCAAGCACAGTTTTCCACGGCATCGTCCCGGGCAAATCCGCTTATCCGATTGGCCGAGTCAGGCTCTCAGTAGCGTTTGGAACTGCACAGAACTACAGGTCGGAGTCTCTGGTCTTCGAAGTGGTCAAATTAAAAATCCCGTACCATGCGCTGTTCGGACGACCGGCTTACGCTCGCTTCATGGCCCTCCCATGCTACGTCTACCTCAAGCTCAAAATGCCTGGCCCTAAAGGGCCTATCACGGTCGAAGGAGATAGAAGGATTGCAAAGGAATGTGAGGAAGGAGACGCGGCTTACGCGGAAGTCGCCTGCGCGGCGGAAGAGCTCAAAAACCACCGGGCCAATGTTGACCCGGCGGACATGACACCACTCAAGAAACTGACTACAGATTCCGAGTCACCCCTCAAGTTCAAACCAACGGATGACACGAAGACAGTCGACTTCGTCCCTGGCGATTCATCCAAGCAGTTTACCATTGGGACGGGTCTGGACCCCAAATAGGAAAGCGCGCTCATCGAATTCATCCGTGAGAATCGGGACATCTTCGCATGGAAACCCTCTGACATGCCGGGTGTACCGAGAGAATTCGCTGAGCACCATCTTAATATTGACCCGAAATGCAAACCTGTCCAACAATACCTCAGCAGGTTTAACGACGAGCGACGGAAGGCGATTGGAGAGGAAGTCGCCCGTCTATTAGCCGCCGGGTTCATCGTGGAAGTCTTTCACCCGAAATGGCTAGCTAACCCGGTGTTAGTACTCAAGAAGAATGGCACTTTCCGTATGTGTATTGACTATACGGACCTCAACAGAGCTTGCCGCAAGGATCCTTTCGCTCTTCCCCGCATCGACCAAATCATTGACTCGGTGGCGGGATGCGAACGATTGTGCTTTTTGGACACGTACTCGGGTTATCATCAGATCAAAATGGCTATGGAAGATCAAGAAAAGACTGCTTTCATAACTCCTTTCGGGGCCTTTTGCTATGTTCCATGCCGTTCGGGCTCAAGAGCGCAGGGGCGACTTACCAACGTTGCATCCAGAATTGTCTTCACAGCCAAATTGGCCGCAACGTCCATGCTTACGTTGACGACATTGTGATCAAGACCCGCCGGTAGGAGACACTTCTGGAAGACCTTAAGGAAACCTTTGATAATTTACGGGTATATCAGATGAAGCTAAATCCTACCAAGTGCGTTTTCGGCGTACCTGCGGGAAAACTACTGGGTTTCTTGGTATCGGAGCGCGGCATTGAGGCTAACCCGGACAAAATTGAAGCGGTTGCCTCCCTCGGCAAACCGACGAATGTTAACCAAGTTCAGCGATTGGCGGGTCGTATCGCGGCTCTTAGTCGTTTTGTAAGCCGCCTCGGAGAAAAGCTGATTCCGCTCTATCAATTGTTGAGGAAGTCTGACCGATTCGTGTGGACAGAGGAAGCCGACGAGGCACTTCAGGCCTTGAAACACCAACTGGTTAACCCGCCGGTCCTGGCGGCCCCGACTGAAAAGGAGCCTATGCTCCTGTATATCGCCGTGAATTCCAAAGCGGTCAGCGTGGTTGTGGTCGTCGAAAGAAAGGAGGAAGGAAAGGAATACCCGGTACAACGCCCGGTGTACTTTATCAGTGAGGTGTTAACTCTCTGCGAACAAGGATACCCCCATTGGCAAAAACTGGTCTATGGGGTGTTCATGGCGAGTCGGAAGCTTAAACATTATTTCCAAGAACACCCAATCACCGTGGTCAGTTCCGCGCCCCTCGGCGACGTCATCCAAAACCGCGAGGCAACAAGGCGAATCGCCAAATGGGCAATAGAACTTGGGTCACATCACATCCAGTATACCCCCCGCACGGCCATCAAGTCCCAGGCACTAGTGGATTTCGTCAATGATTGGACAGAGCTTCTAGCTCCGGAAGTTCGCCCTGTCCTTACCTATTGGACTATTTATTTTGACGGATCCAGGCAGTTGGAGGGCTCGGGGGCTGGTGTGGTGTTGATATCCCCTCAGGGAGATAAGTTCTGCTACGTCCTCCGACTCATGTTCCCTTGTACAAATAATGCGGCGGAGTATGAAGCTCTGCTCCACGGTTTGCGACTAGCAAAAGAGATGAACCTAACCCGAGTCAGATGTTTTGGAGACTCAGATCTGGTGGTGCAACAGGTTTCGGGCACCTGGGACTCTCGAGATCCTATGATGGCGGCTTACAGGCGAGCCGTATCCGACCTGGCGGGCTATTTTCATGGATACGAGGTTGATCACGTTGATCGGCGACTCAACGAAGCAGCTGATGCCCTCTCGCGACTCGGCTCAAAGAGAAAACCTGTCCCCCCTAATGTCTTCTTGGATATCTTGCACAAACCATCCGTGATTGTACCCACGGAGGAGGAATTGGCGATACCAGATCCCGAGTCTCAGCTTGTGGCGGCTCTCGATATCGCTCCGGATTGTGCCCTTCCTTATATAGCTTACCTTGCCCGTGGCGAGTTACCCACTGACGAAGTTTTGGCTCGCCAGATTGTTCGGCGTAGCAAGTCCATGGTCATCATTAATGGCGAGCTATATAAACGAAGTGCTTCAGGGGTCTTTCAGCGGTGCGTCTCCTCCGAGGAAGGATGCACAATCCTTAATGACATCCATTCTGGAGACTGCGGACATCACGCCGGATCACGTTCTTTGGTATCAAAAGCCTTTCGACACGGTTCCTTCTGGTTGACGGCTCACGCAGATGCAGAAGATATAGTACGGCGATGCGAGGGGTGCCAACGATACGGGAGACAGGCTCATGTGCCGTCTCAAGAATTGAGGATGATCCCCATTACTTGGCCATTCGCGGTCTGGGGGCTAGACATGGTCGGCCCCTTTAAGATGTCCTCCAACAAGAAAACTCACTTATTGGTGGCAGTTGATAAATTCACCATGTGGATTGAGGCGGAGCCGGTTGGGGCTTGCGACGCCGAAACTGCGGTAAAATTTCTGAAGAAGCTGATTTTCCGTTTTGGATATCCGCACAGTATCATCACAGACAATGGTACTAACTTGTCCCAAGGAGGGATGCTGGATTTCTGTCGCCGTGAACATATCCGGCTTGATATCTCTGCGGTTTCTCACCCGCAGTCAAACGGACAGGACGAGCGGGCGAATCAGGAAGTTTTGCGAGGGATCAAGCCTCGGCTCATAATTCCCCTGGAAAGAACTCCAGGATGTTGGGTGGAGGAGTTACCCTCGGTATTATGGAGCATCCGAACCACCCCGAATCGCTCCACGGGGTTCACCCCTTTCTTCTTGGTCTATGGTGCAGAGGCCGTCCTCCCTACTGACATAAGGCATGACTCTCTTAGAGTCGCCGCATATGTGGAGGAGGACAACGAGCTGGCGCGTCAGGACTCTTTGGACGCCTTGGAAGAGGCACGTGACTTAACAGCGGCTCGTTCGGCGATCAATCATTAAGATCTGCGGCGTTATCATAGTCGCCGGGTGAAGAGTCGGACCTTCCAGGAAGGCGATTTGGTGCTTCGACTGATACAAGATCGGGCAGGCATGCACAAGCTTTCGCCCCCTTGGGAGGGACCTTTCGTTGTCAGCAAGAACCTCCGCAATGGTTCTTACTATTTGATGGACCTTCGGTCTGATCGACCGACTACGGGGGCTGAGTCAACTCGCCCCTGGAATATTGCCCATTTGCGGCCTTATTACACTTGAGTTCTTAAAACTCCATGCTTTGTAAGTTTTTCAGTTTTTTATTATGAAATAATATAATGTTTCCGTGACTCGGGGGCTTCTTCTTTAAGAAAAAGAAAGAGCAATTTCATGACATCCTGTTGCGACCTTATGAGCCGACAGAACATGCATTAAGGGTGGGTGCACGAGCTTTCTGACTCGCCTCCCCCTGTCGCGACCTTATGAGCCGACAAAACCTGCATTAAGGGTGGGTGCACGAGCTTTCTGACTCGCCTCCCCCTGTCGCGACCTTATGAGCCGACAAAACCTGCATTAAGGGTGGGTGCACGAGCATTCTGACTCGCCTCCCCCTGTCGCGACCTTATGAGCCGACGAAACCTGCACTAAGGGTGGGTGCACGAGCTTTCTGACTCGCCTCCCCCTGTCGCGACCTTATGAGCCGACGAAACCTGCATTAAGGCTGGGTGCACGAGCTTTCTGACTCGCCTCCCCCTGTCGCGACCTTATGAGCCGTCGAAACCTGCATTAAGGGTGGGTGCACGAGCTTTCTGACTCGCCTCCCCCTGTCGCGACCTTATGAGCCGACGAAACCTGCATTAAGGTTGGGTGCTCGAGCTTTCTGACTCGCCTCCCCCTGTCGCGACCTTATGAGCCGACGAAGCCTGCATTAAGGGTGGGTGCACGAGCTTTCTGACTCGCCTCCCCCTGTCGCGACCTTATAAGCCGACGAAACCTGCATTAAGGGTGGGTGCACGAGCTTTCTAACTCGCCTCCCCCTGTCGCGACCTTATGAGCCGACAAAGCCTGCATTAAGGGTGGGTGCGCGATCTTTCTGACTCGCCTCCCCCTGTCGCGACCTTATGAGCCGACAAAACCTGCATTAAGGGTGGGTGCGCGAGCTTTTTTGACTCGCCCCCCTACCTGTCGCGGTCATATGAGCCAACAAAATTGCTCGTGTTATGATTTGACTTTGGAAAAAAATTTCCTCACTACTTACTCGTTGAAACTGTTTGTGATTCTTTTATTTTCACAGATAATGTGCTCAAGGTTTTCATCCTTGGCGGGTTGAGCATTTCAGGCGATTCTGATAAAGGTTAATCGAATATTTTAAACTGCCTCAAAAACGGTATAAGGGTTTTTTGCAGAAGATGTCATCAAAAGATAGCACTGACTATTACATGGCTCTTGGGCCAACTTCAAAGAAAGCCTATTCCGCTAAGTTCTGGCGTGAACTCTGACCAGCTTCGATTTGTAAATCGCCCAAGACCCAATTGCATCTGGACAAAGAGGCGAAATCGTCTTCATCGGTCAAGATTGATGCCAGGTATGTTTCCCAGTCAAAGGGATTCTTGGGTCGCCGAGGGATAAGGTTGGTCACCACGAAGGTTGGGGGGCTGATTTTCTTGTTCTTTTCATCGTAAGACGCCTGATATTTTGCCAAGTCAAGGCTGGCGGCGAGTTAAGTCGCGGCCAGTCGAGAATCCTTGACAACCTTCTGGTAGTCTTCTTCCACAAACTCCGAGCCGTCATCTTTAAGCTGAGGGAAGCCGGCAGCTACTTCTTCCAAATTAATTTCAGGAGCATACGCCAGGCAGCGACTCAGAGCCGTCAGGACACCCTTCCGGGCGGCTGATCGGGTTAACTCGCCGATCTGGGGAGGCAGTGTGGATAGATATCCAAGCACCTTTTTGATAGAAGTTATGGGCTCCTTTGCTCCGATCACAGCTTTGACGGTCAGCACACTGCCTGTGTACAGTTGTTCCGTCAGTGTATAGATCGCCTTCAGCATCAACACGTTGTCGTCTTGCAGATTGGCGACTCTCGAGCCTGAGATCAAAAACCGGTAAGTTAAACATTAAGGAATTCCTCCAAGGAAGAGGATAGGATTGGCGAGTAAGGTAAAGCTTACCAAAGATGGCTTGTGTCATGTTGGAAATATGGCGCTTTAAGCCGGATAGCTCCTGCTGCACAGTTGCCAGCTTGGCTTCTGCTTTTTCGGCTCTCGTCAAAACCGCGCTGTGGTCAGCCTGAGTTCTTCCTAACTCGACTTTGAGCTTTTCCAGTTCAGCCAGAGCCAGCTTATATTTGTCTTCCGACTGAGCTCGGGCATCTTGTTGGTCAGCCAAGTTTTTCCTTAAGTCGCCCAGGACCAGTTCGGTCTGGGTAAGGCTTTCCTGTTCAAAGTTTAAAAACAGAGAAAAGTCTCAGAATTATTGCAAGGCAATACCCCTGACACTTGGGGGCTAATGTATAATTTCTCGAGGGAAATTATACAGAAATCAAGACCCGGCTCATCATTTTACTGATGACCCGGCCCTTGGGGGTTACTGGTCGCGAAGCTTTTAAAAGACCCGGCTCATCGTTTTACTGATGAGCCGTCCCTTGGGGGTTGCTGAGAATAATATAGAGTGTAAAATTTTACCTCATGTTTGTTATTTAACATCTTCAGCAGATTCTTTTCCATCTCGTAACTCGCTTCCAGGCGACTTGCGAAGCCAGAGCAGAGTTCTTTAAACTCCAGACCTGCATAGTCAGAGAGTTTCGCCTTGGAAGGCCCAGACTCGAGAATTGATGGAGAAGGGGATGCTGTATGTTTGGATAGGATTGTATCTGCCGGCTTGGAGAAACCAAAACCAGTAATGACCACAGCATCTGGGTCATCAGTTGTCGCCATTACGATTGGTGATCTTGGGACATCCGTTGATCCTTTGGGCGACTCAGGAGGGTTTGTTTGAGTTGTCGGCTCGTGTTGACTCGGATCCTCTTGAGTCGGAGTAGCTTTCCTTGGAGGTTCAGGAGTGGCGTCAGGGTTTGATCCACTGGTCTTCCTCTTTTTGGCCTGCGCCCTAATAAACCAGAGAAAGGCGTGTTAAAAAAATATATATAAAAGAGTATCATTCTCAAGGATCAGGACAAGGAACTTACCCCGGGACTCGGATCATTGGTGGAAGGGTCGACATCACTGAGTCGCCAGAAGTGGGGGGAGAATCCTGCAGAATTGGTACGTCGATAATACTGGCGGGTTAGGACTGTGATCCAAAGCAGCACGAACAATGGTTGCTCACATAAGAAAAGGAGGTACCTTGCTTGGTTTTCTTTTGTTCCTTGTTGGCAAGCCAGGTGTCAGGTCGCCAGAATGACTTCGCGTTTTCTGTTTTGAGGCGTGCTGCGTTTTCTTCAGTAAGAAATTTGGGTCCAAATGGGCATTTGGATGTGAGAGAGGTACTTTCCCACATCTTCGCCGGGCCGGCTTAGGTGGAGAAGGAGATGAATCGGAAGAGACGGAAATTACCTCGACAGAGTCTTCCTGGCTCTCGTTATCTTCATACTGTTATAAAAGGAGCGAGAGATAAGTAAAAGATAAAAAGTGGCGAGTGAAGATGAGGACGGATTGGTACCTCTGAGAGTGCGTCGCCGGCTTGAGATTCGTCGACTTCAGATAGCTCGGCCGCGGCCGATTTTCCTTTGCCTTTGTTTTTCTTGGAAGGCGGCTTAGCACTCTTCATGGCTTATTTCTTAGGTCTCCTAGACCAGAACTTGTTGCCTTTCTGGAAGGGGATATGGCATGAAGTCATGATGACCGTAAACCAGATGAAATAAAAATTGAGGGCAAGTTAGCTTTGGTTATCTTGGGTGCCGGGTTGATCTTGCAGAAGGGCTTAAGGCCGATTTGGCCGCATTTCGCAGCAGGTTCGCCGGTCTCCTTCCTGATGATGGTGACTATGTCTTTTTCCGTTAACGCTGTGTGGAAGTAGCATTGGGGATGATCCAGAGTACCGTCAAAATCGCACATCAGGCCGTCTCGGCGGCTCAGAGGAAGGATCCGCCATTCGACCCAGCAGCGAATCAAGTCAACCCCGGTGAGACCGTTATTCCTCAAGGATCTCAGTTCGGACAGAATTGGGACGAATTCCGACTCTTCTTCCTCGGTGAGCTTGTCAGGGAGCTTGAAGTTGACTGGGAGGCAGCTTTGCCTGTAACCCTGAAGTTTGTTTTCGCCGGCGGGGGATGTTTCCTTGCAGTAGAACCAAGATTCACCCCAGCCCTTGGGATGGCTAGGCATAGTGAGCGCAGGGAACGGACTGTCCCGGCGACGCTGGACGTTGACCCCGCCGAGTTCCAAACTGGGGCCGTTGTGGAATTCCGTCTGGCGATTCAAGTGGAAGAAGTACCAAAACAGAGGGACGGAAGGCTCGATCCGCAAATAAGCTTCGCAAAGGACTTGGAATTGACTCAGGTTGCTTATGGAATTGGGTCCCACATCCTGGAATCGGACGTTCATAAAATTCACGGCGTCTCTAAGGAATTTAGATCCGGGCGGTTTAAAACCCCGTTCTAAGTGTTCCACAAAAACTACTATGTCTCCTTCCTTAGGGTTGGGTAGGTCTTCTCCTAACCCGGTGCGCCATCCAATGACGTCTTGAGGATCCAAGCAGCCCGCTTTCACGTAATTCGCCAAAACAGCATCGTCAACTTTGGTGGGGAGCCAATCGCTCTTGAAAACGTCACCCATGCTACAAATAGGCAAGAAAATGGTATTACGTGTCTCGAGCATTTGTTATGTAAGTCGGAACTAGCTTCTGTTTAACCCGCCGAATGGGGAGGCCGAGTTGGATTGATGTGGCGACCTATCGGGGGAGGGCTATTTTCAGAAGCGATGCTACTATGGGTGGTAACATTTATTCTTTCCAAAACACTAAGGGAAGAACGAGGTTTCCAAACGGTTTTTTGCAAACAATGAAAGAGGAATGGATCTATCCAACAGATATAAAAGCTTACGGACGTGGCTAAAACATGAGCGGTATGTGATCAGGGTGGTGCCTCGTGTTCAAAAGGACTAGTCTGTTGCGAAAATCCGCAAGGGCACAGATGGATAGCATTGTCCGAAACACTAGGTGCCCTAATGGCGCTCGAACTAATCAGTTCAAAAGTTAAAATAGTGGCGAACATAGAACTTCGAAGCTATGGCAATGGCGGCGGCAAGAACAAGAACTAAATCTACCCTTAAAGAAGGAAGCAGTGGCCTAACCTGAAGATCTTGGTCGAAGAAGGTTGGTGACGATGGAGCCTGGCGACGGCGACAACGTGCGGGCGGTGCAGGAGTCCCTCGAACGGCGCCGGAGCTCTTCGAACGGCAGCGGCTTGCAGGCGGCGCCGGAGCTCTTCGAACGGCAGCGGCTTGCGGGTGGCGCCGGAGCTCCTCGAACGACGACGGTTTGCGGGCGGCGCTGGAGCTTCTCGGACGGCAACGGCCTGCGGGCAGCACCGGAGTTCTTCGGATGGAAGCAGAGATTGCGGCCGGCGGCGGAGCTTTCGGGATGCGGAGCGTCTTTTCCTCGCTGTGATGGTGGTGGAGAAATCGACGGGACTGGTATGTGGACGGTGTCAGCCCTGTCCCTTCCGCCTAGTTATAAGGATGGGCGCGGGGATCGAGGCGCCGTGAGCGGGAACCGTTGAGAAAGAAAAGATTCGCCATGATGACATCCGAAATTTTTGGGATAATGATGCACCCAAAAGATCCGTTGAGATTGTGTTGGAGTTCCCGAAAATCGAGGGCAAGAAGAATACTGATGGGAGATGCGTTGGCGGCTTAGAGACTTTTTTCCGGCACCAATTGGCGAGTTAAGATTTCTGGTGCAAGGAGGAACACAGAAGAGTGAATCGCCTTCGACTAAAATGGAGGCATTGGCATGAAGACTCAAGTCAATTTGGGGCCTAATGTTGGGGATATTGCCTGCAGTTGTGACCCGCCAAATATGGGCCGGGTTACTGTTAAGGCGATTCATCCTTTAAGGCTAGTTGGGCCTCTGTCCGGGCGGTTCGAAGTCGCATGATTGTTATGGAAGGACTCTGGGTTCGACAAGACGGCGACTTAGAGACCGCGGTGGTCACGATTTGTAAAAAGGAAGGGACTCTTGTAAACCCAAAGGCTTCGACCTATATATAAAGGCGAGTCTGGAGGGGGAGAGATAGGTTAGAAATCATTGAGTGCTAGGTTAGGGCGAGTTACGCCTTCCTTGTAATCGAATCCACATCAATACACACAAAGCAGGACGTAGGCTATTACCTCTTCTCGAGGGGCCGAACCTGGGTAAATCGCCGTGTCTCTCCCGCTTAACCCCTTTGAGTCGCCACCAAGGTGCGATGGCTCTAGTACTAAGTCCTTTCACGAGGACATCTGCCGTGACAAAACCACGACAAGTGCCGAGACTGGTCATACCGACTTCGAAGCCACAAAGAAGCACTCCTCTGACTTTGGCTCGTCATCTGGTTCCGCATTTCCAAAACGCAGGCTGTGGGTTCCAAACAGTTCTCTGCCACCAAGATACACTCCGAGGCCATCCTACGTGGCGCCTCAGACGAATCAGACCAACCCTCCAGCAAAAACCTATGGTGGTCCAGCTAGCAATGCTGCACCATGTGCCAACCAAGTGATCTGTTACAAGTGTGGAGAACCAGGGCACTATTCCCATGAGTGTCCTCAGAATGTGGGTGCCAAGCAACCCGGAAAGTCCGTCGGGAAAGGCAAGTCAGGCAAAGCTTACTATGTGAAGCCAACTCCTGCAGCCGTGTGAACTATGTTTCAGCAGAAGAAGCTGCAGAGGATCCCGACGTCATACTGGGTACGCTTCTTGTTAATCATCACCCAGCGTATGTTCTTTTTGACACTGGGTCTTCTCATTCCTTCATTTCAGAAAGTTATGCACAGTTGCATAACATGTCTTTCTGTGATATGCCAATTCCGTTGGTTGTCCAAACTCCTAGTAGTAAGTGGCAAACCTCTAGGATAACCTATGACAATGAGATTCAAGTAGACAGGCTAGTTTTCCTAGCCTCATTGATAGCCCTGAAATCTTCGGATATTAATATCATCTTGGGTATGGACTGGATGTCATCTCACTATGCCAAGATTGATAGTCATTCTAGAAATGTTCTGCTTACCCATCCCTCGGGTGAGATAATCAATATCTCTACTCGAGTTGCAAATGCCAACTCTATTCCCTCAATGCCAACCCTCTTCCGAAACTTGAAGACATTCCGGTAGTCCGTGACTTCCCAGATGTTTCTCCAGAGGAACTGCCAGGAATTCCACCTGACAGAGATGTAGAGTTTGTGATAGATCTTGTTCCGGGAACTGTTCCAATAGCCAGAAGACCATATTAGATGGCACCCCTGGAGGTAGCCGAACTTAAGAAGCAACTAGATGAGGCCTTGAATAAAGGTTTCATTCCTCCTAGCTCTTCTCCTTGGGCGTGCCCCGTCCTCTTCGTCAAGAAGAAGGATGGAACGGATCGGATGGTTGTAGATTATCGACCAGTTAATCTGGTCACTATAAAGAACAAGTATCCGCTCCCTAGGATCAACGACCTGTATGATCAGCTCGCTGGATCCTCAGTATTCTCAAAAATGGATTTGAGGATGGGATACCATCAAATCAAAATCAAGAACGGGGACATTCCAAAAACGGCTTTTGTTACTCGTTATGGCCAATACGAGTACACCGTCATGTCCTTCGGCTTAACCAATGCCCCAGCCACCTTCTCTCGTCTGATGAATTCAATCTTCATGGAGTATTTGGATAAATTCGTCGTGGTATACCTCGATGATATTCTCATCTACTCGAAGAACGAACAAGAACATGCCGAGCATTTAAGGTTGGTATTGATGAAACTTCGAGAGCATCGCCTTTATGCCAAGTTTTCAAAATTTGAATTTTGGCTACCAGAAGTGACCTATCTAGGTCACGTAATCTCTGGTAAGGGTATTGCTGTCAATCCCGAGAGAGTTCAAGCTGTCCTTGATTGGACACAACCTGAATCGGTTAAGCAAGTTAGGAGTGTTCTTGGTCTAGCGAGTTATTGTCGCCGCTTTGTCGAGAATTTCTCCAAGGTTGCAAAGCCTGTAAATGAACTCCTCAAGAGGGATAAAAAGCTCAAGTGGACACCACAGTGTGAGCATAGTTTTCAGGAACTGAAAAGACGCCTGACTTCCGCACCTGTATTGCTACCACCAGATTTTTCTAAGGACTTTGTTATCTATTGCGACGCCTCGCGACAAGGATTAGGTTGCATTCTCATGCAAGATCGTCATGTGATTGCATACGCATCTCGACAGTTGCGTCCACATGAGGATAATTATCCCACACATGATCTTGAACTTGCAGCTGTAGCCCATGCACTAAAAACCTGGCGACATTACCTCCTCTGTAATCGTTGCGAAATATTCACTGATCACCAAAGTCTGAAATATATCTTCACCCAGCCGCATTTGAATCTCAGGCAAATACGGTGGGTTGAGTTGATCTCGGATTACGACTTAGTGATAACTTACACCCCGGGGAAGGCCAATGTTATGGCTAATGCACTAAGTCGTAAATCTTATTGTAAAAATTTGATGCTACAACAAGGTCAACCACATCTCTATGAGGAATTTCGGATGTTAAATCACCATATTGTTCCTCAAGGATTCCTTTCTACCCTGGTGGCGAAGCCTACTGTTAGGGATCAAATCATAGCCGTGCAGGCTTATGATAAGCGTATATCCCGGATCAAGGAGAATATTGCTAGCGGAAACGCTAGGGATTTCTCCATCAATGAGAAAGGTGTTGTGTTCTTTCATAACCGTTTAGTGGTTCCTAAGAGGAAACGTCTGCGGCAATTGATCCTTAAGGAGGCTCATGATTCTCCTCTCACCATTCATCCCGGTAGTACTAAGATGTATCAGGACCTACGCCAGAGGTTCTGGTGGACTAGGATGAAGAGAGAAATTGCTGAGTTCGTTGCTAACTGCGACGTTTACCGTCGAGTTAAGGCAGAACATCAAATCCCTGCTGGAACCCTTCAACCTTTAGCTATTCCTGAATGGAAATGGGATAAAGTCAGTATGGATTTCATTACCGGATTTCCCATGACCAAGAAAGGATATAATGCTATCTTTGTGGTCATTGACCGTCTCTCCAAAGTAGCTCATTTTCTTCCAGTTCGTGAGAGTATAACAGCTAGCCAGCTAGCAGAGTTATATATCTCTCGAATAGTGTCTCTTCATGGTGTTCCCCTGGAGATTAACTCAGACCGTGGGAGTATCTTCACTTCTCGCTTCTGGGAAAGTTTTCAGAATGCTATGGGGACTCACTTATCTTTTAGCACTGCTTTCCATCCTCAATCAAGTGGTCAAGTATAAAGAGTGAATCGAATCCTAGAAGATAGGCTCCGAGCTTGTGTTATATCGTTCAGTATGAATTGGGAGAAGTGCCTTCCATTCGCCGAATTTGCTTATAACAATAGTTATCAATCAAGCTTGGGCAAAGCCCCTTTTTAAGTTCTCTATGGACGAAGATGTCGAACACCTCTTAATTGGTCAGAAACCGGAGAGAGGCAACCCTTTGGCCCGGATATGTTCTAGGATGTAGAAGAGCAGGTTCGAATTATTCCTGAAAAGTTGAAAACAGCCTAGTCTCGTCAAAAGAGCCAATATGATCGTCATCATAAGGCTGTGACCTTTGAAGTTGACGAGAAGGCTCACCTTCGGGTTACACCTTTGAAGGGTACCCATCGATTCGGTATCAAGGGCAAGTTGGCTCCTCGTTACATTGGACCTTTTCGCATTCTTGCCAAACAAGGAGAAGTTGCCTACCAGTTGGAACTTCCTCCGCATCTTTCCAAAGTTCATGATGTCTTCCACGTCTCGCAACTTAGGCGTTGCTTTTCGGATCCTATCTGTGAAGTGGACCACGAAACGCTTGATCTCCAACATAACCTTTCATACCGAGAATAACCTGTGCGTATTCTTGATAAAGCTGAGCGTACCACTCGACGTCGAAACCTCAAATTTCTTAAAGTTCAATGGTCAAATCATTCTGAAAAGGAGGCAACATGGAAAAGAGAGGATCGTCTCCGACTTGAGTATCCCGCGTTATTCCTGACGATTTCTAAATCTCGGGACGAGATTCTTTTGAGTGGGGGTGAGTTGTCACATCACTGAAACCCTAATCAAGTATAGCATTGTGCTCATATCTACTTTGCATTGCATCCAAGAAAATTGCAACAAGGTCAAAGCAAGTGGTGAAGAAAAACTCAAAAACCCTAGCCACTTCTCAAATTCAAAGAAATCCTAAACTTGTTCAAATGAACGAACCCAAAATGGTCTCAAGAAAAGTTCAACTTTTTTGATAATTCATGGAAGCAAATAAGCAGTGAAGAAAATTATTTTCATAACACATTTCGCATTTTATTTAAATGCAAAAGGCTACTAGATTCAAGTTTAAATTTGAATTCAAAAATGCTGAAAACTTCAGGAATGGTTGGATATATTCCAACAAATATTCTGGTGTGTTCAAAATATTTTTATAAACTATTTTGGAGCTGAAATAAATAGCAAATCAAAACAGTTAGCAAAACAGAAACAAAACAGGAAAAAAAATGAAGAAACACCTACCTGACGCTCACCTGGCCCAGGCCCATCCCCTGTGTCGTCTTCCTCCTCGCCAGTAGGAGCAGGAGGTGGCCGCCGCGACGCCCGGCGCCTCCACGCAGCTCCCTGCCTGCCTGGCCGCCGCTTCGCGCTGGCACACGCGGGGATAACCTCCCCGAGCACCGGCCTATCCATTCCCGCGCACCATTTCCCCCCTTTGCTCTCGGTTCCTTCCTCCCCTTCTGCCACCATTGACAGGAGCTCGAGCTGGAGCTGCCCGTGCCTCTGGCCACTAGTTCTTTTCCCCGAGTGCCCCATTCGCTCCGCCTCGACGAGCAGGTCCTCCTTGCAGAAGTAGAAGCCCCCCCGAGACATGCAATGCCCACAGCGCCTCCCCGACCGTCTAAGCCCTCCACTACACTCCCCGTGAGATTGCGATCATTTCCCCTCTTCTTCCCCTCGGTTTCGTTCCCCCTAGCCACTGGACCGACGAGCCCGAGCTCCGGCCGTCGCCTCCGCTCGTCGCCGGTGACCTCCGGTCCTCCCGAGCCATCTCTAAGGCCAGTACTGGAAGAGGCCGAGCATGGGGATCCTCCCAGTGCTCTCGGCTATCGATCCCGAGCACTACAGCCATCTCCGGCGACTCTCCGGCACAGATCTGCCACGGATCTGGTCGCCGCCGGTCAGTCTCCGGCAAGGGATGACCTGGCCTCCCCAATCCATGTTTTAAACGGTAATTAGCAACTGACCAGTGGGCCCCAGGCCAAGTCAAACGCAATCAGGGGCTGGTCATCGCGGGATTATCCCTGTGAGGCTGACCAGTGGGTCCCCCCTGTCGGGTTTGACTTATCAGGTCAGCCGACGGCTAACGCCATGATGACGTGGGGCTGACGCAAAAAGTGGATTTTCTGATTTAAAAGAATTCCAGAAAATGCCCAAAACTTCTAAAAAACATAGAAATTAATCTGTAACTCCAATGAAAATAATTTATATAAGAAAAAGTATCAGAAAAATCCAAGGATTCTGAATATGTCATTTTCAAACACGTTTGAAAATGTTACTATACCAAACATGTGGAATAATGAATAGGTTAAATTAAATAAATGATTTGGAATTGGAATTTGAAAGTCATTTGAATTCCACTTCAAATTTCTATGATCAAACATTGTTCAATCACTACCAGCAAGTTAACATATCATTCCCATGCATGTTAAAAACAAGGTCATCTGAGCATCAGGTCAAATCAATTAAAAGGGTATTCAAGAATACCTCGTTTGAAGTGATATTGAATTTGATTCAAATCAACTTCAAACCTAATAAATGTTAGCTATATTAGCATACCACCTTGCATCCTCATGCCATGCTCATACATCATCTTGTTGCATATGATTGTTATTGATTGTTGTCATTTCTTTCGGTAGGCTCCGCTCATCCGGATTCCACTGAATATTTGACTGACGGATATTGTCCCTCCTCTGAGCAACAAGGCAAGCAACTATTTTGATCATCCTGATAAATCCCATGTTCTCGCTCCTGCACTTACTTATTGCATTAGGATCAAATGCTCAACTGCTTTTGCCATGTTAGTTGAACCCACTTCCTTTGCATGACCCGTCTTTGTCACAGTAAATAGCTAAACCTTGCAACCTAGCATACCTGGTAGATGCTTGAGCCATGATGTGCCTTATCCTGCTATGCATGCTATGCTTAGAGTTGTGTATGGTCTGTCATTTGGGCGATGAACAAAATTATGAGAATGTGTTCAGTAATTAAGTGTTGTGTGTTGAACCTGATTTGGTAAAGGTATCGATGAAAGGCCATGTAGGAGTACATGGCGGGTTGTTTCATTGGAACCGTCCTTAGGAACTGAGTTCCGTGTATGTAATCCAAGCCTAGATACTACCACACGTTGGGATACTTAATTGACCCTCTCGACTTATTAATCGCTTAGTACTCGGTCCAGGAGTTGCAAGTAGTTTCTGGTGTTTATAGTCATGCTGGAGGCCGTGCATAACGCTAACCTGAGAGGTGGGCTGTGATGCGGTAGGCGGTGGCACGGTGTACCAAGTGGCACCCAGATGGTGGGCTTGGGAACCCTGCGCACATCGTTTGGGGCCGTAGCGGAAACCTCGGCCGGACATCCGTGCGGGTTACCCTCAGATAGGCGATAGACCTGGACTAAGTATTAGTGTGGTTAACGGTCTTGCCCGACTCCCTCGCTGGGCTTCCGCTTGAAGGTTGCTGAGGTGCATGACGTGCACATGGCGATAAGTGGCGAGAGCGTGTGTGAAGAAGTACACCCCTGCAGGGTTATGATCTATTCGAATAGCCGTGTGCGCGGATATGGACTACTTGGAGACATATGTTGTTCATAGATAACCTTAATGGCTACTCATAAAATTGTCAAGATGAGTGTGAGTGTCGTGGATGGCATTCCCGTATGGAGACGGAATGATTCCACGATGGAGTATTGTTGTGGTGTTAGTGGACTCATGTGCGAGAAATCAAGTTGTCAAAAATTATTTAAAAATGCAAGTTGTCTAGCCACGAGTCAAATGCTGGCTTCCCGTATGAAACCCCACAATTCCTTATTGATACATTTCATGAGTAGATAGTTATCCTAAAGTCTTGCTGAGTACCTACGTACTCATGTTTGCTTAATATTTGTTGCACAGGTTGTTAATGACCTAATGGAGGGTTCTTCCTAGACATCGGCGACGACGAGTATCCCTAGGGTGGGTCTGTAGTATAGTCAGGCCATGTGCCTTCTAGTTTCATGTGTCTGTACTTAGACAGTTTATCTATTTCCGCTGGCTTGTAACTTGAATGACTCTTATGATGGGTCGTGAGACCCCTACTGTGTAATATTATGTGTGAGGCTCTTCCGAGCCTTTTAAATAAAGCTTCTATGTTTATGGTTATGTTGTGATGCCATCGGTGTATCTATACATATCGGTATGCCATGCGTACGTGTGTCGTACTTGATATGTATGGGGTTCGATTACCTAGCCGTAGACTTTAGTAGCATTCCTTACAGGGAAATGCCCCTTTGTGATCCAACGAGCCTTGGTTGCTCGCTACTGCTCCGGACACATCGGTTGACCGGCGTGTGTCCTTCTTAGCTGCTGTGTCTGTCCCCTTTGGGGAAATGTCACGCGATGTAATGTAGTCCTTGTAGCTTGCTACGACTCATCTAGATTCGCTCGTGACCGACACCTCCTTTGCTGGGTCATGTATGCCTTTCCCTGTGCGGAATTGCCACTTTCGTTTATGACTAGACATGTCGATCTGGGTTCTTTCTCACTGGATTGCTAGCGACACAATTGCATACGTGAGTCAAAAGGCGCAAACGGTCCCGGCTAAGGTAAGTTTGCAGTCGTGGGGTTAACCGTGCGTGAGACCGCAAAGAGATGCGATGTGTTACAGGCTGGACTCCTATGGCTTAGGATCGGGGTCCCGACACCCTGCGGATTCGAGAACTATGCAAACATGACCTGAGACACCCCCCTATCAATATCCAATAGTAGGACCTGGATGTCCATATTGGATCCTACATATTCTACGTAGATCTTATCGGTTGAACCTCTGTGACAAGGATTCATATAATCCCGTATACCATTCCCTTTGTCCTTCGGTATGTTGCTTACCCGAGATTTGATCGTCAGTATCCCTATACGTATTTCAATCTCATTATCAGCAAGTCTCTTTACTCGTTGCATAGTAGAAGATCCCGTGACTAACACTTTAGTCACATTGCTTTCAAGGCTTATATGTGATGTTGTATTACCGAGTGGGCCCCAAGATGGAGTGACAAATCCCAGTCTTGATCCATGCCAACCCAATAGACACCATTGGAGATACTTGTAGAGCACCTTTATAGTCACCCAGTTACGCTGGGACGTTTGATAACCCACAAGGTAGTCCTTCGGTGGCCGGGAGTTGCATGATCTCATGGTCATAGGAACAGATACATTGACATGCAGAAAATAGTAGCAATACACGATCATACACTACGTTTATACTTTGGATCTTGTCCATCACATCATTCTCCTAATGATGTGATCCCGTTATCAAGTGACAACACTTTTTTATGGTTAGGAAACCTTAACCATCTTTGATCAACGAGCTACTCAACTAGAGGCTTACTAGGGACATTGTTTTGTCTATGTATCCACACATGTATTTGTGTTTCCAATCAATACAATTATAGCATAGATAATAAACAATTATCATGAACAAAGAAATATAATAATAACTAATTTAGTATTGCCTCTAGGGCATATTTCCAACAGTCTCCCACTTGCACTAGAGTCAATAATCTAGTTCAAATCACTATGTGATTTTAACGAATCCAACACCCATACAATTCTAGGGTTTGATCACATCTTGCTTGTGAGAGAGGTTTAGTCAACGAGTCTGATCCTTTCAGATCTGTGTCTGCTTTACATATCTCTATGTTATGCTGTAGATGCTGCTACTACGTGCCATTTCGAACTATTCCAAATGACTGCTCCACTATACGAACCTGCTATACTCCTTAGAGTTATTCAGATTAGTGTCAAGGCCTGCATCGACGTAACCCTTTATGACTAACTCTTTAATCACGTCCATAATCGAGAAAAAAAATCCTTAGTCCATTAGTTACTAAGGAAAACTTTGACCGCTGTTCAGTGATTCAATCCTGGATCACTCTTTGTACCCCTTGACAGACTTATGGCAAGGCACACATGAGTTGCGGTACACAACATGGCATACTTTAGAGCCTACGGCTAAGGCATAGGGGATGACCTTCGTCCTTTCTATTTTTTTCGCCGTGGTTGGGCTTTGAGTCTTACTCAAATTCACACGTTGCAAAACAGCCAAGAACTCCTTCTTTGCTGATCTATTTTGAACTCCTTCAAAACCTTGTCAAGGCATGCATTTCATTGAAAGTTCTATTTAGCGTTTTGATCTATCTCTATAGATCTTGATGCTCAATGTTCAAGTAGCTCTATCTAGGTTTTGCTTTGAAAAAACTCCTTTGAAACAATCCTTTATGCTTTCCAGAAATTCTACATTACTTCCGATCTACAATATGTCAACCACATATACTTATCAGAAATTCTATAGTGCCCCCACTCACTTCTTTGGAAATACAAGTTTCTCATAAACCTTGTATAAACCCAAAAGCTTTGATGATCTCATCAAAGCATATATTCCAACTCCGAGATGCATGCACCAGTCCATAGAAGGATGGCTGGACCTTGCATACTTGTTAGCATCCTTAGGATCGACAAAAACTTCTGGTTGTATCACATAAAATCTTTCCTCAAGGAAATCATCGAGGAGACAATGTTTCACATCCTATGTGCAATATTTCATAAATAATGCAACCACTGCTAACATAATTCCAACAGACTTTTAGCATCGCTACGAGTGAGAAAGTCTCATCATAGTCAACTCTTTGAACTTGTCGGACACATCTTTGCGATAAGTCGAGCTTTTCTTAATGGTGACTTTCCACCATCATCGTGTGTCTTCATTTTAAATATCCATATGTACTTAATAGTCTTACGACCATCAAGTAGTTCCTCCAAAGTCTATACTTTGGTTTTATACATGCATCCTCTCTAGGATTTCACGGCCTCCAGCCATTTGCCGGAATCCGGGCCAACCATCGCTTCTCCATAGCTTGTAGGTTCATTGTTGTTCAACAACATGACCTCCAAGACAGGGTTATCGTACTACTCTGTAGAAGTACGCGACCTTGTCGACTTACGAGGTTTGTAGTAACTTGATCCGAAGCTTAATGATCACTATCATCAGTTTCCACTTCAATTGGCGTAGGCGCCACAGGAACAACTTCATGCGCCCTCCTACACACTGATTGAAGAGACGGTTCAATAACCTCATCAAGTTCCACCACCCTCCCACTCAATTCTTTCGAGAGAAACCTTTCCTCAAGAAAGGACCTGTTTCTAGAAACAAACACTTTGCTTCCGGATCTGAGATAGGAGATGTACCCAACTGTTTTGAATAGCCTATGAAGATGCATTTATCCGCTTTGGGTTTGAGCTTATTGGACTGAAACTTTTTCACATAAGCGTCGTAGCCCCAAACTTTCAAGAAACGACAGCTTAGGTTTCTCCAAACCATAGTTCATATGGTGTCATCTCAACAAAATTATGTGGTGCCCTATTTAAAGTGAATGCGGTTGTCTCTAATGCCTTACCCAAAACGATATTGGAATTTCGATAAGAGACGTCATAGTATGTGCTATATCCAATAGGGCGCGGCTATGACGTCCGGACACACCATCTCACTATGGTGTTCTAGGTGGCATGAATTGTGAAACAATTTCCACATTGTCTTAACTGTGTACCAAAACTCGCAACTCAGATATTCATCTCTATGATCATGTCGTAGACAGTTTGTCCTCTTGTCACGACGATCTTCAATCTGAAATAACTTTGAACTTTTTCAATATTTCAGACTTGAGATTCATCAATTAAATACTCCTGTATCTACTCAAATCGTCAGTGAAGTAAGAACATAACGATATCCACTGCGTGCCTCAACACTCATTGGACTGCACACATAAAAAATGTATTACTTCCAACAAGTTACTTTATTGTTCCACCTCACTGGAAAACTAGGCCTTCAGTCATCTTGCCCATGTGGTATGATTTGCATGTCTAAAGTGATTCAAAATCAAGTGAGTCGAAACTATCCGTCTGATGTGAGTTTCTTCATGCGTTTATACCAATAGGTATGGTTTGCATGTCTCAAACATTTCAAAAATGAGTGAGTACAAGGATCCATCAGCATGGAGCTTCTTCATGCATTTTATACCAACATGACTCAAGTGATAGTGCCACAAGTAAGTGGTACTATTATTACTACTTTGTATCTTTTGGCATCAATATTATGAACATGTGTAACACTACGATCGAGATTCAATAAACCATTGAAGGTAATTATTCAAGCAAATAGAATAACCATTATTCCCTTTAAATGAATAATAGTATTGCAATAAACACGATCCAATCATGTTCATGCTCAACGCAAACACCAAATAACAATTATTTAGTTTCAACACCAATCCCGATGGTAGAGGGAGCTTGCGATGTTTAATCACATCAACCTTATAATTACTTCCAACAAACATCGTCACCTCACCCATTCTAGTATCCTTTTAATCCGTAGCTATAACTTCGAGTTACTAACGCTTAGCATCTGAACCGGTATCTAATACCCTGGTGCTACTAGGAATACTAGTAAGGTACACATCAATATCAAGTATATCCAATATACTTTTGTCGACTTTGCCAGCCTTCTCATCTACCATGTTTCTAGGGTAGTTACACCTCAGTGACCGCTTCCGTCATAAAAGAAGAACTTAGTCTTGGGTTTGGGTTCAACCCTAGGATTCTTCACTAGAGCAGCAACTGTTTTGCCGTTTCATAAAGTATTCCTTCTTACCCTTGCCCTTTCTTGAAACTAGTGGTATTACTAACCATCAACAATTGATGCTCCTACTTGATTTCTACTTTCGCAGTGTCAAACATTGCGAATAGCTCAAGGATCATCATATGTATCCTTGATATGTTATAGTTCATCACGAAGCTCTAGTAGCTTGGTGGTAGTGACTTTGGAGAACCATCACTATCTCATCTGGAAGATCAAATCCCACTCGATTCAAGTGATTGTAGCACTCCGACAATCTGAGCACATGCTCAACGACTGAGGTTTTCTCCCTTACTTTGTAGACAACGAATCTTGTCCGAGGTCTCATACCTCTTAACAAGGGCACAAGCATGAAATCCCAATTTCATCTCTTGGAACATCTCATATGTTCTGCGACGTTTCAAAACGTCTTCGGCACCCCAATTCTAAGTCGTTAAGAATTACGCACTGAACTAACACGTAGTCATCAAAAACGTGTATGTCTGATGTTCGCAACATCCACAGACGACGCTCGAGGTTCAGCACACTGAGCGGTGCATTAAGGACATAAGCCTTCTACGCAGAAATGAGGACAATCCTTAGTTTACGGACTTAGTCCACAAAATTGGTACTATCATCTTTCAACTAAATTTTCTCTAGGAAAATATAAAACCAGTAGAGCTATAGAGCAAGCTACAACATAATTTGCGAAGACCTTTTTGACTATGTTCATGATAATTGAGTTTAGCTAATAATATTACTAATAACTCCCACTCAAAATAGACATCCCTCTAGTCATTTGAGTGGCACATGATCCAAATCCACTAACTCAAGTCCGATCATCACTTGAGTTGAGTATAGTTTCAGTGGTGAACATCTCCAAGTTGATCATATCGACTATATGATTCATGCTCGACCTTTTGGTCTCGTGTGTTCCGAGGCCATGTTTGTACATGCTAGACTCGTCAAGTTTAACCTGAGTTTTCCGCGTGTGGAATTGTTTTCCACCCGTTGTATGTGAACGTTGAGTCTATCACACCTGATCATCACGTGGTGTCTCGAAACGACGAACTGTCGCAGCGGTGCACAGTCGGGGAGAACACAATTTTATCTTGAAATTTTAGTGAGGGATCACCTTATAATGCTACCATCATTCTAAGAAAAATAAGGTGCATAAAAAGAATTAACATCACATGCAGTTCATAAATGACATGATATGGCCATGATCTTGTGCTTCGTGATCTCCATCACCAAAGCACCAGCATGATCTTCATCTTCACCGGCGCCACACCATCATCTCCATCATCGTGCTGCCATCGAGGTTGTCGTGCTATCTATGCTATTACTACTAAAGCTACGACCTAGCAATATAGTAAATGCATCTACAAGAACAAACGTTAGTTTAAAGACAACCCTATGTCTCCTACCGGTTGCCGTAGAATGTGCATGTCGATATTTAACTATTACAACATGATCATTTCATACATCCAATATATCACATCATTTCTTTGGCCATATCACATCACATGCATACCCTGCAAAAACAAATTAGACATCCTCTAATTTGTTGTTGCATGTTTTACGTGACTGCTATGGGCATCTAGTATGAACCCATCTTACTTATGCAAAGCCACAACGGTGTTATGCAAATTGATATTTAACCTTTCTCCAAGGACCACCTCGGTCAAATCCGATTCAACTAAAGTTGAAGAAACAGACACCCGCTAGTCATCTTTATGCGACAAGTTGCATGTTAGTCGATGAAACCGGTCTCTCGTAAGCGCACGAGTAAGGTTGGTCCGGGCAGCTTCAATCCAACAATACCGCCAAATCGAGAAAAGACTTAAGGAGGGCAGCAAATCGAACATCAACGCCCACAAAAAATTATGGGTTCTACTCGAGATGTAATCTATGCATGAACCTAGCTCATGATGCCACTGTTGGGGAACGTCGTCTGGGAAACAAATTTTTTCCTACGCACACGAACACCTATCATGGTGATGATCATCTACAAGAGGGAGATCGGATCCACATACGCTTGTAGATCGCTAAGCAGAAGCGTTAATAAATGATGTTGATGTAGTGGTACGTCTTCACGATCCATCCCATGAACCGTCCCATGATCCGTCCCACGAACAGTCTCGTGATACATCCCGATCAAGTGTCGAATGGACGACACCTCCATGTTTCGCACACGTACAGGTCGATGACGATCTCCGCCTTATTGATCCAGCAAGAGAGACGGGGATGTATATGAGTTCCCGGCAGCACGACGGTGCTCCGGTGGTGGTGGTGATCTATTCCTGCAGGGATCCGTCCGAGCTCCGCAGAAAACAGATCTAGAGAAAGAACTACGAAGTAGAGGTTTAGGGTTGCACGTCACAAAATTGTGTCTCAAAAAGCCCTAAACCTCTATTATATATAGGAGGAGCCAAGGGGTGGGGCTTGCCTCCTACTCCAAGTAGGAGGGCGCCGACCGAGAGAGGGAGGAGGGACTCCTACACCAATTCGGTTGGGAAGGAGTCCCTTCCTTCCTTCCGAACTTCTTTTTTTCTTTCTCCTTTGATTTTTTTCTCTTGGCCGAAATAGTCCTATTGGGTTGGCCTCACCATCCCACCAAGTGCTGGTGTGCCACCCATGGGACTATTAGATTCTCTCCCGGGTGGGTGGCCCCTCCCGGTAAAAACCCGGAACCCATTCGTCAGTCCCGGTACACTGCCGGTAATGCCCAAAATCTTTCCAGAAGCCAAATGAAACAATCCTATATATCAATCTTCGTTATCTCATCCGGGACCATTCTAGAAACCCTCGTGACGTTCCTTATCTCATCCGGGACTCTAAACAAAACTTCGGTCACCAACACCTATAACTCAACTATACCGAAACGTCACCGAACCTCAAGTGTGCAGACCCTGTGGGTACGAGAACTATGCAGACATGACCTGAGACACTCCCCGGTAAATATTCAATAGCTGGACCTGGATGTCCATACTTTATCCTACATATACTACGAAAATCTTGTCGGTTCAACCTCTGTGCCAAGGATTGATATAATCCCGTATACCATTCCCTTTGTCCTTCGGTATGTTACTTGCCCGAGATTTGATCTTCAGTATCCCTATACCTATTTCAATCTCGTTACCAGCAAGTCTCTTTATTCGTTCCGTAATATAAGATCCCCTGACTAACACTTTAGTCACATTGCTTGCAAGGCTTATATGTGATGTTGTATTACCGAGTGGGCCCCCAGATACCTCTCCGTCACACGGAGTGACAAATCCCAGTCTTGATCCATGCCAACCCAATAGACACCTTTGGAGATACCAGTAGAGCACCTTTATAGTGACCCAGTTATGGTGCGACGTTTGATAACCCACAAGGTATTCCTCCAGTGTCCAGGAGTTGCATGATCTCATGGTCATAGGAACATATACATTGACATGCAGAAAATAGTAGCAATAAACTAACACGATCATACACTATGTTTATAGTTTGGGTCTTGTCCATCACATCATTCTCCTAATGATGTGATCCCGTTATCAAGTGAAAACACTTGTCTATGGTTAGGAAACCTTAACTATCTTTGATGAACAAGCTAGACAACTAGAGGCTTACTAGGGACAGTGTTTTGTCTATGTATCCACACATGTATTTGTGTTTCCAATCAATACAATTATAGCATGGATAATAAACGATTATCATGAACAATTAAATATAATAATAACTAATTTATTATTGCCTCTAGGGCATATTTACAACACTTGCAATTGCCCCCCAAACAAAGGGTGCATTTTTATTGCTCAAAGCATGTAGAGGAGATGTAATGGTGCTAAAATCTTGAACAAACTGACGGTAAAAGTTGGCTATTCAAAGTAAGCTACGCACTTGTTGTAAATTTGTGGGCATGGGCCAAGCTTTAATAGCATCAATTTTAGTTTCATCAACTTGCACACCCTTAGAAGATACTTCAAATCCAATAAAAACAATCTTATCAACACCAAAAGTGCATTTTTCCATGTTTGCATAAAGTTGTTCATTTCTAAGAACTTACAATACTTCCCTAACATTTTTAGCATGCTCCTCTAGAGTGTTGCTAAAAACAAGAATGTCATCAAAGTAGACCACAACACAATCACCAACGAGATGGCGTAAGACATAATGCGTGACATGCATGAAACTACTTGTTGCTTTGGATCAGCCCATATGCATCACTAGCCATTCATATAGACCAATTTAGTTTTCGACGCCATTTTCCACTCATCACCTTCTTGTATGTGTATTTGATAGTACCCACTTTTCAAGTCAATTTTGGAAAATATAGTGGCACCGCTAAGTCCATTTAGCATATCATCAAGGCGAGGTATATGATGTATATAAAGAACATTGATAGCATTTATGGGGCGGCAATCCGAACACATGCGCATACTACCATATTTCTTAGGAACGAGAATTAGCGAAACCGCACAAGGACTTCGGCTCTCGCATACATGCCCATTATCGAGGAGTGTTTGGACTTTCCTTTGGGTCTCCTTAGTTTCTTTGCGGTTGACGCAATAAGGCCTATTTAGGAAGCGGTGCTCTCGGTATGAGGTCGATGCGATGTTTGATCCATCGTTTTGGTGTTTGTCCCAGAGGTAGCTCGTTGGGAAAGATGTCTTGGAATTCCTGCAGTAGACGAGATAACACAAGAGGTAGATGTTGTGAAGCATTAGTCCTTATCACCTCATCTTTGCACACATGTAGAAAGTGAAGAATGGTTGATGGGCTCTCACTCACATCCCTCAAGTCTCTTTTCGTGTCTAAAAGAACTGGATCTCTCTTGTATCTCATCATGGGGTCACTCAATTTTGGCTTGTGGTCCTCACTCTCTTTGAGGTGGGTCGCTCTCTCACTTTTATCTCCATGATGGGATGTATTTTTTTGTCGGTGGTGACTTGACCTGGAGTCATTGGTCGAAGCACATATTCCTTGCCCTTCATATTGAAGCTATATTGATTTGTTTGGCCATTGTGGATGGCGCCATGATCGAATTGCCAAGGTCTTCCAAGTAGGAGATGGCAACCGGACATGGGAACCACATCATACTCCAATGTATCTTTGTAAGTGCCAATCTTGAAAGATACTTGCATGGTGTGGTCAACTTGGATTGTGTCAGAGTCACTAAGCCATTGTACCTTGTAGGGGCGTGGATTCTTATGCTGACCAATTGTAGCTTGGAGCAATGTTCAGCACTTTAGGATCGAAAGTATGTTTAGAGAGGGGTGGTGACTAAACTACTTGACAAGATAAAAACTTAGCCTTTTCCCTTTTTTAGTGTGGGCCAGTTTTAGCAACTATGACTAGTCTTACACCCTACACATGCATATCTAAGAGTATTACAGCGGAAAGTAAAACATGCAATTGTAAATAGAGAATAAGGTAGGGAGATCAAACGCAAAGGTTGACATGACAATTTTTTGCATGGTTCCAATAGGTGGTGCCATCGTATGTCCATGTTAGTGGAGACTTCAACCCATGGAGGGTAACGACTGCGAGAGTCCATGGAGGGATCCACCCAAAAGGGGTCCACGAAGAAGCGACCTTGTTTATTCCACTATGGGTTCCGTCCACACAAGACTAGCCTCACTCATGGTAGATCTTCACAAAGTAGGCGATCTCCTTGCCCTTACAAACATCTTTGTTCAACTCCACAACATGAGGCAGGAGGCTCCGAGGCAACGCCTAACATCTAGTAGGCACCATCATCTAAAAGGTAATATAAGTGGTAGAACGATGAACTCCTTGATCTTGTGTTTCTATAGATAGTCTCCTCAACACTCAATCACTGTCTCTCAGATTTGATATGGGTAGGAGAGATTGATCTTGTGGAAAGCAACTTGGGGAGGCTAGAAATAAAGGTTCAAATGGTAGGAATGGATCTCTTTATCTCAATACATGAGTAGATGGCTCTCTCTAAAAAAATGGATATGGCAAGTGTAAGTGTGTGATGACCCACAAGTGTAGGGGATCTATAATTGTACTTTGGATAAGTAAGAGTGTCGAACCCAATGAGGAGAAGAAGGAAATGACAAGCGGTCTTCAGTAAGGTATTCTCTGCAAGCACTAAAATTGTCGGTAACAGATTGTTTTGCGATAAGGTAATTCCTAACGGTTAGCAAGTAACAAATGCAAAAAGGTGCAACAAGGTAGCCCAATCCTTTTTGTAGAAAAGGAGAATCCTGGACAAACTCTTATATAAAGAAAAGCGCTTCCGAGGACACATGGGAATTTATGTCAAGCTAGTTTTCATCATGCTCATATGATTCACGTTCGTTACTTTGATAATTTGTTATGTGGGTGGACCGGTGCTTGGGTGTTGACCTTACTTGGACAAACCTCCCACTTTTGATTAACCTCTCGCGCAAGCATCCGCAACTATGAAAGAAGAATTAAGATAAATCTAACCATAGCATGAAACATATAGATCCAAATCAGCCCCTTATGAAGCAACACATCATAGAATTAAGCTTTTGTCACTCTAGCAACCCATCATCTACTTATTACGTACCAATGCCTTCCCCTAGGCTCAAATAATGGTGAAGTGTCATGTTGTTGACGTTCACATGACACTACTAGAGGAGTGACAACATACATCTTATGAAAATATCGAACGAATACCAAATTCACATGATTACTTATAAAAAGACTTATCCCATGTCCTCAGGAACAAATGTAACTACTCACAAAGCATATTCATGTTCATAAGCAGAGGAGTATTAATAATCATTAAGGATCTGAACATATAATCTTCCACCAAATAAACCAACTAGCATCAACTACAAGGAGTAATCAACACTACTAGCAACCCACAGGTATCAATCTGAGGTTTTGAGACAAAGATCAGATACAAGAGATGAATTAGGGTTTGAAGAGGAGATGGTGTTGATGAAGATGTTGATGGAGATTGACCCCCCTCTTAATGAGAGGATCGTTGGTGATGACGATGGCTTCGATTTCCCCTCCGGGAGAGAAGTTTCCCCGGCGGAATAGCTCCGCCGGAGCTCTAGATTGGTCCTGTCGAAGTTCCACCTTGATACGGCGGCGCCTCGTCCGTAAATCTATGATATGATTTTTTCCAGGTCAAAACCCTTCATATAGGAGAAAATGGCCATCGAAGGCCTGCCAGGGGGCCCACAAGCCTGCAAGGCGCGGCTAGGGGGTAGGTCGCACCCCTGGCTTGTGAGCTCCTAGTGGGTCCCCTCTTATATTTCTTTCGCCCAATATTTTTTATATATTTGAAAACAATTCTCCGTAACTTTTCAGGACTTTTGGAGTTGTGCAGAATAGGTCCCTCAGTTTTGCTCCTTTTCCGGTCCAGCACTCCAGCTGTCGGCATTCTCCCTCTTCATGTAAACCCATGTGAAATAAGAGAGAAAAGGCATAAATATTGTTCCATAATGTGTATTAACAAATCATAATGCAATAAATATTGATATAAAAGCATGATGCAAAACGGACGTATTAACCCCCCAAGCTTAGACCTCGCTTGTTCTCAAGCAAAAACCGAGATCGATAAATACGCCCACATGTTTAGATATACAGGTGTCGATAAAATAAAATACAGACATGAAGGAATCATGGTTATCTTTAGAATAGGAGCACATATTGACATAGATTATCTTATGCTAGAGTAACAATTCATTCACAAGGAAAAATATTAATCAAGAACTCTATTGAGAACTAACACACTATGAGTTCAGTCATTGAAGCAATTCCAATTTATCGGAATGTAGGAAAGATTCAATATAAGATCTTGTAAAGCAAATCCACATATTCAATCATCGTATGGTCTTCCATAATTGCTAACACTCATGCGTACCTATGAGGTCAAAGCTTTAATCGGACACACAGAAAGAGATGGGCTTATAATTTTGCCTCCCACTATTTACGTCAAGGGTAATGTCAACGATAATAACTCATGATCACCCACATCCGAGTGGATATATTTGTCTAGATAATTCCCCAACACATGACACTTGACAAAAGATAAAAGAAAAATAAAGGAAATGGTGAAGATCACCATGACTCTTACATAAAGGTAAGTAATAGAAAGTAAAGGTAATAGATAGGCCCTTCGCAGAATGGAGCACATGTTGTCATGCGCTTTTATAGTTGGATGCGCAATACCTTAATGCAAAGGAACGTCACTTTATATTGCCCCTAGTGATAAAGAACTTTATTATGCAGCATGTTGCTTTTATTACTTCCATATCACAAGTTCGTATAAATTTTACTTTCCTCGCACTTGTAAATCACACATATTTAGAGAGCAATTTTTATTGCTTGCACCGATGACAACTTACTTGAAGGATCTTACTCAATCTATAGGTATGTATGGTGGACTCTCAATGCAAAACTGGGTTAAAGCTGTTTGGATTGACAAGTAGCATCTCTACTTGGTACAAAAGTTTTTAGATAATATGAGGTGGAAGCAAGCGGCACATGTTGAAGGACCTACAACCATATACCTTCTATTCGGAAATAAGCAAACATAACTCATCATCTTGTCTTCCTTGTCCAATATCCACTACTGGAAACAGAGAATTTGCCATGTGCCTTATCTTTGCCGTCTACTCGCGACGGCAAAGAAGTTCCTTGTCGTCAGCTTACAACAAACAGACGGCAAAGAAATGGCTGATGGCATAGAGATGGCTTGCCATCTGTGTGATATTAGCCGTTTGCTGGCAGACGACAAAGAGCCCAAAGGCAGAGGGAAAAGAGGTGTCACCTCTTTGCCGTCTGCTGTCAGATGGCAAAGAACCTCAAGGTAGACGACAAAGGGCTGGGACATAACGGCCGTTTCCACCCCCACCCCATCTCTTTGCCATCCGACCCCACACGGTAAAGCGGGACATAACAGCCCGACACCAACTAACGACTGACGCTCCCCATGCGCCCACTCACCCGCCCTACCCCCTCTCTCTCACCCACGGCCACCCGTGCCGCCGCCCCCTCCCACCTGCTCCCTCCCGGTCGCCGCCCCAGCCCCACCGGCTGCCGCAACTCCCTCGCGTCGGCGACCCCCTCCCCGTGCACCCCCTACCCAGCACCGGCGACCCCCTCCCCGTGCACCCCCTACCCAGCACCGGCGACCCCCTCCCTGTGCGCCGCCCCCTCCCAACTGCTCCCTCCCGACCGCCGCCCCAGCCCCACCGGTTGCCGCACCTCCCCCGCGCCGGCAACCCCCCTCCCCGTGTGCCCCCCTGCCCAGTGCCGGCGACCCACTCCTTGGCACCTAGGCACCCTCCTTCGCACCCTGCTGCCCCGGCACTCCGGCGCCCTCCGGTGAGCTTGTTTTCTATTTTCTTCTTCTTCTTTGCTGTTTAATTGTTAGATTAGATTATGTATGTAGTTTAGTCCTAGGTTTAGTGTTAGATTAGATTCGATTAGATTAGGTTAGTTCTAGGTTTAGTTATAGATTAGTTTAGTGCTAGGAAGAACAAAAGAAGAATAAGTGGAAGGAGGAAGAAGAAGATGAAGGAGAAGAAGAAAAAGAAGAAGAAGAGGAGGAGAAGGAAGAAGAAGAAGAAGAAGAAGAAGAAGAAGAAGAGAAAGAAGACGAAGAAAGAAAGAGAAGAGGTGAGGAGGAGGAGGAGAAGAAGATGAATAAGAAGAGGAAAAAGGAAAAGAAGGAAGAAGGAAGAAGACGAAGAAAAAGAAGAAGAAGAAAAGAAGAATAATAGGAGAAGGAAGGAATAAGAAGAAGAAGAAGTAGAAGAACATGAGGAAAATATAAAGAAGAAGAAGAAGTAGACGTAGAAGAAGAAGAAGAAGAGGAGGAGGAGGAGAAGGGAAGAAGAAGAATAAGAAGAAGAATAATAAGAAGAAGAAGAAGAAAAAGGAGAAGAGGAGGAGGAGGAGGAGAGGAGATGTCATTAGCAATATAGTTTTTTACTTTATGTGTTGTGATGACCTAAATTTATGTGACTGTCAATAGGCTTTATGTGATGTGATGTCCTAATTTTATTTCACTCGGTATAAATTACAGGCTTTCTGCTATTTCATCTCCTTTGATCCGCAAGGTAGTCGTTGCGAGGTCTATTGTTCAAAGACCTCCCAGTGCATTCGACGAGCTCCACCCCCGCATTCGTGGGTGAGTACAAATGTCATCTGACATCTCTGGTCGGTGTTCGGATGAAACTTGCTAGATATAGGTAAATTAATATATCAGTATGCGTGACTAGTATGCGTCTCCCGTTCGAAAGGGTTACAATTATAAATATGCATGCATTTGCATATATTTATAACTGTGATTCTTCCGAATTGTCCAACATTATCCATGGATAGCCCGAGTATGTGTAGATTGGGTTCGTTTTCCCATATGCTTTGTTCCAAATCCGATGCATAATTTCGTCAGTGCATCCCTGTTGTTCTCCGGATACACATCCTCTGTGTTTATTGCCGAGACGTGTATCAGGAGAACAACGGGGAGGTGCTGCCGTAATTTTGTGTTGGATCCGGAGCAGAGCATGGGAAAACGAACCCAATCTACACATACTCCGGTGGGATTAGGACCTATCTTTACCTATTAGCGTGTAGGTTGCATGGACTTAATAAATCTGACAAACTTGATTAGCGGATGAATATATATGATGAATTGTATATATATTTCTTGTGTGCCCATAGGTAGCTAGGCAAGATGAGTGATCATGCTTGGATGTACACTGGTCACCCTAGTCAGAAAGACATGACCAATGAATGGTTAACAAAAACCAGGGGGTCTCTGAGAGCCGCATTTGCAAATGGCCAGCAAAAAACATGGTGCACCTGCCCCAACTACGACAACTGGAAAAAGTAGACATACTTTGAAATGGGTAAACACCTGCAGAAGTGAGGTTTTACGCCTAATTATACGATGTGGACTTTTCATGGTGAGTCTGACCAATGTGCCAGAGCTGAGGTGGTTCGTCGTCGCATCGACGAGCATGGTACCGTGATCGAAGACATGGTGCAAGACTTTGATGATGCTCGGGATCCGAACAATGAGATGGAGGAATCTGCAAAGGCCTTCTATGAAATGTTGGAGTCTTCAAAACGTCCTCTCCACGACCACACTTAGCTTTGTCAGCTGGATGCCATCGTGCAAGTAATGGCTCTGAAGGCTCAATTCAACCTAGGCAGAGAATACTACGACGCGATGATGATGATATTTGGATGCTTGCTACCCAAAGGCCATGTCCTGCCTGCAAACCTGTACCAATCAGAGAAAATCCTCCGTGTACTTAAGATGCCCTATGAGAATATACATGCCTCTGAGAATGGATGTGCCTTATTTAGGCTTGAGTATGCGGCCTTGAACTATTGCCCCATTTGCAACTCTTCGAGGTATATTGTGGTAGACAACGGTATGGGTGAGAAGATTGAGACCTAATCCCCATTAATGTTGTTTGGTATCTGCCAATTGTACCAAGACTTCAACGCCTTTTCATGGTTGAAGAGACAACTAGACAGATGACGTGGCACAAATTGGGCAAAAGAACCAAACTAGATGCAGATGGGAACAAGATGTTAGTACACACTTCAGATGCTTTTGCGTGGAAGCACTTCGATGCATTACATAAAGATAAATCGGCAGATCCAAGGCATCATCGAGTTCCCATGAGCATGGATGGGTTCAATGTGTATGGTATGACGGCAGCACCATACAATTGTTGCCCTTTATTTGTTATTCCACTCAATCTCCCCTCAGAGAGATTATGAAAATAAAGAACATTTTCCTGGCATTGATAATTCCAGGGCCCAACTATCCGGGAAGAATATGAATGTGTACATCTAGCCGCTTAAGGATGAATAGCAAGAAGCATGGGATAATGGGATCAAGACATACGACGCCGCTACCAAAAAAATCAAAATGCATGTGTGGTACATGTACCCGACGCATGACTATCCGGCGCATGCGATATTCGTTGGCTCGTGTGTGCATGGAAGGTTCCCATGCACCACATGCAAGGCATCTCTTTAGTTCCGTTGGCTGCACGCGGGTCGCAAGTTTTCTTGCTTCGACTTGCATAGACAGTTCCTGCATCCTGACCATAAGTTCAGAAAAGACAAGAAGAATTTCATCAAAGGTAGAGTTGTCAAAAACACTGAACGAGCTGTGTTGACAGGCCAACAAACCCTTGATCAGTTAAACGCTCTGGAGCCTGATCATTTGCGTCCAGGGTATTTCAAAGGGTATAATACTAAACACGCCTGGACTCACAAGTCATGCTTATGGGATCTGCCTTACTTCAAAGACCTCATTTGCCCACACAACATCGACATGATGCACACTGAAAAGAATGTTGCGGAGGCCATTTTTGGTACATTGTTCGACATATAGGGGAAGTCAAAGAATAATCCTAAGGCTAGAATCGACCAGGTGGCTCTATGATAGACCGTTACAAAAGTTGCGACAACGGAAAGGAAAGCAAAGTGTAGCGAAGCCAATGGCATGGTTCAATCTTGAAAGGCCAGCTATGAGAGAAATGCTATTGTGGGTGAAAATGCGGTTGATGTTCCCCGATGGGTATGCTGTGAATCTAAAGAGGGGAGCGAGACTTGAGAAATTGAAAATATTTGGTCTCAAGAGTCATGATTGGCACATATGGATTGAGCGGGTAATGCCGGGGATGCTGCATGGCTTTATTCCTGAGGATGAATGGCTAGTACTGGCAAAGCTGGGTTATTTCTTCCGTTCTCTTTCTGTGAAAGAACTATCACCTAGCATGCTAGATGAAATGGAAGAGTTGGTGACAGAGTTGATCTGCAAATTAGAAAAGATCTTTCCACTCGGCTTCTTTAATCCAATGCAACAATTGATTTTGCATCTCCCGACCGAGGCAAGATTGGGGGGGGGGGAATCAATGGTGCTTCTCAACTGAGAGAATGCAGAAGACGCTTCGAGCTAAATGTAAAAATAAATGTAGAATTGAAGCATCGATGGCCGAGACATTCATTACTGAGGTGGCGGCAAACTTCGTGACAACACACTACGAAGCCAAAAATCATCGTTTGCATAACCTGAAGCCTCGGTACAATGATGGCGATCCTAAAAAAGGTCGATCCAACCTTAGCCTATTCAAAGGGAAGCTCGCACTAGCCGGTGCTTCGAAAGGGAAATCATTGGATGTCGAAGAATGGCGGACCATTTCATTTTATATCTTCAACAACCTAACAGAAGTGCGGCCGTACATCGAGTAAGTTCTCGGTAAATTATTGTTCCTCAACTTAAAATTCCTTTGAACACTTCTTTTTCCCGGATAATTGGTATAGTCGATACGTCGCTGAATTCTCGGATGGAGTGGTCATCAAAAATGATTCCGTCGAAGAGTATGAGCTTCTGGCAAAGCATGGAGGCGATTATCCCGGTTTCATCTCTTGGTTCAAACAAAGGGTAATTAATTACCATTAATGGTCCACTTGATTTCTTGGTCTAATTTGCGGCTAATGCGTCCATTCTTCCGTATTAAACTTGTAGGCTGATGTAGAGTCTATGGACACCGAGTTGAGACAAGTCGCTAATGGTTTTGACTATAAGGTCTGTTCATTTGACAAATACAACATCAATGGGTATCACTTTCGTAGCTTTGGCAAAGAGATATCTATGCCCGACCTAAAGACTACAAATTGTTTTATCTTTGCTATCAGCGAACGAGGTACCGAGTATTATGGAAGAGTTGAAGCAACTTATGAACTTTTGTTCTATGGTGAAAACTCGAGCATCATAGTCTTCAAATGTTATTGGTTTGAGCTGAGGGAGACTAGTAGGACTCATGAACATATAGAAGTAGTCGAAATCAACCAAAACACCCATTTAGATGTTCCCGATATCTATATTATGTCTCAACAGGCGACAGAAGTTTTCTATCTACCGTGGGCCTGCCAAACTGATCCAAATCTGAAAGCTTGGGATGTCGTTTATGATGTGCTGCCACGTTTTAGACCACCCACCCTTAATGAACAGGATTACGAACCTCACATTAACCCAGACACATATGAAGGAGAATTCTTCCAAGAAAGACGTATGTCTAAAAAACGTTTCAAGAACCGCTCTACTTCAGCCCGGAACATTGAAGTAGACAGCGACAGTGAATCCCTTGAGCCGGAACAGGAAGAGCCGGAAGAAGAAGAGGTTACTAGTGCCGATGACCTGTCACTTCTTGACCAATTACATAATGGAGGCCTTCCACATGTTCTTCCTGATAGTGATGAGAATGCTGCATTTATAGATGATAGTGATGATCATGATGCATTTCTTGACCTCGGAGCATATATAGACGAGCAAGATTGTTATTAGTTCATGTCAGGTATTCAACTATTATTATATACATATATAAATTTTTAATTCATGTTAGGTATTCAATTTTTATTAGTCATGTTGGTATTAATGATGATGATACACTTAAATTATATACATTTTATTACTAATGTTGGTATTCATGTTGTACTAATTTCATTTACTTTTTGTCATGGCAGGTGTTGAAAGATGGTGGCAAAGGGTCGGAAGCACTCCGCGGCTCCTTGTTTGTCAGCGGGTGGTGGGATGGGTACTTCCATTACTGCCTCACCTCTTCGGAGAGCCTTGCTCTCTACTCTACTTGGAGTGGCCACTTCTTCGACTCTCGCGGCCCCCGTGAGAGGAGGTCGATCCCCCGCGAAGCCGAGAGATACTAAAGGTACACGTGGCAGCGGGAGAGATAGGGTGACTGCCACGCCTTCCTCGCCGCCACCCCAAGCTGATTCACCTGAGCACAAGACTGCTAGGGTGGACCCGTCTGAGGTGGAGGCTACATGGTCTCCGGTTCACGAGCCTCAGGTCCACGAGCCTTCGACCCACAAGACTTGTGTCACAAAGGCTTTGTTCCAGGAGACTCCGGAGAAAAGCAGGGATGAGGGTATGTCCCAAGAGACCAAGTGGGATACCTGGACTGATCTGAGTTAGCCTAAGCCAAGTGTCCATGCTGATAGCGACGAGGAGGTGGGTGAGGGGGCCACCGTCTACCTGCGTGGTAGTACGGGGCTCCCGCTCGTGCCAGGGACCCGCGAGTACAGGTGGTCGATTAATCCAAATGGGTACAATTAAGTTAATTTACTCTTATTTAACATTTTGCCTTCACGTTTCCCAAATATCTAATGTTTTGGCTTTAATTTGTCATACTGCAGGGGTTGGATTGTTGCCAAGGGTGTCTGCAAGCCCAACAACGTCCTTGGTGTGCATTCCGGCAAAACTTCCCGGGGTTTGTTACATTGCCCGGTCGGGGTCGAGAGGTAGGAATGACCTGGGAGCACTACTTGGGTGCCCCGGCCCCGCCGGATGTGGAGATCGACGGTGTTTTGTGACACACGAGGGCCGACATGGTGATCAGACAATTCTGGGTAATTTCTCCTTTACACAATTAAAAATCAACAATAGCTAGTTATGGTACTAATAAGTGTTGTCTCGTTTGCAGACCTTCTACACGTGTGAGGAGGGCTACAAGGAGGACGTGGCAAAGGTTATCGAAACCAAATGCCGCCGCCTACTTCAAAACATTCAGCACGAGGCTCGGGTGCAGGTTGTTCGAGACTACAACGCCTCGCGGCATATTAGGAAGGATAAGGCGAAGTGTTGCGATTTGAAGATGGAGAAGGAGCATTACATGAAGGTAAGTATATATTATATATTAAAGCCTTGTAGTTAGTTTCCTTGATTTGATTCTTACGCGTAGCGCTCAAATTTTTCTTTATTAACTTAGGTGCCCCCAAGATGGTGTGTGGATAAGATGGATTCTTGGGAGGACTTGGTGGATGAGTGGTGCTCCGAAAAGTGGGAGGTCAGCCACAACAATGCCAAGGAGAGGCGTGGCAAAATGGTTGGTGTGCCACACCATCAAGGGAGCATCAACTTAAATGGGTTTGGTGAGAACTGGTATGTGGTTTGCTTCATGACTCATGCAATTCATTCTTAATGCTAGATTGAGCCATTTACTAATACATTTTCCCTCTCTCTCTCTTTTAGGCCCGTCACAATAAGATGGAGGTGTCAGGGATGTACGACCTCTGTGCGATGGCCCATACTGCCTCGTACAAGAAGGTCAAGGCATTCTGTAAGTCTGACCTCGATCATCCTGAAAACTTCACCAACATCTCGCCCCACCACAAAATCGTGAAGTAAAGAGATCACGGGAAGGTGAGGAAAGGGGAGGACTTTAACCTGAGCCAGGACCGTATTGATACAGAGCTAGTGATGATAGCTGGCAATGGGAGGCCCCATGGCTCGATCGCCATTGGAGATGGCCTTATACGTTGTACTAGCACTCTCCGGCCGATAAAGGAACGTCAAACGAGCTACTATCCTTAGACAAAAGCTCGTCCATGGCCAGTAGAGCTCCCCATCGAGGTTAGTTTAATAGACTCTACTATCTTTCCGCATTATGCTATGTGTGCGAACCAATATGATTAAAGTGCTAACAATGAGTTGTGTTGCAGGATGCTATTCTGAAAGAGAGGCAACGCAGACGCCTTTGGCGGTGAAGGATAAGGAGATGAAGGAGATGGAGGAGAGGATAACTATGTTGTTCGAGGCGGAGAGGGCACGGAATGATGCGCCTAACAGGGCCATGTACGAGCTCTTAGTGGTAAGTTTCTTCTTCATATTTGCCAAATTTTGCATTATAATGGTCGTTTATTTAATAACAAATTTTTTGACTTGTCGAAACCAAATGTATAGTCTATGTGTGAGAAGACTGGCCACGTCCCTCTGGCGATGCCAATCATTAACATGGTGGGGACGATGAGTTTAATTCCAATGCAGTGATCTTTTGAGTGTCATCATGCTAACGTCACATTGCAAACGATGTTTGGTGCAGAATATCCCCCGAAACACATCACGTGACCCTTCTAAAGTGCAGCCTTCTCCAGGTGATACAGGACAGAGCTACCGTGCTTCACCGCCGTGCTGACGAGAATGGTATGTTTTTTCTAGTGTTTTCATTAACAACCGCATATATAATGATGTTTACTTACCTTACCTTAGCTCCAAAATGACATATTTTACCCAAGTTAGCTCTAGAATGACCTATACTTAGCTTAGTTTCCTCCTAAATGACATAAGTAGCTTAGTTAGCTCCAAAATGGCATATTTAGCATACTTATCTCCTAAATCACCTATTTTTACCTAAGTAGCTCCAAAATGACAAATAGTTACCTTAGTTTCCTCCTAGATGACCTAGTAAGCTTAATTACTTCCAAAATAGCCTATTTAATAAAAAATGACCTATACTTAGCTAAGTTCTCTCCTAAATGACATAATAAGCTTACCTAGCTCCAAAATGACCTATTGTACCTAACTTAGCTATTAAATGGCCTATAATTATCTTAGTTAGCTCCAAAATGGCATAATAAGCATAGTTAGCACCTAAATGACCTATTTTTTTTACCAAAGTAGCTCGAAAATGACATATAATTAGCTTAGTTTCCTCCTAGATGACGTAGTAAGCTTAATTAGCTCCAAAATGGCCTATTTAATAAAAAATGACCTATACTTAGCTAAGTTCTCTCCTAAATGACATAATAAGCTTACCAAGCTCAAAATGACCTATTGTACCTAACCTAGCTATTGAATGGCCTATAATTAGCTTAGTTAGCTCCAAAATGGCATAGTAAGCATAGTTAGCTCCTAAATGACCTATTTTTACCTAATTAACTCTAAAATGACATATAGTTAGCTTAGTTTCCTCCTAGATGATGTAGTAAGCTTAATTAGCTCCAAAATGGCCTATTGAATAAAAAAGACATATACTTAGCTAAGTTCTCTCCTAAATGACATAATAAGCTTACCTAGCTCCAAAATGACCTATTGTACCTAACTCAGATATTAAATGGCCTATAATTTGCTAAGTTAGCTCCAAAATGGCATAATAAGCATAGTTAGCTCCTAAATGACCTATTTTTACCTAAGTAGCTCTAAAATGAAATATAGTTATCTTAGTTTCCTCCTAGATGACGTAGTAACCTTAATTAGCTCCAAAATGGCCTATTTAATAAAAAATGAACTATACTTAGCTATGTTCTCTCCTAAATAACATAATAAGCTTACCAAGCTGCAAAATGACCTATTGTACCTAACTTAGCAATTAAATGACCTATAATTAGCTTAGTTAGCTCCAAAATGGCATAATAAGCATAGTTAGCTCCTAAATGACCTATTTTAACCTAAGTAGGTTTAAAATGACATATACTTAGCTTAGTTTCCTCCTAGATGACGGAGTAAGCTTAATTAGCTCCAAAATGGCCTATTTAATTGAAAAACAAGCTATACTTAGCTAAGTTCTCTCCTAAATGACATAATAAACTTACCTAGCTGCAAAATGACCTATTGTACCTAACTTAGCTATTGCATGGCCTATAATTAGCTAAGTTAGCTCCAAAATGGCATAATAAGCATAGTTAGGTCCTAAATGACCTATTTTTACCTAAATAGCTCTAAATTGACATATACTTAGCTTAGTTTCCTCCTAGATGACGTAGTAAGCTAAATTAGCTCTAAAATGGCATATTTAATAAAAATGACCTATACTTAGCTAAGTTCTCTACTAAATGACATAATAAGCTTACCTAGCTCCAAAATGACCTATTGTAACTAACTTAGCTATTAAATGGCCTATAATTAGCTTAGTTAGTCCCAAAATGGCTTAATAAACATAGTTAGCTCCTAAATGACCTATTTTTACCTAAGTAGCTCTAAAATCACATATACTTAGCTTAGTTTCCTCCTAGATGACGTAGTAAGCTAAATTATCTCCAAAATGGCCTATTTAAAAAAATGACCTATACTTAGCTAAGTTCTCTGCTAAATGACATAATAAGCTTACCTAGCTCCAAAATGACTTATTGTACCTAACTTAGCTATTAAATGGCCTATAATTAGCTTAGTCAGCTCCAAAATGGCTTAATAAGCAAAGTTAGCTCCTAAATGACCTATTTTTACCTAAGTAGCTTGAAAATGACATATACTTAGCTTAGTTTCCGTCTAGATGACGTAGTAAGCTAAATTAGCTCCAAAATGGCCTATTTAATAAAAAATGACCTATACTTAGCTAAGTTCTCTTCTAAATGACATAATAAGCTTACCTAGTTACAAAATGACCTATTGTACCCAACTTAGCTATTAAATGGCCTATAATTAGCTTAGTTAGCTCCAAAACGGCTTAATAAACATAGTTAGCTCCTAAATGACCTATTTTCTAACCTAAGTAGCTCTAAAATGACATATACTTAGCTTTGTTTCCTCCTAGATGACGTAGTAAGCTAAATTAGCTCCAAAATGGCCTATTTAATGAAAAAATGACCTATACTTAGCTAAGTTCTATCCTAAATGACATAATAAGCTTACCTAGTTACAAAATGACCTATTGTACCTAACTTAGCTATAATTAGCTTAGTTAGCTCCAAAACGGCTTAATAAGCATAGTTAGCTCCTAAATGACCTATTTTCTAACCTAAGTAGCTCTAAAATGACATATACTTAGCTTTGTTTCCTCCTAGATGACGTAGTAAGCTAAATTAGCTCCAAAATGGCCTATTTAATAAAAAAATGACCTATACTTAGCTAAGTTCTATCCTAAATGACATAATAAGCTTACGTAGCAACAAAATGACCTATTGTACCTAACTTAGCTATAATTAGCTTAGTTACCTCCAAATTGGTTTAATAAGCATTGTTAGGTCCTAAATGACCTATTTTTACCTAAGTAGCTGTAAAATTACATATACTTAGCTTAGTTTCCTCCTAGATGACGTAGTAATCTAAATTAGCTCCAATATAGCATATTTAATAAAAATGACCTATACTTAGCTAAGTTCTCTGCTAAATGACATAATAAGCTTACCTAGCTCCAAAATGACCTATCTTAACTAACTTAGCTATTAAATGGCCTATAATTAGCTTAGTTAGCCCCAAAATGGCTTAATAAACATAGTTAGCTCCTAAATGACCTATTTTTACCTAAGTAGCTCTAAAATGACATATACTTAGCTTAGTTTCCTCCTAGACGACATAGTAAGCTAAATTAGCTCCAAAATTGCCTATTTAAAAAAATTACCCATACTTAGCTAAGTTCTCTGCTAAATGACATAATAAGCTTACCTAGCTCCAAAATGAGTTACTGTACCTAACTTAGCTGTTAAATGGCCTATAATTAGCTTAGTCAGCTCCAAAATGGCTTACTAAACAAAGTTAGCTCCTAAATGACCTATTTTTACCTAAGTAGCTTGAAAATGACATATACTTAGCTTAGTTTCCGTCTAGATGACGTAGTAATCTAAATTAGCTCCAAAATGGCCTATTTAATAAAAAATGACCTATACTTAGCTAAGTTCTCTCCTAAATGACATAATAAGCTTACCTAGTTACAAAATGACCTATTGTATCTAACTTAGCTATTAAATGGCCTATAATTAGCTTAGTTAGCTCCAAAACGGCTTAATAAGCATAGTTAGCTCCTAAATGACCTATTTTCTAACCTAAGTAGCTCTAAAATGACATATACTTAGCTTTGTTTCCTCCTAGATGACGTAGTAAGCTAAATTAGCTCCAAAATGGCCTATTTAATAAAAAAATGACCTATACTTAGCTAAGTTCTATCCTAAATGACATAATAAGCTTACGTAGCTACAAAATGACCTATTGTACCTAACTTAGCTATAATTAGCTTAGTTAGCTCCAAATTGGTTTAATAAGCATAGTTAGGTCCTAAATGACCTATTTTTACCTAAGTAGCTCTAAAACTACATTTACTTAGCTTAGTTTCCTCCTAGATGACGTAGTAATCTAAATTAGCTCCAAAATGGCATATTTAATAAAAATGACCTATACTTAGCTAAGTTCTCTGCTAAATGACATAATAAGCTTACCTAGCTCCAAAATGACCTATTGTAACTAACTTAGCTATTAAATGGCCTATAATTAGCTTAGTTAGCCCCAAAATGGCTTAATAAACATAGTTAGCTCCTAAATGACCTATTTTTACCTAAGTAGCTCTAAAATGACATATACTTAGCTTAGTTTCCTCCTAGATGACGTAGTAAGCTAAATTAGCTCCAAAATGGCGTATTTAAAAAAATGACCTATACTTAGCTAAGTTCTCTGCTAAATGACATAATAAGCTTACCTAGCTCCAAAATGACCTATTGTACCTAACTTAGCTATTAAATGGCCTATAATTAGCTTAGTCAGCTCCAAAATGGCTTAATAAACAAAGTTAGCTCCTAAATGACCTATTTTTACCTAAGTAGCTTGAAAATGACATATACTTAGCTTAGTTTCCGTTTAGATGACGTAGTAAGCTAAATTAGCTCCAAAATGGCCTATTTAATAAAAAATGACCTATACTTAGCTAAGTTCTCTCCTAAATGACATAATAAGCTTACCTAGTTACAAAATGACCTATTGTACCTAACTTAGCTATTAAATGGCCTATAATTAGCTTAGTTAGCTCGAAAACGGCTTAATAAGCATAGTTAGCTCCTAAATGACCTATTTTCTAACCTAAGTAGCTCTGAAATGACATATACTTAGCTTTTTTTCCTCCTAGATGACGTAGTAAGCTAAATTAGCTCCAAAATGGCCTATTTAATAAAAAAATGACCTATACTTAGCTAAGTTCTATCCTAAATGACATAATAAGCTTACTTAGCTACAAAATGACCTATTGTACCTAACTTAGCTATAATTAGCTTAGTTAGCTCCAAATTGGTTTAATAAGCATTGTTAGGTCCTAAATGACCTATTTTTACCTAAGTAGCTCTAAAATTACATATACTTAGCTTAGTTTCCTCCTAGATGACGTAGTAATCTAAATTAGCTCCAAAATGGCATATTTAATAAAAATGACCTATACTTAGAAAAGTTCTCTGCTAAATGACATAATAAGCTTACCTAGCTCCAAAATGACCTATTGTAACTAACTTAGCTATTAAATGGCCTATAATTAGCTTAGTTAGCCCCAAAATGGCTTAATAAACATAGTTAGCTCCTAAATGACCTATTTTTACCTAAGTAGCTCTAAAATGACATATACTTAGCTTAGTTTCCTCCTAGATGACGTAGTAAGCTAAATTAGCTCCAAAATGGCCTATTTAAAAAAATGACCTATACTTAGCTAAGTTCTCTGCTAAATGACATAATAAGCTTACCTAGCTCCAAAATGACCTATTGTACCTAACTTAGCTATTAAATGGCCTATAATTAGCTTAGTCAGCTCCAAAATGGCTTAATAAACAAACTTAGCTCCTAAATCACCTATTTTTACCTAAGTAGCATGAAAATGACATATACTTAGCTTAGTTTCCGTCTAGATGACGTAGTAAGCTAAATTAGCTCCAAAATGGCCTATTTAATAAAAAATGACCTATACTTAGCTAAGTTCTCTCCTAAATGACATAATAAGCTTACCTAGTTACAAAATGACCTATCGTACCTAACTTAGCTATTAAATGGCCTATAATTAGCTTAGTTAGCTCCAAAACGGCTTAATAAGCATAGTTAGCTCCTAAATGACCTATTTTCTAACCTAAGTAGCTCTAAAATGACATATACTTAGCTTTTTTCCTCCTAGATGACGTACTAAGCTAAATTAGCTCCAAAATGGCCTATTTAATAAAAAAATGACCTATACTTAGCTAAGTTCTATCCTAAATGACATAATAAGCTTACGTAGCTACAAAATGACCTATTGTACCCAACTTAGCTATAATTAGCTTAGTTAGCTCCAAATTGGTTTAATAAGCATTGTTAGGTCGTAAATGACCTATTTTTACCTAAGTAGCTCTAATATTACATATACTTAGCTTAGTTTCCTCCTAGATGACGTAGTAAGCTAAATTATCTCCAGAATGGCCTATTTAACAAAAAATGACCTATACTTAGCTAAGTTCTCTCCTAAATGACATAATAAGGTTACATAGCTACAAAATGACCTATTGTACCTAACTTAGCTATTAAATGGTCTATAATTAGCTTAGTTAGCTCCAAAATGGTCTATTTAATAAGAGTGGCAAATTAGCTCAAAAATGGCCTATTTAATCAAATATGACGTATACTTAGCTTTCTTCTCTTCTTCATCTAGTCTTCTTCTTCTAACGTCCTTATTTCTCATTTTGCAGATTACATTCACTTCACGGAAGCTTGGATTGATGGAGTGCTTGGGTTACTTTTATTTTTTTGGATAATATGTATGGATGAAACTATTGTAATATATGGATATTAAACTTTGTATGTATGGATGAAAGTATTGTAATATATGGTCTGGTACGGATGAAACTTGCATAATATGTATGTATGTACGGATGAAAATTATTTTAATATGGTTATCAGTATGGCAACAACATTATTTCTGTGATATATATACATATATATATAAATCATATATTCCTGTGAAAATTGTTGAATCTAATAAAAAAAAATATAAACAGGGGCATTTTGTTTTTTTTTGCCGTCGGCCCGCCCACGGCAAAGGGGGGACAACAAACGGAAAAGGCCCTGAAGGCCAGACCTATTTGCTATCTTTCCTGTCCGCCCACTGCTGGCAAAGGGGGCCATGGAAGACGACAATGGGGGGACATCAGACGACAAAGGGGGGCCATGGCAGACGACAAAGGGGCATGGCGGACGGCAAAGGCATGGTCGGCCCCAGCGGACGACAAAGGCTGCCGTTACCACTTGATGGCCTTAGCCCCCAGATCTGCCGTCCATGTTCTCTGTTGTCTGCCCCCACGACAAAGTTTCTTTGCCGTCCGCATGCGCAAGGAAGACGAGAAAGAACCTCTTCATCCGATTTTTGTTTGCCGTGTAGTTAGCCGTATGCAGACTGGCGGCGAAGGCCTTTGCCGTCCGGGGTGCTCCTCTTTGTCGTCCTCCATGGCAGACGGCAAAGTCTCCGATATCAACTTCTTAACATATAATATTTTAATGAGTCCTCCCAATCAAAAAAGATGTCCAAGATAATATATTTATATGTGAACCTATCTTTCTTTATTACTTCCTTATAATTGCAACAATGACCAATAGCTTTGTTTGTCAACTCACAACAAATTTCAACCGACATACTTTTTATATGTGAAGTCATCACTCCCCATAAGATCATTATGTATGCTCTTTTGCTTTTATTCTAAACTTCTTTCTATTTCCTTTTCTCAATATCATAGCAAGCAAGCAGAGCCCTCAACTCAAAACTACTCTTTATTATATAACTCTCTGATTTGCTTACATAGGGGCAACATAAAGAAAAACTCAAAACTAGATCACACGAAAACTTTATTCTACTAGATCAAGATATAACCAAAAGGATTACACGAAAAAAAATGAAGAAAGTAAAAGGTGTGATGGTGATACGATACCAGGGCATCTCCCCCAAGCTAGGCACAAGCCAAGGGGAATGCCCATACGCATGTGTTCAATTGTCTTTCTTCGGAGGTGGTGATGTTGGAGTTGTCGGTGAGGTTGAAGTTTTGTCCACCGTCTTCCAAGGCATGGGCTCACCATCGTGAAAAGATGAACTAGTCTCTGGTATCATCAAGCCTGCATCCAAACTCATTTTCCTAAATCTGTATTCATACTCACAATTTTGGTTTTGCAGGTCATAGATCTGGGCTTGGAGGTGCTCGATTTTCTCATAAATCTTGAAGATATGATCCCACAGGTCTTTGGCGTCTAGCTTGTGCTTCTGGGTAAATTCCGCGATCATCATGTGATTGGCATTAACTCCTTGTTCCACCACCCCTTGGCACTTGAAGACTTGTTGCTCCATTGCTTCGAGCCTTGTCTCCACGCTTCCGGTCTTCTTTGTCCCCTCAACATCACGGATGTGCAACACCCCCTCATGCATCTCAATGGTTTGAGGATGTTTCAGCACCTCCGCATGGTAGGGGTTAATGACCCTCTCAAAGAACTTGTCCTTCAGAGTACTTGAATACGTGATGTTGACCTAAATTTGTTACAGAAACAGCTTAAAACAAAAACAGGAGATATTGTCGAGATACAAAGATCAAGACCTTCGGGAGATTATATAAGGAAGTTTTGCTGATGTGAAGGAGTATTCCACAAGAAAACGGAGTCGGGAGGGTGAACTGGGTGGCCACAAGCCTGTAGGGCGCGCCCTCGGGGCTAGGACGCACCCTCGGGGGTAGGACGCACCCTCTTGCCTTGTCGCCTCCTCGTGCACTCTTCAGATTGCTTTAAATTTTCCTATTTTTTAGATATTCTAGAACTGAAAAAATACCATTGGAAAAGTTTTGCAGTCGATTTTCTTACCGTAACACGTACCTATTCCTTTTGGGAGTACGAAACGTTCTGATAGGTCTCCCTAATGTACTCCTCTGAAGATATGGTATTGATAATATTGGTTTCAACATGTACGGGAGTACCTGAGAAAATGTTTGATTGTTTGGCCATTTACCACCTTCGGATTTGTGCCTTCGGTGTTGTTGATCTTGATGGCACCGGAACGATATGGTTCCTCGATAATGTAAGGCCCTTTCCATTTAGAGAGAAGTTTTCGTGCAATTTTTTTTCAACAAAAGTTGTATAGCAAGACATGATCGCCTAAATTGAATTCACGTTGTTGTATCCTTCTATCATGCCATCTCTTAACCTTTTCTTTAAACAACTTAGCATTCTCATAGGCCTAGGTTCTCCATTCATCAAGTGAGCTAATGTCAAATAACCCTTTTCACCACCAAGTTTGAAATCATAGTTAAGCTTTATGTTCTAGCCCTAGAGGTAAGTGACGTGCTTTAGCATAAACCATTTTGTAAGGAGACATACCCATAGGGTTTTTGTAAGTGGTTCTATAAGCACATAATGCATCGTCAAGTTTCTTAGACCAATTCTTTCTAGATCTATTAACAGTCTTTCGAAAGATCAATTTAATTTCTCTGTTCCTCAATTCTACTTGCCTACTAGACTGAGGATGATAAGGAGATGCAATTCTATGATTAACATCATATCTAGCAAGCAATTTACGGAAAGCACCATGAATAAAGTGTGAACCACCATGAATCATTAAATATCTAGGGACTCCAAATCTAGGGAAAATAACCTCTTTCAGCATTCTAATAGAAGTGTTAGGATCAGCACTCCTAGTTGGAATAGCTTCTACCCACTTAGTAACATAATCAACAGCAACTAGAATATGAGTATACCCATTGGACTTTGGAAAAGGTCCCATATAATCTAAACCCCCGACATCAAATGGTTCTATAACTACAGAGTTATTAGGCATTTCCTGACGTCTACTAATATTACCAATTGTTTGACATTCATCACAAGACAAGACAAACTTAAGAGCATCCTTGAAGAGAGTAGGCCAATAAAAATCTGATTTTAATATCTTGTGTGCAGTTCTATCTCCAGCGTGATGTCCTCCATAGGCTTCGGAGTGACACTTGTATAGGATCTGCCCTGTTCATGCTGAGGTACACAAATTCTAATAATACCATCCACTCCTTCTTTATAAAGGTGTGTACCATCCCAAAAGTAATGTCTTAAATCATGGAAGAACTTTTTCTTTTGTTGGTATGTAAAACTAGGCGGTATAAATTTAGCAACAATGTAGTTAGCGTAATCAACATACCAAGCAGCATTGCGCGAAGCATTTATGACAACTAATTGTTCATTAGGAAAGCTATCATCAATAGGTAGCGGGTCATCAAGAATATTCTCTAACCTAGACAAGTTATCTGCTACGGGGTTATCAACACCCTTTCTATCAATAATATCAGATCAAATTCTTGTAGAAGAAGAACCAATCTAATAAGTCTAGGTTTAGCATCTTTCTTTCCCATAAGGTACTTAATAGAAGCACGATCTGCGTGAGCAGTTACTTTGGAATCAACAATATAAGGTCTAAACTTATCACAAGCAAACACAAGTGCTAAAACTTCGTTTTCACTCGCAGCGTAGTTTCTTTGAGCACTGTCTAGAGTTTTACGAGCATAGTGGATAACATTTAATTGCTTATCAATTCTTTGTCTTAGAACAACACCAAAAACATAATCGCTAGCATCACACATAATTTCAAAGGGGAAGTTCAAATTAGATGGTTGAACAACAGGTGCAGTGATCAAGGCTTTCTTAAGAATTTCAAATGCTTCTACGCAATCATCATCAAAAACGAGTGTAACATCCTTTTGCAAAAGATTAGTGAGAGGCTTAGAAATCTTAGAGAAGTCTTTAATAAATTGCCTATAGAAACCACCATGACCAAGGAAACTTCTTATACCTTTGATATCTATTGGACACGCCATTTTTTCAATAGCATCAACTTTAGCTTTATCAACTTCAATACCTCTTTCAGAGATTTTTTGTCCCAAGACAAGGCCTTCATTAATCATAAATTGGCACTTCTCCCAATTCAAGAGAAGATTAGTTTCTTCACATCTCTGCAAAACTCGATCAAGGTTGCTCAAGCAATCATCAAAAGAATTTCCATAACAGGAAAAATCATCCATGAAATCCTCAACAATATTTTCACAAAAGTCACAGAATATAGCCATCATACATCTTTTGAAAGGTAGTAGGTGCATTGCATAAACCGAAAGGCATACGACTATAAGCAAAGGTATAGAAAGGGCAACTAAAAGCAAAAATGTGTATGTTTGGATAATCTTTCTAGCATTTGATCAATAAAAGGTAGCGGGTAATTTAACATTCTGAGTTGACTGATTTGACTTTTCTCAAAAATTAGGACCAATTAAATTTTTTGTGAATGCTTGTGATGCTTGATGTGATGTTTGCTTGCTTGCCTATTGCTTGTGTTTGAATCCAATGCTCCTGCTACTCCCCAAACTCAGCTCCTTGACCCAAACCCTTGCCTAATGATCATGCCATGTGTGTAGGACCAAAAACTATTTTTATCAAATATTATTTCCACCAAAAAACATTTCTTTGATTTAAGCTTTCAAAACCCGTGAGTTGGGATTTGCACTACAAGTCCTCAGATTAGGGAAGTTATTATTCACCTAATATTTTACTTAAAACCCATTATAAAAATTACTTCCCAAAACCACAATATTATTATTTTAAAAGTTATTTTACTATTTTATTTAAATGCCTTCCTGTGAGGCTAGAAATAGTCTCTTATGAAGGAAAGTTATTTTTATTGCTTTCAAAATATTTGAGAAAATTTAGGTAAAATCGCTGGACATATATATTCCATATATATATATATATGAGTTTCAGCACATGGTCATTTTCAAAATATTTGGCAAACCCGTTCAAAACCCTTCCTGCCTATTTCAATCTTTTGGAATATTTTTGTAAGAAATATTCTCAATAAATTCTTGTAAAATTCTAGCATGTCAAATATGATATATGTGATCATCTTGCCAAGTTTCATCTCAATCCTAGTTGATTTGATTCCCCTAATTATTCTAAAACCCTATTTGCCCAGATCCAAATTTGAGCAACTGTACATTGCCAGGTGTCTCCTAGTGTGCTCAAATTGGGTGGACATGTTGTGATACTCCAATAATGCATCCACACCAAGTGGTGCATCAAGGAGAATAGAGCCCCACAAAATGCTCTCTGTTGATTTCTGACTATGGGAAACTTTACATTATAAAGATTCTCCAATTGACCACAAAATTTTTGGGCATGCTTTAATCCTCAAATAATGCCCCACACCAAATATTGGATTTGTGGGAATTGATTTGAATAGTTTAGTTAGCAGAAGGCCATTCTATCCGTTTCATGGGTTTTCCAAGTCTTCATTGGAAACCTTGTCCAGAAAATCCCAAATTTGGTGTCCAAGCTTATTTTCATCTATTATTTGATCCTGTTAAGTTTAATATCAATTAAAATCCATCTGGTATCCCTAACACTCATCAAACACCTTGTGTGCACTCACCAAAGTGGCTACTTTGGCCCCTTCCACTATTACCCTTGAGCTTAAATTATTACCACAGCCTCCCCTAGTTACCTTTTACTTCCAATATCTTTGCCATGACCTCTGGTCAATTATTGGAGGGAGACTCCTTGTAGCTACCCTTCATTTTCACCATGGGAGCGCCATTTTTACCCCTCTTCCTGTACTTCTGCTTAATCCCAAGCAACCACATTCTTCCAGGGCATCTCTAATATGTTTCAAACCAAGAGATGGCTTGCTCATGTAGGAAAAATGAGAGGCACATCTACAAGTTGATTTCTGGCTGAATTGTAGCTTTGTACAACAAGTACTAGCTACCCTCCTTTGCTTGAGCTCAAAGTTGGTAGTGTTGTAGTCCTTCCATAGCTAACACTGCGAGATATTGATTTTCCTCAAGACTCCCCATTCGAGACCCACTTTTATTAGCCCAGCCTGACCACCTTCATATACTTCCAAATTCCTCAAGCTCCTTCCTACAAGTATCCCTTACGTGTTGGACATGTTTGACTAGTCATGAGGGCCATGTAGACATGAGTTGCCATGGTGACCATGCTGGCAACATGCAATAATGGTCCTCTGCCCCTTGTTCTCTTGCTGCAGCTCGTTTTCGGCCGTTGCAGCGTCTCTTAGAGCACCAGGGGATTCCATTTGATCGGTCCTACCCTTCCCCGATGCGGGCTAGCCTCCAAAGCGCCGCTGGGACACGTGTCTTCCCCCATGCCAGAGAGCACCGAGAGCTCCCAAACTTCCTTCGGCTGCCCCTCCATTTTATACTCTTCCTCGAGCCCCTCTACCCCCGAGAACCCTCTCCATCTCTCCCTGGAAGTCTCCTGGGCCTCCCCCTTCTCTCCCAAGCTCCCCTCCTTCCCCTTCGACCACCATGGCCCTGGAGCTACGCGTCTCCCTGAGCCACCCCAGCCTCCCTCTCACTGCCTAGCGCCTCTAGGAGCACCTCAGGCCATCGAAACTCCTCAACCCTCTTTCCTCTCCCCTCCAGGTGGCCGGGGAGCCGCTCCCCAAAGCCACCATCGCCGACCTCCGCCGAGGCCAGCACCGCCGCTAGCTCTAGCCTCTCCGAGGGCTGGGACCCCTCCAGGGAGGTGGAGCTCCCTTCCCCGAGCACACAGCTAGCTGGAGCACCGTGAGACGCGGTCAGAGCTATCCGAGCGGGCTCTGGCACGCTCGCCAGCCTCCCTAGCCACCTCAGGCGTGAGGTAGGAGACAGGTATGCCATTGGGACCGGCGACCCCACTGGTTAGCCTCCAAGGGGCCATCTAGTCGGGCGGAGGTGGATAAGTGGAGGCGGCTTCCTCCTGGTGCGCCTCAGAGCAGAGCAAGCGTACTCGGGGGAGTATGCTTTCGGAGCGACTGCTCTGTGGCCAACCCGAACCAATGGGTCGGCCCAGCTCCTCCCCGGCGCATGCGGGCGCTGGATAGCCCCTCATGTTGAGCCCTTTTTATAATTTCCTTTTGGCAGATACTTGAAAAGCACATATAAAAACCATATGAGCTCCAAATTTGATGATTCAAAATCTTGGAAGTTCCCAAAATGAAGATCTATCCAAAGGCGTGCTTTGCACAATTTTCCAAACAAATTTTATATTGTATTAATATTCAAATGCAGATTTGAATATATTGGCTCCACCTTGCAAAATTCCTAGAGGGTTCAAATCAACTCCAAATGGAGTGATTCCTGTTTTTAGAGACTGCTTATATCTTTCTCTATTTTTGGAACCTTAGTCAATATTTTTATCTGCCATAACTCTATTGCATTAAATAAATAGCTTCCTTTTGCTATTTATCCAGTATTAGAAAATCCCTAGAATATTAATACTAACTCCAGGCCCCATGAAACAACTTCCTAGGTGTTTATAAAATTATGCTCTACTAAATGAGTGCCTCCACTCATTTTTATCATAATATTTTCTGTAGGCTTCTTTAAGGATCACCTATTCCCATTTCATCCGTTTAGAAATCCTTGATGCTCCAAATCTCCTCTAGGAAGTTTCAGGTATTTTTCTTATGACCTGAGAGGTCCAAGAAAAATAAAACTTCCATTTATATAGCATATTTGTTTCTACTTGCTAGTGGCTGACTGTGATTGTTTCCAACGATAGTTGATGGGTAGACGGAGTACTTGGAGTTGGACCAGAAGGCCTCGAAGACCCCAAGGACTTATGTGAGCAAAGGCAAGAAGACCTTTGACCATGTTTGAGCAAAATATTAATTGCATGCAAAGTAGAGAAATATTTCCTGTTGCATAAGAGCATCAGTAATCGGTAAATCATCGACATGGTGTTACCGATGGCTCCTCTAGAGCACTTGCATTTGAGGATGATCCTACCATCTATGAGGGTCACGCTAATATTATGTTGACAAGTAGACAGTAGTGCTACACATAGTAGAAGCATGAGCATGGTGATGGTAAATATCAAAGGTTTTACAAAAACCCCGTCGGGTGCCACTAATGCCCGAGGGTGATGATGATTTAGGTGGCCACTTGTGAAGAACTGGCGCATCGGGTATATTTTGGTGTGAGTGGTTTCGGAAACAGGATTAGATTTATGATGTGTCGACCGTCCCAACCTTACATGTACGACCACTATACCCCTTTATGGGACGGGGCTTTGTTGACTACTTTGGTCAGTGCTAGCAAAGAGGCCACATTACTAGTGACGAGAGTGATATGTGGTGTCTCTCGTGACGCGGTCATACCAGGTAGGTCGACTATAATGTCTTAACGTGTTCCGGACACACCATTTGTCCCCGCATGGATGATACTGTCCAGAGTTGGTGCTCATAAGACGTACATCATTTGGCTGGGTACCAATCCGGTGGAATTCTTTGTCTACTATCGTCAGGGGGAAGGCATTGATCGGGTACTTACCTCGGGTATGTTATATACCGCGAGTCGTGGATAACCCAAAAATTTCCTGGATCTCGTGGGTACAACGTACAACTTTTGCAGAGTGTAAAACTATTCGAATAGCCGTGTCCACGGTCAATGACAGTTGGGTGCTTCTGCTTAAACTACGTCTAGCCGTTTCCACATAAACCAAGTGTGAGTGTGTGTGTTTAGAGGTGTTATCTGAAAGAGTTGATATGACCATGTTTGGTGACTTGGCATATTGGGGGAACCAGAGTGTTTAGCCCACAGCAGATATGTTGATATCTGTAACCTGTTCTTCTGAATACTATCCATCTTATGATGCATATCCATGCCCGTCTATGATCATGTTTATTTACATTCAAAGCTTGCCTTCCGCAAATGTTACATATCAGTTATTACCATACCAACTGCATTATCCACATCATGGGATGTTTGCGAGTGCATTCAAAGTAATCATTGGCTTGCCATTGGTTATTTGATTGACCAGGTATGAGAGAACATGAAATGGTGAAGAGCATCTTGGTGACGTTCCTGCGAGCTAGGACGCATCCCAGTCAGAATGCCTGTAGGTTAAGGCTGATGGCATGGGTTCCCGCTTTCGACCAATATTTCTGCTATATGTAAGACTTGACCGCAATGGTCATTTATTGTGTCAAACGGTATGTATGGATGTAAGACTCTTGTTATTCAGTTTCTGTGTGTTCGTGAGCATTGATCTCTCGGATCACTGAGCATGTTCATTCGGCGATCTCGACTTGTAAGTAGGGGTCGTCACAGAGCTGGTATCAGATCCATCATGACTGTACCAAGATCTTAGCTAGAACAGATGTTAGTTAGGACAAGTCTATTTTCCAGACCTTTCAAAAGTACTTGCAAAAACTTGTATCTTTCCCACTCCTAAATCTTCAAAGAAAGTGAAGGTTATACGTTAGCCTTCCACCCTTAATCTCTAACACTCCTCATCTACTTTTCCCAAACTTTCAATGGTCGCTAGCACCCTTATGCCCTCTGACCACTGGACTACTTGAAGTCCTCGTGGTAACTTGGAAGGAAGCAAACTTTCCAAGCAATCACCCACGTGCATGGAAGACAACGATGGCAACACTATGACCAGACGACACCAACAGAAGCTACCTACAGGAGGAATAAGGACATCGAGACCCAGAAGATGGAGACACCCTCGACACTGTTCAGGAGTGATGCCACTTTCACCTACGATGATAAGGACATAATATGTGCAAGACCACGATCTGCATCGCTAATAGAGCGACCCTGTCAACATTAAAGTTGAGTCAACCACCACAAGTGGATGAGAACCTCGCCATTTTGTCCGCCTCAGCTTAGTGAGTAGGAAAATGGTTCTGTTCAACCGCCGCTCTAGGTGTCGATATTGTGATCAATGTGACTCACGGGTAGGAACTCTATCATGCCTTGCTGATATCATTGCATAAAAATTGTCCACTTGGAACTCCCGACGCCTCAGAAGACAAGAAGACAATGACAAGCTTGCGAGGACAACAAAAGATCCTCTCAACGTGAGCCGTGAGAAACCACCTTCGTTAGCAACTCACCACACGAGAAGTCATCAAGAATTCTTTCAACTCAACCCGAGTCATTTCAGCGAGCAACAACAAGAGACGTGGCAACACCATGAGAAGGTCCAGAAGACTTAGCGGACTCCTCTACGGAGCACGGAGTAAGCACGACCGTTGAGTCCGAGAACCTCTAGGGTAAGATGAGTTGTGAATCCCCTATGTGAAGTCGAGTCCGTGAAATGATTCGGATGGGACCATGTGGTGTGATGTTTGTTCTTGTTTGTTTGTGCTTTACATAAGTCGCACCTTTGGCTCAGGCAGCGAGTACGTGATTATATCACCTGCCTCATCTTGATGTTTGAGTTGACTTTCCAACATTTGTTTGATTGCACTTTCACTATAGCACCCCTTAGGCACTCTCCCCTGTGCTGCTGCTGCTGCTCTCTCTCTCTCTCTCTCACCCTTCTCGACAACTAAAGACCAACAACACAAGATGCACTAGGGATCCACTTCGACGGACAACCAACACCGAATACACTAACTATACCATGCTTAACCACACGCAACCCATAGGAGTCATGCTTTCCCTCAAGATTGGAAACCCTCCCTAGACCAACCTAACCCTCGCAAGCCTTTCCGGCTCAAATTTCTGGTCACGTGTCTAATACACGGATTTGCGAGAACACCCGTTGAGCTCCGATAAACCCATGTTTAGCATCGGGTTCCTTTTGGAACAAGTGATCACGGTGAACAAGTATCCTCCATTCTTAAGATAGCACCATAATGCTGATGTCATGAGAAGGACCGTTCTCGGATATAAGAGTATTAGACTAAGGATGTTGTGATCACGATGTCTTGAGGATATAGCTAGACTATCTTGGTGCGTCGTAATACCCTTATAAAGGTAGGTGGACTTGGTGGAACAGTTGATAAAGTAGCATAATCTACATGTTCCTGGAGTAAGTTTGGATTCAGTAGGACAATTTGGATCACAAGCAAGAATTCTTGGTGGTATAATTGACTTTATCAAGTAGTTGACATGGTTTGATGATATTACATAATCACTTGTAGTAACGAGGAAGAGTTCTTATTGGACTTGAGTTTTGGATTTAAATAGGTAATCACAATAGAGTATCGATGATGACAGAGGCCACATGGTTCGGAGCAAATCGGATTTAGTCCGACGATATTGATCATGATACCATGTTTCTCGGTGGATAACAAGTAGTAGTAATTGGAGTTGTAGAAATGACTTACAAATCTTGATAAGCATGGGGTTGGAGATTAGTCGGCCATGATATTGGAAGTTGTTGGATATACTATGACGTAGTCCTGGCGATAATATGTGAATTATGAGGACTATAAGTGTTCATGTAGAACCCCATCAATATTGCATTTGACGGACCACTTGATCGGATTCGTAGAAAGGGAACAAGATCTTGGATTGGAATACTTCGTGTTTCCTTAATATATAAATGTAGTACCTTGTCCATTGAATGATCTAGCTCGACATTTGGATTTGTAGCATCTCAGTTCATGCATAGCAGCTTGTATGCTTCCCCGAGGTTCTTGCATAGGGATGCATGTGCAATGTAGATACACCATGCTTGTGGTGTTTGGGTTTAGACACTCCCTCAACCCTGGCGTTAACCAACATGAGTGGTATGGAGTCGACTTACGTAAGATGGTACGTTTGATAAATAGGGTGATTTTTGTCGCGAGTGAGAGGTCCGACTATTGGCATCTAAGGCATGTGCATGGGATAAGATGATAGATGTTCACTTACGTCCTAAATTCCTTGAAACCCCAAAGCTTCATCGAGCCATAAGATGGTCGGATTATGACCCTAAGAGACGACTCTAAGTCCTTGGAATATGGTCGATACCCCACCCGACCACCACCATTGTGTCTATGACAAACATGGGCATGAAGGACTAGATCGTATTGGACCATGAACCTCTCGTCCAGTGACCACTCATAGCAAGTCCCCGTTCTCCTCACCTGTCTTATGAGCACTCTGCTTATGTGATGCTTGGGGAAGTATGTCGTTATCCTCAGGGATGGCATGCTTATTCATCCAACAGGAGGAAGAGAACCTTAGTCCTCTTTGGACGAGCCCCAGGGAGGCAGATCGCTATGCCCCTAGTGAGTAAGGTGTTATCTCGAGAAGGTGGGCATCTCGAAGCAGCCTCAAGGTAGCGGAAGTCTATCCCACCCAAGACAAGATGAAGAACCGCAATGGTTGGGAACCACGACGATGAAGAAGAACCAGAAGAAGTCAGCCACCGATCCGGCACAAACTACATCAACGATGTCAAGAAGCCTGGACGATTCAAGCCGATGAAACCTTTGGACCGCGAGAAAAATCAGAGAGCTTCTTCTTGGTCCAAACCGAGGGACGAGAGTCTTTATTGGATCATGGTGAAAACCCGCTAAATGTTATTCGTCGCTTGCCGAGCTACAGACCTTGGGATTGGATGGCTGGACTATACTCTTGGGTATCCAGCTCATCCAGAAACCCCCATGAACCTTCCAAGATGATAGGACCTATTGTGGGCTCAGAGTCTCCGAGCTTAGGCTCATGGACGAGACCCAACCCAGACCCTTTCACGAGAAGCTTTCGAAGACCACTACAACACCCTGGAGGATGAAGACCACATGCGACCATAGCCCACCTGCCATAAGGGAGTCAAGGACTTCCCCGTCAGTAGGAAGCTACGCGAAGACCTTAAGCATACGTTTTAACACCAGACATCTAGATGTCACTAACCAGCATGAGCAGCCCGAGACCAAAACCCAGACACATTCTCTTGCCACATATTCCAACCTTGGGATGCACATGCAAATCAGACACTTCCGAGAACATGGTACAACAAGCCATTGATCCTCAGCCAAGCCTAACTTATTGCCAGAACCCCGCTCACGGTCAGGCAAAGAGTGAGGAGTATTTGAAGCTGTATCATCAAGCACCTCAAGACCCACAGAAGCAACAAAGGGACATGCGGACTACCTCCGACTCAAGATTTGGTATCTCTCCAACAGCTAGCCTAAAAATTTCGTGACTGATTTAATTTTTCTCAAAAATTAGGACCAATTAAAATTTTTGTGAACGCTTGTGATGATTGATGTGATGTTTGCTTGCTTGCCTATTGCTTGTGTTTGAATCCAATGCTATTGCTACTCTCCAAACTCAGCTCCTTGACCCAAACCCTAGCCTAATGATCATGCCATGTGTGTAGGACCAAAAACTAGTTTTACCAAATATTATTTCCACCATAAAGCATTTCTTTGATTTACGCTTTCAAAACCCCTGAGTTGGGATTTGCACTACAGGCCCTCAAATTAGGGAAGTTATTTTTCACAAATATTTTTATTTCAAACCCATTATCAAAATTACTTCCCAAAACCACAATATTATTATTTGAAAAGTTATTTTACCATTTTATTTAAATGCCTTCCTGTGAGGCTAGAAATAGTCTCTTTTCAAGGAAAGTTATTTTTATTGCTTTCAAAATATTTGAGAAAATTTAGGGAAACTCAATGCAAATATATATTCCATAAATATGAGTTTAAACACATGGTCATTTATAATTTTTTTGGCAAACCCCTTCAAAACCCTTCATGTCTAGTTTAAGCTTTTGGAATATTTCTCAATAAATTCCTGTAAAATTCAAGCATGTGTGATATGATATGTGATGATCTTATCCAGTTTCATCTCAATCCTAGTTGATTTGATTCCGCTAATTATTCTAAAACCCTATTTGTCCAGATCCAAATTTGAGCAACTCTACATTGCCTAGTGTCTCCAACTGTGATCAAACTTGGTGGACATGTTCTGATACTCCAATAATGCATCCACACCAAGTGATGCATCAAGGAGAATAGAAGAACTTGTCCCAAGCCCCTCAAAACCCTGTGTGTTGATTTATGACTTTGGGAAACTTTACATTATAAAGTTTCTCCAATTGACTCCAAATTTTTTGGGCATGCTTTAATGCTCAAATAATGCCCCCACACCAAATATTGGATTTGTGGGAATTCATTTGAATATTTTTGTAAGAAGAAGGCCATTTCTGCCCGTTTCATGGGTTTTCCAAGTCTATATTGGTGAGGTTTCATATTGGTGTCCAAGCTTATTTTCATCTATTAATTGATCCTGTTAGGTTTCATATGAATTGAGGTCCATCTGGTATCCCTAACACTCATCAAACACCTTGTGTGCACTCACCAAGGTGGCTACTTTGGCCCCTAACACTATTACCCTTGAGCTTAAAATTTCACCACAGCCTCCCTAGTTACCTTTTACCTCCAGTAGCTTTGCCATGACCTCTAGTCAATTATTGGAGGGAGACTTCTTGTAGCTACCCTTCATTTTCACCATGACACCACCATTTTGACCCCTCTTCCTATACTTCTGCTTAATCCCAAGCCCCCACATTTTTCTAGGGCATCTGTAATATGTCAATGCATCATTTAAAACCAAGCGATGGCGTTCTCATGTAGGAAAAATGAGCGGCACATCTACAAGTTGATTTCTGGCTGAATTGTAGCTTTGTACAGCAAGTACTAGCGACCCTCCTTTGCCTGAGATCGAACTTGGTAGTCTTGTAGTCGTTGCATAGCTAACACTCCCAGACATTGATTTTCCCCAGGACTCCCCATTTGAGACCCACTTTTATTAGCCCTAAGTTTATTGCTGCAAATTAACCCTCAGTCAAAGCCCACCCTAACCACCTTCATATACTTCCAAATTCCTCAAGCTCCTTTCTACAAGTATGCCTTACGTGTTGGACATGTTTGACTGGTCATGAGGGACCTATAGACATGAGTGGCCACGGTGAGCCTGCTGGTAGCATGTAATTACGGTGATCTACCCCTTGTTCTCTTGTTGCAGCTCATTTTCGGCCGTTGCAGCGTGTCTCAGAGCACCGGGGGATTCCATCTGACCGGTTTTGTCCTTCCCCGAAGCGGGGTAGTCTCCAAAGCTCCGCTGGGACACATGTCTTCCCCCATGCCAGAGAGGACCGAGAGCTCCCAAGCTTCCTTCGGTTGCCCCTCCGTTTTATACTCTTCCCCGAGCCCCTCTACCCCCGAGAACACTGTCCCTCTCTCCCTGGAAGTCTCTTGGGCCTCCCCCTTCTCTCCCAAGCTCTCCTCCTTCCCCTTCGGCCGCCATGGCCGCCGCCATGGCCCAGAAGCTACGCGTCTCCCTGAGCCACCCCAGCTTCCCTCTCCCCCCTATCTCCTCTAGGAGCACCTCAGACCACCGCATCTCCTGCCCCCTCCTTCCTCTCCCCTCTAGGTGGTCGGGCGCCGCTCCCCACGGCCACCATCGCTGCCCTCCGCCGAGGCCAGCACCGTAGCCAGCTCCAGCCTGTCCAAGGGCTGGGACCCCTGCGGGGATGTGGAGCTCCTTTCCCTGAGCTCGCAGCTAGCCGGAGCACCGCGGGACTCGGTCGGAGGTGGATAAGTGGAGGGGGCTTCCTCCAGGTGCAACTCCCCGCAGAGGAAGCGTACTCGGGGGAGTATGCTTTCGGCGCGACTGCTCTGTGGCCAGCCCGAACCAATGGACTGGCCCAACTCCTCTCAGGCGTCTGTGGGCGCAGGATAGCCCCTCATGTTGAGCCCTTTTTATAATTTTACTTTGGCAGAAACTTCAAAAACCCATATAAAAACCATATGAGCTGCAAATTTGATGATTGAAAATCCTGGAAGTAGAGAAATTATTCCCGTTGCATATGATCATGAGTATTCCGGAAATTATCGATATGGTGTTACCGATGGCTCTTCCGGAGCACTTGCATTTGAGCATGATCCTACCATCTATGAGGGTCACGCTAATATTATGTTGACAAGTAGACATTATTTCTACGCATAGTAGAAGCATGAGCATGATGATGGTAGATATCAAAGGTTTTACGAAAACCCCTTCGGGTGCCACTAATGCCCGAGGGTGATGATTAAACCTGAGAATGGTTATTAAAAAACTGAGTGTAATGGTTCGGTTCGTACTTTGGGTTTCATTGGTTCAGGTTTTATTGGGCCGAGATTTTTTTAGTTTGACTTTTGTTTGGGTATGTGGAGAAACCAGTTTGTGTATAGTTGGTTATGTGTTTAAACGGTCTGGTTATTAGCGTTTATAAACTATGGGTCCAAACCAGTTTCTATGCATTGGTTATATGGAATAATCAACGGCGACCGAGAACGAGTATCTTTGATCCGCGTGCATGCTGTAATGCACTATGTAATTATGTATTATGGGGAAACACCACATGAAAATCGGAAGTGTTTGCTTGTGCTTTCACTAAGCAATTTAGTTTTAATACACTTTTTAGTGAGCTTTTCAGCCATGTGCATGTTGTTTTTGCCTCTTGTTGTGTGCTGACTGTATCTCAAGGATAACTTTGTTTCCAAACTGTTGTCGATGCACTTATGCCTTTTCTATCACATTTGCTTCTTAACATGTCAATTTGTGCAATTATATGTATATTAAAGCAAATCCATAGTTATGTACTTGGTTTAAACCCACGGTTATGTATCGGGTTTAAATTGGTTTGGGTGGAAAAATAGTGGGTTCGGTTTTGGTTGGGCCAAAAATGACATTAAATGGGGATGGTTTAAGGATGGTTTTGAGGAATAAATGAATGGGTATGGTTCAAGTATGAAACCATTCTCAGATTTAGTGATGATGAGTTAGGTGGCCACTTGTGAAGAAGTGGTGCACCGGGTATATTTTGATAGAGTGGTTACGGAAACAGGATTAGATTTATGATGTGTCGACCGTCCCAACCTTACATGTATGACCACGATATCCCTTTTATGGGACGGGGCTTTGTTGACTACTTTGGTCGGTGCTACCAAAGAGGACACATTACTAGTGGCGGGAGTGATATGTGGTCACTCTCGTGACGGGGTCGTACAAGGTAGGTCGACTATGCCATTTTTACGTGTTCCGGGCACACCGTTGGTCCCCGCATTGATGATATTGTCCAGAGTTGGTGCTCGTAAGACGTACATCATGTGGGCTGGGTGCTAATCGAGTGGAACTCTTTGTGTAGTATCGTCAGGGGAAAGGCATTGATCGGGTACTTACCTCGGGTATGTTATATACCGTGAGTCGTGGATGACCCAGAAGTTTCGCGGATCTCGTGGGTACAGCGTACAACCTCTACAGAGTGTAAAACTATTCGAATAGTCGTGTCCACGGTCAAGGACAGTTGGGTGGTGCTGCTTAAACTACGTCCAGTCGTTTCTGGATAAACCAAAAGTGAGTGTGTGTGTGTGTGTTTAAAGTTGTTATCTGAAAGAGTTGATATGACCAAGTTTGGTGACTTGGTATATTGGGTGAACTGGAGTGTTCAACCCACAACAGATATGTTGATATCTGTAACCTGTTCTTCTGAATACTATCCAGCTTATGATGCATATCCATGCCCGTCTATGATCATGTTTATTTACATTCAAAGTTTGCCTTCCGCAAATGTTGCATATCACTTATTACCATAACAACTGCATTATCCACATCATGGGTTGTTTACGAGTACATTCAAAGTACTCATTGGCTTCCCACTAGTTATTTCATTGACCAGGTATGAGAGAACAGGAAATGGTGAAGAGCATCTTGGTGACGTTCCTGCGAGCTAGGACGCTTCCTAGTCAGAATGCCTATAGGTTAAGGCTAATGGCACGGGTTCATGCTTTCGACTGATATTTCCTTTATTGGTCTAGTTTGGTGTGCTAGCCTTCAAGGCCCAATATATGTAAGACTTGACCGCACTGGTCATTTATTGTGTCAAACTGTATGTACAGATGTAAGACTCTTGTTATTCAGTTTCTGTGTGTTCGGTGAGCATTGATCTCTGTGATCACCGAGCATGTTCATTCGGCTATCTCGACTTGTAAGTCGGGGTCCCCACAGGTAATGATCTTTCCTAGTAGCCTTATTTATTTTCGTAAAATCAATTACCATTCTATATCCTATAACAATTCTTTGTGGGACGAATTCACCTTTATCATTAGGAACAACGGTAATACCTCCCTTTTTAGGGACAAAATGAACAGGACTAACCCATCTACTATCAACACTAGGATAAATTATACCTACCTCGAGAAGCTTTAGTATTTCATTTCTTACCACTTCCTTCATTTTAGGATTTAATCATCATTGGTGATGAACAACTAGTTTAGCATCAGGCTCCATATTGATTTTGTGCTGACATAGAGTGGGACTAATGCCCATAAGATCATCAAGAGTATATCCAATAGCGGCACGGTGCTTCCTGGGAGTTTTGAATAATCTATTTTCTTCATGCTGTGCAAGGTTAGCACTAATAGTAATAGGCTAAATAACTTTTTCATCAAGATAAGCATACTTCAGAGTATAAGGTAATTGTTTAAGCTCAAATACGGGATCACCCTTTGGTGGACGAGGATCCGCAAGTATTTCAACAGGCTGGTTGTGTTTCAAAATAGGCCGCTGATTAAAGAAAATCTTATCTATTTCATTCCTTTCATTCATATGCATAACATTTTCATGGTCTAGCAAATATTCATCTAAGGGGTCGATAGGAGGCACAACGATAGAAGAGAGAAAAATAATTTCATCTTTACTAGGCAATTCTTTGTAATCGAGGTGTCTATGAAATTTAGAGAAATTGATCTCATGAGATGCATCCGCAAAACTTATAGTAACCGTTTCTTTTTCACAATCAATGTTAGCATTAACGGTATTCAAGAAGGGTCTACCGAATATAATGGGACAAAAATCATCTTGTGAGGAACCAAGAACAAGAAAGTCAGTAGGATACTTTATTTTCCCACACAAGACTTCAACATCTCTAACAATGCCAACTGGTGCAATAGTGTCTGTATTAGTAAGCTTGATGGTAACATCAATTTCCTCTAATTCGGCTGGTGCAATATCATTCATAATTTCTTGGTATAAGGCAAAGGGAATTGCACTCACCCTATCACCCACATCACATAAGCCATGATAGCAATGATCTCCTATTTTAACAAAAACAACAGACAGGCAAACAATAGGTCTATGTTTACCTTTAGCATCAGGTCTAGCAATTCTAGCAGCTTCATCACATAAATGAATGACATGCCCATCAATATTATAAACCAAGAGATCTTTAACCATAGCATATTAGGTTCAACTTTAATTTGTTCAAGAGGTATAGGTGTTCTAGTACAACTCTTACGAACCATAGTTGAAGCTTTAGCATGTTCCTTTATCCTAAGACGAAAGGGTGGTTTCTCAATATAAGTATTAGGAATAAGAGGATCAACATTATAAATAATAATTTCTTATTCAAGTTTAATTGGTTCTACCACTTTAACTTCAATGCGAGGATGATATTTAAACCACTTCTCCTTGGGGACATCAACATGAGTAGCAAAAGATTCACAGAATGAAGCTACTACCTCAGAGTCAAGTCCATATTTAGTGCTTAAATCAGGAGAAGCATTAGTGTCTATAAAGGATTTAACAGAATTAAACTTAAGTATTATACCTGACTCATTACCTTTGTCGAGTTCCCAATCTTCAGAGTTGCGTTTAATTCTTTCCAATATGTCCCATTTGAATTCAATATCTTTCTTCATAAAGGAACCAACACAAGAAGTGTCGAGCATGGATTGATCATGACGACAGAGCCGATCATAAAAATTCTGACTAATAATTTCTCTCGGGGGCACATGATTGGGGCATGAATATAACATTGATTTAAGACTCCCCCGAGATTGAGCGATTCTTTCTCCTTCACGGGGCCAAAAATTATAAATATAATTCCGATCACGGTGAACCAAATGCATATGATAAAACTTCTGATCAAATTCCAATTTCAATCGGTTGTAATTCCATCATCCAATATCATCACATAGCCTATACCATGTTAACACATTTACCGTCAAAGATAAAGGAAAGACCTTCTTCTTGACATCATCCTCGGGCAGACCTGCAAGCTTAAATAATCCACAAACTTCATCCACATAGATTAGATGCAAATCAGGATGTAGTGTTCCATCTCCTGCATAAGGATTAGCTAGCAGTTTTTCTATCATACCCGAAGGAATTTCGTAATAAATATTTTTAGTAGGTGCAGCAGGTTGAAGAGCATCTCTTTGTGCTTCCGGTCATGGTGAAGATACCCTAAACAAGCCCCTCAAAGGATTTATTTCCACAGTGACAAGTGACAGTAAATTTCAACACAGTATATAAATTAATTCTTACCAAGTTCCACACACCAAAGGCGCTTCACTTCCCGGAAATGATGCCAGAAAAGAGTCTTGATGACCCACAAGTGTAGGGGATCTATCATATTTCTTTTTATAAGTAAGAGTGTCGAATCCAACGAGGAGCATAAGGAAATGACAAGCGGTTTTCAGTAAGGTATTCTCTGCAAACACTAAAATTATTGGTAACATATAGTTTTGTTATAAGGTAATTCGTAATGGGTAGTAAGTAAAAAATGTAAAAAAGGAGCATCAAGGTGGCCCAATAATTTTTGTAGCAAAGGACAAGCCTATGCAAACTCTTATATAAAGAAAAGCACTCCCGAGGACACATGGGAATTTATGTCAAGCTAGTTTTCATCATGCTCATATGATTCACGTTCGTTACTTTGATAATTTGGTATGTGGTGGACCGGTGCTTGGCTGCTTCCCTTACTTGGGAAAACCTCCCACTTATGATTAACCTCTCTCCCAAGCATCCACAACTACGAAAGAAGAATTAAGATAAATCTAACCACAACATGAAACATATGGATGCAAATCAGCCCCATACGAAGCAACACATAAACTAGGGTTTAAGCTCTTGTCACTATACCAACCCATCATCTACTTATTACTTCCCAATTCCTTCCCCTACGCACAAATAATGGTGAACTGTCATGCAGTCAACGTTCGCATGACACCACCAGAGGAGAGACATCATACATCTTTACAAAATATTGGACGAATACCAAATTCACATGAGTACTTATAACAAGACTTATCCTATGTCCTCAGGAACGAACGTAACTACTCGCAAAGCATATTCATGTTCATAATTAGTGGAGTATTATTAATCATTAAGGATTTGAACATATAATCTTCCACCAAATAAACCAACTAGCATCAACTACAAGGAGTAATCAACACTACCAGCAACCCACATGTACCAATCTGAGGTTTCGAGACAAAGATCAGATACAAGAGATGAACTAGGGTTTGGAGAGGAGATGGTGCTGATGAAGATGTTGATGGAGATTGACCCTCTCTCGATGAGAGGATCGTTGCTGATGACGATGGCTTCGATTTCCCCCTCCGGGAGGAAAGTTTCCACAGCGGAATAGCTCCGTTGGGGCTCTAGATTGATTTTGTCAAAGTTCCGCCTTGAGACGGGGGCGCCTTGTCCCGAAAGCTGTGATATGATTTTTTGCAGGTGAAAACCCTTCATATAGCAGAAGATGGGCACCTGAGGCCTGTGAGGGGCCCACAAGCCTGTAGGGCGTGGCTAGGGGGGGTAGGCCGCACCCCCTGGCTCGTGACCTCCTGGTGGGTCCCCTTTGGTATTTCTTTCACCCAATATTTTTATATATTCCAAAGCAATTCTCCGTAAGTTTTCGCAACCTTCGGAGCTGTGCAGAATAGGTCTCTCAGATTTGCTCCTTTTTCGGTCCAGAATTTCAGCTGCCGGCATTCTCCCTCTTCATGCAAACCCATGTGAAATAAGAGAGAAAAAGCATAAGTATTGTACCATAATGTGTATTAACAGCCCATAATGTAATAAATATTGATATACAAGCATGATGCAAAAAGGACGTATCAGTGTGTTCTGAGTGCTTCCTCTCCGAATGAGAGCTGGGTGGAAGGGTATATATAGGCAACCTCCAAAATCCAAATGTAACACCATAATTAACCAACTCGGTGACACCAAAATTACAATCTCAGTGGCACCAAATTTCTCAAAAGGTAGCAACATTGAATCTCGGGCTGAACCGATATACACAACTCGGTAGAACCGAAAAGGTGACTAACGGTGAGATGGCATAACTCGGTGCCACCGATACAGAAACTTGGAAATTCTGATTTTTTGTATGGAGACAACAGAAGGTTGGTCACCAAAAATCGATAGCAATGATGCATATTCAGTTGTACCGAAAAGGTATGGTTTGTTTGGGATGTGTCTAAGTGTAAAATCGGTATGGACGAGTGATAATTGTTGGTAGCACCATTTCAGTATTTTGTTTGGGACAGATATACTTTGTGGAAGAGTGGCTGAGTATTTTTGGTGGCTATCTCTAAGCACTTGAGCAACCAATTCATCAAAATACCCCACCCGTTTTTAATAGTATTTCCTTTCCTATGGACTCAAATGTGATTTCTCATAAACTGTAAAATGAAGAGTCTTCTTGCTTGAAGCTTTAGCCAATCCTATTCCTTCCTTCATCAAAGGGGCATCTACACACAATCCTATAGCCAAAGCATCTTTGAACTTTTCTGAAATGGACTTGGATAAATTCATTAATCCAATGATGCATATGTTGTGATTAATTACCAAAACCACCTTAGGGAGAAATTGTGCTTTCAGTATCCCCTTTTTAGCAATTGATGACAACATATAGATCAAAGATTCGACAAAAGATGTAATCAACGATTAGCATCAAAACTTTGAGAGGTATGTGAAAAGCAATAGCTCCCCCTAAATTTGTGCGTTATTTTAAATTTGTGTTTGAATGGAAATGCACAATCGATTAAGAATATGGGTTACTCTTCCATGTCACATACAACTTGGTGGTGCACATAAAAGATAAGAATGAATAGCAATGCACATAGCACCAAAAAGCAAGTGAATGATCATGAAGTAGATAGCTCAAAGGTAATAACATAGTAGCATCAAACAATCAAAGCATATGATCAAACACATATATTAACATATAATGTCATACAAAAGACCAAATCAAGTTTTGAAAACCAAGCGAGAGCAAATAAGTCACAAGCTCTCCCTCTCTTGAAGCCCTATTGATCTGTCCACTTCTCCCCCTTTGGCAAAAAGTACCAAAAAGTTCAAAGGTCTCATCTAAGCGTATCTCTGGGCATGATCTCCTCCGGTAGAGGATGTTCGAGTAGACAGCAGAGCATCGACGAAAGCTTCCGCTAATGTCGATGGATCAGGAGTTGGAGGTGTAGACATTGGAGGTGGTGGAGCGCGAGCTGAAGCTTGAGCTGATGAAGACGATCTATCTTGTGGTACTCGCACAACTACTGACCTGGTCTGGGTCAAGAAACATGTGGCAGTACGAAGAGGTGAATCATCATCATCATCATCGTCATCATCACCATCTTCATCAGCTGAGCGTGGAATCTGCACTAATTCAACTTCATGCTGAAGCTCCTTAACTGTGGTGGTTAACTCTGTAACCTTCACATCCAACTCATGGAACTTTGTTTCCACGATCCTCTCTAGGCTCTTTTAGTTTACCAGAATCTCAGATATATTCTTCTCCATCCCTCGGATTGTGCTGACCAAGAACAACATTTGTTCATCTCTGGTTTTTAGCTGGGGGGCACTGGTGCATTCTTAGCAGCCTCTGCATTTGCTTCCTATGCAGCCTCTCTAGCTGTAGCTGAGCTTGGATGAGTGTCATGCATCAAAACTTCATTATCCTCGAACTCTGGCTGAAGTGAAATATGAGGATGATCAAGCTGATATGTATGCTTGCCAATCTTGGCAATGATGAGCATCTAAATGTATGGTGCGTATCTACAAGATCTCTTCTGATCTGCAGAAGTTCTGGTGTATGAAGCGAGTGTGGGTGTCTAAATGATGCAGCATATTGATGGAATAGCCTCTAATCATTTTGTCATCACCTAATTTGGGCATCAGGGTATGCCTCAAGATAGTGTTGGTAGTGGTTATTCCAGCTTTTAAGAAATAAACAAACCCAAGCTTGTGAGATGGCAGGAAGTCACTTGGCACTGGCTTGTACATATTGGCCACGGAGTTGTGATTCTTCTTAGGTTCTGAATACACATCCAAGTCCTCTGCTCGTGACTTTGGAGCACCGATGATAGTAGCCCATTCTTCAATTGTGGCTTCATATCTGTGGCCATCAGTCATCCACACAGTTGTGCCATCTTAAGAGAAATGAACTTTCGAATATAATTGCATAATCATTTAATCATTCCAAGCGGTCATCTCTTTGCCAATGAACTCTTCAATGTCAACAAGATTGAAGTTCTCTCTCACATGAGGAAATAAATCTTCATTGTCTTTGATGTAATTCCAGTCGACATATCTCATGTCACTCACTGCTCATCTTTTGTCATAAAGAACTGCCTCATAGAATTCTTGTTATTCTCTTCTATGAAATCTAGGATCAATTGCATCCCTTCTCCTGACATCATAGGGAACAATAGCTCTCCACTTCCTCAACCCTAAATATCTTCTCTTCTTCATGTCTTTAGCTATTGGATGAGCCTAATTGTGAAGTGTAAAATGAGGCCTTAACTTCAAGAGAATAGGTGCATTCTCAACATCTTTGTCTATGGAAAAGGCTCTGGAAGCAGTGCCTTTCTCTTTAGCAGCTGCAGGGATGTCCTTTTTAGTCCTCTTGGTAGCTACGGGCTTCTTTGGAGCTGAAGGCTTTGGAGCAGAAGGCTTCATAGAATCTGCCATAAGCTTCCTTTTCTTCTTTGGAGGAGGGGCCTTAGCTGGTACTTCCTCTTCCTCTTCCTCAACAGCAACAGTTTCTTTTGGGTCTTCATACATGGAAGTTTGTCTACAAATGACATAAATGGTTCTCTTCGTAACTTTCTTCACACCTGGCTTCTTAGGAGATCTCTCAAGGGTAAGTGCCAGCCCTTGCCTTGCACACCCTGGAGCTCTCATGTCATAAGTTTTAGCGTACTCCTTCCGGACAATTCTCTTGACAGTAGGCTTCTCTTTCTTCTTTCGGGGAGCAGAATCTACAGGAACAAAATATGAATCTTCTTCATCAGAATTTATCTTTCTCCTGGTTCGTGTGGCAGCCTTCGGCAAGCTATTGGAGCTGGGGGTGCGTGGATCAGAAGGGGTCCTCTCAGGACTAGTGCCTGAAGCAGACTCACCATGAGGCTCACTGAAATTGTTCTGACTGTCATCGGAACCTGACATATTGCACACCAAGTAGGCAAGCTGACACACGGACTGGCTGACCATGTGAAAAGATATAGAAGAGCTAGAAAAGATAAGGATCACAAGATTGCAGAATTTGCCAAAATTTGATCTTAGAAACTTTGGGTATGATCTGCTTCAAAATGTATTTCAGTAACACTGGGTTGAAATTTTGGGAGTCACCGAGACTGACCACTTCATTAAGAGATACTTGGGCATCCTTTTTGGTGTAACCGAAAAGAACAACTCGGTCTCATAGAAGTGGTTCTCTCTAACCCTAAAACCTAAATCGATGGAACCGATTTTATCAACTCGGTATCACCGAGATGCATGTAGAGGGAGATCAGATCCATTTTTTGGTTCTCCTTCTATGGAATTTTCTAGAGGTGAAGAGGAGTTTCACACAGTGGATTGTAGATGGGAGTGACCTAATGCACATGAATCATATAGTGAGCGCATAAGGGGTCGGATTCATACTCTAGCTCGGTGATGAATCCGCTTGGGGACGACGGCGACGAAGATTCCGTCGGTGGCAGCGAATCCCAATGATGAAGGCGCAAATGGAAGCAAAGGCGACGACCAAGGGGTCCTGGTGCGGCAGTTTGGGGTTGGGAACACGACGAGTGAAGATATATTTTCAAATCGTCAGGTCCTCAGGTATAAATACCCTTCACTTTCGATGTCACTGATATGAAAATCTTGGTCCACCAAGTTCCACTACTGTCTATTGACCGGCAAACTTGGTGAAGCTGAGATTATGGTATCGATGGTATCGAGATGAAAAACATAGATCAGCTTTGAGAATCGGTGGAGCCGAGATTTTGGGTTGGTTACACCGAGATTCACAAAGAGGTTTTGGAAGGCAGCCCTTATCGAGACGGAACTCCAAGTGCTCCTCACATAGAGGGATCAAGAAGTGTTTGATCGAGTTTTGTGATGTAGCGTGAATATAACTTGAGACGAGAAAGCATAGATAAATATAGAAGGGTCCTAGGAATTCTTGTCTATCCAATTGGCAAAAGATAAATCAAAAGCCAAGTAGAAACAATTGGATATCATCGAATGAGAAAAGATATGCAGACCAACATGCTCACACAAGATGTCAAATGAAATTATGATGAACATGCACAAACATCCTAGCATCTATCAAGCTCTTTGGCAATGACGAAGTCATCTATATATGAGTATATTGACTTAGGAGTCAAGTAACAATACTTGATCATAGGTCATACTCACTGATTAAGCATGAGTAGGGTTACCACTTTTACATAGTGCATTAATGTGTTCACATCATTAGGAGACGCTTATACTCAAGTGTTAGAGTAAAGCTCCCCCTAGATGTGACAACCCCCCTAAGAGGGATCGAGTAACCTTGGGTTTTGTTGTAGAAGACTTCACGTAGGTGAAGTAGTAGAGGATGTTCATTGTTGGTGAAGTTCATCTTGAGTTGGGAGCAATCCTTGTTGTTTCTTACTCTTCTCACCTACATGGGTTAGTTCCAAAGCAAAAGGAACAAACACAAGGATGTCCAAAGATGCTTCAATTACCTTGTCCCTTGCTCACCTTTGAGGGAATGTGTGACTCCTTGAACTAATGCATATGGTTGAGGTTGATTGCAAATAGTTCTTGCCAAAATGAATGGGAGTCAATTTCATTGGCGGAGTCACCCCTCAAGAACTTTCCAGTTCTTCCTGTTGGGGACCCACATCACCTTGATGGGAATCTTTGGAGTTGTGGTAGCACTAGATGAGGTAGTACTAGAAGTATCCTTGGGATCCCAGTCAACCTTGACTTGGGGCTCTTCTGCAAATGAGTTAATGTCCTCTTGAAGCTTTCCCTGTCCCTTGTGGTTTTGTGGTCGAAGGCCATCTTGTGAGCTTGTTCCCTTGGGAGGAGTAGGATCGTAATTCTCCTCTTGAGAAACAAACTTGGGAATAAGATATGGACCTTCTTCCCAAGCATCTCCGTTGACATTGAAGTAGAAAACACCTTTCGTCTTCTGATGTCCTCGTTGCTCGCGCACAGTATCCTCTAATTGCTTACTTCTGGCAAGACTCTTGAAGACACCTCTCTCTATAATCCCTTTCAATAAATCATTTTATTGCTCAAGTCTAACATGGCTAAGTGAATAATTAGTGGAATCAAGAGAGTTACTAGAAACAATATCATTTGATTTAGCTTTATCATTGTTATTACTAGATCATGAAACTTTCTTGCCTTTTTTACTAGTATTCTTAGGTTTAACTTGTGGAACAAATGTAGACAAGAGTAACCGTTTGGCTAGATAAGAGGAAATATTCTTTCGAAGATCATGATTGATTGCTTTTAGGAACTAATGATCTTTCTCTAAATTTAGCTTCTCGAAGCATAGCTTCTCATGAGTTCTTGCAAGATCTTTATGATCTTCTAGAGTTGTTTAATGAGCTAACTTAAGATTGTTTAATTCTTTAGTTAGTCTTTCAATCTCTCTCTTATAATCATCATCATTTGATTTCTCTTAACTAGCATGAAAATTAGAAAGTTCATTTTCAATATTATCACTAGTCTTATAAAGGAGGAAGTCATCTTCTCCTAACAAGTCATCCTCATCACTATCAAAGTCAAAGTACTCGGGGTGTGATACCTTGGGTACTTTTTCCATGAAGCAGTTTCCAATCCCTTCATTTGGTGAATTAAATAAGTCATAGGAGTTATATTAAACAAGTGCAATGCCGTCAAGACCTTCATCTTGATTGTAGTCAGAGTTGGAGTGATAGCTTCATCGTTTGGATTAATGTGCACATGGTGTCGTATCTTCTATCCAAAGCTCTAAGTATCTTCTTGATGATGAATTTGTCGGTCATCTCTTCATTTCCTAAGCTGGCAATCTCATTTGTGATGAGAGCTAGCCTAGAGTACATCTCAAAGACTCCATCACCATCCTTCATCTTGAACTTGTGAAGCTAACATTGAATCACATCCAACTTAGATTCTGTGACAAAATTTGTACCTTCGTACATATTAATCAAAGTATCCCAAATTTCCTTTGCATTCTCAAGGCGACTGATTTTGTTGAATTCTTCGGGACACAAGCAGTTGAACAGGATGTCACATGCTTGAGCATTGAATTGCAACATATTCAATTCTTTCGCTGTGGCATCACGATCCGATTATCTCCCTTATCCGAAGAAATCACCTTTCACACCAACAGGAACAAGAGACCAAACGGCGGGATTATGACCAGGAATATGAAGTTCCATTTTATTCTTCCAACTAGAAAAATTAGTGCCATCGAAATATGGAGCTCTATGGTGATAATTGCCCTCACTAGATGCCATACTCTTCTAGGTTGTGACACTAATTCAATGGAGACCAAAGCTCTGATACCACTTGTAGGAGAGAAAGTATATCTATAGGGGGTGATTAGACTACTTGACAAGATTAAAACTTAGCCTTTTCCCAATTTTTAGCGTGGGCCACTTTTAGCAACTATGACTAGTCAAGTACACCCTAAACATGCATATCTAAGGGTATTGCACCGGAAAGTAAAACATGCAAGTGTAAATAGAGGGTAAGGTAGGGATATCAAACACAAAGGTTGACACGACGACTTTTGGCATGATTCTGATAGTTGGTGCTATCGTACGTCCCTGCTAGTGGAGACTTCAACCCTTGAGGGTAACGGCTGCGAGAGTCCACGAAGGGCTCCACCCACAAGGGTACACAAAGAAGCGGCCTTGTCTATTCCACGACAGCTTCTGTCCATACAGGAGTAGCCTCACTCACGGTAGATCTTCACGAAGTAGGTGATCTCCTTGCCCTTATAAACATCTTGGTTCAACTCCACAACATGTAGTAGGAGGCTCCCAAGCGACACCTAACCAATCTAGGATGCCCCACCCTCCAAAAGGTAATAGATGTGGTATAACGATGAACTCCTTACTCTTTAGCTTCTAAAGATAGTCTACTCAACACTCAATCACTCTCTCTCAGATTTGGCATGGGTAGGAGAGATTGATCTTGTGGAAGGCAACTTGGGGATGCTAGAAATAAAGGTTCAAATGGTAGGAATGGAATATCTTGATCTCAATACATGAGTAGGTGGCTCTCTCTCAGATAAATGGATCTCACAAGTGTAAGTGTGTTTTTAGTGCTTCCTCTCCGAATGAGTGCTAGGTGGAGGTGTACATATAGGCAACCTCCAAAATCCAACCGTTACACCATAATTGACTAACTCGGTGACAACGAAGTTACAAACTCGGTGGTACCGACTTGCTCAAAAGGTAGAAACTTTGAATCTCGGTGGAACAAATATACACAATTCGGTAGAACCTGAAAGGTGACTAACGGTCAGATGGCACAACTCGGTGGCTCCGATACAGAAACTCGGAAATTCTGATTTTGTTTGTTGAGGCAATAGAAGGTTGGTCACCCAAACTTAGTAGCACCGATGCAGATTCGGTTGTACCGAAAAGGTAGGGTTTGGCTGGGATCTGTCTATGTGTAAAATCGATATGGCCGAGTGATAAATGTTGGTGGCACCGATTTTCAATATTTGGCTTGGGACTGACATATTTTGTGGAAGAGTGGCTGATTATTTTTGGTGGCTATCTATAAGAACTTGAGAAACTAATTTGTTATAATACCGCATCATGTTTTAATAGTATTGGCTTTCCTATGGACTCTAATATGATTTCTCACAAAGTGTAAAATCAAGAGTCTTCTTGCTTGAAGCTTTAGCCAAAGCATCTTTGAACTTCTCCGAAGTGTACTTGGATAAATTCATTAGTCCAATGATGCGTATGTTGTGATTAATTACCAAAACAACCTTAGGGAGCAATTGTGCTTTCACTCACTTACCAAATTGTGGAAACTTCCGTCATCGATGATGAGCTTGACGAATTTACATTGAATGTCTGCCTTGGTGTGGAAGATTTGGCAACGTTGGTCCTCGTCTTGTTATTGTTGAAGAGTCAACACCTTTGAAACAACGAAAGTGGGGCTGGAATTATTGTCACAATAGATTTGCGCATCTTCATCTTCATTTACTTGTCGGTGCATGGCCACATGTTCCAATGCATCCATCTCGTCTTCGCTCATAGAGTCATAGGTGTCGTCATCTTGGAGGATCATCGTGCGTCTTTTTTGGACATTCATATGTCTTGTTGTCGCGGCCTTGGCATGTGAAGCACTTGATGGAGCTTGTATTAGCGGTGGCATCCGGGGTTGGAGTAGAGGGTGAATCTCATGGCTTGTAGTTGCTTGTTGTAGGAGTGTATCTTGACGAAGTCATCTTGTCCTTGTAGCTTAAGTTGTCACCGGTCATTGTAGTAGGCTTTGTAGGCGAAGGCGTCATAGTCATATAAGTTGTGCACTAGAGACATAGGTCTTGGAATAGAGCTTAAGTTGTGCACTAGAGACATAGGTCTTGGAATAGAGCTTGGAGTACTAGTAGTCATCTTGCACTTGGCGTTCCGCTTTTGATGATTGATGCACTAGCTCGAGTAAGTTGGCGTAGGGTTGGAAATCCACAATTTTGTTTACTTGGTAGTTGATACCGTTCGTGAAACGCACCATTGTTTTCTCCTCATCTTCCTTGACATTGGCTCGGATCATGGCCATTTTCATCTCTTGATAGTATTCTTCTACGGACTTGGTACCTTGCTTGAGTAGTTGTAGCTTCTTGAAGAGGTCACGGTTATAGTGTGTAGGCACAAAGCAAGTTCTCACGAGATCCTTCATTTGGGCCCATGTGGTGGTTGGAGGATCACCTTTTGTCTTCTTCGCTCTATCACTTGTTCCCACCAAATGAGAACATAATCTTGGAACTAAAGTGAGGCCATGGAAATCTTATTCTCTTCATCGAAGTTGTGAAGATAAAAGATCTTGTCAACTTTGAGAGGCCATGATAGATAATCTTAGGGATCATTGCTTCCGGAGAATTCAGGCATAGTGAACTTGAGATTGACGAGGTGGTGCTTTTGATGGTTTTTGTTTCGGCGATGACCTTGTCTTGCAGGAGGGTCTTCAGTGTCATTGTCGACTTGACGTTGTTGTTCTTGCCTTGGAGCTTGGTTAACCATTGGATCATCACGATTTGCTAGAGGTCGTTGGCAAGGCCCTCTTGCACGGTGTCGTAGCTCTTGGTGCTCCTCTTGGTGCACGGCTTCGTCTTGACGTTCACACCGGAGAGCTTCTTGTTCTTCGTGTGCTTGGTGATATTCCAAAAGTATAGGGGCTCGTGTGTAGACTTTTTGATAAGTAAGAGTGTCGAACCCAATGAGGAGCTAAAGGTGGGTAAATATTCTTTTAATTTCTATCAACCATTTACACAACTCTATGCACACTAAACGTTTTGCAATATCTAGGAGATAAAACTAGAGTGACAATACGGGTATGAGAGAGAGCTTTGCAAGAAATAAATACAAGAAGGTAAATTTTAGTGCTGCAGCGATAAAATATTCTAAGTAACGATAAACTAACAGTACCATGAGTGCAGAAAAGTGGTCGTAATTGTGGTGGAATTGTCCATGATCAAACAGTCAAATACAAGGTTGATATTCCTCTTTTATGTGGGAGAGGCAAAGCTAACAAGCTCTTGCTATCCAATGATTGCAAGTACTTATGATTGGAACTCTAGAAAACATCCGTAAATACTAGAATATACATTAAGGTAAAAATACCCAACCATAGCATTAAGATCAAAAGGTCCTCTTCATTTCATATGCTTTGATCACTAGATTCGGGCTCATGTTTCTGTCACTCAAGCAGCCCACCCTCTAGCTTTCTCCACATACTACAAACCCTATGATGTGATCCATGCATGCATAAACATATGATGGGCACCATAGGACTGTAACAAATTCAATATATAGCTCAAACCATCCATGAAGATTCAACAATTAATCATATGACAAAAGGGAACTACACAAACATGACATAGATGCAATAGATCATTTGCAAATAATTTATAACTTCAAACACCATGTTTACATAGGGGATTACAGAGGTTTGAGGGAGAGTGGACCACTGTAGCTATGGAGGAGATGATTATGGAGGTGTTGGTGAAGGCGGCATCATGGCGGAGAGGATGGAGAAGGGGCAGCACGTGAGGTGCAGGACGGCGCAGGCGGCCGTCGATGGCATAGGGGGGCTCCTGCTGCGTCGACCGATCATCATGAGGGAGCGCCGTCCCTTATCCCCCTTCCTCCATGGCTTCTTGGTGCTGTATATTAGCACTCCCCCATGGAGATGAGGCCATGGGGGAGGCAAAATTCGTGGCTTTTGGTGGCTGTCCAGAATCAGGGTTTTGCTCTCCTTATATGAGTTGTGACAATCATCCATTGCCCTCTGATGGATGCCACTTTGATCCAAGGGATCTTGGGTACCTATAGAACCATCCTAGGGACCCCTCTCAGCCCTAATGAGGTCCCAAAGTCGTGGCTTGGCCGAATCCATCAAATATGGTAAGAGTTGGACTCAATCACGTCACCGATTCTCGTAATCCCGTAATCAGATATTTGTCCTCTAGTAAAACGAGCTTTCAGGGGGCGTCCGAACTTCAAATCGACTAAATTTTATGTCTGAAATTATCACCATAAAAGTCCCCACACTTTTATCTTGTGTGATATTTCCGTTTGAGGCCGTCTTCAATAGTAACTTGGCAATTTGTAAAAAGAGTTTTCAAACAGATTTCAGGAAAGTCTCAATTCGACACCAACAAGGTTTCCTCTTCTATTTTCGATAGTTCCTACACACAAAAGTGTAAAACAAAAACATTGTGCTCTTCTGCAACTATTAATAGGTTAGTCCAAATAAATCATAAGGTTAATATAAAAACAATAATCAAAAGCATAAAAGTAGCATGAAACCATAAAAAATTATAGATAACTTTTGGACGTATCAACATCCCCAAGCTTAGTTCCTACTCGTCCTCGTCCAACATAATTTTGATCATCATATTTGTAAAAGCATCCGTAAGCTGAGATCATAGCACCCTAAACATAGGCATGATAGATATAATTCTAACAATGAAAATTAGCAACGATGTTGCAACATGAAAGGTAACACAAACAAAAGATCATGAATAATAATGCACTTGAAAGTTATATGTTTGTTTCGAGCATAAATAAAACATAATAAAGTGGTATTTCGCTTGTCCTTAAGAGTGGGGAAAAACATAAATGCCAGGACACCTTCAAAGTTCAACTGGATGACTAGAACAAATAATTTGAGAGCAAGTAATAACACATCATGAATCAATCAATAATAAATTTTGGGACTATGCATATTATACTCAGAATGACAACTATGCTCTCTTAATTGGCGCATAAAGTTAGAAGATGAAGACTCAACATAAAAGTAAAGAAAAGCCCTTCACAGAGGGAAGCACAGAGTACTCATGTGCTAGAGCTTTTAGAGATTTTTGTAATCAATAAGATTGTAAAACAAGCTTTTGGGAGGTTCATAATTCGTCAACGAATGCTAGCAGATAGCCCAATACTTCTCTTGCTGGACAAGTTTTGAGGAACGACTCCCGAAGTGGGGACGGTCACATCCCCTTAGTCTCCTTTGCTTATCACTATTCTGATTTGTCATGAACAAAGTGTGAAGCAGGTTTTGTTTTTTGCTATTTATCTTTTACGAGCTAGGCGCACTCATGCCAGTCCCTCCTCGTATTAGGGGTTCACATATTAGACATGCAAACCAAAGATAAAGCTGGTCCAGTATGAGATAATCATGAATTATCTACTAGTTCCTCATGAGCTAAAACAGAGGCACAAAACAGGAATAATTTTGAAAGTTTTAAAGGTAGCACATGAGAAATTTACATGGAGTGGCGGTTAAATACCACATGTAGGTAGGTATGGTGTACACATTTGGCAAACTTTTTGTTTTTCGGAGTTGGATGCACGAGTAGAGCTCATACTCAGTACAGGTGGAGGCTAGCAAAAGACTGAGAGCAAGAAATTAAGAGAGCAATAATGGCCATAATCATGCATAGCGACAAAAACATTATTAATCAAAGCATAAATGGTATTACAAGTCAAAAACTAAATGATCATAGAGGCTATAAGTGACTGGTTTATAGTCCTAACATGGTCTGAGCATGCGCCAAGTCAACCGAAATGAAGTAGTAAAGGAGAATACCACAATATTATGCTTCGATATGATAAAAAACACACGATTCTTTCAATGGCACACTAAGCACTCTCAGCTATTTGAGACAAGTTATGCAACATCGATAACTACTAAGCATATAATTAAGATAATATCTAACATGACATGTTAAAGTCTAAGTCGCAGTCCAAAAGAGCTTTCTATTGCACCACTATAAGCATGAAATATTTTACTCTTCTCCAACACCAATCAACTTTCTTGAAACAACTCTCATAGATAATATTAATTAAATACCAGAGAGATCATCATATATAACTCAAGCAAATTAATAAGCTCTAAAAAATATGAGTGGAAAACAAGACCTAAACCTAGTACTAGCAAAAAGTGAACACTTAGAGAACAATAAGAGTGAAAACTAGAATGTTCTAAGCAATTAAAATGGAGCGTGTCTCTCTCCAAACTAATATGGTGGGATCCGACCATTTATTAAAGCAAATAAAACTAAACAAACTGAGAAGTAAAGAGCGGGACGCTCCAAGCATAGCACATAACATATGAAGTGATAAAAATATAGTAAGGAGAAGGACGAACTGATGATTGTTGCTGGAGAAGGGGATGCACGGGGGCATACCCAAGCTTAGACACTTGAGTCTCCTTGAATATTTCTTGGGGTGCATGGGGGCATCCCCAAGCTTGAGCGCTTGACACTCCTGCATCTTCTTTCATCATGTTCCATCGCATACTTGACAACTCCCTTCATACGAAACTCATCATAAGCTGATTAGAGTGGTTAGTGCCCATAATAAAATAATTTATTATCTACTAGAAATAAATATTTTAAGGAAGATCTACTGTTTCTAAATATTGCAAAAATGTTTTTGCAAATAAAAAGCAAGCTTAAGATTTGCAAAACAATGAAAACGCAAAACAGGGCAGAATGTGGGAAAAACGGACTAGCACGTAGTAAATAATTTTTTCGGGGCACTTCTGCAACTCAAATAAAAAAACTCAGAACAGACACCAGAAATTCAATTATATAGAGCATACTTTCAAACAAATTAAGGTCAAAAAGATGATCTAGTGAGTTTTTGCGAATTATTCCGTCAAGCACACATAATCTGTTTTTGGACAGCATGTCACAACTTTTGAACTTTCTTGCAATCAGAGGATAAAACTTGGCACAAAATGAAATTAAAAGGATAAGGAGAGGTTGATACATAGGTAACAACTTACAATACTCAAGGAATGAATGAAAACAACACGATAATATAAGGAAAATAAGGTGGGTTGCCACCCACAAGCGCTTTTCTTTAACACCTTTTAGCTAGGCATAGAAAAGGAGGGATGCCTTGGGCATCCCCTAGCTTTGATGATTGAATATTCTTGAATACTTCATTGAGGTGCACTTGGGAGTCCCCAAGATTGAGCTTTTCTTTTCTCATTCATCTCGTATCACCATCTCCATTGGATCTTAAATACAACATTCACATAAAACTTGACAAAAACTCATTACTAGGGTTAATACTCATTAAATAAAATCCACTCATGTTCAAGCATTGACAAGTTTCGTAATATTTACTCAACATTAGCCACTGTTTATACTAAGGTGTTCATGATTTCCGTTGTGCGTCGAAAAACTAATGAAACTAATAACACCAAGTATAATATTGAATAAACTAAGAAATCTGTCAAAACTGAATAGTCTGTAAAGATGACACTCAACGAGGTAGTTAGGTAACTAAAATTGAAAAACTCAAAACTAATGAAAGACATATCATAATCTCAGGGTTATGCACAAACAATTTCAGATCAAAATACTATTCTGAGATTTATCACCATTTTCTAAAGTGAAGCATAGAAAATCTGTTTAAACGGAACAGTCAGTAGAGATCGAATTATTAGACCTATCTTCACACCTCAAATCAGAAAAGTCAAAACTAATGAAAGTAACATCATAAACAGTAATTTTCACTCAAGAAATTTCAGATCAAGATCATCGTCTGGTGATTTTCAAGTTTTTTCACGGTGGATCACGGAAATCTGTTTCTAGGCAGCAAAGTGGCAAACTTGCATCATAAACGAACTAGAAGTTATCTATACATTTTATTCTTATGGTACAGAGGAATATGTAAAATTTATAAAAAAATTTAACTGGAAATCTTCCATGGAAAGAATTGTTTTGGTTTCATAGGCATGAACAGAAGTGTTCAAGGTCGACCCCCACATAACCATTACTCATCTTTCCAATCAATTTACTTTTTGAAAACGTTTTTAGATAACAAGTACAACTGTAATTCACATTCCTATCCATATAAATATGGAGAACAAGTTAAAACTGAAAGTAAAACTACTTAGAGACAAAGCAAACAAGTGCACACAGTAACATTCACCCCACGCTATTGCTCCCCGGCAAAGGCGCCAGAAAAGGTCTCGATATCCCACAAGTATAGGGAACCGTGTGTAGCCTTTTCGATAAGTAAGAGTGTTGAACCCAACGCGAAGCTAAAGGTGGGATAAATATGTTCTTAAGTTCTATCAACCATTGACACAACTCTATGCACACTAAACATTTTGCAATATATAGGAGATACAACTAGAGTGACAATATGGGTATGAGAGAGAGCTTTGCAAGATAATAAATACAAGAAAGTAAATGTTAGTGCTGCAGCGATAAAATATACTAAGTAATCATAATATAATAGTACCATGAGTGCGGAAAAGTGGTGGTAATTGTGGTGGAATGTTCCATGATCAAATAGTCAAATACAAGGTTGATGTTCCTCTTTTATGTGGGAGAGGCAAAGCTAACAAGCTCTCACTGTCCAATGATTTCAAGTACTTATGATTGGAACTCTAGAAAACATCCATAAATACTAGAAGATACATTAAGGTAAAAATACCCAACCATAGCATTAACATCAAAAGGTCCTCTTTATCTCATATGCTTTGATCACTAGATTCGGGCTCATGTTTGTGTCACTCAAGCAGCCCACCCTCTAGCTTTCTCCGCATACTACAAACCCTATGATGTGATCCATACGCGCATAGACATATGATGGGCACCATAGGACTGTAAAAAATTCAATATATAGCTCAAACCATCCATGAAGATTCTAGAATCAATCATATGACAAGAGGGAACTACACAAACATGACATAGATGCAATAGATAATTCGCAAATAATTTATAACATCAAACACCATGTTTGCATAGGGGACTGCAGAGGTTTGTGGGAGAGTGGACCGCTGTAGCTATGGAGGATATGATGATGGAGGTGGTAGTGAAGGAAGCATCATGGTGGAGAGGACGGAGAAGGAGTAGCACGTGAGGTGCAGGGCGACGCTGGCGGACGTCGGCGGCGTAGGGAGCTCCTCCTTCGCAGGCCAGCCATCATGGGGGAGCGCCGCCCCTTTGCCCCCTTCCTGCATGGCTTCTCGGTTCTGTAGATGACCCCTCCCCCATGGAGATGAGGCCATGGGGGAGGCAATATTCGTGGCTTTTTGTGGCAGCCCAGAAATCAGGGTTTTCCTCTCCTTATATGAGCTGGGACAATCATCCTTTCCCTTCGATAAATGCCCATTTGATCCAAGGACTCTTGGGCACCTCTAGAACCTTCCTAGGGACCCCTCTCATCCCTAATGAGGTCCCAAAGTCGTGGCTTGGCCGAATCCATCAAATGTTCTAAGAGTTGGACTCAATCACGTCACCGATTCCCGTAATCAGATATTTGTCCTCGAGTAAAATGGGCTTTCCTCGACCATCCGAACTCCAAATGGGCCGAATGTTATGGCTAGAATTATCAGCATAAAATTCCCCAAAGTTTTTTCTTCTGTGAGATTCCCCAAACTTTTGTTTGTGACCCGTAACGTGGCAATTTTTCAGAAGAGTTTTCAGACAGATTTCAGTTCAGTCCCAATTCGACTCCAACAAGGTTTCCTCTTCTATTTTCGATAGTTCGTACACATAAAAGTGTAAAACGAGAACATTGTGCACTTTTGCAACTATTAATGGGTTAGTCCAAATAAATCATAGACTTAATATAAAAACAATTATCAAAAGCATAAAAGTAGCATGAAATCATCAAAAGTTATAGATACGTTTCGGATGTATCACTTGGCGGTTGTGTTCTTGCGTAGCGCGTGTTGCTTATCAAAGAGCACCTTGAGCTTCAAGCGCTTGTTCCTCACGTCGTTGTTCGTCTTCATAGGGTTGTTTAATGTGTGCTTGCTCCAAAGCTTCTTCTTCTTGTCGATGGCGTCAATCACACCCGGAAAGTCGATCTTGTGATCCATCGCCATGGAAAGGATTTATAGAATCTTGGTTCTCGTGATGGTCGTCACATTGATGATGTCAAGCTCGTGGTGGACATGCACCGGAAGAGTACTCGCCGGAGTGGCGAGCTGAGTGGCGCCACCGCGATGAAGTGGAGGTGGAGGACACACGGTTCACCATCAATGCACAAATCTCGTACATGTGGCTTGATAGCTCGTCGTCCAGGTAGTCCCACACGCGCACCTCAGATTCACGCAAGTTGGTGGTGAGTTGCTCGATGCGGTCGTTCATAGCGTCTTGTGCTTGCACATTCCTCGTTGGGTGCCAAAGAAGTTTGGTATGGTGACGTTGTTGTTCTCATCGTCGTCTTGCTCCTGGAAGGCTGGGTTTGACATTGTAGTCCTATCCATATCACTCAAGTCGATATAAGTGGAACAGTAAGAAGACAATATCAATTAGTGATCCCAAAGTTGAAAATGAATCAAGATCACGTGATGTGCAATTATGGAAATAGTAGAATTGGTATCGAACGTTGTCCTTCTCACACGTACACTTATGGAGGAGATTGGTTAGGATGGTGGCGCAAAATGCAAGCAATTTGTAGATGAGATCCAGTAACGTTGAAAGAAATTCGCAACTTCGCAAGTAAGACAAGGTAGATCAATAGTAATGAGTGTACACAAAAACACACACACGGATAGAAAAGTGGGGTCTTGCAACCAAACGATGAGCACAAAATGTGGTTTCCACGAAAACGCGCGTGTTGCGCAACACTAGAGAGACGCTAGCACGATTCTTCAAATGGTCGTGATACAAACTTGTGAACAACCTATAAGAAACAAATGTGTCATCTTCCTATTCCTGACTTTTTTATACGTATGAGGCATAGTGTTTCTCGCGCAAGTGATCCAAGATGATCAAGTATGATATGATATGATATCAATGTGATGTTGTTTGGCTATGCTATTTCTATTTGCACTTGCTTAAAAGCTTTGCTTTTCTTTCTTTTGGCAATGATATTTTGTATGGTAACTTTGTGGGACGTGCACAACAAGATAGAGATTATGTATGCGGGTACTATTGAAGCACAAAAGTTACTATTATGACAGCACAATATGATACTTATGGTGTTTGCATGCAATGGAATCTATGCGGCGTATGTATCCCTAATATGCACAAGTAGCATGGCCCACAATACTCGATGGCTACTCTTGGTAGGCAAGTTCCTCAAGTAGGCTCGGTGTATCGTTGCAATGGCAAAGGTATCAGTCAAGAGTGTCGTCGCGGTTACGATCCTTGCTTACGGTGAGGTATCAATGAAGAGGTGGTTGGCGATGATGGGGCCGATGATGAGCGGTGATGTTGGTGTAGAATCACACCCAATTAGCCGAAACACCTTAGGAAGTGGCGGGGTTCGCGACTTAAAATATTGAATGCAAATGGGTTGTGGAAGAAATGGTGGTGGAAAATGCATAAGACAATGGTGGTGAAAACAAAAAAATTCGTGAAGAAATTCATTTTGGACCGGATTGTACGGATGTCTGAGCTGGCTTGGTCGTCCGACAGTCTCGGACATCCGGCGGTCCAAGGCATCCAATGGTGTTTGTACGTCCGGGTGGTTCTGTCGTCCGACGCCCGAGGACCGGCCAGCGGATGACCTTGAGGTTGAATGAGATTTAACTGGTGGAAAATGTTGGGATGCTGGGGAAAAGGTAGACCCACTTGTCTTCAAATCCACGTATCCAAATCCACAAAATGTCTTCAAGTCCACGTATCCAAATCCACAAAATGTCTTCAAATCTAACAAATCCAATAAATTTTGGTCTGGCAGTTTTTGTGGGAACTTTCAAAATTAGGTTACATCAAAGGAAACATTGGCTACAAAGTGGGGGATGAGACTCCAAGATGTGAATCAACCTGGCTCATGGTACCAATATGATAGGGGGCACACCCTCAATAGTCGATCTTTTCACACTTGGAGGGAGAAAGAGAGGGAAAAGCAAGAGAAACACAAGAACTCAAGAACAATCCTCAAATCACACATCCAGTAGAACCACATAAACACATGGGGATACACGATCCAAGGACAACGAAAGGATATACGTCATGATAGTCTTCCCTACGAGAGGGGCCTTGTATTTATGAGGGGATCTTCCCTAGGTAGGGGCATTGGCATCACTATGGATTTTCTCGCACGGAGGACATCTCCATGGGGAGGAAGGATAGTAGATGAAGCTAAGTGATATTCCCCCAAGTGCAAGTAATCATCATAGCACTTTCCAAAGATGGAAATGGTAAATATGGAGTGTCGAACCCACAAGGAGCTAAAGGTAATGTCAATATTCTCTCAAGTCCTATCTGCCACCGATACACTTCTACGTACAACAAGTGTTTGCTTCTATCTAGTAACGAGAAATAAAATTGCATTGTGGGAATAAATAGGATAGCTTTGGATGATATTGGTGAACTAAAATATGCAAATAGTTACTACATTAAATAGAGTTACAATATATTACAAATAGCGAGTGTGGAATAATGATGGTATGGTGTGCGGAATCATCCTAGGCAATTGATGACCAGATCGGTAATCATTCTTGCAATTTTATATGAGGGAGAGGCATGAGCTAACATACTTTGTGTACTTTGATCATATGAACTTGTGATTGGACCTCTAGCAAGCATCCATAACTACTATAAATCATTAAGGTAAAACCCAACCATAGCCTTAAGTATCAACTCCTCCTTACTCCCATATGCGCACAACTCTCTTACTGGGTGTAAGTTTCTGTCACTCTCGCCACCAACTATAAGTGATTCTTGAACATATTGGAACACCCTCCAGTGTGGATCTTTCCTGTGTGCGCCTCATGGAAAGCACCTTAGGACAGCACCAAAATAAAACATATACTCAAATCGTTAAAGATCATCAATCAACCCAAGGGATAACACCGGTCTACTCAAACATCATAGGATAGCAATCAATCGTTGATTAATACTATGTGGCATGAAACACCATGTTCAAGTAGGGGATTACCACGAAGTGTGGGAGAGTGGACCGCTGAAAATACGCATGGAAGGCCATGAAGACGATGATGTTGATGAAGACGATCACTGCGGCGATGGTTCCCCCGGCGGCACTCCAGCACCACGATAAACAGCGCAAGAGATTCTCCCCCTTAGACCTCCACCTCTATGGCCTCTCCCAAGATGGGGAGAGGTTCTCCCCTCTGATGCTTGGCCTCCATGGCTCCCGGAGGGGTGAGAGCCCCTTCGGGATTAGATCCCTCTCTTTGTTTCTCTCCTGTTTTCGCTACTATTTTCTCTCCAGCTTGGTTTTTCATCGATATAGAGAGCTGCGGGAGAGGAACTTGTGATCTAGCGTAATTTTTGGAGGTTTCTATATTTATAGGATTTTTGGGGGTTGTAATCACACTAATATGGGCCACGAGGTGCCCACTAGACATCAGCCCACGCCACGGGGGGCTGGCGCGGCCTAGTGTCTAGTGGGCACCGCCCCCCCTCTAGTGCTTCTTTGCTCCAATATTTTGATTTTATTCCAACAAAAGTTGTCGAGAAGTTTCCTTGAATTCCTAGAACTTTTATTTCTGCAGAAAAAGCAACACCACAGTAGTTCTGCTGAAAAAGCGCCAATCCGGGTTTGTTCTAGGTAAATCGTATAAAGTGCACCAAAAACATCTAAAAGTATTGTAAACATAGGCAAACATGGCATGAATAGTTCATAAATTATCGATATATTGGAGACATATCAGCATCACCAAGCTTAATTCCTACTCTTCCTCAAGTAGGTAAATGATAAAAGAAATAATTATGAAGTATGAATGACAGCCTAGTGCGTAAGTTTGATCAATGATAAGTTCAATCACGTTTACTAGCATCATAACAACAACACTTTATCATAAAAGTCATCATGATGAAGTAGCAACCAATTCACATGTTATGTTTCAAAAAATGAACTCTCTTGAAACTTAACAACCTATGTTCTTAGTCATCAAGCAATTGCAATTCAACTTAGTCTCAACAAATTTTATGATTGGTAGTACTCAAAGCATATTTTTAGAACAAATGGCATCCGTCAAACACAGATAAAGATAGGGGCTTAATATTTTGCCTCCCAAATCATTTATCAAAGTGATAATGTCAATAATAATAATTCAAAATCAAATATATTTGACTGGCCATATGTGCCTTGATCTTTCCCCCACCACAAGATGCTTGCCAACTAGAGAATAATTGAGGTTGAAATGATAAGGCATACTATTAACTCTTGCATAAATGTATATATTGAAAGGTAAAATATAGGCCGCTTCTAGAGGGAAGCATAGGTTGTCATGCGCTTTTTGGTTTTGTATGCACAATCCCTTAATGGAAAATAACGTCACATTATAAAACCCCTGATTATAGAAACCATTATTATGCAGTCCATCGCTTTTATTACTTTGCCATTACTAGTTCGTACAATGCTCAATTTTCTCTTACACTAAATGATCTAACACATTTAGAAGCAATTTTTATTTCCTTTTTGCACCGATGATAGCTTACTTAAAGGATCTTATTCAATCCATAGGTAGGTATGGTGGATACTCATGGCAAGAAACTGGGTTTAAGGGTTTCTGGATGCACAAGTAGTATCTCTACTTAGTATGAATTTTTGTCTAGCAAAAGATCCTAAGCAAACATCACATGTCGGAGGATCCATAACAATATAACTTCCACGCAAATATACACAACCATAACTCGTTATATTGTCTTCCTTGTCCAACTTCAACTAATTTGCTCAAGTTTGAAAATAATTAATGGGTGTTCACAATCATAGAAGATTTCCAAGATAATATATTCATCTGTGAAAGTTCTGTTCCTTATGCCAATCATTCATGAATTGCTTGGATGACCAATATTGTGATTGTCAAGCTTCAAAAGATTTCACGTTCTAAACCCAATGTGACGCTACTACTAGGCATGAAATGAACATATAATTTCAAATTCATGGTATTCAATTCATTCAACAATTTACTCATAGGATATAAGTGAAGCACAAGAGAAAACAATGAAACTACTCTCAAAAGATATAAGTGAACATCAATGAGTAGTTAAACAATCAAGTAGTTATGTCAGGACTCTCTCTCAATAAGGATTTCCACATCTAATATTTTATTTCAAACAGAAAATAAAAAAAGACATCCAAGAATAGCACATGTCATGTGGACAAATAAAAATTTGGGCTCAACATAGGATAACAGATATTTGTTCGACAAAGAGAAGTGGGATGCGTAGAATCCCCAAGCTTAGATGCTCGAGACTTCTTGAATATTTACTTGGGGTGCCTTGGACATCACCGAGCTTGAGCTTTTGGATCTCGTTCAATCCTCTCATATCCCGGTTTCACCTTAGTCTCCAAAAACTTCATCGACACAAAATTCGAAAAGGACTCATGAGATAGATTAGTACACATAAGAATAAATCATCACTTCATGTACTGCGAAGACAAGTTGCGTATTAATTTTTAAATGTTATCTACTGTTTACTATCATTTCCATAATTTATATCTACCATTATCATCTGTCAGGACCCCGATCCTTAGTCATAGGAATCTAGCCTGTAACACATCGCATCTCTTTGCGGTCTCACGCACGGTTAACTCCACGGCTGCAACCTTACCTTAGCCGGGACCATTTGCGTCTTTTGACTCATGTATGCAATAGTGTCGCTAGCATTCCAATGTCAAAGAACCCGCATCGACAAGTCTAGTCACAAACCAAAGTGGCAGTACCGCACAAGGACAGGCATACATGACCCAACAACGCAGGTGTCGGTCACCAGCGAGTGTAGAGGAGTCGTAGCAAGCTACAAGGACTCCATTACATAGCGTGACATTTCCCCAAAGGGGACAGACACAGCAGCTAAGAAGGACACATGCCGGTCAACCAAAGTGTCCGGAGTAGTAGCGAACTACCACGGCTCGTTGGATCACAAAGGGGCATTTCCTTGTAAGGAGTGCTACTAAAGTTCACGACTAGGTAATCGAACCCCATACATATCAAGTACGACACACGTACGCATGGCATACCGATATGTATAGATACATCGATGGCATCACAACATAACCATAAACATACAAGCTTTATTTAAGAGGCTCGGAAGAGCCACACACATAATATTACACATTAGGGGTCTCACGACCCATAATAGCAGTCATTCAGTTAGAAGCCAGCGGAAGAGTTTAAACTGTCTGAGTACAGACGAGTGCAACTAAAGGGTCACATGGCCTGACTATACTACAGATCCAACGTAGGGCCAGATCGTAGCTGGGACACCAGCTAATCGTCGTCGTCGATGTCTACGAAGAACCCTCCATTAGGGTCATTAGCAACCTCTGCAACATTTATTAAGCAAACATGAGTACGAAGGTACTCAGCAATACTTTAGGATATCTAACTACTCATGCAAGGTATCAAAAGAGTATTGTGGGGTTTCATGCGGAAAGCCAGCATCTGACTCATGGCTAAACAACTTGCATTTTTAAATAATTTTGACAACTTGATTTCTCGCACACGAGTCCACTAACACCACAACAATACACTGTCGTGGAATCATTACGTCTCCATACGGAATTGCCGTCCACAACACTCACGCTTATCTTGACAATTTTATGAGTAGCCATTGAAGTTATCTATGAACAACATATGTCTCCAAGTAGTCCATATCCGCGGACGCGGCTATTCGAATAGATCATGACCCTGCAGGGGTGTACTTCGTCACACACGCTCTCGCCACTTATCGCCATGTGCACGTCATGCACCTCGGCAACCTTCAAGCGGAAGCCCAGCGAGGGAGTCGGCCACGATCGTTAACCACACTAGTACCTAGTCCAGGTTTATCGCCTATCTGAGAGTAACTGTACGGAAGTCCGGTCGAGGTTTCCACCACGGCCTCAAACGATGTGCGCAGGGTTCCCAAGCCCACCATCCGGGTGCCACTTGGTACACCGTGCCACTGCCTACCGCATCACGGCCGAGCTCTCAGGTCAGCACCATGCACGGCCTCCAGCATTACTATAAACACCAGAAACTACTTGCAACTCCAGGACAGAGTACTAAGCGATTAATAGGCCGAGCGGGGTCATATTTCGGGGCCCAGCATGTGGTAGTATCTAGTCTTGGATTACATACACGGAACTCAGTTCCTAAGCACGGTTCCAATGAAACAACCCGCCATGTACTCCTACACAGCCTTTCACCGGTACCTTTACCAAATCAGGTTCAACACACAACCTTTGCTTACCTAACACATTCTCACAATTCTGTTCATCTCCCAGATGACAGACCATACACAACTCTAAGCACAGCAGCATAAGGCACAACATGGCTCAAGCAACTACTAGGTATGCTAGGTTGGAAGGTTCGGCTATTTACTGTGACAAGGTTTGGTCATGCAAAGGAAGTGGGTTCAACTAACGTGGCAAAAGCATTTGAAGCATTTGATCCTAATGCAATAAAATGTGCAGGAGCAAGAACATGGGATTTATCGGGATGATCAAAATGGTTGCTTGCCTTGTTTCTCAGAGGAGGGACAATATCCGTCAGACGGATATTCGGTGGAATCCGGGGGTGCGGAGCCTATTGAGATGAAGGGCAACAATCAATAACAATCATATGCAACAAGATGATGCATGAGCATGGCATGAGAATGCAAGGTGGTAAACTAATAAAATCAACATGTATTAGGTTTGAAGTTGATTTGAATCACATTCAAATATCAATTCAAACGAGGTATTCTCGGATACCGATTTAATTGATTCGACCTGATGCTCAGATCAACTTGATGTTAGCATGCATGAGATGTCATGTTAAGGTACTGGTTTGTCATTAGAACATTGTTTGATCATGTCATTCATAATGAAATTTGAATATTTTCCAAATTCCATTTATAAAATATTTATAAGAATTGACTTATTCATTAATCTACATGTTTGGGTTCTGTAACTTTTTCAAACATGAATGAAAATAGCATATTCAGATTCCTTGAATTTTTCTCATACTTATTTATATATAAATTATTTTCATTGGAGTTACAGATTAATTTCTATGAATTTTTGAAGTTTTAAACATTTCTGGAATTATTTTTATACTGGAAAATACTTTTACTGCATCAACATGACATTAGCAGGTCCATCTGGCCGTTGAAAGTCAAACCTGACCAGTGGGACCCACTGGTCAGTGTCTCTGGTCTGTTTTAGATTAAGATTAAACTTAGTTAGCTGATTAATCTTACTGGACCCACATGTCAGTGTCTTATTAATTTATCTGATTTATTTTTATTATTTCTAAACTATCCAGAGGCTGGCGCACCCGACAGTGGCTCAGGCCAGCTGAGATCCACCGGCGGCGAGGTCGTCCTCGCCGGCGGGGAGACTCCGGCGAGCACCAGAACGTCGGGGGGCATTAGAAATGGCGCACAGAGGGACAAACTCGGCGCGGAGAGCACCAGAGGAACAGCCACTCGATGGCGCGCACGATGGGACAAGTCCCAGGGGCTGGGGTGGACGGAATCAACGCCGGCGATGAGCTTGGCGGCGACCAAGTTCGGCCATCGTCGAAGCCATCGAATACGGGGCCAAAACGCGCAGGGCTCGGCACCTAGCGCATCTACATGATGTCCTGAGGCTGTTGGTGGCCTCAGGCGGACCAACCCGTCACCGGAGGGCTACCGACGACGAGCCGTAGCGGCGGTCCACTTCGGGCTCCGATGGAACTAAGCCTAGAGGAGGGGATCGACGGGGAGAGCTTAGGGGAAATGACCGCATGCTCACGGGGAGTGCAGTGGTGGCGCTAGTTTGCTCGGGGACGGCCTGGAGAGGGAGAACGTCGGCGGCGATCTTCGGTGACCCGAGGAAGAAAACGACAGCTGCTCGTCGTTTCACTGCACCTCAGCGTCGGGCTCGGGGCTAGGAAGCTTTAGAGAGGTGTGGCGGACCTACTGCGTGGCTCAGGAGGGAGAAGGGTCGACTAGATCGACGGCGAGCTCGAGCTCTGCTCGGGCTCCAATGGCGGCAGAAGGAGGGAGGAGAGATCCGAGAGGAGGGGGGGATCTGGCGCTGGGAATGGATAGCCACGGGCTCGGGGAGCTTATCCCCGGGCTTGCCAGCGCGAGACGGAGGCTAGTCAGGCGCACAGGTGCGTGGCCGCGCCGGAGGACGCGGCGGCCACCTCCTGCTGCCCACTGGCGGGGGAGGAAGACGACAGGAATTGCTGGGCCGGGCCAGGTTAGGCGACAGGTAAGGATTTTTCATTTTCATTTTTTTCTTTTTTGCTACTTCACTGATTTTCTATTTATTTCAACTCCCAAAATGGTTTGTAAAAACTATTTTCAACACACCTGAATATTTGTTGTAATATTCCCAACCATTTCCAAAGTTTTCAACATTTTTGAAAATTTAAAGTTTCTGATTTCAAATTAAAAACTTGAAACCAGTAGCTTTTGCATTTATTTAAAATGATTAAGATGTTAAGAAAATGGTTTTCTTCATTGCTCATTTACTTTCATGATTTATCAGAAAGTTTGAACTTTTCTTGAGGCCATTTTGGGTTCATTGATTTTAACTAGTTTTGAGATTTCCTTTATTTGAAGAAGTGGCTAGGGTTTGAGTTTTTCCTTCACCTCTTTCTTTGTTCTTGTTGACAATTTCTTAGATGCAATGCAAGGAAGACATGAGCACAAGACTAACTTGCTTAAGGGGTCAGGGATGTGACATCATCACTTCATGTACTGGCAAGACAAGTTGCATATTAATTTTCAAATGTTATCTATTGTTTACTATCATTTCCACAATTTATATCTATCATTATAGGCTATGGAAACTATAGGATATGTAGATAAGAAAACTATGACATAAATCTGTCTAAACACGACAATCTGTAGCAATCTATTTAAAACATGTACTTCTATATCTGCAAAAATTCTGAACATTTAGGACACGATCAAGAATATGTATGACAATACTGTGTAATTTATTTAGAAATTTTCCATGTTCTGCTAAAATATAATAATTCAAATACCACAACAAAAGTTTCTGTTATTATACTGTACACATCACGCATGCAATTCAAGCATTTTTGTCACGTCGTGCGTTTCTACCACTTTTTCCACATGTTGCTTTATGAAAATTTGGAACCAATTAAACTTTTTGCATGTTGTGATGATTGTTTTTGGTGCAACTTGCTTGTGTGATTGATTGAGTGTTTGAATCACTATAGTTATTCTCCTCTCTATAACCTGCCTCCTTGACCCCAAACCCTTCCAAATGATCATGCCATGTGAATAGGACCACAAAACCATTTTTGTCGACTACTATTTCAACAACAGGCTTTTAATCATTTTAAATTCTCCAAAACCTCTAATTTGAGATTTGCACTCTAAGTCCCCAAATTAGGAGGGATGTTTTACACCAAAAGTTTTATTTGCACCCAATTATACAAAAGATTTTCCAAAACCACAAAATAATTATTTTTAAAGTTATTTTCCTATTTTATTTAAATACCTTTTTTGAAGCCAGAAATGGTATTTCATAGGGAAAAATTATTGTCCTACTTCATAAATATCTAAGAAAATTTAGGGAAACTCAGTGGACATATATTTTCCATACATAAGAGTTTTAACACATGGTCATGTAGAAAATATTGGACAAAACCCCTCAAAACCCGTTCGGCCTATTTAGGATTTTGAAACATTTCCAAAGGAAATATTCTCAATAAATCCCAATAAAATTCTAGAAACTCACACATGACAAGTATGGTGATCCTGCAAAGTTTCATTTCAATACAAGTTGATTTGTTCCACCTATTAACCCCAAAACCCCTCGTGTCCAGAACAAATTTGAGTAACTCTACATTGCCAAGTTTACCCAATTTCTCTCAAACTTTACAGGGGTGATCCAACCCCCAAACAAGAATGCCGCACCAAGTTGTGCATTTGTGGGAGTTGATTTGATCACCTTGGTCCACATAAATATTATACTATCCATTTCTAGGGGTTTTCATGTCTACATTGTCAACTTTGCTCAAATAATCTCAAACTTGGTGAATCCTATTGGTTTTGCTCATAATCCAATAATGTGAAATATCACTGCAAGGGGTGAGGTTTATCTTGCTCAAACCATCATCAAACTCCTTCTCGCTAATTGGTAAAACAGCTAATTTGACCGCTACACTGTTCTCCTTCACTCCAAAATTTTACCACAAGCCCACATTGTCACTCTTCACATGTAGTAGCAAGATCCAGCTCTAGTACAACCCGGAATTTAGACAAAAACACAATTACCCCTCTAGTCCACCCTGGCAGAAGCTTTTCACCTCTCTCCCTTTGACAACAGTCCACCACCTCGGCCCCAAGGCATACCACGAGCATCCCCACGTACCCCATTCACTAGAGGACAATATAGAGCATGCCAGAGCATGTCACACTAGTAGGAAAAGGGCCTTTTGTCCCGGTTCGTAAGGACCTTCTGTCCCGGTTTCGAAACCGGGACTAAAAGGTCGTTACTAATGCCCTTGGCCTTTAGTCCCGGTTCTTACACGAACTGGGACAGATGGGCCTCCACGTGGCCGGTGCGGTGAGCCCGGGCAGGGGGCTTTTAGTCCCGGTTGGTGACACCAACCGGGACCAAAAGGCATCCATGCGTCAGCATTCAGGTGCTAGGGTTTTTCTTTTTTTTGAAGGGGGGGTTTAGGGGGTTTTCGGCGGTTATTTTAGGTGTTACATATATTGTGTTAGCTAGCTAATGAATAGAGAGAAGTGCCTTTTCTTATCTCCGTGCTTGGTCGATGCTACATACTATACATATAGAGAGGACTAGACACGCTAGCTAGTAAGCAAATGAAGGAAATAGAAGATCGTCATGAACATATGCATACAAAGAGAAGTGATATCGACCACCTCTCCTTCTCTGAGAGATTAGTCGAACAACAAGTTCTCATATATCTATCCGACGCTACTAGCTACATATATACAATATAATTATCTCTTACAATATAATCTCCTAATTATAATTCAACTGATTACGGTTCACATGGTATTCTCCGTCTTGAGCGACCACGTGGTCAAGAAAGAATGCCGCCAATTCCTCTTGAATTCCTCGCATACAATCTGCTGGTAGGAGTTCATTCCGCATCCGATATATCTAATTTGAAGAAGGGGGTCAATACATGTATATGAATAAATGAAACTGAACACAAATGATGGTAATAAAATAAAATTGTGAATATTATTATTTACGCACGTCATATTGTTTGTCAGAGTAGCCCCGCTCACAGGTCGTGTGGCGGATGGACTCGCAAATGAAGTATCCATAGTAATCATTCCCTGGTTCCTGCCATAACCACTTTACAAGAAATAGAGATCAATCAAACTGATAGTTAGCAAGCATGCTAAATGATATTGATGAAACTAGCGCTTGAATTACTAGGAGATGCGTGGAACGTGCTATTATAGTACTTACTTTCGGGTGTCTAAATTGCAGCTTCTTCGGCAGTCCCGGGGTTTTTGCGGTGAATTTTTTCCAAACCCTTCCAGACAAAGAAAACATCTACTTGATATGAGGAAATGAACAAAGTTGCCGATATGGTGCGATAATGATCGATTTAACTTACTTCTCTAGAATTTCAGTCAGGTCCGCATACTCCTTGCGATCTTTTCGTCTCGAGTCTAAGACGGTTACTAGTCCCTACTCAAGCTTAATCTCTAGGAGAATATAGTGGAAGCTGCGCACGCATGCATAACTCATCAATTACATTACTATAACCTTGACTAATAAGGGAAACCGAATATGCACAAGACAGTAACACTCACTGGAATTCGTAAGTGAAGAGTATTATAGCTTTGTTTTGATTCAGTACAAACGATTGTAGCAAGTTGGCCTCGGTATCTTTGGCCTAAGATTTAATCATAAATGCATCTACGAGATTTGTGTTAATGAACCCAATATCACCGATTTGTCGTTTCTTCAATTCGACGATCTTCAATCTGCATATAATATAGTGAGGATAATTAAAAATACATGCAATGAAAGAGCTGAACTATATATGGAGACTTAATGACAGAAGTAGTACTACTTACAGGCAGTAGCAAGTGATCATTAATTTATCGAGGGCCAGGAGATTGAAAAATGGGAAGAACTTCTCAAATGGAACCATCAACAGTTCAGGTCCAACGAGGTCATGCTCCTTTCTAACTCTCGGCGTCAAAATATTACTCCCCCCAGACTCTTTGCAGGTTTTCATGTACCAATCATGGACTCTTCACATCATCGTTGTTAGAGATATTTTATCTTTGATGAGAGCCTTCCCGTACACGTATTTGTGTTTGTCAACCTCCAATAAATCAAAATGTGCATCGTCGGGCAAGTAATCTGTATGATTGGTACTGGACAACAAGATCGCCGAATGATTAGCGACAATATCGCTAGACACCCTCAGCGGGGGGAACGATTGGTTCGCTTGTTCGCCGAGCTAGGGAACTTTTTTCCCAGCTCGTCGTTCTGCTAACCTTTGATCACTGACAGTACTTCCCGACTGCTCCGCTTCGATAAATAACTTTCTAGTAATTCACTCATAGTTGCCTTTCGTCGAAGACATTGCTGAATTCTTCAGGGCAGCCAGGGTACGCTTCATTTTTACCGGATCTATCTTCTCCTCCGGGGGTGGATGATCCTTTGCTTTCGCCCCTTCGAAGAAGTGTTTTTCACTTCGGCATGCACGATATTCACGTTTTCCTCCTGGCTCCTCTCGTATGGTAACTTCTCTGGAGTCTTCAGAGAAGGACCATATTTGTATTGCCTGCCTCTGGCTGTCTGCTAGACGTCAGAGTAGATGGAGCGGCTGCGACTGTCTTTCCTTTCTTACGAGGCGGAGTAGAAGGACGACGCGTCGGAGCAGCCGGAGCGGTGGCGGGTCTCTTCGCCCTTGTTGATAAGACGGAGAAGGAGGAGGTTGGTTGCTCGGGCGCGCCAGCGCAGGCGGAGAAGGAGGCGGAGTGCCGCCATGCGTCGGAGAAGGAGAGTGAGTGTCCTGATCACTCGCCGGAGGAGGAGGCAGAGGAGGAGAAGGAGACTGAGTTCCCTGATCACTCGCCAGAGGAGCAGGAGGAGGAGGAGGAGACTGAGTGCCCTGATCACTCGCCGGAGGAGGATACGCAGGAGGAGGCAGAGTGCCCTGACTCACCGGAGGAGGAGGCGGAGGCGTCCAGTTCGGAAGGTTGATGAGCTCCTTCCGCCATAGGCATGTAGTCTTCAGAGAAGAACACAACCGAATCTCCCCTTCACCCGTAGGGTGGTAAAGCTCAAGGTCCTGAAATCCATCTGTTATTTGACCCACCATCACCCTAGCATATCCTAATGGAATCGACCGGCCGTGGTAGGTTGTGTCAGGTTTAGTAGGTAAAAGAACTCCAACAGCCGCCTTGACTTTGAATGTCATCCATCATGCCATAAGGTGGCAATGTTGAGACTCTGTGATAGCATCCACGGGGTAGCTAGTAGGAGCCATGAAGACAAGGTCCAGCTGCGGAGTCTTCTCGGTGGAAGCCATGCTGGTTCTCCGCTGAGATGGCGGGGTAGCTTCAAGGGAAGCTTCGGCAGGTCGTTTGCTGCGATCTGCTTCTCGTTCCTCTAGCCCTTGTACCCTTTCGTGCAGCACGTGCAGTTGGCTATGCTCCACTTTCTTCCTCCTCTCCTGGCATTTGTACCCCCCTGCGTACGGAAACCCAAGTTTCCACGGAACGGAGCCTGGCATGCCTCGTGTCCGTCGAGGGTGCTCTGGATTCCCGAGGGCCATTGTGAGCTCGTCCTTCTCTCTATCTAGACCGAACGTCCCTTTCTGTGCATTCTCGATATACTACTTAAGCCTTGTGACGGGTATTCGCAGTTGCTCTTCCGTCCAAACGCACTTCCCTGATACAGGGTCCAAGGTTTCGCCAACCCCGAAGAACCAAATACGGGAACGGTCTGGCCATTTCAATGTCTCCGGCTCGACCCCTTTAGCAATCAGGTCATTCTCAGCCTTTTCCCACAAAGGTCGGGCTTTGAGGTAGCCACCTGACCCCGTGCGATGGTGATGCTTCTTCTTCGCAGCTTTTTCCTTGTTTTTCGTTGACATCTTCTTACTCTTTTCGGATGTCTTGTGGGCCACAAATGCAGGCCAGTGATCTCTTCTCAAACCGGCCGGTGGATTCTGGTGTAATTTCTTTGTCGACAAACATTTTCAGCTCAATCTTCCACCTCCTGAATAGTTCTTCCATCTTCTTAAGAGCACGAGACTTGATAAATTGATCTATAACTGGCTTCTCCGGATCCTCCTCTAAGGTAGGGTCAAATTTGCCTTAAGCGTTGTCCAAAGATCTTCTTTCTGCATATCGGAGACATAACACACCTCAGGTTCTTCCTTCTTGGGCTTTAACCATTGCTGGATACTGATCGGGATCTTGTCCCTAACAAGAACCACGCATTGATTAGCAAATGATTCCTTTTACCGGTACGGTTCAATCGGCTTCCCATCACGCACGATTGTTGTGATCTCAAATCTTTCATCCGAGCGCAACTTTTTCTTTGGGCCTCGTCTCTTTACCAAACTTGTTCTTGATCAGGAGGGCTAGAAAAATAAGAAAGACGAGAGTTAATTAACATGTGCACATACGAAAACAATGAATGCATCAATTAGCTAGTAAGCACATGCTTAACTAATATATATACCCGACCGGACTCGGTTCGGTCACCGGAGCCATCATAATCATAGCCTTCTTCTTGTATTGGCATTAATGGGTCACCAGAGCCATCATAAGCATAGCCTTCTTCTTCACCCTGTCCGTCCAAACCATCGGTGTCGTTGAGATACGACAAGACGACATCACTTCCTTTTGCGATTATTTCCCCCAAAATATTTACAACATGACAATTATATTTTAAACATGACAAATGGATATATTAGTGGCAAACGTAAACTAGCTAGCTAATCACAACAAGGAATCATATTAGTGGCCTCGACGCTGCTTCTCTAGGGTTTGGGGTGGCCTCCGCAACGCTTCAAGGGTTTGGGTGGCCTCGACAATGCTTCAAGGGTTTGGGGTGGCCTCGACGACCATGCTCTTTTAACTTGGCAAATTTGGGTGGCCTCGAGAGAGTTTGTCGGGTAGCGTCGCGGCGGGAGGCGGTAGGAGACCAACATCGTTTTTTCTAGGGTTTGGGTGTCCTCGAGAGTTTTGGTAGAGCGAAAGAGCCGGGGGGTGCTCCTGTGGTATAAGTTATCACGGTCGAGAGGGGGTATATATGTCGACCACCCCTCTTGTCAAAGTTATCCGGGAGGGGGTTATATCGACAACGACGACATACATACATGGGAAAATAATGTCATCGGGGAGGGGGTATATCGACCCCCCTCATGTTGAAGTTATGGGGAGGGGGTATATCGACAACGACGTACCCGATAAAAAATAAGAAGACAAAAGATTAAATAAAAAGAGGAGAAGAAGAAAGGAATAGAAGAGAAGCGATCGAAGAAAAAAAAGAAGAAAAAAAAGGAGAAGAAGAAAGGAATAGAGAAGAACAAGAAAAAAATGTTATTTTTTCTTCTTCTTCTCTATACCTTTCTTCTTCTCCTCTTCTTTTTCTTGTTTTTCCTCTTCTTATTTATTTCTCCTCTTCTTCTCCTTTCTTAGTCTTCTTATTTTCCTTTTTCCTCTCATTATTTTTCTTCTTCTTCCTTATCTTCCTAACTATATATAATACTTTTCTAAAAATGTAACTTTTGCATATATAAAACTTTTTCTTCTTCTTCCTTCTTCCTTCTTCCTTCTCTTCCTTCTTTTCCTAAATATATAAAAAATTTCTAAAAATAAAACTAACCTAAAATGTACTAAATTAGAGAACATATATAGATAAAACTAACCTAAAATGTACCCAAATGTACTAAAAATCTAACTTTTATATGCACAGAGAACATACATACATATATACATTTTAATAAAAAATGCAAAAAAAAAATCATCATATATATGAACAAAAAATCTAAAAAAAGGACATATAATCAGATATACACACATATATATACTCACACATATACACATAATCTGGAGAAAAAACATCATATAATCTAAAAAAACAAAGGAGAGGATAGGGTGGGCGGCGCCGGCCTGACCAAGGAGAGGTGCTGCGTGGTCGGGGCAGGGCACAGGCACGGCGCCGGCATCGGTGTAGAGGGCGGCGACGGCGGCATGGTCGTTGCAGGGGCGACGGCGATCGACGGGCTAAAGGTCGACGACAGTGTTGACGGGGCGGGTCGGGTGCGCGCGAGAGGGACGGAGAGGGCGCGCGGTGTGGTCGGGGGGTTGGGGCGACGCCGGCGTGCTCGGGGGCAGGGGCGACGACGGCGAGCTCGGGCAGCCTGGCGGTGTCGTCGGAGGGATCGAAGAATTTACGAAATTTTCACATGTGCTGGCTTATATAGCAAAGCCATTGGTACCGCTACCAATGCCCCCTTTTAGTCCCGGTTGGTGTCACCAACCGGGACTAAAGGTCTCTTTTGAGAAGCCCGAAGGGCTGGAAGCAGAGGCCTTTGGTCCCGGTTGGTGGCACCAACCGAGACAAAAGGGGGGCATTGGTACCGGTTGGTGTCACCAACCGGGACCAAAGGTCTCTTTTTAGCAGCCCGAAGGGCGGGAAGCAGAGGCCTTTGGTCCCGGTTGGTGGTACCAACCGGTACCAATGCCCCCGTTTAGACCCAGTTGGTGCCACCAACCGGGACCAAAGGCCTTGCGCGATGCGGTGCTATGTTTAGTCCCACCTTGCTAGCCGAGAGGGGCTCGGAGTGGTTTATAAGCCCTGCCGAACATACCACTTCGAGCTCCTCTCTACTACAGGCTTACGGGCCTAAAATCATTCTTTGTGCTTGTGGGCATATTGGGCCTACTACGGGCCTGCATCCTGGCCCTAGTAATGGGTTTCTAGTCATATGCAGGCCGTGGTGGCCCTCTAGGTGGCACCTTTTTTTTAAAAAAAAATCTAGTTTTTTTGATTTCTTTTTTGTTTCTAATTACTTATTTATTTTCTTTTATGATAATTCTTGTTGCTATTAAAGTTTGTAACAATATTCTAATTACTTATTTATTTTCTTTTATAATAATTTTTTTTGCTTTTAATGTTTTGAACAAAAAATACTTTGATCATTTTAGTTGCATAAATTCTATATAATTTTAGTTTCAATAATACTAGAGGTTTATAAAAGCTTTTTAGTTGATTCCTCTAGTACAAGTTCTATGGCTGTTACAAAGGCATTTTATTTGGTACACATTTTTTTTGCTTTCTTTTTTGTTTCTAATTAATTATTTTTTTATGATAATTCTTTTTGCTACTAAAGTTTGTAACAAAATTCTAATTACTTATTTATTTTATTTGATGATAATTCTTATTGCTTTTAATGTTTTGAACAGAAAATACTTTGATAATTTTAGTTGCATAAATTCTATATAATTTTAGTTGAAAGACCATGAAATTGAAAAGCATTTGAAATGAACTCTGAAAAGGTTCCAAGTTGGCATGGTATCATCATTTCACCCAGATAGTATGTGCGAGAAAGTTGAGAGGGTTACGGCAAAAACTGGATGCACTTTGTGTACAAACCGGACAATCTTTTTCGAAGTATCACAGAAACTCGTCTGTTACAAAGGGATTTCATTTTTTGAACTTATTTGAACTCCATAGTTTTTCTGTGTTCAAAATGCACAACTCAAAGCCACATCATCAATTTACAACCCTTTCTGACTTCATTTGTTATTTTTCATGCATTTACTGATTATTTTGAGCTATAAGACCATGAAATTGAAAAGCATTTGAAATGAACTCTGAAAAGTTTCCAAGTTGGCATGGTATCATCATTTCACCCACATAGCATGTGCGAGAAAGTTCAGAGGGTTACGGCAAAAATTGGATGCACTTCGTGTACAAAACTGACAATCTCTTTTTACGTACCAGGGTTTCATACGGAAACTTGTCTGTTACAAAGGGATTTCATTTTTTTGAACTTATTTGAACTCCATAGTGTTTCTGTGTTCAAAATGCACCATTCAAATCCACATAATCAATTTACAACCCTTTCTGACTTCATTTGTTATTTTCATGCATTTACTGATTATTTTGAGCTATAAGACCATGAAATTGAAAAGCATTTGAAATGAACTCTGAAAAGGTTCAAAGTTGGCATGGTATCATCATTTCACCCACATAGCATGTGCGAGAAAGTTGATAGGGTTACGACAAAAACTGGATGCACTTCGTGTACAAAACGGACAATATCTTTCAAAGTATCAAGGTTTCATACGGAAACTCATCTGTTACAAAGGGATTTCATTTTTTTTAACTTATTTGAACTCCAGAGTTTTTCTGTGTTCAAAATGCACCATTCAAAGCCACATCATCAATTTACAACCCTTTCTGACTTCATTTGTTATTTTTCATGCATTTACTAATTATTTTGAGCTATAAGACCATGAAATTGAAAAGCATTTGAAATGAACTGTAAAAAGGTTCCAAGTTGGCATGGTATCAACATTTCGCCCACATAGCATGTGCGAGAAAGTTGAGAGGGTTACGGAAAAAACTTGATGCACTTCATGTACAAAACGGACAATCTCTTTCGAAGTATAAGGGTTTCAAACGGAAACTCGTATGTTACAAAGGGATTTCTGTTTTTGAAGTTATTTGAACTCCACAGTTTTCCTGTGTTCAAAATGCACCATTCAAAGCCACATCATCAATTTACAACCCTTTCTGACTTCATTTGTTATTTGTCATGCATTTACTGATTATTTCGAGCTATAAGACCATGAAATTGAAAAGCATTTGAAATGAACTCTGAAAAGGTTCCAACTTGGCATGGTATCATCATTTCACCCGCATGGCTTGTGCGAGAAAGTTGAGAGGGTTATGGCAAAAACTGGATGCACTTCGTGTACAAAACGGACAATCTCTTTGGAAGTATCAGGGTTTCATACGGAAACTCGTCTGTTACAAAGGGATTTCTTTTTTTGAACTTATTTGAACTCCATTGTTTTTCTGTGTTCAAAATGCACCATTCAAAGCCACATCATCAATTTACAACCCTTTCCGACTTCATTTGTTATTTTTCATGCATTTACTGATTATTTTGAGCTATAAGACCATGAAATTGAAAAGCAGTTGAAATGAACTCTGAAAAGGTTCCAAGTTGGCATGGTATCATCATTTCACCCGCATGGCTTGTGCGAGAAAGTTGAGAGGGTTATGGCAAAAACTGGATGCACTTCGTGTACAAAACGGACAATCTCTTTGGAAGTATCACGGTTTCATACGGAAACTCGTCTGTTACAAAGGGATTTCTTTTTTTGAACTTATTTGAACTCCATTGTTTTTCTGTGTTCAAAATGCACCATTCAAAGCCACATCATCAATTTACAACCCTTTCCGACTTCATTTGTTATTTTTCATGCATTTACTGATTATTTTGAGCTATAAGACCATGAAATTGAAAAGCAGTTGAAATGAACTCTGAAAAGGTTCCAAGTTGGCATGGTATCATCATTTCACCCGCATGGCATGCGCGAGAAAGTTGAGAGGGTTACGGCAAAAACTGGATGCACTTTGTGTACAAAATGGACAATCTCTTTGGAAGCATCAGGGTTTCATACGGAAACTCGTCTGTTACAAAGGGATTTCTTTTTGTGCACTTAATTGAACTCCATAGTTTTTCTGTGTTCAAAATGCACCATTCAAAGCCACATCATCAATTTAAAACCCTTTCTGACTTCATTTGTTATTTTTCATGCATTTACTGATTATTTTGAGCTATAAGACCATGAAATTGAAAAGCATTTGAAATGAACTCTGAAAAGGTTCCAACTTGGCATGGTATCATCATTTCACCCGCATGGCTTGTGCGAGAAAGTTGACAGGGTTATGGCAAAAACTGTATGCACTTCGTGTACAAAACGAACAATCTCTTTGGAAGTATCACGGTTTCATACGGAAACTCGTCTGTTACAAAGGGATTTCTTTTTTTGAACTTATTTGAACTCCATAGTTTTTCTGTGTTCAAAATGCACCATTCAAAGCCACATCATCAATTTACAACCCTTTCCGACTTCATTTGTTATTTTTCATGCATTTATTGATTATTTTGAGCTATAAGACCATGAAATTGAAAAGCAGTTGAAATGAACTCTGAAAAGGTTCCAAGTTGGCATGGTATCATCATTTCACCCGCATGGCTTGTGCGAGGAAGTTGATAGGGTTACGACAAAAACTGGATGCACTTCGTGTACAAAACGGACAATATCTTTCAAAGTATCAAGGTTTCATACGGAAACTCATCTGTTACAAAGGGATTTCATTTTTTTTAACTTATTTGAACTCCAGAGTTTTTCTGTGTTCAAAATGCACCATTCAAAGCCACATCATCAATTTACAACCCTTTCTGACTTCATTTGTTATTTTTCATGCATTTACTAATTATTTTGAGCTATAAGACCATGAAATTGAAAAGCATTTGAAATGAACTGTAAAAAGGTTCCAAGTTGGCATGGTATCAACATTTCGCCCACATAGCATGTGCGAGAAAGTTGAGAGGGTTACGGAAAAAACTTGATGCACTTCATGTACAAAACGGACAATCTCTTTCGAAGTATAAGGGTTTCAAACGGAAACTCGTATGTTACAAAGGGATTTCTGTTTTTGAAGTTATTTGAACTCCACAGTTTTCCTGTCTTCAAAATGCACCATTCAAAGCCACATCATCAATTTACAACCCTTTCTGACTTCATTTGTTATTTGTCATGCATTTACTGATTATTTCGAGCTATAAGACCATGAAATTGAAAAGCATTTGAAATGAACTCTGAAAAGGTTCCAACTTGGCATGGTATCATCATTTCACCCGCATGGCTTGTGCGAGAAAGTTGAGAGGGTTATGGCAAAAACTGGATGCACTTCGTGTACAAAACGGACAATCTCTTTGGAAGTATCAGGGTTTCATACGGAAACTCGTCTGTTACAAAGGGATTTCTTTTTTTGAACTTATTTGAACTCCATTGTTTTTCTGTGTTCAAAATGCACCATTCAAAGCCACATCATCAATTTACAACCCTTTCCGACTTCATTTGTTATTTTTCATGCATTTACTGATTATTTTGAGCTATAAGACCATGAAATTGAAAAGCAGTTGAAATGAACTCTGAAAAGGTTCCAAGTTGGCATGGTATCATCATTTCACCCGCATGGCTTGTGCGAGAAAGTTGAGAGGGTTATGGCAAAAACTGGATGCACTTCGTGTACAAAACGGACAATCTCTTTGGAAGTATCACGGTTTCATACGGAAACTCGTCTGTTACAAAGGGATTTCTTTTTTTGAACTTATTTGAACTCCATTGTTTTTCTGTGTTCAAAATGCACCATTCAAAGCCACATCATCAATTTACAACCCTTTCCGACTTCATTTGTTATTTTTCATGCATTTACTGATTATTTTGAGCTATAAGACCATGAAATTGAAAAGCAGTTGAAATGAACTCTGAAAAGGTTCCAAGTTGGCATGGTATCATCATTTCACCCGCATGGCATGCGCGAGAAAGTTGAGAGGGTTACGGCAAAAACTGGATGCACTTTGTGTACAAAATGGACAATCTCTTTGGAAGCATCAGGGTTTCATACGGAAACTCGTCTGTTACAAAGGGATTTCTTTTTGTGCACTTAATTGAACTCCATAGTTTTTCTGTGTTCAAAATGCACCATTCAAAGCCACATCATCAATTTAAAACCCTTTCTGACTTCATTTGTTATTTTTCATGCATTTACTGATTATTTTGAGCTATAAGACCATGAAATTGAAAAGCATTTGAAATGAACTCTGAAAAGGTTCCAACTTGGCATGGTATCATCATTTCACCCGCATGGCTTGTGCGAGAAAGTTGACAGGGTTATGGCAAAAACTGTATGCACTTCGTGTACAAAACGAACAATCTCTTTGGAAGTATCACGGTTTCATACGGAAACTCGTCTGTTACAAAGGGATTTCTTTTTTTGAACTTATTTGAACTCCATAGTTTTTCTGTGTTCAAAATGCACCATTCAAAGCCACATCATCAATTTACAACCCTTTCCGACTTCATTTGTTATTTTTCATGCATTTATTGATTATTTTGAGCTATAAGACCATGAAATTGAAAAGCAGTTGAAATGAACTCTGAAAAGGTTCCAAGTTGGCATGGTATCATCATTTCACCCGCATGGCTTGTGCGAGGAAGTTGATAGGGTTACGGCAAAAACTGGATGCACTTCATGTACAAAACGGACAATCTCTTTGGAAGCATGAGGGTTTCATACGGAAACTCGTCTGTTACGAAGGAATTTCTTTTTTGAACTTATTACAACTCCATAGTATTTCTGTGTTCAAAATGCACCATTCAAAGCCACATCATCAATTTACAACCCTTTCTGACTTCATTTGTTATTTTTCATGCATTTACTGATTATTTTGAGCTATAAGACCATGAAATTGAAAAGCATTTGAAATGAACTCTGAAAAGGTTCCAAGTTGGCATGGTATCAACATTTCACCCACATAGCATGTGCGAGAAAGTTGAGAGGGTTACGGCAAAAACTGGATGCACTTTGTGTACAAAATGGACAATCTCTTTGGAAGCATCAGGGTTTCATACGGAAACTCGTCTGTTACAAAGGGATTTCTTTTTGTGCACTTAATTGAACTCCATAGTTTTTCTGTGTTCAAAATGCACCATTCAAAGCCACATCATCAATTTAAAACCCTTTCTGACTTCATTTGTTATTTTTCATGCATTTACTGATTATTTTGAGCTATAAGACCATGAAATTGAAAAGCATTTGAAATGAACTCTGAAAAGGTTCCAACTTGGCATGGTATCATCATTTCACCCGCATGGCTTGTGCGAGAAAGTTGAGAGGGTTATGGCAAAAACTGGATGCACTTCGTGTACAAAACGGACAATCTCTTTGGAAGCATCAGGGTTTCTTACGGAAACTCGTCTGTTACAAAGGGATTTCTTTTTTTGAACTTATTTGAACTCCATAGTTTTTCTGTGTTCAAAATGCACCATTCAAAGCCACATCATCAATTTACAACCCTTTCCGACTTCATTTGTTATTTTTCATGCATTTACTGATTATTTTGAGCTATAAGACCATGAAATTGAAAAGCAGTTGAAATGAACTCTGAAAAGGTTCCAAGTTGGCATGGTATCATCATTTCACCCGCATGGCTTGTGCGAGGAAGTTGATAGGGTTACGGCAAAAACTGGATGCACTTCATGTACAAAACGGACAATCTCTTTGGAAGCATGAGGGTTTCATACGGAAACTCGTCTGTTACGAAGGAATTTCTTTTTTGAACTTATTACAACTCCATAGTATTTCTGTGTTCAAAATGCACCATTCAAAGCCACATCATCAATTTACAACCCTTTCTGACTTCATTTGTTATTTTTCATGCATTTACTGATTATTTTGAGCTATAAGACCATGAAATTGAAAAGCATTTGAAATGAACTCTGAAAAGGTTCCAAGTTGGCATGGTATCAACATTTCACCCACATAGCATGTGCGAGAAAGTTGAGAGGGTTACGGCAAAAACTGGATGCACTTTGTGTACAAAATGGACAATCTCTTTGGAAGCATCAGGGTTTCATACGGAAACTCGTCTGTTACAAAGGGATTTCTTTTTGTGCACTTAATTGAACTCCATAGTTTTTCTGTGTTCAAAATGCACCATTCAAAGCCACATCATCAATTTAAAACCCTTTCTGACTTCATTTGTTATTTTTCATGCATTTACTGATTATTTTGAGCTATAAGACCATGAAATTGAAAAGCATTTGAAATGAACTCTGAAAAGGTTCCAACTTGGCATGGTATCATCATTTCACCCGCATGGCTTGTGCGAGAAAGTTGAGAGGGTTATGGCAAAAACTGGATGCACTTCGTGTACAAAACGGACAATCTCTTTGGAAGCATCAGGGTTTCTTACGGAAACTCGTCTGTTACAAAGGGATTTCTTTTTTTGAACTTATTTGAACTCCATAGTTTTTCTGTGTTCAAAATGCACCATTCAAAGCCACATCATCAATTTACAACCCTTTCCGACTTCATTTGTTATTTTTCATGCATTTACTGATTATTTTGAGCTATAAGACCATGAAATTGAAAAGCAGTTGAAATGAACTCTGAAAAGGTTCCAAGTTGGCATGGTATCATCATTTCACCCGCATGGCTTGTGCGAGGAAGTTGATAGGGTTACGGCAAAAACTGGATGCACTTCATGTACAAAACGGACAATCTCTTTGGAAGCATGAGGGTTTCATACGGAAACTCGTCTGTTACGAAGGAATTTCTTTTTTGAACTTATTACAACTCCATAGTATTTCTGTGTTCAAAATGCACCATTCAAAGCCACATCATCAATTTACAACCCTTTCTGACTTCATTTGTTATTTTTCATGCATTTACTGATTATTTTGAGCTATAAGACCATGAAATTGAAAAGCATTTGAAATGAACTCTGAAAAGGTTCCAAGTTGGCATGGTATCAACATTTCACCCACATAGCATGTGCGAGAAAGTTGAGAGGGTTACGGCAAAAACTGGATGCACTTTGTGTACAAAATGGACAATCTCTTTGGAAGCATCAGGGTTTCATACGGAAACTCGTCTGTTACAAAGGGATTTCTTTTTGTGCACTTAATTGAACTCCATAGTTTTTCTGTGTTCAAAATGCACCATTCAAAGCCACATCATCAATTTAAAACCCTTTCTGACTTCATTTGTTATTTTTCATGCATTTACTGATTATTTTGAGCTATAAGACCATGAAATTGAAAAGCATTTGAAATGAACTCTGCAAAGGTTCCAACTTGGCATGGTATCATCATTTCACCCGCATGGCTTGTGCGAGAAAGTTGAGAGGGTTATGGCAAAAACTGGATGCACTTCGTGTACAAAACGGACAATCTCTTTGGAAGTATCACGGTTTCATACGGAAACTCGTCTGTTACAAAGGGATTTCTTTTTTTGAACTTATTTGAACTCCATTGTTTTTCTGTGTTCAAAATGCACCATTCAAAGCCACATCATCAATTTACAACCCTTTCCGACTTCATTTGTTATTTTTCATGCATTTACTGATTATTTTGAGCTATAAGACCATGAAATTGAAAAGCAGTTGAAATGAACTCTGAAAAGGTTCCAAGTTGGCATGGTATCATCATTTCACCCGCATGGCATGCGCGAGAAAGTTGAGAGGGTTACGGCAAAAACTGGATGCACTTTGTGTACAAAATGGACAATCTCTTTGGAAGCATCAGGGTTTCATACGGAAACTCGTCTGTTACAAAGGGATTTCTTTTTGTGCACTTAATTGAACTCCATAGTTTTTCTGTGTTCAAAATGCACCATTCAAAGCCACATCATCAATTTAAAACCCTTTCTGACTTCATTTGTTATTTTTCATGCATTTACTGATTATTTTGAGCTATAAGACCATGAAATTGAAAAGCATTTGAAATGAACTCTGAAAAGGTTCCAACTTGGCATGGTATCATCATTTCACCCGCATGGCTTGTGCGAGAAAGTTGACAGGGTTACGGCAAAAACTGGATGCACTTTGTGTACAAAATGGACAATCTCTTTGGAAGCATCAGGGTTTCATACGGAAACTCGTCTGTTACAAAGGGATTTCTTTTTGTGCACTTAATTGAACTCCATAGTTTTTCTGTGTTCAAAATGCACCATTCAAAGCCACATCATCAATTTAAAACCCTTTCTGACTTCATTTGTTATTTTTCATGCATTTACTGATTATTTTGAGCTATAAGACCATGAAATTGAAAAGCATTTGAAATGAACTCTGAAAAGGTTCCAACTTGGCATGGTATCATCATTTCACCCGCATGGCTTGTGCGAGAAAGTTGAGAGGGTTATGGCAAAAACTGGATGCACTTCGTGTACAAAACGGACAATCTCTTTGGAAGTATCACGGTTTCACACGGAAACTCGTCTGTTACAAAGGGATTTCTTTTTTTGAACTTATTTGAACTCCATTGTTTTTCTGTGTTCAAAATGCACCATTCAAAGCCACATCATCAATTTACAACCCTTTCCGACTTCATTTGTTATTTTTCATGCATTTACTGATTATTTTGAGCTATAAGACCATGAAATTGAAAAGCAGTTGAAATGAACTCTGAAAAGGTTCCAAGTTGGCATGGTATCATCATTTCACCCGCATGGCATGCGCGAGAAAGTTGAGAGGGTTACGGCATAAACTGGATGCACTTTGTGTACAAAATGGACAATCTCTTTGGAAGCATCAGGGTTTCATACGGAAACTCGTCTGTTACAAAGGGATTTCTTTTTGTGCACTTAATTGAACTCCATAGTTTTTCTGTGTTCAAAATGCACCATTCAAAGCCACATCATCAATTTAAAACCCTTTCTGACTTCATTTGTTATTTTTCATGCATTTACTGATTATTTTGAGCTATAAGACCATGAAATTGAAAAGCATTTGAAATGAACTCTGAAAAGGTTCCAACTTGGCATGGTATCATCATTTCACCCGCATGGCTTGTGCGAGAAAGTTGACAGGGTTATGGCAAAAACTGTATGCACTTCGTGTACAAAACGAACAATCTCTTTGGAAGTATCACGGTTTCATACGGAAACTCGTCTGTTACAAAGGGATTTCTTTTTTTGAACTTATTTGAACTCCATAGTTTTTCTGTGTTCAAAATGCACCATTCAAAGCCACATCATCAATTTACAACCCTTTCCGACTTCATTTGTTATTTTTCATGCATTTATTGATTATTTTGAGCTATAAGACCATGAAATTGAAAAGCAGTTGAAATGAACTCTGAAAAGGTTCCAAGTTGGCATGGTATCATCATTTCACCCGCATGGCTTGTGCGAGGAAGTTGATAGGGTTACGGCAAAAACTGGATGCACTTCATGTACAAAACGGACAATCTCTTTGGAAGCATGAGGGTTTCATACGGAAACTCGTCTGTTACGAAGGAATTTCTTTTTTGAACTTATTACAACTCCATAGTATTTCTGTGTTCAAAATGCACCATTCAAAGCCACATCATCAATTTACAACCCTTTCTGACTTCATTTGTTATTTTTCATGCATTTACTGATTATTTTGAGCTATAAGACCATGAAATTGAAAAGCATTTGAAATGAACTCTGAAAAGGTTCCAAGTTGGCATGGTATCAACATTTCACCCACATAGCATGTGCGAGAAAGTTGAGAGGGTTACGGCAAAAACTGGATGCACTTTGTGTACAAAATGGACAATCTCTTTGGAAGCATCAGGGTTTCATACGGAAACTCGTCTGTTACAAAGGGATTTCTTTTTGTGCACTTAATTGAACTCCATAGTTTTTCTGTGTTCAAAATGCACCATTCAAAGCCACATCATCAATTTAAAACCCTTTCTGACTTCATTTGTTATTTTTCATGCATTTACTGATTATTTTGAGCTATAAGACCATGAAATTGAAAAGCATTTGAAATGAACTCTGAAAAGGTTCCAACTTGGCATGGTATCATCATTTCACCCGCATGGCTTGTGCGAGAAAGTTGAGAGGGTTATGGCAAAAACTGGATGCACTTCGTGTACAAAACGGACAATCTCTTTGGAAGCATCAGGGTTTCTTACGGAAACTCGTCTGTTACAAAGGGATTTCTTTTTTTGAACTTATTTGAACTCCATAGTTTTTCTGTGTTCAAAATGCACCATTCAAAGCCACATCATCAATTTACAACCCTTTCCGACTTCATTTGTTATTTTTCATGCATTTACTGATTATTTTGAGCTATAAGACCATGAAATTGAAAAGCAGTTGAAATGAACTCTGAAAAGGTTCCAAGTTGGCATGGTATCATCATTTCACCCGCATGGCTTGTGCGAGGAAGTTGATAGGGTTACGGCAAAAACTGGATGCACTTCATGTACAAAACGGACAATCTCTTTGGAAGCATGAGGGTTTCATACGGAAACTCGTCTGTTACGAAGGAATTTCTTTTTTGAACTTATTACAACTCCATAGTATTTCTGTGTTCAAAATGCACCATTCAAAGCCACATCATCAATTTACAACCCTTTCTGACTTCATTTGTTATTTTTCATGCATTTACTGATTATTTTGAGCTATAAGACCATGAAATTGAAAAGCATTTGAAATGAACTCTGAAAAGGTTCCAAGTTGGCATGGTATCAACATTTCACCCACATAGCATGTGCGAGAAAGTTGAGAGGGTTACGGCAAAAACTGGATGCACTTTGTGTACAAAATGGACAATCTCTTTGGAAGCATCAGGGTTTCATACGGAAACTCGTCTGTTACAAAGGGATTTCTTTTTGTGCACTTAATTGAACTCCATAGTTTTTCTGTGTTCAAAATGCACCATTCAAAGCCACATCATCAATTTAAAACCCTTTCTGACTTCATTTGTTATTTTTCATGCATTTACTGATTATTTTGAGCTATAAGACCATGAAATTGAAAAGCATTTGAAATGAACTCTGAAAAGGTTCCAACTTGGCATGGTATCATCATTTCACCCGCATGGCTTGTGCGAGAAAGTTGAGAGGGTTATGGCAAAAACTGGATGCACTTCGTGTACAAAACGGACAATCTCTTTGGAAGCATCAGGGTTTCTTACGGAAACTCGTCTGTTACAAAGGGATTTCTTTTTTTGAACTTATTTGAACTCCATAGTTTTTCTGTGTTCAAAATGCACCATTCAAAGCCACATCATCAATTTACAACCCTTTCCGACTTCATTTGTTATTTTTCATGCATTTACTGATTATTTTGAGCTATAAGACCATGAAATTGAAAAGCAGTTGAAATGAACTCTGAAAAGGTTCCAAGTTGGCATGGTATCATCATTTCACCCGCATGGCTTGTGCGAGGAAGTTGATAGGGTTACGGCAAAAACTGGATGCACTTCATGTACAAAACGGACAATCTCTTTGGAAGCATGAGGGTTTCATACGGAAACTCGTCTGTTACGAAGGAATTTCTTTTTTGAACTTATTACAACTCCATAGTATTTCTGTGTTCAAAATGCACCATTCAAAGCCACATCATCAATTTACAACCCTTTCTGACTTCATTTGTTATTTTTCATGCATTTACTGATTATTTTGAGCTATAAGACCATGAAATTGAAAAGCATTTGAAATGAACTCTGAAAAGGTTCCAAGTTGGCATGGTATCAACATTTCACCCACATAGCATGTGCGAGAAAGTTGAGAGGGTTACGGCAAAAACTGGATGCACTTTGTGTACAAAATGGACAATCTCTTTGGAAGCATCAGGGTTTCATACGGAAACTCGTCTGTTACAAAGGGATTTCTTTTTGTGCACTTAATTGAACTCCATAGTTTTTCTGTGTTCAAAATGCACCATTCAAAGCCACATCATCAATTTAAAACCCTTTCTGACTTCATTTGTTATTTTTCATGCATTTACTGATTATTTTGAGCTATAAGACCATGAAATTGAAAAGCATTTGAAATGAACTCTGAAAAGGTTCCAACTTGGCATGGTATCATCATTTCACCCGCATGGCTTGTGCGAGAAAGTTGAGAGGGTTATGGCAAAAACTGGATGCACTTCGTGTACAAAACGGACAATCTCTTTGGAAGTATCACGGTTTCATACGGAAACTCGTCTGTTACAAAGGGATTTCTTTTTTTGAACTTATTTGAACTCCATTGTTTTTCTGTGTTCAAAATGCACCATTCAAAGCCACATCATCAATTTACAACCCTTTCCGACTTCATTTGTTATTTTTCATGCATTTACTGATTATTTTGAGCTATAAGACCATGAAATTGAAAAGCAGTTGAAATGAACTCTGAAAAGGTTCCAAGTTGGCATGGTATCATCATTTCACCCGCATGGCATGCGCGAGAAAGTTGAGAGGGTTACGGCAAAAACTGGATGCACTTTGTGTACAAAATGGACAATCTCTTTGGAAGCATCAGGGTTTCATACGGAAACTCGTCTGTTACAAAGGGATTTCTTTTTGTGCACTTAATTGAACTCCATAGTTTTTCTGTGTTCAAAATGCACCATTCAAAGCCACATCATCAATTTAAAACCCTTTCTGACTTCATTTGTTATTTTTCATGCATTTACTGATTATTTTGAGCTATAAGACCATGAAATTGAAAAGCATTTGAAATGAACTCTGAAAAGGTTCCAACTTGGCATGGTATCATCATTTCACCCGCATGGCTTGTGCGAGAAAGTTGACAGGGTTACGGCAAAAACTGGATGCACTTTGTGTACAAAATGGACAATCTCTTTGGAAGCATCAGGGTTTCATACGGAAACTCGTCTGTTACAAAGGGATTTCTTTTTGTGCACTTAATTGAACTCCATAGTTTTTCTGTGTTCAAAATGCACCATTCAAAGCCACATCATCAATTTAAAACCCTTTCTGACTTCATTTGTTATTTTTCATGCATTTACTGATTATTTTGAGCTATAAGACCCTGAAATTGAAAAGCATTTGAAATGAACTCTGAAAAGGTTCCAACTTGGCATGGTATCATCATTTCACCCGCATGGCTTGTGCGAGAAAGTTGAGAGGGTTATGGCAAAAACTGGATGCACTTCGTGTACAAAACGGACAATCTCTTTGGAAGTATCACGGTTTCATACGGAAACTCGTCTGTTACAAAGGGATTTCTTTTTTTGAACTTATTTGAACTCCATTGTTTTTCTGTGTTCAAAATGCACCATTCAAAGCCACATCATCAATTTACAACCCTTTCCGACTTCATTTGTTATTTTTCATGCATTTACTGATTATTTTGAGCTATAAGACCATGAAATTGAAAAGCAGTTGAAATGAACTCTGAAAAGGTTCCAAGTTGGCATGGTATCATCATTTCACCCGCATGGCATGCGCGAGAAAGTTGAGAGGGTTACGGCAAAAACTGGATGCACTTTGTGTACAAAATGGACAATCTCTTTGGAAGCATCAGGGTTTCATACGGAAACTCGTCTGTTACAAAGGGATTTCTTTTTGTGCACTTAATTGAACTCCATAGTTTTTCTGTGTTCAAAATGCACCATTCAAAGCCACATCATCAATTTAAAACCCTTTCTGACTTCATTTGTTATTTTTCATGCATTTACTGATTATTTTGAGCTATAAGACCATGAAATTGAAAAGCATTTGAAATGAACTCTGAAAAGGTTCCAACTTGGCATGGTATCATCATTTCACCCGCATGGCTTGTGCGAGAAAGTTGACAGGGTTACGGCAAAAACTGGATGCACTTTGTGTACAAAATGGACAATCTCTTTGGAAGCATCAGGGTTTCATACGGAAACTCGTCTGTTACAAAGGGATTTCTTTTTGTGCACTTAATTGAACTCCATAGTTTTTCTGTGTTCAAAATGCACCATTCAAAGCCACATCATCAATTTAAAACCCTTTCTGACTTCATTTGTTATTTTTCATGCATTTACTGATTATTTCGAGCTATAAGACCATGAAATTGAAAAGCATTTGAAATGAACTCTGAAAAGGTTCCAACTTGGCATGGTATCATCATTTCACCCGCATGGCTTGTGCGAGAAACTTGAGAGGGTTATAGCAAAAACTGGATGCACTTCGTGTACAAAACGGACAATCTCTTTGGAAGTATCAGGGTTTCATACGGAAACTCGTCTGTTACAAAGGGATTTCATTTTTTTCAACTTATTTGAACACCATAGTTTTTCTGTGTTCAAAATGCACCATTCAAAGCCACATCATCAATTTGCAACCCTTTCTGACTTTATTTGTTATTTGTCATGCATTTACTGATTATTTTGAGCTATAAGACCATGAAATTGAAAAGCATTTGAAATGAACTCTGAAAAGGTTCCAACTTGGCATGGTATCATCATTTCACCCGCATGGCTTGTGCGAGGAAGTTGAGAAAGTTACGGCAAAAACTGGATGCACTTTGTGTACAAAACGGACAATCTCTTTGGAAGTATCAGGGTTTCATACGGAAACTCGTCTGTTACAAAGGGATTTCATTTTTTTCAACTTATTTGAACACCATAGTTTTTCTGTGTTCAAAATGCACCATTCAAAGCCACATCATCAATTTACAACCCTTTCTGACTTTATTTGTTATTTGTCATGCATTTACTGATTATTTTGAGATATAAGACCATGAAATTGAAAAGCATTTGAAATGAACTCTGAAAAGGTTCCAACTTGGCATGGTATCATCATTTCACCCGCATGGCTTGTGCGAGAAAGTTGAGAGGGTTATGGCAAAAACTGGATGCACTTCGTGTACAAAACGGACAATCTCTTTGGAAGTATCACGGTTTCATACGGAAACTCGTCTGTTACAAAGGGATTTCTTTTTTTGAACTTATTTGAACTCCATAGTTTTTCTGTGTTCAAAATGCACCATTCAAAGCCACATCATCAATTTACAACCCTTACCGACTTCATTTGTTATTTTTCATGCATTTACTGATTATTTTGAGCTATAAGACCATGAAATTGAAAAGCATTTGAAATGAACTCTGAAAAGGTTCCAACTTGGCATGGTATCATCATTTCACCCGCATGGCATGTGCGAGAAAGTTGAGAGGGTTACAGCAAAAACTGGATGCACTTTGTGTACAAAATGGACAATCTCTTTGGAAGCATCAGGGTTTCATACGGAAACTCGTCTGTTACAAAGGGATTTCTTTTTGTGCACTTAATTGAACTCCATAGTTTTTCTGTGTTCAAAATGCACCATTCAAAGCCACATCATCAATTTAAAACCCTTTCTGACTTCATTTGTTATTTTTCATGCATTTACTGATTATTTCGAGCTATAAGACCATGAAATTGAAAAGCATTTGAAATGAACTCTGAAAAGGTTCCAACTTGGCATGGTATCATCATTTCACCCGCATGGCTTGTGCGAGAAACTTGAGAGGGTTATGGCAAAAACTGGATGCACTTCGTGTACAAAACGGACAATCTCTTTGGAAGTATCAGGGTTTCATACGGAAACTCGTCTGTTACAAAGGGATTTCATTTTTTTCAACTTATTTGAACACCATAGTTTTTCTGTGTTCAAAATGCACCATTCAAAGCCACATCATCAATTTGCAACCCTTTCTGACTTTATTTGTTATTTGTCATGCATTTACTGATTATTTTGAGCTATAAGACCATGAAATTGAAAAGCATTTGAAATGAACTCTGAAAAGGTTCCAACTTGGCATGGTATCATCATTTCACCCGCATGGCTTGTGCGAGGAAGTTGAGAGGGTTACGGCAAAAACTGGATGCACTTTGTGTACAAAACGGACAATCTCTTTGGAAGTATCAGGGTTTCATACGGAAACTCGTCTGTTACAAAGGGATTTCATTTTTTTCAACTTATTTGAACACCATAGTTTTTCTGTGTTCAAAATGCACCATTCAAAGCCACATCATCAATTTACAACCCTTTCTGACTTTATTTGTTATTTGTCATGCATTTACTGATTATTTTGAGATATAAGACCATGAAATTGAAAAGCATTTGAAATGAACTCTGAAAAGGTTCCAACTTGGCATGGTATCATCATTTCACCCGCATGGCTTGTGCGAGAAAGTTGAGAGGGTTATGGCAAAAACTGGATGCACTTCGTGTACAAAACGGACAATCTCTTTGGAAGTATCACGGTTTCATACGGAAACTCGTCTGTTACAAAGGGATTTCTTTTTTTGAACTTATTTGAACTCCATAGTTTTTCTGTGTTCAAAATGCACCATTCAAAGCCACATCATCAATTTACAACCCTTTCCGACTTCATTTGTTATTTTTCATGCATTTACTGATTATTTTGAGCTATAAGACCATGAAATTGAAAAGCATTTGAAATGAACTCTGAAAAGGTTCCAACTTGGCATGGTATCATCATTTCACCCGCATGGCATGTGCGAGAAAGTTGAGAGGGTTACAGCAAAAACTGGATGCACTTTGTGTACAAAATGGACAATCTCTTTGGAAGCATCAGGGTTTCATACGGAAACTCGTCTGTAACAAAGGGATTTCTTTTTTTGAACTTAATTGAACTCCATAGTTTTTCTGTGTTCGAAATGCACCATTCAATGCCACATCATCAATTTAAAACCCTTTCTGACTTCATTTGTTATTTTTCATGCATTTACTGATTATTTTGAGCTATAAGACCATGAAATTGAAAGGCATTTGAAATGAACTCTGAAAAGGTTCCAATTTGGCATGGTATCATCATTTCACCCGCATGGCTTGTGCGAGAAAGTTGAGAGGGTTATGGCAAAAACTGGATGCACTTCGTGTACAAAACGGACAATCTCTTTGGAAGTATCACGGTTTCATACGGAAACTCGTCTGTTACAAAGGGATTTCTTTTTTTGAACTTATTTGAACTCCATTGTTTTTCTGTGTTCGAAATGCACCATTCAAAGCCACATCATCAATTTACAACCCTTTCTGACTTTATTTGTTATTTGTCATGCATTTACTGATTATTTTGAGCTATAAGACCATGAAATTGAAAAGCATTTGAAATGAACTCTGAAAAGGTTCCAACTTGGCATGGTATCATCATTTCACCCGCATGGCTTGTGCGAGGAAGTTGAGAGGGTTACGGCAAAAACTGGATGCACTTTGTGTACAAAACGGACAATCTCTTTGGAAGTATCAGGGTTTCATACGGAAACTCGTCTGTTACAAAGGGATTTCATTTTTTTCAACTTATTTGAACACCATAGTTTTTCTGTGTTCAAAATGCACCATTCAAAGCCACATCATCAATTTACAACCCTTTCTGACTTTATTTGTTATTTGTCATGCATTTACTGATTATTTTGAGCTATAAGACCATGAAATTGAAAAGCATTTGAAATGAACTCTAAAAAGGTTCCAACTTGGCATGGTATCATCATTTCACCCGCATGGCTTGTGCGAGAAAGTTGAGAGGGTTATGGCAAAAACTGGATGCACTTCGTGTACAAAACGGACAATCTCTTTGGAAGTATCACGGTTTCATACGGAAACTCGTCTGTTACAAAGGGATTTCTTTTTTTGAACTTATTTGAACTCCATAGTTTTTCTGTGTTCAAAATGCACCATTCAAAGCCACATCATCAATTTACAACCCTTTCCGACATCATTTGTTATTTTTCATGCATTTACTGATTATTTTGAGCTATAAGACCATGAAATTGAAAAGCATTTGAAATGAACTCTGAAAAGGTTCCAACTTGGCATGGTATCATCATTTCACCCGCATGGCATGTGCGAGAAAGTTGAGAGGGTTACAGCAAAAACTGGATGCACTTTGTGTACAAAATGGACAATCTCTTTGGAAGCATCAGGGTTTCATACGGAAACTCGTCTGTAACAAAGGGATTTCTTTTTTTGAACTTAATTGAACTCCATAGTTTTTCTGTGTTCGAAATGCACCATTCAATGCCACATCATCAATTTAAAACCCTTTCTGACTTCATTTGTTATTTTTCATGCATTTACTGATTATTTTGAGCTATAAGACCATGAAATTGAAAAGCATTTGAAATGAACTCTGAAAAGGTTCCAATTTGGCATGGTATCATCATTTCACCCGCATGGCTTGTGCGAGAAAGTTGAGAGGGTTATGGCAAAAACTGGATGCACTTCGTGTACAAAACGGACAATCTCTTTGGAAGTATCACGGTTTCATACGGAAACTCGTCTGTTACAAAGGGATTTCTTTTTTTGAACTTATTTGAACTCCATTGTTTTTCTGTGTTCGAAATGCACCATTCAAAGCCACATCATCAATTTACAACCCTTTCTGACTTTATTTGTTATTTGTCATGCATTTACTGATTATTTTGAGCTATAAGACCATGAAATTGAAAAGCATTTGAAATGAACTCTGAAAAGGTTCCAACTTGGCATGGTATCATCATTTCACCCGCATGGCTTGTGCGAGGAAGTTGAGAGGGTTACGGATAAAACTGGATGCACTTTGTGTACAAAACGGACAATCTCTTTGGAAGTATTAGGGTTTCATACGGAAACTCGTCTGTTACAAAGGGATTTCATTTTTTTCAACTTATTTGAACACCATAGTTTTTCTGTGTTCAAAATGCACCATTCAAAGCCACATCATCAATTTACAACCCTTTCTGACTTTATTTGTTATTTGTCATGCATTTACTGATTATTTTGAGCTATAAGACCATGAAATTGAAAAGCATTTGAAATGAACTCTGAAAAGGTTCCAACTTGGCATGGTATCATCATTTCACCCGCATGGCTTGTGCGAGAAAGTTGAGAGGGTTATGGCAAAAACTGGATGCACTTCGTGTACAAAACGGACAATCTCTTTGGAAGTATCACGGTTTCATACGGAAACTCGTCTGTTACAAAGGGATTTCTTTTTTTGAACTTATTTGAACTCCATAGTTTTTCTGTGTTCAAAATGCACCATTCAAAGCCACATCATCAATTTACAACCCTTTCCGACTTCATTTGTTATTTTTCATGCATTTACTGATTATTTTGAGCTATAAGACCATGAAATTGAAAAGCATTTGAAATGAACTCTGAAAAGGTTCCAACTTGGCATGGTATCATCATTTCACCCGCATGGCATGTGCGAGAAAGTTGAGAGGGTTACAGCAAAAACTGGATGCACTTTGTGTACAAAACGGACAATCTCTTTGGAAGCATCAGGGTTTCATACGGAAACTCGTCTGTAACAAAGGGATTTCTTTTTTTGAACTTAATTGAACTCCATAGTTTTTCTGTGTTCGAAATGCACCATTCAATGCCACATCATCAATTTAAAACCCTTTCTGACATCATTTGTTATTTTTCATGCATTTACTGATTATTTTGAGCTATAAGACCATGAAATTGAAAGGCATTTGAAATGAACTCTGAAAAGGTTCCAATTTGGCATGGTATCATCATTTCACCTGCATGGCTTGTGCGAGAAAGTTGAGAGGGTTATGGCAAAAACTGGATGCACTTCGTGTACAAAACGGACAATCTCTTTGGAAGTATCACGGTTTCATACGGAAACTCGTCTGTTACAAAGGGATTTCTTTTTTTGAACTTATTTGAACTCCATTGTTTTTCTGTGTTCGAAATGCACCATTCAAAGCCACATCATCAATTTACAACCCTTTCTGACTTTATTTGTTATTTGTCATGCATTTACTGATTATTTTGAGCTATAAGACCATGAAATTGAAAAGCATTTGAAATGAACTCTGAAAAGGTTCCAACTTGGCATGGTATCATCATTTCACCCGCATGGCTTGTGCGAGGAAGTTGAGAGGGTTACGGCAAAAACTGGATGCACTTTGTGTACAAAACGGACAATCTCTTTGGAAGTATCAGGGTTTCATACGGAAACTCGTCTGTTACAAAGGGATTTCATTTTTTTCAACTTATTTGAACACCATAGTTTTTCTGTGTTCAAAATGCACCATTCAAAGCCACATCATCAATTTACAACCCTTTCTGACTTTATTTGTTATTTGTCATGCATTTACTGATTATTTTGAGCTATAAGACCATGAAATTGAAAAGCATTTGAAATGAACTCTGAAAAGGTTCCAACTTGGCATGGTATCATCATTTCACCCGCATGGCTTGTGCGAGAAAGTTGAGAGGGTTATGGCAAAAACTGGATGCACTTCGTGTACAAAATGGACAATCTCTTTGGAAGTATCACGGTTTCATACGGAAACTCGTCTGTTACAAAGGGATTTCTTATTTTGAACTTATTTGAACTCCATAGTTTTTCTGTGTTCAAAATGCACCATTCAAAGCCACATCATCAATTTACAACCCTTTCCGACTTCATTTGTTATTTTTCATGCATTTACTGATTATTTTGAGCTATAAGACCATGAAATTGAAAAGCATTTGAAATGAACTCTGAAAAGGTTCCAACTTGGCATGGTATCATCATTTCACCCGCATGGCATGTGCGAGAAAGTTGAGAGGCTTACAGCAAAAACTGGATGCACTTTGTGTACAAAATGGACAATCTCTTTGGAAGCATCAGGGTTTCATACGGAAACTCGTCTGTAACAAAGGGATTTCTTTTTTTGAACTTAATTGAACTCCATAGTTTTTCTGTGTTCGAAATGCACCATTCAATGCCACATCATCAATTTAAAACCCTTTCTGACTTCATTTGTTATTTTTCATGCATTTACTGATTATTTTGAGCTATAAGACCATGAAATTGAAAAGCATTTGAAATGAACTCTGAAAAGGTTCCAACTTGGCATGGTATCATCATTTCACCCGCATGGCTTGTGCGAGAAAGTTGAGAGGGTTATGGCAAAAACTGGATGCACTTCGTGTACAAAACGGACAATCTCTTTGGAAGTATCACGGTTTCATACGGAAACTCGTCTGTTACAAAGGGATTTCTTTTTTTGAACTTATTTGAACTCCATTGTTTTTCTGTGTTTGAAATGCACCATTCAAAGCCACATCATCAATTTAAAAACCCTTTCCGACTTCATTTGTTATTTTTCATGCATTTACTGATTATTTTGAGCTATAAGACCATGAAATTGAAAAGCATTTGAAATGAACTCTGAAAAGGTTCCAACTTGGCATGGTATCATCATTTCACCCGCATGGCTTGTGCGAGGAAGTTGATAGGGTTACGGCAAAAACTGGATGCACTTCGTGTACAAAACGGACAATCTCTTTGGAAGTATCACGGTTTCATACGGAAACTCGTCTGTTACAAAGGGATTTCTTTTTTTGAACTTATTTGAACTCCATAGTTTTTCTGTGTTCGAAATGCACCATTCAAAGCCACATCATCAATTTAAAACCCTTTCTGACTTCATTTGTTATTTTTCATGCATTTACTGATTATTTTGAGCTATAAGACCATGAAATTGAAAAGCATTTGAAATGAACTCTGAAAAGGTTCCAAGTTGGCATGGTATCATCATTTCACCCGCATGGCTTGTGCGAGGAAGTTGATAGGGTTACGGCAAAAACTGGATGCACTTCGTGTACAAAACGGACAATCTCTTTGGAAGTATCACGGTTTCATACGGAAACTCGTCTGTTACAAAGGGATTTCTTTTTTTGAACTTATTTGAACTCCATAGTTTTTCTGTGTTCGAAATGCACCATTCAAAGCCACATCATCAATTTAAAACCCTTTCGGACTTCATTTGTTATTTTTCATGCATTTACTGATTATTTTGAGCTATAAGACCATGAAATTGAAAAGCATTTGAAATGAACTCTGAAAAGGTTCCAACTTGGCATGGTATCATCATTTCACCCGCATGGCTTGTGCGAGAAAGTTGAGAGGGTTATGGCAAAAACTGGATGCACTTCGTGTACAAAACGGACAATCTCTTTGGAAGTATCACGGTTTCATACGGAAACTCGTCTGTTACAAAGGGATTTCTTTTTTTGAACTTATTTGAACTCCATTGTTTTTCTGTGTTTGAAATGCACCATTCAAAGCCACATCATCAATTTAAAAACCCTTTCCGACTTCATTTGTTATTTTTCATGCATTTACTGATTATTTTGAGCTATAAGACCATGAAATTGAAAAGCATTTGAAATGAACTCTGAAAAGGTTCCAACTTGGCATGGTATCATCATTTCACCCGCATGGCTTGTGCGAGGAAGTTGATAGGGTTACGGCAAAAACTGGATGCACTTCGTGTACAAAACGGACAATCTCTTTGGAAGTATCACGGTTTCATACGGAAACTCGTCTGTTACAAAGGGATTTCTTTTTTTGAACTTATTTGAACTCCATAGTTTTTCTGTGTTCGAAATGCACCATTCAAAGCCACATCATCAATTTAAAACCCTTTCTGACTTCATTTGTTATTTTTCATGCATTTACTGATTATTTTGAGCTATAAGACCATGAAATTGAAAAGCATTTGAAATGAACTCTGAAAAGGTTCCAAGTTGGCATGGTATCATCATTTCACCCGCATGGCTTGTGCGAGGAAGTTGATAGGGTTACGGCAAAAACTGGATGCACTTCGTGTACAAAACGGACAATCTCTTTGGAAGTATCACGGTTTCATACGGAAACTCGTCTGTTACAAAGGGATTTCTTTTTTTGAACTTATTTGAACTCCATAGTTTTTCTGTGTTCGAAATGCACCATTCAAAGCCACATCATCAATTTAAAACCCTTTCGGACTTCATTTGTTATTTTTCATGCATTTACTGATTATTTTGAGCTATAAGACCATGAAATTGAAAAGCATTTGAAATGAACTCTGAAAAGGTTCCAAGTTGGCATGGTATCAACATTTCACCCACATAGCATGTGCGAGAAAGTTGAGAGGGTTACGGCAAAAACTGGATGCACTTCGTGTACAAAACGGACAATCTCTTTGGAAGTATCACGGTTTCATACGGAAACTCGTCTGTTACAAAGGGATTTCTTTTTTTGAACTTATTTGAACTCCATAGTTTTTCTGTGTTCGAAATGCACCATTCAAAGCCACATCATCAATTTAAAAACCCTTTCCGACTTCATTTGTTATTTTTCATGCATTTACTGATTATTTTGAGCTATAAGACCATGAAATTGAAAAGCATTTGAAATGAACTCTGAAAAGGTTCCAACTTGGCATGGTATCATCATTTCACCCGCATGGCATGTGCGAGAAAGTTGAGAGGGTTACAGCAAAAACTGGATGCACTTTGTGTACAAAATAGGCAATCTCTTTGGAAGCATCAGGGTTTCATACGGAAACTCGTCTGTAACAAAGGGATTTCTTTTTTTGAACTTAATTGAACTCCATAGTTTTTCTGTGTTCGAAATGCACCATTCAATGCCACATCATCAATTTAAAACCCTTTCTGACATCATTTGTTATTTTTCATGCATTTACTGATTATTTTGAGCTATAAGACCATGAAATTGAAAGGCATTTGAAATGAACTCTGAAAAGGTTCCAATTTGGCATGGTATCATCATTTCACCTGCATGGCTTGTGCGAGAAAGTTGAGAGGGTTATGGCAAAAACTGGATGCACTTCGTGTACAAAACGGACAATCTCTTTGGAAGTATCACGGTTTCATACGGAAACTCGTCTGTTACAAAGGGATTTCTTTTTTTGAACTTATTTGAACTCCATTGTTTTTCTGTGTTCGAAATGCACCATTCAAAGCCACATCATCAATTTACAACCCTTTCTGACTTTATTTGTTATTTGTCATGCATTTACTGATTATTTTGAGCTATAAGACCATGAAATTGAAAAGCATTTGAAATGAACTCTGAAAAGGTTCCAACTTGGCATGGTATCATCATTTCACCCGCATGGCTTGTGCGAGGAAGTTGAGAGGGTTACGGCAAAAACTGGATGCACTTTGTGTACAAAACGGACAATCTCTTTGGAAGTATCAGGGTTTCATACGGAAACTCGTCTGTTACAAAGGGATTTCATTTTTTTCAACTTATTTGAACACCATAGTTTTTCTGTGTTCAAAATGCACCATTCAAAGCCACATCATCAATTTACAACCCTTTCTGACTTTATTTGTTATTTGTCATGCATTTACTGATTATTTTGAGCTATAAGACCATGAAATTGAAAAGCATTTGAAATGAACTCTGAAAAGGTTCCAACTTGGCATGGTATCATCATTTCACCCGCATGGCTTGTGCGAGAAAGTTGAGAGGGTTATGGCAAAAACTGGATGCACTTCGTGTACAAAATGGACAATCTCTTTGGAAGTATCACGGTTTCATACGGAAACTCGTCTGTTACAAAGGGATTTCTTATTTTGAACTTATTTGAACTCCATAGTTTTTCTGTGTTCAAAATGCACCATTCAAAGCCACATCATCAATTTACAACCCTTTCCGACTTCATTTGTTATTTTTCATGCATTTACTGATTATTTTGAGCTATAAGACCATGAAATTGAAAAGCATTTGAAATGAACTCTGAAAAGGTTCCAACTTGGCATGGTATCATCATTTCACCCGCATGGCATGTGCGAGAAAGTTGAGAGGCTTACAGCAAAAACTGGATGCACTTTGTGTACAAAATGGACAATCTCTTTGGAAGCATCAGGGTTTCATACGGAAACTCGTCTGTAACAAAGGGATTTCTTTTTTTGAACTTAATTGAACTCCATAGTTTTTCTGTGTTCGAAATGCACCATTCAATGCCACATCATCAATTTAAAACCCTTTCTGACTTCATTTGTTATTTTTCATGCATTTACTGATTATTTTGAGCTATAAGACCATGAAATTGAAAAGCATTTGAAATGAACTCTGAAAAGGTTCCAACTTGGCATGGTATCATCATTTCACCCGCATGGCTTGTGCGAGAAAGTTGAGAGGGTTATGGCAAAAACTGGATGCACTTCGTGTACAAAACGGACAATCTCTTTGGAAGTATCACGGTTTCATACGGAAACTCGTCTGTTACAAAGGGATTTCTTTTTTTGAACTTATTTGAACTCCATTGTTTTTCTGTGTTTGAAATGCACCATTCAAAGCCACATCATCAATTTAAAAACCCTTTCCGACTTCATTTGTTATTTTTCATGCATTTACTGATTATTTTGAGCTATAAGACCATGAAATTGAAAAGCATTTGAAATGAACTCTGAAAAGGTTCCAACTTGGCATGGTATCATCATTTCACCCGCATGGCTTGTGCGAGGAAGTTGATAGGGTTACGGCAAAAACTGGATGCACTTCGTGTACAAAACGGACAATCTCTTTGGAAGTATCACGGTTTCATACGGAAACTCGTCTGTTACAAAGGGATTTCTTTTTTTGAACTTATTTGAACTCCATAGTTTTTCTGTGTTCGAAATGCACCATTCAAAGCCACATCATCAATTTAAAACCCTTTCTGACTTCATTTGTTATTTTTCATGCATTTACTGATTATTTTGAGCTATAAGACCATGAAATTGAAAAGCATTTGAAATGAACTCTGAAAAGGTTCCAAGTTGGCATGGTATCATCATTTCACCCGCATGGCTTGTGCGAGGAAGTTGATAGGGTTACGGCAAAAACTGGATGCACTTCGTGTACAAAACGGACAATCTCTTTGGAAGTATCACGGTTTCATACGGAAACTCGTCTGTTACAAAGGGATTTCTTTTTTTGAACTTATTTGAACTCCATAGTTTTTCTGTGTTCGAAATGCACCATTCAAAGCCACATCATCAATTTAAAACCCTTTCGGACTTCATTTGTTATTTTTCATGCATTTACTGATTATTTTGAGCTATAAGACCATGAAATTGAAAAGCATTTGAAATGAACTCTGAAAAGGTTCCAAGTTGGCATGGTATCAACATTTCACCCACATAGCATGTGCGAGAAAGTTGAGAGGGTTACGGCAAAAACTGGATGCACTTCGTGTACAAAACGGACAATCTCTTTGGAAGTATCACGGTTTCATACGGAAACTCGTCTGTTACAAAGGGATTTCTTTTTTTGAACTTATTTGAACTCCATAGTTTTTCTGTGTTCGAAATGCACCATTCAAAGCCACATCATCAATTTAAAAACCCTTTCCGACTTCATTTGTTATTTTTCATGCATTTACTGATTATTTTGAGCTATAAGACCATGAAATTGAAAAGCATTTGAAATGAACTCTGAAAAGGTTCCAAGTTGGCATGGTATCATCATTTCACCCGCATGGCTTGTGCGAGGAAGTTGATAGGGTTACGGCAAAAACTGGATGCACTTCGTGTACAAAACAGACAATCTCTTTGGAAGTATCACGGTTTCATACGGAAACTCGTCTGTTACAAAGGGATTTCTTTTTGTGAACTTATTTGAACTCTATAGTTTTTCTGTGTTCAAAATGCACCATTCAAAGCCACATCATCAATTTAAAACCCTTTCTGACTTCATTTGTTATTTTTCATGCATTTGCTGATTATTTTGAGCTATAAGACCATGAAATTGAAAAGCATTTGAAATGAACTCTGAAAAGGTTCCAAGTTGGCATGGTATCATCATTTCACCCGCATGGCTTGTGCGAGAAAGTTGAGAGGGTTATGGCAAAAACTGGATGCACTTCGTGTACAAAACGGACAATCTCTTTGGAAGTATCAGGGTTTCATACGGAAACTCGTCTGTTACAAAGGGATTTCTTTTTTTGAACTTATTTGAACTCTATAGTTTTTCTGTGTTCAAAATGCACCATTCAAAGCCACATCATCAATTTAAAACCCTTTCTGACTTCATTTGTTATTTTTCATGCATTTACTGATTATTTTGAGCTATAAGACCATGAAATTGAAAAGCATTTGAAATGAACTCTGAAAAGGTTCCAACTTGGCATGGTATCATCATTTCACCCGCATGGCTTGTGCAGAAAGTTGAGAGGGTTATGGAAAAAACTGGATGCACTTCGTGTACAAAACGGACAATCTCTTTGGAAGTATCACGGTTTCATACGGAAACTCGTCTGTTACGAAGGAATTTCTTTTTTGAACTTATTAGAACTCCATAGTTTTTCTGTGTTCAAAATGCACCATTCAAAGCCACATCATCAATTTACAACCCTTTCCGACTTCATTTGTTATTTTTCATGCATTTACTGATTATTTTGAGCTATAATACCATGAAATTGAAAAGCATTTGAAATGAACTCTGAAAAAAGTTGGCATGGTATCAACATTTCACCCACATAGCATGTGCGAGAAAGTTGAGAGGGTTACGGCAAAAACTGGATGCACTTTGTGTACAAAATGGACAATCTCTTTGGAAGCATCAGGGTTTCATACGGAAACTCGTCTGTTACAAAGGGATTTCTTTTTGTGCACTTAATTGAACTCCATAGTTTTTCTGTGTTCAAAATGCACCATTCAAAGCCACATCATCAATTTAAAACCCTTTCTGACTTCATTTGTTATTTTTCATGCATTTACTGATTATTTTGAGCTATAAGACCATGAAATTGAAAAGCATTTGAAATGAACTCTGAAAAGGTTCCAAGTTGGCATGGTATCATCATTTCACCCGCATGGCTTGTGCGAGAAAGTTGAGAGGGTTATGGCAAAAACTGGATGCACTTCGTGTACAAAACGGACAATCTCTTTGGAAGTATCAGGGTTTCATACGGAAACTCGTCTGTTACAAAGGGATTTCTTTTTTTGAACTTATTTGAACTCTATAGTTTTTCTGTGTTCAAAATGCACCATTCAAAGCCACATCATCAATTTAAAACCCTTTCTGACTTCATTTGTTATTTTTCATGCATTTACTGATTATTTTGAGCTATAAGACCATGAAATTGAAAAGCATTTGAAATGAACTCTGAAAAGGTTCCAACTTGGCATGGTATCATCATTTCACCCGCATGGCTTGTGCAGAAAGTTGAGAGGGTTATGGAAAAAACTGGATGCACTTCGTGTACAAAACGGACAATCTCTTTGGAAGTATCACGGTTTCATACGGAAACTCGTCTGTTACAAAGGGATTTCTTTTTTTGAACTTATTTGAACTCCATAGTTTTTCTGTGTTCAAAATGCACCATTCAAAGCCACATCATCAATTTACAACCCTTTCCGACTTCATTTGTTATTTTTCATGCATTTACTGATTATTTTGAGCTATAATACCATGAAATTGAAAAGCATTTGAAATGAACTCTGAAAAGGTTCCAAGTTGGCATGGTATCATCATTTCACCCGCATGGCTTGTGCGAGGAAGTTGATAGGGTTACGGCAAAAACTGAATGCACTTCTTGTACAAAACGGACAATCTCTTTGGAAGCATGAGGGTTTCATACGGAAACTCGTCTGTTACGAAGGAATTTCTTTTTTGAACTTATTAGAACTCCATAGTTTTTCTGTGTTCAAAATGCACCATTCAACGCCACATCATCAATTTACAACCCTTTCTGACTTCATTTGTTATTTTTCATGCATTTACTGATTATTTTGAGCTATAAGACCATGAAATTGAAAAGCATTTGAAATGAACTCTGAAAAAAGTTGGCATGGTATCAACATTTCACCCACATAGCATGTGCGAGAAAGTTGAGAGGGTTACGGCAAAAACTGGATGCACTTTGTGTACAAAATGGACAATCTCTTTGGAAGCATCAGGGTTTCATACGGAAACTCGTCTGTTACAAAGGGATTTCTTTTTGTGCACTTAATTGAACTCCATAGTTTTTCTGTGTTCAAAATGCACCATTCAAAGCCACATCATCAATTTAAAACCCTTTCTGACTTCATTTGTTATTTTTCATGCATTTACTGATTATTTTGAGCTATAAGACCATGAAATTGAAAAGCATTTGAAATGAACTCTGAAAAGGTTCCAAGTTGGCATGGTATCATCATTTCACCCGCATGGCTTGTGCGAGAAAGTTGAGAGGGTTATGGCAAAAACTGGATGCACTTCGTGTACAAAACGGACAATCTCTTTGGAAGTATCAGGGTTTCATACGGAAACTCGTCTGTTCCAAAGGGATTTCTTTTTTTGAACTTATTTGAACTCCATTGTTTTTCTGTGTTCGAAATGCACCATTCAAAGCCACATCATCAATTTAAAAACCCTTTCCGACTTCATTTGTTATTTTTCATGCATTTACTGATTATTTTGAGCTATAAGACCATGAAATTGAAAAGCATTTGAAATGAACTCTGAAAAGGTTCCAACTTGGCATGGTATCATCATTTCACCCGCATGGCTTGTGCGAGGAAGTTGATAGGGTTACGGCAAAAACTGGATGCACTTCGTGTACAAAACGGACAATCTCTTTGGAAGTATCACGGTTTCATACGGAAACTCGTCTGTTACAAAGGGATTTCTTTTTTTGAACTTATTTGAACTCCATAGTTTTTCTGTGTTCGAAATGCACCATTCAAAGCCACATCATCAATTTACAACCCTTTCCGACTTCATTTGTTATTTTTCATGCATTTACTGATTATTTTGAGCTATAAGACCATGAAATTTAAAAGCATTTGAAATGAACTCTGAAAAGGTTCCAAGTTGGCATGGTATCAACATTTCACCCGCATAGCATGTGCGAGAAAGTTGAGAGGGTTACTGAAAAATTGGATGCACTTCGTGTGCAAAACAGACAATCTCTTTCGAAGTATCAGGGTTTCATACGGAAACTCGTGTGTTAGAAAGGGATTCCATTTTTTTCAACTTATTTGAACTCCATAGTTTTTCTGTGTTCAAAATGCACCATTCAAAGCCACATCATCAATTTACAACCCTTTCTAACTTCATTTTTTATTTTTCATGCATTTACTGATTATTTTGAGCAGTAAGACCAAGAAATTGAAAAGCATTTGAAATGAACTCTTAAAAGGTTCCAAGTTGGCATGGTGTCATCATTTAACGCACAGAGCATGTGCGAGGAAGTTGAAAGGGTTACGGCAAAACTGGATGCACTTCGTGTACAAAACGGACAATCTCTTTGGAAGCATGAGGGTTTCATACGGAAACTCGTCTGTTACGAAGGAATTTCTTTTTTGAACTTAGTAGAACTCCATAGTTTTTCCGTGTTCAAAATGCACCATTCAAAGCCACATCATCAATTTACAACCCTTTCTGACTTCATTTGTTATTTTTCATGCATTTACTGATTATTTTGAGCTATAAGACCATGAAATTTAAAAGCATTTGAAATGAACTCTGAAAAGGTTCCAAGTTGGCATGGTATCAACATTTCACCCACATAGCATGTGCGAGAAAGTTGAGAGGGTTACGGAAAAACCTGGATGCACTTCGTGTACAAAACGGACAATCTCTTTCGAAGTATCAGGGTTTCATACGGAAACTCGTGTGTTAGAAAGGGATTCCATTTTTTTCAACTTATTTGAACTCCATATATTTTCTGTGTTCAAAATGCACCATTCAAAGCCACATCATCAATTTACAACCCTTTCTGACTTCATTTGTTATTTTTCATGCATTTACTGATTATTTTGAGCAGTAAGACCAAGAAATTGAAAAGCATTTGAAATGAACTCTTAAAAGGTTCCAAGTTGGCATGGTGTCATCATTTAACGCACAGAGCATGTGCGAGGAAGTTGAAAGGGTTACGGCAAAAACTGGATGCACTTCGTGTACAAAACGGACAATCTCTTTGGAAGCATGAGGGTTTCATACGGAAACTCGTCTGTTACGAAGGAATTTCTTTTTTGAACTTAGTAGAACTCCATAGTTTTTCCGTGTTCAAAATGCACCATTCAAAGCCACATCATCAATTTACAACCCTTTCTGACTTCATTTGTTATTTTTCATGCATTTACTGATTATTTTGAGCTATAAGACCATGAAATTTAAAAGCATTTGAAATGAACTCTGAAAAGGTTCCAAGTTGGCATGGTATCAACATTTCACCCACATAGCATGTGCGAGAAAGTTGAGAGGGTTAAGGAAAAACCTGGATGCACTTCGTGTACAAAACGGACAATCTCTTTCGAAGTATCAAGGTTTCATACGGAAACTCGTCTGTTACAAAGGGATTTCTTTTTGTGAACTTAATTGAACTCCATAGTTTTTCTGCGTTCAAAATGCACCATTCAAAGCCACATCATCAATTTACAACCCTTTCTGACTTCATTTGTTATTTTTCATGCATTTACTAATTATTTTGAGCTATAAGACCATGAAATTGAAAAGCATTTGAAATGAACTCTGAAAAGGTTCCAAGTTGGCATGGTATCAACATTTCACCCACATAGCATGTGCGAGAAAGTTGAGAGGGTTACGGTCAGAATTGGATGCACTTCGTGTACAAAACAGACAATCTGTTTCGAAGTATCAGGGTTTCATACGGAAACTCGTGTGTTGGATTTCATTTTTTTCAACTTATTTGAACGCCATAGTTTTTCTCTGTTCAAAATGCACCATTCAAAGCCACATCACCAATTTAGAACCCTTTATGACTTCATTTGTTATTTTTCATGCATTTACTGATTATTTTGAGCTATAAGACCAAGAAATTGAAAAGTATTTGGAATGAACTATGAAAAGGTTCCAAGTTGGCATGGTATCAACATTTCACCCACATAGCATGTGCGAGAAAGTTGAGAGGGTTACGACAAAAAGTGGATGCACTTCGTGTACAAAACAGACAATCTCTTTCGAAGTATCAGGGTTTCATATGGAAAGTCGTCTGTTACAAAGGGATTTCATTTTTTTGAACTTATTTGAACTCCGTAGTTTTTATGTGTTCAAAATGCACCATTCAAAGCCACATCATCAATTTACAACCCTTTCTGACTTCGCTTGTTATTTTTCATGCATTTACTGATTATTTTGAGCTATAAGACCATGAAATTGAAAAGCATTTGAAGTGAACTCTGAAAAGGATCCAAGTTGGTAGTGGTGACAATTTTAACACAATACATGATATCCATTACACGATGATGGCATTCAACATAACACACACACTGCCACTTAATTGGCTTGCTTAGACCAAATAGAAACTAAACTAGCCACTATGCTGATGCCAAGAAAAAAGAGAAAACCCATTGTTTCCACGAGCTCATTCCTTTTCTTCAACTTCAATTCCATTTTCTTGTTTTCATTGTGCAGATCCATAACCTTCTTTTCCATCCTACTAGATTTGAGCCAACTACATTCAAGGCCACCATGGAGCTCCTCAAAAGCTTGCTCCACTAGCTCAGTGGGAGGGGGGTCAATCCAAACAACCCAATCACACTCATGAGGAAGCTGTTAAATCAGAGTTCACATAATTAGGTGAAATTCATAAATTTGCAATGAATCAATGAAAGCAGAGTACCAAATGATGTTTTGAGGAATTACATCGAGTGGACAACCCAAAAACCTTCTTCCCGTGCTTGCTCCACCCCAAGAAACACGGCGAGCAGAAATTAGCCCATGCCCCGGGCAACGGTGATTCGAGCGCTCCTTAAGGTCGTAGAAACTTGGATTGGGAATGAAAAACTCGGATTGGAACTGCACAATCCCGCAGCCATCCACCTACAAGCTTGAAAGGCGCATATTCCGGCCCATCCCGCGAAACCCTAGATGAGAAATCCCCAAATCCAATGTCAACCTAAAATCCAAATCGACTTACCTCACTGTCTGTGGAGGAGCTTGCAGACGACATTGCGGACGTACACATGGACGTGCCCCAGCGGTGAACACGGGGACGGGGCGTGACGGACCGCTAAATCTAGACAAATCTCAGGAAAAATGGAGCTCCGAGGTCGAGCTTCGAGAGGAGAAAGCTTAACTAGTGTGGCTCGGGCATTTCATCGAACACCTCATGTGCATAGGAGGTGAGCTAGAGCACCCAAATGCCCTCCCCTCACCGGCCAGAAAAAACAGAGCGCTCTGCCGCGGTGATGGGTATATATAGGCAAGTTATTTGTCCCAGTTAGTGGCATAAACCGGGGCTAAAGCCCCCCTTCTAAACCAGTTGAAGGCACGAACCGGTACCAATGGATGTGGGCCAGGAGCGCGGCCCATTTGTCCCGGTTCGTGCCTAGAACCGGGACAAATGGGTCCACACAAACCGGGACCAATGCCCACGAGGCCCTGGCCAGCCCCTTGGGGTGATGAACCGGGACTAATGCCCCGCATGGGTCCCGGTTCGTGAAGAACCAAAACTAATGGGTTGGCCAGGCCCGAACCAAAGCCCTGTTTTCTACTAGTGTCAGCATGCCATGGCATGCCAAAACTACACTCTGGCCGTGTTCGAGTGCGCACTTCAAGTTAGGAGGCTAGTCCCGACCAACTTTGGACACCTCCGGCTGTCCCCCACGCCCCCTCGACGGCAGGATATCTGCGCCATGTTGCGCCTCTCCTCTCTCCCCTACTACTCCCCCTGCGACGCGTGCCCCCGACTGCCGATTCGGTCCGCTGGCGCCCGCCTCCGCGCCACTCCACGAGCCAGCTCCCCGCTCCTCCTCGGCCTTGTTCCAACCCTAGGCCGCGTCCACGAAGACTACAGATGCATTCCCGAGCCCTCTCTCCTCCCCTGGCCGTTGTGTGGTCTCATCGGTGAACCGTGCCCCCTCTATATAAGGCCACCCGAGCCTCCCTCTCCCTCCCTTCGACCTCTTATTGCACCTATTCATCTTCTCGAGCTCTCTAGTGATACGTCCATTTTGCATCATGCTTTTTTGTTGATATTTATCGCTTTATGGGCTGTTATTACACTTTACTGTACAATACTTATGCCTTTTCTCTCTTATTTTATAAGGTTTACATGAAGAGGGAGAATGCCGACAGCTTGAATTCTGGTATGAAAAAGGAGCAAGTTTGAGATACCTATTGTGCGCAACTCCAAAAGCTGTGAAAATCAACGAGGAATTATTTTGGATTTTATTAAAAATACTGGGCGGAAGAAGTACCAGAGGGGAGCCACCAGGAGGCCACAAGCCTACGAGGCGCGGCCTACCCCCCTGGCCGCGCCTAGGTGTCTCGTGGGCCCCCCTGTTCCCCCTCTGGCTCCCATCTTTTGCTATAAGGAGGGTTTCGTTCCAGAAAAATTCAGGAAGAGGCTTTCGGGAGAAATCGCCGCCGCCACTAGGCGGAACATGAGCAGAACAAATCTAGAGCTCCGGCCGGGTCGTCCTGCCGGGGAAACTTCCCTCCCAGAGGGGGAAATCGTCGCCATCGTCATCTCCAACACTCCTCTCATCGGAGGGGACTCATCTCCATCAACATCTTCATCAGCACCATCTCATCTCCAAAACCTAGTTCATCTCTTGTAACCAATCTCCATCTCGCGACTAAGATTGGTACTTGTAAGGTTGCTAGTAGTGTTAATTACTCTTTGTAGTTGATGCTATTTGGATTACTCGGTGGAAGATCATATGTTCATATCCTTAATTCTATTCAATACCTCTCTGGTCATGAACATAATTATGCTTTGTGAGTAGTCAATTTTGTTCCAGAGGACATGGGATAAGTCTTCCTATAAGTAGTCATGTGAATTTGGTATTCGTTCGATATTTTGATGTGTTGTATGTTGTCTTTCCTCTAGTGGTGTTATGTGAACATCGACTACATGAAACTTCACCATTATTTGGGCCTAGAGGAAGGCATTGGGAAGTAATACGTAGATGATGAGTTGCTAGAGTGACAGAAGCTTAAACCCTAGTTTGTGCGTTGCTTCGTAAAGGGGCTGATTTGGATCCATTAGTTTAATGCTATGGTCAGACTTGTATTAATTCTTCTTTCGTAGTTGCGGATGGTTGCGAGAGGGGTTAATCATAAGTGGGATGTATGTCCAAGTAAGGATAGCACCCAAGCACCGGTCCACCCACATATCAAATTATCAAAGTAGCGAACGCGAATCATATGAACATGATGAAAACTAGCTTGACAGAAATTCCCATGTGTCCTCGGGAGCGCTTTACCTCACATAAGAATTTGTCCAGGCTTGTCCCTTGCTACAAAAGGGATTGGAACATCTTGCTGCACCTTTGTTACTATTATTACTTGCTACTTGCTATGAATTATCTTATCACACAACTATCTGTTACCGATACTTTCAGTGCTTGCAGAGAATACCTTGCTGAAAACCACTTGTCAGTTCCTTCTGCTCCTCGTTGGGTTCGACACTCTTACTTATCGAAAGGATTACGATAGATCCCCTACACTTGTGGGTCATCAAAACTCTTTTCTGGCGCCGTTGCCGGGGATTGAAGCACCTTTGGTAAGTGGAATTTGGTAAGGAAACATTTATATAGTGTGCTGAAATTTATTGTCACTTGTCACTATGGAAACTAATCCTTTGAGGAGCTTGTTTGGGGTATATTCACCTCGAATGGAAGCACAAGGAGTTGCTCCTCATCCTGCTGCACCTACTGAAAATATTTTTTATGAAATTCCTTTGGCTATGCAAGAGAAACTGTTGGCTAATCCTTTTACAGGAGATGAAACATCACATCCCGACTTGCATCTAATCTATGTAGATGAAGTTTGTGGTTTATTTAAGCTTGTAGGTTTTCCCGAGGATGAGGTCAAGAAGAAGTTCTTTACCTTATCTTTGAGGGATAAATCATTGACATGGTATAGGCTATGTGATGATACTGGATCATGGAACTACCACCGATTGAAATTGGAATTTCATCAAAAGTTTTATCCTATATGCATTTGGTACATCGTGATCGGAATTATATCTATAACTTTTGGCCTCATGACAGAGAAAGTACCGCTCAAGCTTGGGGGAGGCTTAAGTCAATGTTATATTCATGCCTCAACTATGAGCTCTCGAGATAAATTATTATTCAGAACTTTTATGCTCGGCTTTCTCATGATAATCGCACCATTCTTGAAACTTCTTGTACCGGTTCTTTTATGAAGAGAGATATTAACTTCAAATGGAATTTATTGGAAAGAATTAAATGCAACTCTGAAGATTGGGAGTTTCATGAAGGTAAGGAGTCAGGTATGAATCTTAAGTTCGATTGCGTTAAATCCTTCGTTGAAACAAATACATTTTGTGATTTTAGCGCTAAACATGGACTTGACTCTCAGATAGTAGCTTCATTATGGGAATCATTTGATGCTCATATTAATCTCCCTAGAGAGAAGTGGTTTAAATATCATCCTCTCTTAGAATTCAATGTGGTTAAACCCAATCCAGTTGAAGAGAAAGTCATTGCTTATAATGATCCTATTGTTCCTAGTGCTTACATTGAGAAACAACCTATCCCTATTAGAATAAAGGATCATTCTAAAGCTTCAACTGTGATACGTAGGGGCTACATTAGAACAACTACACCCCTTGAACAAATGAGAGTTGAATCTAGCATTGCTATTATGAAAGATCTCCTGTCCGACAATGTTGATGGCCATGATATTCACTTCTGTGAAGATGCTGCTAGAATTGCTAAACCTCATGCTAGAGACAAACATTGGCCTGTTGTTGGCACGATTGTTGTTTCTGTTAAGATAGGAGATCATTTTTATCATGTTTTATGTGACGAGGGTGCTAGTGTTAGTGCAATACCTCGATCTTTATATGATGAAATTAAAGACGAGATTGCACCTGTCGAGATGGAACCTATTGATGTCACCATTCAGCTTGACAATAGAGATACTATCTGCCCTTTGGGAATTGTTAGAGATGATGAAGTCTTGTGTGGTAAAACTAAGTATCCTGCTAATTTTCTCGTTCTTGCTAGCACACAAGATAGCTTTTGTCCCATCATATTTGGTAGACCTTTCCTCAATACTGTCAATGCTCATATTGATTGTGAGAAGCAAATTGTCACTGTTGGCTTTGAAGGTGTGTCACATTAGTTCAATTTCTCCAAGTTTGGTAGACAACCTCATGAAAAAGAGTTGTCTATTAAGGATGAAATTGTTGCTCTAGCTTCTATTGCTGTGCCTCCTACTGATCCTTTAGAGCAATACTTGCTTGAGCATGAAAATGATATGTATATGGATGAAAGGAATGAGATAGATAGAGTTATCTTTGAACAACATCCTATCCTTAAGAATAATTTGCCTGTTGAACTGCTTGGAGATCCACCCCCACCAAAGGGTGATCCTGTGTTCGAGCTTAAACAGTTACCTGATACTCTTAAATATGCTTATCTTGATGAAAAAGAGATATATCCTGTTATTATTAGTACTAGCCTTTCAGAGCATGAAGAAAATAAATTATTGAAAACTCTAAGGAAGCAACGTGCAACTATTGGATATACTCTTGATGATCTTAACGGCATTAGTCCCACTCTATGCAAGCACAAAATTAAAACCAATCCTGATTCCAAACCAGTTGCCGATCATCAAGGGAGATTAAATCCTAAGATGAAAGAGGTAGTAAGAAAAGAAATACTAAAGCTCCTGGAAGCAGGTATTATCTATCATGTTGCTCATAGTGATTGGGTAAGTCCGGTGCATTGCGCCCCTAAGAAGGGAGGTATTACTATTGTCCCTAGTGATAAAGATGAATTGATCCCACAGAGGATTATTAGTGGCTATAGGATGGTGATTGATTTTAGGAAATTGAATAAAGCCACTAGGAAATATCATTACCCTTTGCCTTTTATTGACCAAATGCTAGAAAGATTGTCTAAACACACACACTTTTGCTTTCTAGATGGCTATTCTGGTTTCTCCCGAGTACCTGTTGCACAATCTGATCAGGAGAAAACCACTTTTACCTGCCCTTTCGGTTCCTTTGCTTACGACTTATGCCTTTTGGCTTATGTAATGCACCTGCTACCTTTCAAAGATGCATGATGGCTATATTCTCTGACTTCTGTCAAAAGATTGTTGAGGTTTTCATGGATGACTTCTCCGTTTACGGGTCTTCTTTTGATGATTGCCTCAGCAACCTTGATCTAGTTTTGCAGAGATGTAAAGATACCAACCTTGTGTTCAATTGGGAGAAGTGCCACCTTATGGTTAATGAAGGCATCGTCTTAGGACATAAAATTTCTGAAAGAGGTATTGAAGTCGATAAGGCTAAGCTTGATGCGATCGAGAAAATGCCATGCCCTACAGACATTAAAGGTATAAGAAGTTTCCTTGGTCATGCTCGTTTCTATAGAAGGTTCATCAAGGACTTTTCTAAGATTTATAGGCCTCTTACCAATATCTTGCAAAAGGATATTCCTTTTGTTTTTGACGATGATTGTGAGGAAGCCTTTGAAATACTTAAGAAGGCCTTGATAACTGCACCTATTGTTCAACCACCTGATTGGAACTTACCTTTTGAAATTATGTGTTATGCTAGTGATTATGTTGTTGGTGTTGTTCTAGGACAAAGAGTTGATAAGAAATTGAATGTTATTCATTATGCTAGTCAAACTCTAGACAATGCCCAAAGAAACTATGCTACTACTCAAAAGGAATTTTTAGCAGTCGTGTTTGCATGTCAAAAGTTCAGATCTTACATTGTTGATTCCAAGGTTACTATTCACACTGATCATGCTGCTATTAAGTATCTAATGGAAAAGAAAGATGCTAAACCTCGACTTATCAGATGGGTTCTCTTGCTACAAGAATTTGATTTGCATGTTGTTGATAGGAAGGGTGCTGAGAACCCCAGAGCAGATAACATGTCTAGGTTGGAGAATGTTCTTGATGACCCACAACCTATTTATGATAGCTTTCCTGATAAGCAATTGAATGTCATCAATGCTTCACGTAGTACACCTTGGTATGCTGATTATGCAAATTATATCGTTGCCAAATATATACCACCTAGTTCCACATACCAGCAAAAGAAGAAATTCTTCTTTGATTTGAGACATTACTTTTGGGATGATCCTCACCTTTATAAGGAAGGAGTAGATGGTGTTATTAGACGTTGTGTACCTGAGCATGAACAGGGACAGATCCTATAGAAGTGTCACTTCGAGGCTTACGGAGGACACCATGCGGAGGATAGAACTGCACACAAGGTATTGCAATCCGGTTTCTATTGGCCTACCCTCTTCAAGGATGCCCGTAAGTTTGTCTTGTCTTGTGATGAATGTCAAAGCATAGGTAATATCAGTAAATGTCAGGAAATGCCTATGAATTATTCACTTGTCATTGAACCATTCAATATTTGGGGTTTTGATTATATGGGACCTTTTCCAAAGTCCAACGGGTATACTCATATCCTAGGGTTTGTTGATTACGTTACTAATTGGGTAGAAGCTATCCCAACTAGTAGTGCTGATCACAACACCTCTATTAGGATGCTTAAAGAAGTTATTTTCCCTAGATTTGGAGTCCCTAGATATTTAATGATTGAAGGTGGTTCACATTTTATTCATGGTGCTTTCCGTAAAATGCTTGCTAAGTATGATGTCAACCATAGAATTGCATCTCCCTATCATCCTCAGTCCAGTGGTCAGGTAGAGCTAAGTAATACAGAGATTAAACTAATTCTGCAAAAGACTGTTAATTGGTCTAGAAAGAATTGGTGTAAGAAGCTTGACGATGCAGTGTGGGCTTATAGAAATTCTTATAAGAATCCCTTGGGCATGTCTCCGTACAAAATGGTTTACGATAAAGCATGTCATTTACCTCTTGAGCTAGAGCATAAGGCTTATAGGGCAATCAAAGAGCTCAACTTTCATTTCAAACCTGCTGGTGAGAAGAGGTTATTTGATATTAGCTCACTTAATGAATGGACAACTTAGGCATATGAAAATGCCAAGTTGTTCAAAGAAAAAGTTAAGAGGTGGCATGATAAAAGGATACAAAAACGTGAGTTCAATGTAGGTGATTATGTCTTTCTATACAATTCTCGTTTAAGATTTTTTGCAGGCAAGCTTCTCTCTAAATGGGAAGGTCCTTACATTGTTGAGGAAGTATATCGTTTCGGTGCCATCAAGATCAACAAGATGGAAGGTAATTTTCCGAGAGTGTTAAATGGGAAAAGAATCAAGCATTATATCTCAGGTACTCCCATAAATGTTGAAATCAATATTATTAATACCATAACTCCGGAGGAGTACATAAGGGATATTTATCAACCTTTTCAGACTCCAAAAACGAAGAGGTATGTGATTTGGTAAGTAAACCGACTCCAAAACATTTCCAGTAGAAATTTTTCTCCGTTTTGGAATTTTTAGAAAAATAGAAAAAATTAAAGTAGTCCAGAAAGCGCACGAGGAGGCAACCAGCATGCCAGGCGCGTCCTACCCCCCCTAGCCGCGCCTGGGTGGCTTGTGGGCACCTCGTGTGCCTCCCGGACTCCATTTTCTTGCGGAGTACTCCTTCTAGTCGGGAAAAAATCATTATACATTCTCCCGAAAGGTCTGACCCTCGTATCACGCAAATATCCTCTGTTTTCGTTTCGAGCTGCTGTGCAGACAAATCTAGATCGCTATGGCGTCTCCAAAAGTTCCGATGAACAAGTTCTTCGAGAAGGTCATCAATCCCTACCTTGCGGGAGTGCTGCAACACACTCAATCTATCGAGATGCATGAGGGGGTGCTGCACATCCGTGATGTTGAGGGGCCCAAGAAGACCGGAAGAATGGAGGCAAGGCTCGAAGCAATGGAGCAGTAGGTCTTCAAGTGCCAAAGGATGGTGGAACGCAGACTCAACGCCAACCACATGATGATCACGGAGTTCACCAACAAGCACAAGATCGATGCCAATGACATCGGGAAGCACCTCTCCAAGCTCTATGACAGAATTGATCACCTCCAAGCCCAGATCTACGACCTGCAGAACCAAAACTGTGAGTATGAGTATAGATTTAAATCAATACGATTGGCTGCAGAATTGAGGATTCCGGAGACTCGATCATCTTTCCATGATGGAGCACCAATGCCTTGGAAGACGGAGAATAAACCCCAGATTGCAACAACTCCACCACCATCACCTTCGAAGGAAGACAATTAAGCACAGGTATGGGCACTCCCCTTGGGTTGTGCCTAGCTTGGGGGATTTTCCCCGGTATCGTATCACCATCACATCTTTTGCCTTTACCTTTTTCTTAGTTCGATCCTTTTTGGTTTTATCTTTTTCTAGTAGAATAAAGTTCTTAGTATGTTCTAGGTTTTAGTTTTGCTTTGTGTTACCCCCAATGTTTTCGAGCTCGTGAGTGATATAATAAAGAGTTTTTTAGTTAAGGGCCTTGCTTCATGCCATGATCTAAAGAAAAGAATAATAAAAGAACAAAAGCATGAAAGATCATGTAATGATCATATATGGGAAGTGATGAATTCACATATAAAAAGAATGTTGATTGAAACTTGTTGTGGATGAACAAACGTAGATCTTGGTCATTGTTGCAACTAATAGGAAGTAATAAAGAAGGAGAGTTTCACATATATATATATCATCTTTGACACCGTCTATGATTGTGAACACGCATTAGACTATTACATGCTTAGAAGTAGATGTTGGATAAGGAAAACAACATAATGAATTCTGTTTGCTTGGTTCCGAACAATGTTATATGACTAGAGATCCCTTGGCATGTGACACTTGCTTCCACCTCATATCAGCCAAAACTTCCGCAGTAAGTAGAGATACTACTTGTGCATCCATAAACCTTCAACCTAGTTTTGCCATGAGAGTCCACCATACCTACCTATGAATTGAAGAAGATCCCTCAAGTAAGTTGTCATCGATGCAAGCAATAAAAATTGCTCCCTAAATATGTATGATCTATTAGTGTGTGGAAAATAAGCTTTATACGAACCTGTGATGAGGAAGACATAAAAGCGACAGACTGCATAATAAAGTTCTTTATCACAAGAGGCAATATAAAGTGACGTTCCTTCACACTAAGAGGTCACACATCCAAACCTCAAAAGCGCATAACAACCTCTGCTTCCCTCTGCGAAGGGCGTATCTTGTACCTTTACTTTTTGTCCTTAAAAGAGTCATGGTGATCGACACCAATTCCTTATTTCGCCTTTGTCTTGGCTAACATCATGTGCTGGGGAAAGATCTATACTCATATGTCAACTTGGAAGTAAGTACTCATGAATTATTATTGTTGATATTACCCTTGAGGTAAATAGTTGGGAGGCGAAACTATAAGCCCCTATCTTTCTCTGTGTCCAACTGACACTTTGATCTCATGAGGACCACATGAGTTTTAGCAATTATAGAAGACGAAAGGATGATTGAGTATGTGGATTTGCTTTACAAGCTCTTATTTGACTCTTTCCGATGTTATGATAAATTGCAATTGCTTCAATGACTAAAGTCTATTGGTTGTTAATTCTCAATAAGGTTCTTGACCCATATTTTACTTTGTGAAGGAATTCCCACTTTAGCATAAGGGTTTAGATGACGCTATTCCTGTTCTAATTATGGTCATGATGCGTGCATGTCCGTATTTTGTTTTACCGACACCTCTATCTCTAAACTTGTGGGCATATTTATTGATCTCGGCTTCCACTTGAGGACAAGCGAGGTTTAAGCTTGGGGGAGTTGATATGTCTATTTTTCATCATGATTTTATGTTGATATTTATCGCTTTATGGGATGTTATTACACTTTACGGTACAATACTTATGCCTTTTCTCTCTTATTTTATAAGGTTTACATGAAGAGGGAGAATGACGGCAGCTGGATTTCTGGTCTGAAAAAGGAGGAAGTTTGAGATACCTATTCTACAGAACTCCAAAAGCCGTGAAAATCAACGAGGAATTATTTTGGATTTGATAAAAAATAAATGCGGAAGAAGTACTAGAGGGGAGCCACTAGGAGGCCACAAGCCTGCCAGGCGCGACCTACCCCCCTGGCCACGCCTAGGTGGCTTGTGGGCCCCCTGTTGCCCCTCTGGCTCCCATGTTTTTCTATAAGGAGGGTTTAGTTCGAGAAAAATCAGGAAGAGGCTTTCGGGAGGAATCGCCGCCACCACGAGGCGAAACTTTAGCAGAACCAATCTAGAGCTCCGGCAGGGCCGTCCTGCCGGGGAAACTTCCCTCCTGGAGGGGGAAATCGTTGCCATCGTCATCACGAACACTCCTCTCATTGGAGGGGACTCATCTCCATCAACATCTTCATTAGCACCATCTCATCTCCAAACCCTAGTTCATATCTTGTAACCAATCTCCGTCTCGCGACTCCGATTTGTACTTGTAAGGTTGCCAGTAGTGTTAATTAGTCTTTGTAGTTCATGCTAGTTGGATTACTCGGTGGAAGATCATACGTTCAGATCCTTAATGCTATTCAATACCTCTCTGGTCATGAACATAATTTTTCTTTGTGAGTAGTCACTTTTGTTCCTGAGGACATGGGATAAGTCTTGCTATAAGTAGTTATGTGAATTTGGTATTCGTTCGATATTTTGATGCGTTGTATGTTGTCTTTCCTCTAGTGGTGTTATGTGAACGTCGACTACATGACACTTCACCATTATTTGGGCCTAGAGGAAGGCATTGGGAAGTAGTAGTAGATGATGGGTTGCTAGAGTGACAGAAGCTTAAACCCTAGTTTATGCGTTGCTTCGTAAGGGGCTGATTTGGATCCACTAGTTTAAATCTATGGTTAAATCTTAATTCTTCTTTCGTAGTTGTGGATGCTTGCGAGAGGGGTTAATCATAAGTGGGATGTTTGTTCAAGTAAGGACAACACCCAAGCACCGGTCCACCCACATATCAAATTATCAAAGTAGCGAACGTGAATCATATGAAAATGATGAAAACTAGCTTGACAGAAATTCCCATGTGTCCTCGGGAGCGCTTTACCTCACATAAGAGTTTGTCCAGGCTTGTCCCTTGCTACAAAAAGTATTGGGCCATCTTGCTGCACCTTTATTACTATTGTTACATGCTACTCGCTACGAATTATCTTATCACACAACTATCTGTTTCCGATAATTTCAGTGCTTGCAGAGAATAACTTGCTGAAAACCACTTGTCAGTTCCTTCTGCTCCTCGTTGGGTTTGACACTCTTACTTATCGAAAGGACTACGATAGATCCCCTACACTTCTGGGTCATCACCACGCGCTCGGGATAGAGCTCCGGATCCGCCGCATCGGGATTCCCACAACCCTCTGGTATCAGGCTGTACGAACTCTAATTTGTTTTCCAACGGGGACGCAAGAGCTTCCTAATGCTTTCCCCCCTCTCCTCTTCTTTAACTGCAGGATTCGGCACCAACAACCACCCTCCCGAGGCTCCTCTGCCGCGGGACCTCGTCGCCGACAACTCCTTGCGCCCCTGCTCCTCTCTCGTCCACCAATCGAACCACGGCTCGTCCCTAGACCCATTTCCGCTCCTAGCTGCAGTCGTCATGCACTTTGTCGTTGCCAGTGAGCTCGCCGTCCTCTCTATCCCAAGGTTGAAGATGACAGGTGGAGGCCACCTGTCATCCTCAGCTCTCCCTCGCCTCCCCTCTCTGCCACTCACGGCTTGGCCCTGCGTGTCGGGTTTAAACCATGGCGGGTGCGTGCGCCTGGTTCGCGTGGGCTGGTTCGCTGGGTGTGGCGATTCAGCCAGCAAATGTGGTCCTTTTTCTAGTTTTATTTTAAGTTATGTTTTATAAACATTCCATATGATTAAATATTTATCCAAATTCAAATATTCCTCCACCACAAATCTTGTAATATTATGTAGTATTTTAGAGTGCCAGTTGTGCAATTTTTACAAAGGTTGCATGCACTTTATTATTTAAAAAACCTTGTTTTAGACATTTTAATACTATGTAAAAATGGTTTCTTCAACTTTTTGCAGTCCAAAAATAAAACCCAATAATTTTACATAACCTATACTCACCCTAGTATTTTACAAAAATGATATGACATTTTTCGAAGCATAATATTTTCCTTGTTTTTGGTTGAGTGCTTATTTTTGGCCGTTTATATTGCGGCGATATATTGCATTGCTGATGAGGGGTTTGGACTAGAAGACCTCGAAGACCCCGGAGACCTATTTGAGGAAGGCAAGCAGCCCTTTGACCATTTCTGAGAAACTACTTTTGTGCATGTCAATTAGCACTTCGTTCCCATGCATTGAATCTTGTTAAGTCGGTGACCACCTTAACGAGTTGTCTCCGGAAACTCCTAGTTGCTACTTTCACCTGGGCATGACCCTACCTTCCTGTGAGGGTTGTGCGGGTGGGAAGGAATTAGGTTCCGTAGAGCTACACATGGGATTGGATTCATGCATGGATAGAATAAAAGGATGTGATTTCAAATGTTTTACGAAAATCCCGTTGGGTGCCACTAATGCGCGAGGGTGATGTGTTGAGCTAGGTAACCACTTGATGAGGGAGTGGAATACCGAGGTTAGTTGTGTGAGTGGTTTCTAAAAACCGGATTAGATTTAAGATTTGTCGACCGTCCCAACCTTACATGTACGCCCACAATACCCCTTATGGGACGGAGCTTTGCTGATTACAATGTACTATGCTAGTAGAGAGCCAGCATTACTAGTGGCGAGAGTGATGTGGTCACTCTCGAGATGGGGTCGTGCTAGGAGAAAGAGCGACCATGGGTTGTTTTTACCTACACCGGGTACACAATTGGTCCCTTCATGGATGGTTATTGTGACATACATCATGTCGGCTGTGTGCCGACGATTGGACTCTTCGCTAGTACCGTAATGGGAAAGGTGATGTTCGACTACTTACCTCGGGTATGATAAATGTCGCGAGTCTTGTTATGACATGGACGTTTCCTGAGTGTTGTGGGTCAAGTGTGCAACCTCTGCATAGTGTAAAACTATTCGCATAGCCGTGTCCACGGTCAAGAAAAGTTGGGTGGTGCATCTTAATTTAAGTTTAGGAGTTTTCATATAAACCAAGTGTGTGTGGGGTGGGAGTGGTAGCAACACGAATAATGAGCTTAGTCAGATGACTTGGCATGATGGGTGGACAAGGGTTGTCCGTCCCTCAGTTGATATTGACATCTATAACCTGCTCTTGGTTACCGTTTACCTTATGATGCATGCCTCATGAGAAGTTGATCATGTCATCGCACTAAGGAAAAATCTGCTTTCCACAAAATAGCATACTAGTGATATGACATACTTCATTTTTGCCTTGCTCCATATCATGGGTTGCTTGCGAGTACATTCCAAGTACTCGTTGGCTTGCCACTAGTTATTTAATTGGCTCAGCATGGAAGAACCGGAGTTTGGAGAAGAGTTCGTCGGAGACAAACATGCGAACTAGGACGCTTCCGAGTCAGAATGCGTGTAGGTTAAGACAGATGGCATGGGTTCACGCTTTCAACCAAGTTATGCGATGTTAGTTGGGTTTGGTGTGTTCGCCTTCGAGGCCCTATCTATGTAATTACTTGGCCTTAATTGTCCTTATTTGTATCACACGGTATGTATGGATGTAAGACTCTTGTTATTCAACTTCTGTGTGTTCCGTGAGCATTGATCTCTGGGATCACTGTACACGTGCATTCGACGATAATGACTTACAAGTCGGGGTCCCCACAATTCTAATGGCAATTCTTAGAACTATTTATTGAAAAACAAGATTATAAATAGCAAATAACAGACAACAACAAAATAAAATAACTCCCAAAGCAAAACACATATCATGTGCTGAATAAAAATATAGCTCCAAGTAAGATATACCGATAATGTTGGAGATGAAAGAGGGGATGCCTTCCGGGGCATCCCCAAGCTTAGATACTTGAGTCTTCCTTGAATATTTCTCTGGGGGAGCCTTGGGAGTCCCCAAGCTTAGGTTCTTGCTTCTCGTTAGTCTCCTCATATTGGTATCTCACTCAAAATATGAAAACTTCAATCACTCGAAAGTTAACGGAACTTCGTAGGATGGGTTAGTATGGTAAATATAGATCATTCACTTAGGTACTACCAAGACATGATTCATAATTGTTCACACATAATACCTAATGCATTATATCATTCCCATAATTTATATCACTCAATACAAGTTAAGGAAACACAAAAACAAGCAAACTATGCACGCAAAACAAAATCTATCAAAAAGAGAACATTCTGTTAAGATTTACTTCCCTGACTCTCAAAATTCTGGAAAATTATGAAAACACGGAGAATTTGCATATAATTGTTTTGTAAAAATATCAGAATAACTTTACGCTCTAGTAAAATCACATAATTCATTTACTGGACGCAAAAAATTTTGTTTTTGCACATAATCAAACAAACAAGTATGCACACTATCCCAAAGGCTTTACATGACACATTATTGAAATAAAAGTTATAGAACATGATCAATGCAATAGATTAATCATGTGAACACTCAAAAATAGAATGGGAAAATATTGGGTTGTCTCCCAACAAGCTCTTTTCTTTAATGCCTTTTAGCTAGGCATGCTGATTTCATTGATGCTCACATAAAGATTGTTGATGGAACATGCAAAAGAGCATCATGAACATTATTATTATGGTTCAGTGGTATTTACAAGGATATAAATATTTTTTTGATAAACTTCCATGACTTCTTTTACATTGTTTCCATGATCATGAACACAAGTGTTCAAGGTCGACCCTGACTTCTCCAATGCACAACTTTCCAATCGATTCTCTTATAAAAGGCAACTAATTTCTGTGTTTCAAATTTTTCTAATTTTTGTTAGTTTCACCCACAACTAAAAATATAAAACAACAAAACAAAATAAAAAAAAACAAAATCTACTTAGTGATAGAAGCAAACAAGCATACACAAAAATATTTACCCCAAGCTATTGCTCCCCAGCAACGGTGCGAGAAATGACCTTGATATTCCCCAAGTGCAAGGAATCATCGTTTTACTTTACAAAGATGGAAGAGGTAAGTATGGAGTGCCGAACCCACAACGAGATAACGGTAAGGTCGATATTCTCTCAAGTCCTACCTTCCACCGATACGACTCTATGTACACTGACTGTTTGCTTCTATCTAGTAACGAGAAATATAATTGCCTTGAGAGAATAAAGAGGATAGCTTTGCATGATATTGGAGAAACAAAATATCAAAATTGTTGTTAAATTAAATATAGTTAGAATATATTACAATATATTACGAAGAGCGAGTGTGGAATAATGATGTTATGGTGTACGAAATCATCCTAAGCAATTGACGACGAGATCGGTAATCATTCTTGCAATTTTATATGAGGGAGAGGCATAAGCTAACATACTTTCCATTCTTGGATCATGTGAACTTCTAATTGGACCTCTAGCAAGCATCTGCATCTACTAGAACTCATTAAGGTAAAACCCAACCATAGCCTTAAGTATCAAGTCCCCTTTACTCCCGTACGTGCACAACTCTCTTACTCAGGTGTAACTTTCTGTCACTCTAGCCACCCACTATAAGAGATTCATGATCATATTGCAACACCCTCGGTGTGGATCTTTATGTGTGCGCCTCAAGGAAAGCACCTTAGTACATCATCAAAGTAAAACATTAGACTCAAATTGATCAAGATCATCAATCAACCCAAATGACAACATCGGTCTACTCAAACATCATACGATAGCAATAAATCATTGATTAATACTATGTGGCATGAAACACGATGATCAAGTAGGGGTTTACAGCAGGGGTGTGGGAGAGTGGACCGCTGAAAATACATGAGGAAGGCAATGACGATAGTGATGTTGATGAAGATGATCACTGCGACGATGGTTCCCCCGGCGACACTCCGGCACCACGGCAAAGAGGGCGAGAAAGTCTCCCCCTTAGCCTCCGCATCCATGGCCTCTCCCGATATGTGGAGAGGTTCTCCCCTCTGGACCCTGGCTTCCATGTGTCGGTGCACTAGAACCTGGGGTCTCCTATGCCCCAGACTTGTGCACGAGCACCAACACCACGCTTGGCGGCAACACACCAAGACAGCCGACGGGAAGGTAAACCCTAGGCTCGCCAAGACCACGCCACACCAAAGGTGTGAAGAGCCAGCCCAGGCTACAAGGCCCTGGCAAGCCCTCCTCGTCGGGAAGACTCACAAGACCGTGGCAAGCCCTCCTTGCCGGGAAGACTCGCAAGGCACCGGCAAGCCCTCCTTGCCAGGAAGATGTCCAAGACCCCTGCAAGCCATCCTTGCCGAGAAGATGGGCGAGGTCATAGGCAAGTACGCCAGGCCGGTAGGCTCTCTTCGCCCGTCAGGTGTCCCTCCTGCCATAGTGCCACCGACCGCCAACGCTCCAGCACATCCCTAATGCGCCAACATAAAGCCCAAGTGTCAATACAACTGGGTACGTGTCGAAGCCACCTTGATGCTGGTCAAGGGTCCTGCCAAGGCATTTACTGCCCTGACACCACAGTAGAAAGATAAGCGATGAACCCTGTTCACTATGCAACCCGTGAGCACACTGTTGGTGACCCCTTTGCCTATAAAAGGAGGTCGAGGCTCATTTCTAGGGGTGGGACCTTTTGGGGTCAGCCTCTCTAATCACCAGATAAATTACTGTAGCAAATAACACTATAGTAAGCAGCCAATACAATCAAAGCAGGAGTAGGGTATTACATGCCAAGCGGCCCGAACCTGGGTAAACAACCTTGCCGGTGCTCATCGTCAGTTCCTCTCTCGGTGCCACCTCTCTCCCTCCATCGAACAATCAAGGGATCCTTAGGGTTTCCCATAGGTGTCGATTTCCCCGACACCATGGCTCCTAGAGGGGTGAGAGCCCCTCCAAGATTGGATCATCCTTTGTGTTTCTCTCCTGTTTTCGCTACTATTTTCTGTCTAGATTGGTTTTTTGTCGATACAGAGAGTTGCGGCGGAGGAAGTACTGATCTAGGGTAATTTCTGGAGGTTTTTATATTTATAGGATTTCTGGGCGTTTTAATCATGCCAATATGGGCCACGGGGTGCCCACTAGACATCAACCCACGCGAGGGGGGCTCGCGCGGCCTGGAGTCTAGTGGGCACCAGGGGAACCCTCTGGTGGTTTTTTGCTCCAGCCTTTCTATTTCGTTCCAAAAAATTGTCCAAAAGTTTCGTCCAATGCCGAGAACTTTTATTTCTACAGAAAAAACAACAACACATTAGTTTTGCTGAAAACAACATTAGTCTTGGTTAGTTCTAAATAAATCATATAAAGTGCAACAAAACCATATAAAAGTATTGTAAACATGGGCAAACATGGCATGAATACTTCATAAATTATTGATAAGTTGGAGACGTATCACTAAGCTCAACAATAGTTTGTCAAATCAAAGCTAACCCTAGAAAGGAGGACGAGGTGGTCTTTTTATAGTCCAAGGCGAAATAGAGGGGTACATGGGCTATGGACCAATGGCCTTTGCACAGACAGGTTTCGGATGTCCGAGAGGCGTTAGTTGTCCAGCAGCTCAGAGGGGCTCGGATGTCCGGTGGTGTCCGTTCGTATGATGACTTTGGCTCAGGAGCGGTGGAGTCGGTTTTCCGGGGCGTGTCATCCGTCCGAGGCTCGATCGTCTAGCGGGTCCGGATGTCCGAGCAATTGGATCTGCCAGGTCAAAACGGGACTTCCGGGCGGTGTCGGCTGTCTTGGCGCAGTGGCAGGTGGACTTGGGCAGCTCCAAGCGTCGGTCATCTAGACGAGCTAGGACGTTCGGACGCTGGGATGGCTCGAGCGTCCAACCGGGCTCGGTCGTATGGCTGCTGGGGCGTTCATCTTCAGCTTCTTCTTCTTCATCCTCCTTCGCAATTGGTCCACGGTCTCCTTCCGAGCACCTGACTTTGCAAAGGGTGTGTGCTTGAGGTAGAGACCATGTCTCGAGTGGATCAAATGATAGGTGAGCAAAGAGCGATGTCATCTTATGTTCAATGTCACGTGTACGAGGTCTCGTCATGGCCCACTTGTAGCTTGAGGTGTTTGTGTGGTATCCGTGGGGATGATCATGGGATGCCTCATATCAACAGGCTTGGGAGAGTATGAAAAAATGATTATAAATCGCCCTACTCATGGTTTAAACTTATGGATGATCATTCAAAATTTCTACGTTGGGCTAAACTTTGTTTCTAGAAATCTGCTAGACTCTATTGCAGGTGGTACCTTCATGGCGGTGTCCTTAGGAGAGGCCACCAAGCTTCTGAATAACATCATGAAAAACTACTCTCAATGGAATACCGAAAGAGCTCCAATTGGTAAGAATGTAAACTTTTTCGAGGAAATCACTACTTTGAGTGAAAACGTGATGCTCTTATGAATATGGTTTCTAGTAAAAATGCTCATATTGATCCCAATAAAATTCCCTTGTCCACTTTGATTGAGCAAAATGATAATACCATTAATGTGAATTGTATCTCATGAAACAATTTTAATAACAATGCCTATAGGGTAATTTCAATGCTAGGCCATATCCCGGTAACCCCTCTAATATTTAAGAAAACTGTGATGGTAATTCTTATGTATATACTTCTACCAATAGTAATAAGTTATCCTCTGATCTTGGGAACAACATTAATTAATTCATCAGTTCTCAAAATGTTTTCAATACTATGGTAGAGGAAAAATTGCATAAGATTGATGATTTGGCTAGGATTGCGCTTGCTGTAGAATCTCTTAAAAGTAAAACTTTGCCACCAAAGCATGAATGCAATGAGACTATTAAATCCATCCAAATATATATAAATGAAAGTAAGGAGAGGACCTCTAGGTTAAAAGCTAAGCAGGAATACCTGGTAAAAGCTTTCCCACCCGGTTTTTACCGGAATCACGATGAAGATCTTAAAGTGCTAGGTACTTATCCTATTGAATATTTGTTTGCTAATATCATTATGAATGATAAAGTGACTGTAGATGAGTCAACTTTAGCTAGAGATCATCCCAATTGCTTGGAGAGTGATGACTATAGTGATAAAACTGAAAAAGTGGTTTTCGAGAGGTCAAAACTTTAACTTGTGATCTGCCTAATATCTTGGATCACAAGGATTTTAATTATGATAATTTTCCTTTAGTATAATGTATTTCCTTTATGCAAGCCATCATTAGCTCACCCAATGCTTCTGAACAACTATAAATCATTAAGGTAAAAGCCAACTATAGCCTTAAGTATTTAGTCCTCTCTACTCCCATATGCGCCCAAGTCTCTTACTCGGGTGTAAGTTCCTGTCACTCTCGCCATCCTGTACAAGTGATTCATGAACGTACTGCAACACCTTCCAGTGTGGATCTTTCATGTGTGCGACTCACGGAAAGCACCTTAGGACAGCACCAAAATAAAAAATATACTCAAACCGTTAAAGATAATCAACCAAAAGGACAACATCAGTCTACTCAAACATCATAGGATAGCAATCAATCATTGATTAATACTATGTGGCGTGAAACACCATGTTCAAGTAGGGGATTACCGCGAAGTGTGGGAGAGTGTACCACTGAAAATACATGAGGAAGGAAATGAAGACGGTGATGTTGATGAAGACGATCACAATGGTGATGGTTGCCTTGGCGGCACTCCGACACTGTGGCAAAGAGGGCAAGAGAATCTCCCGCCTGTGACCTCCTTCTCCATGGCCTCTCCCAAGATGGGGAGAGGTTCTCCCCTCAGGTCCTTGGCCTCCATGGCCTCCTTGGCGTCTCATTCGTGAAAGAAGCACACAGAACACACACTTCATTTCTAGATTCATTTTCTGAGAGAGAACCACCTACTCATGTGTTGAGACCTAGATATTCCAGTCGAATCATTTGAAACTTCATCTCTAGCCTCCCCAAACTGCATTCCATCAAATGGACCTCTCCTACCCATTCATTTTGTATGATAGAGAGATTTGTGTTGAGGAGACTATCTTTAGAAGCACAAGGGCAAGGAGTTCACTGATCTTCCCCATCTATTACCTTTTGGAGGGTGGTGCCTCCTAGATTGGTTAGGTGTCGCTTGGGAGCCTCCTACTTCATGTTGTGGAGTTGAACCAAGATGTTTGTAAGAGCAAGGAGACCGCCTAGTTCATGAAGATCTACCGTGAGTAAGGCTAGTCCTCCGTGGACGGAAGACGTGGTGGGATAGACAAGGCCGATTGTGTGTGGACCGTCCGTGGGTGGAGCCCTCCGTGGACTCCCGCAGTCGTTACCCTCCATGGGTTGAAGTCTCCACTAACATGGACTTACGACAGTGCCACCTATCGGAACCATGCCAAAAATTGTTGTGTCAAACTCATGTGTTTGATCTCCCAACCTTACTCCTCTACTTTACACTTGCATGTTTTACTTTCCACCGCAATACTATTAGAACTGCATGTGTAGGGTGTGCTTGACTTGTTCTAATTGTCGTAGCTACCTCTCAAGTAAAATTGGGAAAAGGAAAATTTTTATCTTGTAATGTAGTCTAATCACCCCCCTCTAGACATACTTTCAATCCTACAAGTGGTATCAGAGCTCTGGTCCCCATTTCATTGGTTTAGCAACCTAGGAGAGTACGGCATATAGTGAGGGAAAATGCATATATGATGCCCAGAAGGGTATGGGATGACATCAGTTTTCGAGGGTAGAGTATTCAACCTAAATTTATTGATTCGCTCACAAGGGGAAGATAAAGATTATTCTCAAGTATTAGCAGCTGAATGTGTCAGATTCAACCACACCTGAAAGATTAGTGTGTGCAAGCAAAGTAAAAGTAGCAAGATAGTACGGTAGCAACGATGCCAGAAAAAGCCTTGGTTGACGGGATGTTTGTACCGCTTACCTAGCCTCGGTGACGGCGCGAACAAAGTCTTGCAACAAGTAACAGTGGATCAGTTAGGAACAGTAGTAGCAGCAACATCAAAGTAACAAGTAACAACAGTAGTGACAGCAGCAGCAAAGTGGCCCAATCCCTTTGTAGCAAGGGACAAGCCTAGGCAAAGTAACGTAGCGAGGACCAGTAGTAAAAGACTCGTAGGCAGTGGATCGGTGATGGATGAGTATGACGGATGTGATTCATCATGTAACAACTATAACACGGAGATATGTGGGTAGCTCCCCTTCGTCAATCTAATGTAGGCATGTATTCCGTATGTAGTCATACGTGCTTAGGGAAAAGAACTTGCATGACATCGATTGTCCATCCCTCCCGTGGAAGCGGGGTCATAATGGAAACTACGGGATATTAAGGTTCTCCTTTTAATAAAGAACCGGACCAACACATTAACACGCGGTGAATACATGAACTCCTCATACTATGGTCACCTCCGGGTGTGGTTCCGGCTATTGTCACTCCGGGGTTGCCAGGTCATAACACATAGTAGGTGACTACAACTTGCAAGATAGGATCTAAAACACACATATATTGGCGACAAAATAATAGGTTCAGATCTTAAATCATGGCACTCGGGCCCTAGTGACAAACATTAAGCATAGCCAAGTAGTAGCAACATCAATCTAGAACATAGTGGATACTAGGGATCAATCCCCGTCAAGAACTAACTCGATTACATGATAGATCTCATCCAACTCATCACCGTCCAGCAAGCCTACGATGAGATTACTCACGAACGATATAGAGCATAATGGAATTGTCGATGGAGAAAGGTGGATGATGACGATGGCGACGATTTCCCGTCTCCGGAGCCCGAAACGGACTCCAGATCTGCCCTTCAAATGAAGAAGAGGATGTGGTGGCGCCTCCGTATCGCAAAACGCGATGAAAACTTCTCTCTGATTTTTTTCCAGGCCAAATGGAAGATATAGAGCTGAGATTCGGGGCGGTGGTGCCACGTGGGCCCCACAAGCTTGCATGGCGCGACCATAGGGGGTGGTCGCGGCCTGTGGGCTTGTGGCCCACTGGCATGCCCCCTCTGGTGGATCTTTGCGCAGCTATTTTTATTTTATTCCTGAAAAAATCTCCGTAAATTGTCAGGACATTCCGAGAACTTTTATTTCTGCTCAAAAACAACACCATGGTAATTCTGCTAAAAACAGCGTGAGTCCGGGTTAGTTCCATTCAAATCATGCAAATTAGAGTCCAAAACAAGGGCAAAAGAGTTCGGAAAAGTAGATACGACGGAGACGTATCAATATACTTGGCTTTAATCCTCATGTTTGGGTCGTCATTCATGTTGGTGTGCAAGGTAACTTCTTTGGAGAAGGGCATGAACCAGATCGTGATGCGACAGCTGACGAACTGAAGATGTTGCAACTTAATGCTCAAGCCTGCGATATCATCTTCAACTGCCTTTGCCCTGAAGGATTCAACAAAATCAGTCGTCTTGAGAATGCAAATGATATTTGGGATACTTTGGCTGATATGCACGAAGGTATTGATTCTGTCAGAGAATCTAAGTTGGATGTGCTTCAAAGTCAACTTGACAAGTTCAAGATGAAGGATGGTGAAGGAGCCACTAAAATGTACTTTAGGCTATCTCTCATCACCAATGAGATTGCAGGCTTAGGAAGCAAAGAGATGATCGACAAATTCATCATGAAGAAGATACTTAGAGTTCTAGATGGAAAGTATGAAACAGTGTGCACATTCATCCAAATGATGCAAAATTACAAAGATCTCAAGCCAACTGAAGTAAATGGTAGGATTGTTGCTCATGAGATGTCATTCAAAGACAAAGATGAGCTGCACGACAAGTCAAGTGGTGCTTATAAAGCTTCATGCGATGCTCCCTCTATTTAAAAAGACAATCTTGTCACTAATGAAGAGATAATCCTCATGGTTAGAAAATTCAACAAGTTCTACATGAGTAGAGGAAAAGATAGAAGCTCAAGTTCAAGACATGATGAGAAGCGTTCGTCGAGTCATGACCGAAACTGCTACAATTGTGGGAAACCTGACACTACTCAAATGAGTGCTCGACTGCCTACAAAAGAATAGAAGAGTCACCTCGAAGACGAAGCTCAAGAGATGAGTCACCTCACAGAGAGAGAGGGAGTGGAGAAGATTACTAAGAACGAAGACACTCACAGAGAGGCAAGGAATCGGAGAAGAAGAAAAAATACACCAAGAGCAGTTCAAGAAGAAGACATCAGGCTCATGTTGGTGAATGGGTTTCTGGCTCCGAATCTGATCACCACTTCGAGAGAAGCTATCACTCCCACCTCTACTATAGTGAATATGAAGGTGTTGCGGGCATTGCACTTGTTTCCACCAACTGCTACGACTTATTTGATTCACCAAATGAGAGAGTCGGAAACTGCTTCATGGCTAAAGGCCCCAAGGTATCACACCCCGAGTATCTTGATTTCAATAGTGATGAGGATGACTTGTGAGGAGAAGTTGACTTGCTTCTAGATAAAACTAATGAATGCACTAAAAATGAACTTGCTATTTATCATGCTAGTCAAGAGAAATCGAATGATGATGATAAGAAAGAAACTGAATGACTAACTCAAGAATTTAAAACTCTTAAGTTAGCTCATGAGACTACTCTAGAAGATCATAGAGAGCCTGCAAGAACCCATGAGAAGATACACTTTGAGAAGCTCAACTTGGAGCAAGAGCATGAGTTCGTAAAAGAATCAATGATTATCTTCGAAAGAAGAGTTCTTCTTATCTAGCCAAACGATTACTCTTGTCTAATTTTGTTCCACAACTTAAGCCTAAGAACACTAGTAGCAAAGGCAAGAACGTTTCTTTATCTAGTAACAACATTGCTAAATCTAAATCCAACAATGTTGTTTCTAGTAACTCTATTGATTCCACTAACGATTCTCTTAGCTAAGTTACACTTGAGCAAGAAAATGATTTATTGAAAGGGATTATAGAGAGAGGTTTCTTCAAGAGTCTTGCGGGAAGTAAGCAATGTGAGGAAATTGTGCGCAAGCAAGGAGGACATTAGAAGAAACAAGGTGTTGGCTATTTTATTCTCAACGGAGATGTTTGGGAAGAAGATCCATATCCCACTCCCAAGTTTGTTCCGCAAGAGGAAAAGTCTATTCTTTCCCAAGAACAAGCTCACAAGATGGCCTTCTACCACAAGACCACAAAGGCAAGGGAAAGCTTCAAGATGACATTGACCAATTTGAAGAAGAAACCCAAGCCAAAGTCAAGTGGGTTCCCAAGAATACTACTAACTCTACCTCAACAAGTGCTACAACAACTCCAAGGATCCCCATCAATTTGGTGTGGATTCCCAAGAGGAAGAGCTAGAAGATCTTGAGGGGTGACTCTGCCAATGAAATTCACTCCTAGTCATTTTTCCAAGAAATATATGCAATCAACCTCAACCTTATGCATTATTTCAATGAGTCACACATTCCCTCAAAGGAAAGCAACGAACTAGGTAATCAATGCATTTTGGACATCATCCCATTTGTGCTTCACTCCATGTCCATAGATATACTTGCATATGTTCCTTTTTGCTTTGGGACTAACCCATGTAGGTGAGAAGAGTATGAAAACAACAAGGATTGCTCCTAAGTCAAGATGATCTTCATCAACTTTGAGCATCCACCACTACTTCACCTCCTTGAAGTCTTCCACGACAAAACCCAAGGTTAGTTGATCCCTGTTTGTGGGGATATCATATCAAGGGAGAGCTTTACTCTGAAACTTGAGTATAAGCATCTCCTAAGGATATGAACACATTAATTCTTACGTAAAACTGGTAACCCCACTTGTGTTTAACCATGAGTATGACCTATGATCTAGTATTCTTGCGTGACTCCTATGTCAATATACTCATATATAGATGACTTTGTCATCGCCAAAGTGCTTGATAACTGCTAGGATGTTTGTGCATGTTCACCATGTTTGCATCATCATGCTTATTGTGTGATCATGTTGGTGTGCATGAATTTAATCATTCGAGGACATCCAATTGTTGTTATTTGGCTTCTATTTTATCTTTTGCCAGTTGGATGGAAAAGAATGCCTAGGAACCTTCTCTAGTTATCTACACTATCTTATCTCAAGTTCTATTCATGCTTCATTACAAAACATGAACAAGAACTTGTCAATCCCTCTGTGTGAAGGTGCACTCGGAGTTCAGTATCCTCAAAGGCTGCCTTCCAAAACCTCTTTGAAAAACTCGGTGTGACCAACACCACAAACTCGGAGCCACCAATTTTCCCAATTTGATCAGGTTTACTCATCTCGGTACTACCAGAATCGCCAACTCGGTTCCATCAAGTTTGCCTGCCTACTGATAGTTGAGGAACTCGGTGACACCGAGTTTGCCATCTCAGTGACACCGGCAGCGCACGGGTATATATACCTGCAGACCGGACCTTTTGATTTCCCTTCTTCAAAACAGTTTGTTCCTCAAACCCTCGCTACCCTAGAGACCCCAAGTCATTGCCTTGACTCCCCGAGTGTCGCCGCCGCTGGGATTCGCCGCCGTCAATGCAATCTGCCCCACCATCGTCGCCCTAGCCGAACCGCCACCAAGCTAGGGTACGGTTCGATCCCCTGTGTGTTCCCCGTCTGATTCTTGCTCATTGAGACATATAATTCTTCTTTCCACTTTGTGCAAACCTCCTGTCAAACAGATAAAATCAGTAAATTAGGAGAAGTAGGATATTCTGGATCTGATCTGCTGCAGAATGCAACTCGGTGAGATCGAGTTTTTAAAATCGGTTCCATCGATTTTTGTTTTAGAGTTCCTGAGAAGCAACTCATTGAGACCGATCAGCTATTTGTGGTGCCACAAAAAATGATTGCCAAGTTTCTGTTAAGCGAGACTGTTTTCTGGTGACTCCGAAAATGCCAACTCCGTGCCACGTTACATCCTGCAGAAGATCATACCCTGAGTTTCAAACTTTGAATTTTTTTAAAAATATCTTAACTTTGTGATGCTCATCCATTTTGTCTCTCCTACATCCACTTCACATGTTCTGCTATTTGTCGCTATGCTTGTGAGTCAGTATGTGAGGATCAGATGACAGTCAGAATGGTTCCAGAGAGCAGAGTGTTGACTTGGAAGCTGGCACTCGTCCAGAGAGGACTGCTTCAGACCCTAGTTCTCCCAGTTCCCATGGCTTGTGCAAAGCAGCCACCAGGCAAAGGAGGAAAATAATTTCTGATGAGGAAGACTCAGACTTTGAGCCGAAAGAAACTTCAGCACCTCCTAAGGCTCCTCCAAGGGAAGCTGTCAGGAAGGTATCTCCCGGTGCTGCTGAAATAAGAGCACGTGAGTATGTTAGGAAGGGCAAAGCTACTGCCAAGGAAGCACCTAGAAAGAAGCTTGGTGTAAAGAGGCCCAAGCAGAGAACTATCCATCTTATTGGGAGAAAGACTTCTATGTTTGAAGACGCAGAAGAAGCTGAGCAGATCCCAGTTCCTCCCAAGAAGAAGAAGCTGATAGGTGATGCAATGAAGTCTTCTCCAAAGCCTGCTGCAAAAGCAAAGAAGGTTGTAGCTTCTAGGAAGACCACCAGAGATGTACCTGCAACTGCTAAGAGCAAAGGCCCTGCATCCAGTGCCCATGCCACAGAAGAGGTAGAAGATGAGAATGTTCCAGTTCTCAGTACTCAGACCATATGTTCCACTTCATAATGATGCTCATCCTGTAGTAGAAGACATGAAGAAGAGGAAGGATGCTAAATTAAGAAAGTGGACAATTGCTGATCCATATGCTGTCAGGAGAAGTACTGTTGTCGATCCAAGGTTTCACACCAAGGAACAACAATATTTTTATGAGACTGTCTTGTATGACAAGAGTCCTGTTGTCAGTGATATGAGGTATGCCGACTGGGCTTACATCAAGGAGAATGAAGATTACTCTCCACATGTTCAAGAGAATTTCAAAGCAATTGACATAGAAGTTTTTGTTCAGAAGGAGATGTCCCCAAGGAATGACGGGATGATCTTGCAATTCTATGCAACAATTCATTTCTATGAAGACTCCTTGGTTTGGATGACAGATGGACACAGATATGACGTTACAATTGTTGAATGGGCTGCTATCATCGGTGTTCCTCAGCAGGAAGAAGAAGATGTAGATGTGTATGTAGATGCTAAGCAGAATCATAACTCTATGGCCAACATGTACAAGACCATTCCGCATCATTACTTGGCCAGTCACAATCTTGGATCAGTATATTTTCCGCAAGCTAGTATTCCCACTACAAACACTATACTGCGATACACTCTCATGCCTAAGTCAGGAGATGAGAAGATGACCAGAGGATATTCAATCAAACTGCTGCACCTACTTGATACGATACCAGATTTAGAGTGATGGACTTGATAGTTGAGACTATCAGAAGGACTAATGCGGATCAAAAGAGATCCTGTGGATATGCACCCTATATTCATACGCTCATCAATGCCAAGGTAGGCAAGCAGGCATATCTACTTGATCGTCCACATCTACCTCTTCAACCGGAATTTGAAGATAATGAGATTGTGATGATGACAATGATCCCAACTCAGGTGCAGCAAGAATGGCAGCAGAGGCTGAAGCTGCTAGAAACAGGCCACCTCCAGTTCCACAGCTCAGAACTCAAGCTGAGCAAATGGCATTTCTAGTGAGCACTGTCCAAGGCATGGAGAAGAACATCCAGGAGATTATGAAAAATCAGAAGACCCTTGAGAGAGTTGTGGACCCTAAGTTCCACATCATGGATGTGAAGGTAACTGAGTTGACCACCATCGTCAGACAGCTTCAACATGAAGTTGACTCTGTGGAGATTGCATGCTTAGATGATGAAGATGAAGATGAAGATGATGATGACGAGGATGAGTCTCCCCCTCCCACTACTACACAGTACAACACCAGGCCCCGGTTAGCTGCTGTTCCTGCTCCGGAGACAAGACCTAAATCTTAAGCACAAGCTCCAGCACCTTCAACACCATCTTCAACTCAAGCTCCTTCAGTATCAATTCCTCCATCTCCAAGGACATCATCAGAGGCCTTCGCCGACGCTGTTTTCTCGACTCCATCATCAGCTGCTCACAGAGACGCGTAGTTCTATACTTTTGAACTTTTTGGTAACTTGTTGCCAAAGGGTGAGAAATGTATAGATCATAGACTTCGTGTGAGAGAGAGCTTTTGACTTTATTTGCTCTCATTTGGTTTTAAAAACTTTGGTTTGTTGGATGACTTTATCCTCTCTGTGTCATCACACACTTTATCCTGTGTGATGTTACAATATTATGTTTTAGCTATCCTTGTGATGATCATTCACTTATCCTGTTGGTGTCATGTGCATTGTATTCTTTTTACGCACCACAAAGATGTATGTGACATGGCAGAGTAACCCATGATCCTAATCGATTGTGCATTTGCATTCAAACACAAATTTTAAATAATGCACAAATTTAGGGGGAGCTCTTGCTTTTCACATACTTCTCAAATCGTCGATGCTAATCATTGATTATATCTTTTGTCGAAGCTTTGGTCTATATGTTGCCATCAATTACAAAAAAGGGGGAGATTGAAAGCACAATTTCTCCCTAGAGTGGTTTTTATAATTGATCACAACATATGCATCATTGCAATAATGTGTTTTCCAAGTATATTTCAGAAAAGTTCAAAATATGCTACGTCTTAAGGTTTATGTGGACATGCCCCTAGATACAAGAAAGGAACAATATTGGCTCAAGGTTCAACCTAGAAGACTCTTCATTTTATATTTGTGAGAAATCACTTTTGAGTCCATAGGGAAGCCAATACTATTAAAAGGGGATGAGGTAGTAAAAGAACTGATTGCTAAAATGCTCAAAGATAGCCACCAAAACAGTCAGTCATTTTTCCCACATATCCACTCTGTCAAGTTCCACATATACAAATTTGGTGTCACCAACATTGCCACATCGGACCCACTGAGTTTGAACCTAAGACAGAACCCTGGCCATTCCCACCAAATCGGTGCAACCAAAACAACATCGGTGCTACCAAGTTAGGGTGACCAACATTCTATTGCCAAGATACACAAAATCGGAACTTCCGAGTTTGATTATCGCTGCCACTGACTTTGGCCATCTGACCGTTAGTCACTTTTTTGGTGCCACCGAGTTCTATATATAGGTCTCGCTGAGATTCAAAAGTTCACACCTTTGAGCGAATCAGTACCACCGAGTTGTCCACTTCGGTGTCACCGAGTTTGCTCTTTTGTGTGTAATGGTTGGATTTTGGTTGCTACATATATATACCCCTTCACCCACCTCTCATTCGTGAAAGAAGCACTCATAACACACACACTTCATTTCCAGATCAATTTTCTTAGAGAGAACCACCTAGTCAAGTGTTGAGACCAAGATATTCCAATCCAATCATTTGAAACTTGAGAGATATATTTGTGTTGAGACCAAGATATTCCAATCCAATCATTTGCCTTCCCAAACTGCTTACCACCAAATCAACCTCTCCTACCGATTCATGTCCTGTGAGAGAAATATTTGTGTTGAGGAGACTATCTTTAGGAGCACAAGAGCAAGGAGTTCATTAATCTACCCCATCTATTACCTTTTGGAGGATGGTGCCTCCTAGATTGGTTAGATGTCGCTTGGGAGCCTCCTACTTCGTGTTGTGGAGTTGAACCAAGATGTTTGTAAAGGCAAGAAGATCTTCTACTTCATGAAGATCCACCGTGAGTAAGGCTAGTCCTCCCTGGATCGAAGCCGTGGCGGGATAGACAAGGCCGCTTCTTTGTGGACCCTCCATGGGCTCTCGCAACTGTTACCCTCTGTGAGTTGAAGTCTCCACTAACATGGATGCACGATAGCGCCACCTATCGGAACCATGCAAAAAATTGCTGTGTCAACCTCATGCATTTGATCTCCCAACCTTACTCCGCTACTTTACACTTGCATGTTTTACCTTCCGCTTCAATACTATAAGAACTGCATAACTACATGTTTAGGGTGTGCTTGACCTGTTATAACTGCCGTAGCTGCCTCTCATGTAAAATTGGGAAAAGGCAAAATATTTATCTTGTCAAGTAGTCTAATCACCGCCTCTAGACATACTTTCGATCCTACACGTTTGTAGAGGGAAGCAGAGGTTGTCATGCACTTTTTGGTTTTGTATGCACAATCCCTTAATGCAAAAGAACGTCACGTTATAAAACCCCTTATGATAGCAAACTTTTGAATGAAGTCCATCACTTTTATTACATTCCCATCACAAGTTCGTACAACGCTCAATTTTCTCTTACACTAAATGATCAAACACAGTTCGAAGCAATTTTTTATTGTCTTTTTGCACCGATGACAACTTACTTGAAGGATATTATTCAATCCATAGGTAGGTATGGTGGACACACATGGCAATAAACTGGGTTTAAGGGTTTTTGGATGCACAAGTAGTATCTCTACTTCGTATGCATTTTTGGCTAGCAAAAGATCCTAAGCAAACACCACATGTTGGAGGATCCATAGCAACATAACTTCTATGCAAACATACACAACCATAAATCATTATATTGTCTTCCTTGTCCAACTTCAACTAGTTTTATCAAATTTGAGAATAATTAATGGGTGTTCACAATCATATAAGATGTCCAAGATAATATATTTATATGTGAAAGTTCTCTTCCGTATACCAATCATTCATGAATTGCTTGTATGACCAATATTGTGATTGTCAAGCTTCAAAAGATTTCACGTTCCAAACCCAATGTGAAGCTACTACTAGGCATGAAATGAACATATAATTTCAAATTCATGGTATTCAATTCATTCAATAATTTACTCATAGGATATAAGTGAAGCACAAGAGAAAACAATGAAACTACTCTCAAAAGATATAAGTGAAGATAAATGAGTAGTTAAACAATGAAGTAGCTATGTGAGGACTCTCTCTCAACAAGGATTTCCAGATCTAATATTTTATTTCAAAAAGAAAATAAAAAAAGACATCCAAGTATAGCACATGTTATGCGGACAAATAAAAATTTAGCCTCAACATAGGATAACCGATATTTGTTCGACGAAGAGAGGTGGGATGCGTAGCATCCCCAAGCTTAGATGCTTGAGAATTCTTGAATATTTACTTGGGGTGCCTTGGACATCCCCAAGCTTGAGCTTTTGGATCTCGTTCAATCCTCTCATATCCCGATTTCACCTTAGTCTTCAAAAATTTCATCCACTCAAAATTCAAAAAGAACTTGTGACATAGACTAGTACACATAAGAATAAATCATCACTTCATGTACTGCCAAGACAAGTTTCACATTAATTTTCAAACATACTGTTTACTATCATTTCCACAATTTATATCTACCATTATCATCACTTCATGTACTGCCAAGACAAGTTGCATATTAATTTTCAAACGTTATCTACTGTTTACTATCATTTCCAAATTTATATCTACCATTATAGGCTATGGAAACTATAGGTTAAGTAGATAACAAAACTATGACAACAATATGTCTAAACACAACAATCTCTAGAAATATATTTAAAACATGTACTTCTGTATCTCCTAAAATTCTGAACAATTAGGACATGATCAAGAATTTGTATGACAGTACTGTGTAAAAATTTCAAAAACTTTACACGTTCTACTAAAATATGATAATTCAAATACTAAAACAAAAGTTTCTGTTTTTATACTGTACACATCACACATGCAATTCAAGCATTCTTGTCACACCCATGTTTGTACCACTTTTGCCACATGTTGCTTTTTGAAAATTTGGAACCAATTAAAACTTTTTGCATGTTGTGATGATTGATTTTTGTTGCAACTTGATTGTGTGTCTCGTTGATTGTTTTAGTCACTATAGTTGTTCTCCTCTCTATAACCTACCTCCCTGACCCCAAACCCTTGACCAATGATCATGCCATGTGAATAGGATCAGATAACCATTTTTATCGACTACTATTTCAACAAAAGGCTTTTAATCATTTTAAATTCTCCAAAACCTCTAATTTGAGATTTGCACTTCAAGTCCCAAAATTAGGAGGGATGTTTTACACAAAAGGTTTTATTTGCACCCTATTATACAAAAGACTTTCCAAAACCAGAAAATAATTATTTTTAAAGTAATTTCCTATTTTATTTAAATACCTTTTTTGAGGCCAAAAATGGTATTTCATGGGGAAAAATTGTTTTCCTCCTTCATAAATATATGAGAAAATTTAGGGAAACTCAGTGGACATATATTTTCCATACATAAGAGTTTGAACACATGGTCATGTTCAAAATATTGGACAAAACAACTCAAAACCATTTCTACCTATTTACGATTTTGAAACATTTCCAATAAATCCTAGAAAAATTCTAGAAAGTCACACTGGATAAGTATGGTGATCATGCAATGTTTCATCTGAATCCAAGTTGATTTGATCCACCTATTAACCCCAAAACCCTTCATGTCCAGAACAAAACTTTGAGCAACTATACATTACCAACTTTACCCAATTGCTCTCAAATCTACAAGAGTGATTCAGCCCCCAAATATAAATGCGGCACCATGTTGTGCATTTGTGGGAGTTGATTTGATCACCTTGGTCCACAAAAATATTATTCTATCCATTTCTAGGATTTTTAGTATCTACATTGTCAACTTTGCTCAAATGATCTCAAACTTGGTGAATCCTTTTGGTTTTGCTCATAATCCAATCTTGTTAAATATCATTGCAAGTGGTGAGGTTTATCTTCCTCAAACCATCATCAAGCACTTTCTCGTGAATTGGTAAAACTGCTAATTTCACCCCTATACTGTTCTCCTTCACTCCAAAACTTTACCACAAGCCCACAGAGTCGCTCTTCACATGTAGTAGAAAGATCCAGCTCAAGTACAACCGGGGAGTTAGACAAAAACACCAATTACCCCTCTGGTCCACCCTCGTAGAAGCTTTTCACCCCTCTCCCTTTGACCATGGTCCACCCCCTTGGCCCCAAGGCATACCACGACCATCCTCATGTACCCCAGACACTAGAGGACAATATGGAGCGCGCTAGTGCGTGCCAGCATGTCGAGGCATGCCAAAACTACCCTCTAGCCGCGCTAAGTGCGCACCCGCAAGTTGGGAGGCGAGCCCCGACCAATTTTGGACCCCTCCGACTGACCCACGTGCCCCACTCAAAGACAGGAGGCGTGCGCCACGTCGCGCCTCTCTTCTATCCCCTCCTACTCCTCTGTGACGCGTGCCCCCAGCGGCCGATTTTGTACGATGGCGCCCGCCACCGCGCCACGCTAGGAGCCAGCTTCCCACCCCTCCTGGACCTTGTTCCAACCCCAAACCGTGTCCAGGAAGACCGCATGCACGTTTCCGAGCCCTCTCTCCTCCCGTGGCCATCGTCGTGGTGTCGCCGGCGCACAAGCTTTCGATGAACCATGCCACCTCTATATATGGCCATCCCGAGCCTCCTTCTCCCTCCCTTCAACCTCCTGTTGCACATAATCACACCCTTGAGCCACCTATTCATGTCCAGGAGATCCCAAGCTCGAGATCGAGCTCCGGATCTGCCGCATAGGGATTATCGCAATCCTCGGGTACAAGGCTGCACAAACTCTCATTTCTTTTCCAACGGGACCACGATAGCTTCCTGATGCTTTCCCCTCTATCCCCTGTTCTTTTGCTGCAGGTTTCGGCACCGACGACCACCCTCCTGAGGCTCCTCCAGTGCAGGACCTCGTCACCGACAATTCCTTGCACCCCTGCTCCTCTCTCGTCCACCATTCGAACGACGGCTCGTCCCTGGATACATTTCCACCCCTAGTTGCACTCGTCGTGCCCTTTCTCATTGCCAGTAAACTCGCCGCCATCTCTATCCCAAGGTTGAAGATGACAGGTGGGGGCCACCTGTCATCCTCACCTCTCCGTCGCCTCCCCTCTCTGCCACTCGCGACTGGGCCCCGCTTGTCGGGTTTAAACCATGGCAGGTGTGTGCACCTGGTTCGTTGAGTGTGATGATTCGGCTAGGAGCTCCACGCCCACGAAATGTGGCCCTTTTTTCCTTTTTCTTTTAAATTCTGTTTCACAAAAATTCCATAGGATTAAATATTTATCCAAATTCAAATATTCCTCCACCACAAATCTTGCAATATTATAAAGTATTTTAGAGTGCCCCTTGTGAAATTTTTACAAACGTTGCATGCACTTTATTATTTTAAAAACCTTGTTTTAGACATTTTAACACTGTGTAAAAATGGTTTCTACAACTTTCTGCAGTCCAAAAATATAACCCAGTAAATTGTTACACAACCTATACTCACCCTAGTATTTTACAAAAATGATGTGACATTTTTCCGAGCAGAATATTTTCCCTGTTTTTGGTTGAGTTCTTATTTTTGCCCATTTACATTGTGCCTATAGATTGCGTTGCCGACCAAGGGCTTGGTCCAGAAGACCTCGAAGACCCTGGAGACCTATTTGAGCAAGGCAAGCGGCCCTTTGACCTTGTTTGCGAAAATAATTTTGTGCATGTCAATTAGCACTTCGTTCCGATGCATTGAATCTTTTAGAGTCGGTGACCACCTTAACGAGTTTTCTTCGGAAACTCATCGTTTCTACTTTCACCAAGGCATGAACCTACCTTCCTATGAGGGTTGTGTGGGTGGGAAGTAATTATGTCGCTGGTAGTGCTACACATGGGATTGGGTTCATGCATGGAGACGGTAAATGAAGATGATTTCAAATGTTTTACAAAAACCTCGTCGGGTGCCACTAATGCCCGAGTGTGATGTGTTGATCTAGGTAACCAGTTGATGAAGGAGTGTCATACCGAGGAGACTTGTGTGAGTGGTTTCTAAAAACCGGATTAGATTTAAGATTTGTCAACCATCCGAACCTTACATGTACGACCACAATACCCCTTATGGGACGGGGTTTGCTGATTAATATGGTATGTGCTAGTAGCAAGACCGCATTACTAGTGGCGGGAGTGACATGGTCATTCTCGAGACGGGGTCGTGCCAGGCGAAAGAGGGACCATGGGCTGTTTTTACAAACACCGGGCACACCGTTGGTCCCTTCATGGATGGTACTTGTGACATACATCATGTCGGTTGTGTGCTGACGAGTGGACTCTTTGCTAGTATCATCATGGGAAAGGTAATGTTTGGGTACTTACGTTGGGTATGATAAATGTCACGAGTCTTCTTCTGACATGGAAGTTTCTCGAGTCTTGTGAGTAAAGTGTGCAACATCTGCAAAGTGTAATCTTTTTCGAATAGCCATGTCCATGGTCAAGGACAGTTGGGTGGTGCGTCCTAAACTACGTCTAGGAGTTTTCATATAAACCAAGTGTGTCTGTGTGTGTATGTGTGTGTGGGAGTGGTTGCAACACGAATAATAAGCTAAGTTAGATGACTTGGCATGATGGGTGGACAAGGGTTGTCCGACCCTCAGTTGATATTGACAACTGTAACCTGCTCTTGGTTAACATTTACCTTACGATGCATGCCTCATGAGAAGTTGATCATGTTATTGCACTGAGGAAAAATCTGCCTACCACAAAATGGCATACTAGTGATCTGTCATACTTCACTACTGCCTTGCTCCATATCATGGGTGACTTGCGAGTACATTCCCAGTACTCATTGGCTTGCCACTAGTTATTTAATTGTCTAGGAATGGAAGACCCGGAGTTTGGAGAAGAGTTCGTTGGAGACGAACATGCGAACTAGGACGCTTCCGAATCAGAAGGCGTGTAGGTTAAGACAGATTGCATTGGTTCACACTTTCAACCAAGTTATTCGACGTTAGTTATGTTTGGTGTGTCGGCCTTCAAGGCCCTATCTATGTAATGACTTGGACTTAATTGTCTTTATTTGTATCAGACGATATTTATGGATGTAAGACTCTTGTTATTCAACTTCTCTTTGTTCAGTGAGTATTGATCTCTCGGATCACTATACACGTGCATTCGGTGATCACGACTTACAAGTCGGTGTCCCCACAATTCTAAAGGCAAATCTTGGAACTTTTTGTTGAAAACCAATATTATAAATAACATATAATAGAGAACAACAAAATAAAATGACGCTCAAAGCAAAACAAATATCATGTGATGAATAAAAATATAGCTCCAAGTAAGGTATACCAATAATGTTGGAGATGAAAGAGGGGATGCCTTCCGGGGCATCCCCAAGCTTAGTCGCTTGAGTCTTCCTTGAATATTGCCTTGGGGTGCCTTGGGCACCCGCAAGCTTAGGTTCTTGCTTCTCTTTATTCTTCTCATATTGGTATCTCACCAAAAACTTGAAAACTTCAATCACACAAAAGTTAACGGAACTTCGTGAGATGGGTTAGTATGCTAAATATAGATCATTCACTTAGGCACTACCAAGACAAGATTCCTAATTGTTCTCACTTAATACCTACTCCATTATATAATTCCCATAATTCATATCACTCAATACAAGTTATGGAAACAATGAAACAAGCAAACTATGCACGCAAAACATATGTGTCAAAAATAGAACAATCTATGTAGATCTGCATTAAAACCATACTTCCCTTGCCTACTTGATGCTCTAGTAAAATCACATAATTCATTTACTAGACGCAAAACTTTCTTTTTTTGCGCAGAATCAAACGAACTAGTATCCACACTACCCCAAAGGCTTTACATGACACTTTATTGAAATAAAAGTTATAAAAGATTGTGGACGAAACAAGCGCTTCTGGTTAATGCCTTTTAGCTAGGCACGATGATTTCAGTGATGCTCACAAAAGATTGTGGACGAAACACACAAAAGAGCATCATGAACATTGTTTTTATGGTTCAGTGGTATCTAGAAGGATATAAATATTTTTATGATAAACTTCCATGAATTTTTTACATTGTTTCCATGAGCATGACCACAAGTGTTCAAGGTCGACCCTGACTTCTCCAATGCACAACTTTCTAGTCGCTTTTCTTATAAAAGGCAACTAATTTAGTGTTTTTAACTTTTCAATTTTTTTCACCAACAACTAAATAAATAAAACAACAAAACATAAACAAAACAAAAACAAAATCTACTTAGTGATAGAAGCAAACAAGCATACACCAAAATATTTACCCCACACCATTGCTCCCTGGCAACGGTGCCAGCAATGAGCTTGATATTCCCCAAATGCAAGGAATCATTGTTTCGCTATACAAAGATGGAAGAGGTAAGTATGGAGTGCCGAACCCACAAGGAGCTAAAGGTAAGATCAATATTCTCTCAAGTCATATCTACCACCGATAAGACTGTACGTACACCAACTGTTTGCTTCTATCTAGTAACGAGAAATAAAATTGCGCTGTGGGCATAAAGAGGATAGCTTTGCATGATATTGGAGAAATAAAATATGAAAATAGTTGTTGAATTAAATAGATTTAGAATGTATTATAATATATTACAAATAACGAGTGTGGAATAATTATGGTATTGTGTACGGAATCATCCTAGGCAATTGATGACGAGATCGGTAATCATTCTTGCAATTTTATATGAGGGAGAGGCATGAGCCAACATACTTTCCGTACTTGGATCATCTAAACTTATGATTGGACCTCTAGAAAGCATCCGCATCTACTAGAACTCATTAAGTTAAAACTCAACCATAGCCTTAAGTATCAAGCCCTCTTTACTCCCATAAGCGCACAACTCTTTTACTCGATCGTAAGTTTCTGTCACTCTAGCCACCCACTATTAGAGATTCATGATCATATTGCAACATCCTACAATGTGTATCTTTATGTGTACGCCTCACGGAAAACACCTTAGGACATCACCAAAATAAAACATACACTCAATCCAATCAAGATCATCAATCAACCCAAAGGACAACGTCGGTCTACTAAAACATCATAGGATAGCAATAAATCATTGATTAATACTATGTGGCATGAAACACGATGTTCAAGTAGGGGATTACAGCGGGGTGTGGGAGAGTTGAACAATAAAAATACATGAGGAAGGATATGACGACGGTGATGTTGATGAGGATGATCACTGCGATGATGGTTCCCCCGGCGGCACTCCGGCACCACGACAAGGAGGGGGAGAGAGTCTCCCCCCTTAGTCTCCTCCTACATGGCCTCTCCCAATATGGGGAGAGGTTCTCCCCTCTGGTCCTTGGCGTGCATGGCTCCCGGAGGGGTGAGAGCCCCTTCGGGATTGGATCCCTCTATCTGTTTCTCTCCTGTTTTCGCTATATTTTCTATCTCGATTGGTTTTTTGTCGATATAGAGAGTTGCGGCAGAGGAACTTCTGATGTAGGGTAATTTCTGGAGGTTTCTATATTTATATGATTTTTCGGTGTTGGAATCATGAAAATATAGGACACGAGGTGCCCACTAGACACGAACCCACGCCAAGGGGGCTGGCGCTGCTTGCAGTGTAGTGGGAACCACGGGCTCCTCTGATGGGTTTTTTCTCCAACATTTCTATTTTCGTCCAAAAATTTGTCAAACAGTTTCGTCCAATTCTGAGAACTTTTACTTCTGTACATAAAACAACATGACAGTAGTTTTGCTGAAAACAACATCAGTCCTAGTTAGTTATAAATAAATCATATAAAGTGCAACAAGACCAAATAAAAGTATTGTAAACATAGGCAAATGTGGCATGAATACTTCATGAATTATCGATAAGTTGGAGACGTATCACTAAGCTCAACAATAGTTTGTCAAATCAAAGCTAACCCTGAAAACAACATCAGTCCTAGTCTGTTTATAGTCCAAGGAGAAATAGAGGGGTACATGGGATATGGCCCAATGGCGTGTGCTCAGACATGTCTCGGACATCCAAGAGGCGTCCGTCGTCCAGCGGCTAAGAGGGGATCGGATATCCGGTTGTGTCCGATCGTCCGATGAATTTGGATCGTGAGCGGTGGTGTCGGATTTGTGGGGCGTGTCGGTTGTCCGAGGCTCGATCGTCCGGCGGGTTAGGAAGTCCGAGAAGTTGGATCTCTCAGGTCGAGGAAGGAGATCCGGGCGGTGTTGGCTGTCCAGGCGATGTGGTAGGAGGACTAGGGAAGCTCCAGGCGTCGGTCGTCTAGATGAGCTGGGACATCCGGAGGCTGGGACGGCTCAGATGTCCAATCGGGCTCGGTCGTCTGGCCACTGGGGAGTTCAGCTTCATCTTCTTCTTCTTCATGTTCCTTTCAATTGGACCATGGTGTCCCTCGAGCATCTGAGTTTGCAAAGGGTCTCCGCTTGAGTTAGCGACCATGTCTCGAGTGGATCAAATGATGAGTGAGCAAAGAGAGATGTCACCTCATGTTCAATGGCACGTGTACGGGCTCCATCATGGCCCACTTGTAGCTTGAGGTGTTGGTGTGGTATCCATGGGGATGATCCTGGGATGTTCCATATCAACAAGCTTGGGAGAGGCCGCAAAAATGATTATAAATTGCCCTACTCATGGTTTAAACTTATAGATGATTATTCAAAATTTCTACGTTGGGCAAAACTTTGTTTCTAGAAATCTTCTAGACATTACTGCAGGTGGTAACTTGATGGAGGTCACCTTAGGAGAAGCGAGCAAGCTTCCGGATAACATCATGAAAAACTACTCTCATTGGCATACCGAAACAGCTCCAATTGGTAAGAATGTAAAACTTTTCGAGGAAATCGCTACTTTGAGTGAAAATGTGATGTTCTTATGAATATGTTTCTAGTAAAAATTCTCATATTGATCCTAACTAAATTCCCTTCTCTACTTTGATTGAGCATAATGATAATTCCATTGATGTGGATTTTATCTTGTGAAACAATTTTAATAACAATGCCTATACACTACTAGGAAAAGGGCTATATATGATAAAGACACTAATGGCGCACCAGGCAAGTAGTGCGCCACTACTATATAGCAGTCGCGCCCCATGTGCAGGTGTGCCATTAGTGTGATGGACACTAATGGCACACCACACACTAGGGTTACTAATGGCGCCATTTGTGTGATCGACACTGGTGCGCCATTAGTAACCAGGGTTAATAATGGTGCATTTGTAGGTGGTGCGCCACTACTATAATTTTTTTGTTGCAAAACTACTAATGGTGCACCACGAGCTGGTGCGCCATTAGTAACCAAGGTTACTAATGGCGCATTTGTAGGTGGTGCGCCACTACTATATATTTTTTTCCAAAACTACTAATGGCGCACCACCAGCTGGTGCGCCATTAGTAACCAGGATTACTAATGGCGCATATGTAGGTGGTGCGCCATTAGTAACCTAGGACCAGCTAGATATTTTGGACAACCACCTATCACACTCACTTTCCCCACTTTCATTCTCTCCAGCTCCTCCTCCAATCTTTCCTCGGGTGCCTCCTCCTCACCTCATTTGCATCATAGATTCACCCAAATTAAGTGCTTAAATTACCTTTTTTGATAGGTAAGTAAGGGGAAAGCTTTTATGTTGTAGATCTACTTTTTTCTCCCTCCAACAACGTGCACATGCACTTTTTATGGCCTAGCAAGATCTACGTATGTTTGTTTTGTTGTATATATGTTTGTGTTTGCAGGCACCGGTATTTGAAATGCGATAGTTGCCAATATTTTGCCGGAATGTTGATTCATTTCCGTTTCGGCGAGAATTTGGTACTATGCATTCTTTTTTGTCCTATTTTTAGGCAAAGTCATGCCAAAAAAAATTCTAGTTCTAAAATATCGTTTTGCTCTACCCCGCAGGCAACCATGGTTCGCACGATGACCGAAGGCATCGCGAATTGGTTTTTGAGCTCCCCGAAGGCCGAGATGCTTCAAAAGAACGAGACGGAGATAAGATGTCCGTGTCGAAGATGCAAGCTGAAGAGCCTTATGGACCCGGATTCCACAAAGGTGTGGGACCACCTGCTCTTGCGTGGTTTCATGGATGGCTATCGGTGGCAAGGTGATGAAGATGATTATGAAGTCATCCATGGGGGCCAGGCAATAAATGAGGAAGGGCATGAGCAAGACAACCGCGGCAAGGGCGAGCGAGAAGACGAAGAATCTCCAGGACACAGTCATCATGTAGAAGATGTCGGACATGATGATGAGGAAGATGCCGAAGCAGACGAAGGGCATGATCATGAAGATGAAGATGCTGGAGCAGACGAGGATGGACCATCGATGGCCTGGGTGCACGACCCTCATATTCAAGAGCTGCTTCTCAAGCAGATGGATAACGCAAGAGCTACCGCCCGAGAGAAAGCCAAGCTGGATCAACTGGAGATAGACGCGGTTACTCCATTGTATGAAGGATGCAGGGCCCAGGATACCCGCCTGAAAGTAACGCTCATGGCTCTAGAGATGAAGGTAAAACAAAAAATGACCGATGCATGCTTCGACGAGAACATGTCATTCTAGCACGAACGTCTTCCCAAGGGGAACAAGTGCCCGACCAGTTTCGAGGAAGCGAACAAAATCATGTCTCCTCTGGCTTTACCGCACGTGAAATACCACGTGTGCATGAACAATTGCATCATTTATCGGGACGAGCACGCGGAGTCTACCGTATGTCCGGTGTGTGGCGTCAGTCGATAAAAGAAGAGGAATAAAGCTCCTCGAAAAGTGGTGTGGTACTTTCCGATCACTCCTCGTCTGCAGCGGTATTTCGCGGACCCTAAGGTAGCAAAGCTCTTGCGTTGGCACGCGGATAAGGAGGATAAAAAGCGAGAACATGACGGAAATGATCCGGAGATAAATAAAAATGACAAGATGCTGAGTGACCCTAAGGATGCGAGCGTTGAACTTCGAATACCCAGAATTTGGGGACGATCCAGGGAACATCGTACTGGGCGCGGGCACCGATGGAGTCAATCCGTTTGGCAGCCACAGAAGCACACATAGCACCTGGCCTATGTTTGTGTGGATGTACAACCTTCCCCTTGGTTGTACATGAAGAGGAAGTACATTCACATGAGTATGCTAATTGAAGGGCCAAAACAACCAGGGAACAAAATCAATCTGTATCTGGGGTTGCTGAAAGAGGAGCTAGACACGCTGTGGAAAACGCCTGCCAATACGTGGGACGCCACAGAGAAAGAATATTTCCCTATGAGAGCCGCACTGCTCACGACGGTACACGACTATCTCGGTTACGAATATGTCGCGGGGTAGGTGGTCGGCCGCGGCCCAATTCTCTCCCGCACTCCCAATTCCTAACCCACCCCCCCCCCCCCCCCCCCGTGCCATCGATCGGCCGCATCCCCACCGCGGGGCATCGCCCCCCACCCGCCGATGGATCTGGGTGGCCTCGGCGCCCGCGGCCCCAACACCACCTCCCCTCCCCACCCTCCCCCGCTTCCACCGCCGGCCTTGTCCTGTTCGAGGAGGAGGAGGAGCAGGAGGGGCGCACCCAACCACCAAGGTGGCCGCCATCGTGGATGTGGTTTCCCACCCATGCCTCTCCGTTTGCTCTGCTTTGTTGTGGATGCAGGGAAGCACCGCCGTCTCTTCTCCTCTCAGGTCGCCATGGAGGATCCAACCTCCTTTCCTCCTCGACAGCGCCCGAAACCCTACTCTTCCACCCATCTGATGCAGCCATGGCGAAACCGTGGGAGGTGCGGCAGGTCAGATCCCTCCACCCTGTATTCTTCTTCCTCCTCCTGCTCATCTGGTTCTCTCCTTCCGCTCATCTGATGCGTGCGTGTGTGCGTGCGATGTGATGTGCATGCAGCTTCTTCCCATCAGATCGATCTTCTTGTGTCAAGGAAGGAAGGAGGCCGGTGCCATGGGGAAGCTCATCGATGTACTCTCTAGGTGAGGCCGATGCCATTAGGCTGTTTTGGTTCAGTTTGGATGGCAGAAACTGGAGCAAATTTCATTCTTTTTTTCTAACTGGACAAGAGCAATGCACTCGTCTACTAGTGTCACATAGACTGCCCTGAAATTTTTGTGGCTGCTCAAGTGTTGTAACAACTGAGGTGGGGTCGATTTGTTTATTTATAGCAGCTAGGGTAGTATACAATCACGATTAGTTGACATATAAGTGCTCGTTGTCTTATGCTGCTGCTAACCATCAGAAAACAACTTAACAGCAGGGTACTAAAATAATTTTGCGTCCTTCTCAACTCTCAACTAAAAAAACAGGGGATTTTCCTTTCCCTAGGATGAAAGGCAGGCTGGGTATCAATTAATCGACCGGAGCTTGCTACTGTTTTCAGTGGCTGCCATATGCATCACAATTTTGCTTTTTCTAAAACCATATGTGTCATTGATTGCTTGATAGATAACGACGGTCATAGTTTAGTTAGTGCTACTTAACCCATTTTGCTGATGTTCTGAATTGAAAAATAGGTTCCCATCCCAACAATTTTTTTGTCCTTCTGAACTGAAAAATAGGCAGGTTGGGCATCAATTGAGCAGAGTTTTGTGTAGTTTTTGGTGGCTATTTCATGTATTATAGTTTTGCATTTTAATCTGATTTATCTTCTTTCTATGAGCAGCAGTTCTCTGAGATTCCAGGGAAGGGACGGTGGCGGTGCCCCTGCAGCAGCAGGAACAAAGTGCGTCGACGATGCGAGCTCAGGTGTATCGGGTGGCAAGGTAAGCTTCAGGTGGGAGGCCGGCAACTGCTTGTCGGTGTCATCGATGGTGTACTTGCCGCTGTCGTTCGCCTCTCAGTGGAACAGGAACTACAACTACTGCAATGGGTGCGTGTCGTGTCTATTGTCAGTGCGAAATGTAGGCTTTATTGAGTTGCTGCTGCTGGTTGTGTATAATGGTTTGACTTTGCTTGATGTTCTAGCGCTACTAGTCCTAGTAGACGGACTTATGAACATGTTGTTGTTATAGATGATGATATCATTCTACTTGATGTGCTAGCGCTACTATTATCATTAGGAGTCATCCTTAATCGTCGTATTCATGTTTGTCTCCGCAACCCTCGCCAAACATGATTCTGCTTGCAGCACTCACCCAAAGCTTTTCTTTTAAACCAATTAAATCTCTATTTATTTACCTATTCGGTTTGGTGCAACAGGCTCCCGGCTCTATGGACGAGGAGGATGATCGAGACCCCAAGCCCAAGCTGATGAGCACGACGAGGACATCATCAAGTAAGGGGACCCTGACCTCGACTTCCGACCCAAGGTCTTGGTTCTACCCCTCTTCACTGTGAGGCTTTTTCCCCAATTTTTGTTTTTGTTTTTCTAGTGGATACACAATGTTATTCTTGTGCTGCATAGTTCATTTGTGAACCAAAGTGACCATGAGCTAAAAGATGGTTTCTATGCTCATATATGATGGTAATTCGTATTCTGGTTGGGAAACCAAACTAACGTGGTGATGTCCATCATGGGTTTGGTTTAATGCTTGATTGACGCCACTCGACTCCATGTTCTTGTGAAACCAAACTAATGTGGTGATGTCCATCATGGGTTTGGTTTAATGCATGGGTTCTTGATGACAAGTATGGTTCTAGTTCATATCATATTTGGTCTTGCGTCATTGCATGATGCGTGTGTGGTTCCTGATGGTCACCTTTTAGCTATGGAGGTTTTTTTTTGGTACTAATGAATCAATGGTATTTCAGTTTGTGGTTGCTGCACTTGTGTGTTGGAGTCTAAGTAGCTACGAGAATATAATTTATGCTAGGATAAACTTGGGAGTTATAATAGAGCAGCATGGCACATAATACTAGACTCGATGATCTGTAAATTTTAGTTCGTTTGCTATTTCAAACTTGGTCCAGGAATCAATTGAATTGTATGCCTATTGACTAGTGATTAAGCTCTGATAATATCCAAGATAGCCTCTGTTGCTCCGCGTTGAGCACGTACCTTTTTTGTTCTGCTCTTGAAAAGCCTCCCTCCTTGATTGACATCCTAAACTGACCATATATTCTGAGAAAGCATGCGAAAATATGAATTGATCATCTTGCTAGTGTGATCAACTAGCGCCCAAACTAACCTTCTCTTCTTTTGCTTTGTGCAGACCGCGCATGGCGCTGATGGGACATCGACGACGGTAGGAGGGCAGCAGCCGGGAATAGGGCCTTGTCCTGCTCGAGGATGGACATACCTAACTGGCTGCTCTATCCTCCTCGAGGAGGAGGGGCACACCAAGGGGTCTGTTCCTCTGCTTCCAAGGCAACCAAGGGGTCCTGCACGAGGTCTACAAGTCCAGCCTGGCCACGACAACACACCGCTCCCAGCAGGTAGCACCTCCCCCCTCTGCTTACTCACCTGCTGCTAATCTCTCTGAACAGGCTGGTGCTATGCTAATCTTCCATTGGTTGCCGTTTGTTAGCTAGTTAAACGGCTTGCTTTTCTGCTAATGGCCCATTATGTAGACGTGGTGGTGGCCATGACTTCGCTTCTTCATCATATTTTTTCTTCCTTTGCGTCGTTAGCTAGCTGTGTTATGCATGTGGTGGTTAATTTGCAAGAAAGAAGTGTTTCCATTTCCTTGCTCTAGTCAAATTCATCTTTTTCTAGTATTGATACTTGGTAGATTTTGAATATGCCGCTGCTGCTAAAACTACAACAGCAACCACCAATTACTCGACGAACAAGACCGTACTTGGTTTTGGTGAGTCCCTGGTCTCCTCTTTCTTCCCATGCCTTGTAATGCATTTGCCAACAAGCCATGGCTGACTGTGATGCTGGCCATTGAGTTGATGATGTTGTTTTGAAATCTTGTTATTGCGGTCATCTTTCTTTACAATGAACTATGCCACAATATATGTGTGTTGCAAGGTTCTGTGGTTACTAAGTTATGTTATTTGCAGCTCAGAGATCCTTGTTGGTCTATTATACAATCCAAAGAGCCATGCCCTTTTTCACTAGTACAGTCACCTCCTTTGTTTTGTTTTGTGCTCATTAGAGAACATAGGGCTCATTAGAGAACATTGAGTTGATGATTGGTCTATTATACAATCTAAATACCGCTCGCCCCGCGCACTCCGCCCTACACCCCTGCCCCGCCCGGCCATAGGGCTCATGATTTAGTGTTAAATTTGACATGTTGATGATTTCATCTTGTAGGTTGCCACGCGGGTGCTCTTTGGACTACGATATGGACATGAAGGCAGTTGTTTTAGTGCGAAATATTACTTACTAATGCCCGCAAAGTATCGTTGTGTATTATATTTGCTATGGAGCTATGTATGTATGGATGCTATGGAACTATATGTATATATGGATGCTATGAAATTTTGGATGTATGGATGCTATGGAATTTTTATATATGGATCATGAAATTTGTTATGCAACTTTGCATATATGTTATGTGTTGTGGATCAGTAAAACTATTGGGCAGATATTATGTATTATATATTTGATATATATGTTATGTGTTGTTGAATTTTTGGTTTTGAAACAAAAAATATAGATGCCAGAATACCAGAGACTAATGGAGCACCATGGGCTATACTAATGGTGCACTGCCTGGTGCGCCATTAGTATATATGCCCTGGGAGGCATACTAATGGAGCACCATGGGCTATACTAATGGCGCATTGCCTGGTGCGCCATTAGTATACCATATACTAATGGCGCACCATGAGCTATACTAATGGCGCACCATGAGTTATACTAATGGCGCACTGCCTGGTGCGCCATTACTATACCAGATACTAATGGCGCACCTGTGGTGCGCCATTAGTAAAAAAAATCTAATGGCATGATGCTAGTGGCACACGTGTATTGCGCCATTAGTAGCCAAAATAGGTGCGCCATTAGCAGGCCTTTTCCTAGTAGTGATAGGGGTAATTTCAATGCTAGGCCATATCCCGGTAACCCTTCTAGTAGTGTTGGAAACTCATATGGTAATTCTTATGGATACCCTTCTACCAATAGTAAAAAAGTTATCATCTTATCTTGGGAACAACATTAAAGAATTCATCGGTTCTCAAAAAAAATTCAATATTATGGTAGAGGAAAAATTGCATAAGATTGATGGCTAGCAACTTGGATAGGATTGCACTTGATGTAGAAACTCTTAAAAGTAAAACCTTGCCACCAAAGCATGAATTTAATGATACTATTAAATCCATCCAAATATATATCAATGAAAGTAAGTAGAGGACCTGCTAGGTTAAAAGCTAAAAAGGAATACCTCATAAAAGCTCCTCCACCTGGTTTTTACCGGAATCACGATGAAGTTTATAAAGTGCTAGGTACTTATCCTATTGAATCTTCTCTTGCTAATCTAAATATGAATGATAAAGGGACTATAGATGAATAAACTTTAGCTAGAGATCATAGAATTGCTTGGAGGGTGATGATTATAGTGATAAAATTGAAAACATGGTTTTGTAGAGGTCCAAACTTTAACTAGCGATGTGCCCAATATCTTGGATCACACGGATTTTAATTATTTTAATTGTCCTTTAGTATAATGTATTTCCTTGAGTCAATCCGTCATTATCTCACCCAATTCTTTTGAACGAAATAAAGCTTTTACTCAACATATCATAGATGCTATAGTAAAAGCCTATGATGAAAAGCTTGAGTTAGAAGTCTCTATTCCTAGAAAGTTGCATGATTAGTGGGAACCTACTATTCAAATTAAAATAAAAAAATGTGAAAGCAATGCCTTGTGTGACCTAGGTGCTAGTGTTTCAAACATACCTAAATCTTTATGTGATGTACTAGGTTTCACTAATATTCATGAGTGTTCCCTTAATTTACATGTTGCATAGTCTACTATCAAGAGAACTATGGGAAGAATAAATGATTTTCTCTGTAGATTTCATAGTTCGTTATATTGATTGCAACCCATTTTTTCTAATAATACTCGGCATACCTTTTGTATGAACTATAGGTGCATTAGTTGACATGAAAGAGGGAAACACATGAATCCAATTTCCATTAAGGAAAAGAATTGAACACTTCCCTAGAAATAGATTAAAACCACCTTATGAATCTATCATTAGGGCTACTTATGGGTGGAGTGTCAATTATGACGACATTTGAATCATATGCATTATGCCTAGCGGGGGGCGTAAAACAATAGCGCTAGTTAGGAGGTAACCCAATAGTTATATTATTAATTTTTTTTATTTATGTTTGTGTGTGTTTTTTATATTAAAATTAGTGTTTGTGCAAAGTAAATCCTTTGGGATGATTTGAATGATAGTAGAATTGAGGCGGTGCAAAAACAGAAACTTTATTGTCCAATGCAGAATTCTCTGATTTTACTAGAACGTATTTTGGATCTCAATTTTCTACACAATATTTTTATACACATTCCTCAGTACTTAATAATTTTAAAGAATTTTTGGAGTTACATAAGTATGGTACTTAACTATATCATTACACACTATTCTGTTTTAGACACACTTTTTTTGCTTGCATAGTTTGCTTGTTTTGAATATGCCATGGATTGTATCGGGGGGAGGGGGAGGTATAAGTGATGGAAGTTAGAATAAAATATCTTATGCAATAATAAAATATGAATCAATTATAACAGTTCCTAAAGTATTTAAAATGTATATTATACTAACTGGTCTCACGAACTTTGTGTTGAGTTTTGTGTGCCGAAGTATTCAAGTTTTGGGTGTTATCACGATGGATGAAGGAATAAGGAGGGGCAAGGGCCTAAGCTTGGGGATTCCCAAGGTACCCGAAGGCAATATTCTAAGGACAACTCGAGTGTCTAAGCTTGGGGATGCCTGGGAAGGCCTCCCCTCTTTAGTCTCAATCCATCGGTATGTAACTTAGAGCTAGATTTTTATTCATCACACGATATGAGTTTTCCTTGGTGCATCGTTTTATTTAGTTTGTTATTTGTTTTAGTTTTCCAGAATCATTGTTCTATGAATACACTCACTTGAGATATAAACAAGATCACCATGATTTATTAGAATAACCTTTGTGTTCCACTTGTATATTTTGAGCTTAGTAGTTGCTCTAGTGTTTCACTTATATATTTTAGAGGATGGCGGCATATAGATTTTAAAGAAATAATTGCACTCTCGTTCTGTACTTATATTTTTTTCAGATTTAATAAATAGTGATAGTAATTTGCATGGGTTATAAGTCTAGTTCAAAAATAATAGGTATTCAATGAATGCATAATCAAAACCACATGTAGCACATAAAAGAGAAATCATGGTTAATGATATTAATATGGTAATGTGAAAAACATGAGTGCATGATCATTGGTTAATGTAGGTATCGTGAATTAGAGGTGTTAACTTGATGTTCATCCAAATATTTTTATGGCATGGTGATGATGTGTCAGCATATTTATTCCTCATTGAAATCCTAGTGCCGTTTGAGTCCGAGGCGCGCGGTGGTTAACTCCTATCAACCTCCTACCTAGGAGCATGCAAGTAGTGCTTTCCTTTGAGAGAGCTAACAAAATATTGCAACAAGTCTGTGAGTTATTCATGACTAATTTGCATCCATGGATATACGCACTCTCACCTCCACATATTTTCTAGCCTCTTCGGTACAGTGCATTGCCCATTCTCACCACAAGGATCGGTGCAACCTTCGCCGGTGCATCCAAATCCCGTGACATGATACGCTACGTTGCACATAAACCTCATTATATATTCCTCAAAACGACCACCATACCTACATATCATTTCATTTCCATAGACATTCTGAGATATATTGCCATGCAACTTCCACCAACACATTATATGACTATTACTTCCATTGTCATATTGCTTTGCATGATCATATAAGCTGACATAGTATCTGTGGTAAAGCCTTAATTATCATTTTTATACATGTTATGCTTGATCATTGCACAACCTAGTACACTTGAATAGGTATTTATATAGAGTCATACTATAGTTTTCATGTTGAGTTGTAAGTAAATAAAAGTGTGATGATCATCATTATTAGGGCACTATCTCGGTGAGGAAAGGATGATGGAGACAACGATTCTCTCACAAGTCGGGATGAGACTCTGGACGAAAAATAAAAGAAAAGACAAAAAGAGAGAAAAATAAAAAGAAAAAGAAAAAAAAGAAAAAATAATAAAAGGAGAGAAAAATAAAAAGAAAAAAAGGAAAAAAGAAAAATAAATAAAATGAGAGAAAAGAGAGAAGGGAAAATGCTACTACCTCTTTTTCCACACTTGTGCCTCAAAGTGGGACAATTGTCATCATATAGAGAGTCTCTTGTTTCGTCACTTCCATATGCTAGTGGCAGCTTTTCATTACAGAACTTGGCTTGTATACTCCGATGACAGGCTTCTCAAATGCCCGAGGTCTTCATGAGCAAGCAAGTTGGATGCACACCTACCAAGATTCAGTTTCTCTTTCATACACTTACAGTTCTAGTGCATCCGTTGCATGGAAATTCCTACTCCTCGCATTGATATCTATTGGTGGGCACCTCCATATCCCGCTGATGTGCCTAGCTGATGCGAAACATTCTTCTCCGCTTTCCCACCTTTGAAACCTACTACCATATTCTGTTCCACCCTTATGCTATATTTATGCGGAGCATCCTACGGTCATATCTATGTCGTTGACCCGTAGTTTATGCATGAGGTCTTCTTGGCAGTCTGCCCAGTACACCCTGAATACGCTAGG